>NC_141696.1:314187069-315639288 GCF_964263255.1 Lissotriton vulgaris
AGTTGGTCAGTTAATGTACTTGATTCTGACCAATATTCCTCCTCCTCCTGTGCTGTTTCAGGAATGGTGTAATTGTGTGGTATAAAATGTTGGTTCATTTTAATAATGGTCAATCTCCCCACGTTTTGTGGCGAGAGACTGGTCCTTATGACTTTTGCAACTGTGCCAGCTGCACTGAACACACACTCCACTGACACACTGACTACAGGATCAGCCAGATATGTTATTGCCAGCCTACTGAGCTCTAGTCATTGGCAGATCTTCCAATACTAATACATCAATGGGATTTGATCCACAAAGACCTCTTTTGGATCATCCATCATCCCCTTGCAACATCCTCTGAACAGTCATTAGTGCTGTCAGTTGCCCTACCACTTTTGCCATTGCCTCTTCACTTGACTTAAGCCCTGCCATTTGATACCAATCCAATGCAGAAATTGGGTCAAATTCATCTGGTGCTATTTTTGCCAGTGTTCTGGTTTCTGGTGTTGGCTACTGTGAGACAAGATAGTCCTCTCTGGAAGTTTAAGGCAGCACCCAAGAACTGCTGAGTAGGACTCTAATTTCTAGTTGTGCTTCTTCCAGGTTTCCGGGTTGCTCAACAATTAAAGCAGGTAGAAATTGTTTCGGAATGTAGATCATGTAGTGTGGCACAGACGTACTCTTTGGGTGAGATGTCGTGTTGCAGCTTTGCATTACAAGCCAAGCAAAAGATTAAGCTCTCAACAAAGGCATGCACTTCTGTGTTTTCATTCAGACATGCTAGTGTGAACATTTCAGACACCTTCTTTAGCTGATCCTGTAGCTTATGCAATTACGGGATAGCTTGGCTCATCATACTGCCCTCATATCTAACTTCTTGTGTAAAAACTTGAAAAAAGGAGTAGCATCTGTGTCAGGCAATTGACTAGGCCCAATTTGCCTGCATCCATAGTCATAGCTTTCCCAATTGCATCCACCCTCTTTAAATAACAGTCATTGATCTGTTTGTACTGCTCAAACAGACATTGCAACATGTAGTAGGTCAATTTCCAATGTTTTAGCACCTCCTGTATCAGGGCTTTTACTGGTACTCTACTAGCATGCTGAATAATCCACATCTGCTTCCAGGCTTTTAAAGAATGGCTTAAGCGCAGATTCCTCCGCAGGTAGTCAGTATGTTTCACACTATGTCTTCTTGACTATGTTATTTTCATTACCATTGGCAACAGATAACATTTTGACACCTCTTGGTAGCAGCCATTCAGATACCTTACTGTTAAATTTGCCCAAGATGTTTGCAGCTTTATGTGATTTCTTCATGGCTACTGTTGCATGCCAACCAACTCTCTTAACACTTTCCTCAGGGTCCAAACCTGTAGATAGTTTTTGCTTTACCGCTGCAAAAAAGATCGAGTGTGCAGTGATGCACATGTAATCAGTCGCCTGACAACGGGTCCACATGTCAAGTGGATAATGTGAAAAACACTTTGCTGCAAAGCGTGTCCAACCAATTTTAGTACATTGTGAAGCAGATCTGGAGCAGCAGCTCTGGCAAAGTAGGTCTGGATTAGAACCTTCCATTTTGGGCAAATGGCTGCCACAAATTCTAAGAAATCCACACCTTCCATAAAAAAGGAGGAGGTCCAGTGCTAACATTTTTGCCAGCTGTACAAACGGGCTGTTTGGTGGTTGCAGTCATAGGCCCCTTCCTGCCTAAATAGGCTCGTAATAGTAGCCTGTATTTTCTTCTTTTCTTGGGTCACTGACACAGGCAACTTTTGAGAAGTAGGTGGTGTCAGATTCATGGTAGGGCAGTCACTGTGTGCCGTGGTGTCTCCATCTGACTCGGTGTCTTCTTGTGCCATTGTGATGTCACTGAAGTGGGTGATTCTGCTGGTGCACTGGTGGGGACAGGGCTGCTGTGCTTGAGAATGTCACCCTCTTCCCCATGCAGCTGATTTTCCCCGGCTCTCCTCACCTTTGGCACCACAACCACGTTCAGTGTTTTTAAGGTGCTCCTACCAGATTGCATGATGTTTTTTCATATGGTTCATTTGGCCTCCAGTACCATAATGTGAACCAGTCTTGCCTTGACGAAAATTTGTTTGTCAAATGGTGAATATAGCAATGTGCTCCTCCTGTGTGCTAACCGTAAATATTCGCAAACTGGGGAGAGGTACTCTTTTACTGGGCCACTGCCAATGCCTGAAGAAAAAGTGGAGGTAGGTGGGTGTGTTGTCAATTGCCTCTCTGCAGTGCATACTTCTACTGAGGTAGGGGCCGGTGAATGTTTCAGCTGGGGCTTTGCAAATATGGAAACTGGCAGTGCTATCCATGCCACACTGCTCACAGCAGGTTTAATAGTAATGTCTGACTCATCTGTGTCCTTTCTACGATGACTAGCTCGTTGTCATCTTCCTCATCATCCCCTTCCATAATTCGAAGGCTTTCAGGAACTTTTCTTTACCTGTGTCTCTCGAACTCTGCCGGGGTCTGCTCCATGTCCTTATCATCATCATCAGAAGTGGTGCTTGGAGAAGATGGCGGAGTAGTACCTTTCCTTTACATTTCTGGGGATCTCAGAGCCCATGATTATGAAAGAGGAGGTTCTTGCTTTGCAGGAAGCTCGACCTCCTTTTCTGCTCTAACTTCAGGAAGGTGTACTATTGCTGGCTACAGCTGATATCCACTTTGCTCGGTTTCCTGAAACAATTGGGTACTAGTTTGCAAAAGGGACAAATCAAATTCAGAGTCAATGTTTGTCTACGTCACCATGATTTCAGTGGCTACCTCACTGACAGTGTCGTAATTTGACAATGGCCGGGTTAGCGCTTAGCTTTGCTACACGTTATTTCCCTTAACTTGGCCATATTAGAAAACGCCATTTTGTATGTTACGGCGGCCATTTTAGGGAATGAGCAGCCTCGTGGTCAGCATGCCCTTTAGTCCGTTGTCCGTACCACTGACCACTCAACTTTGCCCAGCAACAGGCTATTTTTAGCAACGGTCAAGCCTGTACATGCGCAGTCCCAACTGACCAGTCACCCATCTGGAATGTTCCGCCAAACTGACCAGTGGAGTTGTAACCCCTCCCATGAGTTGGCTGTGCTCCAAAAATGACCATATATGTACATAAAGCTGTGTAACCCTGTACCGCCTACCTTTTATTACCTGTAAAATTGTATAAAAGACGGAATCACACCAACGTTCGGTGTGATACTTCTTGCATTGCCGAAGGGTGCTGTAGGAATGTACCACCACCCCATGGGGTCTTAATAAACTTGTCTTTTGTACTTTTCAGTTTCCGTGCCAACAGTTCTTTGGTGTAAGTGGGTATTTCCGTGGAGCATGTAGGCCTTGGGAACCCGATACCACAAATTGGCGACCACGAAGGGACTCATCGGCGACTCGGATGCCCGAAGGAGAGGTCGTGACGAAGGATTGGAAACTCGCCATGGACGCGTACGCTGCCACCGAATGACCCGAGTCTTGGCACCCACGGTATTTTCTTCCTTTCCTTCTGATCTGACCTTCCAGGTGGCGCCGGTCTCCGACTGAGTTCTTGATCGTCTGCGTTGCTGGATAGTGCCGTTTGGCTGATTCGATTAAAGACCATGGCAGTTGGAATCTGGACTTTTGAGATTTGGGTAAGATTTGTGATCGGTAAGGTAGTCTACGGACGCTTACCGAAGTTCTGTGATTGTGACTTTGATTTGAGTTAGCTAACATTTTGACTTTGTGAACTTTGAACCTATATGTGTAGTACACTTCACATAGGCAGGCATGTAGAGATGTTTCTCTAATTTTGTTTTGTACTCTGAGCGGCACATTTGTGTGAAGTACTGTAAGTGCCATTTATATGGTATCACGCTTTTCGTGATACTTTTTGAACATGCCTGTTTTAAGCACACTCCGAGGGATGTGCTGTCTTGGAAATGGTACCACAATTAGGTTAGCGGAATCACAGCCGGCTCCCCCAGAAGGAACGCCAAATCGTGAGATGTACGTAAAATTCGGCCTTCCCCCTATACTGTACAGCAAATTATGGCATAAATATACCAGAACCGATCCCGAGTTGCAATGGCCACTACATGGGTCGTTTGATTTACGAAAGGTTCAGTTTGTGGAACAATGTTTGTTTCAGCGCAGGTCTAGACAGAATATGTTTGATTGTGTACGAATGTGGGAGAAAGCGGTGCGTGAACGTATGAAGCGTGAAGTTGCCTTGGCGGATAAAGAGCAGCGCAAGGCTGCTCGAGATAAGGCTTTACAGCTTGAGGAAAAGGAGGCCCAGGAAAAGAAAGAGAGGGAGGAACGGGAACGTAATCTGCAAACGACCGGTCAATTTCCTATTCGACGACCGCTTTATCCTGTCCTTACTAATGAAATTGATGATTTTTCGTTATTAGATCGATCACCGCCCCTGTACGTTCTTCCTACGGCTCCGACTGCAGATTCTGATGACGAAGGACAGGATAAGTCGGAAAAAGGGGATAAGTCCAGTGTCAGGTTATCCGCGGAGAAAGCTGCGGACTTGCGTAGTTGGGCCCGTAAATTGAATTTAAATTATGTAACTGTGTCCGACGTTGTTGCTGAGAGGGGTAAATGGACAGAACGAGAATTGATGTGTTTTTTGCATACTCTTGCTGATCAAGTTGTTACTACATTTCGTAAATATTCAGAGACTTTAGAACCTAAGGCTGTGTCGGTTCATCATGAGAATCTGGATAAAGGTATATTTGTTCTTGCAGATGTCGATGCATTTTTCAAACAACTGATCACGCTACGGGATGAGGCGTCCAAGCTGCGGGAAGAAAAGAAAAAGGAGTCTGCGCCGGGTTCACAAGAGCAGATTAAGGAGTGTTCTCTCCGGGGTTCAGATAAGAATTCTAAAGTGCATGTTATGCCTATGCGTGAAGCTGCGCCCTTGTATGTTCCACCTAAAGGGGACGGTACAGATGAGGATAAAACATCGAAGGATGCAAAGGGGTATTTTATATATAATTGGGTGCATACGCCTTGGAATAGAGCAGATGTTATGGCGTTGAAAAATTCTTTACCTGATCTTCGTAAAAATCCAGCCGCATTCTATGAAGGGGTGGAGGGGGCCATTTCCTCTTGTGTTATGACTCTCGTTGATATAGATCTGTTTTTTGGGTTAATTCTTCCGCCTGATATGTGGAGATTGATTCGTAAAAATAATGATGAAACACTACTTGGGGGTACGTGGAAGGAAATAAACCAGGCAGATTTAGACAGAGAACCTGCATGTAAACCGTGCGATTTGATTCTACAACTCCCAGCGGCTATCTTAACTAAACTAAAAACGCTTGTTCCTTCTAAAAAGATTGATTGGACTATGCTAGCCTCGTGCAAACAAAAATTAGATGAAACGGTATCAGATTTCTTTACACGCTTCGAAGAAGCGTTTCATGATTACAGTGGTCAATCGTTAACAGATGATACGGGTAGGCATTTGTTTGTAGATAAGTATGTGGCTAACCTCCTACCGGAGATTGCAAAACGATTAAAGACGAGTGAAAGTTCCTGGGCCACGGCGACCCCTGCGTCTTTGTTAACTATGGCTCAGTATTATGAGCGGCTGGAATTGGAGGCTAAAGAAAGTGTTGATAAGAAAGCGAAGGAATTGAAAATGAAGGTGATGTTGGCACAGGTTCGCGGAATGCAATCTAGAGGGAATGATAGAGGCAGAAGAGGTGGGAGTAATGCGTCGTATGGTCGTACAGATATAGCGGAGGATCAATGTGCCTATTGTAAGGAGTTTGGGCATTGGGCTGAAGATTGTCCGGTACTTCGTGAGCAGCGTAGTCAGCGTGGTCGAGGAGGTGGACGGTCGATGACCAGTTATTCGGGGGCGAGAGGTGGAGGAGGTGATTGTGGTAGGGTTGAAGAGAGGGGCCGTGGCCAGGACGAACGTAATACTTTTGATAGAAGGAATCAGTATCAGATATCGGAGGGTGAGAATGTGGAGCATCAGGATTACGTGCATGCATAAGACTGCGTAGGATGGGGTACGGAATCAGTTGAAGTGCCAGTAGATCAGAGAGGTCCATATGTATCAGCGGGCATTTTAGGTTCTACTGATCAGTTTTTAGTCGACACAGGAGCTACTCATAGCGCTTTGTCTAAAAACTTGGTTCCGAGGGCTCCCCTGTCTGGCGAAACGATAACATGTATAGGGTTTGATGGCACACCCTCTCCTAGCCCATTATCAAAACCTCTTGCACTGTGTCTTGATAAATTTTTCAGTTTTGGTCAATTTTTGTTGTCACCCCATACTCCAGATAACATTCTGGGCATCGATTTGCTCAAATATTTTCGAGCAACGATACGTTGCGCTCCCGAGGGAGTGCGAGTTATTTTGAACGATAATTATCCAGATTCAGACAGATTTTGCACTATTCAAGAAATCGAAGCATTAGCTTCTCTCCCGCACACGTTATGGGCGACCTCAGACACGGATAGGGGACAGATGCTTATTCCACCTATTCAAATCACTGTAAAGGAGGGAGTACTTTTGCCACGTGTACCACAGTATAAGATTTCCAGAGAAGGTGAAATTGCCCTGACGCACATTGTCCAAGATTTGATCATTGCAGGAGTAGTGGAGGAGGTTCCTTACAATGTTTGCAACAGCCCTATTCTTCCGATCCTTAAGAAAGATACTGACGACAAGGTCTATCGATTTATTATTGATTTGAGAGAAATTAACAAAATTGTCATCCCCCAATACCCGGTGGTGTCCGACATCACGACATTGCTCACATTGGTTCCCCCAACGGCGACGACCTTTAGTGTCATTGACCTCAAAAATGCGTTCTTTTCTATCCCCATCCATCCTGATAGCAGATATTTGTTTGGCTTTACGTTAAATAATAAATCGTATAGATTTTGTCGTGTTCCTCAAGGTTACACTGAGAGTCCTAGTATCTACAGCCAGGCTTTAAAAAGACAGCTTGATTCTTTTGAATTGCAAACTGGAGTTGCCCTTATCCAGTATGTCGATGACCTTTTGTTAGCTGCAGACACTTATGTACAATGTGAGGAGAGTACACTTGCCTTGCTTTCCTTTTTGGCTCAGAACAATCATAAGGTTTCAAAGAAAAAGCTTCAATACTGTAGACCCAAGGTGACCTACCTCGGTCATCTTTTGTCTAAGGAGGGGCGTGCATTAACATCAGATCGAATTCAGGCGATTTTAGATACACCAGTCCCCCGCACTCAGAGAGATGTACGTGCCTTTATAGGTTTAACGTCTTTTTGTAGACAGTGGATCATGGGGTTTTCGCACATTATAAAACCTTTGTTAGCATTACTGTCCAAAACTACACCAATGCCCCTTGAATGGACAGATGAATGTCAAAATGCCTTTGACCAATTGAGACAAGCTCTTTGCTCTGCACCCGTGTTAGTTACACCAGATTACACAAAGATTTTCACATTGTACGTGCACGAGAAAGATGGGTGCGCGTTATCAGTGTTAGTGCAGGCACACGGGGATAAGCAGAGGCCATGTGCGTATTTCTCCGCTATTCTTGATCCTGTAGCACGAGGGTTACCTGGGTGTTTCCGAGCAGTCGCAGCAACAGCAGTAGCTATACGACAAAGTGATGGAATAGTTTTATCGCACAAATTGTTGGTGTTAGTTCCCCACGCAGTAGATGCCCTGTTGAATCAAACGAAAACACAGTATCTCACGAGCGCACGTTTGACAGGATATGAGCTCACACTTCTGGCGCCACATATCACACTGAAAAGATGCGCTACCCTGAACCCTGCCACTTTATTGCCCTATCCGGTCGAGGAGGGTCAGGAAGAAAAACATCATGATTGTGTTTTCCTGACCGAGGAACAGACAAAGGGTCGTGTCGACTTACAGGATATGCCACTTCCAGATGTGGATGGGGAACTGTGGGTTTTTGGATCGTGTTTGAGGCTACCAGATGGTACGACTTCCGCAGCATACGCGATCACAACACTTAAGACAGTGGTAGAAACAGCTAGAATACCACAGAAATCGGCTCAAGCAGCAGAGCTGATAGCCTTGACAAGAGCCTGCGAATTGAGTGCTGGCCTATGTGTGAACATATACACAGACAGCCGGTACGCCTTCGGAGTAGCGCATGACTTCGGGCTACTCTGGAGAGAACGTGGGTTTTTGACTTCTCATGGAGTATACATTATGCACGGAGAACTAGTGCGTGATCTCCTAAATGCATTGCTTTGTCCAAAGAAAGTAGCGATAATTAAATGTAGTGCCCATAAAAAGATCACTGATAAAGTGGGTCAAGGAAATGCTTTTGCAGACAGTATAGCGAGACAAACAGCTATGTCCCGAACTGACTCCCCCATGTATGTAACAAAATCACAGGCTGAGCGATGGTATGACGCTAGAGCGGAGATACTAGATATCCAAAAATCAGCGACTGAATCAGAACTTGCGGCATGGGAAGCAGAAGGGGTACTAGATGATGAGGGTTGTTGGAGAAGCAAGGATATGGAGAGATGGAAATTGCCTGCAGCTTACTTGCAGGTGATGGTTCAGATGACACACGGATTAGCGCATGTGGGAGCTCTTGCAATCACTCGATTGTTAACACGAGTTTGGGAGCATCCAGAGATTGCCAATACTGCCAAGAGAGTAGTGCAGACCTGTCTGATATGTTTACAGCACAATCCTGCGAATGGGACTCATACTCCGAAAGGAGGGTTTGTTCCACCTTCCGCACCATTCGAGGTACTCCAAATGGATTACATTCATCTTGAGCGCTGCAATAACCTTAAGTATGTCTTAGTGGTGGTGTGTGTTTTTAGCAAATGGGTTGAGGCCTTCCCCACGAAAGATAATACAGCTTTGACAACGGCTAAGGTGTTGCTCAAGGAGTACTTCCCTCGATTTGGAGTTTGCAAATTTTTGTGGAGCGATAACGGGCCTCATTTTGTTGGGAAAATTGTGGAGTATGTACTGAAGGGGTTGGGTATCCAGCAGAAGTTTCATGCTGTGTTCCACCCTCAGTCAGCAGGTCTTGTCGAGTGGTACAATGCTACGTTGAAGTTGAAACTGGCTAAGATTGTGGCGTCCACGTCATTGAAGTGGCCGGATGCCTTGCCGCTAGCATTACTCTCTCTTAGATCAGTGCCCCACTCTCGAACAGGCCTCACACCGTATGAAGTGGTGTTTGGAAGGCCTATGAACATATGGGGAGTGCCTAAGCCGCGATTGATACATGATGTGCCTTGTATAATGATGAACGATTATTTGGCACGATTAACAAATGATTTGCTTTCTATTCATCAACAGGTTCAAGAAGCGCTCCCTGATAATTCTACTGGAGAGGCTCACAATCTCCGTCCTGGGGATTTTGTGATGGTGAAATCGTTTGAGAGGGCGAATAGCTTGGAACCGAGGTGGCGTGGCCCCGAGCAAGTCCTCCTGGCAACTCGAACAGCTGTGCGAGTGACCAACAGGAAGCGGTGGGTGCACTCAACGCACTGCCGCTGTGTTTCTCCGGATCTGGTGAATCCTACTGTGCTGACTGACTACAAGGAGATTCTGGATAAAGAAAAGAGCCCAGCTGTGACATCGGCCGAAGTCGAGGGAGCCTTCCCGGAC
The DNA here is from genome assembly GCF_964263255.1 of Lissotriton vulgaris. Lineage (NCBI taxonomy): Eukaryota > Metazoa > Chordata > Amphibia > Caudata > Salamandridae > Lissotriton > Lissotriton vulgaris. The sequence continues at coordinate 314,196,686 of NC_141696.1, forward strand.
CACACTGTTTCTGGACGACAGCGCTACGATCTGCGGCCAAGATAGGAAGAAGATTTTTGTTTTTCGAGACTGGTTGGTTACCGCTCTGGGGTTTGTGAAACGGAAGCCGGGAATCTCAAGGGGGGGGATCAGTTCTGCCAAGAGTAGCGACACCCGTCTTGACCCCGGAGAAGAAAACAATGGCTACCTCGGAGCTCAGCACCGTATTTTTCTTTTTTAGGTATTCACGTTTGAGACATTGTGAACTCTTTGAACTATGGCGTCTTCTGCATCACGAGACAAAAGAATACTTGGTGCCATCTTGTTCGTATTGACAATTGTGGTGATAGCGGTGATAGCCTGGGTGCCTGTACGTGAACATTTGCTGCCGACTACTTCACTTTGCCCTACCATGAAGAACGGCACTGACAGACGTACTTGAACAATAGCTTCATTCAGATTCTGCATCATACTCATAATATGACGAACACCTCCAATTGTTGGGTGTGTGGGATGTTGCCTGGTCATCAGAAAAAAGGGGGCACCCCGCTCATCCCACTCCCATTTTCGCATAATGGCTCCTGCAATGCCTGGTACACTCTTCTATTCACTTTACGATGGCCAACGAAAGGGGGGTGCTCTTCTGCTTGAACAAAGTTTGTTACCATGACCGGGATGGGCATCCACGAGCTGAGGGCACTCGATTTGAATGGGAAGAGTATCGCCCCGATAATGTGTCTGCACCCCATGTTTACAGTAATCAAAGGAACATCAATATGTCTAGTTCACATGTTATTAATGTTATTACTACAAAGGCAGACCTCTGCATTCGTAATAAAGGTACAATCCCGGTGGGGAAAAGTGACTGTAACACTACACTTACATTTGACAGTCCGAATGGCATATCATTTGTGGCATCTCGAAATACTTACTTTTTCTGTGGCAATAAAGGCTATCATCAGCTTCCTTTAGGATGGTTAGGCACATGTTATGTATCCTTTGTATTGCCCCCTGTATTCATTGCCCCGCCAATGTACCATAATGATTATGTGCTCTACCATGACTTTGTATTAAATCGTGTTAAACGTGCTGTGGTCTTGGACGATATTGACCAGACCGATACTGCTTTGCAACAGTATGTAGACTTTAATTTGGGACTGTTTTCCTTTGTGGGGGCTGCTTTAAATAGTTGGAAAATACGACGGCTGACTCGTGTTGTTGAGGCTGTAGCCAATGATACTGCTATTGCACTGGGGAACATAACAGAAGAACTTCAGATTTCTAGGATTGTTACGCTCCAGAACCGCATGGTTCTAGATGTGGTTCTAGCTGACCGTGGGGGGGCATGTAGAATCATCGGAAGTAGCTGCTGCGTGTACGTGCCCAATAATTTGCCTTCTGTTTATGATGCCATCTCAAAATTGCACAAAATAGCTGCTGAAATACACCTGGACAATGGAACTTGGACTCTTTCGGGGTGGTTCTGGTCAATGCTCACTGCTTGGGGTTGGAAACTACTGACGATTTTATGTGTCATTGTTGGGATACTGTTCTTTGTATGTTTATGTATACAATGTGGTCCTGCCTTATGTTCTATGTGTTTATCAGCTTGCATTCCATCCAGACGCACTCTTGCTCGAAATGAAATGATGCTTCATAAAGAAGTTGCTCAAATAATGTTAATTGATATCGAAGATGAGTATCCCGACTATGTCCACTATGAGGTAGCTTCAGCTAAACGCTAAAAGGGTCGTCTGTCGTAATTTGACAATGGCCGGGTTAGCGCTTAGCTTTGCTACACGTTATTTCCCTTAACTTGGCCATATTAGAAAACGCCATTTTGTATGTTACGGCGGCCATTTTAGGGAATGAGCAGCCTCGTGGTCAGCATGCCCTTTAGTCCGTTGTCCGTACCACTGACCACTCGACTTTGCCCAGCAACAGGCTATATTTAGCAACGGTCAAGCCTGTACATGCGCAGTCCCAACTGACCAGTCACCCCTCAGGAATGTTCCACCAAACTGACCAGTGGAGTTGTAACCCCTCCCATGAGTTCGCTGTGCTCCAAAAATGACTATATATGTACATAAAGCTGTGTAACCCTGTACCGCCTACCTTTTATTACCTGTAAAATTGTATAAAAGACGGAATCACACCAACGTTCGGTGTGATACTTCTTGCATTGCCGAAGGGTGCTGTAGGAATGTACCACCACCCCATGGGGTCTTAATAAACTTGTCTTTTGTACTTTTCAGTTTCCGTGCCAACAGTTCTTTGGTGTAAGTGGGTATTTCCGTGGAGCATGTAGGCCTTGGGAACCCGATACCACAACAGAAATGTTCTTGGGTTTGGGTTGGGATGGTGCACTCGATGCAGGAGTGCTTCTCCCAGGTATCTCACTGGAGGCTGGTCTGGCAGGCACCGACTCCCGAAAAAAGTTGTGGTTATCATGCCATTTTTGGAAAGCTGCTTATGCTCACTACAGGATATGCCACTTCCAGATGTGGATGGGGAACTGTGGGTTTTTGGATCGTGTTGGGAGCAACTTTCTTTGGGACCATCCTTTGGCACTGGTACTAAGCTGCATTCACGCACAAGATTGGAGGACTGATATCACCACACAGGCCTTCTACTTGGCAGTGCTGTGGGTGATGTCTCTTCAATTGTGCACCTAAAATTAAAAAGGAAGTAAAACATTAGGCGAAACTTGTTTTTTTTGCAGTTTGAATTCGTACAGACAAAGGCAATATTAGTGTGGTTGGTTACTTAGGTAATAATAAAACAGTCACTTTAAAGTAAAACAACACCATCATACCATAAAATGTAATTTCAAAACCGGATAACAAAACGTGCAGATGGAGCTCTTTTCTTTATGTCCATATACTCTAAATGAGACACGAATGGCTTGAGGGTTAATGTGAGTGTCTGACTTGGCCCTTTTTGCAGGGTCATCCCTGAACTTTTTGCCTTCCTCCTGTCTTTTGTCTGACCTGTTTTTGTTGGTTTTATGACTACAGGCACTTTACCACTGCTGATCAGTGCTACAGTCCACATGCTCTCCCTATTGTAAATTGATATATTGATTAGTGACTCCATGATTGGCTGGTTGGTTTACTTGTCAGACCCTAGTACAGTGCACTGAGTGTGCCCTGGGCTTGGAAACCAAATGCTACAGGTGGGCTTGCAAAAAACACAGTTGATGGACAGAATGCAAAACAATGTCTTACATTCACCCCAGTATAAAGACCCGGGCCTAAATCCATCATTTTTTTGCACTCTACACCACCCTAGGTCAGACATTGGCTGTATGCAAATCAGCCTTGACCCTGTGCCTCATGGGAACAGTCCAGCCCGAACTACCAAGCCATGTCTTTCCTAGACCGGAATCAAGCATCCAAGGACCGGTTTCTGGCTATCAGCCTTCTTATAGCCTAGATAGCTTGACTCCAGTGATGTGGAGAGCCTGGGACTCACGTCTGAGCATACCCAGCCCACTCGGGGTGAAAATTGCAAAAAACACAGTTGACGGACAGAATGCAGAACAATGTCTTACATTCACCCCAGTACAAAGATCTGGGCCTAAATCCATCGTTTTTTTGCACTCCACACCACCCTAGGTCAGACACTGGCTATATGCAAATCAGCCTTGACCCGGTGCCTCATGGGAACAGTCCAGCCCGAACTACCAAGCCATGTCTTTCCTAGACCGGAATCAAGCATCCAAGGACCGGTTTCTGGCTATCAGCCTTCTTCAGCCTGGATAGCTTGACTCCAGTGATGTGGAGAACCTGGGACTCACGTCTAAGCATACCCAGCCCACTCGGGCAGAAAATTGCAAAACACACAGTTGATGGACAGAATGCAGAACAATGTCTTACATTCACCCCAGTACAAAGATCTGGGCCTAAATCCATCGGTTTTTTGCACTCCACACCACCCTAGGTCAAACACTGGCTATATGCAAATCAGCCTTGACCCTGTGCCTCATGGGAACAGTCCAGCCTGAACTACCAATCCATGTCTTTCCTAGACCGGAATCAAGCATCCACGGACCGGTTTCTGGCTATCAGCCTTCTTCAGCCTGGACAGCTTGACTTCAGTGATGTGGAGAGCCTGGGACTCACGTCTGAGCATACCCAGCCCACTCGGGGTGAAAATTACAAAAAAAACAGTTGATGGACAGAATGCAGAACAATGTCTTACATTCACCCCAGTATAAAGATCTGGGCCAAAATCCATTGGTATTTGCACTCTACAGCACCCTAGGTCAGACACTGGCTATATGCAAATCAGACTTGACCCTGTGCCTCATGGGAACAGTCCAGCCCGAACTACCAAGCCATGTCTTTCCTAGATCGTAATCAAGCATCCAAGGACCGGTTTCTGGCTATCAGCCTTCTTCAGCCTGTATAGCTTGACTCCAGTGATGTGGAGAGCCTGGGACTCACGTCTGAGCATACCCAGCCCACTCGGGGAGAAAATTGCAAAAAACACAGTTGATGGACAGAATGCAGAACAATGTCTTACATTCACCCCAGTATAAAGATCTGGGCCTAAATCCATCGTTTTTTTGCACTCTACAGCACCCTAGGTCAGACACTGGCTATATGCAAATCAGCCTTGACCCTGTGCCTCATGGGAACAGTCCAGCCTGAACTACCAAGCCATGTCTTTCCTAGACCGGAATCAAGCATCCAAGGACCGGTTTCTGGCTATCAGCCTTCTTCAGCGTGGATAGCTTGACTCCAGTGATGTGGAGAGCCTGGGACTCACGTCTGAGCATACCCAGCCCACTTGGGGTGAAAATTACAAAAAACACAGTTGATGGACAGAATGCAGAACAATGTCTTACATTCACCCCAGTACAAAGATCTGGGCCTAAATCCATCGTTTTTTTGCACTCCACACCACCCTAGGTCAGACACTGGCTAAATGCAAATCAGCCTTGACCCTGTGCCTCATGGGAACAGTCCAGCCCGAACTACCAAGCCATGTCTTTCCTAGATCGGAATCAAGCATCCAAGGACCGGTTTCTGGCTATCAGCCTTCTTCAGCCTGGATAGCTTGACTTCAGTGATGTGGAGAGCCTGGGACTCACGTCTGAGCACACCCAGCCCACTCGGGGTGAAAATTGAAAAAAACACAGTTGATGGACAGAATGCAGAACAATGTCTTACATTCACCCCAGTACAAAGATCTGGGCTTAAATCCATCGTTTTTTTGCACTCCACACCACCCTAGGTCAGACACTGGCTATATGCAAATCAGCCTTGACCCTGTGCCTCATGGGAACAGTCCAGCCCAAACTACCAAGCCATGTCTTTCCTAGACCGGAATCAAGCATCCAAGGACCGGTTTCTGGCTATCAGCCTTCTTCAGCCTGGATAGCTTGACTCCAGTGATGTGGAGAGCCTGGAACTCACGTCTGAGCATACCCAGCCCACTCGGGGTGTAAACTGCAAAAAACACAGTTGATGGACAGAATGCAGAACAATGTCTTACATTCACCCCAGTATAAAGATCTGGGCCAAAATCCATTGGTATTTGCACTCTACAGCACCCTAGGTCAGACACTGGCTATATGCAAATCAGACTTGACCCTGTGCCTCATGGGAACAGTCCAGCCCGAACTACCAAGCCATGTCTTTCCTAGATCGTAATCAAGCATCCAAGGACCGGTTTCTGGCTATCAGCCTTCTTCAGCCTGTATAGCTTGACTCCAGTGATGTGGAGAGCCTGGGACTCACGTCTGAGCATACCCAGCCCACTCGGGGAGAAAATTGCAAAAAACACAGTTGATGGACAGAATGCAGAACAATGTCTTACATTCACCCCAGTATAAAGATCTGGGCCTAAATCCATCGTTTTTTTGCACTCTACAGCACCCTAGGTCAGACACTGGCTATATGCAAATCAGCCTTGACCCTGTGCCTCATGGGAACAGTCCAGCCTGAACTACCAAGCCATGTCTTTCCTAGACCGGAATCAAGCATCCAAGGACCGGTTTCTGGCTATCAGCCTTCTTCAGCGTGGATAGCTTGACTCCAGTGATGTGGAGAGCCTGGGACTCACGTCTGAGCATACCCAGCCCACTCGGGGTGAAAATTGCAAAAAACACAGTTGATGGACAGAATGCAGAACAATGTCTTACATTCACCCCAGTACAAAGATCTGGGCCTAAATCCATCGTTTTTTTGCACTCCACACCACCCTAGGTCAGACACTGGCCATATGCAAATCAGCCTTGACCCTGTGCCTCATGGGAACAGTCCAGCCCGAACTACCAAGCCATGTCTTTCCTAGATCGAAATCAAGCATCCAAGGACCGGTTTCTGGCTATCAGCCTTCTTCAGCCTGGATAGCTTGACTCCAGTGATGTGGAGAGCCTGGGACTCACGTCTGAGCATACCCAGCCCACTCGGGGTGAAAATTGCAAAAAACACAGTTGATGGACAGAATGCAAAACAATGTCTTACATTCACCCCAGTACAAAGATCTGGGCCTAAATCCATCGTTTTTTTGCACTCTACACCACCCTAGGTCAGACACTGGCTATATGCAAATCAGCCTTGACCCTGTGCCTCATGGGAACAGTCCAGCCCGAACTACCAAGCCATGTCTTTCCTAGACCGGAATCAAGCATCCAAGGACCGGTTTCTGGCTATCAGCCTTCTTCAGCCTGGATAGCTTGACTCCAGTGATGTGGAGAGCCTGGGACTCACGTCCGAGCATACCCAGCCCACTCGGGGTGAAAATTGCAAAAAACACAGTTGATGGACAGGTTGTGCCACCCACGGAAGCAGCCTGTAAAAGTGGGTCTCAGTTCTTCCATTGTTGAGCCTGTGTGCAGTCTGGTACCGCCATGTTGACTGGGCAAGTGCACCCACTTGCCAGTCCCTAAACCTCTCCTTTTCTCCATATTATACACCCCTATGGTAGGCCTAAGGGCAGGGTGCATTGTAGATAAAAGGTAGGACAAGCCCTGATGTGTGTGGCATGTCCTAATAGGGAACTACAGCCATTTCGTTTTTCACTATTGCAAGGCTAACTTTCCCCATAGGCCAGAATGGGCAGTTTGATTATTACATCTTATAATCCTAACTGACTAAGGGAACTTGGTGGAAATTCGAATTTAGTATGCCAGAATAATAAAATACATCTTTTAGTAAAGTTGGTTTTAATATTCTGTGTTTGAAAATACCACTTTTAGAAAGTAGGTATTTTCTTGCCTAACTATCCAAGCCTGCCTCTGCCAGGTTGTTTATTTCTTGTCTGGAGTTTGAGTGACAATTGCTAGGGAACTCCAGGAGCCATGGTCAGTCAGCACAGGGTAGAAGAGAGAGATTTGGATGCAGATGGGAGGGAGGAGTTGCACCTTGGACCTAAATAGGGCTGTGCCTTCCCTCCACAATGCTGTCTCCACCTCCTGTGGTGCGTCTGATGTCCCTGTCCTGCACTGTGAAAGGAAAGAAGGAGTCATGTAAACAGAGTGCTCCAGGACTGACCAGAATAGGTTTGGACTAGGCAAAGACCTCTCTGCCTTCAGAGAACAAAGAGAAGCTGTGTATAAAAAAGGGGGACCCAGACCCAAGAACTTTAGATCACTTTTGGGAACTAGAAGAAACCTTTGCTGAGGAGAGGAACCAGAGAGACTGAGGAGAGACTATCCCTAAGTTGCAGTGTTGCTTGGGGATTGGCCTGCAGTGGTTGTCTAACTGCCAAAGAGAAGAAAGAGGAACTTTGTGTGCACTTTCATCAACTTGTAAAGGATCTCCAAAGGCTTGAGAAAGAGCTTGCCTCCTGCTGAAGTCTCAAGGACAACAGACTTCAACCAACAATTCCCCAAGAGTTCTTTGGAAGTGCCTGCAGTTGTGTTGGGCTTTCTGAGGGACTGTGTGTCGCAAGGAGCTGGAAGCGCGACTCACGAAGGAGAAGCGCGTCGCCGAACTGCTGCAGTCAATTCACAATGCAAAAGCACCTCACATCACCGGAGAAGGGGATCAACGTCATACCAGACGCGGCCACATCAACGAAGAAGTGTGTCGCAGCCGCAGAGCAGTTGTTGCATTGCAGGGAAAGCGTGTTGCCGCTGCAAGCTGTCGCATCGTTGCCGAAGCGACTTGCTTTACCGGAGAAGAGGATCAACAAAGCATCAGATGCCGCCGCATCACCGGTCAGTGTGTCACAGGGCCTGTCGTGGCTCAGAAGAATCATTGAGTCAATGCACGGCCATCGGGCATGCACGCATCATGTAGCACCCAAGAGAAGATGCCGTTTTTGTTCATTGTACCGGATCTTCATCGCATTATGGCACTGCTGGTCGCATCGCCAAGGAAGCTCAGAAAGAAACCAATTAATCACCTCCCCTCGCAGACAAGAACGGACGCATCCCCTACCCATCAGTAGGGACCTGACGCATCACCGTTCTTGCATGTAAGGAACCAACGGATAACCTTCCCTGCAACACTTTCGTTGTATAGCGTTACGCATTCTAAGGTACATTGAACTCAAGGTGTCGCAATTTTACATCTTAAGAGAACGGAGCTATTTCTACCATTTGTAAGTACAGTATTGTGGATTTTTGTCATTTGTGGTCTTCTGTTAAGTCTATATAAAAATACTTATTTTTAATATACAACTTGTGTGGTATCCATCTGTAGTGTTGTCACTGGGTTACTGTATGTGTTCACAAATGCTTTGCACGCTGCCTCTGAGATGGGCCTGTCTGCTCGTGCCAAGCTACCAAGGGGGGGAGAAGGGGTTATTTTAGGAGTGTACCCCCTTACCCTAATTAGAAACAACGGCCTATATTTGGACAAAGGTACCTACCTCTGCAAACTAGAGACCTCCAAATCTAACAGTGGGCCTATGGCAGACAATGTGGTCCAGGAGTAAATGGAATAATCATTAAAACAAATACTGATGCTGATGTGTCCGCAATGCACCACAGCCAGGGTGTCCAGGAGGAAATGGAATTATACCTAAAAAAACAGAATGCTGTTGCACGACTATGTGCCTGTGGTGAATGGATGGATGGATTGATGAATGGATGGATAGATAGATAGATGGATGGGTGCCCGACTAAAGGAAAATGAAAAATAAATAAATACAAATTACAAAAATAATAACATAAAAAAATGTAAACAAAAGTAAAATATTTAAATTAAAAAAGATCAATAATTGGCAATGTTTGTATGGGAGGATGAGAAGCAACCTATTGTGAGGAAAGTAGGTGCAAAATAAAACATATCTAAAAAAATGCATGTCATATATAAGCACTGTTCATTAATATCATATTCTTAATATACATATACTTCAAAGAGCCTCAGGCATATTTTTAAACTGATATTACATCCATCCATGCAAGCCTATGGCAAAGGCACACTGGGTGGATTCACAAAATTGCTGCCAGCCACATGGTCAAACAACAGCAGCAAGGAAGGAGGCATGGGGGATAAAGAACATGTGAAAGCCTATGGCAAAGGCACACTGGGTGAATGCACAAAATGGCTACCAGCCACATGGTCAAACAACAAATGTGAGCAGGCTGGCATGGGAAACAAAAAACGCATGCCAGTCTATTGCAAAGGCACACTGGCTGGATGCACAAAATGGCTGCCAGCCTGTGCCATGTGGTCAAACAGCAACAGTGAGCAAGGAGGCATGGGAAACAAAGAACACATTCAAACATATGACAAAGTCACACTGGCTGAATGCAGAAAATGGCTGCCAGCAAGTGCCACATTGTCAAACAACAGCAAGGAGGCATGGGGTACAAAGAACACATGCAAGCCTATGGAAAAGGCGTACCAGATGGCTGTACAAAATGGCTGTTAGTCAGTGCCACATGGTCAAACAGCAGCAGTGAGAAAGGAGGCATGGGGAACAAGGAGAACACATCCATGCCTATAGACACATATTCCACAAAATGGCCCCTTGGCCATTCGGCATGTAGAATAAATACAAATGGTGGCCTATTCCAATCTATTTCCAGCCGCAAATTATATTTTAAAACAACATATACCATGAAACAGTTATTTCATGCATCAATGACTAGTCCAGGCCTGAGCCTACTGACTGAATAGCCCCTTGGCAGACTAGGCAACACAGTAAAATAAATAAATATTGCAAATATAGCAAACATGAAGAAAATGTACTGATCTGTGAAACATTAGTCCTTTACAATAGAAGCAAAAATAAATGCAAACATGTAACAAGGTCCCTACTGAAACTACAGGTCAACCACCACAATACATTTAAAAATGTGAATAAATATACAAATAAATATTGGTGTATGCCTTCTACCAAGAGTTTCTTTTAACTTACCTTCCATATCTCAAATACAAAGTCCTTAAATCCAATGTCATACATGCAGAAGACAAAGAGAGTAATCCTTCCACATCCAAATGATAAGTGACAAGGAGATGAACAAAGTGCTGGGAGGACCCTGCTGAACTGGAACAGTAATTTTGAATCTGAGGCACTAGTTTCCTGTAGGGGAAAAAAGTGAAAAAAGGCTTATCACACAAAAAATACAACAACTGAAACAGTCTGTTGGAGAAGAAAATCCACTAGAAAATCCATTTTGTAAATGTATCTGCATCTTAAGCACAAAAGCTACTAGAGTGGTGAGTTCATGATCATGAGAGGTACCCCATTGACACCTGCATGGACGGAAGCCGTCCAAGCCACAGCTAAGTCGTGTGCTTGCTCAGTAGCGACCCAAGAATATTGTGGGATGAGCGAGTGCCAAAACAAATCACGAGCGTGTGAATGGAAATAAAAACTCAGTTTCACACTGAGAAGGCAGAATCCAGGAATGTTGCACTCCATCGCAGAGTGCCCGAATTCCAAAAACTCAGCAAGTTGAGCGGAGTTCACCACCCGGGCCTAGTTTCTACCCCCTCAATAAATAACCCGGGGCCATATTATCACTGTTATCACCGTTTTTATCGGCAGGAAACTGCCACTAAAGCGGCAATATTGGGCTTGATAATATGCCCTTGTGAATTCCCGTAGAAGCCCAGGTTCTGGTGTTAACCTGGGCTTCCATGGGAATTCACAAGGGCATATTATAAAGCCCATTATCGCGCTTTAGCAGCAGTTTCCTGCTGATAAAAACAGTGATAATGTATCGCCCTTACTTGATATTATGGCCCCCAATTTCTTACAAAGGTGAAATTCAGTTTGAATTTCCCAAAGGTTTTAATTCGCCCATCCTCATTATGTGATTTATCATGTACATGCAGGATATTTAAGGCTTAATTACAAGTCTGGCTGTCCATGGACCACCAAACTCATTAAGGTGTGGACGTGGGGATTTCCAGATTGCCCTAGTACAATAAGGGCAGTCAGACCACCATTGCCCCATCCCAGCTGCCAGGGTACTGCATGAAAACCGTAGTGTAGAGGAAACAAAAGGAGCACTACAGGGTCCCCTGCACCATGGAGATGCACACAGGGTGGCACAGCATGTACCCCCAATGTACATGTACACCAGTTCCTGCACAGCATGAACTTAACAGCCCATGTCATGCAGCTATTGTTTTTGGCATTCTGATTATGGGGCCCACTTTCAGAACAAAAGCCTGTCAGACACGAGTTACAATCATAATCTGGCTGGCAGCATGACTGCGGCTTTGGCAGGGTGGCGGTGGAGCAGACCGGACGCTGCACCACCAGAGTCGTAATCAGGCTCTTAGTCTTTGTTTGCAACATAATCATTTTCAAGGGTACCAATATGTTTTACCAAGTTGATATGTTGTGATATAGGGTGTGTACGTTTTGTTCTGTTTTTTTGATTATCAGATTTACCTCAGACAGTCAGGAAGGATTTTTGAAATTCTAATGTATTGATGTTTTTGAACTGAAATTATATATTCTGTGAAAATAGAATGTTTTTCATAAAAATGTGAATTATATGACTATATGCATTCATGCATATATCTGAATTCAAGTATATAGCAAATTTAAGTGCAGTGACCTTGACTACACGAGAAACTTTCCAGCTAACTATGTTAACAATGGTTTCTGAACAAATTAATACTCTGGTACACCTAACCATACATCGGAGTCACACTTTATCAATGTTCATTTTTTAAAAGACTGAAGTTGTAATACTATTTCTAGAATTTCATGTTGCTTGCAAAGGTATACAGGATAGTTCAAATCTTTTTCAAATCATCCTCAAAGAAGAGGGAGAACAATTCATATTTTTCTATAGTAGGTTCAACAATCCACTCTAGAGGGGATTGAAAGCATTTGTTTACTGTCAAACAATGTTAGACTTGACATCTTTTGGCATGTTTCCCCTGTCTTTTTGCTTTCTAACCTCCTGGTTTTGACTCGATTTTGCTGGTTTAGTGTTGCTGCTCAATTTCTCACTGCTGTTCGGTGTTAAAGTGCAAGTGCTCCTGTTGGAAACACCAATCTATAAAACAATTTACATCATTTGCATATTGGATTTACTGGTAAGTCCCTAGTAAAGCGCACTGAGAGTGACAGGGCCTGTTAATCCAATGCTACTAGCGGGCTCGCAGCGCTGGTTGTACCACCAACAGACGTAGCCGGTAAATAGGTAACTCAGGCTACCGCAGAGTCTGCACGCATTTTGTAACTGCCATATCGACCTGGCAAGTGCACCCACTTGCCAGGCCCTAAACCCTCCCTTTTCCACATGTTAGTCACCCCTAAGGTGGCCCAAGGTACCCCTGTGGGCAGGGTACAGTGTATCTGAAAGGTAGGACATGCACTGATGTGTGTGGCATGTCTTGTTAGTGAATTACTGCCAATTTTATTTTTCACTATTGCAAGGCTACCTGTTCCCATAGGACAGAGTGGGGAGTTTGTTTATAACATATTATAAACATAACTGGCCCTGGGAACTAGGCAGAGAAATATAATTTAGTATGCCTCAACTTAGAATCAAAGGGGCAGATTTACTACTTCTGGCGCATCTCTGCTAATCAGCAGGGATGCACCAGAAGAGTTATGTTATGTTATGTTATGTTATGTTAGTGCTATTTGTATTGCGCACGGCTGCTCCAGCGAAGGAGCGTCCCGGCGCACCGACAAGGTGGCGAACACAACACAACAGGGGAACGGAAAATATTACTAAAAAAATGGGGGAGAGATGGATTTAACAGAGCTCAGAAAATAAATGGGTTTTAGCGGCCTTGCGGAAGGAAAGCAGGTCGCCAAGGGTCCGAAGTTTCAAAGGGAGAGCGTTCCAGAGTGCGGCTGCCCGCACCTTAAAAGAGCGACCCCCCACCCGGCTGAGTTTGAACCGAGGGGCTACCGCTAATTCTTGGTCCAGCGAGCGCAAAGTGCGGCCCGGGATATAAGGGCACAGAAGTTGGCGCAGTAATGGAGGCAATAGGCCCTTCAGAATCTTGAAGGAAATGCACAAAACTTTAAAGTGGATCCGCTGCCTAATGGGTAACCAATGCAGGGCTCGCAAAGATGGACCGGCCGAGCAAAACCTAGGAAGACCTACGATTGCTCTGGCCGCAGCGTTCTGCACTCTTTGAAGTCGGGTTAACTCAGCCTGGTTTCATCCTATAAAAAGGGAGCTGGCGTAGTCCAGCCGGGCCAAAACCGTTGCTTGCACCACCAATTGACGAGTTGCGGCATCAAAGTATTTAAGGGCAGGGCGCAGATTGCGCAAGATGCCGAAGCAACACGCCGCCGTCCTTTTGGTGTGGCCAACGAAGTTGAGGGAAGGGTCCAGCCAGACACCAAGATTTTTGATCTCCGCAACCGGAGTGGGGGTCGGCCCCAGCTCAGAGGGCCACCAAGTATCTCCCCATAGGTCCGTCCGCTTCCCAAAGATCATCACCTCCGTTTTTCCGTACTGTGGCCAGCCCGAAAACCATTTTGGGTGTCGTCCAGAATGTTGGCACGTGACAGATGACCAGTGAGGGCGGTGTTAACATGCGCCTCCGCGAGTTTGGCTGACCACGGGAGAAGCGAAATCGGGCGGTAGTTCTCCGATTTTGTAGGGTCGAGAGATGGTTTTTTCAAAATGGGCATTACTACCGCATGCTTCCATTTCAGAGGCACCTGGCCTGATGATAGCGACGTGTTGATTAAGTCGCAAACCGGGCGAGCAAAAAACCGGTCTCTGAACATTGGTGGCTTGAGCGGGTCGTCCGGCGACCCAGACTTAACTCGAAGAGCCAAGGCCGTGTAAGACTCCAAAGAGAGAGAGGGGAGAGAGTCTAGCACCACCTGATCCGGCAGGATGGGTAGCCCCATACTGGTTTGTGCAGTGGAGGGGGGGAAGGCCCTATATATGGTCTGGACCTTCTCCAGGAAGAAAGCCGCCAGCGCTTCACAGTGAGTATTGGAGCTGATGGAGTTACCGGCAGGCTTCCTTGCCACAAGGTCTTTAAGGGCCTTAAAGATGGTTTTCACAGGGTTCCCACTACTGCGAAACTCCAGAGCGTAGTATTCAGCCCGAGTTCTACAAACCGCGCGGTGATAAAGCTTGACCGCCGCCATATACAGGATTTTTTTGCTCCTGTCATACCTCTTCCTCCAGTCTCTCTCTGCACGTCTGCAGACACTTTTCAGAGCCCTCAGATTGCCATCATACCAGGGGCTAGGAGCGCGGGAGCCACACTTACTGGAAACCATCGGGATAAGGGAGTCGAGGGCCCTGGTTACCCATCCGCAGAAACGGTCATAACCAGACTCCACATTCTCCGCTGCACCCAGTGGATCGTCAGTGAGAAGGCGATGGAGATCTTCCGTCTTTAATTTGCTCCAGCGCCGTCTGGGCATGGCTCGCAGTGGCACCTTAAGTGGGGCTTCTTCAAGAGGACAGTAAATGGTCACGAGTGAGTGGTCCGACCAGGTCAGGGGGAGGGGGGGGACCACTGTAGCCCCTTCCAAGTTAGAGAAAAAGGGGTCCAGAATGTGGCCACCATTATGAGTGGGGTCCGAGACCAGCTGGAACAGTTGAAGGGCCTCAAGGTCCGCCACCATCCCTCCCACAGAGGAAAGACACAGAGTGTCAAAATGGAGATTCAAGTCACCAATGATGGAAAAATTGGCAGACCCTACTGCAAGTGAACTAACTGCCTCAGGAAGAGCCTCCCGAAATGCCACTGAGCTACCAGGTGGGCGGTAAATCAGCAACCCTGACAAGGTAAAATGCGAAGTAACCGCAACCTTGAACAGGGCGCTTTCGCAACCCGTGATGTTCTGCACACTCCAGGCGCAAGGATAGCACGATTTAACTGCAAGAGCGACGCCGCCCCCCCTCGAAGAGCGGTTGAGTGTGTAGGTGGAATACTCAGCGGGGAGCGCCAGATTCAATACAGTAGAATCGGTGTCTTGCAGCCATGTCTCAGTTGCAACGCATCTGCCCACCTGTGCGCCACCACTGATGCGCCACATTTCTAATGCACATGAATGGGCAGTAGCATGTCGCAACCCCCGGGGAAAAGGCTGCGCATTGCTAGAGTTGGATCGCAAGCGTGACTCAGCTCCAGCAAGGCTTGGGGTGCCCCTATCCCTAACATGCAGCGTAAATCCTTACGCCTGCTTCAAACAGCCACAGGGTTTTGATGCAGCATGGCCTTAAAAGTGACTGAGTGAAATCTTGTAGATTTCACTCAGACACTTTTAGGAGGTGTTTCTGCGCCAGAACGTCTCCCCCTGTGCAGGAACGCCCACATGTGGAGCAGGGCATTACAATGTGACGCATCTCCCAGATTGTAAATTTGCCCCAAAAGATGCATCTTTTAGTGAAGGTGATTTTTACATTCTGTGTGTAAAAATACCACTTTTAGAAAGTAGGTATTTTCTTGCTCAGCTATCCAGTAGGCTTCTGCTGGGTTTGTGGATTGGCAGTCTGGTATTTGGATGACGGGGGCTGGATGGATCTGGGCTTCATTTAGAGTAGGGGGAGGAGATTTCCTTTCACCTGAATGGGCCTGGTCTTCCTCTGACAATGCCATCTCCACCCCCTGCCAGGAAGCTACACCAGAAAGGACAGAACTGGTTCTGGCTGGGCACAGACACACTCTGCCTGAGAGGACAAATGATTTTGCGCTATACAAAGTGGGGCCCAAACCCCTGAGTTTTAGAACTTTTTTGGACCAAGAAGACTGCCAAGAAGAAGAACTGGAGAAGCTGTGAGGAGGAACTACCACTTTGCTGAGTGCTTTGCTGTGTAGGTCTGCAGTGGCTGCTTCTGTATTGGGCAGTGAAAGGATTGGACTGAAGTTTCTACAACTTCTTTCTTTGAGTAACTCCAAGGGCTTGAGGTAAGCCTTCTCCCTGTTCAAGAAGTCTCAGGAACAGCAAAGACTTCAAGGTCTTCTGCCCTCAGCACTGGGGACTGTGTGTTTTGTGCTGCAACAAAAGAAAAAGTAACCCAACCCCATTTACGACGGCGCTGCCGACACCGTGTCCCGAAAGCACCGCAGAGGGCACCACTGCAACGCAACCCTGAGCTCACCAATGATGCCTGCTGATACCGCCACCAAGCCGACGCTCGCCTGTGACCTGTAGGCACTGCACTCAGCATCGCCTCGCTTCAAGATGCCGCCTTGGTAGCACCAACACCGCCGCTCCATGCCGAAATTAAGACAGCTGCTTGCACCGTTGTTTGATGGCACTGTTCATAAGTTACACGATGCACCATCCTCATCACGCAACACAGCCTTGGCCTGCTGACACCAGTGCCATCGACTCCAGTTTGACGATAGGGCTCCAGCAATGACAACGGCACTGCTTGCACAGTGAAATACGAGCACCGCATCACTTTGCACCCGGACCCTGGTCTTACCGACGATGCCATCTGATGTCGCTACTGAGCCACTGATCGCACCTTGACCTGAGGGCATTGCACGCCTCAGCGATGCACTTTGCACCGCAGCATCCGATGCCTGCCGAAACCAGTGATCCTGGCTTCAACCGCGAGGAGTTTGAACTGCAACAGGTGTGACTTCAAGGACCCGACAAATTTGGGCCCGACAATTTCAGGACCGACCTCCAGAACAGACGCCTGCGGACGCCTTGCTTTCGGAAGCTCAACGAGAGGTCGCTGAAGCCCAGCATTTCTAAAGGTACTGTTTTGCGGGTCTTCCCAACAACGTAGCTGGTCAGCAACGCCGCTGTCAGCCAGAACTGTTTGGATTTGTTTGTTCACGATGCCGTGATAGCCCCGGATGGAGCTATAGATTTCAAGGAACTGTATTTCAAGCACAAAGGGGAGATGAGAGGCAATATGAGCTGATAACTGGTAAAAGACAATACTGTGTACAGGTTGGAAAATGAGTAAATGTTTTGTTTCAGTTTTTGTATGCCTTTTATTCAAGTACGCTTTGTTTGCATCAAATAGATAGCCAACGCATTTCACCCAAGCATGGGCTTCTTCAGGGCAAACAGTAGATATGCTGAAGTCTCGTAAAATTTGGTGTTCAATGTCAACGTGGTCGTTCCAGTTCGGGACAAAAAGTAAGGTCAAAACGGCCTCCGACTATAGGGACCACCAGCATGTCCAAAAGGGGAGTAAAGTATCAAGGTATCATCAATGTGCCAAGGTATTTTCAGTGTAGGTGAGTAACTTAGTAACTTGCTGTGTAGCACAAAAAAACTTGACTGGCTGGTGTCCTATTCTCAGCGTGAAAGGAAAGGGTCTGTTTGGATTTGTTTGTTTGCGATTCTGTGATAGCCCCGGATGGAGATATCGACTTCAAGGAATTGTATTTCAAGGTTATTTGATAACTAAAGATTTCTAAGTACAGTATTGTGAATTGTTTTACATTTTTGGTATTGCCTTAACAATTTAAAAATATTGGTTATTTTTCGGAAACTGAGTGGTGGCCTTTTGCAGTGCTTACATGTATTACTGTTGGTTATGTGCAAATGCTTTACACACTGCGTCTAGGATAAGCCGGACTACTCGTGCCAAGCTACCAAGGGGGTGATCAGGTTTTTTTTTTAAGGAATGTAAATCCCTTATACTGACTAGGAAGAAGGGTGCCTATTTGGACAAAGGTACCTACCTCTGCCAACTGGAGACCCCCATTTCTAAAAAATATTAGGTGATTAGGTATGAAGCCTGTTCTTTGCTCACCTCACCTCCCTAGTTCAGACCCAGACATATGCACATCAGTCTTGACCCTGCTCCTCATGGGAACAGTCCAGCCCGTACTGCCAAGCCAGGTTTTCCCTGAACCAGAAACAAGCATCCTGGGACCGATTTTGGGGTAACACCCCTCATCAGCCAGGCTAGCTTGAAACCAGGGGCAAAGTGAGCAAGGGACCCACGTCTGGGCGTATCCTGACAGCTCAGGGCTAAAAAAGCACTGGAATCAAGCTAGCCTGGCTGAAGTGAGCAAAAGAACAATGATGGATTCAACCCAGATCCAATAGTGTCTAGGGGAGTGTGTCTATAAAGTTTCAGCGCTGTTTGTCCCAGCACTTAGCTCCTGTGCTGCTTGAGAGCTGGTTACCTCCATTTAGATATAGCTAATGCTGGAGCAATTTCATTTCTGCACCTGTGGCAGGAGTACCCTGCAATGTATCCTACTTGTCCTGCCCAAGGCGGGAGCAGGACCTTGGTGCTGAGCCTCCCCCACTTCCCAGAATCATGGGGAGGGAGGCCAGCGTCCTGAGCCTCTTCTGGCTTTTGTCTCTGGGGAATGGGTCCTTAGAGAATCTAGTTTAAGTGGGCACTCGCACAGCGTGGGTAAACTTGAGTTGATACGGTTGTAATGGATTGTAGCGTGCAATCGGATAAACACTGTCTGACCACACAGTGAAAGCACAAAAGCTAAGAAGTCTGAAGGTCCCCCTACTCGGAGGGGAACAAACCGATGCACAGCATGTAGACCTTGGTCTTATTCACTAGACATTATTGATGAAAAACAGTCTGATTGTTGAATTATCAAGTGTTTTATTCTTCACGTAGTATGTTTGTATTCATCTGTGTATTATACATCAAAGGCATGTTACTGGGTGATCCATAATTCAATCATTATAATCCAAAACACAAATTCCCGATGCATTTCGGGCAAACGCCCTTTCTCAAGGGAAATGCTCTACAAAAAAGAAACAAATTGAACCAAAATCAATAATATGCAGGCGATTAAATATTCGACCAAATGGCAGCATGTTAAAACCGGATTTGAGGTGACTAGATAGCAAGTGGCGAAGGTTAAAAATGAAATGTGACTAAAAAATACACCAGAGAAGCCAAGTAAAATATGGTAACCAGAAAAGTGCACGCAAGCAAGGAACAGAAATAATAGCAGAAAGTTACACAAAAATAAATCAAGAGTTACTAGACCCTAAAGCGGGTCAGGACAAACATCAACCTGTTTAGCAGCACTCAAGAGAACTTACTTGAAGTTGTTAGTAAAGTGCCACGCGGCGTAACAGCGGTGTGATGATACCGATCTAAGAGGTTCAAACGTGTGTTTAAATAGTGTGTAAAACATAAAGGTAGGACCCAAGATGTGAAGTTAATGAACAGTGAAGAGGGACATCGAACAGAGGAAATCGGTCACCATGTTAGAACGGGTGTGAGAACAAAAAAATAATAAAGATCAGTGCCATGAGGTACATTATGCAATCGATAGTGATAGACATAAAGTTCTTAATGAATCATAAGTAGCACAAAAATTCAATTCGGTCGTTCAGCCCATTTGGTACCATCGTGGAAAGGAAACGGATCCAAAAGTTCTCACGTTTTAGTAGAGTGTTCTTATTGTTGTAAGTAACTGGTACTTGTTCCAAGATCAAAAATTTCAGTTGGGCAACTGTATGTCTGGATTCAGCAAAGTGAGAAGCAACTGTGGATTTCAGATTGTTGGTACATATATTGCTTTTGTGTTCTAAAATCCGTGTGCGGATTTTTCGTTCTGTGTGACCCACATAGCATTTTCCGCAAGGACACTTCAATAGGTATATGACATTGTTTGAGTTGCAAGTGGCGTTTACTTTCAATTTGATTGGGTGCCCTTTCATGGGGTGACAGATAACATTACCAGAGATGCAATTGTTGCAATTCGAGCAGTTGTAGCAAGGTCTCAATCCTTTGTAGATCCTGGGTGTGTCATCAAGATTAGGTTTGGATAGAATTTCCTTCAAATTTCTACCTCTTGTGAATGCGAAAATGGGTGGTTGGTTGAACAAACCCTTAAAATCAGGTTCAAGGGTGAGAATAGACCAGTGTTTACGAATGATGGCTTGAAAGCGGTTGGATGTTTTTGAATATTTGGATACAACCACGATGCGTTCTGATTGTTCTTTGTGCTTAGGTTGCAACAAAGCGAGCCTACTTTTCTTGTCAGTTCTTGCCATGGCAAGATCCAGTATGGGTGTGGGATATCCTCGTGCTTTGAGTCTGTCCAATGTATGTTTCATCTGTGTTTTGCATTCATTCTCATCAGAAACTATTCGTTTGATCCGTAACAGTTGTGCGTAGGGTAGATTGTTCTTGAGACCAGAACGATGGAAACTGCTGTAGTGGAGGGTTGAGTTTCTGTCTGTAGGCTTACGGTATACCGTGGTGGACCAGTTGCCTTGACTCCTGTGAATTTCCACGTCTAGATAATGTATGAGACTATCACTGTGTTCCCATGTAAATTGGATTCTTTGATTGAACTGATTCCATGTTTCCAAAAAGGCATTCAAAGTGTCTGTGTTGCCCTCCCATAGGAGAAAAATGTCATCAATGAAGCGTAGGTAAAGACGTCCATGTTTTTGCCAACTGCTCTGAGTCATGATGTAAGATTCCTCGAATTGCTTCATATAAATGTTAGCATAGCAGGGAGCTGCCGAATTTTCGTTTACCTACGCTTCATTGATGACATTTTTCTCCTATGGGAGGGCAACACAGACACTTTGAATGCCTTTTTGGAAACATGGAATCAGTTCAATCAAAGAATCCAATTTACATGGGAACACAGTGATAGTCTCATACATTATCTAGACGTGGAAATTCACAGGAGTCAAGGCAACTGGTCCACCACGGTATACCGTAAGCCTACAGACAGAAACTCAACCCTCCACTACAGCAGTTTCCATCGTTCTGGTCTCAAGAACAATCTACCCTACGCACAACTGTTACGGATCAAACGAATAGTTTCTGATGAGAATGAATGCAAAACACAGATGAAACATACATTGGACAGACTCAAAGCACGAGGATATCCCACACCCATACTGGATCTTGCCATGGCAAGAACTGACAAGAAAAGTAGGCTCGCTTTGTTGCAACCTAAGCACAAAGAACAATCAGAACGCATCGTGGTTGTATCCAAATATTCAAAAACATCCAACCGCTTTCAAGCCATCATTCGTAAACACTGGTCTATTCTCACCCTTGAACCTGATTTTAAGGGTTTGTTCAACCAACCACCCATTTTCGCATTCACAAGAGGTAGAAATTTGAAGGAAATTCTATCCAAACCTAATCTTGATGACACACCCAGGATCTACAAAGGATTGAGACCTTGCTACAACTGCTCGAATTGCAACAATTGCATCTCTGGTAATGTTATCTGTCACCCCATGAAAGGGCACCCAATCAAATTGAAAGTAAACACCACTTGCAACTCAAACAATGTCATATACCTATTGAAGTGTCCTTGCGGAAAATGCTATGTGGGTCACACAGAACGAAAAATCCGCACACGGATTTTAGAACACAAAAGCAATATACGTACCAACAATCTGAAATCCACAGTTGCTTCTCACTTTGCTGAATCCAGACATACAGTTGCCCAACTGAAATTTTTGATCTTGGAACAAGTACCAGTTACTTACAACAATAAGAACACTCTACTAAAACGTGAGAACTTTTGGATCCGTTTCCTTTCCACAATGGTACCAAATGGGCTGAACGACCGAATTGAATTTTTGTGCTACTTATGATTCATTAAGAACTTTATGTCTATCACTATCGATTGCATAATGTACCTCATGGCACTGATCTTTATTATTTTTTTGTTCTCACACCCGTTCTAACATGGCGACCGATTTCCTCTGTTCGATGTCCCTCTTCACTGTTCATTAACTTCACATCTTGGGTCCTACCTTTATGTTTTACACACTATTTAAACACACGTTTGAACCTCTTAGATCGGTATCATCACACCGCTGTTACGCCGCGTGGCACTTTACTAACAACTTCAAGTAAGTTCTCTTGAGCGCTGCTAAACAGGTTGATGTTTGTCCTGACCCGCTTTAGGGTCTAGTAACTCTTGATTTATTTTTGTGTAACTTTCTGCTATTATTTCTGTTCCTTGCTTGCGTGCACTTTTCTGGTTACCATATTTTACTTGGCTTCTCTGGTGTATTTTTTAGTCACATTTCATTTTTAACCTTCGCCACTTGCTATCTAGTCACCTCAAATCCGGTTTTAACATGCTGCCATTCGGTCGAATATTTAATCGCCTGCATATTATTGATTTTGGTTCAATTTGTTTCTTTTTTGTAGAGCATTTCCCTTGAGAAAGGGCGTTTGCCCGAAATGCATCGGGAATTTGTGTTTTGGATTATAATGATTGAATTATGGATCACCCAGTAACATGCCTTTGATGTATAATACACAGATGAATACAAACATACTACGTGAAGAATAAAACACTTGATAATTCAACAATCAGACTGTTTTTCATCAATAATGTCTAGTGAATAAGACCAAGGTCTACATGCTGTGCATCGGTTTGTTCCCCTCCGAGTAGGGGGACCTTCAGACTTCTTAGCGAATGGGTCCTTAGTACATCATTGCCTAGGGCCCAAAACTGACTCAGGGAAAGGTGCCCTACCCATGATCTTTTCCTAAATAATTAACAGCCAGATTTATCAAGGTAAGGAATTGCTAGTCCTTAACAGCGAATTTTAAGGATTCGCTATTAAGGACTCGCAAAACGGGATTCATGTAGGAATCGCAATTGAATTTGCGATTCCCACTGATTCCTTATTTGCGATTAGCTAATTGCTAATCACAAATAAGGAATGACTCCCCATTCATTCCTATGGGTCTAATGAATGGCGAGTCATTCCTTATTTGCGATTAGCAATTAGTTAATCGCAAATAAGGTAGCGATTTCAAGGGTGCCAGGGGTGTCCAAAGGACACCCTGTAGCACCCTTGAAATGTAATCTACATTGGTGTTGCGCACACACATGTCCAAAGGACATGTGTGTGTGTGTAACATGCAACTTAGAAAAATGCATTTGACCTCGCTGTAAATGGCGGCCTAAAATTGCGATTTCGCAATTTTAAAATGGTTCATAAATTGCATTTAAGCAATCTCAAACAGATTTCCTTAAATGCAATTCCTCGCAAATGTGCGAATTCTTTATAGCGAATTTTGCATTTGGGATGATGAATCCCAAATGCAAAAATTGCACTCGCAAAAGGCCAGATTCTCAGAATCTAGCCCTTTGTGAGCACAATTAAGCTTGATGAATCTGGCCGTAAATTAATAAAGATATTCCATCCCTGGTCTCTGGTCCATCCTTGGTTTATTCTTTAGAGTGTAGAGCAGAGCCCTCTGTGCTATTTTTCTCATTTTTGTTATTTCCAAAGGCAAATCTTTAAAGTGGCATTACTCTGGCTGTGTTGTGCACATTTTTGTTCATTTTGTTCCCTATGATCTAGTTTTGCCCGTAGTGGTGAGCAATATCCCTCAGAAGCAATCTCATCAGGCCTTCTGACCTCTAAAGGGAGCACACTTTGCAGGGAGCCTCATTTTCAATGCACGGGCATTCTCCTCTGTCTAGCTCCTGGTGCTTTGCTCCTGCTGGTGGGGGAATCTTGTGCAGCCACTTTTTTATCAGCCAGCAGAGCACCCTCCTGTCTGAACTTCCTAGACCCCAGAGCTGCCTATCTGGATTGCAGAGCACCCCGAGAGGTAATGGAGTACACGTATATCCCACCCTGGCTCTCAGCTGGGGCACAAAAGAGACCTGTCTTAGTCCTGGGATGGTAGCTGGAGTCAAAGTCTGTCAGGTGGCACCTCCTTTCACCTTGATATCCTTTCTGCCATCCTCACCTCCCAGGTCCAGGTTTTCCTCAACTGTTTCGCTTGTACAGGGTTTTTTTTACTGGGGTTGGAAGTTAGATATGCTTTACACCCCTGGCCAATCCTAGGCTGCTACATCATTCCGCACCATCGCAAACCACATGGAAAGAATTCAGAACCAATTAATCATGGTGCCTTCAAGTATTCCCTGGTAAGCGCACTTCTGAGAGCCTCAGCTCTGCCCCTAGCTAATATTACTGCCTGACCTATTCCCACCATATCTATACAGATGAGCCCCTACTGTGTTTGCTCCAGATGTCTGTCTCTCCCTCCTTGTTCTAGTGGAACTGGGCTGTCCCAGCCCTGGTGTAGTGGGATAAGCTAATTATCGGATGCAGATTTTCCCCATCTCCTTTCTGCTCTCAGTAACTGGATCAGTCACTAATAATTGCTATTTTTGTGTGACTATTCACTAATAAGTGCTATTTTTGTGTGGGGAAGCCTCTGTTCCCTCTACTTGGGAGCAAACTAGGCGAATGGGGGGTGGGGGTGGGAGGTGTTACAGGCTTAAACCTGATTGAAATCTAAGTATTGGAAAATCAACAAACACAAAATAACATTTCCTGAAGTACCATAATATGTGGTGAGAACAGTAAAATCAAACTCAGAGAACATATTGCACCCTTGTTTGATACATGTTTGGACTGTGAAGGCCCTAGTTGAATGGAACTGCACTTTAGGACATATTTCACCTATAAATGTAGTGTAAGCACTACACATTTTCCCTTAAGCACTACAGACCTATCTATGAATGGTCGCTAACCATATAATAAGGCCTGTCCAGATGTATATTTGCAGAGTCTCTTCTGCAGCATGCTTCCTGGATGCAATTACCGGGGTACACACACAGTAGTATCACATGTAGCCGGCACATGTAACCAACCCAATGTCTCTTACTCTAGCTGTATAGCAGCTGCCTTATCTTAAAAAACTGGACACTGGCAGTAAACATGCATAGCCCAATTACTGTGAAATTACTGTAAGTGATACTCAGTAGTGAGATTCACCCACAGTAAAAAGATAAATTAATTAAAATGTAATTAAAATAAATCTGCAATACAATTATTTATTTAAACATTACTTAATTAACTACCCACCCTAGACACCTACAACATTAGCAGCCCGCAAATAAAATATAAGTACAATAAATAAGTGCAAGGTTGGATGCTGGTCAAACGGCGGCGCTCATATTATTAGACCTTAGCGCCGCCTTTGACACGGTAGACCACAGCATCCTCCTGCATCGGCTTGAGGAGACTGGCATTGGCGGCCAGGTGTTGCAATGGTTCCGCTCCTTTCTAGAGGACCGCTCCTTCTGTGTTGCCATCCCTCCCTTCAAGTCCAAGTTCCAACCGCTGGCCATGGGGGTTCTGCAAGGGTCCTCGCTGAGTCCCACGTTGTTCAACCTTTACGTGAGACCGCTGGCTGATGTCGCTAGGCAGTGGGGCCTAACTCTGGTCTCATATGCCGACGACACACAGCTGGCGGTTACTCTCAGCGGGGATGCGGAGATTGAGGCCCCCAGGTTTCAGTCTGGACTGAAGGCGGTGGCTAGTTGGTTGACAGGCAACTGTCTCCAGCTAAATGCCACGAAAACGGAGGTGATGGTTGTCGGTAAGGGAGTGGAGTTGTGGGGTGACCAATGGTGGCCCTCAGAGCTGGGACCCACTCCGATCCCGGTACCGGAGGTAAAAAAACCTGGGGGTTTGGCTGGATGCGGGCCTCTCCTTTGTAGGGCACACCAAAAAAACTGCGGCCTGTTGTTTTGGACTGCTAAGGGGCTTGAGACCTGTTCTCAAGTTCTTTGACGCCCCGACCAGGCAGCTGGTGATCCAGGCTACTATCATCTCCCGCCTGGATTATGCCAGCTCTCTTCTGGCTGGGGCCAACCAGGCCGAGCTAACCCGTCTGCAGCGGGTTCAGAATGCTGCGGCGAGGGCGATTGTCGGACTGCCCAAATTCAGCCCGGTGGCAGGTGTCCTTCGTTCCCTACATTGGCTCCCTGTAAGGAAGCGCATCCTCTTTAAGGTTCTGTGCCTTGCCTTTAAGATTCTGAGAGGCATAGGCCCGGAAATCTTATCTAGCTGTCTCTCCTTCTACGTTCCCACCCGTACCCTCCGTTCTCAGGCCTTGGCCCTTGCTGTGGTCCCCAGATTCAGGCTCAGTCGCATGGGAGGCCGCTCGTTCAGTGTAAAGGCCGCGTCAGCATGGAACTCCCTTCCTGTTAAAATTCGTCTGATGGAGGACCTCTTGACCTTCCGGAGGGCCATAAAAACATTCCTGTTTTAGCTGCTTTTATGTTTTCCACTCTCCTGTTGTGTTATGTTCTACCTTGTCTCTGCGCCGGGACGCTCCTTGGCTGGAGTATCTGTGCGCATAATAAATTAATATAACATAACATAACATAACATATATTTTCCATAATTAAAAGTTAACTAATAATGAATTACCAATTAATAATTAATTAAGTATCACCTACTTAACTTCTTACCCTATATCCCTACAATCCTAGCAGCCTGCAAATAACATAGCAGAAATAAATCAGGATTACATAATGTATGTAATGAATATAAACCATATAACAAAATGACATTTATTAAATAATTCATAATTAATGTGTACCTAACTTCACATCCTGTCCCCCTACAAACCTAACAATCCACTACAACACTGTAAATTACTAATAAAATTACATAAAAAATATAAATTACTTTAAATGATATGCTACATTTTAAAAACGTAACAACAAATATAAACAATAATAACACATAAAATTAATATATCAACTAAAACACATTAAAATTATACAATGATCTTTTTACCCAGTATATCACTTGAACTGATATTAAAAACTTTGATATATATTATTTAAAATGATAATACTTATTTCAAACAACTATATTCGTCAACTATATTTGTGCATCAAGATATTTGTGTGTCACGATATTTAATATCCTATATTTCTGTCTAACAATGTTTTTAACTCAATATTATGTTTAAACACTGTGTTACTACTGTCCATTGTCAGTTTGGGTCTCTGGCTATCCTGTCACTGGATCGATTCCGGTGTGACTCTTGTTTTGTTTACCTGTGACGCAGATCAGTGTATAGTTTTATTTGATGTATCATTTGTTGAATATCTTTTGGCTCTGGACACATTGTCTTGTTATTCTATGGAGGTCAAAGAGATGGAAGACATTTTTATGACACGGAAACAGGGATATAGTGATGTGAGCTTGAGGATTGTTTTCTCCTTTACAGAACCAGTGGCAACATAGGGATGTAGTTTGTTTCGAAGGCTGGTTCAATCTTCAGAGGGACCTTAGCAAGCAAAGGTGGAGGCTCCGGAGAGGCTAGGAAAAGGAAAGTTAGGATGGGAGGTATTATCTGTGTGCAGTTGGATTTAAGGTCATGAAATGGAGGATAGCGTACTTGCTTACTTACTGAGTGTGAAGTATGCTGGTAAAAACTGAAACGTAAGCCCTTGTGTGGGAATAAATTACATTAATGAAGGACAAGGAGTATTAAAAACTGGAGGTAACTGTAATATGCTTGTTTCTCTGTTCTCTTTAAGAATATTAACCTTTCTCCTTTAAGATTGTGGAACCTCCTACCTGGATTCTGCTTTAGAACTGCATGTTGTCATCTGGCAGTTGCTGGATGTCTGTCTGTGGATGAGGTTTAATAAACCCACCTTCGCTTCTCTTCATTCTCTGTTTACTTCTTTATGTGGAAAATACCACATTTATTTGGCGACGATTGGCTGATAACCTCAACACGACGACATAGGATCGATCCCTGTTTTCCTCCAGCGGCTGTTTTAAAAAAAAAACGAAGCGTTGTCTTTGCGGCGGCAGTTATGGTATGAAAGTCATCTAAAATATCATTGGAGTTACGGTGAGGAGAGCGGAGGGAGGACTCGATCCTTAAAAAAATAAATATATGGATTTAAATGTAAAAGATTAAGAAAAGAACTTTGCGCGTAAGCTGGGCGCGAGTTGGTACTGACGCGAAACTTAGATACTTACGTAATCTTTCCCTGCATCCTACGTTGCGTTCCAGGGTAATTGATGACCTGACAAAGCGGTTCAACTAAACGCTGCGTTTCAAGCATTGTTCTTGCGCATGCACGCAGCGTTCCAGTCCCTTTAATGGAATAAATGATTGTGACGCTTACAAGTTTTTAAACGTTCTAAAAACGAAGGGAAGACGTCCGTGCTGATTTGACATATCCTCACAATAGTAAGGGAAAGAAAGGTTTCTGAACATTCTCGACAAGGGAAATACAAGGAACATAAACATATGTATAATATCTAAGTGAAAGAAGTGCTCAGTGACACAGAACTCATAATTTTTAAACAAACTATAATCTATAATTTTACAGGTAAAAAATATAATTTAAGAGTTGCAGTAAAAAAAAGGAGAAAAGTTATTATTTTTGTGATATATACATATTAAGAGGAAGGAAATGCAGAATGTTACTCAACCTGCATTTTTTCTAACTAGCCCAGGGGAACCAAATGTGAAATGGAAAAAATGGAGAAAAAAAATTGCAAACTATGCTAGGGTTTGTGGAACGAATTTAAGTGCTGAAAGGAAACATTCTCTACTTCTACATATCTTGGTGGTGAAGGACAAGATGTATTAGAACACTTACCTGATTTATCTGCAGCAGAACAAAGAAATTTAAATGAATATGAGATTGCCATTCTCCAACTAGAGAGACATTATTTGCCTAGACTCAGCACTATAATGGAGAGATATCACTTTGGTTTAAGAGAACAAAAGAACAACGAAACAGTAGAAGAATATGTGTCTTCTTTAAGGAAACTAGCATCTTCATGCAATTTTGGACAGACCTTGGATGAAAGGATTCGAGATCAGTTTGTCCTGAGGTGTGCGCTTGATGACATAAGGAAAGAACTATGGCTTAAAGATGAACCTCCTCTTGAAGAAGTTTTAGTCATTGCGAAACAGGTTGAACACATGACAAAGTGTGTTGGTGAATTGAAGAAGGAAAAAGAGAAGCCATCTTGTTCAGATGCAAAAGAAGAAACAAAAGTAGAGGAAACTATTTGTCAGGTTAAGAAACAGGAGACCATAGGAATACAGGAGAAACAAAATACCTTTCCTAGTACTTCAAATGTTAGTATGAGTAATAGGTTTTCTTGTTTTAGGTGTGGAAAAGTCAGTCATCTAGCTAACTCACCTATATGTCCTGCCCTAAAAGTGGTTTGTAACCAATGTGGTAAGAGAGGACATTATGCAAAATTTTGTAGAACAAAAATGTATAAGAGTGATAGTTCTAAGAAGAAATGGTCTCAACCATTAGTAAGGTCTGTTTGTTTTGAAGTTTCTGCTAACAAGTCTGATCATCCTTCTCATTTAGTGTCTGTTGCAAGTACAATGATAAATTTTAAATGTGATTCATGTTCAAAAATAACAATCATTAATGAGAAGTTATTTAATGAGAATTTTTGCAAAAAGATGAAATTAATGAAATGTGATATTTACCCTTTAGGTTATAGTGACAAACCGATAAAAATGTTAGGCTACTTTATGGCTGAGATAGAGTTGGGTAGTCACATCATTGTTGGTAAAGTTTATGTAGCGACAAAGGGTGATGCTCTGTTAGGGTGGCTTCATCAACGTCAACTTGGAGTAAAACTTGATCCTAATGCTTCTCCACAAGTGCAAATTCAAGAAGTTATTGACTCTGATCCAGTAAAGAGTAGTGATAATTTGGCTAATGCCTTAGCAATACAATTCCCAAATGTGTTTAAAGAAGGTTTGGGATGTTTACGAGGTTACAAACATCACATTAAGTTGCAAATTGATGCTGTTCCTGTAACAGCAAAGGTAAGGAGGATTCCATTAATGGAACAAACTAAAGTTCAGGAAGAATTAGAGAAAATTGTAAAGAATGAGATAATTGTGCCTGTTGAAGCAACTGAATGGCTTGCTCCTGTGGTAATTGTTAAGAAACCGACAGGAGAAATTCGCTTATGCATAAGATCTTTAAATAGAGAAGTTGTTGTGGATAGATTTCCTCTTCCCAACATTGATGAGAGGTTGGTACACTTGAAGGGGCGAGGTATTTCACCACTCTTGATTTAGCTTCCGCTTACCACCAGGTGGAACTAGATGAGTCCTCTCAAGATTTGACTGCCTTCATTACACCTATGGGCACTTTCTATTTTAAGAGGATGCCTTTTGGTTTAGTTTCGGCCGCCTCAGTTTTTCAAAGGATTATGTCAAGAATTTTGAAGGGGTTGATGGGTGTGAATTGTTATCAAGACGTTCTTTTAATTTATGGAAAAGACGTTCAAGAGCATGATAAACGTGTGCGTTCTGTGTTAAAACATTTGGATGAAGCTGGTATGTCTCTTAAAAAGGCAAAGTGTAAGTTTAGAGTAGAGGAAGTAAATTACTTGGGACATTGCATTACTGGTAGGGGCATTTTTCCAAAAAACGATTTAGTTGAAACTATCGACAAGGTTAAAGAACCAGTTAATAAGGAGGAATTACTCTCTTTTCTTGGATATGGTTGAGTTTTATGGGAAATTTATTAAAAATGTTGCTAATAAAACTCATAATTTAAGAAAGTTGACAGCTAAAAGTGTTGTTTTTGAATGGTCACCTGAGTGCATGAGTGAATTTGTATCAAGAAAGAGTTAAGCAAAGCTTCCTCGCTTCATGCCTTTGTTCCTAGTCTTCCCACTGTTTTATTTACAGATGCAAGTGACAAAGGTCTTGGTGCAGTGTTGGTTCAAAGAAAATATGGAAAAGATTCTCTTATCTGTTGCTCATCTAGGTGTCTTTAGGGCTCAGAACTCAATTACTCTGTGATAGAGAAAGAGGCTCTTGCTATTTTTTGGGCATTAAGAAAGTTTAAAAACTTGATTTGGGGTTCAAAGATTTGCATTTTATCTGATCATAAGCCTTTGAGAGAGGTGTTCTTGAAAAAAGGCTAGGATGCTATATCTTCAAGAATTAGAAGATGGGTCATTTCTTTACAGGAGTTTGATTTTGAGGTTGAGTATATTCCTGGTCTAGTTAATAAATCTGCAGATTGTTTGTCTAGATTGGTTGATAAGGACAATGTTCAAGAGGATGATGTTGTTGGTCTAGACGAAAACATTAATGTATGTGAGGTTACTGATGGGGCAATTGAAGAATCTGAGTGGATGAAGGAGTTGGAGAAAGATGAAGAGATTTGTCGTGTTATGTCTTTTTTGAAGAGTAATTCTCGGTTGGAAAAACCTCAGTTATTGGTTTCGGATGAACTTTCTGTTACGGAGTGTTTATTAACTCGTGGAACCAAACTTGTTCCTCCTTTAGGGATAAGAAAAAAAAATATTGTCCCATGCTCATTCTGGTCACTTGGGTACTGTGAAAACTAAGGAGATTCTTCGTTTGCAATTCTGGTGGCCTGGTATGGATCTTGAAAAAGAAAGGTTAGTCGGGGACTGTGTGGAGTGCTGTGCTAGTGATAAGATCCTTAAGACGAGACAAATGCCCTTGGTTAAAAGAGTGTTACCGAATCACCCTTGGGATGAGGTTGCCATTGATATTTTAGGTCCGTTATCTGGTGTTTCAGATACCCCCTATCTGATTGTCCTCATGGACCTTTATTCAAGGTGGATAGAAGTTTCTGCAGTAAGTGAGATTACCTCTAATTCTGTGATTAGGTTTTTGGAAGGTGTGTTTAATAAGGAAGCTTTTCCAAATAGCTTATTGTCCGATAATGGTCCTCAATTTTGTTCTTCTCTGTTTTCTGATTTTTTTTAAAAATGTGGTATTATGCATAAAAGGTGTTCCTTATACCATCCTGAAACCAATGGTGCCTTTGAAAGAGTCAACAGAACTCTTAAGGAGTCCATTCAGTTGGCTCGACCTTCTGGTTTAAATTGGAAGGCTACTCTTCAAGACAGGATTTATGCTTATCAGGTTGCTCCTCATTCGTCAACTGGGAGGTCTCCTTTTGAGTTATTCAAAGGGAGAGTTCCAAATACGTTGTGGTGTCCAGGATGGATGAAAAACAATAAGGGTTTGGTGGATAATGGGATTGGTGAGTGGAGAAGTAAGGAGCTGAACAAACAATGTGCTCGTAAAGAATATTTTGATAACCGTAAAAGTGTTGCTTTTCAGGATGTTAAAGTTTGTGACTTTGTTAGAATGAAGACACCTGTAGGGTGCAAACCATGGTCAAATACACTGACGTTAGAGCTGTTGTTAAGGTTTTTAGAAATGCCGTTAAGACAGAAGATGGGAAAATGTGGAATAAGAGTCGTGTTGTTGTGGTTGACCCGAGTTTATTTGTTCATGATGCTTCTCTCCACAGCAATCCGTCAACTAGCAAGTTTCTTCGTGTTAACAACAGTTCTTATAATGGTTCTGAGTTGTTATTATCTCACAAGAGGAGTCAAAGGATACGTAGAGCTCCCGTTTATTTTAAAGACTATGTTTAGCTGCATGAACTTTTTTTTATCCCAAAAAGAAGACTCTTAGAAAACGTTAAGCTTTTATTTATTTGTAGGACCATGTTTATTTATTTATCTCCGTTTTGTTAGGAAGGAAGATGTGTAATATGCTTGTTTCTCTGTTCTCTTTAAGAATATTAACCTTTCTCCTTTAAGATTGTGGAACCTCTTACTTGGATTCTGCTTTAGAACTGCATGTTGTCATCTGGCAGTTGCTGGATGTCTGTCTGTGGATGAGGTTTAATAAACCCACCTTCACTTCTCTTCATTCTCTGTTTACTGCTTTATGTGGAAAATACCACAGTAACATTTTACCAAAGTATCCCCTGTGGATGTATTATGACCCTTCTATTGTTATAATTGTAGATAATTAGATTAGCCTTGCTAAAAACAGGTGTATGTGATAGATAATTTTGCGGCTTTAAGAAATTTTTATCATTTTATGGAATGGTCAGAAGCTTTAAAAAATAGATCTGTCTAGATGTTTGAGTTATCAGAGGAAAAGGATGCGATCTGCACTAAGATTTCCTTTGAGTAAACTGTGATAAGAAAGTTTCAAGGTGATCTTTTACACAATCTGTTTTTTGGGAGGGGGGGCATTTTTGGAGAGATTTGGATGGTGTAGAATTTTGAAGTTATGCACTGCGTTCATCATGAGCTTGGAACAAAAAGGATTGTATGCCATAAAGCCGGATGTAGATTTTCTTCTAACTACTAATGTGGATGGGATGTCAGAGTTGATAAACTTGTGTAGTAGCAATGAAAAGACTGACTAGAAGATGTGTCAGATGGGATATCCAGGCTGGGTTCCTAACATAATGCATTTGTATGTTTAATCATTGAACACATCTTGGGCCCAATTCACAAAGGTAAAAGTAGACGTTTGATCTAAACTTAGACCAAATGTCTATAGGAATTTTTGAAATTTGGGAATTCACAAAGGGCATTTATGAGTTCTATCTTTATGTCCTCATTCGGACCAGATATCCGCCTGACATGTAAACAGGCATTTGGTCTAGGTTTAGATCAAACAGCTAAGTTTACCTTTGTGAATCAGACTCCTTGTTTTTAAGGTGGATGCTTGCAGGAATATACTGGCAATAAACCTTAAAGGTTTCAAAATGATCTTGGAAGTAAGAGAATATTTTATTTATCCCACATACCACATAAAACATGTGGTTTAAACTCTCCTCATTGAGAAATATATTTTCTATTACTGTTTTAGTACAGCTTGGGTAATTTAATTTATCCGAGGTTATATTATTTTACAACATTAGAAAATATTTTGTGGTATTCAGTGATATCCTTAATGCTATGTTATTAGCTAGAGTTATTATAATGGGTTCTCCCTAATAATGAGTCTTTCATCTGTTATTGTCTTCCCTCTAGGTCAGGCAATTCTTTGATTCAAGAATATGGTCCTAAAAATGTAATAGGGAGATCTGTATGTGGAGAGGTGTGGCTCACTGGTTAGAGGCGGCACACCTGTAAGTAGAGAATGGCCCGGGACCAGGGTTCAATTCCTGACGCGGCAGGGTCGTGGACAAGGGGTCAACGGACTCGATAATTCTCGCCTCAGTGCCTACTCTTACCAGGGAACACACTCGGTAACTCTGGGCATTAAGCTTGCCTCATCTCTACAACGGCACCCCACAGACACCGGGGATGCATGGTTTCACCCTGGAGATACCCAGAAAGGGACCATCTCACAGGGAAAACCAAGATGGGTTCCCCAGCGGTCTGCAGCGCCGGGACACTCAGTTAGAGTAACAGTGCGCTTTACAAATACCCCACATTTATATATAGTACCTCTGTTTTCTTAGATAAAGAAAGCTGTAAGGGTGGTAATTTAGTCTTTCAGTGTTTGTAGGACCTGATACAATTGTGGATTCCTGGGATGCTGCTCAACCTGTCTGCCTCTAGTAACTGATTTAGATCAGGCCAGTGATCTTGTCAAAGTGATGTGTTTCCCAAGATAACCTCCCAACCCTACCCAGGCATTATTAAATGGGCAGGGAAACATGCAACACAGTATGATGGTGGTGGTTGGAGGAACTTGGATAAATAAAGATTTAAGACTATGGGCCTAATTTGGATGTTGTTGGGACTGCCACTGACAGGCAATTGGTGGTAGTCACACTGACATCTACAGCACTGCTCCAACCGCCAGATTAAAACACTGGCAGTCGGTAGTATGATCGCTGCCTCCAACCAGATCAAGGATCCTTGCGCAGGAACAGCCATAGGCCTACCCCGATAGTTTTATGCGGAGACTTTAATATACATCTACCTAACAACTGGGACACTAATACAACCTGGAGATACAAAGGAAGGAAACCCCAGGTCTTCCAAGCCCTAACTAATCTCATTCAGACCCATGGACTGATAGATGGCTGGGCAAACAAAAATCCTTCACTTCCTGGGTACACTTTTTACTCTGCCCCACACCAAGTAATGGTTAGATTAGATTACTTTTTTGTCTCTGCATCACTGGCCACCAGCTTCAATATGGACATTGCACCCCGCTTTATGTCCGACCATAACCCTATTATTCTCACCATAAGGGAGTTTGGGCAACCCAGAGAGGCTTCCAGCTGGAGCTTTGAGAAAGCTTTATTATACGATCCTAGCTATATAAAACACATGCAAGGATGGATTCAGGTGTTCCTGGAGATAAACATTGGCTCCGCTTCTCAAATGACAGTTTGGGATACCCTAAAGGCAGGGATCAGAGGCGAGACCCTCAGGTTCTCAGTCCAAAAAAACAGAGCGGAAAAAGTCCAGATAAAAGATCTTCAAGAAAAACTAAGAAAAATAGAAATAAAGCTAACTCAAACAATCCACGCAGGGCAGGATTGTCAGCCAATCCAGCAAGAAGCAATTCTGGCCAGGGCTGAAATAGGGGCGGTGTTTTTGGAAAAAATCACGGCTAAGTGGGCAGCGGCAAGGGAGAAGACGTACGAGTGCAGTGATAGCATTGGACATCATCTAGCTGTTAGGACAAGACAACAAACTACCGCTAGTGAAATCCACAAAATTAGACTTGCCTCAGGCATAGAGGCCACTAATCCTAGCTGTATTCGACATGAGTTTCAGGAGTTTTATGCTAAGCTATACAGGGAAGAAATCTGCTGTATGACCAACGCCTCTGACAGAGAGATCCTTGAATACCTTAGCGAGATCGAACTAAGTAAACTCAGCCTAGAGGACAGCGAACTATTAGATCTCACCCCTACATGGGAGGAAATTCTGGATGCCCTCAATAGCCTCCCTGATGGGAAGGCTTCTGGCCCAGATGGCATCCCTGTTGAATTTTTTAAAGTTTTTGCCAATCAAATCAAGGCTATATTCACAGAGGTAATAACATCCATTTTTAGTGGCATCTCTCCCCCAGCTTCTTGGTCTAATGCCAGAATATCTATCTTCCCAAAGAAGGATAAATCTCCACTAGATATGAGTTCCTATAGACCAATTACGCTTATCAACTGCGATTCTAAAATATTTTCCAAAGTATTAGCCTCCAGAATATCCCGAGTAGTGGAACCCCTCGTTTCAAACTGGCAACATGGTTTTATACCAAAGAAAGGGACCACTGAACATGTCAGGAAAGTTATTACTCTATTTGATGCTGCCCAAATAGCCGGAGACCCGATGTCACTCATACTACTCGATGCCGAAAAGGCTTTTGACCGGGTCTCCTGGCGATTTCTCTGGAAGGTTATGGACAGCATGGGGTTCGGAGGAAGGTTTATGCAGGCGACGCAGGCGCTTTACCATAATCCAACTGCTAGTGTCACCATAAATGGACAAAAGACGGCGCCCTTTAAAATCTCACGAGGCACCAGGCAGGGTTGCCCCTGTTCCCCGTTACTGTTCGCTCTTTATCTAGATCCCCTTATTAAACAAATAGAGAAAAATTGCAACATTTCGCCAGTAACATACTTTCAAACCAGTTGCAAAATCTTGGCTTATGCTGACGACCTTGCCATCACCACTCCCGATCCTGCCAACTCCATCCTGGCATTAGAAGGTGAAGCCCACAAGTTCGGGAGATTATCTGGGTATGCCTTAAATAAAAACAAGACGCAGATTCTAGTAAATAGCAAAATTACTTGGGCTGAAGCCAGAGTGGTACCAAAGGCTAAATATTTGGGCGTACTAATCTCACCTAAATTGGAGGAAATAGTCACAGTCAATCTGGTTCCCCTTGCAGCTCAGACGAAGAAGGCATTAAAACTAATAGATAACTTACATCTAACGTTGGTCGGCAGATGCAACGTTATTAAAATGACTTACTTCCCCAAACTACTTTATTTTTTTCGTTGCATTCCTCTTGAGTTTAGTAAAAAAGACCTACTTAAATTCCAACAAATTTTTACCCAATTTATTTGGGCATACGCTCAACCCAGACGTGCACTAAAACATCTTACTCTACCGAAGGATAGAGGTGGATGGGCCTTTCCTAACATCACCCTATATTACTGGGCGGCAGTCCTGCAATACAGTGCAGTCCTACTAAGAGAATTTACCCCTGGAGCTGAACTGTCTTTACCCTCACCCTTTCAGTCTCTGCTAGGGGAACAACATTGGGGCTGTCTAACCCGAGAAACAGCTTATGGATATTACAATCGCGTTAAATTTAAAACATTAATGAACTCCTACAAAGTTTTTCGTCATGTCCGGAGACTTTTTGGACTTGGTAGATTTAACTTTTATACCCCCATAACGAATAATAACAACTTGCCTGCTATATTTAGCTCATCTTATCTAGCTGAATGGCACAGAGCAGGGATAATACAATTAGGGGATCTTATAACAACTAGGGGGATTGAATCCTTCTCAAGCTTACAGAGTAGATTCAAACTAAAAAGCCAAGAATTATTTAAATATATGGCCATCCATGATTACCTGTCTAGGAAAGTGGGAGGAGCCAACGGATTTGCTGAGGTTGAGCTAATAAACACTCTTCGGAATTTAACCACAGCTCGCATTGGAAGCATATATCAAATAATAAATAAGGAAACGCCAGATGATTTAGAAACCATTGCTTCCAAATGGCATATGAAACTGGAGTCCCCCCAAACTATATTTTACAACTCCCTGTGGCTATCACAACATATCCTAATTTCTGCCAAACTTCAAGCACAACATTTTAAAACTATGTTTTTTCTGTACATGACACCTAGTAAAATCATCAAATGGGGATCTGGGAGAGGAACACTATGCCCACGCTGCTCTGAAGTAGGGGCAGACTCCATACATATATTTGCAACATGTCCAACTATTAATTCCACCCTACTCAGAATACAGAACTCGCTCTGTGAAATAACTAACCAATCGATTCTACTAAGCCCCACGACCATTCTTTTGGGAACACAATCCGATTTTATAAGAGTAAAAGAACAAGGGTTGATCTTTGTTGCAATGGCAGTATGGAGGATATGTGTCTCCTCTGGCTGGCTAGATTCTGAGTCCCCTTCTCACGCACAATGGTTGGCTAGATTAGTTGCTACATACCACCTAGAAAAATCTATATATGCCAAGAAAGGTAAAAGGAAAAGGGGGCTTGGGCTTGAAATATGGGGTGTATTCTCCAAATGGATAGATCAACAAGGGCAAGGGGACCCAGAAACATAGTAGGGTTACCTGACACCTACAATACTTTTCTAGTGATATTCCTTTGTTAAATCACTTTCCATATCAGCTTTTTTTTTTTTTTTTTTTTTTTTTTAGTCACTTTGTATGCTTATCTGTACCTGTACTGTTGGTCTTTATTCGATGCGAAAGATGGGAGGAGGGTGGGGGGGAGGGGTCATGAAACTTCGTTGTTTTGATCTTTGTTAAGACTTTGTTTTTCTGAAAAACGAATAAAATAAATTAAAAAAAAAAAAAAAAAAAAGGAACAGCCATAGGGATTGGGACATCTCTTTACATCAGCCTTTACATGGCGGCCTGACTGCCATATAAAGTTAGACGGAAACAGATTTTGGGGGCCCCAAGCAGCGTCCCTTCCCCATGGGCCACTGCTAAGTGGCATGGGTGCACATGTAGTGCCCCCGACACAGCCATGCACAATGTGCCAGGCACCACATGGTGGCTTTTTTAATAGCGGCTTGTGCTGCCGGCCTTTGCCTGAGTCCCAGGACAAGCCACTATAGAATATTTTATTTTACGACCACCTGTATGGGGGTCCTATCGTAATCGGGCAGGTGGGACCGCCAACAGATTGTGGGACGGACACCTGCCTGTGGCAATGGTTGTTAGAGGCTCTTTCTACCACCACCATATTCAGGGCCTACATTTTGCAACAGTGGAATGTGACATTGCTTGATTAAATGATTATGAGTCACCATACAGTTTGGCTTTCTCCAATTAAAATCAAGACACCAACCCGATCTGACAAAAGGTTGTGTTCTGACAATTTATTCACTCAAGTGTGTGATTTGACTCTCACTGTGTGTCCCAAAGTAATACTTCAATATAGGGATTGTCTGTGAATACAGTGAAACATTACATTTCCTGTTACAGTTTTTCTGCTCGTCAAACTTGGCTTGGCAATCGTTATTCAGGGGATCCTCAGTAATGCTTCTTACAAATGTTCCTTTAACAGAGCTCCTTTTTTTGTTTTCTGAAGAAGGTTTCTTTGTCATCCAACAGTTATGTACATCTATTCGAAACATACATATTTTAACTATCCCTAACCATATTTGTCTAACCCAAAACCTGAATGTGCAACTCAGTGTCTTTGCTTGGCTTTCCAAATGCCAATGTTTTATCCCCTGCGTTGCAGCTCTATTTCCTTACTTATTTTTTGTATGTCTATGGTTCCATTATCTTATGTCTTTCCTTCGCACAGGAATTCCTCTTACATGAGTCCAAGGTATACGATTGTTTGGGGGCAGGACAAGACCTGGATATCATCGAAGAACCTCTGGGATCGGAAACAGCTCTAGATCAGAATCTTCCTGGCTCTGGTTTAAATACTAACTGTGCCCAACATGGCTGCCACTCCTATAGATCAGTAAAAATCATGTCAGATTTTGTCAGAAACTAGATTTCACAGATATGAAGCTCGGAAAGGTATTAGAGGTATGCTTTAAAAAGTACCCCCAAGAAAACTACCTAATGCTTACAATGGCCTCCATTAAGCACTCATGGTGGTAAGGGTGAACAGCTTTCCATAAAACAGATCTTGAATACATACATTTCAAAAAGGTAAGTAGGACATAGCAGTAGGAACAACTGAGGACATGTCTGACTAGAGCATCCCTGACAACAAAAGGCCCTTAACTTGCGCATTAGGATCAATCCTGATCATGCTGGTAGCTGGGGAGCCACACCTAATGCTCTCCAAGAGTAACAGGAACTGGTCACAACACATCACCAACTTGGTGATTTGCCGTCACAAAACCTTGGATCCTCCCACCTCACCTTCCAAGCAGAATGCTTCCAAGGAACAGCTGGTGCCTCATTTGTCTTCCCTACTGGCCCTCAATTCTCCCTGATTCATTTGAAGTGATAACTGGGCTAATGGTGCTTCCATTCCCACTTTAGATGATTGATAAAGTTGCTGCCAACTGTCATATTCTCCACCAATATTAAGGAACCTTAATCACTCGAGTAGTGCATACCCCCATCTGGCCTTCTTGTCTCTAGCATTCTCATAGCAAACTCTTGTGAAGGGATATCCTTATGAGACATCAGTTCCGGTAATGGGCTCATCAATGGCTTCCAAAAAATGTGACTTGGTCATTTCATAAAAAGATTTGACACCCTTCTTCTAAAATATCATTCAGCAACTACAGGTAGTCCCTCTAGATAAAATTCGGAGTGAACAGTAAACTCTGCTCCTCCGAAAGAGTTTTGCTCACTCCACTTGGAGCGCAGAGTTCGGCAAAAACTCCACTAATTGCCACGTAGCAGAGTTTTTCTCATGAGTGGCTCACCAATGTAAAGCTGGTAAGCATGGAAAAAAGCACTAGACCGCCTCCCGGCGAGATTTCTCAATGTGGGTGGTCGCAGTAGGTCACAACCACTTGTGCTGCGAAACATGCCCCTTCTGTTGCAAAAGCAGCCTCTCAAGTAGAAAATCTACTTGAGCGGCAAAAAGAATCAGTGCCCTCTGTCATGCTGATGGTGCCTTTCACGCAAATTTTACATCGCAGGACTAGATCCCAGTGCTAAACTTCACCGTGAGCAGAGTGACGGACCGGAATTACGCTGCTCACAGAACTCCGTGGAATCTCACAGAGCTTTTAGGTAACTCAGCTGAATTCCATGGATTAAAACTCCACAAGTCCTGCCCACTTCTAGATGGACTTCACTTGGAGGAATCGCTATGTAAATATGAGTGGAATAACATATATACAAAATATTCAGAATAATGCTTTTGTCAAGATATCATTATGGAGTTATGTAAGGTCTCGAAAGAATGCAGAGCAATCTCATTGCATATTTAGGTATACCACCAGAATATTGTGGATGGAATATTACCAAAGAAAAATGTAGGACTATATTTCTAACTTTGATAGTCTGATATACAACCCATATTTGTATTGTACAGTAATACATAGTCTTAAACCTCACTCTACATACTTGGATAGTTCCATTCATGCAAGGCAAGTCTGTCAGTGTCCATATGCTGTAGTCATGCATGGTAATCAATTTGCTGAGTTATGGAATATATTGTTGATACTATGTCAGTAATGACTTGTGGCTTTTGTTATTCAATGTGCTGGGATGTCTGGCCAGACCTTCTGCAATGTGAATTTAATTATATTATTTTGTCAGAAGCAATTTTAATTTTAAATCATTTGTTACCCGCAGGAAATCTTTCTACAAAAGCCCTAGGGTGAAATCTGGAGGTCAGTGTTGATGAATATTTCCTTTCTGTCACCTGGCCTACTGCTTTTTTTGGAGAGATCTAATCAGTGAGGTGGCATGATTCAACATCTGTTCATGGAAGCACTCAATAAGCTACGAGATGCCAGTACCCTGCTCACAAGAAAACAGAGACTAGCAATGCTGAACTATGGTGTGGTGTAATGATAATGTGAAATCTTCATTTTTTAGTGTAAGCCTGCCATTCTTACATAACTGTCTCATGTGATTCTGGACATTTTCCAAAAAGTTTTATGATGGACACTTTCCATGATATGGATTGAGTTAAATGTTACAGTGGTTGTCTTGGTTTTCAAGCCTTACATATGTTCATAAGGACAGGGCCAGTTCCCTGCACTACAGGGGTGCAGGACCCCTGGGAGCAAGCCCCCCTTCCCTGGAGGTTCTGAGTCACAGAGGCAACTCCTTCTTATGCCTTTGCACAGTCACACCTGGGGATTCACTTGATGTGTAGTTGCAACCGGTGGAGCCTGTCGACCTGTGGTGTGTCCTAGAGCAGGGCACTGGATCTGCTCACTGGACTGGACCCCCGCTTCACATTAGGTGGGACCTTTGGGGGGCCTCTCCTGCCCGCCACCTGGATGTCAGCTGGCCCAGCACTGGGCCTTATGTTGCTCCCCATTAGTCTTGTGTGCTGGGGCCTTGGAAACATCGGGGGCCTTAATCCGCCTGCCCCCCCACCGAGCAGTACCCCCTGATCGACATGCACTGGCAGGCCAGTATCTGCAAACATTCCCTGAGTTCACTGGCCAGGCCCTCTCCACTTAGCTCCTGGAGCTGGGCCCATCCCCCATTGGTAGCAGGTTGCCCGGCTCCCACCTTTCCCTCCCCCACTTTCCCAGGGGGTTGCCACTCCTACTACAAGGACCGC
Organism: Lissotriton vulgaris; assembly: GCF_964263255.1. Taxonomy (NCBI): domain Eukaryota; kingdom Metazoa; phylum Chordata; class Amphibia; order Caudata; family Salamandridae; genus Lissotriton; species Lissotriton vulgaris. Next base: position 314,238,975 of record NC_141696.1, read on the forward strand.
TCCCTGAGGACCACCGGTGTTGAGGGTGCCGGACAATACCTGAGTCAGCTGCGCACCCTGGACCAACTTTCATCCTATCCCCACCTCCTGTGATTGGTTGCAAGGCTTATTGGATTTCAGTAACAGGGGGAACGTTGATCATACACTAGTGCTGCTCCTTACTGTGCTCTCATCATGGGTGAGGACAAAACTTTGCGTTCTGCATTGACGCAGATGCAAATGGACCATTACACTACTCGATCCGGCAATGTCCATCCGGGACATCCGGGTCCTCTGGACAGAGATAAATCCACTACCCCACCAAACGACCTGGCAGTCATTTAGCAGGTGATCCAGACATCATAGGTGGTGGTTAATATCAGGGTCTGTGAGGTGAAGATGGATGTGGTGCTGTTCTGTCAAGACCTTCGATTACCTGCCTGGATTACAGAATCTGAATCAGGGATCTCCCTGGTCAAAAACGGCATCTCTGCCCTTAAGGCCCAGATCTCCACACTTACACACACATCGGAACTCCATGCCCGGGCCGAACACACAGAGAATTGCTCAAGGCGCAGCAAATTTTGTGTTATCAGAGTTCCTGAAACCATCGAGGGGCTGCTCCTCAGCATATGGCCGACTTCATGGAGACCTGGATCAAAACCTGGATGCCAGATATGCACTTGTCTCCCTGGTTCGCTGTCTAGAGGGCACACTGAGCACCGACTCCCAGGCCCCTTTGTGGAACTTCCTTTCGGCCTATCATCCATATCTTGAACTATCTAAGTGAGGCTTGCTACCGACTGGACCTCCAGTGCAGTGATGCTAAGGTCCTTATATTCCCAGATTGCCCCAGAGAGGTAAAGCAACGAAGGTGGTCCTTCCCGGAAGTCAAGCACTGGTATCGAAACCCCCGCTCACAGAGGGGGTGTGGTGTTGCTTGTTCTGCCTCACCTTCGGGTTCCCCCCAGGCACAACCGCAACCCTCCAGAGCATGGGTCCAGACACACTATCTCAGGGGAGGAGGAAAAGATCCAAGCGGTTGGAAATCACTCTCCCAGGAATCTGCCTTGTCATTGCATGTGCCCCCACCCAGTGGCCCCCCTAGATGACCTCTAACTCCACTGTTCCACTCTCTCTTAATAAATGACCTTCCAAGTCTTATCGGGAAAAAATAACAGTTTGTTGGACCGGGCGAAAAAAGATCTGCTGTCTTCACATTTGCTCATCACTACATCCCTAACATTCTTTTCCTCCAGGAGACCCACCTCCTAGGTGGACAATAGCCCTTCCTAGCCTGTAAAGGCTACAATAGGGTCTTCCATGTGGGATATTCCTAGGGCATGAGAAGGGTTACCATTCTCCTTTATCGTTCCTTTCCCCTCATGATTTCTCGGGTCACCTGGGACCCACATAGGCTCACCATTGAGGATACCTTGGAGGGAGAACTGATTGTTCTGATATGTGTGTACATTTCACCTGCCTTGCTGTCACTCTGCCTTCAGGACCTTTCTAAACATCTTACTCACCTCTCACAGGGACGTACACTGCTTCAACACAATCCTCAAACATGAGCTGGATAACACCAGTCCCGCCACTTCTAGAATCACTGAACCTGGCATCTTACAGACTGACTCACCGGTTGGCGCTTGTGTGATGCCTGGAGATCCTAGCAACCCACACTCTGCCAGTTCAACCACACATCAGCCACCCACCACACACACTCACGCATAGATCAGTTTTTTCTGCCTGCCCCTGACTGTCAATCGCTGAACTGGATCAATGTATTACCTAGAGGAATTTCAGATCACTCCCCTACTTCTTTGTCTTGGGCAATCCCCCTCAGCACCGCATCCCATGTGGCACATTATCGCATGGTACTTCCAGGACGAAACCTTTGTCCAGGCGTTGAAGGCTGAGTTTCATACATATTTCCACAAAAATGAAGAAACTGTTGCCGAAGTGAGCACTATCTGGGCCTGACAGAAAATCACCCCTGCGTGGGTTTGCGAAACATCTAATCAGAACTCGGGAATGTGAGCGCTCTTTCCTCATCACTCAATTTGGGGTTCACACCTTGCCTTTGGAGCCTCGCCTCACATTGGATCCCGACGAAGAGGTTCGTGCCAGCTATGACTCATCTGGGAAGACATCCACCTACATTCCTCAGAGCAGCCAAACACCTCAGGTGAGCCACAACGTCTAATCTTTATGGGTGGGGTGATAAGAATGGGAAGATGCTTCACTGGCTGACATCCCACCAGCAGTTAGTCAGTCAAATACTTTATTCAATAAATTAATATCATAAAAAGACATAGTACAATACAAACAATTAATTACACACAAAAAACTTCATAGATAAAGAAGTTCATTATGTCAGTGTAAATATTATACAATATAAATATATCTTAAAAATGTGATAAAAAGTTGCAGGAACTTTTGCCCTACAATACAATCATGGAGTAAAAAGACGTACAATCTAATTCAGAAAATATCGGCAGGGATAGGTGTGACCTTGACAATCTTGTTCCTTATCCGAGTAGCAGCAACTAGAAAACTAGCAACATGGAATATTATTCGTGGGGTGTTTAATTGTTGTAGGTACAGAAGGGATGGCCTAACCTGTATGAAACCCACCTCCCTCAGAATTGGAAACAAAAATTTCTTTCTAGTTTCTTGATAGTGTTCACAGAACATAATAAAGTGTAAGGTGTCCTGGGTCGAGAAATCGTCACATTGACAAGGATCTGCCCGTTCTGGGGGGAACCAATTTTTAAAACAACCTAAGGAAAAACGAATCAAATTAAAACAAAATCTTGTTAGAAGGTGCCGATGAAAGGGGCGATTCACTATGGTGAGGTAAGGTTCAGGGCCTACGGAGCTAATTAGGGCATAAGTAATTCTGACTGTTGGTTTCATCAACTCTACCTCCTCCCGCTCTAGAGAGAGTAAGTTCATCACAGCATTTTTGGTCAGTCCAATGTCCTTCCTCACTATGGAGTCTGGAGACGAAAAGTGTTCAGGACGTCCCAAATTGTGAAAACCGGATTTTATATAAGCCAACCAAGGAATTTTATTAGACTTATCCAGCTTCAAACAGTCTAGCAGTATGATGTGGTTCAGGGTGATTTCTTGGTTTAACCAGGTTTTCAACCAACATATTAACAGGGCTATTTTAATTTAGTCAGTTACGTATCGTAGCCCCAGCTCGGTGTGAATAGAGAAGGTTGTGGTAGACTGAGGAACAGTCAGTACTGATTTTAGGAATGTATTCTCGATAACCTGGATTTTAACTTGGGGTGAATAGCCCCATATCACCATATGTGGCTACCGCTAGACATTTAGCTTTATAATCCTTAATAAGGACTTCTATCGGCCTAGCCCCTAGCTTTTTTGAGAAACCCATAAGTGCAGATGCGGTTCCAGCGAAAGCCGTACTGCGGCTGTTTTTTCAGGGCCACAGTTACCACTTTCGTCGAAAAGAACTCCCAGATATGGGAATGTGGCTACCCTATGAACTTCTTCCCCACAACAGTAGAAGGTTTTGACCTTTGTATCCCTACGTGCCTTCCCTGTAATCATAACTTGGGACTTTTTTGTGTTAATTTTCGAATCTAATTCCTCCATAAAACCCCCAAAAGCGTCTAACAGTTTTTGCAGACCCACCCCTGTGCGGGCTAGGAGGACGGCATCATCCGCGTAAAGGAGAACCGGAATAACCAGTTCGCCAATACGCGGTACATCATGTGACACGTCCTCCAAAGCAGGCTCCAGGGCAAACAGGAGGGGGGCCAGAATACACCCCTGTCTGACACCCCTCTGCGACCTAAAATGACTTGTACATCACCCCTTAGTATTTACTCTAATTGCGGCTAAAAGACCAGAGTGCAGGTCCGCTAGAAAGTGCACTAATGGTGGGTCAATACCCATGTTTAGTAATATGTGCCACAGCTTTGACCTATTTACTAGGTCAAATGCTGAGGAGAGGTCCATGAACCCCATATAAAGTGACCCCTCCTTAGCTATAGTGTACTTGCTAATTAAAAGTTGGAGGTTAAGACATTGGTCAAGGGTACTCCTTTTGGCTCTAAAACCATATTGTGCGTTGGAAAGGACCCCTCTTTCAAACCGCCAATCTGTTAATTTACGTAGGACCACACGGCCCAATAATTTTACAGACGAATTAATCAGGGAAATCGGCCTGTAGCAGGACGGGTCCTGTCTGTTCCCCTTTTTGAAAACTGGAATTATGATTGAGGTGGCCCAGGTAGCTGGCGAACTATTTGGTCCCAGAGAATTAAACTCATTTGTCAGGATTTTGGACCAAAAGTGTGGAGCAGCTTTAAATGAGTCTGCAGGGACCCCATCAGGGCCCGGGGCCTTATTCTGTGACATTTCTCCAATGGCCCTTTCCACTTCGGTGATATCAAAGACCACCGCGGGGGTAACGTTGTCCGGGAGACTATTGTCTGTCCTATAGTCATCTCTTGGCAGCCTATAGATTTTCTCAAAGTGAGCAATCCAGTCACTATCGGCAATATTACAGCTATGGGGGGAATTCTCATCAACTGAGAACAGGGGTTGATTTACAGTGGCCCAGAATTTCCCGCTGTCTCGCAAAACTTCGGGAGATAGAAGTTTAATCCAGGCCTCCTCCTTCAGTTCCCGTTTTCTAGCTAATAGTGCCTGTTTATATGCTGATCTCAGGCTAGCTATGATCCCCCTGTCCTTTGGAGAAGCTTTTAGTGCCTGCCTTCCCTCTATCTGTAGGCTTAGATTAATTTGAATAGGATTGTTCCTGAGATCATGGATGATACTGGCTGTTTGCAATGATCCCTCCCAGAATTGCAAAGACTTTGCCCACTACTATGATAAATTATACTCTGTCCCAACGGACAGGGTTCTGATGACATACAATTTCTGGTTATGGCCCTTCTGGTCGCAAAACGTAATATTGCAACAAAATGGTTAAGTCCCTCCCCAGCACCCTTTCACATTGGAGGCGTGGTGTGGACTGGTGTGCCCAGGAGGAAAAGGTGGTGTTTGAAGCGAGGGGTTGCCCCAAAAGGGCGTCGTCGGGATCACTGCTGGTTGCTGCTTCGGACTTATTAAATCCTTAAAGAAATTCTTCGACTTCTTCCCCATTGCAGCTAGAAAATCGCTCGCGGTAGCTCTAATACTCTCCCGACTCGACTACTGCAATGGTTTAATGGCTGGAGTACAGAAGTCCACTCTTAGGAAGTTACAAAGTATACAACACGCGGCTGCCAGATTGGTACTGAAACTCCCTAGAAGGTCATCAGCCTCAGCAGCACTAAACTTCCTCCACTGGCTGCCACTTCATAAAAGAATCCTTTTCAAACTTCTACTCACTGTGTTCAAATCTGCGAAAAATACAGGGCCTTATTACCTTGCTAATCGTTTCACGCATTACAACCCCACACGATGTCGGAGATCTTCAGGGACCAATCTCATCACGATCCCGAGGTTCAAGTATAAAACTAGGGGTGGGAAAACTTTCACCGTCCTGGCAGCAAGGGCATGGAACAACTTGCCCGTTAACCTCAGACTAATCGAAAAGGAGAGTCTCTTCAGGAAACTCCTGAAGACATGGGTGTATCAACAATCAGACACCTCTGTACTGGCAGCTATCTAGATTCTCACCACGTATCACTTACATGCATGCTCAGCGCCAAGATGCTCCTTCCGGAGCGAAAGTTCGCGCTTTACAAATACCCATAAATATCAAAAGCATAGGTGCGTGTGGGGGAACGGGCTGGGTCACTGACCCTAAATAGCTGTGTAATAGTACTCTGTGCTTTTATATGCATGCTCTGCTATTTAATTTAATTAATACAATACCTACTTATTATGTATTGTACTTCTTCTGTGCCATGTTCATCTGTTGGCCACCTCCGTGGCCGTAAAACTTCAACTAAGTTAATTTATCACAAAAAATACATGTTCAGATATTTATTAAAGTAAAGGGCAGACGCAGAACTTCTCATGTATATCTAACAATGCCACCCTCTCCCCAACAGAACTATTTAAATCTGAAATTTGCATTGTTCCATATTAGGTTTGGATGTGTTATATTCCCTAATTAGGCCCATGTAGCAAAGCTGCTTATTTCTTACATTGTCCACACAAATAACAGTTCCAGCTGTGACCTTTGGCACACATGTGCACGCAAGACAATATTGGATTAGTTTGTCTGAAACTAAATTTGTTTTTACATCTAGCTTCGTACAACATTATCACAAAACCCTGAGCATCATGTACAAGGTCTTGTTTTGCACTACGTACAAATGTCATCACTTTCTTCATCCACAGGGTGACAGGGATATCTATATATGCATAAAATTACAAATCTATGTGTACATAGAAAGACTACTTTCTACTATAAAAGATGAGCATGCCGATAATAGAGAAGGTACTTCTGCTGACACCAAGGGTCCTTTCATGCTGAGAAATCACTGCACAGCAGTCTGACATCTCAGCAGGGGTGTCCAGTTTGTGACCAAGACGGGGTCCTTCACTCTATTCCATTAGGTAATAGGGTGGGATCATCCCTTGGGGGGATTCTTGGCTCTACACCCGCGCACACTCTATGTAGCGTTCGTATCACAGGAGAATGCTATATTACTGCCTTGTTTATATGCCTGAATATATACATTGTTAGCACCATGGTAGAACTATATTTACAATTTACACTGTGCGTGCTTGAAATCACATATATTTGCTTTTTTTTTCAATTATTGCACCACACATATTTTATGGAAGAAAAGCGTTGGTTTAATAAATATTATTGAAAAATGTCCCCCTGTGCATTCTCTGTATATTTCTCAGAGGATAAGTGAGCCCAAGTGACTAAGCAAAATGTTCTGTACTGTTTCCATGATTCCCGAGAGGTCAGGGTTGTCTCCTTGGTAGGATAGTGTGGCTTACGGTGTCACTGTGTGCTAGCTGGTCTATAGACCAATATATCCTATGAGAGTGTCCGGAATAAGTCTAGATACCAAGCCCTTAGTTTATGATGTCCAAACAATGCACAGGGCTTTCAGATTGGCAGGACTTACACAACTGGTGAGGGGAAAGGGATTTCCTTGTATCAGTTGAAATGAAGACCATTATGGTTAATGAGGAATCACACTAGTAACTTAGGGCTAGATGTAAAAAGCATTTTTGAGGTTGCAAATGATACAATTCAAAGCATCAGGCCGTTTGGGACTACAAACCTGCTTTTCGGAACATACAAAGACCTAATTGTGATTTGGTAACTTGCTACCGAATTCCAAATTGGGTTTTGCGATTCGGTATTAGAAAGGTGCATGTTAAAAGCGTTCCTCCCTAATACCGAATTGGAATGTTTTCCTCCCGAAATGGAATCACAAAACATTTACAATTTACCACCAACTCAAAGTTGGTGGTGACCCATTCGCAAATGGGAAGGGGGTACAGAAGGACCCTTTCCCTTCTTTTTAAACGTGTCCTGTTTTCCTTTAAGGAATACAGGATGCATGTAAAAAAGAAGATTGCTTAATTTAAAAGCAAATCACAAATGTTGTAGTCTGCTGACCCCAGCCACCGCCCCTGTGATAGAAGCAATCGTAGTGGCTCACAAATTGCGACCTACCTCATCATTATTTATGGGGCAGGACTATTTTCAACAAACTACAATTTGCTATCGAAATAGCCACTTTATACATTAGTAATACTGATTATCACATAGTGATTCAAAGGAAACCACACAGCCACCAACACATAAGCACTTACATGGGCTGCATGGAGGTTGGTGGTGTTTTAGAGAGTAAGGAGAAGGGATATGTTCAATTTTTGGGCAGCAAGGGGCTTTAGGGGTGTGCAGGAATCAGTTGTGTATAGGGATAGAAATGGGCTTTAAGGTTTTGGGATGGGTAGCGTACAGGGGTAGCAGGATGTATAAGGTTTCCAGGGTGGGTAGTGTATAGAGATTATAAGGTGTTATTACGGTTCAGTGATGGGTGGAGTATGGGCTAGCAAGTGTTTATTAGGTTTTAAAATGGCTGTAGGTCTGTGGTAGAATGCATTTTAGGGTCCACGGAAGCATAGTGGTAATGGGTAGTAAAGGGGTTTTATGTTCCAGAATGGATAGTGAATAGGGGTAGAAATGGGGTTTTAAGGTTCATGGATGCTAGTGATATGGAATATCATAGGACTTTCAGGGTTCGGTGAAGGATAATGGCTAGGGGAATAGATAGGGGTCCATAGAGCAAACACTGTTTAAAGACCCAGCTTTTCTACTCATATCAACATAGTTTTTATGTAGACTCAGTGACTTTGATGGGTTTGATACAGATAACAGCTGTCCACAGTAGGCATTGGAACAGACATTTAGTATTTTGAGGAATTTGGCTTTCTCCGAACAGTTGTATATAGATTGAATACAGTGTCCAAATATGGGTTTCCCATATATCAGTAGTTAATTGTTAATGTGATCTACGCTAGCTCTAAAGTGTATAGTATAGGGTCAATTCGGCACACAGTGCTTGTTTTCAACACCTTAGAGAGTTGTTTCTGTGTTGGCAGTAATGATGCTTCATGTTCTCCTGACCTATTTTTTATTTACTGTCTGATCTCTATCGCTATAGAAATTTAAATGCAAAAAGAACAATTGATGGACAGAATGTAGAAAAATCTCATACATTCACTGCTGTACAGAGATCTGGGGCTAAATCCATTGTTTTTTTCCTCACCATGCCATTCCAGTTTAGACCCAGTCATATACAAACCAGCCTTGACCCTGCGCCCAATGGGAACAGTCCAGCCCGAACTGCCAGGCCAGGTCAGGCCTGAGACCCACGTCTGGGCATACCGGTCCCACATGGGGTGACAAATGCAAAAACAACTGGTAATGGACAGAATGCAGAACAATGTCATACATTCACCCCAGTACAGTGATGTGGGCCTAAATCCATAGTTTTTTTTGCTGACCAGGCCATTCCAGTTTGGACCCAGCCATATGCAAATCAGTCTTGACCCTGCCCCCAACTGGAACAGTCCAGCCCGAACTGCCAGGCCAGGTCCTCTCTGGACTGGAAACAAGCATCCTAGAGCCGGTTTTGGGCTTTCAGCCCTCATCAACCAGGATAGCTTGACTCCAGTGGAATGGAGACCACGGGACCCACGTCTGGGCATACCCATCCCACTTGGGGTGACAAATGCAAAAAGAACAATTGATGGACAGAATGCAGAACAATCTCATACATTCACCCCAGTACAAAGATCTGGGTCCAAATCCATTGTTTGCTTTGCTCACCATGCCATTTCAGTTTGGATCCAGCCATATGCAAATCAGCCTGGACCCCGCGCCCAATGGGAACAGTCCGGCCCGAACTGCTTTGGGAAGTGAGCTAAACAACGACGATGGATTGAACCCAGATCTGTGACTGGGGGTGAGTGTCTGAAAAGTTTCAGCGCTCCATCCATTATCTCCTTGTGTTTGTATAGTAATTTAAACAGCAATAATTGAGAAAATGACGTTTGGATGGTGTCAGTGATTTTATAAATAATGTTATACAATATGTCACGAGTGATGTCATACGTGAGGTCATATGCAGTGCATGGCATGGGCCCACATTATAGTTTCTATAAACGGTAAATATCTGAGTTTTAATTAGTTCAAAATGTTAGTGTTGTCACTGAGAAAATCACCTAACAATTATGCTACTTTAACCTTTGGTTTTTCAGTGAATATCTCAGTTTTATTTCAAAAACAATACCAGAACTTTTTATCTCACCTTACTATAATGTTACTTTAACCTTTTTTTCAGTGATTCCAAGGGATTTTTTCAAGTATGTTTTTTTAAGTCTATGTATGGTAGAGTAACTGAATGATATATCCTGTGTACAGAAAGTATTCTGAAAGGGAATTGCTTTTGTATTGTAACTTAACAGGAAAGGGTGCAAACTTTGCAAAATGTTTCTAAAAATAATGTGTGAGGATAACATTTTCATATTGTAACATTTTCTCAGCAAGTACATTAATCTTGCAGTAGTACACTTTTCATATCCTTAGTATGTGCTTTTACATTAAAGCCATAATTATAATTCAGAAAAAAAATAATCATTTTTTTAATATTGTATAATATTAAGTTTCATTATATACATCTATTTATTAAGTGTATGAGTACTCAGTAGATTAATAGGTTTTAATTTAATCTACTGTTTATAGTTCTCATATGTTCAGTTATTATTAAATATGAATCTATAAAATAAGAGTAATGAAAATATGGTTGTAATATTCTAATATTTAAGTGGTGACTTTCGCGAGACGCTTTCTAGAGTCGAACACATATTACCATGCGTGGACTCCGAGTGGTATGTACTTCCTGGTTGGCTCTCACAACCATATTGCAAGATCTTATATTTGGGATTAAAAACTGTGTTTTCCTGTTTTTCTGAACAAAGTTTCAGATTACAGAAGTGGATCGTGTTAGTAAAATTGAATACAAACTTTCCATTGAATGTATAAAATAATAATATTTAACCAATCTTGCGAGATGCGAGTGGGAGCCCAACACACTTGCTTGGACTCCAAGTGAGCTGTACTTCCTGATTGGCACTCGCGATTGACCTGCAAAATCATGCATTTGCAATTAAGTTAACAGTGGTTTCTTGCAATTTGGAACAAAAAATTAAGATATGAGAGATGTTGATTAGCTTGGAAAAATTCATCATGAATTGTTCTATGACTATAAAAAGCAATAATATTTTTTTTAATCTCGCAAGACACACGCCGGTATCTCTCAAGAGGTTCAGGAGCGAAACCATAACTGCAGAAGGATTGTGTTTGGTTCATATGGGTGTCTCTATTTAGAAGAATAAGATTCCACCCTTTATGCTTTATTTCACTAGTGGATTTTAGTGGGAGTAGACATATTTGGCTGCTCAGCCACCCAAGGAATCTTTGGTGTGGAAATTCTTTGAAACAAGGCTAGCTAACAAGAACTTTTCTGTGAAGTATGTGACCTGTAAACTTTGAGCAAGAATTGGCTAGTACAGCAGAGCTTGACAACTCTACAGGGGCTTCAACATCATTTGCTGCTGGAGATACAGGGCCCGATTCACAAAACTAACTTAAGACAAAATCCTAAACTTACTACTTTTGGTATTCACAGAAGTTAGGATTTTGTCTTAAGACAAACTTAAGACAGACTTAAGACAAAATCCTAACTTAAGTCTGTCTTAAGTTTGTCTTAAGACAAACTTAAGACAAAATCCTAACTTCTGTGAATACCAAAAGTAGTAAGTTTAGGATTTTGTCTTAAGTTAGTTTTGTGAATCGGCCCACTGTTCCTGCACATATTTTAATTGAACAAGTGGACAATAACCCTGCTTTTATTTTTTTTAAAGCCCTATTTTGCTGCTTGTGTAAACAGATCATTTTATCGGAGACAAGCAGGTCTGCCCAAGAGAAACTTGTCAAAGAACACAAGCGCCTCCCAGACAGTATTTTTGTAAACAATGTCCATGTAAAAAGTTAACACAAATGGCTCCTTTCAGAGTTACCCTACATTTTCATGACCTATGTTGCTTGTATTATGTTTCCCTTTTTTTCCTTTCTCCAAAACTAGGATACTCTTGTGGGAGCCAGGGAGTCAATTCCTCATGTGCAGTCTCTGAGCCACTCATGACATCATAATTTTTATAATGTACTTTGCATTTATACTGAATGTATTCTGATGTAGATTGTATAATTTATAAACACCAGAATAGAAACAGTGTGTTTGGTTTAATTAAACGAAACCCACTATTTAATTGAGGGAAAAATAAATCAGATAGATTTATGAAAAACCCACATTTTATCTGCATGAGACCAACACTGGTACGTTGCTCTCATTGAAACTCATTTATTTACTGTAAGTCTACTAATTATTATTTGAAAAATTCCATTCGCTCATTGTTTTTAATCCACAATAGTCTTGCAAGACTAATGTATTTTCTTTAAGAGGAAGAATTTACACTTTCCTTTATTACAGTACTTATGCCTCATTGTCCCATGCGTAGGGTGTGGGGAGACAGTAGACTCACAAAGGAGACCATTTCATGGGTGAACAGTAGGGTGTAAGGATACACTGATCTCACTGACACTTTTCCACAGCCTAACAACTGTGTATAGTAGGCTATGGGGAGAGACTGGCCTCTTCAGTAAGATCTTGCACGAAGGTAACTAGGGGGTCATTAGGATGGCAGACGGAAGACGTCCGTTGGCATAAAGTAGCCGAAAATGCCTTTTTTCCGTCCGCCAGCCGCGGTCTATCCGTCCGCCACATTAGGATGGGAATCACTGCCAAAAGTACGTAGGGCGCGGAAGAACAAGCACCGCCGCGGAAACACACCCGACCCCGCGGCGAATGTAACCAACCAGAGACACCGCCGTACGGAATGACGTCTCCGACCGCCACGTAATTACGATAGCGGATAAGACACAGCAAATCGCAGCGGAAAAACCACCAGCCTGAACACGGCGGATTCACCTCAGCGGAAAGCCAAGACATTGCAGAGATACCCACCACAGGCAGATCTCCGTCATGGACCCAGCTCTGAACGCATTTCCGATCCTCTTCGTGCTCCACCACCAACAAGTCATGGACCGTAACCGACGCCGCTGCAGGTACGCAAACACAACAATCAATGCCGGAAGGGGAGTACCTGCCGGGGCCGTGACGTGGGGAGGGGAGAGGTGCATGTTCGGTAAACAGCATTTACGATACCACCAATATATCAACAATGCAACTAGACAACCAGGAATGACAAACAGAAACCACTAGACACGATTAGATTGTTTATTGTACATATTACTAAATAACTCCAAGAGTAGGCAGGAGCATGGGCATGGGATACAACAGGAAAGGTACATCTGAGTTCCCACATGAGAGGGCACAATGCAGTATCATTACAGCAACAGGGCAGTGTTCATAACAGAGCAGGTACATCAGAGGCAGCAAATGAGAGGGGCCAAGTGCATCAACAGTCCAAGCCACAGAGCAGGTACATCTGAGGCAGCACATGAGAGGGGCCAAATGCATCAACAGTCCAAGGCACAGAGCAGGTAGACCAGAGGCAGCACATGAGAGGGGCCAAGTGCCTCAACAGTCCAAGGCACAGAGCAGGTACATCAGAGGCAGCACATGAGAGGGGCTAAGTGCATTAACAGTCCAAGGCACAGAGCAGGTGCAACAGAGGCAGCACATGAGAGGGGCCAAGTGCCTCAACAGTCCAAGGCACAGAGCAGGTACAGAGCAGGCACAGAGGCAGCACATGAGAGGGTACAATGCAGCATCCTAGCAGCAACAGGTCAGTGTACGTAACAGAGCAGGTACATCAGTGGCAGCACATGAGAGGGGCCAAGTGCCTCAACAGCCCAAGGCACAGAGCAGGTACATCAGAGGCAGCACATGAGAGGGCACAATGCAGCATCCTAACAGCAACAGGCCAGTGTACGTAACAAAGCAGGTATATCAGTGGCAGCACATGAGAGGGGCCAAGTGCATCAACAGTCCAAGGCACAGAGCAGGTACATCAGAGGCAGCACATGAGAGGGCACAATGCAGCATCCTAACAGCAGCAGGCCAGTGTACGTAACAGAGCAGGTAAATCAGTGGCAGCACATGAGAGGGGCCAAATGCCTCAACTGATCATGGACCCTGCAGACCAACAGGTTGCTCCGCCTCCCATACCACCCATGTCCAGTGATGAGGATAGTGGTGAGGAAGAAGGTGTGGACCAGAGGCGTCAGCTCATTGCTCGCTAGTTTAGTTAAATGTGAGTAACTTCCTCTTGTGCTGGTGTTCAAAGCATGGTGTATGTTAGCTGGTGATGTCTGGATTTGGTGTGTGGATGGTACCTGTTCTGGTATGTTCTGTTTGCAAATGGGTGTGGGAGATGGTGTACGTCAAATGCTCCCTGATGTGTGTCCTGTGATCCGCTTAATTTGAGATGAGTGTGGTTTGTGGGATGTTGCTGTATGTTGTGTTGTGATGGTTGTGAATCCGTTTACTAACCTGTGCTTGTTGTTGTCTCATTTTCCCTAGGTCACTCCCACAGAGACATGATCGACAAGTACATTGATACCTGCACCTGGTAATGACAAGTACTAAAACGAACCTTTGAATGAAACATGGAGTTCACACAGCTTTGAGTGTTTACGTGGTGTTTATTTACAGAGTGTGTATTACTGTCAGTGCATATTTACATATAGGTGTTGTTGGGGAAGTGAGAGTTGAAGGTCAAGTCAGTGATGTACACATAGTCCAACAGACGTGTGCAAATGCTGGCATTGTGGTGCAGGATAGTTTGCAGAGTGCATGCCAAGCTCAAGTAAGGGTGAAGTCATTGGCGGCCCCTCTTTGTGCAGGTGGTTGGTGCATTGCCACTGCTGTGAGCTGTATCTTGCCTAGGACGACCCCTCTGTCTTTGAGCCGGAGCGGTGCCAGCTGTGGGGGCAGGTTGTTGTGGGGCAACCTCCCTGTCAGTGGCCTCAGGTGATAGTGGTGGTGGTGTTGGTGGCCTGTCCCGCTGGCCACTTGGGGGAGGGTGGGGTGGTGTTGGTGCCCTATCCAGCTGGCCACTTGGAGAAGGGGGAGGTGGGCTTGGTGCCCTATCCAGCTGGCCACTTGGGGGAGGGGGAGGTGGTGTGGTGCGGTGCGGGATAACCACTCCCTACAAAGAGCTGTTAGCTCGCCAAAGATGTCGACTAGTTGTCCCAAACGGGTGTCCACTGACCGCAACAGCTGGAAGGTGTCTATAGAGTCTTGGTGGGCACGATCTGCATGTCCCTGAGCCCGTTCATAGGAGGCTTCAACTCTGGCAATGGCATGCAAGGTCTCTGTCCCAGGATGGGCTGGATATTGTTCACGGCCTCGTCTTGCAGCTGCACTCCTGTTAATGACCTGGGCTGTCACCTGTGTCCTCACCCGTCCACTCTGCCTGCTAAGCTGTGATGTAGGTCCATCATCGTCCGATGGGTCAGGCAGGATATCCGTGGCAGAAGTGGTGGTGGTGGTGGTGGTGCTGGTAGCTGCACAGGTCACAGTGGCAGTAGTTGCTGTTGGTGCAGTGTTGATGGTGGTGGAGGCAGGGTTGTCCTGTGAGCATGATGGCCCTGGGATTGTAGTTGGTCCGGCATCGTCCTCCGCACCTGAGGTGTCCACCGGATCATCACCTGAGAGTCCATGCTGTAAGGTGGGCGAATGGGGCTGGCGGCTGCTAGTTTCTCCTCTGAGTTCACGTTCACCTGAGGGACAAGAATTTGATAATCAATGCTGTGGACATGACAGATTTGTTGTTGTGACAGTTCTATTTTGTAGGGCATGAGGACATGGTTGTTGGTGTCTTTAAATTGGTGTGTTCCAGAGTACTGGGCATTATGGTGGTGGGGAGGTGGTTAGACAATACTTGCATATGTGTGGGCCTGTCCTGCTATTGGATGGTGCCCCTGTGAAGAAGGCTACCTACATATGAATTTGCAGAGGGTGATGCAGTGGTCTGCACATGGTATACGGACTCCATTTTGCTGTGGGACCGTACATGGGTGCCTGTTGGGAGTTGTGGTGCTGGACCTACCCCCCCACCCTCCCCAAAACACTCCACCACCCTCCCTGTGAACATGGGGGTCTGTTGGGAGTTGTAGTGCTGGACCGACCCCCCCACCCACCCTCCCCCACAATCCGACCACCCTCCCTGGGTACATGGGGGCCTGTTGGGAGTTCTAGTGCTGGACCAACCCCCCCCCCCACACTCCACCACCCTCCCTGTGAACATGGGGGCTTGTTGGGAGTTGTAGTGCTGGACCAAACCCCCCACACTCCTACCACCCTCCCTGTTAACATGGGGGCCTGTTGGGAGTTGTAGTGCTGGACTCAACCCCCCACCCTCCCCCACACTCCACCAGCCTCCCTGTGAACATGGGTGCCTGTTGGGAGTTCTAGTGCTGTGTGATAGTGGTCATTGGTTTGTACTTACCAGTCTCAAGTCCCTCTTTGATTCCTTCAAGGCTCTCTGGGTGCAGTATGCCCAGCACCTTCTCCTCCAATTCTCTGAATGGTATGGGCTCCGGGGGAGTGCCGCCGCCAGTGTGGAATGCCCGCAG
Organism: Lissotriton vulgaris; assembly: GCF_964263255.1. Classification (NCBI taxonomy): domain Eukaryota; kingdom Metazoa; phylum Chordata; class Amphibia; order Caudata; family Salamandridae; genus Lissotriton; species Lissotriton vulgaris. The sequence goes on from NC_141696.1 coordinate 314,255,086, forward strand.
GTGGTTCTTGGCCCTGATGCCTTTCACCCTTGTCTTGAGGTCGTGCCACCACCTCTGGATCTCGTGTTTGGTGCGTGGCACGGTCCCTGAAGCATTGACTCTGCTCACTATCCTGTCCCACATGTTGGTTTTGGTTGGCAAGGTGTTCTGCTGGACTAGGTTGCCGAATAGATATGGTTCCACCCGGATGATTTCATCGACCATGACCTTCAACTCAGTCTCTGTGAACTTGGGGTTTTTATTGGGTGCCATGGTGTGTGTTGTGCAAGGTGTGGGTGAGGTGGGGTGGGGTGTGCCGATTTGTGGTATGTAGGGATGGTGTTGTGGAGGTTTGTGTGGTGGGTGTGCTGGTTTGCAGGTTCTGTGTGTGTGTGTGTGTGTGTGTGTCTGCTGTTCGTGGTATTCTGACTCTTTCTTCAAGGTGTGCTATGATGCAATGGATTGTGGTCATGGGAGGGATTCCTTTTATACTCTGTGTGGTTCTTGTGTCCCAATGGTTGTTGTCAGTCAGGTGTTCTGTGGGTGTGGTGACTTGGATGTTCTGGTTTGTGTGGGGGGGTGGGCCTTGGGGCGTGTAGTTGGTGGTGGTGGGTGTTTCAGGTGGGTGTGTGTCCTGTTTTGTGTGTTGTGTATTTACTTCCGTCCGCCATTTTGGAATCGGTTTGACGGCAGGGGTGATGTTCACTTGTTCCTTCGGCAGTCATGCTCCGTTTTCCGATCATTCCGCGGCGGTCGTGGGAGCTGGTGAGTTCCGTTGGGGTTGCGGGGTTATCCTAGTCGTGCTGCCGGACCCTCCGCAGGTCATGCGGTGGTTGGCCATGTTTCCTCGGTGTTTGCGTCCGCGGCGGTGGGAATTTATGTAGTACCGTCCGCCTGTGGCGGTCTTTCATGTTATCCGTACACCACGGACGGTGTTTGATGTGGTCTGTCTCCCGCGGTCGGATGTTTGCTGACAGTTATATCAAAATCGCTACCGCGGATTTTCCGCGGAGCGGTCGGGTGTATTTTTACCGCGTACATGGCGGACATAACACGTTTCTGTCCGCCATCCTTATCGGCCCCTTAGTGTGCAGAGTAAGATATAAAGAGACATTTCCTCTCCACTCACACCTTTTCCCAGGCTCAGTGGCATGCATAGTAGGGTGGAGAAGGTATTCTCCCTACATATAAGACTTCACTATTCTAATTTACTGATTTTTTTAAACACGGATTGGTGGCCTGCTGTCCCCTCAAGAAAGAGGTGGGATGATATCCACACCACTGGTAGAAGACCACCCATCAAAGGTAGAGACACTGGGAGGTAATCAGGCAAGCAGGCTTCTCTCTTCAACACCTCCACTAAAAGCACAGAACTTTGCCAAGCAAGCACTACATTTGTTGAGTTCACTTGCCAATGCATTTCATTTTCAAGAAGCAAAGTCCTAAAGTAGGAGCATGTTATGTGAAAATAAAATAAGAATGGCTTTCGCCCTATGCATTAGGGCCATTGTGCATGTTGCCTATCAGGCATGGTTCTGATTTCTGAGAGGAATGCTGCTCTAGCAGGTTGGAATCCGTGACGAAGGATGGTCTTCTAAAAAAACTGCCAAAACGAAGGGAGATCAATTCTCTTCTTTGTCTTAATCAGTGTAAGAATTTGGATTGTTATTTGAGGGAGTGAAACCCTACTTCAGCAATAGCCACAATCCTTGTCAGTGTGAACCACATGCCCTCTATTGTGATACTGTCTGGGAGAAAAATACAAAGGTCAACTGCCAAATATGCCTATTCATGTGGACCCTGGATGCGGCCTGCAGGCACCAAGGGCCAGATGTAGGTCGGTCGGTAACGGCCAAAAATCGGTATTTTCGGCCGTTACCGACCGGTATGCATGATTTGGCATGTAGGGGCACAATTTTACAGAATCGGTAACTTTACCGATTCGGTAGTTACCGATTCTGTAAAATACCGAATCGGTATTTTTTACCGATTCGGTAAATCTCTGATGTAGGTGGGACTCTTCTGAGTCCCAAAGGCCCTACAAAATCGCTATTTTACCACACAATCCTATTGTGTGGTAAAATACCGATTTCAGGTGTGCATGCACATGTGTGCATGCACACCTAGCCACGTGACAGACAGACATGCCCTTAGGGCATGTCTGTGTGCCACATGGCGCACATGCCTATTTGTGGGGTGCCAGAGGGTGTCAAAGTGACACCCCCTGCACCCTTGCAAAATTCAGTATTTACCGATTCTGTAAATACAGAATCGATATTTCCCATTGATTCCTATGGGCTTTAAAGCCCATAGGAATCAATGGTAAATACCGATTCTGTATTTACAGAATCGGTAAATACCGAATGTGACAGATTCGGTATTTGCACATCTGGAAATACCTACATGTCCACCACATTGATTTACCGATTTTCAATTACCGAATCGGTAAAATTCGGTAATTGAAAATCGGTAAATCAATTTTACCTACATCGGGACCCAAATGCTCAAGACATGAAAATTCAACTTTTTAAACGTATCCTTTTCAGATTTGTGACTTGGAATCAGTAAGGAGGGAAGCGATTCTGCATCTCTCCATCTCTTTTTTTTCCCAAAATGGAATCCTCCGGTGATCGCACCTGAGGACTCATTGCAACCCTTCCCAGTTTTGGTCAAAAACCGACACCCACACTGGGGAGGGTGTGCAGGTGCTGGCCATTGGCCGACATCCACTCTAAATTGGTTAAATAATAATAATATTAACTATAGGAAGAATAATAATTATAATAATACGAAAAGTGGTGTTGCTTGCTGATATCTTGAGGAATGCCCTTCTGCTGCCAGTCTTTGGAATGACAATTCAGTAAACATGGGAAAAACATTCTAGTCAAGCATATGCATCTCTCATATATGTAATTTAAGAGCAGTACATGTTCCATAGGGAGGGCAGTTTAAAATCAGTGACATGACTCTCTACAGTTTTTGAATGCACACACAGCATGTACCTATCGTTTTTAACAACAGAACCTCCTATGGTTTTTGTTTCTAAAATATTTCAAGTTAATAATTTGCCTCTTCTTTATCCCATTGAAAAACTTGACAATGTAGGGTGATTACTATAGTTACATTCAGAACAGAGAAGGCTGAATAGCATCATCAGGTACACGTCTCTGAATACTTCTGATAGCTGTAGCTGGGGCTCACCTTGTGCTGACATTCTCATGCTTTCTGCAGCATTTTCCACGGGACAAATTGCAACGCTATTCATTTCTGATGAAATCCATTACTGCTAATAATGGGATACTTAGGACCTTCCATTTCAGTTTGTGTTTCCTGTAAAAGAAAATAAATGTAGTAGCATTTATAGTAAAACCTCAGACCTATCATGGCCGATGCTGTAGCTAAAGCTAGTGGATGTGAATATTTATAAAAAATCTGACGTCGAGCTGAACAGCAATCTGACACCCAATATGAGATGCCCTCTTGCAGGCTATGTACTCCTTCTGTTGTGTCACGACCTACACAGAAAAGGAGGAAATTGATTCTGATATGTCCTAGAGGACGGTAGAATCCCCTTGACAATAAAACAACGGCATCTATTTGTATGTAATACAAAATGTATGTTGGATTTAAAAATAAAATTATAGTTCTGATTCTGAAAAGGATTTTAAGAATCTTCAATATGTTATCAAGCATATTAGACTTGCAGAAGGGCAGGGAAAAGTCAAGTCTCATAGGCACATTTGGTCAGCTCCTCATAACTACTGGTTGCAAAACCACTATTTAGTTACACATAGGGCCTGATTATGAGTTAGTTGTTTTTTTTCCCCACCCATGCATAAACCTCTGTACACGAACAGGTTGGATTTACTCACCCGAAAATGATCAGATGTGTTAAGTACCTCAATGTTTGTTACATTTCGGCAGCTGAAACCTACTGAAATTGAAGAGGGAAAAACATATGTTTATTGCCATATCATGCGGCTTTTGGTGTGTTAAACAACACAAACTGCATGATTTTCCTCAGCAACTTGCTATAGCTCATTTTATTGTTCCCATTAAATAAAGTATGAACACAGTGGGATCATTATATACCAGGGGGCATTTTTATGACCCAGTTTATGTAGCATTGGCACCATGCTACCTGCTATATGCACGATGCAAACCTTAAGTGAGATTTATGAAGCCATGCAAGGCCACTTCGCGTGGCTCTATAAATCTGAGGCCTCATTTATGAAAAGTGACGCATCGCTGCGTGAAAACAGCGATGCGTCACTTTTCATTGCGACCTCCTTGCGACACCAATGATGCGTCATATTTAATGTATGACGCATCATGTCGCAAGGACTTACAGATACGTCAGTATTTCTGACGTATCTGTAAGCGCCAAAGTGACGCATTGCTGGAGTGTGTCACAAAAGTGACGCAACTCCGGCAATGCGTCCTTTCACATGGGGCAAGCCCCATGTGAAAGGGCTTGCGTCAGTCTTACGCCTGCTGTGAGGCAGGCGCAAGATTTTGACGCAACAGCATCCTAAAAGTGACGCAGTGAAATCTCATAGATTTCACTGCGTCACTATTACGAGGCTTTTTGCGGGGGAACGCCCCCTCTGCATACATTATACCTGACGCAGGTATAATGTGGCGCAGGGGTTTAAAAAGTGACGCATCTACCTAGATGCGTCACTTTTTAAATATGGCGCAACAAGGCGCATTTTGTACGCCGCTGGTGCGTCACAAAAAGTGACGCACAGGCGGCGCAAAACTGACGCAAGGCCTCATAAATAAGGGCCCTGGAGTAAAGCAACGCAGCACAAATCACTGCATTGCCTTACTATGCTCTGGGAAGGCGTTCCATGGGTGTCACATCAGTATTTTATTGAGAGCAAAAGAGGAAGGCTATTTTTAGGATAATGATTTATTTTATTTATTGCCCGCACAAGTGATACCAACATAACAAATATAATAACGTAAATTATTGATAAGGTAAATATTACAAGCTAAACTACATTGTGAAAATATACCAGGAAAAGGAATTATTTTTAGGAGTCATTTAGTTTTTGGTTTCTACTTTACAATATTTTTTTTAATTTTGCAAAGCACTTAGATAAGTGAGCAGGATCTCCTGCTTGGGTCCTTTGATGTATGTGTCATACATGTATTGTTACTCCTGTCAGAAGCCATGCCTGTAGGACTTTATGACTAAGTGGGATTTTTGTTTAAGGAGGTTGCATTCATTTTCACATACTGAAACCTCAATGGCATGTGTAATTAGAACTGTTTTAGGGCAGTTCTGTAACCACTCTTACTTTCAATTGGGTATGAGGTTGTCCTGGTTTGTGAACTCAACAGCACGACCAGGAGTATCAGTAGTGTACAAGCCAAAATTCAAATTGGTCAAACTTTTAGATAATATTGTCCACTAGTGTTGAATTGACAGTGTCAGCGTGATAACCAGCACTCCAACCAGATTGGTATTTGTAAGGTAGGTTGTTGGATTACAGAATTCTTAACAACATAGATTTTGTTTAGTGGTCTAGGACCTCTACTACAAAAAGAAGCCCTTCAACGGGGCAAAACCTACCAGCTTTGGTTATGCGAGCCACATTTATTTTGACTGGATGTATGACATCACAACGCATGCTTTTAGATCACATGCTTTTACATCGCAAGTTTTACAATGCATGCCTTTACAACCCATAGTGTTGAGGGGTGCTGGATAGTGAATAGTTTAATTTACTATTCCAACTCTAGTCCCCGTGGATAGTAGGGAAGGTGTTGGATAGTAAATTAAATGTATTCCCTATCCTAGAGCGCCCCCCAGCGCAATGCGTTGAAATGGTTTGCGTTGTAAAAGTTGCGATGTAAAAGCACTGCGTGGTAAAAGCTGCGTTGTAAAGGATTTTTCCCATTTTGACTTGAGCATGGAATTTATAGTGCCTTCTTTACAAAGTCTGGCATATCTCCAGTATTCAAGGAGGAGTATATGGTTATTAGTCAGATCTTGGCTAGAGCAAGACAGAACATTCATGTCAGGAATGACCGAAATTGATGATTCATGTAGCGGAAAAGTTTTGTGTTTGTGATGACTAAATGAAGGACAGCCAGAGAGACAAGCAATTTGATAGATTATCTCTCCACAAAAAAAAATAACAAGTTGTGGATTGAATTTTATTAGTTCCTGTTCAATCATGTCTATTTAATCTTCAACGGTGGTGGTAAATTCCTTATTTCTTTCACCAGTAATTTGATAAATATAATTTACTAAAATATCATGCGATTGAGAACACATTTTCTACTAATAACTACAACAGTATTGTATTTTAATTGATCATAGTTAGGAAATTAAATTCATATGAGATGATATCCCGACAGTGTCATTCTGATACAACACTGTTTGGGAGGGGCAGTGATATATTTCCTTAATCGAATCTCAAAAATGAAAAAACACTTCTTTCTTTCCTTCTTTAGTTACAAAGAGTACCATTGAGTAGAAGTCATAGCTGTCTTTATATTTTTATTACATTTGTTTATTTATTTGATTTAGAAGTTCATCAGATCAGCTTGAGGGCCACCCCTTTTATCAGTGGTCTAGTGTTCTGATTGAGGAAAGCACATTTAAGGTGAACTCAGCGTGACCGCGCCTAAGGCGTGCCAAAGGCAATCTCGTCTGCACATGCACCAACCCTGTACAGCACCAGCCATGCTGCAGGTTACATCTCCGAGCTAACAGGGCAAAGAGCTCTAGAAAAGATTGAAAGGATTACTTATCCAAGGGGCTTACTAATTTATTTATGAAATAACTGTCTTAATAATAACCTGAGACGGGGAATAACTAATACAGAGATGGGGCCTATTAGCTCTTCATGTACCTCAAAGGAGAGACCAGATAAGTTCAGATGTGAACTTATGAGTGCACAGTTGGTCTGAAGCATGCTAATGAAATTTAACATGTTATTAGAGTCTGTTGCATCCTCCCCAGCCTGGGTACTCACCAATGACTGCACCACACACAGAGCTCAGTATACCATGCGCTTATTCTTCTGTGTGCAACTAAAACTCAACTTTCTAAATCTGCATTCTCTTCACTAAGCTATAATGCTTACCTCACAGTTCTATGGAGTCCATCAAGAGCCACTAGGGTTCGTCATTACAAACTCACAGGCCCTCTGTTAAAAAAAAATGAAACATTTTATAAATATATACAGTATCATAGCTCTTCATTGAGTCTTCGTGGTGCTTTGATCACTCATCTCAACAGTGTCTTCAGAAACTGGACACAGCATGGACGTGTTTCCACTTGTCCTTTCAGACTCAGACTCTACATAGACATCAGTGCCTGACGAGCGATGGGCCACATGTTGGAAATGCAAGGATTATCACATAATGGACTTCCCTTGATGTTGGGAAGTCACCATGTGTCTTTTGCTGGTCACATCATAAAAGGAGCATGAGACTTTTGTTTTCTATGCTGACAAACTAGCACTCGATCACCTCTGGTGAATGTAGCATCTTTTGCATTTTGATGATTGTCTGCATGAACCTTACTTTTTCTCTCACTTTTTCCTTTCCTCCTCAGTACTTGATCTTCTGTTTGTCCATTGAGCTTACTTGGTCATTAAGGCTCTCCCAAACATCAAGGTTGCAGGGCTTTCACCTGTGGTCAAGTGAGGAGTCGAACAGTAAGCTTGAAGTGTTGAATTTAAGACATTGTTAAGGGTTGAGCTTTTCTAGTACAGTGCACTGGACAGCTTTATTATGAGTACTCATTAAACATTCAACCTGTGACCAAAAAGGTGTGCTCATCTGATGCTTCATATTAAGATGGCTGAGAAAGTCTCTGAATTCTTGACTTTTGAAAGGTGGGCTGTTGTCAGACTTTAAGATTACAGGCACACCCGATATGGCAAAGATGTTGTCTAGTCTTTCAATGACTCTTTTCTGAGTGATAGATGAGAGATCTTTTACCATTGGAAAATGAGAGCATTTATCAACGATCACCATCAGGTGATGTCCATTGTCAATAGGACTGAAGAAGTCAACAGCAATTCTTTCCTATGCATGCTTATGCAACACAGACATGTGTAAGGTGTGGTGAGTTGCTTTTGATGACAGGCAGTTGCATAGATGACAGGCCTTCAATTATCTTTCAACTCTCTCATCCAAATGTGGAAACGAGACTCAGTCTTGGAGAGCTCATTTGCCAGCAACATTTTCACAATGCCCTTCATGGGACACTTACATTATCTGGTTTCACAGACTCTTCAGAATGACAATTCTCACACTTCTTAGAATAATACCTTCCTGAGTAATGGACACTTATGGTAGTCACTGTCACTGGTAAGAGGTTGAGGGTGCTGGTACCAAGACTGATGTGTAATAATGTCTTTCAGATTTAGCATGTCACTGTCTTGACTTGTGGCAGTGACAATTTATTCCAATAAAATGTCAGCTGGGGTTCTTGATTTCACTATGAAATTTATGTAGGTTTCAGCCATCTTAGAAGGGGTGTCAGGACCCCTTCTACATGAGAAGTAGTTTGCTGGGTTCTGACCTTTTCCAAAATGATGAACGATGGTTAAAGTTGTATTTTTGCAATCACAGACCCTAACCTTCCATGCAAGGAGACATTTTTGCCTTTAGATTGCCAAAGATAGTCAACAATGCATGATGATCTGTCACAAATGTCAAGGGCTTCTCATACAAGAATGCGTAGAAATGTTCACAAGTCCATACCACTGCTAAGATTTCTTTCTCAAGTTGTGAATAAGCACGTTATGTTTGGGACGAATTTTGACTTGCATATGCTACAATATGTCTTCGAGCATTTGGGTGTCTTCTTTGCTGTGCATGGATGGTGCCAAACTGATAGGGCTAGCATCAACAACAACCCTAGTATGAACAGTGGATCAAAGTATTCCATTTCAGAAGAGTTCTCAAAAGCCTGTTTGATTTTGGCACAGTGGCAACTTCTTGTATGTATCTAGAGCAATAGCGGGCCATGTTGAAGAATGAACGTAGCATGGAAAACTCTTCTGAGGGACTGGCGGAAGACTGCACTTGCACTTTAGCTGGATAGGATTTTATGTCCCAATCAGAAAAGATATGGGAAAAGATTTTTAACTTTGTCTTGTGGAACTCACATTTCAGAGCATTCAAAGTCAAACATGCATCAGTGCGCAAATGACACACTTGCTTGAGAGCTTTATCGTGCTGTGTAGTTCTGAAAACTAATGTCATAACTATAATTGAAAGCTGTATGATAGGTCGAATGCATCTGCACAGTAAGGAAACCTGCTGCCCTGCCCTATGTGAAATTGAAACAGCAGTATTTACGAAAAAAGGTGCATTTCTGTCCCTCCCTGTGCTAGTGCTGTTTCGGCTGCCTAGCGCCAATGTAGCAGCCCTTGCACCATGGACAAGGGTGCCTCTGTTGCATGCAGGATTGTTTTTTTGCAGGAAGGGGCACCTTCCTCCACAAAAACAATCCTAAGAGGCATTTTCTTTTTGTGTATGTGTGCTGCAGAATGCAGCACACATAGATAGTGGAAAAAATTAAGAGAAATAAAGTTATTTCTTCTCGTTACACTTCACCTCAGGAGGTGTATGGATTTGGCACCAACCCATTTTCACAGGACTTTGTAAATCTGGGGCAGCATCAAAATACATGGATGTTGCGTGGGAGAACCCACTGTGACACCCATGGAATGCCTCTTGGGCACAGAGTAAGGAGATGCAGCAAGTTGCACTGCGCTGCCTTACTCAAGATATATGAGGCCACTCAAAGCCAGGTAGAGTGGCTTTGCTTGGCTTCATAAATCTGATTCAGAGCCCTGCATCACACATGTACATCTTTTTGTTTTTCAAAAGTGATGCAGGGCTCTCATAAATATGCCCCTAAGTCTTTTTTAATGGAACAGACCAACATGTGTTGAAAAGGTTGTAATGTACCAGCAATTCTCCTTGAGTTCCAATTAATGATATCCTTTATTCAGATAATGGTAAGCGAATAGCTTCAAATTATTCAATTGTGTAATCATGTCAACAATGAGAAGACCTGAATGTTTTTCTCTTTCAAATTCCTTGTTCACTTTATGCATAGCCATACTCATGCGTACAATTCCATTCCCATCCTTTTTGGATACTACCACTATATGAGAAACCCATGGAGTTGAAACGGTGAAACACTCAACTATGTTCTGTTTGAGTGATGATTCCAGTTTTTTGTCAACAGCATCCTATAAGTGAAAGGCAATTTATCTGTGCAATAGGACGGACAACTTTCATTGTCTTGAGTTTCCCAACTCTTGTAACAACAAAGGGAGTAGACTTACTATTTTGTGATGAGCATTCATGCTGCAGTTCAAAGATATCAGTCCCATATCAGCAGCCATGCTAAAGCTAAGTATACACGCAATTGAAGCTGTACCTTGAAGTACATGAATGGGTGCTTATACTTTTGTTTTCTTGTGTTTCATTGTTGCTACAAATGAACCTTCACTTTTTACTGGCATTGATGAAGATTATATGTACACCTTAGGTTTCGATGGTGTAAGTTGGGGCAATGGAGAGAGTTCATTATATTTCTCCTCAGGAATAATAATTATTGATGCACACTATCAATAATAAAAGGTATTGAACAACCGTTGACCTTTAGTGTGATCTTCGAACAACATTTGAATTAATAAATCAGCATTTGCATAGCACAGCAGTGTCACCCACTGGGGTACCTGGGCGCTGTGGTTGCGATGTCTCAATTGAAGAGCCAGGTCTTGAGTTTTTTACTGAAGTCCACCAGGGAGGGTGATATTCAAAGATAGAGGGGAAGATTGTTCCAGGTCTTGGCGGCAATTTAGGAGAAGGAATAAATCTGCAGCAGCTGACACAGGTGGTGTGTGGACAGTCGAGTGAGTAGGAGTGCAGGTGTCTTGTGGGACGATGGAAGTTCAGTCAATGGATGATGTAGGCTGGTCCTTGATCATGCAGAGCTTTTTAGGCAAAAGTGAGGATCTGGAACTGGTGCCTCTTATGAATACAGAGCTAGTGGAAGTTTCTGAGTTGGGGTTAATGTGGGTCCATCTGAGTATATCCAGGATGCGCCTGCCTGCAGCATCCGTATGATCTGGAGTCTTCTGAGGAGCTGTCGGGAGATGCCAGTATAGAGATCATAGCTGTAGTTGAGGTGGCTGGTGATAAGGCCCTGAGTGGTGATCTTTCTGGTGTTGACTGGGGTCCATCTGAAGATTATGCAGAGCATGTGAAGGGTGTTGAAGCAGGAGGAGGGAACAGCATTGACTTGTCTTTTCATGGTCAGTTTGCTGTTGAAGACGATGCCTAGTTTGCGTGCATGGTCTGAAGGTGTGGGTGTTTGTCTGAATTCTATTGGCCACCAGCTGTAGTGCCGTAAAAAAGGTATTCTTTTCAATTCTCAGTATTTCTGTCTTGTCAGAGTTGAGTTTGAGGAATTTGCCTCTCATCAAGCTTGCTTGATTGGTCCTGGCATCACAGAAATTGATTCTGGCGGTGGAGGGGGTCTTTGGTGAGGGAGAGGGTGAGTTCAGTATCCTTTGCACAGGAAATTATGTTGAGGCCATGGGATCTGTCGATGTCTCTGCGGGAATCATGAAAGTGATGCTCAAGGCGGGCCCAAGGGAAGATCCTTGGGGTATGCTGCATATGAAGTCTTGGGTTCAAAAGTGAAGAGAGGCTGCCCAATGCTCTGTGTTTGTTCTGTCAGGAAGGATGTGATCCATTTGAAGGGGTTTTGCTGAATGCCAATGTTATGGAGTCTGCTACTGAGGGTGTGGTAGGAAACCATCTTAAAAGCAGCAGAGAGATCAAGGAGGCTCTCCCTGGTCGAAGAGGGTTCTGATGTCATCTGTGGCAGCAGAACCCTGTGCCAATCAGTGGCACAGAATCCTTATTAGGAGATGTCAAGTAGGTGACTTTGTTCCAGGTATTCGGTAAGCTTTTGGTGGTTGGCCTTTTCCAGTACTTTGGCCAGGTAAGGAAGCACGGAGATTGGTCGATAAATAATTTTGGTGCCTGTAGTTTCAATTATTCATGGACCAGTATTTTTCCTCACAAGCAGCCACTTCAACATGCGCATGTTTCTCAGAGGCGAACATCATCATGGCACAACCAGCTTCTTCACTTTCACTTCACTGAAGAACTGTTCGATGAAGATTTAGATGCCGATTGACTTAATTTTGTGTCAATTTGCCTCAGCTGATGTGGCTGCTTGGCCTTATAACTGTGCATCAAAAGACACTTATGTAACGTTTGGTTGGCCATTTTGTCTTTGTACTGGGATGCACTTAGTTTTTCCTTCACCTTGCAAACCATTACTAGATGGTCCTCCTTTCTATAGCCTTTGCAGATCTGCCCAATAGCGGGACATATACCTTTGTGTGGAAATGAAAATAAACACCTCAAGGACAACTTACTTTACTGTGGAGAAATCATTCACATTTGACTTACTTTTCAGATTCATGACTGACTCACTCTGGACACCCATGTCAGTGCATGTTTATCAGCACGCTCTTCAGATCTGGCAGGTAGGAGGACTTTTTCCAGAAAAAGAGTTTCTCTCAGTATTCGTCATCTTAACAAATCTGACAAGCATCCTTCAATCACTCTGAGAAGTATAGCTTCCACATAATTAAATTAATTGAACTTGCAGTGTTTGATGAGCATCTCCAGTCTTTCTACAAATGTGTCAGTGTTCTCACCAGCTTTATGTCATTCTTGACTAGTGAGGTACCTTTCGTAATCTACATTCAGCATTGGATTGATTGTAAGTAATTTTGTCAGCTCACACATTTTCTTTATTACCTATTTTATACCTTCACCAGCACGACTTTTAAGGTACTTGATAATCTACTTGTTATCTGCTTCTTTATTGCATCAATGAAATCATCAAATGTCTCCATCCAAGCAGTGCATCTGTTGCCAATATTCAGCTTTTTATCGGTATCTAATGGCGGTGGTGGTGTCAAGAAGGAAGAGGCATTGTAACCATTGGTAGAAGTTACTTATGTGGAGAGTAGAGTTTTTTCTGAGGCTGCTTGGTGATCTTGTTTATGAAAACCATCTATCAGGAGCCATGAGGGTTCCATCAATACAAACTCACATGACACTAAAGAGCCTAATGATTTGCACACCTTATTTGTGACTGATATATGGGCCTCACAAGACTAAAATGTTGATGTTAGAAATGGGGGTCTCTAGTTGGCATAGTTAGACACATTTTTCCAAATAGGGACCCTTGCTTCTAGTCAGGGTAAGGAGGATACACACTTTAGATAACCCCTGCTCACCACCTGGGTAGCTTGGCACGAGCAGACAGACATATGCCAAAGTCAATGTGTAAAGTATTTGTACTCCAAATACACAGTAATACCGTGATAACACCACAAACGGACACCACAGCAGTTCAGAAAAATAAAGTATCTTTATCTAAACTGAACAAGATCTGAATGAAAAAGATCCAACAAACATTTAATTGGAAAATAACTTTTAAAGGTTTTGTTGCAGGGATTCTGCTCCTACACAGAACTGTGCACAGAGACCCAGGACCTCAGTGAATTCTTGTGGACCAAAAAACTCACCTCAGTACCTAGAAACCCAAACTGACTAGCAACATTGTCACATTAGCTCTTCGTCCTATAGCAAAGGATCCAATGATTAGACAACCCAGAACATGCGACTTAGGTTAAACTCAGGAATTGTGGGAAGCAAGAACACTCCTTCGTTTGTAATTCTCATTGAGGTTACGTGGTTTTCGACTCCGCTTCGTATCTAGCTGCCATTTTGTGTTTAACCGCCATTTTGTGTTGCCTCACTCAGGCAGGACGGCGGACATGGTGAACGCGATGTTTTTGCCTTTTCAGCTGCTACGTGTCTCTCTTGTTAAAAAGTAACTCTTGCCCATGTTTACGAAAACCGATGTCAGGGTTTTTCGAGTCTGTAAATCCATGTCTAGACTGATTAATCCATGTCTTACTCCACTGTTTGGGTCCCACCATTCGTTTGACTTTATCTTGTTTAACTGACCTTCGCTATTCTCTTCTTGTGTTCTCTTGTTACATAAACTATCTTTTGAAGCATTCAAAAATGTTCTACCACCTGCAAATTGAATTATGGGCACTAGTGTTAATTAAGTTGAGGGGAGGAGAGCACACAGGGTCTGAAAGAAGGGTGTGTTTTAGACATTCGATAGCTGGTTTTCAAACTATTCCTATTTGTCAGTTTTTTATTTTTTGGGAGTTGTCATTGTAAATCTGTGTACTATAATAGATTGTGCGCCACGGAATTAAGTGGCAGTCTCCTGAGAACCTACCATTGGTGTACTTACAGGACAACTGGGCTTAGCTGCAGCTAATAAATCTGCTTTTCTACGCTTATCAGAGTGTCTTGTGTCTCTGTCTGCCAAGGCAGGTGAACCCGGAGATCTTAGGCGTGCCCTGCGCCGCCTGTCCCATAAGGTCAGGTTCTCCAATTGGCGGTCCAACATGTGGGGGACTTCAGGGGTAGTAGTTTTGCCCAAGGGTCGTGAGGAGCTTCGCAAGAAAATTCCAGAGGATTTCGCGAACCACGTGAGCGACCCCTGTATGTCGAAGTGGACGAAGGTCTTTTGAAGCGCGACTACTCCTTCCTGACGGCTGCTGATGACTGCTGCCCTGACTGTCGCCCTGCCTTGGCCCCCTCGTGATGATTAGTATCGCGAGACGTTAGACGGACATCTGTTGGCGTGAGAAAACATTTAGTTAAGTATTCGTGGGTAGTGCCCACTTTTTGGTTTTGTTTTTTGTTATTCGATTAGTGCACTAACCGAAGCTGAGGTGTAAGTACGTTTGTGCTGTGACTATATTGTCTAAAATCCCTTGACGTTTGTAAGAAGTCCAGTTCAATACAAAATGCCTGGATTTAGTAAGTTTAGGAAATTTTGTTGTTTTGGTTGTTCTAGGGATTGCCGGCTAGAGGATTCTTGTCCGATTCCTCTGGTTGGAACTCCCACTTACGAGCTCTGTTCAAAACATGGTCTTGGTCCTATTATTTTTAATGAAACACGGATTCGATATACTAGGAAAGATGGTGTCTTACGGTGGCCACAAAATGGCACCTTTGAGCCTGATATACCAGATAACTTGGAAGCGATTTTATTTAAGAGAAAAGCCCGGCCGGCAATGTTTGACTCTTTCCGCCAAACAGAAAGAAATTAAGCAAATGAAGAAAGATAAGAAAGAACAGAATATGATGATTTTGCTGGCTGCCTAACAGTTTAAAAACGATGAAGCTGATCAGATGGTTGAGGTTTCGGAAATACAGCATCGTATAGCAATAGACAGATGTTATCCTGTGTTACCTACTGCCTCAAAGAGTAAGGGTTCTGACGAAGATCCTTTCGTGTCCCATCTATTGACGTTACCTCTACCTTGTGTGTTAGGTGCTAATGCACCTCCATTACAACCTGTTGCTAATCCAGCTGTTCTGGTTCCTGCACAATTGCCTCTTCCTTTGATTCCACCTCCGCCCCCTTTGCCACCGACTTCTGTACCCCAATCTTCTGTGCTTCGGTCTCCTTTACCTTTACCTTCTTTTGCTACTGGTTCTTCTCCTGTTTTACAGAATACGTTGTCTCCTGTTCTAGTATCAGATTCCCCTACAGCTCGACGACGTTTAGTTGAAACTGTTTCTGATCTTCTGTCACCTTTTCTTGGACCTCTTTTCTTTTCTCCTGCTTAATCTCGAAGACAATCTCGTAGCCAGATTCCAGATTTGGAAGAATGGACTAAGTTAGATTCTCTTGCTCGTAATTGGATCATGAGTAGTTTACAGTATAGTGTGCGTGATATTTTAGACACCTTTCTGCAATGGAACGTGCCTACGCAGAGGTATGTCTTTAATACTATGTGCAACACTCTTATCAAAGGGTGGGAAGATATGGATTTGGATTCACCTCCTCAGGATTTATTCGAAGTACGGGATCAATTTGATAAGGGACTTATTGTGGGTCCTGATGTAGAGCCTGCTGTTCAGAAGCTTGTTACTTTCCGATCTTCCTTTTTCTCTCAAAATTCTCTTGAGCCTGATCTTGCGGTTCGTGGTAAAATGGCACAATATCCTATGCGAGAAGTTCTTCCAATATGGAGAGAGGCAGACCCCAACGCTCATCCGCCTGTCCTTGCTCATTTTCAGCGCATATGGGTACATGATCCTTGGAAAAGATCAGAAGTGTTGGCACTTAAGCAGTCCTTACCGGACCCTCGTAAGAATCCTGCTGGATATTATAAAGAATTGTCTCAGATTGTTAATGCATGTATTATGAATTTGGCAGATATTGATTTACTTATGGGAAATGTAGTCCCACAAGCTTTATGGGCTAAAATTCGTAGACAAGACCATGACCAAGCTTTAGGTGGTAATTGGGCTGCTATTACAGCCGCAGATGCAGGACAAATAGGTGGTGCCAAACCTGATGATCTGATTATGGAGTTGCCTGGTAGATTAATAGATCTTATGAAAACAATGATGCCTGCTGTACGCGTTAACTGGGATAAGTTAGCAGCGTGCAAACAAAAGATTGATGAAATCGTCTCCGATTTCTTTACTCGTTTCGAAGAGACTTTCATAGTGGTCAAGATATGAGTACTGAAGGTGGACAGCGATTATTTGTAGATACATTTGTTTTTAATTTACTTCCAGAATTATTGCATAAATTGAAACAATCTGAGAGTTCATGGGCTGTTTCTTCAACTGCCCAGATATTAGCTACTGCTCAATATTATGAGAATAGGGATAAGGAAGATGAGGAAAAAGTGGAGAAAAAGACTAAAGAATTAAAAACGAAGGTTCTTCTGCAACAGGCTTATCCTCCTCGTTCTACTCAGCCCCTATTTCAACAGCCTCCACAGTTTCAGAATCTGTTGCAAAAACCTGTATCTTCAGTTCCGCGATATCCATTGGGTCCTAATCAATGCGCCTATTGTAAAGAGGAAGGTCATTTAAAGAACAGTTGTCCGGTTTTGTTGCAGTGTTCTGGTGGATCATCAGCGCCACGGGGTCGTGGAGATTCTCGGTCAGTGTCCAGAGGTAGAGGGCGTGGTGCGTCGTCTCAGGAACAGTGTCCCTCTCCCCCTCAGGACTCTACAAATTACTTTGATCAGCGGAATTCTCAGTCTGCACAATATTACAATGACGATTATTGCACAGATAGTGAGAATACGGATTTCCTCACTTGCCAGGACAGCCATCGACAGAGTAAGGGAGTCGTATCAGTTCCAGTGGATCAGGATGGACCTTATGTTAATGTTGTAGCATTGGGTGTTACAGAACCATTTCTTTTGGATACTGGTGCAATGAGAAGTTCTATTATGCATTCCAAACTCCCTGGGGCACCTTTGTCTGGTTTAACAAATGTTTCTGTGAGATTCTCTGGCGCCCCAGTTAGCAACCCTGTTTCTTGTCCTTTGCCCATTTCCATTGGTCCGTACGACTTAGAAGCTCCACTTCTTTTGACGACGGGTTGCGGAGAGAATTTATTGGGTTTGGACTTATTGAAACGTCTGCATGCCACACTGTATTGCTCAGCCTCTGGTGTACATCTTACTTTGGGTGATTAATTGACTTCTCCGATGTACGTATCTAAAGACCAATTGCCACTCGACCTGCGTTCGCTTCCTGCTACGCTTTGGGCTATGGGTCCGAATGATGTTGGTTTGCTTCAAATTTCATCTTATGTGATTACTGTTAAGCTTGATGATAAGTTGCCACGTATTCCACAATTCAAAATCTCTAATGATGGTGAGAGAGCTTTGTTGGCTATTGTTCATGACTTGGTTCAGAAGGGTGTGGTCGAGGAGACCAGAGGAAATGTTTGTAATAGTCCTGTCCTGCCTGTTCTTAAGCGTACTGATCCTTCTCAGCCACCTGTGTATCATTTTGTGATAGATCTCCGAAAGGTCAACAAAATTGTTGTCCCTCAGTTTCCCGTTGTTACAGATATTACTGCTTTGCTTACTATGATTCCTGCTTCGGCAGCTTGGCTTTCGGTTATTGATCTCAAAAATGCTTTTTTTAGCATTCCCATTGCTGAGGAAAGTAGGGATCTCTTTGGTTTCTCTCTCGGAGGCCAAAGTTTCCAATTTAAAAGTGCACCTCAAGGCTATTGTGAGAGTCCCTCCATCTATAGTCAAGCTTTGAAATCTCAGCTTGACACCTTTTCTTTGCCATCAGGTGCTACTCTTATCCAGTATGTGGATGATTTGTTAGTGGGTGCCGATTTGGAAGATGTCTGTAAGAATGCGACTGTGTCACTTTTGCGACATTTGTCTGATATACACCACAAAGTGTCACTTTCTAAGTTGCAATATTGTCGCCAAGAGGTTACCTATTTAGGTCATCTCTTGTCGAAGGAGGGAAGGCGATTGACCCAAGAACGTATCCATGCAATTGCACAAATGTCTGGACCATCCACACAAAGAGAGGTGCATGCTTTCCTAGGCATTACCTCTTATTGTAGACAGTGGATTCCGAACTTTTCCCTACTAGCTAAACCTTTGTTGGCACTCACACTGAAAGATACGCCCCAACCTCTTCCTTGGCTGATGAATGTCAAAAGAGTTTTTCTGACTTACGTACTGCTTTGTGTTCGGCTCCTGTGTTGGGTACTCCAGATTACAGTAAACCTTTTACACTCCATGTTCATGAAAGAGAAGGTTTGCATTATCAGTCTTGCCACAACAATTTGGAGACAAACAAAGGCCATGTGCCTATTTTTCGGCTACATTAGATCCAGTCGCTAAGGCATTACCCAGTTGTCTTAGAGCAACAGTGGCAGCAGCGATTTCCATTTGTTAATCTGCTGGATTGGTGTTGGATCATACTCTTAATGTTATGGTGCCACATGCAGTAGATACTCTTTTGAACAGGACAAAAACCCAGCACTTCACGAGTGCCCGTTTGTCTGGATATGAGTTGACACTTTTAGCTGGTCACATACATATCAGGAGATGTAATGTTCTGAATCCAGCAACATTGTTGCCGGTTTTGGATGAGAAAAATGTACAAGATCAGCATGATTGTTTTCTTCGTACTGAAGAAGAAACTAAAGGTCGAATTGATTTGAAAGATACACCACTTACAGATCCGGATGGGATCCTGTGGGTAGATGGGTCTTGTTTCAAGCTTCCTAATGGCGAGATGACAGCAGCTTATGCTGTTACAACTCTACATACAATAGCAGAAACTGCACGCATTTCACAGAATTCAGCGCAAGCTGCAGAGTTGATTGCGAAAGGGAAGAGGCTGACTGTTTATACAGATAGTCAATATGTTTTTGGCGTTGCCCATAGCTTCGAACCGTGTATGGAGACAGAGGATTCTTTACCTCCCACAGCTCTAAAATACAGCATGGCCAGTTGGTGACTGACCTTCTTGAATCACTTGCTCAGCCTACTCAAATAGCGATTGTGATGTGTAGTGCGCATAAAAAGATCACTGATGACGTGGTCGAGGAAATGCATTTGCGGATAAAATAGCGAGGGAAACGGCACAAAATGTTGAAAGTCGCATGTATGTTGCAGGACCGGCAAGATGGGTCGCAGATGTTGGTATGTGTGAAGACACAGTAGAAAGCGTGAAAATGATTCAGAAGGAGGCAACTGAGAAAGAATTGAGTAAGTGGAGAGAGAGTACGGGAATGTTGGATATGATGGGATGTTGGATGGAATTGTCAGAGCATCAGCGATGGTTGTTACCAGATGCGTATGTATTACCTGTAGTTACTATGGCTCATGGACCAGCCCATATTAATGCAAGGGGTATACGTAAACTTCTAGCTCCAGTGTGGCAGAATGAAAGTATTCCTAAATGTGCCGAAATGTAGTGAAGCATTGTATTGTTTGCTTGATGCATAATCCAGGAAAAGGAACTCCAACTCCAGCAGGTCACTTTGCTCCCCCTACGTATCCTTTTGAGGTACTGCAAATAGATTACATCCATATGAAACGTTTCAACAATCTTAAGTATGTCCTGGTGGTGGTTTGTGCCTTTTCCAGATGGATAGAGGCTTACCCCCCTAAAGGACAATACCGCTTTGTCTACTGCCAAAGTCCTTCTGAAGGAATTCTTCCCGAGGTTTGGTTTGCCGCGCATTGTCTGGAGTGACAATGGGAGTGAATTTGTAGGTCAAATTATGCAGAAGGTGTGTGTGGGTCTTGGTATTAGACAGAAATTTCATGCGACAAACCACCCTCAGTAATAGGGTTTGGTAGAGTGTTACAATGGCACTCTCAAACTTAAGTTAGCAAAGATTCAGACCAGCACAGGCCTTTCCTGGCCTGATGCCTTGCCTTTGGCACTTCTCTCAACCAGAACAACTGTCCATTCTCGTTTGGGGCTTAGCCCATACGAGATTGTTTTTGGACGCCCAACCAATGTCTGGGGAGTCCCTCGACCCAAGAAATATTCAGATATTCCGTATCCATTGTTGGTTGATTATTTGTATGACCTCACCACTAAATTGCGTATTATTCGTCAACAGGTCCAAAACGCTTTGCCGGAGGCCTCCTCAGATCCAGGACACTCCATCCAACCTTGGGACTGGGTTTGTCTGAAGAATTTCCAGAGGAAAAATAATCTGGAACCTCGTTGGGGGCCGCCGAGACAAGTTCTACGAACCACCCGTGCAGCAGTGAAGGTCGTCGGAAAGAAAAACTGGATCCATGGAGTGCACTGCAAAAGGGTTCCATTACCTTTACCAGTGGGTCCGAAAAGGTGTTGGTGATAGTGACTGTGAGAAAGTACCCAGATTTGTACCATTCAGCAGTGCCACCTGGGTGGGACTAGTTCTGAGAAAGAGGACGACGACGTTTTGCAGAAAGCTGTACCTTCATACTTTGACTAAATACATCGGATCCAGAGACTTTGTTTAAGGACCAAACGATACCTGGCAAGACACGGTACAACCTAAGAAAAAGGTTGGCTAAAGACAATAAAATTCTGTGTTTTATAATTTTGCCTTTATTAAAAAGAAAAATATTCCTTTTCCATTATCCATCAAGTTGCAGGGTCACGGTAGGAGTCTTAGGCTGTGACCTGAATAGTGACTAGTGTCATAGGATGGCTAACAACCACAGCCAAGTGATTAAGGAAGATTATCGTGAGCAACGCCTTTAGAGTAATGGATAGCTCAGGAAAAAAGGATGATATTAAGATAATGAAAAGAAATCATTATAAGAAGATACTGACAAGGTTAAACAGAAGAGATTTGCACCAATTTGGGTTTTAGCTCAAAGAGGTAATTTGTGTTTACAAATAAATGGCCAGAATACCAAAATTAAGCAAGAAAAGAGTACTTATTCCCACACATACGTTTATACACCCTTGATTTCTTCACCGTTAGTGCCATCTCAAGGTACATACTTTATCTCCAACGACAGAGCTTATACATGGCTTCCCACATATTTCTTGGGAACATGTTATGTAGCCTTTCTTCTTCCTCCGACATATACTGCTCCTGCAGATCACCATAGAAAAAGATTTGGTAGAAGGGTTATTGATGCGGAAGACACAGCCGGACAAGAGGGAGGAGATTTTCTGAAATAGTTTCTTCCTTTTTGGGGTCCACTGGTAAATATTAGAAACATCAGACGCCTAGTTTGTGTGGTCGATGCTACCATAAACGTAACTTCTGGAGCATTGAGTAATTTGACAGCTGAACTTCAGGCGGATCGCCTTATGACCTTGCAGAACCGAATGGTTCTAGACATTATCCTTGCAGATAGAGGTGGAGTCTGTAAATTGATTGGGTCTAGTTGCTGCGTTTACGTTCCTGGAAATGCCCTTACAGTATACCAAGCCATTTCTAAGCTACATGTCATCTCCGAGTCCATTCATCAGGACACTGGAGATTGGTCTGTGATGGGATGGTTTTGGGGACTACTGTCCACATGGGGATGGAAAGTGTTAACTTTCCTTGGAGCGATTATAGCGATCATCTTTTCTTGTTGTCTTTATTTACAGTGTGGTCCAGCAATTTGCGGACTTTGTGCCACTGTGTGTGTTTCTAAGCCAGTAACACAGAAAACAGAGAATATTAGGATGATGTTGCAGCAACAACTCAATGGCCTCATGACCATTGATATCGACTCAGACTTACATGAGTCTTTTTGTGCTTTGCCTGAGAATGGCAAAAGGAGGGTCTGAGGTTTTGTGGTTTTCGACTCTGCTTCGTATCTAGCCGCCATTTTGTGTTTAACCGCCATTTTGTGTTGCCTCACTCAGGCAGCACGGCGGACGCGGTGAACGCGATGTTTTTGCCTTTTCAGCTGCTACGTGTCTCTCTCGTTAAAAAGTAACTCTTGCCCATGTTTACGAAAATCGATGTCAGGGTTTTTTGAGTCTGTAAATCCATGTCTAGACTGATTAATCCATGTCTTACTCCACTGTTTGGGTCCCACCATTCTTCTTGACTTTATCTTGTTTAACTGACCTTCACTATTCTCTTCGTGTGTTCTCTTGTTACATAAACTATCTTTTGAAGCATTCAAACATGTTCTACAAACTGCAAATTGAATTATGGGCACTAGTGTTGATTAACTTGAGGGGAGGAGAGCACACAGGATTTGAAAGAAGGGTGTGTTTTAGACATTCGATAGCTTGTTTTCAAACTATTCCTATTTGTCAGTTTTGTATGTTTTGGGAGTTGTTATTGTAAACCTGTGTACTATAATAGATTGTACACCAAGGAATTAAGTGGCAGTCTTCTGAGAACCTACCATTGGGGTACTTACAGGACAACTGTGCTTAGCTGCAGCTAATGAATCTGCTTTTCTACGCCTAACAGAGTGTCTCGTGTCTCTGTCTGCCCTGCGCCGCCTGGCCCATAAGGTCAGGTTCTCCATCATACCAGTCCACAACCGGAGTGAAAAGGAGACACGAGAAAGGTTAAAATATTTATTTTAACAACGTGCTCTAAGATGCAGTATCTTTGCTAACATAAGCAGACATATGATTAGAAATAGTATGATCAGCATTGTTACAATTCCATAAAAGACAAAAGGAGAAATCTAATTACAATGATGGTGAAAACAGGTCCTATAGCGCCTAGTATATCACCCTCCCTAGGTAGGAACTATATTTTATAAAATATAGAAGGTCTCTTAGGCTTGTGTGGGGGACCCCATACCTCAAAGATCAGCAGGAGTGTATCACATCAGGATCTTTAAAAGCTCTCTATCTCTCTGGAAACAGAATTCTTCCAAGTGTCTGAAATCATGCCTACAGTGCAATATTAAAGGCGCCAGAATCTCCGTTGGCTCTCAGCTGCATGTATATTATGTCTAAAATGTGAGCCGATCAGCCAAAACAACAGCTACCTTGTTATGATAACCTTGGAGGCTTTAGCACTCACTGTGCAGACCAGGGTTGTGATGTAAGTCCAGGGATGCCGAAAACAAGCCTTTCTCATGTGAAGTAATTCATGCAGCCTAACTTACAACACCAGCTATATGCAGTGTTGTGTGCAATAGCAGCAAAGGTAAAACGGCATTTAAACCTCTAATAAGCCTATGCTAACATAGCAATGTGCGCAACAAGGCCCAGCCCTCACTATACCATCCCTTGATCGGAGAACGCACAAGAAGTGTGGGCAATTTTTGGAACGCTGAGTTCAAGTTCGAATGAGACAGAAGCAAGTTCAGAATTTCGCCAAACTGGATAATTGGGAGTAAATTCCGAATTAGTAACCTCCAAAAAATTCAAAACCCAACAGGGGTATATAGTGTTAAACACATGTGATGCATAGAGAAAAAAATAATTAAGGAACAAATTCATGAGTCCAGTACGTGTCTATGAAGCAGAAAAAAATCATCACTTCAATCCAACAGTGTATAGGCACAGTACGTTGCAGCTGCCTCCAATTGGAACTCGTTTTTATCGCCAGTGAACATTTCAGCCATCCAATTAGGTAATGGAAAAGAACACACATGTTCTTCAACAGCCGGAGCGTCTAGCACCATCAGAGGACAACTTGGATGTTCTTTGAGATAACTACGTGCCAGAAAGTCACGGGCTGCAGTCTATATATTCCAATTGCCTAGGACTCCATGCGCTGCAGCGCAGGCCAGAATCCAGACACCAGAACAGTCTACTTCATGAGCAACTAAGGGACTCATTAGTGGATCATAATCTGGGTTAGAAGACACCGTATTGCAGACACAAATCCAGAGCCCATTCAAAATTGCAATCCAGGCTGTGGAAAACTGGCTTCACGCATGTAAAGTACGAAAACCGGAAAGATAAACCATTCGCCACATTCAAAGTAGCCAGAGGCAGCGATCCATAGTATTCAAGCATCTGGTCACGAAGTTGGAGCACCTGGGGTAGGTCGTCATGGGGCACAAAATGTGCAACCATTTTGTATTAAGCAAATTAACAGCAGTACACCGGCAGCCTAGGTGAGAATTAACGTTAAACCGCCGAAGTCACTGGAAAAAATAGAATGAAAAAATGCAGGTATCGCTCCAAATATAGTGGTCGATTAGGATGGCGGATGGACGCAAGTCCATCCACCACCCCTGAGGTGCAGAAATCGACCGCAGGGGCAGCGGCGGTCCCTCCGTAGCAATTAGGATGTGACCGCCACCCTGGCGGTCTCATCCCATATATTTTACATGGCAGCGGGTGCTGCTTTGAGCAGCACCCGCCGCAATGGAAAATATGCATGTTTAACTTTGGCATGCACAACTTGGCAGGCACCGCGTGGGGCCTGCCAGCTTGTGCATGCCAAAGCAGGGGGGTACCATAGGTACCCCCCATGTGCACCCCACAGCCCCCAACACCCTGGGGGCTCGCAACGGGCCCCCAAAAACAAAAGACCACAAGCATGTGTCCTCCAGCATCATAATATGGCTGGCGGTGTCTTGCAGACACCGCCACCATATTTGGGTACATACACTGCGGACCAGCGGCGGACGGACTTGCCGTCCGCCGCTGATCCCACAGCCATCCTAATGTGGCTGGTGGTGTTTCGCAGTCCAAGGCGGTTGCACAACAAGGCCAGAACTTATTACTTTAAAAAAAGTGCACCAATCCTGTGGTCGAATGGGCATTGAAAATAGTGTGAATCAACACTCCAAAATGCATGAGGAGATCTGTGTTTAGTAGGGCATGTACCTCGGTACGAGTATTAGCCATGTGAAGGACGAATGTTTCACGCGTAGATGTTAGGGCGACTTCTTTTTGAGACAAAAGAGCCCTTATTCAAATCCTCTTGTTGAACTCTGCTTTCGAGGTCGGAATAAAAGGCCATATGGATATATCGAGCCCCATGCAGAGGAGGAAACAGCACATTCTTACAACAGACTACACGTTGGGAGACAGTCGCTATCTACGGTATCCCTGCCAGCATACCACAGCAATATTCATTATATAATAAGAAAAAACTACTGTTTGCTAACAACGTGAAAGTAGGTGTAATAGCCAGGGCGGGTTTACCTTTTGAAATACAGGCCAAATTTTGAGCATTTGAATTACAAGAGCCATGTAATTGTATATTCCTACAGACCAATGAATGGTCGGGAGTTGAAGTGCGATCTTCACCTTTTAAATAAACTTCTTTACCCTCCCTCAGACACCTATAGGTGAATGGAAAAGACCAAACGTCATGTAGATATGTGCAACCCAATGATTTATATCTGCCTACATAGTGCTTCATACACTCTTCGAATTTAAACAGTGGAAAGGGTAGCATTATTAACCCATGAATAAGCCAGACTGCAGAATTTGTTTTGGCCGCAAAAAATGGTAAAGGTTCTAACTAGGCAAAAGTGAAAATGTAGCATCTTTCATTGACATAAATTATTGTTTAACAGTCAGATTAAATGGTGAAAACCGCAAAGAAGTGTTCATATAGTCCCAAGGCACTTTCACAGCCTTCAACCTTTGTAAAGTCCATGCAAATTGCATATTAGAACGCAATTGATTTTGTCCATGGTACAAAAGAGAGACTTCATCTTGCACAATATCAATGACAGAAGAAACAATATTATCTAAAGTGTAAATTCGGGAGGAAAGTGTGTTAATGCTATTATCTGCAACTGCAGGAACTTTTTCTAAATTAGCTTGATCAATCGCCCTTAACCTAGAATCAGCCTCAATTTGGGACAGTTCCCAAACTTTGTTGTACACAGCATAAATCCTTCTTTTGGACCTGCCTGCAGCAGGACCTTTCACAAAGTCATTTAAATCAACATGGTCAGTCAATTTAGACAAATGAAGCTTAACTGACGCTAAAGTTGAGTGTTTGAGCCAGTTATGACATAGCTTGCCTACAGAATTGGTAGTGACAAAATGGTCACTCCCAAAACGGGGATCCACCAGAACCTGTGTATAGCCAGGGGCCAAACCAGAAAACGATGTTGGCATGAATCTGCACTTTTTTGCTATAATAACCAGCCTTCGGGACCCAAACTGAAAATAATAAAGAATACATTTTCTGTAAGTCACTAAGGGACCTACTGGTGTGATTATTCCATTTGGAGTATTCTCCCAAATCAGGAATAGAAGGAGCGTTTAACATTTTAGGCGTAGCCAATCCAAAGCAGGTGGTTTGTGAAACAGTCTAATTCAGAAACAACATATGGTTTGGAATGAGACATGCACGATGCACATCCTCAGTGGCTTGCACTTGCAAACTTTTAGAACCCCGAACAGATTTAAGATCAATAGTAACTTTCTTCAGCTCATAGCCCCCTACAGCTATTTGGTCGATAAAGGACTTTGAATACAATAATTTTGTGAGGGTAAGTATAACTTTGGAAGAGGATTTCTTAGTCATCTTAAAATAGAATGCATCAGGATTGGATTGATTAAAATCAGTAAAGTAGGAAAACTTTTTCAAAAGAGTTTTGGAGCTGCCTTCAACAGGAGAGGGACAATTTTCCCATTGTGTGTAATTAACCACATTCCTAAATGTCTTTGCTTTGTGCAGAAAAGTATTGCCATAGTGTTGGTAACAAAACAAGTCAGCATACTTGGCAGAATCTAAATACAAATCTTCAGCATCAAAGGCAGCATAAAATTTCAAATCAGAAAATAGAGCCTCTATGGCTTGGACGTCCCAATCATCAGAGCGTAAATTTTGTTTAACCACATCTCCCATTGAAACTCGAAATACATTAGGGACATTAATAACCTCTGTGGGTCCGTGGATTTGAAATTTTACAGCATCCCATACAATCCCATCTAGGACAGGCCAAGCAGTGATATTCACAAAAGTCTGGTCCCTCTTTATTCTGTGTGATGAGGAGTGGTGTGCCAAAGTTCCATCAATTAGTCTAATTTCTTTAACATAGTGTCCATTCACAAGACGGAACAAATACATCACAAATCCAATGGACATGAATAAAAAAATTGACAAAAGCACCAGCCAAATGTAAGTCCAATGAGGAATTAAAAAATGTTTTTTAAACCAAACAGCAAAAATCAAAACTTTTGAGGGGGACTTTGATGTGGTAGAGTCTGTGTCAAATGAAAAACCTGATTGATTACCCACATAGGTCTCTAAATCGGGCATAGATAAGTCTGTGGGATAAGTGTACTCAGTATCATCAAGAGGATCACCAGCAGGTGGATTCAAAAAAGTATTCATAACTGTATTCATCTCAATAGCAGCATCAGGCCTGGTGGTAGGTGCCAGAGCCAAAATGGAGATTCTCAGCATCGCTAGACAAGAGACCGCAGGTGTCAACTAAGAAGAATCAGCCACTCCATGTAGTTTGACATTGTCAATGGAGATGGACCTGTTTTTCTTTCGACCAGGAAGTGGAGGTAAAATGACTGTACTTGTACCCTGCACGCCAAGCACAGGAACTTGAGCACGATATGAGGGGCCGAATTCTTTCTTGTTCTCAACCTTCTCTCGGACCAGTTTACCAATTCAGGGTAGCCAGCCAACTACCGTAATCTGTAATGCAGCATCAGATGTGGAGGGCAAGTGTTCCTTTGCAAGACTGCCACGGGTCTTTTGTAGATTCTGGAAAACAGCACAATGTTCATCTACGTCAAAGGGAGTGGCAGACGCCGCCTGGTCTAGACCCTCAAGGTCCGGAACAAACATTTTGATGCCAAAGAGTATTTGATATGGGGTCCGCCCACCCAGCGACCTTCTAGGGAGATTAATAACTGCACTCTGAAAGCTTCAAACAGCGTGGGGCAGCATCAGTTATGTAGTCATTAATCGAAGACTGAAGTTATTTAGAAATGTCTTTTATTTTTCTTGTGATAAACAATGCAAAAGACAGCCAACGCGTTTCGTTCATACACAGGGAACTTCGTCAGTGCTGTAAACAACATGAAACATATATAAATATAAATAAACATAAATATACATAAATATATACAATATATACAACATAAACACTACATACATAACATTAATATACAATACTTGAGGAAAAAAGGCACTAACTAGAAAGAAGAGCATAACAATCCATATATATATATATATATATATATATATACATACATATATATATATATATATATATATATATATATATAATTTTATATATATATATATATATATATATATATATATATATATCGACAGTAACTCCAAACGACCACCTCCAGTCCAGCAAGACCAGCGAAGCAGGAGACAGACCACAGCATTCGGGTAAGTGTTTTTATTTCACCAGCTTTTTCCCAATTTCCAACCAAAACATGACGCGTTTCGGGCTTTGCAGCCCTTGTTCACATGCTCCACACCATGAGGGCTGCAAGACAGCTCGGCTCCATCACCCATCCCGCACAAAATAACGACAAACCCTATGCAAATATTAAAAATATAGACAACACACCAGCAAAGAAACAGGGTAAAACATTTTATTAAAAAACTATTTACATAACGTTGGTTTATAAGATGATGTCAGTAGTGGACCGATGTGTGAATAGATCGAAAACAGCACAAGGCTCCAAGATCCGGATGGCAAGCTGCTGGATGTTGGGTGCCATAGTTTAGAGTTCTGAATTTCAGCCTTTTTCAATGCCTGTGCTTTGTTGAATCAAAATGGCGGCTTGACACAAAGCTGACTCAAGCGTTGCTACTGATGCTATGCAGACCAAAACTGGTTTTCAGTTTGTACATTTTTCTAGATTTTTCAATCCAAGTTTGGTTGACTTTGTAGAACGATGGCTTCAGATTTTCAACATACGGTGTGGTGGCGCTGACTGGGAGGGGGCGCTTCGCTCCTGCCCCCTCCCCAAGTAAGATTTTCATACGTGAAAGTACGTTAATGGTTTTGGTCCCTGAGATGCTTCGATGTCACTACCATTCTCAAATAGCATAAGTTCTGGATGTTGGGTGCCATAGTTAAGAGTTCTGAGCAGTGCTTGTAACACTGTCTGAAGCTTATTTCCACCTACTGCAGCTTCACTATTCTCAAAGTAAGTGAGTGTCGTTTGTGGACCTGACTGCATTAGAAAACAATGTGATATGTTACCTTCCTAAACAGCTTGACGGAGGCCCCTCAGGGGCGGTGTGATGGCCATGGACTCGGAGAAGACGCTTGGCTCCGACACCCTCCCCAAGTCTTATAGCACTGGTGTAGCCTGAGATCGCCCCCGACATAGGCGGCCGGCTCCCGGGGTCCGGCGGAACTTTTTGCCTTTTGATGACTCTTCAATTCTGGACCTTGTCCCACAATCCGTTTGACCTGAAGACAAGCTGTAGTGGGGCGCCCCTTTATCGTTTTAGTTGCCATTCCGCCCGCTTTTGCTACACTGTGCCTCTTCCGCCATTCAGCTGTTTACCGCCCGCTCTTGCGACTACAGCGTCTCGCTCACCATGTAGTTGAGATGCGCCCGCTCTTGCGCTGCAGCGATAGGCGGCTGCCACAGGACTCTCAAAATGGCGGCCGGCTCTTCGGTTTTGGGCCTGGTCCACTAAAATGGCCCTGGGACACCTTGGAACTCGGACGCTTCCCTGATAGGGCTTGGGTCCCATTCTCGAAAAGCGTCCCCTCAGCCGTGAAGATTCTACAAAAGTCTTGGGGGCTCCGACTCCCGCAGGCTTCTGGTGGGGAGCGGCTGCCATGATTGCTCGTGGAATGGCCACGACGGAGCTACGAGATGGTAGTGGTCTCATGCTGACGCTAGCTTTAGTCTGAAACATCCAGAAACACTATAGACTACCAATTCGATCAGTTCCGGTAGCGCCCCAACATGACCCGGAAGAGAAGAACTTGCCCTCCCCTCTTTGACTGATGGTTCTTGTTGCCTGTCCCCTCTGTTGTCATTTAACAGAACTTTTTGGACTGCTGAAAGGGGTTGTGTTCTGAACGCTGGTTGGTGGAGACATTTAGACTATATTCTTGACCTACGTTGTCGCGTAATGCGTTTTATGACACGCCGCGTTAGCGCACCCGGAAGTGATCCGAGGCGCGGCGCGCAGCGCGTAACGTAAGCATAACAGGTCATGTGACTTGTTAATAAAACTTTTCATTGGTTCATTTTACTTTTGTTAATTTAATGATGAAAAGCTTGGTCATATGACCTAAAAATTACGCTTTTTATTATTTTCGAACAATATTTTTTTTTCAAACACATGTTATAATATTCCAGGCTAATGTACTTTCCCGGAAAATTTACAACTGTCTTGCAAGTAAAATATATTCCTTTTTCGAGAAAAAGGGCGTTTCTTCCTTCCATGACGGAGCCGTTGAGTAAAAGAGATTCGGCCTGCTGTCTTAGTCGCCGATACGCCTGATTATCAGATTCTTATCGATCACTTTATGTTGCAGACATGAAAAACACAACTGCCCTTGACCATTTATCTTTACTGCGTTCCTACATATTATACCTTTTATCCGTCGTGTAATTGGACTGCTTTATTTCACTTGCCTTTTACTGATTCGAAAACAGTCACTAAAAGTAAAAACTTTACAAATGTAAATACTACTACCGTGTTTTGTTTTAAAAACCTTTATTGTGAAAATGTCAGTATACAAATACGGGCCTATAACCACGTGGGCCGGCCACGGAGCAAACTGAAATCGTATATGATGAGGAGACATTTACATTGTAGAAGAACGTAACGAGCGGGCCATTAGGTGACAAGAACAAAGGTGTCTAACAGTTGCGGAATCGGTGGACGTACATTTTGTAATTAAAATACGACAGGGCCACTTACAATAACATTTTCTAGATATACATTTGCGGGCAAGGAGTTACGAGTCCCATTTATACCGGCGCCATTTTGGGCGAGGCCGGGCAGGTCCAAGATATAGTCAAAATGTCTCCACCAACCATCGGCCAGACCAGAACCCCTTTCGGCCCTTTATTCTACAAGATGGTGTCTTCCATTCAGAAAATATTGTTGGCAGCATTTTGAAAGGAAACAGAAACAGCCGTTCTCCTAGTGAGTTTCACATTGTTACATTTAGGAAGAATGTTGAAGAGTAGTATGTGGAAAATCTGAAGCCATTTTTCTACAAACTCTCAATCAGACTTGGATGGAAAAAAATAAACCTGAAGAATGTACAAACTGAAAAACAATTTTTGTCTGTATAGCACCAACAGTAACGCTTGAATCAGCTTTGTGTCAAGCCGCCATTTTCATTCAATCAATAGCGTCCCCCTGCACACATTCAGGGACCTGGTCGTGTCTTCAGATGAAACGCATTGTAGGAAAAAAAGCAGAAAGGAAAAGGCAAAAAGTTCCGCCGGACCTAGTGAAGCTGCAGCAGGTGCAAAAAGGCTTCAGACAGTCTTCAACTTACTCTGATTCTTATAATAAACTTCAGATAGTCTTACAAGCACTGCTCAGAACTCTCAACTGAGGCACTCAACATCCAGGACTTGCCATTCGGATCTTGGCGCCTTGTGCTGGTTCCGACCTATTCACACATCGGTCCACTACTGACATCACCTCATAAGCCAACGGGGCACCCCACGCCGACTTTCGGCGCAGCATTGTAGGATGGCCACACCAGTGCGGCAACTTGCTGGACACAACATCTGGGCCATCCAGATCGCGGCGCGTTCGACTCACTGTACCGCAACAGTGACCGAAACTCAGCTGGACACGCCGTCTTTCGGCGCAGCATTGTAGGATGGCCACACCAGTGCGGCAATTTGCTGGACACCACCTCGGTGCCATCCGGATCTCGGCGCGTTCGAGTCACTGTACCGCAACAGTGACCGCAATTCAGCTGGACACGCCGTCTTTCGGCGCAGCATTGTAGGATGGCCACACCAGTGCGGCAATTTGCTGGACACCACCTCGGTGCCATCCGGATCTCGGCGCGTTCGAGTCACTGTACCGCAACAGTGACCGCAACTCAGCTGGACACGCCGTCTTTCGGCGCAGCATTGTAGGATGGCCACACCAGTGCGGCAATTTGCTGGACAACACCTCGGTGCCATCCGGATCTCGGCGCGTTGTGCTGCCTTCGGCCTATTCGCACATCGGTCCGCTACTGACGCCGCCTCACGTGCCAATGGATTTTCTACGCTTTTTGTAGCCCTATGCCGCATAACAGGTCATGTGACTTGTTTATAAAACTTTTCATTGGTTCATTTTACTTTTGGT
The DNA here is from genome assembly GCF_964263255.1 of Lissotriton vulgaris. Classification (NCBI taxonomy): domain Eukaryota; kingdom Metazoa; phylum Chordata; class Amphibia; order Caudata; family Salamandridae; genus Lissotriton; species Lissotriton vulgaris. Next base: position 314,287,658 of record NC_141696.1, read on the forward strand.
TTCCTAAAGATGGAAGGCTTGGTCATATGACCTAAAAATAACACTTTTCATTGGTTTAGAACATTTTTTTTTCCCAAACGATGAAAGCCCCACCTTGTTTCTGGATCATTCAGACTGAAGCTGGCGTCAGCATGAGAGCACCACCATCTCGTGGCTCCGTCGTGGTCATTCCGCGAGCAATCATGGCAGCCGCTCCCCACCGGAAGCCTGCGGGAGTCGGGGCCCCCCAAGACTTTTATACAATCTTCACGGCTGAGGGGACGCTTTTCGAGAATGGAGCCCAAGCCCTAGCAGGCAAGCGTCCGAGTTCCAAAGTGTCCCAGGACCATTTCAGTGGACCAGGCCTAAAACCGAGGAGCTGTCCGCCATTTTAAGAGCCATGTGGCAGCCGCCTATCGCTGCACTGCAAGAGTGGGAGCAACTCAACAACATGGTGAGCGAGACGCTGTGGCCGCAAGAGCGAGCGCAACTCAGCTAGATGGCCGCCACCTGGGGAGGCCCGTTCACGCCGGCTCCCCTACGCCCCCCCCCCCCCGGGCCGCCGCACGCCAATTTTCGGAGCAGCATTGTAGGATACCAAAACCAGTGCGGCAGTTTACTGGACATCACCTGGGTGCCTGTCGTACATGTTGTGTCAGCCATGTGACACTGGACACAGACCGCTACTGACGAGGCCTCCCCCCGCACCACCCGGGACGCCCCACGCTGTTTTTCTGTGCTGCATTGTAGGATCCCTAAACCAGTGCGGCACCCAGGCGACATCACCTGGGTGCCGTCCAGAACTCTGCACGTTGTGCTGCCTTGGGACTATTCGCACAACAGACCGCTACTGACGAGGCCTCCCCCGCCCCACCCGGGATGCCCCACGCCAATTTTCGGAGCAGCATTGTAGGATCCCTAAACCAGTGCGGCACCCAGGCGACATCACCTGGGTGCCGTCCAGAACTCTGCACGTTGTGCTGCCTTGGGACTATTCGCACAAAAGACAGCTTCTAACCATTGTTGCTTTTTGTGTTGAGAAATGTTTAAATGTTTTTAGTTTTTGTTCCGTTCGTTAAAGTTAGTTGTTAATAAAGTTTTATAACCTTACTTTGTTGGAGTGTTATCTATTTTTTTAAAAACGGGTGAATGGGGCCTTGAATCGGGTTATTGTCATGTGTGGGCTTTGGAAGTGTGCTGCTGCAGGATCGGACATTTCAAACTCAAATGCACGTTCTTTTTCTTACCTTTCCCAAGCATGGAGCGCAATAGCAGGCAGAGAAAGGGTGATGCACGTGTTGAACACTACCTGACCTGGCAAGTTGCTGGCAGTGCCCCCCCGCCCGCTCCTGAAAGAGGGCACACACACACCGCCGCCCCGAGTACTTCACAAATCTTTAAAAGACCATGCGCTTGTTCATGAGGCTTAAATGGTTTATCACCTCTTCTAGAACCCCTGCATCGACCCTCTGACGTTTCATGGAAAAATTACCATGTAACACAATACCAAGCCCTGTCAGCTGAAACCCCCAAGGAATCGTGGGGCATATTATCAAGGGGGTTTATCTCCGCTTTTTCGGCTTTAAAAGCCATGAAAGCGGAGATAAAATTATTTCCCTATTACCAAGCTGTCGCTAACACCAGTTAGTGACAGCTAAAAGGAGATAGCGACCATCTTGGGCCCCGCTTTGCATGTCAGTGATACTTATCACTAATGACATGCAAAGTGGCGTGCCAAGATGTTAGCGACTGGAAACAGTCCCTAACATCGCTACCTTCTATTACCAACTTTTGGAGATATTCGCGCTAAGCGCGAATATCTCCAAAATCTAACACCTGCCCTGAGCAGTTCTTAGCCATGTTATCCAATGGGAGGTGGATAACATGGCTAAGGGCATTAGATCGATAATACATGAATATCGCTGACTTTTCACCTGCCCTGAGCAGTTCTTAGCCATGTTATCCAATGGGAGGTGGATAACATGGCTAAGAGCATTAGATCGATAATACATGAATATCGCTGACTTTTCTGCGATAATAGCAAGGTTTATCTGCGATAAAAATCGCCGATGTGCGGCGATAATTTTTGTCTCTAAACAAGTTAGAGACAAAAATTATCGCTAGTTGTTCGTAATATGCCCCCGGGTTTTTGCTTGCAGAAATCGGGAGGCGGGAGACTAGCACTGAAATCAGTACTCACACGCCTGAATCAGGAGGATTGGCATGTCTGAATTCTCTACAGCTGGGGCCATAAACTACATCCGCAGGGTTAGGTGATAGCCTGGGACCAGCCTGGCATCTAAAATGGCTGCCGTGCACGACAAAATTGTGGCATTCGAAAAAAGGCAAGATGGCGCAGCCGCTGGAAGAGATGTATCAACATATATCAGCCTCCTCAGCCACCCTCAGGAAACATAGGGGATTAGGATACGTCTCCCGCACCCCCTTATACCTAGTACTTTAATTAACGAAGCACAAAATGGCAAATTCCCGTTTCGCTACCAGTTTGCGGCCCAGTTCGCGGCCCGTGAAGCGCTTCTACCGTGAAAAATCATTTTTTTTTTATTTTCCCCACGGGACCCTTTAATAACCCCAACAACATTCCTAGGGGGTCAAGAGGGGGATACCTTGCCCCCTTTCATTAAATTCCCCCTTAGTTTTTCACCTTTTCTTCTCTCTCGATCCTACCGAGAGACAAGATGGCGGCCGCTCCGGACTGTCACGCAGCAAAAAAAAAAAAAAAGCTCACGCACAGCCGCTGGAAGAGATGTATCAACATATATCAGCCTCCTCAGCCACCCTCAGGAAACATAGGGGATTAGGATACGTCTCCCGCACCCACTTATAACTAGTAATTTAATTAACGAAGCACAAAATGGCGAATTCCTGTTTCGCTACCAGTTCGCGGCCGCGCTTCTACTGTGAAAAATCATTTTTTTTTATTTTCCCCACGGGACCCTTTAATAACCCCAACAACATTCCTAGGGGGTCAAGAGGGGGATACCTTGCCCCCTTTCATTAAATTCCCCTTTCGTTTTCCACCTCTTCTTCTCTCTCGATCCTACCGAGAGACAAGATGGCGTCCGCTCCGGACTGTTTAGAATGTTGACAGACACCGGAGAGCCAATCAGCTTTCTGCGCGCAAAGTTCCGATAAGCGAAAAGTAAGCGGACCGGATCGCTGCCCAGAGCGCTGTTACAGATATATATCTTGGTTTGAACGTTAATTTCTCAAAAACTACTGGAGCACATATATTGAGACCTAGCAAAGGCACATCGGGCTAACAGTCCCTACAATTTTGCCAAGTTTCGTGCAAATCCATTCAGCCGTTCGAGCTAAAAGTGAGTCCAACCGCCCTATGGAAAAATGAATGGGAAAAACGCGTTTTGGGACCCCCCTTTTTTCTCAGCCCCCCCTTGACGAAACCCCCCTAAATTTTCAGGGGCTGCTCAGAATCAAAATTTGCCATTTTCCTGAAAATTTCAGCCGATTCCGTCCACAAACGCCAAAGTTATTAGACATAGAATTTTCAAAAGATAGCCAGTAGGTAATATATATATATATATACATATATATATATATATATATATATATACATACATTCAAAAGGAAAAAGACCAAATCATAATAATCATATATAAACATCCAAATACATAAACTGATTTAAAACAAAACAAAAAAACCTTGTGTATAGTACATGAAGTATTTCAAGGTATTTCCTGTTCTGAGCTCAAGATTGAATCATGAGTACCTATAGGTGTTTAGATCAAGAAAATGATCAATCCAAGAAATGTTAATAAAAAACAACGGATTTGTTAGTGTAGACGAAAATTGAGAGAGAAAAATAAATAGAGAATATATGCTATGGGAAAGGTAGAGAAAAAAAGGTAGAGAAAAAAAGGGGAAAGAAAAGAACCAATTTTGTCAAATGGACAATTTCAAAAAGATATTTAAAAAGATATTGAAAAGACAAGAAGTGAGGACAAATCAGTGAGACATAAATAAAGAAAACATGTCAATCCATCAGTCAAAACGAAACAAGATGCAATTCTCACCAGAAAGGTATGATGAATACATCTTTTGAGGATTTCCCAAAGATGAAAAAAAAAGAGTCACGAAGCACAGAAAAAAAAACTATAGTAACTGTGTGAAAACAACAATAAACGTAGATATAGGATTATAAAATGAGTGGGAATAGAGAACATATGTTCAACATAAATAGTTGTTGATCTTTGTGCATAGTAAAAGACAAGAGAATGTGTTAATAATAAAAATAGTTTGACACCTAAGTAATTAAACAGCAATTCCAAAGATGAAGCACAGAAACAACACAAAATATCTAGGGGTCAATCATACAGAATGAAAAGTGACGAGTCCTCACCAAAGTAATATGTATATTGGCCAATACACTTAATCGCCTGAGATGAATATTCGTGGCCCCCTTCGGTACAAGGGAAAATAAGGCTCAAATCACCAATTCTAGAGGGAAAGGTAATACGACAACAAGCTATAGTCGCCCTATTCTATTGACCTGGTTGTAATAAAAACCCATATCCAAAGCAACATACCGATAATGTTTGTTCCAGATAGATATGAGGCCACTTTGTACAATTAATCACTCCAAAGTAATTCTCTAGTTAGAGATTTCCATAATTTTCGAATATATAGATAAGAGACACCATAATCCCCTAAATACAAGATAAAATACATCATGGAAGAATCAAAACAAAGTCAATACATAAACCGACCTGCTAATATAAATCACGGTTACAAGCCCCACTTACTATAAATGAGTGTGTCAGCAATCCAAGATGGAAGAGAGGCGCGATATGCAAGGCGGCCGTGATACGGCGCCAATTTTCCGAACTTGGTGAACAAAAAAAAAAAGGTGGTATAATGAGGCACCGGGGAAAGTCGACTATACCATACCGCTGATGTCAAAGCTCCTAGGGCCTCATTTATGAGGCCCCTTGCGCCATCGGAACTTCACTTTTCATGAAGTTCTGTGGCGCAGAAGCCTGCGTGGTATTTATCAGGCAGCAGTACGCCAGTTTTTGTGGCGTACTGCTGCCTGATAAATATCAGTCCCTTTAACGCAGTGTTCTGCGTTAAAGGGGCGTGCAATGGGTGTTGCTGGGGGCGTTCCCAGCAACATCCATGGCCTTTTGACACTGCCCCAGATTTACGAGAAATCGTAACTCTGAAGCAGTGCCAAATGCTTACGCCTCCCCAGGGGAGGCGTAAGGGAGGCGCAACAGGGAGAAATGTCTTTATTTCTCCTTGTATTTCCTTTTTCTATGTGTGCTGCATTCTACAGCACACATAGAAAGAGGAAAAGCCTCTTGAGATTATTTTTGTACAGAAAGGTTTCCCTTCCTGTACAAAAATAATCTTCCCCGCAACGCAGGCACCCTTGCACCATTGTGCAAGGCGCAGGGGAAAAGGACAGGAATGCGGCGTATCTTATTCCTGCCCTTTTCTTTTGCTGTAGGGAAGCGCAGCAGGAAGGCCGGCTGCGCTTCCCTACGGCAAAAAGTCATAAATGAGGTCCCTGGGTTTTAAGCAGAGATACACATGTGTAACATATAACAACCCCCAGCGTGGGCCCCCGTAGGCATAGTGGAGAAGGCATTAATACTGAGTCATAAACCAAAACCAAGAGAGATTCCGGTTGTCAATAAAGTTTAAGAAAGCTATTGAGGCGGGCTAGCCAGTTTCGGCCGGTACCTAAAACTCTAGCTCTCAAGGATTGCTTTAAGTCACGATTTTTTTGCTCCATAACACTATTGACCTCAGGCCGGTATGGAGACGAAAATTTCACTTGGACCCCCAATGAACACATGGCATCCTTGTACGCCTTAGAGGAGAATGCTGGACTGTGGTCCGAGTGGAAGGTACCACATACAAAAATTTCCACAAAGACACGCAAATCCTTTACGACAGTTCGAGAATCAGCACTCCTTTGGGGCCACACCCACACAAAGCGCGATCAAAAATCAAGTGCAACTAAGATGTACTTATACGCAGTATCAGGAGAGAAAGGACAGCAGTGATCTAAATAAACACAACCCAGTGGTTTATTAGATTTACACAACAGTGTCTGGGGCGGGCGTGCAGCAGTTGAAGGTTTAATCTGCTGGCAAATGTCACAATGAAGGACATAATCACACATTTGTTTGTACAATCCGCACCACCAGTAACGCTGTTGTAAAAGCGATACAGTTGCAGAGTCGCTGGCATGAGCGGATGCCATACCCTCGTGAGCGGCTATCATCAGTGTGGACCTGCGGTTCACGTTGGGAATCAATCTGTCACCAACACCGTTAATTCTCACATAAGGAACTTTATCAGGACTTAAGTTATAAGAGTACATTGAAGGGAAACCTCTAGGGTAATTACTTCCCTTCTCTGTTGCGGCAATAGCTGGCAAGATGTCATCATCAATCTTACTTTTGGAACGTGTAACTGCTGCAACTACATATGTCGCTATTGCTGTCTTCGCCTCTTCATCAGCGAGACTATTGCCAACAGCGTAAACTCCAACACGCTGGTGACCAAGAGTATGAATCACAAACACAAGTGGCATCCGTTCTTTAAGCTCAGCCACTCGAACCCAGATCATTTTATGTTTTATATTGCTACCCTTGAAATCACAATAGTCATTTTGAGTCTAAAAGAACTAATTGTCATTATAAGACTGAACACAGTAGTAAGAGTCACTTACAATAAGAGTTGACACACTAGGATCAGCATACTCCAATGCAAGCATCGGAACACGTTCTCTGCCAATTGGGTGGTACAGTCCCCTAATGTCTGTGTAAACAAGACATCGGACTTGAATTCTCCATTCACCATAGTACCAACCACTATTGCGCAGGCCGAAGAATAGGCGTGCTTTGAATCCGTTGCAGGTTGTGCCGAACCGCAAGTGTAAATGATACAATGGAAGTCCTCCAGCGGGCGCATGGTCAGAGGAGCCAAATGAACAAATTCATACTGCAAATACTTCTGAGTCTGCAAAGAGGAGTCGAAAATGAACGTGACGTCCAGAGACGTCAAGCACACAGCCCATTGTATCCACCTTGGGTGCAAAGCTTTTTAATTTGCTATATTGGCTTTTGTCACTGCCTCCAGAGCAGGATAAGGAGTAGCAACCAAAATGTGTTTTCCGTGTGACAGTGCACGTTCTTTCAGAATCACCATTTGCACTGCTGTCAAAACTTTTTCCAAAGTGGAAAACCGCAGTGTGACTTGTAAGCAATACGGACTCTGTCACCCTCATTAAAAGTCAGGTATGTGAAATCTACTGCCCCATGTTTGATTCTTATTACTAGGTTTGTGTGGTTATCACAAGTCAATAAGAATGTAGATTCTAGAAGATCAGCCTGCAAAGATTGCAAGATGGCTGAATGAGCAGGCAGCCAGCACAATTTGTTGAAAGTTGGTTGTACCAAAGCGCAAAAAGGCTTGATACGCTGGGCATATTCGGGAATGTAAGTAAGCCCAAAATTCAGAAAGCCCAGTAAAGAATGTAGTTTCTTCAGTGTTGTAGGAGTGCGCAACTGTGCGCATTTCTCAAGGAAGTGAGGTGCTAAACCTCGACCTTCGTTGTTGAGCTCATAGCCCAGAAACAATACTGTGTACTCTGCAATGTGAAATTTTGCAAAGCTGAATTTTTAATCGAAGTCCGCAAAACAACAAATTATGTGGTCAACACGACACAGATGCAGCCATAACTTGTCGTCTGTGAGATAAATGTCATCCACATACGAACATGCATCTGGGTCGAGTCTCTAAAAAAGAGAGACTATGCGGGTGGCAAAGACTTCAGGACTGTTCTTTCAGCCCATAGCCAATCTTGGCGTCATTTGCCACCACAGGTAAATGATATCCATTGACTACTAATAGAGGACAGGTTATGGCCGAAAAAGCCATTGGATATGTCCAGTGTGGTCTTAAACCTTTTGCGCACAAGACTATCACTAGGGCAGAACTGTGAGTATTTTGTACCACGCAGGTCCTACAAGGAGAGTTCAAGTGCCGGTATTCCAATACCAGATGGTACGAGCCATCAGGCTTGGTCACAGTAAACAGAGGGTTGAAGGACTGGGCTATTCTAAGGCCCAGCTGTGCCATGGGACAACACCTGAAACCTTCGTGGGTTACCTGTTCCGGCGTACAAATTACAGAGACACGGGACACTTCCTTCGGCGTCAAAGATCAGCGTTTATTTACTGCAGGAATACAGAGATCGCAAGAAGTACACAAAGTGTAGGTTCTGAGAGACTGCTTCAAATTGCAAAAGTGGATCGCTCCTTTTATACATATTTTCGTCATTGCACAACATGGCGAACAAAAGGTTACGACTCAGTTCCCACAGTAAACTTCAAAAGGGTTGCATTCATGTCTTCAGGAGCCCGGAACATAATTACAGTAGCATCGCCGGTTCCCAACTGTAAAAGCACGTTATCCCACCATTAGGCACATTCCGTTCTAGCTGTAAACGAGTTAAGAAAAGAGACAGAAACAGGTGCAAGGAAGACAAAGACAGACAACAGATTGAAAAAGAGTGTAGTGGGCAATATCGGAAGCATGATCGCAGGATGAAAGGATTCGTGCCTAATGCATGCACGGCTGAAACAATAGACCGGCACGGCAAGATGAGCCTCGAGCGGAGCCATCTGCCCTTTCCGTGTCATCCCCCTAGTCATAAAGACACACTCAAAGGAACATATGTCTTCCGCAAGAGCTTGGGAATCCCAGGGTCACGAAGCGGACATTGTCCGTTCGCCGGCTACGTGAGGGCAAGAAACAAAATGGATGCCGTATCTAAAATGGAACCCGTGGGTTCAGATGGAAAAACCCACCAATAGGACAAACGATGCAAAGTAGGGTAGCGAAAACGCGTTCACCCACTAAACTCTTCATTTGCAGGTCATAGATACCAAACTAGTCCATATTCGAAAAAGTCAAAAACGTCATTACGATTCTCATGGAACCTCAGACGCTCCTTTTGCCCTCATGTAGGCAAGCACTAGTCGATATCAGAATCAATCTCGATATATTCATCCGATCGTTCAGATGTTGCTGTAACATTATTTTATCCATCAATGCTTCTTTGGTAACAGATGGCCGTCTTATACACGTCGTAGCACAGAGGCCACATAAGGCAGGACCACACTGCACGCAAAGACAACACGTGAACAGAAACGTCACAACAACCCCGATGATCATCAGAATCTTCCAACCCCAAGTCGACATCAGGCCCCAAAACCATCCTAGTAACGTCCAATCACCTACGTCCACGTGTATGGACTCGGAGATCTTATGCAAATTCGAGATTGCTTGATATACAGTTGGAGCGTTATCAGGAATGAAAATACAGCAACTCGAATGGATCACCTTGCACACACCACCTCTATCTTCGAGAACAACGTCTAGAACCATACGGTTCTGCAACGTCATAAGTCTATCCGCCTGAAACTCTGCTGTCAGATTACCAAGAGCACTTGCAGTTATATTAGCAGTCGATTCTACCACACGAGTCAACTGTCTCAGGTTCCTACTATTAACAATAGGTCCCCAAAACGGCAGGAAACCCATAAAGAAGTCTCCTGCTTCTTGACCGGCAGTGTCCTCTTTGCTAATAACGCCTCTCACAACTCTAGTCTTGTGATAGTCCGAGGCAACTGTGAAAGTTGGTGGCAAAAGATTCGCAATATAACAGGTGCCTGAGAAGTCACGGGGCAACCACGTATATGCGCAATCATAACATACAAAATAGGTACCCTTGGCAGTCAGGAAAACAGGGGAAGAGAGCATTGGTAAAACATACGTCTCAGTACAAGCACTCTTCCCAAGCTGAGCTCTTGGATTTCGACCAAGACCTTGCAAGCAGAAATTACCGAGGTGGGGTACGATCCAGATCGGAGACGAGCTCTTAAGCTGTCTATCACCCACTGACATACTATACTCAGCCTCACTCAGATCCTTGTGTGCTCGCACCTCTTCCTCCGGAATAAGCGATGCATCAAAAATATCTCTATCTAAGTCAGCAATCGCTATTGCCAAAGTCTTGTGGTACTGGCCGGGACCAAGGTCTGCAGAGCGTGGCTCTCGACGGGGGTAGGAATCTAGTGCACTATGGAACATAGTTTGGAATGCCCGAGCTGACCCCTGGGAACTATAAGGAAGAACCAAATACGAAATACCCTTATCCATGGTATGTGGCATTAACCCACACACCCAACAGTTAGTAGTATTCATCACCAACTGATGCTGATATAGGAGTTGGACAAAGGAGTTGTTCATGAATTCCGCACGTCTAACCTGTTCATGTTGGGGCAGAAGATGAAAGGAATGTGGAGAAACAGTGGGAATAGAATTCAATTCAGGAGAAGAAGAAGTAGGTGAGGTGGAAGGCAATAACGACTGGATTCCGAAATACACTCCACCCACCAATAGCATAGAAACAGTTAGGAACAGCAGGAATACCTGAAACAGAAAACATTTTGTTCGCAAAACCTTATGCAGTTCAGATCTTTGCGCCGACATCCTCTCTACTTCCGACAGCGTAGAGAACTCCATCCTCTAAAAACCGTCCGTAACGTTCTTGATGCACTTCGTTCTGAGTAGCGATTATCAATTCCCAGGAGTTCCCAGGAATCGACAAAAGTAACCGACCTAGTGTCAGGAACCTGCTAAACAGAAGCAAGTACCCGCACGGCCCTACGGTCAACCCGGATGATAGGTTTTCTTAAACAAACGTTCAATTTAATACAAGTCTCTTAGCTATATAGAAAGAGGAACACATGTGAAAAAGAACTAAAAAAATCAATAAAAGATGCAATTGTTCATAATGTTCATAGCAACAGTAAGGGGGGTAATATGGATTCAAAAACAAAAAGGGATTATTTATTAGTCTTTGTCACATGATCGAAGAAAATATCGACTTCTTCCAGGTCGAGTTTGCTCTTCAAATAACGGTTCTGATTGCAAAACAGTGTTCGATCGTTCAGATGACAGTTCAGAACTTGAATTCTCCAATGCTGACGATTCAACAGATGTATCTGGCTGCGATGACTTGTCTTCTACAGGCTGAGCATCATTGAATGGCACATAACGTAGAGGGGTCTCAGTCTCCGTTGGGGAAATTCCAGTTCTGACCCAGTTATCTGCTGGCAAAGGAATTGGGACTTTCTTCATGTGGGTGGCATGCACCCAGTTCTTCCTGCCTTCCAACCGAACTGCAGTCCTTGTTGCCAGTAAAACTTGATATGGTCCCACAAATCTCGGCTCGAGATTACGCTTTCTCCCAAAATTGCGGGTGACTACCCAGTCACCCGGTTGGAGCCGATGTCCAGGACCCTCTGTCTGTGCCGGTAGAGCTTCAAAGACCTGTTGATGAATTAAACTCAATTTAGCAGTCAGATCATAAAGATAGTCAATCAACATTGGATATTCAAGACTGTCGAATGCCTTAGGCCTTGGAACTCCCCAAATGTTCGCAGGTCGGCCGAACACAATCTCATATGGGCTAAGCCCTACTCAAAAGTGTACAGTCGCCCTGGTCGACAAGAGAGCTAGAGGCAGTGCATCGGGCCATGACAGACGAATCGTGGCTTGAATTTTGGCAAGTTTCAGTTTCAGAGTGCCATTGTACCCTTCCACTAAACCTGCTGACTGGGGATGATTGGCGCTATGGAATTTCTGCCGTATTCCAAGGCCCTTACACACACTCTTCATCACACTCCCCACAAACTCACTTCCATTATCCGACCATACGATCCGTGGCATTCCATACCAAGGAAAGTATTCCTTCAGTAGGACTTTCGCTGTGGACAGGGCAGTATTATCCTTAAGAGGGTAGGCCTCGATCCATCTGGAGAACGTGCAAACCACAACCAAAACATATTTCAGGTTATTGCATCTCTCCATATGGATGAAGTCCAATTGGATAACTTCGAAGGGACCAGTAGGAGGAGCAAAATGACCAGGTGGAGTGGGGGTACCCTTGCCAGGATTATACATCAAGCATACCATACAATTCTTAACCAATCTTTCAGCACACTTAGCAATCCCATCATTCTTCCATACAGGAGACAACAACTTACATATACCTTTCGCGCTAATATGTGACATGCCGTGGGCCATCGTAACAACGGCAAGCACATACGCATCCGGTAACATCCATCTCTGACATTCTGACAAATCAATCCAGCATCCATGCGCGTCTAACTTTCCCGTGCTTTCTTTCCACTTAGTCTTTTCAATCTCAGCAGCCTCATTCTGAATCGCTTTCACGCTCTCAACAGTGTCCTCACACATACCAGTCTCCGTCGGCCATCTCACTGAACTCATAACATACATTCGAGTTGTCAGATCCTTAGCCGTTTCTTTAGCAATCTCATCCGCAATCGCATTACCACGACCAACATCATCCGTAACCTTTAGGTGCGCGCTGCATTTAATGATTGCCACCTGCTTAGGCAATGTAAGTGCATCCAAAAGATCGTTCACGAGCTGTCCGTGTTGGATCTTCGTGCCATGCGATGTCATAAATCCTCTTTCTCTCCACAGTCGACCAAAGCTATGAGCTACGCCAAATGCATATTGACTATCCGTAAACACATTCACTCGCATTCCTTTAGACAAAACACACGCTCTCGTTAACGCAATCCACTCTGCCGCTTGCGCTGAATTCTGACTCAATCTTGCAGTTTCCACAACCGTACTCAACGTCAGTACAGCATACGCAGTCATCACATCACCATTCGGCATTTTGAAACATGAACCATCAACATACAGAGTACCATCGGGATCTGCCAATGGAGTGTTTTTTAGGTCAACACGACCCTTCGTTTCTTCTTCAGTTCTTAGATAACAATCATGTGGTGCTACATCATCTGATTCCATATTAGTCGGCAACAATGTCGCCGGATTCAGCACATTACAACGCTTTATTTGTATATGACTTGCCAAAAGTGTCAACTCGTAACCAGACAACCTTGCGCTTGTCAAGTGTTGAGTTTTTGTTCGATTCAAGAGAGTGTCAACTGCATGTGGAACCATCACCGTAAGTATATTATCCATAACCAGGCCTGCTGATTGCCGAATGGACACCGCAGCTGCCGCTGTTGCTCTTAGACAACTTGGCAATGCTCTAGCTACTGGGTCCAAGGTCGAGGAAAAATATGCACATGGACGCTGCTTACCGCCAAATTGTTGCGTCAAGACACTCAACGCACAACCCTCTCTCTCGTGAACGTATAGTGTAAACGGCTTACTGTAATCAGGAGTACCTAACACAGGAGCCGAACACAACGCATCACGTAATTCAGAAAAACTTTTCTGACACTCTTCAGTCCATGGCAAAGGAGTCGGAACATCCTTGCACGTGAGAGCTAACAATGGCTTCGCTAGCAATGAAAAATTTGGAATCCATTGCCTGCAGTATGACGTGATACCTAGAAAGGCACGCACATCTCTCTGAGTTGTTGGCACAGTCATTCGAGCAATCGCTGCAATTCTTTCTGGGGTCAACCTTCTTCCCTCCTTTGACAATAAGTGACCTAAATAGGTTACTTCTTGGCAACAATACTGTAGCTTAGAAGGTGACACCTTGTGATGTAAGTCACATAGATGCTGTAACAGCAATACTGTAGCAGTTTTGCAAATCTGTTTAGTGTCAGCAGCCACTAACAGGTCATCAACGTACTGAATCAAGGCCGCACCAGCTGGTAACACAAACGCGTCAAGTTGACTCTTAAGAGCTTGGCTGTAGATCGATGGACTCTCACAGTAGCCCTGAGGAGCGCGTTTAAACCTGAAGCTGCGACCACCTAATGAGAAGCCGAATAGATCTCTGCTTTCCTCAGCAATCGGAATGCTAAAGAAAGCATTCTTCAAATCGATTACCGAGAACCAAGAGGCAGAGGCTGGAATCAGGGTCAACAAAGCTGTAATGTCAGGCACCACAGGAAATTGTGGAATCAAAATTTTGTTTACCTCTCTCAAATCAATGACAAAACGATACACAGGATGCTTGGATGGATCAGTTCGTTTCAAAATAGGTAACACAGGACTATTACACACATTTCCCCGAGTTTCCTCAATAACATCCTTCTTGATCAAGTCATAAATGATTGCTAATAGCGCTCGTTCACCATCAAGAGAGATACGATACTGGGGGATACGTGGTAATCGCACATTCAATTTCAATTGGACAACATAAGGTGATATGTCCAGCAGGCCCACATCATTGGGAACTGTTGCCCACAAAGACTCAAGAAGAGAACTCAATTCCGGTGGGGGCTTATCAGTTGACAAGTACATAGGAGAGATCACTCTCTGACCCAATGTAAGCTCCACTCCACAGGAGAACAATACAGAGTCGCATATAACCGCTTCAACAAATCCAGGCCCAAAAGATTCTCACCACAACCAGTAGTTAAAATGAAAAGAGCTTCTAGCTCACGCGGCCCAATTGTAAGGGGCAAAGGGCTAGAAACTAGATTGCTAACCGGGGCGCCAGAGAATCCAACGGAAACATTCGTTAAGCCAGACAAAGGTGCGCCAGGGAGTTTTGAATGCATAATGGAACTTTTCGCTGCACCAGTGTCCAACAGAAAAGGCTCAACTACGCCCGATGTGGCAACTGCGACGTAAGGCCCTCTCTGATCAACCGGAACTGATACTACTCCCTCTCTTTGTCTGTGGCTTTCCTAGTAATTACCGTCAGCATCAATGTCATGCTCGACGTAATAGTCATCCACATGATACTGTGCAGATCTACCGGATGATGAATCGCGCTGATCAAAGCAATTGTTTGAGTCCGATGAAGTAGTAGAACGCTCATTCTGATTTTGAGAGATACCGCGACCTCTACCACGAGATGCCTGTTGAGGACCACTACGACCACCTCGGGCCGAAACACCATTATTTCGGTCACGTAAAACAGGACAATTAAACTTCAAATGGCCCTCACTTCTGCAATATGCGCATTGATTGTACCCAAGCATAGATCTGGGGGTAGAAGAGTCAGTACGCGACTGCGTCCTAGAAGACTGTGATTGTGATCGATTTTGCTGTTTTGAGTCATTTTGATTCGAGCGCGGAGGATACGCTTGCTGCAACAAAACCTTAGTTTTAAGCTCCTTCATTTTCTTATCTGCCCGATCATGTTCTTCTTTCTCTCTATTTTCATAATATTGAGCCGTGGCTAATATTTGAGCAGTGGTCGAAACAGCCCACGAACTTTCGGAATTTTTCAGTTTGTTGCTTAGCTCAGGCAACAAATTTGACACAAATTTATCAACAAACAGTCGCTGACCTCCCTAAGTGCTCATATCCTGACCACTATGATCAATAAATGCCTCCTCAAATCTGGTAAAGAAATCGGAGACACTCTTGTCTTTCTTTTGCTTGCACCCAGACAATTTATCCCAGTTAACTCTCATTGCTGGCATAAATGTCTTCATAAGTGTAATGATCCTTTGAGGCAAAGCCGTAATTAACTGTTCAGGCTTAGCCCCACCAACTTGTAGCGCGTCAGCCGCTGCAAGTGCGGCCCAATCACCGCCTAACTCAGCTGCGTGATTCTCTTGACGGATTTTCGCCCAAATCGGTTGCGGTACTACCTTACCAAACAACATGTCAATATCGGCCACGTTCATAATAGTAGCATCCACAAGTTGGGATAACTCCTTATAATAACCTGCCGGATTTTTCCGGGGGTCAGGTAAAGATTGTTTCACCTGCAAAACTTCTGATCGCATCCATGGGAGGTGTATCCAAACTCTCTGGAAGTATGGCAAAATTGGAGTATTGGCAGCAGTATTACCTGGCATCCACACTGGGGGAACTTCTCGCATGGGATACTGACCAGGTTGTGCTTCCCAATCCTCAGAGTCTTTGTCAAACAACACTCGAGGATGCACTGTAGATCTAAAGGCTAAGAGACGCTCTAAAGCACGTCGGACATTACCACCCACAATCATACCGTTCGAAAACTGATTCTGGAGTTCAGTCATTTCGGGCGGTACATTGTCTACCTCATCATTATCCCACTCCTCTCGCAATGATTTACACATTTCCTCAAACACGAATCTTTGTGTGGGCTCATTAAATTGAGAGAACGTATCGTAAACTATGCGCAGAGTGTACTTAGCAGGATCTCTAATCCATTTACGCGTCATTTTCACTAATGTCTCACTCTCCCTACCACCAGGAATTTGACTTCGTCTCTGAGAGACATCAGAAACATCGGACCCAAGTATCGGTCCGAAAAGTGGAGAGTAAAGATTAGCAACAGCATTAGGTATGCGACTACGAACAGAAGGAGAAGAGGAGAGAAGTACAGGGGCAACAACATGAGGACTGAACGTAGGAGCAGTAGGAGTAGCCAAGATAGCAGAAGTAGCAGGAAAAATAGACTGAGAAGGTATAGACAATGGAGCAGTAGGAAGAAGGGTAGGTAAGGGAACAGGGACAACTTGAGGAACAAGAGGATTCGGAGGAACAGGACCAACGACAGGCTGACCAGCAGCTGCTGGAACAACAGGTTGAGGAACAGGAGGAACCACAGGGGCTGTAGTATCCTGTGCATAAGGAGGTGGTGATTTCAGCAGATAGGACAACAAAGGGTCCTCTACCGGTTCCTCTCCCTTCTTATCAGAACTTGACGGAAAAACCGGATAACATTTATCTACCGCCATATGATGTAGTCTAGTAATGACTTCCTTTTCCTTCTCGTCTTTGTCTCGCTGATACTGTTCTGCATTTTTCATCACCATAATGATACCTTCTCTCTTATTTTTCTTAATCTGTTTGATTTCTTTCTGCTTGGCCTCTTTACGCCATAACCGAAAGGAATCAAACATGGCCGGCCTAGCTTTCTTTTTAAACAATTTTGCTTCGAGATTATCTAAAATTGCAGTTTCGAAACTACCATGGGGTGGCCAACTAAGGACACCATAAGTTTTAGTATAACGGATCCAATATTCATTATATACGATAGGACCCACTCCGTGTCGACTATAGAGCTCATAAATTGGAGTTCCAACTGGAGGTATCGGACATGAGTCCTCCAACCAGGAATCTGTACCGCAACATTTAAGGAAACCAAACAAAGTACTACGGCCAGGCATTGTGCACACTAACCGAGTTTACAAACTTCAAGGGTTATCGAATTACGATGTCCTCACAAAAATGCAAGACCCTCGGTTTTTGGCAATTGCAATCATCAAATAAAAACTCAACAACTAAGAACCAACAACTAAGAAACACGAATGCAATGGAACCATGCAAACAACCAAGTTTCAACAACAACAACCAAGGTTTCTGGGAGCGACCCACAAATACTTAACTGAAAGAACAATGGGGTCACCAGGAAGGCCCGTCTATCGTCTCGCCGTACAAAGGACTACGCCAGGCGCCAAAACAGGTCGACAGTCAGGGCATCAGTCCGTCGCAGCCGTCAGGAGGCGGGAATCTTCGCGGGAAAAGTCTTCGGACCACTTATTTCGACAACAGGATCGATGAAGCCGGGTGCACCTCCCCTCTGAGATTTCACACGAAGTTCCTCACGATCGTCGGGCTTTGGACCGTTACCGCTGATGTCGCCCCACATTGGGCGCCAACTGAAGGACTGGGCTATTCTAAGGCCCAGCGGTGCCAGTGGACAACACCTGAAACCTTCGTGGGTTACCTGTTCCGGCGTACAAATTACAGAGACACAGGACACTTCCTTCGGCGTCAAAGATCAGCGTTTATTTACTGCAGGGATACAGAGATTGCAAGAAGTACACAAAGTGTAGGTTCTGAGAGACTGCTTCAAATTGCAAAAGTGGATTGCTCCTTTTATACATATTTTCGTCATTGCACAACATGGCGAACAAAAGGTTACGACTCAGTTCCCACAGTAAACTTCAAAAGGGTTGCATTCATGTCTTCAGGAGCCCGGAACATAATTACAGTAGCATCGCCGGTTCCCAACTGTAAAAGCACGTTATCCCACCGTTAGGCACATTCCATTCTAGCTGTAAACGAGTTAAGAAAAGAGACAGAAACAGGTGCAAGGAAGACAAAGACAGACAACAGATTGAAAAAGAGTGTAGGGGGCAATATCGGAAGCATGATCGCAGGATCAAAGGATTCCTGCCTAATGCATGCACGGCTGAAACAATAGACCGGCACGGCAAGATGAGCCTCGAGCAGAGCAATCTGCCTTTGCTGTGTCATCCCCCTAGTCATAAAGACACACTCAAAGGAACATGTGTCTTCCGCAAGAGCTTGGGAATCCCAGGGTCACGAAGCGGACATTGTCCGTTCGCCGGCTACGTGAGGGCAAGAAACAAAATGGATGCCGTATCTAAAATGGAACCCGTGGGTTCAGATGGAGAAACCCACGAATAGGACAAACGATGCAAAGTAGGGTAGCGAAAATGCGTACACCCACTAATTTGGGTGTTCATAGATACCAAACTCGTCCATATTCAAACAAGTCAAAAATGTCATTACGATTCTCACGGAACCTCAGGGTTATTCATCGGAGACACACACGTTTCAATCACACCTTGATATTACAATTGTTCAAGGATTCCTGCCACGGAGCTTTTGCTTCACGCCGCATGGGGTATTGGGGTTAAGGCTGTGGCATGGACTGCAATGGTATCTCATGTTGGGGGGAAAATTTGTCCGAGCCACAGTGAGTATGGTACAAAGTCGGTGCAAGCACCTTAACCCACTTTTCTATAAAAAAGAAGGGCCTGCTCCTTCGGCACAGTGTGCGCGAAACTAGGGAGGATTACCCCTCCTCCCCTTGTGGAGCAGCTAGAACAAAAGGTGGGAGACAATCGACCTCCGCCAACAAAATGTCATAGGTAGTAGTTCAATTCTCCCAAAATACTCCTTTTACAGCATATTGTATGTCTTTCAGGGGGAGCCACTCTAGTGTCAGCTGCCTCAACAACAACAAATGAGTCAGTTGCTGTCACCTTCAGAAGTGGACGTAGCGCCTCCCGCAGTTTGGTAATTTCCGCCGCACTGTTGTACAGCATCAGCACCCACGTCAGGTTCCGAAGCTGTGTTCTCACTATACGTGGCATACCTCTCTGTTAAAGCTGTAACTTTCCTTTTCTGAAACTGGGGTCTTTGACATGTAGAGTTGTCCTGCTTGCCTTTACCATCTGTCTTGCTGGGTTGCTCTTGTTTTGCACCCCGTCCTCTGCCGCCATCTCCTCCACCGGTGGGTGAGACCGATGTTTCCTGCAAAGAGAGAGGAGAACATTGATCAGGAACCTGAAAACGATCAGGTGACTTAATAGTAGTGCGGTCGCGCAATTCATATGTGCGCTCAGTAGACGCAGGTATTGGGGATGCGGGACCGGACCCCTGTTTCTGTTACTGTTTCCCCTGTTTCCTTTTTCTGTTCCAATTCTGCTTTGGAAAACTTGGGCGTTCATCCACCGGAATAATTTTTAGTAACTGACGGGGTTTATCGGCATTGGGGACATCGCACAAGGCATTAGACACCTGGAAGCTTACCGCATCTCCATTCACATTTGCAAGGACGAGATCGGAAACTATGTCAAACACTCTAACGAGTCTCATTCCCAACTCAACCGCCGCCTCCGGTCCGTGTTAGTCCTGAACACACTTAATGACGGAGGGAATGACAGCCATGGATGAAGTGCCCAATCACTTAGCATAAACTGCTGCAAAGATCATACCCCAAGTATCACAATCAGTCACTTCCGGCACTAAGTCTTTCTGAAAACTAATAGTGAGAATCCTGTGCTTTTCAACTGGGGTCGAGTTAGAAAATACCGCTTCCAGCTGGTCAAATTTCTCTGCAAGCCAAAAAGGCATATCATCCTTTCCCTGGGGGCGCTTGCCCACAACCAAATTAACCATGACGGGATTCATTTTGATCCCGACCAGTCCAACTGGACGTGTCGCAGCACCAGGTGCCCCGCCCTGGATGTTGCGGGTCACTTATTGATCTAGAGCCCGGTGCACTCTAACCAAAGAGGTATAGAGCACACGCAACTCTTCAATAGTGACTAGGTTATATCGTGGATGTGGCTTGTAACCGGCCAAAACCGGCCACGTGGCCCCTGGAATGGACAAAGGGCCCCACCGAACCGCTGTTAAAGATTGGGGAAGGGCGCCATCAAACCAAACGCGATGCAGCCAAGCACTAATAGGGATCTCCAGAGTCCTCTATGGGGTGCAGTGTAGAGGCACGGCTGTGGTAGTATAAATGTGAAACAGACCAGAATTTGTGTCGCCAGCAGGAAAGGTGTTTGGGTGAATCACACAAGTTTTTGCATTAGTTAGAGTTGCATGGTACATGGTTTGAGTATTTGTGGGTGCGGGGGATTTGAGTGAGGAGGATGTTAGGGACTTTTATTTGGTTAAGGATAATTAATTAACTTTTTGAGAGTAGAGAGGGGTGATTGAGGAGTGATGCAGGTGGGGACACTGTATTTTGAATGTTCAAGGTTACATTTAAGCAGTCAGCTGATCGGTCTCATTTATCTGCTTTAGAGACCCCTGACGAAGAGGTGTATGGCTTGAAATGCATTGGTATTATTTCATGAGCCTACTCCATTGTAAGATTGACCTTGACGTGTCTCTGTATAAAAGCCTGGATGGGTATGCAGATGGCATGAGAAAAAGTTTAGTAAAGTATCTTGGTGAAAATCCCGCTGTCTCCGCAGTGATTAAAATCACAAGGAAAATTAATGAAATAAGGAAGCATGGAAAATATTGGTATCAAATGGTCTAAATAGAATACTAAGTATCTATTGGTTTATCATGGGTAACATTTCCCATTTTGCAGTGCGACAGTCGGGTGGGGGAGCACTGTACCTTTGGAATTCTTGTGAAGAGCGGTGTTACGGGGGTTCACAGCATCTGTTCGCATGTATTGACAGATTACAGTCTTTTTTTGAATGACTACAAACTAACTAATGGAAGGAGTGCAACCTTGCATATAACTTTTTTTTTTACTTTCTAAAAGTGGCATTTTCAAACACATAATTTAAAAACCATCTTTACTAACAGATGTGTTATTAAATTCTGAGTTCAGATAGCGTAAACTTTATTTCTCTATCTTGTCCCAATGGAAACTTATAGTTGTAAGGTGTTACAAAGCATTTCTCATTCTATCCTATGGGGCAAGATAGCCTTTCAATAGTGAAAAATGAAATTGGCAGTATTTCACTATCAGGACATGTAATGTAATGTAAAGCACATTTCTATAGCGCTCCTATCAGTCCAGGGAGTATATTGGCACTTAACCAACCCAGGTGGACGGGTAGGGGCAAGATGATGAGTAACCTATTACATCACACTATTAGATCAAGGCTCTGCAGGCGACATCAGTTAAAGAAAAGACCCAAGTTTTTAATGCTTTCCTGAAGTGTTACACACACCAGTACGGTGCACAGACAAAATATCGACTCCAAAATATCGACTGGACATAATATCGACTTTTAAATATAGACTGGACAAAATATCGACTGGACATAATATCGACTACAAAAATATCGTTTTTAAGGTAAGTGAAGTAATATCGACTGTATAAAATATAGATAGCAAAAATATCGAATTTTTAATAATATATAATATTTTATAGTGTATTTTTATGTAATAATATGTGTGAAAAGTGTGTATTAATGTTATAAATAATTTAATTAAAAGAATTTTGTTTTTTATAATAATTGCGTAATGTAATTCTGTAGCGGGTTGTGGGTTTATAGGGGAATAGGGTGGGAAGTAATTTAATTATAATTAATTAAATATGTAAATTAATTAATTGATATTAATTTAAAATTAATTGTAAATTAATTTATATGTGTTAATTAATTTAATAGTAATTGCAAATTAATTAATAATAATTGATTAATTGGAAAATATGTAAATTTTACTAATTTAATGCAGTAGCGGGTTGTGGGATTATAGGGGAATAGGGTGGGAAGTTATTTAATTAATAATAATTAAATATGCTAATATATTTATTGATAGTAATTAGTAAATAATTGATAATTAATTTATATGTGTTAATTAATTAAATAGTAATTGTTAATAATTTAAATTAATTGATTAATTTGTTAATATGTGATTTTTACAAATTTAATTATTACAACTACGCTTTCCAACGCTTTCCCTACTGTTGCACCCACTGGAGTGGGAATAGTAATTTTAACCCCTATGTTATCCAACACTTTCCCTACTGTTGCACCCACTGGAGTGGGAATAGTAATTTTAACCCCTACGCTATCCAATGCTTTCCCTACTGTTGCACCCACTGGAGTTGGAATAGTAATTTTAACCCCTACGCTATCCAACGCTTTCCCTACTGTTGCACCCACTGGAGAGGGAATAGTAATTGTAACCCCTACGCTATCCAACGTTTTCCCTACTGTTGCACCCACTGGAGTTGGAATAGTAATTTTAACCCCTACGCTATCCAACGCTTTCCCTACTGTTGCACCCACTGGAGTTGGAATAGTAATTTTAACCCCTACGCTATCCAACGCTTTCCCTACTGTTGCACCCACTGGAGTTGGAATAGTAATTTTAACCCCTACGCTATCCAACGCTTTCCCTACTGTTGCACCCACTGGAGTGGGAATAGTAATTTTAACCCCTACGCTATCCAACGCTTTCCCTACTGTTGCACCCACTGGAGTTGGAATAGTAATTTTAACCCCTACGCTATCCAACGCTTTCCCTACTGTTGCATCCACTGGAGTTGGAATAGTAATTTTAACCCCTACGCTATCCAACGCTTTCCCTACTGTTGCACCCACTGGAGTTGGAATAGTAATTTTAACCCCTACGCTATCCAATGCTTTCCCTACGCTTGCACTCTTTGGAGTGGGAATAGTATTTTTTAAACTTCTGGTATTGTACGGTAATATAATAGTATCTTATTTAATTATAGTATGTTACTATATATATATGTTTTAACAAATATGATTGTAAAAAATTATTTTTATTATTTTTATTTATTATTTAATTATTATAAGTTAATTTAAGTATTTTTAAGTATATTTTAGTAATTAAAATGTAATATTAATTTAATTTAACACTGTTTTTTATAAAGTCGATATTTTTTACAACTATATTATTGTAAACGATATTTTGTACTCAATATTTTTGTACTTACCTGTTTGTAGATACAAACTCGATATTTTGACTGTCGATATTTTGTCCACGATATTTTTGCAAGTCGATATTTTGTCCCTCGATATTATTTTAGTGATCCCACCAGTACATGTCCTACCTTTCACATACACTGCACCCTGCCCAGGGAGACCTTGGCCCTACCATAGAGGTGCCTTACACGTAAGAAAAGGGGAGGTTAGGGCCTGGAAAGTGGGTGCACTTGCCAGGTCGACATGGCAGTTAACAACTGTGGACAGTGGCTACTTATGTGCGTGGCACAATCAGTGCTGCAGGCCCACAAGTAGCATTTGATTTTACAGGCCCTGGCACACTTCAGTGCACTTTACTAGGGACTTAAAAGTAAATCAAATATGCCAATAAGGGAGAACCAATTGTGATCACAATTTAGACAGGAAGCACTTGCATTTTGACACTGATCAGCAGTGGCAAAGTGCCCAAAGCATCTAAGGCAACAAAAACGAAATCAAGCACAGCATCAAAAATATACGAGATAGAGGCAACATTTCACGGGAAACATGCACAAAATGCCAAGTCTAACAGTTGATTTTAGTGTAGGCTGTTCCACAGGCTATACGGTTTTACACTGACCCAGTGGCGGCAAAAGAGGTTTGTAGATTAGCTGAGGGTGATTGGAATTTTAATACTTTGCAATTAGATGCATTTGTGGGCACTGAGATCTTAGGTTTCTCCAACTGCAACAAAAGGGCAGTGTGTTTTATGGACTCTTATGCTACTGCCCACCGGGCCCAGAAGCCCTCTTTACCCAATACTTTATTGAGCTCATTTCAAATCTGTATCACTCTGACTCCAACTTCTTTGTTCTTGAAGGTTTTGATATGTGGGCAGCGGACGTGATGGTGCAATATTTCAAAGACCTTCAAAGTTGGTGTGAAGCTATTGGACTACAGCAGTAAGTGGTAGGACCTACAAATCAGCGCGGACATACATTACATCGTATTTTTGCATCGGAAGCCTTTATCTCCATGGATGATATTATTTCACTGAGCTGGACTGATCCTGCTTTGGTTATCTCCCATATTAAGGGGCGTAAACTAACACCCCAGATAGTGAACCTGCCAAAGCAACTCCATGTAGAGCTAGGTCTAAATTGACTGGCTCAAAGGACGGAACTAGAATTGACCTGGAGGCTTTCTTTGATGCTGACTGTACAGTAGAAGATAACCGCAATTCTCTACATGAGAGGATTTAAAAGGTCTTTGATAATATAGTACCACTTAAAGAGGGTAAGACCCATCGAAGGCCTTCGGCAACTAGGTACACAGAAATGCTACAATACCCTGTAAAAAGCTGTGTTATTCAGCAGAAGACAAACTATAAATAAGGGCTGCTTTAAATTGATACAAAAAGTCAGGACATGAGACTGAAAAGAGATATATTGCCAAGACTGTCTTAGGAGCATTGAACAGCACAAAAACGATATTTGACATTGCCCGTGAGCTATATCATCCAGATCATACTAATCAGTGGTCGAGCCTTCTCAAGTTTTCTGGGATAACTAATCTTATTTTGTAGAGGACACAATTAGAAACATCCGGGCTTAATAGCAAGAACCTCGTTAAAATTATTGCAGTTTTGGCAGCAGGAAACTGCTGCAAAAACTGCGATAATGAGCTTGCTAATTTGCGTTAGAGAATTCCAATAGAAGCCCAGGTTAGATATCCTGCACATCTGATATGGGCTTCTATTGGAATTCTATAACGCATATTAGCAATACCATTATCGTCGTTTTAGCGGCAGTTTCCTGCCGCTAAAACAGCGATAATTTTAATGAGGTTTTTGCTAATATGCCCCATCATTTTAGATATAGAGCCTATTTGATCAATGCACAGTCATTCACCATAGAGGATATCTCTGCTATGTGCACTAGTAAATTGAATTCATTTGAATTGATGAGTGAGGAAATCCATAGGATAATAGCAATAGCTATTTCTTAGGGTTTTATATTTGACCCATTACCGCCCAAAAACGTGAAAATGTTAGCATATGATTTGTGCCCATCACTACTAAAGATCTGTAACTAATCATTAGAAATGGGCCAAGTCCCTTGCACCTGGAAAAGAGCACTGGTAACCCCTTACTTAAAAAGTGCACAGCAGAACCCTCAGTGCTGGGTAATTATAGACCTATGTCTCAGCTACCTTTTCCAGTTAAAATTCTTGAATGATATATCAGTAAAGACGTATCGAAATATTTGGAAGCCCATGCCCTCTTGGAAGAGGAGCAATCTGGATTTAGGCTGGAGCATGGCTGAATCATCTTTGGTCTTGGCCCTGGATGAGCTTCGGCTGGCAATGAACAGAGGTCAAATGGCGGCCCTGATATTGCTCGATTTATCAGCTGCTTTTGACACGGTTAATCAAAAGATCTTTTTGTGCAGATAAGCGAAGATTGGGGTAGGTGGACAAGTGCTTGGGCAGAATAAATCCTAACTGATAGATAACACTTAATTCATTTTACCCCCCTTCGCTCTAAGTTTAAAGCATGAGAATATGGAGTGACCCGGGGATCAGCCCTAATCCCAATTTTTTTAATGTTTAATTGCGTCCTCTAACTGCCCTTGTTTAATCTCAATGTACCAGCTTCTCTAACTGTAAAAAGTTAGAGAAGCTAATTGTAAAAAGATGGCACGCAGATTTGATTGCTTTAATGCCCTTTTATATGGAGCACCTCAATTTCTAATTAAATGACTTCACAGAGTACAACCAGTAGCCGCAAAGCTGGCACTGAACAATCCAATATTTTCATCAACCTCTTGAGCGTTAACAGAGCTCCACTGGCTCCCAGTGAACGAAAGGATTACATCCAAATTCCTCTGTATAGTGTTCAGGCCAATTAATAAAAAGGCCCTATGTTCCTGCAAAGGCAAAATAAATATTTCATACCTCCAAGAGATCTCATCTTTTCAACCGCAAACCTTCTATGCATCTCTAAATTTTAGAAAGGCAAAATGTGGGTCAAGCATTCGCAGTTAGGGCCTCTCAACTCTGGAACAGTCTACCGGGCTGTTGAAGAGCCTGCCAGGACCTGTTTCAATATAGGAAAGCGAGTGCCAAGATACCTTTGAGGTGGAACTAGCACTTTATTAGGGTTCTATTATAGTAATAATATTAATAATAACAACAATAATAATAAGTAGCTGCATACCTTTTAAGGGATGTGGTTCCTGAATGCTGATTAAAGAGTATCATTATAACCTTTAAATTATACCTTAATATTGTAGCCAAAATCCTGTGAATAAACACATTCAGATGTAAGAATTCTATCTTACAAACTACAACTGTTTATATGAGTGTGGCTAATGATATAGTATTTCAGTGGCTTTGTCACGTCCTGTCATATTTGAATGGTGTCTAGTTATGTTTTTAAATATTGATATGGCTGTGTTCCTGCCATCCTTGCACAAGATATTCTCTTTAAAGACTGATTCTTGTGAATTTGTACTTGAGTTGGGATGAAGGAAGGCATTTCCGGATTGTTGATTACATTCTTTGATGTATCATTCATTTTTTGACAATTATGAGGTCTTGGATGCATTCTGTTTTGTGACTGGGCATTTTGGTGTGTTCAATGAGGTTATCGTTTTCAAGGAAGATTGAGAGGTGTGTTGCGACCTGGAACTGCATCAAGGAATTCTGCTTGAGCAGCAGACAGTACAGCTTGAAAACATGGAGACGCAGCCATTGCTTGCTTATTCCGACCTACACAATTTTTGTTTTATACATTAAGTTGGCGGATTAAGAAGTTAAGGGTGTGCTATTTAGAAGGACCAGTTTTTCTTAAAAACATTCGCACAGCTATACTCTGCGCCAGTGTGCGCTTTCATGATACAGCAACAGGACTGCTATTGTAGAAACTGGAAATAGAGGAAGCAGAAGGTACAAGATATTGCATGGTAGCAAAGTTTTGTGAATTAGTGATACATCTTCACTAGCGCTCGCTATCCATTCATATATTTCTAGATACAATTGAGGATGTTTAGAACGAAGTGGTGTTGTGCGTGTTCGCCTCCTTGGGTTAACGCCGCACTTCAGAAACGCAGGGCTGTCCCATATTTACAACAATATGGTGCAGCCCTGCCTTTCCGTCTGTGCTGGTGCTAAACGTAGCAGCCTAGAGCCAACACAGGCAGCCTTGAACCATAGTGCATAGGTGTCTGCGTTGAGGGGGATTGTTTATGTGCCGGAAGCGTCCTGCACATAAACAATCAATGACATGTTGCTGTTTCTATGTGTGCTGCACAAAGGTGCACAGATGGAAACATCAAAAACAAGGAGAAATAAAGCATTTTATATAATTTTCCTGTTTACGACCACATTTTCTGTGGTCTTTATTTTGGCGCTGCCTCCTATTTACGCCCCCCTTGTAAATAGGGGGCAGCATCAAAATCAATAGGTGTTGCAGTGGAATGCCCACGGCGTTCCACCGCAACACCCATTGCCCTCCACTTTCAATCTAAGTACAGTGTGAAAGCGTGTCTTATTACAAGGCAGCGTTAAGCCACGTTAAGGGGCTTAACGCTGCTTTGTAAATAAGGCGGAGCCCTATTGCCACTACAACACCATTAAAAGTGATGCTGTGGTGGCGATAGGGGCTTGTAAATATGCTCCAGCGTGTCTCTGAGGGGTGAGACATTTTGATTAGACAGGCTTTATCACAATTAGAGCATCACGTTTATCTTTGTGAATAGTTCGCACATCTCCGTATCGTTTTAGATGGCAAACCTAAGAATGGCACATCATTGTAGTGATTGTTTCTCTGACTTGTTTTTATGAAATGGCTTTTGCAAATTTGTATGTTGTTGGTCAGGTTAGCTTGGTTTTAGAGCTAGATGTAGTTTGATGTCCACCATATTCTCCCTAAGTCTCATTAAAGTGGAGAAGCTAGGTACATGCTAAACACAATAAGTGAATAGCTAAAGTGTTACAGGATAGGGAATTCATTTAGAGTGTTTTCTTGTAGTAGTTGAATCTTAGGAGAGGTAAAATCGTAAAAGGATTTGGTGCACGTGTGTCTTTTATGTTCGTTGTGCATTGCAACAGTAGCATAACACGTTGTAGAGTTAACGCGTTGATGGGACGTACGAGTGGGGACATAAAGGAAAATGCATATGAGAGTAATGTCTTGTCTCCAGGCTTCGATGGTCAAAATAATAGATTTACGGCAGAGGTGGCATTATCATTTTGAATCCTATTTAATAGATGGGTCAGGATAATTTCCCAATCACAGTGATCGAATAGAATCATGATCCGAGTAGTGATGGAGTTACCTCGCGTCACGTGTGCGCTTTGTGTTTTGAGAATTTGCATAGAATTTGTTTTCTGGATGTTTACTTAGTAGGCACTCTTCTCATTTATATTTTGAACACTTTTGCTAGATGTGTGATCATGTCATGAAGCTGTGTTCTGCGTTGCAACAGCGCAGAAATGGTTCGTGAGCATTATTTTGTGTTCATGAGCACACACAGTAACCCAAAGTATCTGGAGTTGTCGCTTGTTTAGCTGATAGTAGAGTTCAGAAACACACATTTACTACTCTGTGTTTCGGAGTTCTGCTGTCAGCAAAGGACGTCTAATGCTTACCTCTGCCACTGGGAAAAAGTCCTCACACAAGAAATCCAATCAATATCTATAGGAGTAGGCAGTTCGGGCTGGACTGTTCCCATGAGGCACAGGGTCAAGGCTGATTTGCATATGGCCATGTCTGAACAGGGGTGGTGTGGAGTGCCAAAAAACAATGGATTTAGGCCCAGATCTCTGTACTGGAGTGAATGTATGACATTGTTCTGCATTCTGTCCATCAATTGTTGTTTTTGCATTTGTCAGGCTGAGTGGGATGGGAATGCTCAGACCTGAGTCCTCTGCTCTCCACTCCATTGGAGTCAAGCTATCCTGGCTGATGATGGCTGATAGCCAGAAACCGGTCCTAGGATGCTTGATTCCGGTCCAGGGCAGACAAGGCTTGGCAGTTTAGGCTGGACTGTTCCCAAGAGGCACAGGGTCAAGGCTGATTTGCATTTGGCCATATCTGAACTGGGGTGGGGTGTTGTGGAGTGCAAAAAAACAATGGATTTAGGCCCAGATCTCTGTACTGGGGTGAATGTATGACATTGTTCTGCATTCTGTCCATCAACTGTTGTTTTTGCATTCGTCACCCCAAGTGACAGGTATGCTCAGACTTTAGTCCTGTGCTCTCCATGCTCAGACTTTAGTCTTGTGCTCTCCACACCACTGGAGTCAACCTATCCTGGCTGATGACGGCTGATAGCCAGAAACAGGTCCTAGGATGCTTGATTCCGGTCCAGGGAAGACATGGCTTGGCAGTTCGGGATGGACTGTTCCCAAGAGGCACAGGGTCAAGGCTGATTTGCATATGGCCATATCTGAACTGGGGTGGGGTGATGTGGAGTGCAAAAAAACAATGGATTTAGGCCCAGATCTCTGTACTGGGGTGAATGTTTGACATTGTTCTGCATTCTGTCCATCAACTGTTGTTTTTGCATTCGTCACCCCGAGTGACGGGTATGCTCAGACTTTAGTCCTGTGCTCTCCATGCTTTAGTCCTGTGCTCTCCACACCACTGGAGTCAAGCTATCCTGGCTGATGATGGCTGATAGCCAGAAACCGGTCCTAGGATGCTTGATTCTGGTCCAGGGAAGACATGGCTTGGCAGTTCGGGCTGGACTGTTCCCATGAGGCACAGGGTCAAGGCTGATTTGCATAGGGTCATGTCTGAACTGGGGTGTTGCAGAGTGCAAAAAACGATGGATTGAGGCCCACATCTCTGTACTGGGGTGAATGTATGACATTGTTCTGCATTCTGTTGTTTTTGCATATAAGGAGAGCCCAGAGAGAGAGAGAGAGAGAGAGTGGAATAACAGGTCTCGTGAGCCAGAGGAGATCCTGAATGTGAGCTTCTTCTCTCCTAAGGTAAGTGGCAAGGGAACAGGAGAAAGCGGTAAGAAGAGAGCAAGTCTGGGGAAGAGAGGATCAAAGAGATTTTACTAAGGCACAGACATAGTACACGAGAGGAAACAAGAGAGTTGAAATTTTTTATGAGGGCTCGATATTGACTAGGAAAATCAAAGAGACGATTTACCAGGACTAGGGAAAAAAAAGCATTTCTGCGACAACAATTCACGACAAAGGACATTGCGCTTTATGCTCTTTTGTGCACTCCACAAATATGTGATAACACAGGGCCTTATTTATTAAGGCCTTGCAACACTTTTGCGCCGCGGTTGTGTCACTTTTCATGATGCAGCGGTAGCATAAATAATGCACCATGTTGTGCCATATTTACAAGGTTACACATCTAGGCAGATAAGTGACCTTGTAAAGTCCAGTGCTACATTATACCTGCATCTAGTAAAATGTGTGCAGGGTAGGCATTCCAACAAAAAAAAGTATCATAGAAGTGTTGCAGTGAAAAGTATGAGATTTCACTGTGACACTTCTAATATACCACTGCTTCAAAACTTTACACCTGCCTCATGGCCAAAGGCACAAGCCTACTCCATGCATTGCTGGAGTTGTGTCATGCTTGCAACACAACTCCAGCAATGCATGACTTTTGTGCCGACAGATACATCAGCATTCTTGACATATATGCTATTGTTTGCAACATGGGGCGACATGGAGCGCTGTACATTAAATGCTTTGAATCCACAATGTCACAAGGAAGATGTAGTGAAAACTGTTGCATCGCTGTTTTATCGCAGTAGTACAACAGTTTTCATAAACGAGTCCCTCAATTTTTAGTTCGTCTTTGTGCCCACTACACTTCAACCCATCAAGAATATTTTTAGATTCTTACAGCATTTAGATTCGCCAGGGCTTTGCCACGCACCGAACAGCTAGATAGATGTCTTTAAACAACAGGATGAAATATTGTTGATCAGTCTCTGCTGAACACTTTTACAACTTCTTTTGGTATCTGGATATTTTAGTGTATTTTTAGCAATAAAAAAAGTTTTAAGTCCCTTCACAGTGAGATTCTATTTGCTATGCAATCCTCTATCTTCAGAAATTGATTGTCAAGTGTGTCTAATTTTATTTAATGTTGACCTATTAAGGCTTTATTGGCGAATAGAATAAAGTTTATGACTGACTTGGCATTGCTTTTACTCTCACTCAATAGGTGTCTTGCACACCTTTTTATAAGTTGCCTAAACGGAAATTCGACAATATGGAAATAGACGCGGTCTTGAGTTAATAGCAATTCATCAGCATTGGGGTTATCATATAGCCAAGCAATAGCAAGTTGAAACTGTATTGCAGCGTGAAGCTGATTATAAAGACAGAATGTAATGTAGGTGATTTTGAGGATTCACTTTAATACTGACATAGTGTAGATTTGAAATGGTAAGCCTGAAGACAAGTAGATAAGTATGTATGCATGGGTATCAGTGGGCAGGTAGTTAACCAAAGACATTAGGGGCCTCATTTGTGTTTTTTTTTGCCGTAGGCCAGCGCAGAAGGCCTTGCTGCAGTGCTGCCCTACAGCACAAAAATGGGCAGGAATCTGCCATATCTATTAGATATGGTGCCTTCCTGTCCTTTTTCCCTGTGCCAAAACACAATGGACTGCCGTGTGCCAACGCAGGCACCTTTGCACTCAGCCTTACGATTTCTCATGGATCTGAGGAAGTGTCAAAAAGTCATGGATGTTGCTGGGAACCCCCCACCCAGCAACACCCATGGAATGCTTATTTCATACAGTTTTCTGTGTGAAAGGGGCACATATTTATAAGGCCATGAAAAGCCATGTATAAATATACCAGTGGGACATTGTGCCACTGGAACGTCCAAAAAGTGATGCTGACCGGCGCAATTGTGCCGGTAGGGCCTCATGAATTAGGCTTTAGGTACTCATGTGTCCTATCCTGGGGGAGGTTTTGTCAGAACATATGTTGATTATGCATACATCAAGATAAATGTATGTAGCATTGTTACCAATTTGCATTTCTGCCTGAGCGCAGTTAACACTTTTGTCAACAGACAAACCTAACATACTTAGAGTCCTATATGTAGAAGTAATCACACAAAGCATAGGCACCAAGCATCAATCAACATTTCTGCTATGTATGTTTATATACATGTATGTATGTATGTGTGTATAAATGTACAGCTACTTACACAATACAAAACCTAGGTGTAAAGCTATGCAACACTCAACAAAGGTTGGGAACCCAAGCATATGCCAATTTACAATGAAGTTGGAAAAAGATTTGAAGTGCAACAGTTTTGCTCCAGTTTTAGGTTGATGGTGCTGATGTTTCAGATCCTGGTACATAGATGGAAAAGCATACTTTTTGCTGTTTTTCCGCTTGCACCCACCTTTCTCCATTCTGGCAATGTACTTCCTTCTGCCGTTGCACTGTTCACCTGATGCGATTAGTCTCTTGGTCAGTGTTGTGAAGGCTGTGAAAAGGTCTCTTTTACAATTCTTCTATTTTCATTATGTGGTTGCTCACAGATGCATGAGTATGAGTGGGCAGGGTAGTTAACTTAAGACACTAGGGGCTTCATTTGTGTTTTTTTTGCCGTAGGGCAGCGCAGAAGGCCCTGCTGCTGTGCTGTGCTACGGCAAAAAAATTGGCCGGAATGTGCCATATCTGATATACTGCATTCCTGCCCTTTTCTCCTGTGCCAAAACACAATGGACTGCCATTTGCCAACGCAGACACCTTTGCACCATGGTGCAAGGGTGCCTGCGTTGAGGGGGGGATTGTTTTTTGTGCAGGAAGGGAAGTCTTCCTGCACAAAACAAATCACAAGTGGCTTTTCCCTCTTTCTATGTGTGCTGCTAAGAGGAAGAACGAGGAGAAATAAAGATATCTCGCCACCCATATGCCTCCCCTGGGGTGGTGTAAGTTTTTGGCGCTGCCTCAGCCTTTCAATTTCTCATAAATCTGGGGCAGTGTCAAAAATCCAAGGATGTTGCTGGGAATGCCCCCAGCAACACCCATGGAAAGGCTTATTTCATGCGGTTTTCTGTGTGAAAGGGTCACTTATTTATAAGGCCATGTGAAGCCACGTAACATGGCTCTATGGGGTCTTATAAATATGCCACTGGGACATTGTGCCACCGGAACGTCCAAAAAGTGATGCTCACCGGCGCAATAGTGCCAGTAGGACCTCATAAATTAGGCCTTAGGTACTCATGTGTCCTATCCTGGGGGAGGTTTTGTCAGAACATATGTTGATTATGCAGACATCAAGATAAATGTATGTAGCAGTGTTACCACTATGAATTTGTGACAGAAGGCAGTTAACACATATGTCAACAGAGACACCTAACATACTTAGAGTCCTATATGTAGAAGTAATCACACAAAGTATATGCACCAAGCATCAATCAACATTTCTGCTATGTATGTTTATATACATGTATGTATGTATGTGTGTATAAATGTGCCGCTACTTACACAATACAAAACCTAGGTGTAAAGCTATGCAACACTCAACAGAGGTTGGAAACCCAAGCATATGCCAATTTACAATGAAGTTGGAAAAAGATTTGAAGTGCAACAGTTTTGCTCCAGTTTTAGTTTGATGGTGCTGATGTTTCAGATCCTGGTACATTGATGGAAAAGCATACTTTCTGCTGTTTTTCCGCTTGCACCCACCTTTCTCCATTCTGGCAATGTACTTCCTTCTGCCGTTGCACTGTTCACCTGATGCGATTAGTCTCTTGGTCAGTGTTGTGAAGGCTGTGAAAAGGTCTCTTTTACGATTCTTCTATTTTCATTATGTGCTTGCTCACAGATGCATGAGTATGAGTGGGCAGGGTAGTTAACTAAAGACACTAGGGGCTTCATTTGTGTTTTTTTTGCCGTAAGGCAGCGCAGAAGGCCCTGCTGCTGTGCTACGCTACGGCAAAAAAAATTGGCCGGAATGTGCCATATCTGATATACTGCATTCCTGTCCTTTTCTCCTGTGCCAAAACACAATGGACTGCCATGTGCCAACGCAGACACCTTTGCACCATGGTGCAAGGGTGCCTGCGTTGAGGAGGGGATTGTTTTTTGTGCAGGAAGGGAAGTCTTACTGCACAAAACAAATCACAAGAGGCTTTTCCCTCTTTCTATGTGTGCTGCTAAGAGAAAGAACGAGGAGAAATAAAGATATCTCGCCACCCATATGCCTCCCCTGGGGTGGTGTAAGTTTTTGGCGTTGCCTCAGCCTTACAATTTCTCATAAATCTGGGGCAGTGTCAAAAATCCATGGATGTTGCTGGGAATGCCCCCAGCAACACCCATGGAAAGGCTTATTTCATGCAGTTTTCTGTGTGAAAGGGTCACTTACTTAGAAGGCCATGTGAAGCCACGTAACATGGCTCTATGGGGTCTTATAAATATGCCACTGGGACATTGTGCCACCGGAACGTCCAAAAAGTGATGCTCACCGGAGCAATAGTGCCGGTAGGACCTCATAAATTAGGCCTTAGGTACTCATGTGTCCTATCCTGGGGAGGTTTTGTCAGAACATATGCTGATTATGAAGACATCAAGATAAATGTATGTAGCATTGTTACCAATATGAATTTCTGCCAGAAGGCAGTTAACACATATGTCAACAGAGACACCTAACATACTTAGAGTCCTATATGTAGAAGTAATCACACAAAGTATATGCACCAAGCATCAATCAACATTTCTGCTATGTATGTTTATATACATGTATGTATGTATGTGTGTATAAATGTGCCGCTACTTACACAATACAAAACCTAGGTGTAAAGCCATGCAACACTCAACAGAGGTTGGAAACCCAAGCATATGCCAATTTACAATGAAATTGGAAAAAGATTTGAAGTGCAACAGTTTTGCTCCAGTTTTAGGTTGATGGTTCTGATGTTTCAGATCCTGGTATATAGATGGAAAAGCATACTTTCTGCTGTTTTTCTGCTTGCACCCACCTATCTCCATGCTGGCAATGTACTTCCTTCTGCCGTTGCACTGTCCACCTGATTCGATTAGTCTCTTGGTCAGTGTTGTGAAGACTGTGAAAAAGTCTCTTTTACTATTCTTCTATTTTCATTATGTGCCTGCTCACAGATACTTTTATCTCCTGTATTAGAAAGTTTAAAGTGTTAGTATCATGTCTGCCTCCTATCTAGGCTGACATATTTTAAATATTTTTGTTACTGGCGCTGTCATAACATCCTTAAATCTTACAGTATAAGCTGTCATGTTTTTATTGCTTTTTGCTATACGAGCATATAATCAACATATGAAAGAAGATGTCGCATTTATCGCCATATTTATTTAGTAATGTTGATGATATAATGTCTGTGAGTATTGTTTTGTTTTGTAAAGATAAAACAATATTGGTGCTCAAACACTTCAAAAACCAATGTATCTGACCAGAAGTCAGAGGGGCTTCTCATTGGCTATCACGTCAGAGGTCAAATGGATCCACTGCGACAACTAGCATTGAGCAGAGGCAGATCAATGAAAGGTAAAGAGAAGCGACCTTCAGCCTGGCACTTATTATAATACCCAGGAGAATAGCTGTTGGAAATGACCATCTTTTGACAATTATTCCCTCAGATTTCAGCTGTGTCTGTTTTTCGCTGGCTTTAACTCCTATCAGTTTACTCCCAATAGCCAGGTTAAAGTGTATTTTCTTCCCTGTAGGAAGTTTGCTCTGTATATGATACTGCCACTAGGTGGTAACACAGATTCCTCAGAAGTGTACAGGGCTCAATGTAAAACCCAAAGAATTCTATTAGTGCTAGTGTGGGTGAGCAGCCTTAGGCCAAACACATAGGAGTGTAAGACATTTAAGGCCCGATTACAACTTTTCAGCGGGCAACTAACAAGTAGTCTGATAGGCAGGCGGCATGGCGCTCTCATGCCGGTGCCTCTTTTAAAGGGATCACACAAGTTTCCTGCACGAGATGGACTTGAACGTCGATGCGGTGCAGGAACCAGTACACAGTAACGCCCACTGTCTGCATCCACAAATGTTTGAGACAAGAGGCACTGTAGGGCCCCCTTTGTTTCTCTCTGCTAATGTTTTCATGACGGTGGAACCACCATGAAAACCGTGGCTGAGAAGAAACTCGTAATTTGTTTGGCGGGACCATGGTGATCCAGACAAGCATATTGTAGTCTTCGACTGCCACTCCAATGTCAGTGAATGGCAGTTCCCTGGCAGAGCCGGCGGTCCCAAGGTGGTCCGACTGTCCAGATCATAATCAGGCATTCAGACTGCTGATGAAGCAGTGGCTGGATCTGCTGCACCACCACAAGTCTGAAGGTCCTCAGACCACGAGACTTGTAATAGGGCCCTTAATGTGCAACCGTGATCAATAATGGACACACGACTCAAGAAGCAGATCCAGACCAGTTTTGAAAAAATGATACCTTTGTTGGTATTTTATTTTAAATCCAAGATCTTGTTGCAGAGGTAAGAATGTTTATATTAAAGATACTTTTCATGTGTAAAAGTCAACAGTGCAATATTCGAACAGTTCAAGATTATCCTTTAGAGGAAATCAAATTAGGGCTGTATCAATCCAGTATACATCTTACAGTTCCAGTTTTCGGGTGGTCAGAACAACACTGAGTCCAGGTTCAGTCGTTGGGGGCTGGGGGACTCATACAGTGATGACCTTTTGGCAAGGTGTTCGATACTGGCAATGATTTTTACCCTCACGGTCGGCGGGGCAATGAGCGGGGTATGTTTCAGCAGGTGGCTGTTGGACTTGGCCTTGTTTACTAAAGTTCACTTAAACTATTTGCTTTTCCCCTAGGCCGTTTTCCTGACAGAGAGCTGTGAAGTTATATGCTGTAGGTACTTGTCACTGCTAATCAGTGTGCAAGTACAGATGTTCCCTGTATAAATTATAGTGGTGATTGGTTGTTTCTGATTGGTATGTTTGCCTTACTAGCAAGGTCCCTAAGTGATGTGCACTGTGTGTGCCAGAGCTAGTACTAAAGAAATGTGCAGAGAGGGAACATAGGTCTTCAGTGTAGGGCCTGCAGACATTATTCTAAATTAGCATGTTGCTACCTCTTATCAGGCCTTACTTTCCCTTTTGCATACACATGGGGCACCCCGGTAGGATGTCCTCGGTAACCCCTAGGGAGGGTGCAGTGTAGGTAAAAGGCAGGACCTGTGCCAGTGTGGGTGCTTGGCCCTGACAGTGGAAAAGACTCTGCAAACATGCTCCCTGGCAGACTCTTGGATGAGGATTGAAGTTCCCTTTGCTTATGGGGGTCATTTAGGGGTTAACCAGCCTACCTCTTAACTTCAGTAAGCCCCACACAGGACCTCAGGACACAAGTGGACTTCATCCCCCAAGCAGCAATGCACCAAGAGGTGTGTTTGCAGAGTGGTGTAAAAAGGGGCATTTTCTCAGGCCACCTCTCTGCAATCCAGCTGGGTGGCATTTACTTGGGTTACCCCAGGGACCCTCAGTATTCATGGTGACATAATTTCCCAACTTACAACGTGCCTGGGGGCGTGTTTACAGAATGGGGCAGGGTGGGGCAGAGCCTCTGGCGAGATGCCGACTTTAAAAAAAAAAGAAATATTGGGAAGGGGCTGTGTGCCCCCCCTTCTGTTACTATTTTTGTAAGGGCCTGACCTCTTCGTTTAAACTTTTAAAAAAAACAGGAAGGGGGCCGTGCGGCCAACCCTCCCAAGGCCAATTTGGCCCTGGGGACCCCATCCCCGGGGCATGGCCTCCTTTTTAAAATGTATTAATTGGGAAGGGGCCATGTGGCCCCCTTTTCTCACTATTTTTGTAAGGGCCTGACCCCTTTTTATTTAAATTTTTTTTTAAACAGGAAGGGGGCCAAACGGCTCACCCTCCCTAGGCCACTATTGGCTCTTAGGACCCCATCCTGTGGGGCTGGCCTGCCGTTTTTTATTTATTTATCTGTTTTATTCATGGGAGCGGGGCCACGTGGCCCCCCTCCCAGGCCACTTTTGGCCCCGGGGACCACATCCCCCATGGCCTGGCCTTTGTGACGGGGACCGTGGGGGGAACCCCATGGTCCAGACAGCCACTCACCCACCTCCAGTGATTTCACTGACCATGGCATGAGTGATGTAATATGTGACATCATAAGCAGTGCATTGTGGGCGCGTGAGTTATAGTTAGCTCAACTAACTATAACTGGTGAATTTCTTTGGTTTTATATGAGTCAAATGCCCAACTAACTATAACGTCCCTGAAACCTATTTTTTTTTTCAGTGAATTTCTAAGGTTTTTTAAATACTAATTCCTAACTATAACGTCTGTAAAACCTATAGTTTATTCCGTGAATTTCAAAGGTTTTTTCAAAGTTAATTTCATATTTTAATATTTATAAAATCTATATTTTTTCTGATTGTCTTTTAATATTTTGCAACTCTTTTATCTTTTTTTAACTTTAAAAATTATGTAATGTTTTATATCTTCCCCCAAAAATATGTATATACATTTTTTTTTTAAACTACAGTCCCGTACCGGTAGTCTGCCAAGCTCGATCAGCACGCGAATCCTATCCACCACATGTAAATGATTCGCATTTCAAATCGGATGGGTTTGTGGCACTGTGTCACGCGTAACAACGTTGCGCCAGCTGCTATTTCTACAGGTCCACACTACCAAGCCGCTCGTAACATCATGTACGTATTGGTCGCGCCCACTGCGAGTTGTGTATGCGATGAGTGCATGCTGCCACGCCCTGTGTTACGTCATAGACGTAAGGTGTCGTGCCGCGTACACCATTCCCTATTTTTTTTTTGTTTCAAAGATATATCTAAATAACTTTAAAGTGTATATGAGAGCAAGCAATAATCAAAAATATTTTAAACATTTATATATTTCTAACTGTAATAAACTTATATTATAGTGAATATATTTTCTCAAAATTAAGTCAGGTGCAATCTCCTTGCGCGCTGGGTCATGATTGCCATGTGACCATAAAAAAAGCATTTTATTAGTTTTTAACATGTCCCATTGTAACAGTTGGAAATTGCCTCCCATTTTAGTCAATGTCTGTACTGCATTTGATGAGACACACCTCTTCTGCTTAGAGAGCTTTTTTCAATGTACACATATCTTACACTACACACAACATGCAACCATCATCTTCATCAATATTCATACTTTGTAAAGTAGCCTTCCACCTGTGATAGCCATACACTTAAAAGTTACATAACTGAAGTTTTCTCGACTATAAGAGGTAACATGGTTGCATACTCTGTCCACAGCACAATGTAATGTAGTACGGCCCAGAGGCAGTATCATGCATAGATAATGAACACACGGACAAAGATAGATAGTGGAAGTGGGTACGGGCACATGCGCTCGACTCCTTTTTATTACTAGGGTCACACATATATAGAGACGTCTGTGCTGAATGAGTGTGGGGTGAGTGTAAAGCAGCCCTCAGGGAATGGTTGCTGCTAGCATCAAATACAACAGTAATCATTGGATCACACACAGAGATTCAATATTAAAAGAATCAATAATTTGTGCTGCAGTAAGGTAGGTAAAGTAGATGTGAAATAATACAGAAAAAATTATATCATAAAAGAACCACAACTTGTGGTATACTGAGACACAATCAATAGATCTGAAATAATACACAAGAAGATGATATCATAAATGCTCCATCAGTTCTAGTGCACTCACATAGCCACATCAAAAGCATTCAGCATGTGCACAACCAGCAATGATGCGTGCTTTGTGCGGGCCGTACTAGGAGCAATATCTGTTGCCATCAACGCTGCATCATTGGCAATAGCGACTCGATCTGAATTGTGAACACTGCTGTCTGCAGTGTAGGCCAGACAGAGTGGTCAGTAAAGGCCCACAGCCACGTAGCATTGACTTGAGCTCCACAGTTTGCAATACGCAAAGCAACAAAAAAGCATGTGCGGAGCCTGCAATGATGCCTATGAGTGTTGCAGACAGAGCGCACTGGAGCAATGTCTTTTCCTACAGGACTGCGTCATCAACAATACCGACTCAATCTCAAACGTGAACACTGCTGTTTGCAGTGTAGGCCATAGAGAGCATTCAGCTAGGGCCCACAGCCACGTAGCATTGACTTGAGCTGCCCAGTTTGTCATACGTGAAACAAAAAAAAGCATGTGCAGAGCCTGCAATGATGCGTATGCGTAGTGCGGGCAGAGCGCACTGGAGCAATGTTTTTTCCTACAGGACTGCGTCATCAACAATACCGGATCAATCTCAAATGTCAACACTGCTGTCTGCAGTGTTTGCCAGAGAGAGTGTTCAGCAATGGCCCAGAGCCTCGTGGCATTGACTTGAGCTCCACAGTTTTCAATCCGCGAAGCCACAAAGACCATGTGCAGAGCCTGCAATGATGTGTATGAGTGGTGCAAACAGGGTGCACTAGAGCAATGTCTTTTCCTACAGGACTGCGTCATTTGCAATAGCGACTCGATCGGAATTGTGAACACTGCTGTCTGCAGTGTTAATTAAAGGCAGTGCTCACACACACAACCAACAACCATGAATACTTTTTCTCACTGCCAATTCACAAAATACAGCAACATAAATTACAGAAAACTCTGCAGTAAATAAATCAAAACAATTCGAATTGCGATTTCATCTGTCAACAGTCTACACTATTCACTGTTCCTTTGGACTGGCAAGATAAATTTGGTCACTTTACTAAACCTATAACTCATCTAAAAAAAGTTCTTCAAGCAAGTATACTAAAACAATATTGTATATATTTCAATTGACATTGTAGTTACTTGACTACTTTATTCTGTAATTGAAAAATCACCACTCAATCTGAATTGTGAACCCTGCTTACTGCCTTGTAGGCCAGAGGCAGTGGTCATTAACTCCTCACAGCCACGTACTGTTGGATTCGAAAGCATGGAGTTGGTTGCACCTGATCAGAGGGGTACACAGAAATCAATTCAGACTTTAACTTATGACATCCTCAATCATAGAATCCAGACCCTGTTTCACTGTTCGGACCTGCTGTACCGCGGTGCACTCCACCGACTGGTATCAACCAAGCACAATAATCATATGCAGCAGTTAGTTATCCAAGCACAGAGTTGTTGCACCTCAACGGAGGGAGTTACAAGCAGCTGTACTGCGGTGTACTCCACCGACTGGTGTCAACCAAGCACAATAATCATATGCAGCAGTTAGTTATGCAAGCACAGAGTTGGTTTCACCTGGTCGAAGGGAGTGCCTTCATCTTCACTCTCAGATGCAGTTCTAACATCGTCCATTGTGGGATCAAGACACCATTCCACTGTTGGGACCTCGAATTGGCTGCATCTGGTCGAAGGGAGTACCTTCATCTCCACTCTCAGATGCAGTTCTAACATCTTCCATTGTGGGATCAAAACACCATTCCACTTTTGGGACTTAGAGTTGGTTGCACCTTTTCGGAGGATGTACACCGAAATCATCACAGACTTTAACTTCTGACATCCTCTAATCATAGAATCTAGACCCAGTTTCACTGTTCGGACCTGCTGGTGTGGTCCAGCGACTACAGTCAATCAAGCACAATAATCATGTGCAGCAGTTAGCAACGGAAGCACAGAGTCTGATGCACCTCAACGGAGGGAGATCTGTAAAATCAAGCAGCAAGTAATATCGGACATCGTCCATTGTGGAATCAAGACACCGTTCCACTGTTGGGACCTAGAGTTGGTTGCACCTGGTCGAAGGGAGTACCTTCATCTCCACTCTCAAATACAGTTCTAACATCATCCACTGTGGTATCCAAACACCGCTCCAGTGTTGGTACCTGTTGGACTACCGTGTTAGTAGTATACAGAGCACTCTACGCTGCTGGGCCTCAGACTGGGTGCTGTGTACCTGTGTTGCAGTAGCCAGTGCTAATCTCAGGAGCCTTCCGAGCTCGCAGACCTCGGCCCAGGAGCTTCTGCCGGCACGTGGTGGGCCCTCTTTCACATACGGCGGTGTTGAAAAATGCACAGTGGAGCATGTGTGCATTGCAGCGGCCATGATGGTTTCTGGATAGCAGCACGCTGAGAGCATCATTCACGCAGCCACCTTCACTCATGGCATCCGCCCTGTGGCAGTGTAACCTGTGCAGACCTGGCAGACACGTTCACCATTCTGGAACACAACCACACCCAGAGAAACGTGCCTCTTCTTCATACCCATACACTAGCCTTGAGTATGCCGATCCAGCCCACAACGCTAAACATTTGGGGGGGAGGAGGCACGTACCTGCTACCTTTCTGTAATCTTCCCTACTGACTGTACTATCATGGTTGCATCCACTGTCTACTACACTCAATAGACCATCAGTGTATGTTGACATGTACATGTCTGTGATCTGCATACTCAAGTCTGTCTGCACATCCCCTCAACACTTTGCATTGTATACTTTTATAATCGAGAATCACTTGCCACCTTCCCACATACTTTGCTCTCATCTCTCCCCGCATTCTGCATTGTGTGGCAGAGGCACCATGCCATGTTTGGTTTGTGTACATGGCTAGCCACGGTTCCCACAGTATATAGGTGTACATGTTGTTTGTCATGTTGTATGTGATTTTATAAAGTAGCACGTTTATTCACAAGCAGTGGTTTCTCCCATTTACCTATCGCTGTCTTAAAGAGCATACAGAAGTTTTTCTCACAGATGAAAAGTGCGACTACAATGGTAGTCATTCATTACTATCAAGAATGTCCAACTACACGGTGCTTCAAGACTTACAGCCCCCAATCTTGCGTCCTTTCTTAAAAGGATGCCAACTCCCACAATCAGACCAACATTCAAACATCTTCCTAATGGCAGTTATCAGCTTCTCAATAACATGCACTCCTACGGAATGTGAGCTGGCATACCTATGTCCTTACTGTTTCAAACCGACTAACTTCCTGTGGCAATGTCTATTCCTACCCAGACAAACTAACTCCCAAACTTCAACTTGGCCTTCAATCTCTA
This sequence comes from Lissotriton vulgaris, assembly GCF_964263255.1. Taxonomy (NCBI): domain Eukaryota; kingdom Metazoa; phylum Chordata; class Amphibia; order Caudata; family Salamandridae; genus Lissotriton; species Lissotriton vulgaris. The sequence continues at coordinate 314,330,784 of NC_141696.1, forward strand.
CTTTGAAAACAGATTTCATTAAACAAACCAAACTGAAAGTGCTTTTGTTCACAACAGAAGTGTCCCTCACTTCTGCAAAAGAAATTTACTGACTGCAGATACCACAAACTTCAAGTAAAATACACTCCCTTTTAAATATGAACCTCCCATTATACTTTGTGAATTATTACACAATTTTCAACACATCTCACACTCAAGGTCTGGCACACTTTTTTAACATGATCTGCTCCAGGCTTCTCACATGCTTTTAAACTGTTTTTCTTTTAATACCAGACTTCATTCATTTGATCATCTCTGGAATAACAGGAACAGTGCCCATAATTCTCGCTCTCTTTGCGGCCATCCCATTACTAATTTTGCTTGTAAAAAATGGCTGCGCTCTTTGTGGTAACAACCATGTCCGACGGGATACGCCTCTATGCAAAGCTACATCAATACTGTAAAAAAATGAAAACACTTTTTGGCTGCCTGCCTCTATCTATTATCCGAGCCAGCTACAACATAACATTTATTTACATATACGTAATCTGCGTACAACCATCTTTTTATTGCAAAATATGCTCATTCGACCGGCGTAGGATCTATGCCATGCCAACATCCCAACATTCGCTTCCAATATCCAGCAGGTAATGCAGTATCTGGAAAACCATGAACGTGATTGTTCAGGCAGTGGAGAAATGGCGAATGCAATGCAAAAAGGTATGGTGGCGGAATGGGATGTCTGCACAGCCGCGAAAGATCTTGTGCAACGCGGGACCTTTCACAGCATCGCAGATTGCCTGCCAATTCAACTTGCTGCTCCAACATTCGAGGAACATTACTGTCCCTTCGAGGATATGAATTGTATCACTTCACTTTTCTCATGCGATGGCAACAATAGCCTCTTGGACTTGTAAGAGACTCACATTATTCCTGGATGGATTTTTTTCCATCTTTTTTTACTTTTCCCTTTACATTTTTTTAATACACTTTGATTGTAGTACTTTGATATAATAACTTTCTAAGTATACACAGACATTTGAACTCTGTCTTCATTATTGCCCCTTACATCTCCACTCTAACCAGGGATCGGTGATGTAAGGCCCATGCAAATATGCAATTTAGCTAAATTAGCCCAAACCCGACACCCATTTAGAAACCACGTCTATATTTTGTGCACACGTCTCTCTGCCTGCCTCTTATCCATGAAGCCCTTTCACACAAATGTACTCATCCTCTGCTAACAACATGGCGGTCAAAATGAAAAAAGACGACATTGTTTAGGAACTGGTTGGCACAGTGTGGTAACTGTATCCTACCTTTATTTTCATTAGACAACTTAGTCATTTATGTCTAATAGCTATTGTTTATGTCACATTGAACTGTAACATGTAATGTGGAATTTACTGATGCAGGACCTTCGGTTTGGATACAGCAGAAGTGGTTGGATGCCTTAGCTCTCTGCACAAGAATGTTTTTTTGAAACAGCTGAAGACAATAATGTATGGTTTGAACAGAAAGGTACCGAATGTGCTTCTTAAAAGTGCAATGTTTGTGGTCCTCCTCAAAGTTCTGATGTGGGTAGAACTATTACCAATGCTCACACGCACCAGATTGAATTTACTGTACAATAGATTGCTGACTGCTCTACTGTTGATAAATTTGTGTTAGAAAAAAACCGTGTACCAGGTTGCCTAAGAAGTTTGATAATTACATTCTACAATTTTTTTTCTTTTCTTAAACGATACATGTGGGAATCATATCCTACCTTTATTTTCATTATAAAACGTAGTCATTGAAGTGTAATAGGTATTGTTTATGTCACATAGAACTCTAACATGTAATGTGGAATTCACTGATGCAGGAGCTTACGTTTGAATACAGCAGAAGCGGTTCAAGTTTGCATCAGCTGGATGCCCTAGCTCTTTCACCAGTGGGTTCATTTATGGCACTTAAATAAAGACACTTTCTATATTACTTTCAAACTCCATTGCTTTATTACACACAGCCACTTTGTTAGACACACCTGATTTCACCATTTGTCTTCTGTGGCATTTCAACATTCTGCAATATATTCTTCACAATTATTTCTTTAATCCTGCTTGCTAAAACACTGCATTCAAGTCTTCAGACCGGTAGGAGTGAGTAGTTCGCTTAAAACTCCCAGTTTAGGCGCACAGTTTCATCCCTGAATTTTCACCTCAGCACCATCTCACTCTTGGCAAAACAACACGTTCACACCGGTAAGGGTAAATACTTCGCTTCGGCCAGCATGCTACAGCGCCCACAGCACATCTGTTTACAGCACTCAGCTCACGGTTTAGGCGATGTCAAAGTTATAAAGAAAACAAAAAATGTTCTTCCTATGGAAACTTGGTCCTAACTACAACTACCTACTGGCGACCGCCAGAAGGTAATATATCTATCTAGATCGATATTCACTGAAAAAACCATAGGTTTCATGAGTGTTATAGTTAGTTAGACATTTCACTCGTACAAAACCATAGAAATTCCTCTGTTATAGTTAGTTGTGCTAACTATAAGTCGCGCGCCCGCAATGCACTGCTGATGATGTCACATATTACATCATTCATGACATGGTCAGTGACATCACTGATGACATCACTGATAGCATCTCAAATGACATCACTGATGACATCACTGATGACATCATCCAGTGAATGTGGTTTTGTTTGAAACTTAAATATCTATTATATATATACCAATCTGTATTGAAGATTGAGTGGATACATAACTGTCTGGATGGAGGATTTAGTAGCTGTCTGACTGTTTAAGTGAGTAATTAAATGTGTCTCACTAAATATATGGGTTAGTAACCAAACTATGTGAATGTGTGTATCACTGTCTCTGTTGTTGTATAACCTGCTGCATCAATTGGACACTAACTACATGAGTGTCTTTATTAGTTATTGATTAGTTGGCTAAGTATTTGTAAGGGAGACTGAGTGTATCTGTGGTTGGGTTGGGGAGTCGGAACTCTATGCATAGATATGTGAGTGGTTGATTGTCTAGGCATATGGGTTTAGGAGTGTTTATGAAAACAGTTGTTTTGGTGTCTGAGTGTGTTTATTTGTGTTTATTTGTGTGTAGCCGCACCGAAACTGTGGAACACACTGCCTCACTCAATCAAGACCAGTACTTCCCTCTGGTCTTTCCGCAAAAATCTCAAAACCTGGCTTTTTAATCAATGAACATCAGCCCCCCTTGTTGGCTAAACATTGCAGTTACTCAGCGCCGAGATGCCTGAGGGCCTTCGTTCGCGCTTTACAAATGTTGTTATAAATAAATAAATAAATAAATTTGTAAGTGAATATATTTGTCAGTAGTACATCTCCAATAAAGTAGAAAAATAAAAGGTATTGTATATGAGAGATGGTGTATATGAATAAGTATACGTAAGAGTCAGTGATTGTGAGAGTAACTGTATGAATGAGTGCCCCAGGGTAACTGCGCGCTATATAAAATTTTAAATAATAATATTAATAATTGTAATAGTGATTTTTTAACATAGTAACTATGATTTACTATGTATATGCATAAATCAGGTGTTGTGTGTATAATTGTGTAGGTGAGTAAATGTAAGTGCGATTGACTCTTTTCATGAGTGAGTAGCATCATGGCATACCCAACTAGGATGACTGTTGATGTGTCAATGTCTACATAGGTGTATGAGTCATTTGATAGTGTTACCATTGATCTGTGACTGCATGTATAAGTGATTCTGTGGGTGAATAGACAGTTGTCTGTGTAGATTTAGGAATCAGTGAGTGTGTATGTAGTAACCGGTATGTGTGTGTCAATGCTTTCAAATATGGTAATCTGTATTTTACAGTGAGTGATCAAAGGTTATACTAGTGTGTGATGAGGTGTATCAGATTTTCACACGGAAGATGTCATCAGTGATATCATTTGAGATGTCATCAGTGATGTAATCAGTGCCGTCACTGACCATGTCATGAATGATGTAATATGTGACATCATCAGCAGTGCATTTCGGGCATGTGAGTTATAGTTAGCACAACTAACTATAACGGAGGAAATTCTAACGTTTTGTATGAGTGAAATGTCCAGCTAACTATAACACTCATGAAACCTTTTTTTTTTTAGTGAATTTCAAAGTTTTTTAAATGCTAATTCATAACTATAACGTCTCTGAAACTTTTTTCCGTGAATTTCAAATGTTTTTTAAATGCTAATTTCTAACTATAACGTCTCTAAAACCTATGTTTTTTTCTGTGAATTCCAAAGGTTTTTTTAAATGCTAAATTTTAAGTGCAATAGTAGTTATACCTATTTTTTGTACTGAATTTCTACAATTTTGTAACTGTTTATTTATAAATATTTTATTTATTAATCAACATTATGTATTTTTTTGAAAATTGCAAAAAAAATTAAAATACATTTGAAACTGAAATATTCTTAAATATTTTGTATTTTTATATATTTTATTATATTTATATAATTTTCTTTTTTCATTTTTGTTTCAAAGTTTTTGGGGGAGTCGCGCACCCAAAGCATACCTAGCGCAGCAGGTCTGCGTATTCTAGCTGCCATTTTGGAAAAGTTGTGAAGGATCCGCGTATGGTGAGCGATGAGTGCGTGTTTTTTTTCAGTTACGTCATATACGTACAATATTACGTGGTGTGCGCGACCGGTATGCCACTGGTCCACGACTCACGCTGTGGCGGGCCCCGCGTGACGTCATATACATACTGGGACGCGCTGGTGCACGACTCCTGCAAAGTTTTTTAGGTTCTAAAATGATATGTATGTGTCTTTAATGTACATATTAGCGCAAAAGATTATCTAAGGTATTCATAAAAATAATATATTTCGACTTGTAATAAACTACTATTATTTTTAAATATATGTTTGCGAAGTCGCGTCGGGTGCGCGCTTCATGAGCGCACAGTGAGCGGATCCCATGTGACCTAAACAAGAAATATTTGATTGGTTCCCTACATTTCCCACTGTAACTATTAAAGAATCCCACCCATTTTAATTATTCTGTTTGGAGCAGTTGATGAGAGACATCTCTTCTTCCAGAACTGGTTTTGGCATTTTCTTCGGTGTTTTTAAAAAATTGCATTGGAGAAATGGCATCTTGTTCGCAAGCTCCTCATCATTCTTCAGATGAAGATATCTTGGAGGAAGATCCACCGAAGCAGAGACCTGAATTAGTGGTAGGGAAATGTTTCACCTTTCCTGCCAGAGAAAAAAAGGTAAATGCAGGAAAAGTTACATGCTTGCTGTGTGACAGGGTCCTGTCGCGAGGCAGTGACAAAAAATACTCCTGTGGAACAGCGAGTATGTATAAACGTATGCAGACCATTCACCCAAAGAATCTGGCACGAGAAGAAATGAGACATGCAGCAAAAAATCCACCACCAGGCATTGACAGCACCTCCTGAGCGTCCACTTCAGCACCACCAGTAGAAATTCGCCCAGAATTTGCTAATCTGCAGCAGCACTGCACTAAGTGCAAAACCATCATCTGTTATGGTGAACAGTCAGTGGACATTATTTGTGCAGCTCAACGGAACCACAAATGCAAATGATTTTTATTTTTTTTGTTATTGGAATGATGTTGAATTTCAAAAGCTAACTGTTTACTTAGTTCATTTTTTGTTAAATTTTTAAAAAACACCAAAAAAAGTACCACATTTTTTTAAAACGACATAAAAAATAGAAAACAAAAAACAGAAGGAAAAAAAAATTCAGAACTACCTTATTTGGTTTGAAAAAGAACTATATTTGCTTGGTAATGTCTAAAAGTTTGGTTGAATGTATGTGTAGAGCATGATTGACTGAAAGAATGCATTAGAACTGTATGGTGAATTTATAGGGGATAGATCTATGTGGAAGTGCTGCAGCGTGGCACTGCAAGCCCTATAGCTGCACCGCACTGTGGCACTTCTAAAGCACTGGGTTGTGACATATTTACATGAATATGTCCCGAATTCTGTGCTCCCTCTGCACTAGCACATAAACTGCAGCCATGCAGTGACACAGGCACCCTTGCACCATGGTCAAGGATATCTGTGCCATGGGGAGATTGTTTTTTGTGCAGGAAGGGACTACTTCCTGCACAAAAACAATCACTGAAGGCATTTTCCTCCTTCAATGTGGGCTGTGGAATGCTGCATGCATTAAAAGAGGAAAAAACAAGGATAAATGAAAACATTTCACCATGTTCTGCCTCGCTACACCACCTCTAGGGTGGCGCACCATTCACACATATCTACAGATTTACACTTTCTCGTAAATCTTGATATGTGTTATTCCATGGGTGTTGTGTGGGAACAGACACAGCAACACCCATGGTACGTCCCTTCAATGCAAAATTCTGCGTTTGAATAGGTCGTATTTTCAAGGAGAGGAAAAGCCACTTGGCTTAAAGGTTTGTAGGGATTGCGCACAGAATATTGTACGTGTTGAGTGCTAGTAGTTGACAGCAGGATAAGTTTATAGGCACTTATGTTTCAGCAGAGTGATTAGATAAGGACATGCTTCTGTCAGGATGATTGTAGGAGTGAACACAGATTCACAGTGTGATTCAAGACAAGCATGACTATTACCTGGACTTTTTGTCAGTTTACAAGCACTCTTACCTGTAGGATGCTTGTTAGATGATTTCGCAGTAACGTTATAGACCAACTTACCTTGGCTCTAAATAACACCCAGTGATATATAATTAAACACTAAGGTTATTAAATAGAATCTAGGGAGGAGGGCTGAATCTAGGAGGCTGCCTGTTCCTTGATTGTCCACCTGCGAAGCAATAGGGAAGAATATTGTAACTTCACCTCCTTTTTAGCTATTTGATTGCTATCCTAGTCTAAGAGTTGCACTCTTGTTGTTTAAATCCAAAGAGGAGCCTACCTGCGACTTCTGAAGTTAGGTGTCACGTCCGTGTTGTCGTTGTGAAGTGAGATGGAATAGGTGTTGATGGTCTTAGTGGAGATCAAGGGGAGGGCAGTCTTTGGAGAAGTTTGTTGTATTCCTACATGAAAATGTAAAGGGGTGACTAAGTTACTGATTTTTCTACATCTAAGAACTGCTATTTTAAAACCGTAGATTAAAACATTCCATTCTCTATGTCACTTACTCTTTTTTACCCTCTTGAATTTGTTCCTTCACAACCTATAATGTCGTATGAGAAAATCATGAATAAAAATAACACACTCTGAACAGTTACAAAGTTCAAAACACAAATGTTCCCTTTAAATCACGAAAGCGTTCAATGGTTAAGTCTTTAAATCTTAAATGTTTTCTTTTTCAGGAAACAAGAATGTTCTAGGACATGATTCAAATAATCGTCTTTAAATCATGCCAGGTAAGTATCTTTTCTTGGTTGCTGCTTGCTTGTGGTGGACAACTACATTTAAGTAGAAAAATGTTCACTTAGCTTTTAAAATGTTCTTCTTTCTTTCTTGCAGCTTATGAAGGTCTTCGCGATGTCCGTTGACGCCAGGGTACCTCGCAGAAGAATCCAAAGGACTAGCAAGACAGGTGAGTCTGCTGGAAGTCGAAGGAAGGCAAAGCGTCTTGGTACGTCGGGTGTGGCTCTTTATACTCGTGCCACACCCAAACGGCTGCTGACGCATTGCGCACATTTACTTACGTGCGTATGTGTTTAAACTGTTTTCCTCTTTTGCCGGTAGCTTCAACAAAAGTGCACCAAGCTCTCTTACCTGTGCGAACGAGTATTTCCAATAAACTATGAGTCTCTTTTTGTGCAAATATCAAAGCTGCATATTTCCCTATACAACTAGCAGTAACAAACATATCACATAACGATTATGTTACAACGAGCTGTTACAAATATGTCAAAAGACAATCATATTACAAAATCAATATGCAGAATATACATATTTATTTATTTATTTATTAATGGCATTTGTAGAGCGCGTGCAATTACCCGTAGGCGTCTCGGCGCTGGTATGCAATGCTGTCTATCCCTGATCAGAAGATTGGTGGCTGGGTTTACTGGTTGAATAACCACGTCTTCAGTTTCTTTCTGAACTGGAGGAGTGTGGGACTTGTTTTAATGTGGTTCGGTAAGGAGTTCCAGATTTTAGGGGCTGCGATAGCAAAGCGGCGATCACCCCATGAGACTGTTCTGCTTCGTTGGACCACAAGTTGGTTAAGCGAGGAGGAACAAAATTAATACCACAATAACCATTGCTGTGCTGGATGCACGGGACAGGGGTGGGTCTCGAAGTGGGATAAGCTCCTTTAGGAGCACTGCGCCAAACTATTGGTGGAGTAATAGGTTTCATGACACTTTTGCAGGACTGACTCAGTAGTCTGCTAGGGGATAAAGGACCGCCTACATTGTGCACATTTGATTGTAACACTACTTGTCTCAATGCCTGGTCATTCTGCAAGTGCATAGACAGTGACTGGGTTCCTAGAGGGCTAGTAATTGACAGCAGCATACGTTTATAAGCACTTATGTTTCAGCAGAGTTATGAGATAAGGACATGCTTCTGTCAGGATGATTGTAGGAGTGGACAGAGCTGCTTTAGATCCATGGAGCAGGTCATCAGAGCTGCTTTAGAGCCAGAGAACCAGGCAAACAGCGCCATTGTGAAGCCAGAGACCCAGGTCAGCAGAGCTGCTGTAGAGCCAGAGAACCAGGTCAACAGAGCTGCTTTAGAGCCATAGAACCAGATCAGCAGAGCTGCTGTAAAGCCAGAGAAACCAGGCAGCAGAGATGCTTTAGAGCCAGAGAACCAGGTCAGCAGAGCGGTTGTAGAGCCCGAGAACCAGGTCAGCAGAGCTTCTCCAGAGCCAAAGAAGCAGGTCAGTAGAGCTGGTCTAGAGCCAGAGTCCCAGGTCAGCAGAGATGCTCTAGAGGCCGAGAACCAGGTCAGCAGATCTGCTTTAAAGCCAGAGAACCAGGTCAGCAGAACTGCTCTGGAGGCAGAGAACCAGGTCAGCAGAGCTGCTCTAGAGCCAGAGAAACCAGGTTAGTAGAGCTGCTTTAGAGGGAGAGAACCAGGTCAGCAGAGCTGGTTTAGAGCCAGAGAACCAGGTCAGCAGAGCTGCTCTAGAGCCAGAGAACCCAGTCAGCAGAGCTGATTTCTAGCCATAGAACGAGGTTAGCAGAGCTGCTTTAGAGCCATAGAACCAGCTGATCTAGAGGCACAGTACCAGGTCAGCAGAGCTGCTTTAGAGCCATAGAACCGGGTCAACAGGGCTGCTTTAGAGTCAGAGAACCGGTCGGCAGAGCTGCTCTAGAGCCAGAGAACCAGGACAGCAGGACTGCTCTAGAGCCAGAAAAACCAGGTCAGTAGAGCTGCTCCGGAGCCAGAGAACCAGGCCAGCAGGACTGCTGTAGAGCCAGAGAAACCAGGTCCATAGATTTGCTTTAGAGCGAGAGAACCAGGCCAGCAGGACTGCTGTAGAGCCAGAGAAACCAGGTCCATAGATTTGCTTTAGAGCGAGAGAACCAGGTCAGCAGAGCTGCTTTAGAGGAAGAGAACCAGGTCAGCAGAGCTGCTTTAGAGGGAGAGAACCAGGTCAGCAGACCTGCTTTAGTGCAAAGGAACCAGATCAGCAGAACGTCTCTAGAGCCAGAGAACCAGGTCAGCCAAGCTGCTCCAGAGCCAGAGAACCAGGACAGCAGGACTGCTCTAGAGCCAGAGAAACTAGGTCAGTAGAGCTGCTCCAGAGCCAGAGAACCAGGCCAGCAGGACTGCTGTAGAGCCAGAGAAACCAGGTCCATAGACTTGCTTTAGAGCGAGAGAACCAGGTCAGCAGAGCTGCTTTAGAGGGAGAGAACCAGGTCAGCAGAGCTGCTTTAGAGGGAGAGAACCAGGTCAGCAGAGCTGCTTTAGTGCCAAGGGACCAGGTCAGCAGAACGTATCTAGAGCCAGAGAACCAGGTCAGCCAAGCTGCTCCAGAGCCAGAGAACCAGGACAGCAGGACTGCTGTAGAGCCAGAGAAACCAGGTCTGTAGAGCTGCTCCAGAGCCAGAGAACCAGGACAGCAGGACTACTGTAGAGCCAGAAAAAACAGGTCCGTAGATTTGCTTTAGAGCGAGAGAACCAGGTCAGCAGAGCTGCTTTAGAGGGAGAGAACCAGGTCAGCAGAGCTACTTTAGAGGGCGAGATCCAAGTCAGCAGAGCTGCTTTAGTGCCAAGGGACCAGGTCATCAAAGCTGCTCCAGAGCCAGAGAACCAACACAGCAGGACTGCTGTAGAGCCAGAGAAACCAGGTCAGTATAGTTGCTTTAGAGCGAGAGAACCAGGTCAGCATAGCTGCTTTAGTGCCAAGGGACCAGGTCAGCAGAGCTTATCTAGAGCCAGAGAACCAGGTCAGCAGAACTGTTTTGAAGCCAGATAACCAGGCCAGCAGAGCTGTTGCAGAGCTAGAGAACCCAGTCAGCAGAACTGATTTCGAGCTATAGAACGAGGTCAGCAGAGCTGCTTTAGAGCAATTGAGCCAGGTCAGCAGAGCTGCTTTAGAGGGAGAGAACCAGATCAGCAGAGCTGCTTTAGTGCCAAGGGACCAGGTCAGCAGAACTGCTCTAGAGCCAGAGAACCAGGTCAGCAAAGCTGCTCCAGAGCCAGAGAACCAGGACAGCAGGACTGCTGTAGAACCAGAGAAACCAGGTCCGTAGATTTTCTTTAGAGCGAGAGAACCAGGTCAGCAGAGCTGCTTTAGAGGGAGAGTACCAAGTCAGCAGAGCTGCTTTAGTGCCAAGGGTCCAGGTCAGCAGAGCTACTTTAGTGCCAAGGGACCAGGTCATCAAAGCTGCTCCAGAGCCATAGAACCAAGACAGCAGGACTGCTGTAGAGCCAGAGAAACCAGGTCAGTAGAGTTGCTTTAGAGTGAGAGAACCAGGTCAGCAGAGCTGCTTTAGTGCCAAGGGACCAGGTCAGCAGAGCCTATCTAGAGCCAGAGAACTAGGTCAGCAGAACTGTTTTGAAGCCAGAGAACCAGGCCAGCAGAGCTGTTGCAGAGCTAGAGAACCCAGTCAGCAGAGCTGATTTCGAGCTATAGAACGAGGTCAGCAGAGCTGCTTTAGAGCCATAGAACCAGGTCAGCAGATCTGCTTTAGAGGGATAAACCAGGTCAGCAGACCTGCTTTAGTGCCAAGGGACCAGGTCAGCAGAACTGCTCTAGAGCCAGAGAACCAGGACAGCAGGACTGCTGTAGAGCCAGAGAAACCAGGTCCGTAAATTTGCTTTAAAGTGAGAGAACCAGGTCAGCAGAGCTGCTTTAGAGGGAGAGAACCAGGTTTGCAGAGCTACTTTAGTGCCAAGGGACCAGGTCAGCAGAGCTACTTTAGTGCCAAGGGACCAGGTCATCAAAGCTGCTCCAGAGCCAGAGAACCAAGACACTAGGACTGCTGTAGAGCCACAGAAACCAGGTCAGTAGAGTTGCTCAAGAGCCAGCGTACCCAGTCAGCAGAGCTGATTTCAAGCCATAGAACGAGGTCAGCAGAGCTGCTTTAGAGCCATAGAACCAGGTCAGTGGAGCTGATCTAGAAGCAGAGTACCAGGTCATCAGAGCTGATTTCAAGCCATAGAACGAGGTCAGCAGAGCTGCTTTAGAGCCATAGAACCAGGTCAGTGGAGCTGATCTAGAAGCAGAGTACCAGGTCAGCAGAGCTGCCTTAGAGCCATAGAACTGGGTCAACATGGCTGCTTTAGCGTCAGAGAACAGGTTGGCAGAGCTGCTCTAGAGCCAGAGAACAAGGACAGCAGGACTGCTGTAGAGGCAGAGAAACCAGGTCAGCAGAGCTGCTCCAGATCCAGAGAACCAGGACAGCAGTACTGCTGTAGAGCCAGAGAAACCAGGTCTGTAGATTTGCTTTAGAGCGAAAGAATCAGGACAGCAGGACTGCTGTAGAGCCAGAGAAACCAGGTCAGTAGAGTTGCTTTAGAGCGAGAGAACCAGGTCAGCAGAGCTGCTTTAGTGCCAAGGGACCAGGTCAGCAGAGCTGATCTAGAGCCAGAGAACCAGGTCAGCAGAACCGTTTTGAAGCCAGAGAACCAGGACAGCAGAACTGTTGCAGAGCTAGAGAACCAGGTCAGCAGAGCTGCTCTAGAGCCTATGAATTAGGTCGACAGAGCTGCTCTAGAGGCGGAGAACCAGATCAGCAGAGGTGCTTTAGTGCCAAGGGACCAGGTCAGCAGAGCTGCTCTAGAACCAGAGAACCAGGTCAGCAGGACTGTTATGAAGCCAGAGAACCAGGTCAGCAGAGCTGTTGTAGAGCCAGAGAAACCAGGTCAGTAGAGTTGCTTTAGAGCGAGAGAACCAGGTCAGCAGAGATGCTTTAGAGGGAGAGAACCAGGTCAGCAGAGGTGCTTTAGTGCCAAGGGACCAGGTCAGCAGAGCTGATCTAGAGCCAGAGAATCAGGTCAGCATAACTGTTTTGAAGCCAGGGAACCAGTTCAGCAGAGCTGTTGCAGAGCCAGAGAAACCAGGTCAGTAGAGTTGCTTTAGAGCGAGAGAACCAGGTCAGCAGAGCTGCTTTAGAGGGAGAGAACCAGGTCAGCAGAGCTGCTTTAGTAAATCTGGCCCCCAATCTTGGTCTGTTTTATTTCTAAAAAAAATATCTGCTACATAAATGTTGTTTACTGCAGTGTGACTCTTTTGAAGAACTGTACCATGAAATGTGTTCTTTAGCTGTGGTGTGGAAAATATGTCCTCACTAAGGGCCAAATGTATCAAGCCAAATTGACTTTTGCGTTTGCGAATGCAATTTGGACTAATGGTATGTATCAAGGAAATCTGCTTGAAAAATAAGGAATCGCAAAATTTGCGATTCCTTATTTTGTGATTGCATTTAAGGAATCACAAATTTAGCGATTCCCTAAATGCAATGTAAGAAGCCAAAAAAATTCGCAAATTGGCCTTAAGGAATCGCAAATTACCACCAACTTCTAGTTCGTAGTAAGTTGCGAATACCTTTAAAAATGCATATTTTTGCATTTTTCAAAGTGCCATGTGACTCACATACATGCCCTTAGGGCATGTATGTGCGCCACATGTGCACCCATGCATATTTCAGGGGTGCAACAGGGTGTCCTTTGGACACCCCTGCACCCTTGAAAATATTCTCAAATTTCCGAATAGCAAATTGCGAATCGAAAATTTCCCCTTCATTCCTATGGGCCTTCTGGCCCAAAGAAATGAATGGGAAAGTATTCCTTAATTGCGAATTCGCAATTTACGAATTCGCAATTAAGGAATATCAAGAAATCGCAAAAAAATTGCGATTTTCTTGATACATAGCAATTAGCGATTCTGTAACAGCGATTTCTTAAAAATCGCTATTGCAGAATCGCTAATTGCTACCTTCATACATATGGCCCTAAGTTAGCAATGGACATTTGCCTTTCCTTGGTCACTGCTACAAACTCAACCCAAGTAATTCGGCACTTGGACTTAAATGGTTGTAAGCACACAGGTGGGTGAGGCAGAACAGATGTGACTCATAGATCATGGACCAGAACATGTCTCGTCTTTTAATGAAAGACGTCAAAGTTCGCCTTTATGTCATGTGTTTCTCTGCCAAAACATGCGTTAAGAAATGTCTCTTGTGATTTTCCCCATCACATAAATTCAGACGTGAATGAGCCGCCTGCTGCAGCTGTCTGAAAATCAGGTCAAGGACCTATTTTGGATAATAATGAAAAGTGACTTATTTGTCAAAAATATCAGAATATAGACGAGACATATATTTGTCTGCAGCTTGTTTGCCAACCAGCACCCTTAGTAACAGTTTTTTCTCCGATCCAAAATATTACACTTTTTAATGATCTGGAACAAATTCAGAAGAATAATAGCCAGACATCAGGACGATTCTTTTATCTGTCAAGGAGATTGGATGGCGGGTCAAGGTCTGAGCCCTGGGACTTTCATTTCTCAGCAGTCAGTCACGAGAGGAGGATAAAGTAAAACCTAAGCATACTTTGGGGAAATTGATTTGCCGATTGCTTCTGGTCGTCATTTGTCATCAGTATTAAGAGATATTTGCCTTGTCCCACGGAATCCCGGGAGCACGCCTTCACTTTATATTTTATAACATACAATGGCATTCGACTGGCACATTCAGCGTGTGGGGTACCGGAACTGTTCCCTTCCAGTCAATTTGCAACAGACAAGAACACAGCTGCGTGACCATTTCCTGACCTTTCAACCATCCCTTATGCACATCCCACTCAAGTAAACCCTCACCTTTGTGCTGACACCTTCACACCTCAAAACACCTGCACAATCTGATTCTGCTGGTGCCTTAGGTTTTTTTTAAATTTTATTATTTAGACTACGTTGATCCTTGCAATCAAACACTAGCAATTCGGTTCATCAGTCGTAAGCACACGAGATATAGTACAAGAAACATATCTATACTTCAAACACAGAAAAAACATTGTATTGGCCCAGAACAATTAAACCAACTCACATAAAAAGAGTATACTTTTAAGAACCACGGGGCATATTATGAAGGGGGTTTATCTCCGCTTTTTTGGCTTTAAAAGCCAAGAAAGCGGAGATAAAATTATCTCCCTATTACCTAGCTGCCGCTAACACCAGTTAGTGACAGCTAGTTGGAGATAGCGATCATCTTGGGCCCCACTTTGCATGTCAGTGATATTTATCACTAATGAGATGCAAAGTGGGCGTGCCAAGATGTTAGCGACTGAAAACAGTCGCTAACATCGCTATCTCCTATTACCAACTTTTGGAGATATTCACGCTAAGCGGGAATATCTCCAAAAGCTAACACCTGCCCTGAGCAGTTCTTAGCCATGTTATCCAATGGGAGGTGGATAACATGGCTAAGAGCATTAGCTTGCTAATGCATGAATATCGCTGACTTTTCAGCGATATTCATGCTTTGCGGCGATTTTTACCGCATTTGCGTTAAACCTTGATAATACCAAGGTTTGTTTGCGGTAAAAATCGCCGCAGCGCTGCGGTAAATATTTGTCTCTAACCAAGCAATAGCGATAATTATCGCTATTGCTTGGTAATATGCCCCTGCATCCTTTATTAGATCAGTGTTTGTAAAAGTGTGGGTTGTGAGACACTGGTAGGTCGCCAGACAATTTCTGATGGGTCGCAACAAATATGAAGATGCTGCAGGAAGCTGAGTCTCTGTATAGTGTACTAAAGAGAAGTAAACTGTGTAGAGCAGTGATACTCCTCCTGACCTTCACATGGGGCCCCCAGTAGAACCCCTGCAATAGGCTGCTCTTTACTAGATCGAGCAGTAACATGCAGAAAGATGGTAAATAAACAGCAGGCGTTTATTTAAACTAACTGAAGTAAAACAGAAGAAGCAGATATGGTGTACTGCCTCACTCAACTTTAGGAGAACATTATGTTTTTAAAACCTTGATCAACACACTTGTAAAAATATTATAACGTCTCATCTAATCTAAAACAGTGTATTTTATGAAGATGCAGATCCTTTCACCTCAGTTAACCAGATGATATCAGAGCATTAAGTATTAAAACATTAACAGAGAAACGTTCATGCATCCGTCCACCCTGACAACAATGCCAATGGCGAACTAAGAGGATGCCAGTTGTCACATGGAACCTTCTGGGTGGTCTGGGTTGTTATTATACATGGAGAACATTATACTTTATTAAATCAAACACAAGAGAGATGCTTTTCAACACCGCATATCCTGGACTCAGGAGGCAAAGTGAAATGAAACAATTGTCTAGGATCACACAACTTGGTCAGTAGGGAAGCTGGGGATTGATCCCAGGTTTTCTGATTTCACATTTTGTAATTCTTTTTCATTCCACTTTAATAATCATGTTGGTTCCTTTTTACACCTCGATCTCCCAAGCTATTGATAGCATCCATCTTAACCCCTCTCCTCAAAAAGCCCCACTCCCACATGTTCGCATAAATGTGGGCCTCAGACCCATCACCGACCACACGTTGGGGCCCTTAGGGAAATGTTTATGAGTACCCATGGTGCAGAGTGCCCACAGAATCCCCAAATGGTACACAGAGGTAAAAGTTGATAATATGAATGTTCTATAACCTATGCAGTGTATAGTTGGAATGGCACACAGAGATGAGTGCCATGTCGACTCTCTGGACTTTCCTCCACCAAGACATGCAGCCTGCAATGGCAGATGACATAGACTTGGTGGAAGGGTCCTGGGGTGGCAGAACCAGCGCTGGAGCCCCAGAAGACTCTCTTAAGACTCTCAGACAAATCTGCAACTTCTAGGGCCGTAGTACATAGCAATATGAGGGATACACTGCATAGATGTATGTCGAGTCTTGGGTTAATAGATCTATGGAGACAAAGATCTGGGAACACTATGGGAGTCTCATACCATAACTATAAATACAGGCATAAATCACGTATTGATTAAGCCCTATTTAGTCTTTCAATTAAGGATCAGGTTAAAAGCATAACATATCTGCCTCTACATCTGTCAGATCATTCTGCTGTTTTCTTCACTATAAAATCAGAGCAGAAGTCCACTCACCCATCTTGGTCTTTCGACCGAACAATTCTATTGGAGGACGAGGAGAAAGAGTATTTGAGGCAGGAAACTGTTTTCTTTCTAGAGCAAAACTTAGGCTCTGCCTCTTTGGTCATTGTATGGGAGGCTTGGAAGGCTTTCATCAGGGGTTGTATTACAGGTAGGGCCTCATTCAGGAGAAAGGAATATGAAGAGGCAATTCGACATATAGAGCAAGAATTGACCCACCTAGAATCATCAGACCAGTCCCTCGCTGATAAGCAAGAGGAGAAAATAGAATTAAAGGCCAAGCTAGACACACTATTGCAGGAAAGGATAAATAAAAGATGGCAGGCAAGCAAACTTGCCCACTTCGAATATGGTGAATCTGCTGGAAAACTGCTGGCTTGGAAAATCAAAGCTGATCAGTCCAGAAACTTTATTAAGGAAGTGAGGGTCGCTGGGGAAGCCAGTAGTAGGTTAACAGATACAGCCATTGGGGAAGCCTTTAATGAATTCATCCAGAATATCTATACAGAGGAACTTAATGTTAATTCAAATGAAAGGAATAAATGGATGAATAATATAACTCTCCCAGAATTGGAATGCCACCAAACTGAAAAACTAGATAAAGCTATAACAGAGCTGGAAGTTTCCAATACTATTAAACAACTAGCCCAGGGTAAAGCCGTGGGACCAGACGGTCTCCCAGGAGAATTATGCAGGGTACTTAATTCTATTCTTACCCCAGTCCTTACGAACCTTTTTCACAACATAATGATTAAAGGGGAGATACCACCAAGTTCTTGGGGGAAGCCAATATAGCTTTAATATTAAAAACAGGTAAGGACCCAGCTGAGTGTGGGTCATATCGCCCAATCTCGCTTCTCAACAATGATTACAACATCTTCACCTCAATCTTGGCTGCGAGATTGGGAAGCGAGATTGGGTCAATCATTCCCTCTGATCAAAAGGGGTTTATTAGGGGTCGGCAATTGGCCGACCTAACCTACGACTTGGTGGGAGCCGCGGATATTGCTTCAACTTTTGGCCTACCCCTGGCCATCATGACCCTTGACGCTACAAAAGCGTTCGATAGAGTAAACTGGGTATATTTAAAATTAATAAAGGAAAAATATAATCTGGGTCCTAATTTTTGCAGGGCCATAGGCTTACTGTATAACAACCCTAGAGCATCCCTATTAATAAATGGCACTCAAACAACTCCTTTCAAATTTAGTCGAGGAACAAGGCAGAGCTGTCCCTTGTCCCCCCTTCTTTTTAATTTATATGTCGAACCTTTTGCGCAGTCTATCAGGGAGGATACCAACATTCCACATTTTACTTTTTCAGGCTGGGAAAAGAAGATCGGTCTCTATGCAGACGACATAATCATTTACACAACTGATCCCGCGCTGGCATTCCCAATTATTATAAAGAAAGCGGAGAATTTTGGAAAATTTTCGGGATATGAAATTAACGCAGGGAAAACCGAAATTATGGTTTGGAATATTCATAATCTCCAGCTCCCGGTAAAATCTTCATTGAGGTACCTGGGTCTTACAATTACTAAAGATCTAGAACACTTGGCTCAAAATAACTTAGCCCGTATTTCCCGAGAATCCCAAACCTTGATGAAAGCTTGGTCCTTCCTCCCGCTCACCATCTATGGGAGAACCAGCTTGATAAAAATGAGTATCCTCCCGAAATGTACTTTTATTTTTAATTCTATCCCGTTTGTATTCGACACCAAACAGCTTGCAAAATGTCAGCAAAATATTAATTCATTTGTTTGGGGGTATAAATCCAGCAGATTAGCTTGGAAAAAATTGAGAAGGAGAAGAGAAAAAGGGGGGCTCGCATTGCCAGATTTGGAATACTATGCTTGGGCATTTCATCTAACCCACTCCAGGATGTTACTTAAGATCCCTTGGGAAAATGCAAATGGGCGTATGTACAAAGCAATGCTAATGGGATCGGATCTTCCAGTGAACGGCTTTCTCTTTAAGTTCGGCCACCAGAAGTTCTTTAAAAAAATTAGATTAAAGTCACTATTGGGTGCTTTAAAAGAATGGTCTCAAATAAAGTCTAAGATCAGGACAGGATACCTATCCAAACATGCCCCGATTTGGGATTTATCGGGACTAGCGTCACAAGAAGCCAACACAGTAAAAAGAGTCTTGCTAGATGCAGGTATCACACAGTGGGGCGATCTCCTGGTGGAAAAATCAATCATAGATTGGGAAATTTTTAACTTCAAGGTATCATCATCATTCTCTTGGTTAGTATACTTGCAATTAAGTAGTTGGCTTCGGATTCAATCTAAGAAGAAAGCAATGATGGGAGAGGAGAGTCTATTAGAAAATATTCTTGTCGAAAGACCTCCCGGGAAAAAGGAAGTAGCACTCTTCTACTGGCATATCATAGAGGATTGAGAGAGGGAGCTCAACCTCCCGGAAAAACTTTGGGGTCAGGAGGGAGAACCACATATGGAGGACATATGGGAGGAATCTTTTACCCTGCTCTATAAAATTATCAAGCCAGCATGGCTGAGGCGCAACCACCTTTTTACACTTCACAGAGCGTACTATTCCCCTAAACGCCTGTCGAAATTTCAACCCGCGAAGTGTTGTTGCAAATGTTCTCTTGTAGCTGCCTCAGATCTTCGCATGTTCTGTGAGTGCCCGAGCATTGCTACCTTCTGGAACGAAGTGAGAATAACACTTGAATCCATTCTTGGTTCATCTATCACGTGCTCAGGGCTTTTAATTATTTTTGGAGTAAATGACAATATCAAGGGATTAGAGAGAGAATTTCTGTTTTACGCCATTTTATTGGCAAGAAGAGAGATCTGTAAAAACTGGATCAATATAAACCCCCCAACACATGCAGAGTGGCTGTCTTCATTATATGCAACGTCAAAGCAGGATCTATCTAGAACATGTAGTCGAATGTCTGACATAATATCGACAGACAGAATATCGAAATGCAAAAATATCGGAGCAAAAATATCGACAGCAAAAATATCGGAATCCTATCTTCATTAAGGTAAGTACAAAAATATCGAAAAAATAATATCGTAGTACAAAAATATCGGAATCAAAAATATCGTTTTTTTAAATGTATTAATAATAATGTAAAAATAATTTTAAAATACATATAATTTTACAAATATTAAATAAAAATATTAAAACAAAATTAAAACTAATACATATACATTTAAAATAAATAAAACACTTAATAATTTAATGTAATTATAATTTTTATCATGTAATTTATTTGATTTAATGTAATTTTTTTTTGTTTTTACCCTGTACGCCTGTACCCCAAAAACCCAAAACTGACCCTGAACCCTAAAAATATCCCTGTACCCCAAAAACCCAAAACTGACCCTGAAACCTAAAAATACCCCTTTACCCAAAAACTGAAAACTGACCCTTATCCCTAAAAATACCCATTTACCCAAAAACTGAAAACTGACCCTGAACCCTAAAAATACCCCTTTACCCAAAAACTGAAAACTGACCCAGAACCCTAAAAATACCCCTTTACCCAAAAACTGAAAACTGACCCTGAACCCTAAACATACCCCTTTACCCATGAACTGAAAACTGACCCAGAACCCTAAAAATACCCCTTTACCCATGAACTGAAAACTGACCCAGAACCCTAAAAATACCCCTTTACCCAAAAACTGAAAACTGACCCAGAACCCTGAAAATACCCCTTTACCCAAAAACTGAAAACTGACCCTGAACCCTAAAAATACCCCTTTACCCAAAAACTGAAAACTGACCCTGAACCCTAAAAATACCCCTTTACCCATGAACTGAAAACTGACCCTGAACCCTAAAAATACCACTTTACCCAAAAACTGAAAACTGACCCAGAACCCTAAAAATACCCCTTTACCCAAAAACTGAAAACTGACCCTGAACCCTAAAAATACTCCTTTACCCAAAATTAATTAATATTATTTAATTACCAATTAATTATTAATTAACAATAACAATAAAGTAAATATATTAGCACATTTGCTGTAATTAATATAATTTAATAATTAATATTATTTTTCCCAATTAATTAATTAATAATAACAATAAATTATATATAAAAAAATTACTATAATTAATGTAATTAAATAATTAATATTAATTAATTACCAACTAATTAATAATTATAAATATGTACAAAAGTATATTAATTATTTAACTAATTAATAGAAATTAATTACCAATTAATTATTAATTAAAATATGTACAAACATATATCAATTAATTAATTATTATTAAATTACTTCCCACCCTATTCCCCTATAAACCCATAACCCGCTACAGAACATATTTATCAATTAATCAATTAATTAAAAATAATTAAAAATTAATTCTCAATTAATTAATTAATAATTCCTACTAATTAATAATTAATTTAACATAATTAAATTACTTCCCACCCTATTCCCCTATAAACCCACAACCTGCTACAGTAGTAAAAAACAATATTTAATTAAATTACATTAAAAATAAATAATAAAACATAATAAATACAATATAATATACACTAAATTTATTTAAAAATTGATATTAGTAACATCGAAGTTATTAATTTTGATATTATTGACATCGATATTTACAACTTCGATATTACTAATATCATACCAATATCGATATTAGGACTGTCGATATTACTTACCTTCGATATTTTGTCCCATCGATATTTAAACTTCGATATTTTTGTATATCGATATTTAAAAATCGATATTTTGTCTGTGTACCCATGTAGTCCTCGTTCTTTGAGATTTTGGGACCTTTTGATCAATTTGAAAAGGGACAGTTAGTCAACCTGGGTTTTTTTTTTTTTCCCCTGGTCCGATGATTAGGCCTAAAATCTCTCTGTCCAAAGGGAGGCACCGCACAGCTATTGGACAACTGGCTGAATTGGTCTGAAGGGAGAATGTTCGTCCATGCTCTGCTAGCGACATGGGGACTGACTCTCTGAGTACTTGAAGCTTAGTATTGGGCTTCTTGGTGCTATAGGGGGGTTGGGCCTTTTGTCTGTGCGGAAATGAGCACAGTTGGATCGACTAAATCGACTAGTGAGGTAGTGTGGCTCACTGGTTAGAGGCGGCAGACCCGAGAGCGGAGGACGGCCCGGGACCAGGGTTCCATTCCCGGCGCGGCAGGTTTCTGGACCAGGGTCAGCGGACTCGATAATTCTCTCGCCTCGGTGCCCACTCTGATCAGCGATCACACTCGGCAACTCTGGGCATTAGCTTGCCTCATCTTCACTAACTGCCCCACCAGACCGCCGGGGATGCCTGGTCTCACCCTGGAGATACCCATTAAGGGACCATCTCTCAGGGAAGCCAGGAAGGGTTTCGCAGCGGTCGAAGCGCGGAAATACTCCCCCGGGAGTGATTCTAGCGCTATATAAACACGCAAAAAATTAAATGGCTAATGAGGACCAAAAAAAAAAAAGACTCTCTTAAGTACCCATGTCTTAGATACCAGAGGTGCCATTTACTAGGAACTTACAGGGTGCGCTTACAGTTCAAAATCAGCCATCAGGCAAAAACCAGGGGCTTACTTTCCTACTGTGCATGATAGGGAAAGGGCGGGACTGTGCTGTACTGAACAATATACAGTTCATGTTTGTCATTTGCCAGTGCTGGCACACAATGTGCTGCCTAGTGCCAATGCAGACACCATGGTGCAAGGATGCCAGCATTAAAAGTAGGCATATACCTCTTTCTGTGTTTGCTGCAGAATGCAGCAGACATATAAAGAGTAAGTAATGAGGAGAAACAAATATATTTTTCCTTATTACATCTCAGCTGAAAAGGTGCAGCATTCTGATGCATTCCAGGTCCAGCAGTATTGCTAAATCTGGGAATACTTTAGAATTCAAGGGTGGATGCGTGGGAACACTCATGCTCCATCCATGCAATGTCTTTTCAGAGCAGAGTAAAGCCTAGCAGCAATATGAGCTGTGTTGTGTTACTCTGGATTTATCAAGCCACTCAGGAATACTTACGGTGGCTTTGGGAGGCTTGATACATCACATCTCAAAGGTTGCATCACTTTTACACCCTGTTAGACCAGACAGTCTTAGGCTGGTCTTTCCCCAAACTCGCAAGGGCTATGCAAAACCTACATCAATATGCTCCTTAACAAATGTCAGGCTATATTTTCAGACAAATTGCTTCTTGTGCATTTAAAATAGGCATTGGTGTTTATTTTCTCCCTCTGGCTGTAAAGTTAGAAGAGATTTTAAAGTGAAGTCTGTGACCGTCTTGTTGGGGTACATGGAAGGGGAAATGTATGATCTAATTTTTTATTACACACAACAACATTTAAATGAACTGTACATATAATTTAGAATATATCAGCAGTTAGAAAAGGAAAATGAAACTGTTAAAGATGGGGTTTCTGGTAGGCTAGGGTATACACCTAAGCCAGGCAGAACCCACAACTCTAGTCAGGGCAAGTAAGTTACACACCAAAATAACCTGTGCTCACCGCCTGAGAGGTTGGTGCAGAGCAGGCAGGTTTATCATCAGAGGCCATGTGTAAAGCATTTGCACAACACACTCACACCAGTAACACAATGAATGCCCCACAAAAGAGTCTCCACACAGGATTATATAAAATGTATCATATATTATATATAAACAGAGGCCATAACAAACTGTGCATATTATGCAAATGCTTAAAAAAATTCTCATTATCCTGGCCATGCAAAAGTTTGAACGCTATATCTTGTAGTCCCACTGCATGAAAATGCAACAGTTTAGGACAAAGCACATAAATCATCACATCACCCAAAACACAGGAAGCATGATAACTGGGCACAATATTGAGGTCTTGCAACCTTACTCATTATCCTGTCACTACCAGAGTCAACAACATAAACATCACAAAACATTAGTACCTGACATGTGACAGTGAAACACAGTATTCCCATAAGGAATACACAGACATAGGCCCTATGTCCTCCTATTAGCAAAGATACAGTAATTAAGGGTAAACAGTCAAAATATCGAGTACAAAATATCGATTGGACATAATATCGAGTTTAAAATATAGAATGGACAAAATATCGAATGGACAGAATATAGACATCAAAAATATCGTTTTTAAGGTAAGTGATGTACTATCGAATATTAAAAATATAGAAAGTTAAAATATCGAAGTATATAATATAGGTTATTAAAATTATCGAATTTTTAATAATATCGAATTTTTTATTGTGTTTTTTATGTTATTATATGTGTGAAAAGTGTGTATTTACGCTATCCAACGCTTTCCCTACTGTTGCACTCACTGGAGTGGGATTAGTAATTTTTACCCCTACGCTATCCAACGCTTTCCCTACTGTTGCACCCACTGGAGTGGGAATAGTAATTTTAACCCCTACGCTATCCAACGCTTTCCCTACTGTTGCACTCTTTGGAGTGGGAATAGTAATTTTTATCCCTATGCTATCCAACGCTTTCCCTACTGTTGCATTCTCTGGAGTGGGAATAGTAATTTTTACACTTACGCTACTGTACGGTAATAATATTGGATATTATTTAATTATATTATGTTACTATATATATATGTTTTAACAAATATGATGTAAACATTTTTTTTGAACTTTCATTAATTATTTTAATATTATAAGTTAATTTAAGTATTTTTAAGTATATTTTAGTAATTAATTTTTAATATTAATTTAATTTAACATTGTTTTTAATAAAGTCGATATTTTTATAAACTATATTTTTGTAAACAATATTTTTAACTCGATATTTTTGTACTTACCTGTTTGTAGATACAAACTCGATATTCTGTCTGTAGATATTTTGTCAACAATATTTTTGATAGTCGATATTATGTCCCTCGATATTATGTCAGTGATCCGTAATTAAGGAACAAGAGAAGGGCTCAGAGGCACCTGCGTACCAATTACATGTAATGCAGTACTTTTGGTGAGAGCAGCTTAAGGTGATATGGATATGCTAAATACTTTACAAGTTTAGGGGCATATAAATGTGTGCAGGTCCATGCCGAGCTTCGCCTGCACCCATGACTGTACAACCAATAAATCATGGCCCCAAGGTATGGTAATTCCTAAATCACCTCGGCAACTCCAGTACACAGTTACATAAGGCCCGATCTACAAGACCACTATGGTCCGGGTGACATGAAGACACACCAGGCAGTTTAAAAAATAACAATGCTAGGCAGTAGCAAGTCACTACACCATCAGGGCCCAGCCGCACCAGGGGAACAGACCAGGTACCTGTGAAGTCAGCGAGCAGTTGGCAGGTCTCAGCCCTAGGACTCCCACTGTTCATACCAGGATCGCTTTGGGCGTGGGACCCACGCTGTCTCTTGGCAATCTGGAGCACGGCTCAGGGAGCGCTCCTGACTCCAAAAAGAGTCAGGGCTAGCAGTGCTGGTTGCGGTACAGAGTGTAAACCTGCTGCACACTTATAGCGAGCAGCGCAGGTTCAGAGGGCACCACACTGTGTTTAGTAAAGATTGCAAGCCTCCTGAGCATTCCCAGTTAGCCGCAGCAGGGTCAGAGTGCACCGCACCATGTTTAGCAAGGGCATGAGTCCTCAGATACTAACAGGGCAATGATGCAGGCTCAGAGTCCAACTGCAATCAGACAGGCACCCAATTCACAGCATGTTGAGCCCAGCTGATATGTGGGCAATGCTGGTTGTAGTTTAAATAGCAGGAATGGAAGCACAGTACATTAGTTTTGTCACTATGCGCTGACCTCAGCGATATAGTTACAAACAATGAAGGCAGGCTCGCTACAGGCAAAAAGTAGTATGAGCGAAATACCCAGAAGTAGTATGAGCCCCAAGGAAGACTTTGATGTACCTGTGTCTTCCATAACAGAAGGGAAGCCTTGTATTTCTAGGAATAACGGGATATAGAGGTCAGACTCCTTCCTCCCTTACTGCAGAGGAAGCAGGCATCAGGTCAACACAGCAGTGCACAGTGCAAAGTGGCAATCCCTCCTGTTGATGAAACAATCAATTTGTAGCAGGCCAACAAAGCAGAGCAGTGGCAAAGTGACAGTCCTTGATGTCAGCATAGCACCATTTAGTAGCAGAATCTCTTCAGGACCCCAAAGTGAATCAAAAACATGTACTTACTCTAAAAATGTCTTTGATGTAAAGGTGACTTAAAAAAACGTAGACGTACACAGCACCCCTTTTTGACCCTAACCCTGGCTCCAGACATCAATTGGAGCCAAACCAGCCCTTTGTGTAAGGACAGGACGCAGCATACACAAATGTAAGTGCACTCAGCCTCCCCCTCTCCCAGCCCAGGAAGACTATCAGTATGTAAATGGATGCTGATGCCTCTCATGTCACACCCAACCCTGCCTCTGTTGTATTTGTCTGGAAAGTATACACAAAGAGAAGCTATCACTTTGCCCTAGCCGTTGTTTGGAGTCAGGCTGCAAAGCACAAGAGTTATGAGCACAGAGAAATGGCCACTTTCTAAAAGTGGCATTTCTAAAATAGTAGTTAAAAATGCATCTACACCAGAAAGCATGATTTATGACTACCATTCAAAATATACAAAACATGGCATCACTACTCCTGGCAGATCTGGAATTACCACTGACACATATCTAAGGGAAATCCCAATGCAAGACTGTGAGAGGAGTAGCCCTCACAGCAGTGAGAAACAAAATAGGCTGAAAAAAAGAATATGTTATTATGGTAATTCACAGAATCCTAAAAGCATGTCTACTATCATATTGAACAATTGTCTCTGTCTAGTCTGTTAAAGCTAGGTGGGTCATGAAACTGAAGGTAAAAAAATTAGGTTGTGATTCGAAAACATTGAGGATGCACTGATTTAGATGATTTAGGGAGAATGTAGCTATATGTTTTTCCTCTCCAATCCAATCAGCTGTGTTTTTAAATCACCCTAGTAAGTATTTTAAAGAGAAACAGCCATGCAACTTTGCTACTATTATTAAAAATGATTTGCGTGTATAATTAAGAGTGTGAAACTAAAAAGTGTCACGTGAAAAGTGTTGTACAAATCTGTAGAGCACCACGTTCTCAAAATCCAAATTGTTTATGCATTAGCAATAGAGGCTATCGTACTTTGAGACTATTGGTCTTTAAATACCTGCCCTACATTCCAAAGAATGACTGAGTGAAGCAGGCATGTATAACATACTCCAAGGAACAATGACCAGACACCTTTGAACATAAAAAATGACATTTCTCAGCACAGCTTCCACATAAATTGGCTAACAATGAAGACATTTTTTGGGGCAATTATTCAATATCCTTTCATAGTGTGCCAGGTTTGTAGTATCTTCATCATAAGAGGTGTAAGTTTACTCTCTCCAAATAAGCCTTGAAAAATTCTTGTAAAGGCTACCTTACTACTAAAATAGGTCTCAAAACTGGAAACAGAGATGAAGATATTCAGGGAATTTAAAATCTGGATATGCAATTGTACTTGATCTATCATTTTGTGGGTAGCATTTTTCTTCACTGCTACATTTAAATTAATTTATCATTCCAAAGTGGCACTTTCAAGTAGATTATCAGGCATTTGTTTATTAAAGAAGCTACCTGAAATAGGTAGGGTGTAAAAATTAGCCATTTTACAAACGTATAATCACATGCCATAGACAAAGCTTTCAAGATATTTTACAGGCTCACAGAGCACAGCTATTGCTTAATTTATAAAACCCTACCACGGTCAGAATGCTAAAAGCTTAACCTAATTTTGCACATGTTGGTCTCATTCAACAATGGTGACACTATAAAGTTGTATCTGTATAAAGAAATAAGTCACTTAGCATAATTTACAAAAGTAGCATTAAGTGGCCTCTGGAATCACAGAACCAATATCAGCAACATGCATATTGAAATCATTAATAATTATAACTCGAAGATCAGCTTAAAGTATATTTCAGGAATGTTACCATATTGCCCACAAACATCACCGATGCAAATTTAGAAAATTCATACATATTGCTATTAAATGCCAGTATTTTATTTTGAAGAAAGATGCATAAAATGCAATTTCTGTTTCAAAATAACAGATTTTAGATCTTAATACATACATGTTCAGACCACAATCATCAGCTGTTCTTTTCCTTAAGTGCCGTCATGTACTACTCTAAAGAATAGACAAAATCTATATTTCATGTCAATTTATTACTATCGAATACAAGGGGCATTCATGTTATGGTAACCATTTTGACCACTGTTATGCCAGGAGTGGAGGGGATTATTTTAGTAATATGAATAACATATTGTGGACAAGACTAAAATGACGGGGCTCCTATTATAACACAGACGTGGCACTAGAGGATCTCTAGTGTCATCCCTTCCCGGGCACACAAGTGTTTATCTTCCCACACAAAGAAGACTTTCAATCCAATGTTTCAATTGTTCATGAAGTTTATTTTATATTTGTAGAAGAATTTATCATCATTATTTCATGTTGTTCATTCAACATCATTCATGTGTTTGAAGGTCAGACATTGTCATAATAAGGCATCCAATGCATTTCGGGCATTATATAGCATGCCCTTCATCAGGGAAATAGACACTATAAAACAAAGAATAATAAAATCATATCAAAAACATTCTGTGTGAGTCTTTTTAACATCAATCATGACATTAACTGTACAGGATCTGCATGATATGTGCATATAACTATATGTGAACTGTGTGTGAATTCAAGGGTTCAGTGATTCACATGCTGTGGTTAGTATTAGTGAAAAAACAGAAAGAATTTCTCAAAGGAAAAAGCTATCACTCACATGGCTGCGTCTCTAACGATGCTTGTTGTACTGCAAATTAAAAATGAAACGATGTTACAAAAACAGCCTCAACTGGTGGGGCAGTCCATAAGACAGAGATCATTCTATCAAAAAGACTGGTGGTCTGTATAGTCCCTCAAAACTAACCTTGCTCGGTAATATGCGCGCGATTACGTCCTTCTCTCCTCGTACTCCGCGATGGCACAATGAAATGCCGATCGCGTTCTCCTATTTAACCTAGATTCTGGTCATGTGACGAATCACATGGCATGGCCATGGAAGAAAGACTCATTACCGAGGGTGGCGAACCAACGTCTGATATCTAAGTAACACCCCTGTTATTGAGAGTAATCTAAATCCTAATTATCATAATGGGTGGCATGAAGTGCCGGTTACGAAAAATGCTGAGAAAATAGGCTAACGAAAATAAAAATAAGGTTGGAAAAATAGATGTGGTTGGAAAGAAAAATCGGGAATCGAACTTCTCACTGTTAAGATGTTAGATGGGCTGTTCTGTGGTTAGTGCTATTGTGGAATATGCAAAATGGGAAAGAATATTAAGAATGAAAGGTGTAAGTGTCAAGTGTGTGTATGAACTCACATAGTATACACAAGGAACAGTCAGGGGAGCAGTTAATTATAGGTAACATGCGAATTCAATTCTTTCATTTAACCCCAGTGGTTTCTGGCAGGATAAATTTTGTATCCAATAGTTCTCTCTCTGCAGAAGGTATTTAGAATTGTCTCTGCCTTATTCTTTCCCATTTTGCATATTCCACAATAGCACTAACCACAGAACAGCCCATCTAACATCTTAACAGTGAGAAGTTCGATTCCCGATTTTTCTTTCCAACCACATCTATTTTTCCAACCTTATTTTTATTTTCGTTAGCCTATTTTCTCAGCATTTTTCGTAACCGGCACTTCATGCCACCCATTATGATAATTAGGATTTAGATTACTCTCAATAACAGGGGTGTTACTTAGATATCAGACGTTGGTTCGCCACCCTCGGTAATGAGTCTTTCTTCCATGGCCATGCCATGTGATTCGTCACATGACCAGAATCTAGGTTAAATAGGAGAACGCGATCGGCATTTCATTGTGCCATCGCGGAGTACGAGGAGAGAAGGACGTAATCGCGCGCATATTACCGAGCAAGGTTAGTTTTGAGGGACTATACAGACCACCAGTCTTTTTGATAGAATGATCTCTGCCTTATGGACTGCCCCACCAGTTGAGGCTGTTTTTGTAACATCGCTTCATTTTTAATTTGCAGTACAACAAGCATCGTTAGAGACCCAGCCATGTGAGTGATAGCTTTTTCCTTTGAGAAATTCTTTCTGTTTTTTCACTAATACTAACCACAGCATGTGAATCACTGAACCCTTGAATTCACACACAGTTCACATATAGTTATATGCACATATCATGCAGATCCTGTACAGTTAATGTCATGATTGATGTTAAAAAGACTCACACAGAATGTTTTTGATATGATTTTATTATTCTTTGTTTTATAGTGTCTATTTCCCTGATGAAGGGCATGCTATATAATGCCCGAAATGCATTGGATGCCTTATTATGACAATGTCTGACCTTCAAACACATGAATGATTTTGAATGAACAACATGAAATAATGATGATAAATTCTTCTACAAATATAAAATAAACTTCATGAACAATTGAAACATTGGATTGAAAGTCTTCTTTGTGTGGGAAGATAAACACTTGTGTGCCCGGGAAGGGATGACACTAGAGATCCTCTAGTGCCACGTCTGTGTTATGTACCTTGACGTCGCAGGACCCTCGACGCCACCTTACGGTGCACCATAAAAACAACTAACTGTTGAACTTTGAGATATAACAAATTGCTGTGCATTTATCCAATTCTATTATGGGGCTCCTATTATACCACATAGAGTCCCAAAAGTGTTGAATGTGCTCACAGTGCTTTAAAGAGAAAATAACCAAACACAAGGACCAACCCAGATACCCAGTTCAGAACCTGGGTCAAATTATACATCAAACAAACACATTGTGGGTCACAGCTGGTACGACCCGGCCTTTTTTGTAGGGTTATCCCTAATCGTTTTGCCTTCTATCTCCTATTTTTGTTGGCTTGAGGATTCTGGGCACTTTACCACTGCTAATCAGTGCTCAAGTATGTATGCCCTCTCTGTAAATGGTGATTAGGCTTGGTTATCCATGATTGGCAGATTTGATTTACTGGTCAGTCCCTAGTAAAGTACACTGTGTGTGCCCAGGGCCTGTGGCACTGATTGTGCCACCCATGTGAGTAGCTCTACAAACAAGTCTCAGGCCAGCTTCTGAAGTGTATGTGAGTGCAGTTTTAAAATGACATGTCAACCTGGTAAGTGCACCCACTTTCCAGGCCCAAACCTTCCCTTTTATTATATGTAAGGTGCTCCTAAGGTAGGTCCAAGGTAACCCAATGGGCAGGGAGAAGTGTATGTGAAAGGTAGGACATGTATTGCTGTGTTTTACATGTCCTTATAGTGACATACTGCTAATTTAGTTTTTCACTATTTCAAGGACTAGCTGTCCCATAAGTTATCATTAGAGATGCCTTGTAAAGCCTTACAAGTGTAACTTTCAATTGGGACGAGATAGAGATTTGGAGTTAGAGGACCCTGAACTCAGAATTTAAAAATACATCTTTTATTGAAGGTGTTTTTTTAATTGAGTGTTTGAAAATGCAACTTTTAAAACGTGTGCATTTTCATGCTTTACCATCCTGTGCCTCTGCCTGCCTGTGGAATCAACACCTGGTTCAGGCTGACAGTTGGGCTGTTTGTTCATTCACTTTAGACACATGAAGGGAGCTGAGGTGGGAACTGCATATTCTGATTGCCCATCACCAGGCTGATGGGCATCCCGGAGCTAAAGTGGTGGGAGGATTTGTCACTGACACCTGAATAGGGCTGTGCCTGTCCTCTCACAATGCTGTCTTCACTCCTGTAGTCTGTCTTGAGCTCGGTCCGGGCAAGGGAGGATCTGTGCACTACAAAGTCTATCCTTCAAAAAATGCCTATGTCAAAGCCAAGAAGGAGTTTAAGTACTGTATCTATAAATTCACAATTAGAGAAGACTTCTGGATCAAGAGGATACTCTGCCACAAGAAAGAGCTAAAGAGCTGTTTAGGAGTACTGCTCCTTTGCTGTGTTGCTTTGCTGGGTTTGCCTGCAGTTGGTGCTTCTGTCTTGGAGGGAAAATCGACTAAACTTTGTGTTGTATCCTGCTTGAGTAGATTCTCCAAGGGCTTTTGTGTGCATGCCTCTTGTTAAGATGTCTCAGGGCCATCAAAGACTTCACCTGTTCGCAGCTGGAAGAATCAACGCTGGGCCAATTTGCGTGGCTCCAAGTTTGCCATAGCCCGAGTCCCGAGCACTGTGTTCCAACTGTCCAAGACACCCGCTCTGACTCCGACGCAGACCTCGCTGTGCCGCTGAAAAACCATTGCATCACTGCGTTGCGGCCAAAGGATCGATGTAGCGCCTGTTCACGGCTGGGTGAATCGACAAAGTGCCTGTTTCACCGCTGCCACATTGACTCTGGTGCATACGGATTTTCCCATGCATCACATCTGTACTCCAGGTCAACATCAGTAAGGAACCGAGGTCGTGCAGTAAGAAACCGATGTATCACCTCCCCGAGCAGTAAGAAACGGAGGCAACACCGCCTCTCCCAGTAAGGAACTGACGTATCACCTACCCTGTGTGATAGTAAGGAACCAATGCATTACCTTCCCCATGCATGAGGGACCGATGCATCACCTTCCCTGCATGTGTTTTCGTCTTTAATTTTGAAGCATCCAAGGTACTTTGCGCTAAAATGGGACACATCCATAGTTTTCTATGGATTGAACTGTTTAAACCTTTTTAAAGTGATATTTTCATTCATGTATGTTGGAACTTTTTGTTTTGGCCTTGTTTTGATTAAATAATGATTGGTTATTTTTTAAACTGGTGGAGTGTCCATTTGTAGTGCTTTCTCTGTGTTACTGGGTGTTTATGTACACAAACTTTACACATTGCCTCTGAGATAGGTCTGGCTGCCTGTGCCAAGCTGCCAAGTGAGCTGAGGTTATCTTGGGTGAGTAACTCCCTCACCCTGACTAGAAGGAAGGGTCCCTACTTGGACAGGGTGCAAGCCACTGCCAACTAGCGACCCCTATGTCTAACAGAGATAAACCACAGATCCATCACACCAATAGTATTAAATCCACTTGGGTTTGATACTATTTTAACTATTAAGACAATAGGCCCAAAACTTCATATTCATGTGATATATAATACCACAGGGTTATGATATAAAAGTAGAACAATCCGTGTGGATGGTGCAGGGTGTAGAAGAATGTTCTCAGTGCATATGAATTAATTTATATGTGTGCCTAAATACATCCTAATATCACGAGGTATCAACATTTGGGCACACCTTAACTATGATATCAGTGTTCATAATCCTGCCAGTGGGATAACTCTTCAGTATGTCAACATTTCGACCTGCATGGACCCATTCAATCGGTCTCTTCAAGACAGTGCCAACCAACGGAGGACCTAAAAATAAAAATAGGACTCATAGTAGTCGAATCAAAAATACCCTTTACATAGGTAATCATTGCCAAATAACTATTCATCAGATCTTAAGCTACAGGCTACAGTAGCTGACAATAAGCACTATGCACATTCACGTGGAGCCAATTGTACTATACCCCTGTAGCGGATTCAAATCAATGGCCATGGCACTCTGGTGAGCCATAAGTATAAAAACAACTAATCATCTGTATACATGTTTATGCTTGAATTATTCCACATATGAGATAGCGGCACATCAGTGAGATAGATCAAGATAACCCATACTAAGTGCAATCAATTACACAAAATATGCTTGCAGTACAATGACTTTAGTCATACATGATGCTCACATAGTAGATGTACCACCTGATATATCAATTTTGAATGAAAAATTATACTGCCTGTTTGTGGTTTGTTTCTGTGGTCCCTCACTAATATTGTTTTGACGTGTTTGAAGGCAAAGAGGTGCTTTTATTAACATCTTCCAGTAGATGTCACTTATCCCTGATAACCTTCTGCATCTGATTACTGACTGGGTTAAATGTCATAAACATTACTGAATGAGGCCTTGTTGACTGCTCGTACCTGGGCCATGGTAGATTCTCTCTATGACAGAACCAGGGTACTTTTAAGGCAGCTTGGGTAACCCCTCATTATTAATTTACCTCTTATTATCAAGATTTACCTGTAATAATTCTCTTTGTTAGTAGTACTCCTCCAGATAGAATTAATCAAATGGTAAGTTATCATGTACAGCTCTTTTGGGAGGTGGCTACTGTGAAGAAGCATGGCATTTCTGTCTGTGTTTTCACAGTAAAATGTGGTAACTACCAGTCTATCATTGTATTTCACCCATAAGTTCAAATGATTGATATTAATGTTGCTGTTTCTACTTGTGAACACTCTGGGCATTAAGGCACTTTCTGAAACCCTCTAATTCGATCTGAGGACCCCGCCACATCATGAATATGTCATGGATGTACCGGTGCCAGATTTTTATGTTCTCCAAAAAAGGATTCACTGGTTTGTGGAACACAGTGGAATGGAATGGATGGAATGGAATGAGATTTTTAAAGCGCATGGCTGCCCAAGAGTGTCCCAGCGCTGACAGAAAATCCAGGAAATCAGGTCAGGCGGAAGCGAGAAGAAGGTCAAGGGAACAGCCACGTCTTCAAGGATTTACGGAAGGACAGAAGGTTAGGTTGGGCACGGAGGTCCAGTGGGAGAACATTCCACATTTGGACGCCTGATAGGAAAACCGCCGGCCTCCGGAGCGTGCTTTCTTAATCCTGGGTATTTGAGTGAGGTGGACATTAGAGGATGAGGGTTCTGGTCGTGATATAAGGAATCACGAGATCTTTAAGGATAGGCGGGGCGTTTCCATGGAGGATTTTATGAGTTAAGCACATGGCCTTAAACTGCACCCTTTGCTCCACAGGAAGCCAGTGGAGTGCTCTGATCGCCGGTTTGGCAGAGCAATGATTTTTTGTGCCCGTGAGAATCCGGGCGGCCGCATTTTGCACCACCAGCAGCCTGGCTATAACTTTTTTAGGTGAACCGAGATATAGGGCATTGCCGTAATCCAGTCTAGACAGGATGAGGCCCTGTAGGAGTAGTTTTTTTGACTGGAAAGGAAGCAGGGGGAGGATCTTGCGGGTGGTACGTAGTAGGCCAAAGAATGTTCCAGCTGTTTTTCTGGCCTGGGTGTTAAGGGTTAGGTTATGATCCAACCAGATCCCCAAGCTTTTGATGTCAGTTTTGGGGATTGGGGGGGCCATACTCGGGGGCCATAGAGACTCCGGACGATAATGGGACTGATTACCCATTACCATTATCTCCGTTTTATCCCCATTGAGTTTAAAATGGGAGGCGTTCATCCAACTGACTATGTCCCCCAGGCAGGAGTGCAGATCAATGGTGGGGTTATCTGGCTGGCTGAGGGAAACAACCAGCTGAGTGTCGTCCGCGTAGGTCAGAAGTTTAATACCATACGGGACGATGATTTTTTCCAGGGGCGACATATACACGTTGAAGAGCGTTGGGCTCATTGACGAGCCCTGAGGCACTCCGCAACATATAGGGGTCTCCCTGGAGATGAAATCACCCTCCGCCACCTGGAAAGAGCGGTTGTGGAGATAGGATTTGAGCCAAGAAAGGGCAGATCCTGAAATACAAAGATTTTCAAGCCGCTGCGCCAGGATGCTGTGGTTGACGGTGTCGAATGCCGCACTAAGAACGAGGAGGATCACTGCCACTGATCCTCCTGCATCAATGATCTTCCTAGCCTCTTCGACAACCGCCACCATCGCTGTTTCTGTGCCCTGGCCTGGGCGGAAACCGGTCTGTGATGTTTTGAGCAGATCATTGGATTCCAAATAATTTGATAGCTGCGAATTGATGTATTTTTCAGCCATCTTGCTGATGCCAGGGAGGAGGGAGATCTGCCTGAAGTTAGCCAGATTGCCAGGGTCAAGGTTGGGTTTTTTGATCCGCACGATGAACTCCATCCACTCCGGATCACCGACCGACCCCTGCCCTCACCACGTCTTCAACAAGGCTGACGCTGTCATCGCACCCCACCTGCGAGACATCATCAACACATCCTTCGACACCGCCACCTTCCCTGAGAGCTGGAAGCACGCCGAACTCAGCGCTCTACTCAAGAAACCCACAGCGGACCCCACCGAACTCAAGAATTACCGCCCCATCTCGCTCCTCCCGTTTCCAGCCAAAGTCATCGAGAAGACCGTCAACAAGCAGATGGCCGCCTTCCTCGAGACAAATGGATCCCTCGACCCCTCACAGTCCGGCTTCCGAGCCAATCACAGCACCGAGACCACCCTCATCGCCGCCACCGATGACATCCGAGCCCTGATGGACAACGGAGAAACAGCGGCCCTCATCCTCCTAGACCTCTCCGCGGCATTCGACACTGTCTGCCACCGCACCCTAGTACAGCGCCTCAGCAACGTCGGAATCCAGGACAAGGCGCTGGAATGGATCATCTCCTTCCTCGATGGAAGAACACAGAGAGTCCGCCTACCACCGTACAAGTCAGAGGCCACCGAAGTCATCTGCGTCTTCCCTCAAGGATCCTCTCT
Source organism: Lissotriton vulgaris (assembly GCF_964263255.1). Lineage (NCBI taxonomy): Eukaryota > Metazoa > Chordata > Amphibia > Caudata > Salamandridae > Lissotriton > Lissotriton vulgaris. The sequence continues at coordinate 314,366,753 of NC_141696.1, forward strand.
GAGCCCCACCCTCTTCAACGTCTACATGAGCCCCCTCGCGGCCATCGCACGCCAACACAACCTCAACATAATCTCCTACGCCGACGACACCCAGCTGATCCTCTCCCTGACCAACGACCCCGCCGCCGCCAGAGCCAACTTGCACGAAGGGATGAAAGAGGTAGCCGAGTGGATGACGACCAGCCGCCTGAAACTGAACTCGGACAAGACGGGGGTCCTCATCCTGGGCTCCTCACCCTCCGCCTGGGACGACTCCTGGTGGCCTCCTGCCCTGGGCACCGCACCCAAACCGACAGACCATGCACGCAACCTGGGCTTCATCCTGGACTCCTCCCTCTCCATGACCAGGCAAGTCAACAACGTCTCCTCAGGCATGCTTCAACATTCTACATATGCTACGGAAGATCTTCTGGTGGATCCCCACCGAGACCAGGAAGACCGTCACCCAGGCCCTCGTCACTAGCCGACTGGACTACGGCAACGCCCTCTACGCCGGTACCACCGCCAAGCTCCAGAAGAGACTCCAGCGGATCCAGAACGCCTCAGCCAGACTCATCCTCGACATCCCACGAACCAGCCACATCTCCGGACATCTGAGAGACCTTCACTGGCTCCCCGTCAACAAAAGAATCACCTTCCGCCTCCTCACCCACGCACACAAAGCCCTACACGACCAAGGCCCCAGCTACCTCAACAGCCGAATCAACTTCTACGCTCCCAAACGCCACCTCCGATCAGCCAACCACGCCCTCGCCGCCGTCCCCCGCATCCGAAGAGCGACTACAGGAGGAAGGTCCTTCTCCTACCTGGCCGCCAAGACCTGGAACTCCCTCCCGACCGACCTGCGCCTGACCCAAGACCACCTCTCCTTCAGGAAGAAGCTGAAGACCTGGCTGTTCGAGCAGTAGCGGCACCCCCCCACCCCCAGCGCCTTGAGACCCTACGGGTATGTAGCGCGCTCTATAAATGTCATTGATTGATTGATTGATTGATTTGATTAGGGCTTTTACCACCGCCTTCTTCCAGCTAGTGGGAACCGTTCCATTTTCAATGGAGGCGTTTATTAGGTTCACCATTGGTCTAGGATAGTGGGGGCAACCTGTTTTAGATGTCTGACTGGTGCTGGGTCATGCGGAGATCCGCTTTTGAGGGATTGAAGAATGGGCCCTAGAGTTTCCTCACTGATTGAGGAAAACCTGATTAATTCTATATCCCTGTTCTGGCACTGCAGAGAATAAGAGGGAGAGGGGTCCACAGGGAGAAGAGGGGGGAGGTGTTGAAGAATGTTTTGTATTTTCAGATCGAAGAATGTGGCTAGCTCGTTACAATGATCGTCCGAGAGATTGTGCGTAACTGAAGGTACTGGGATCTTTAAAAGTTTTTTCGCAATTAAAAACGTTTCTCTGGACGAATAGGCTGCCTCGCTAATTTTTTTATTGAAAAAGGATATTTGAGCGGTTTTTAGAGCCTTTTTATAATTGAGGATAGTCCTCCTGTAATCATTTTTGCTATTAAGATTGAAGTCTTTCCTCCATACTCTTTCCGCTCTCTTACAGATTTTTTTTAAGAGGCGTACCTCATGGGTGAACCATGGGGATGTGGCTTTTTTCCTCGGTTTCTGATGAGGTTTTTTGGGGAGGACTGTATCTAGAGATTTAGTGACCCAGGATGAAAACTCCACGTCTGCCAGATAAGGGTTCGAACTGGGATGTGGTCTGGTGTCCTCATGAGCTTGTTTCCATTTGTCATAATCTAGTTACGCCCAAGGACGGGATGGTCTACCAGATGCTTGGGTGGGAGGAGAAGTGGACTGAATACGCCAACTAAAGGGAATGAGCAGATGGTCAGACCATGGCACAGGGTTTGGCGTTCCCACCACAAGGTCAGGAAAGTTGCAAAAGATGGGATCAAGCAAATGTCCACGATTGTGTGTGGGGAGGATGTTCTGTAAGTACAGTTGATGGGCTGCCAGGTCTAGAATCAATTCTGTAGCTAGTTTGTCTTTACTATTTTACATATGTACATTGAGGTCCCCTAAGATAAGGAGATTACGCCGTGTACTGGCCATGGCCAAGAAGCATTCCAGAAGAGAGTTATGGAATTGCCCCATGGCTCCTGGTGGGCGGTAAATAAGGACTCCTGAAAGGGAGATGCAAGGGGACATTTGAATAGTGAAATGAGCATTTTCACAGTCCGACAGGGGGCTGTCAACGAGTCTACACGTGAACGATTCTTTAAAAATGACGGCAATTCCTCCTCCCCTGCCCTTGGGACGTTTCAGATGTTGAATAAGGTATCCGTGGGGAAGAGCCTGTACTATGTCGGCGTCTGAATCAGGCGCAAGCCATGTTTCTGTAAGAAATAAGATTTCTAGATGGTGTTCCTTGATAAGTAAGTGTATTTCAAGGGTATGTTTGGGCAGAGACCTGCAATTGATCAGGGCCATATTAATAATCGTCTGAGTAGGGTCCTTGTTAATAGAGGGAGTGCATTTGAAAGAACAGTGGGGGCAATGGGTGAAACAAGAATTTCCTCTCAATACCTGGGAACATGGCGGTGGAACAGGCCGGTTAAGGTGGAATAAGGCATCCCTTGAGTATAGTGTCCTCATCTCAGCCCCCGTGCCTGGCTCCTGGCTTGTACTGGCGCGGACGGGCGCCGACGGGCTTGCCTTAGGCGGGCCTTCGGTGCGCCATCGTCACGCCCGCTGTGCTCGTCCTCTGCGCGTCCTAGGAATGCACATGTTTTGTAGGAGTGAACTGCTAGTGGGGGGCGTGGCCTCACAGTAGTGGGTTTGTCCCAGTATGCTCGGCAATGGCGGCAATCTTTACACGGAGCCCGTGACAGCGCTAGAATCCACTGTTAGGGGAGCTCGAGTGATTCTGATTTCCAAACTGAAATACTCAGGGGAGAACGTGCCAAATAAAAACACAGTAAATTTACAAATGTTTAAAAAGAGTGTGGCGAGTGGTCTCCCGGCTTCCGCCTCAGGAGATGGTGTAGATTTTCAGAGTCGCGCTTGTATTCAGCGCACTCTTATTTATACTGCTGGTGGGGGGCGTGGCCTCACGGTAGTGGGCGTGTCCCACTATGCTCGGCAATGGCGGCAATCTTTACACGGAGCCTGTGACAGTGCTAGAATCTGCTGTTAGGTGAGCTCGAGTGAGTCTGATTTCCAAACTGAAATACTCAGGGGAGAGCGTGCCAAATAAAAACACAGTAAATTTACAAATTTTTAAAAAGAGTGTGGCGAGTGGTCTTCCGGCTTCCGCCTCAGGAGTTAGTGTAGATTTTTAGAGTGACTCTCAAAAAGATCTACCTAAATGTTAGGCACATCTGGCGTGAAACAAACACCTCTGGATACACCCTCAGACTGTAGGTAAATATCCCCTTGAACATAAAGTAATTCTGTTTCAAGGACACCTCAGCTGATTAGTTTGCTAAAAGAAATACTTAGCCTAGACAATATGTCCAAAATCCCCTGGTTGAGCTACCTTAAAGACACTTTCAGTAAGGAAGGGCCACCAGACCTTTTTCTAAACCCGGCTGGTATAACTACTAAAGACCCTATACTCATTAAACAGTCTTTTATTACCCGCCAAAAGCTGGATAGAGAGGGCAGGGAATTATTGAAGCCTAGCGTCCGCCTCCACCTTTTGTTAAAAACCTCGACAGTGGAGGAGCAATATTTACTCTGGCCCATACCAGAATATGATCGTTTTCTTTTAACCAGGTTCAGGTTTAACATGTTTCATCTTTTACTGGCAGTCCCTAGGGGTTGTCATAAGGGAACGGTGTTAGCACCCTGTTGCTGCGACTCTCAGTCTACACAGGACCTGCTTCACTTTATGTTTTTTTGTAAATATTATGAATTCCCAAGGATTTTTTACCTCAAACCTATTTTATAAAGGATGAACTTTGTACAAACTTGGCCTGCACTATTTTATCTTCAACTGTTGAACTCAGAAAGTATACTCCATGTGGCGGGTTTTTTAAAATGTACTATGAAATATAGAAAATGCCTGGATTTACCACTGTCTTGAATTGTGGGTGCCCCACATGTTGTATCTTGTTTTGTAAACATTTTAATTGGTAACCTGGAATGTTATTTTTATTGTAATATGAACTTTTATGGTTTTATATCTAAAAAACCGAATAAAGTACTTTTGATACTGACACCTCAGCTGACTGGTCAATAAACTCAACCAGGGCAGAATTATCCTTGATGTTTCTTTTTAAAATCTTTCCAATGGGCTATAGAGCCTCATCTTGTGGGATATTCATTTACATTCCTAGGTACAGATGATGAAGCAGGCCTGAAGCAACAGGGAAGGCCTCTAAGAGTCCATGGTTGTCCTTCCTGTATTCATGTGGAGTAAACAGCAGGACACAGCAGCAAGCAATCCCCAGAGAGTCCTTGCACAGGTCCAGAAAATGAACTGTAGAGTGGCTCTGAGGGTCCCTTTTCTTATACATGGTGCTTTTTTTGAAGTGGAAGACGTTTCTAGAGAGATCTAGAGTTTCTATAGAACTGTTTGATATGCTTGCAGTTTCCTGACTCTACTGCCCTAGCTCCAGGCTGGCTGCATGAACAATGTAGGGGTGACAGGTCATTTCTGTGAAGGCAGAGTACATCCTATTCAGGTGCAATTGGAGCTGTGCCTGGCTCCACCCAACAAATTCAGCAAAAATAAGAGGGGTGAAGATAAACAGTTTCGGGAAGGACCACTTTAAAGCTGTCAACACTTCCTTCCTGGTCCAGGTAAGGCTTACAACCCCTACTTCATGATCCAGTTTTCTGTCACAATAGGAACAGAGACAAATGTATGAGAAGGTTCCACTGATGTGAAACCTTATGCCACTTAAGCGTCCTTTTAGCATCGCTATTTCAATAGCCAGGCTTCTGTCTATGTCCTTTTTTTAATGATCATGTTTTGTATAGTGTGAACTTGACCCAAAGGTATCAGAGTGCTTTACTGTATCAGCACAGCAGCACATACATGAGTTACATTTGGAATTAAAAAAAACATAGTGACCGTATATAATATAAATTAGATATACAATAGTATAGGAGAGTAGAGGCACAGTTTTCCTTCATGGTGGTGATGCTCAGGTTTACTAGTAAGGTGTGAGGTAGGATCATCAGGCTGGTCAGATCGATTAGCGAGGAGGGTTGAGGTATTTATTGAGAAAAAGAAGGTTATGTTTTTTTCTGAAGTGAGGGAATGACGAATGTCCCGTAGATCCTGAGAAAACGAGTTCCAGATGCTAGGAGCATTCTCAGAGAAAGAATGAGTGCAAGATTTTTCTTTCTTAAATTTTGGCAGAATCAGGAGTAGAGCTTTGCAGAGCTCTCTTTTGGGCCAGCTTTTCATTTTTCGTTTGCCAGGTAGATTTTTTCTCCCATGTAGAGAGCGTTGTAGATTATGCAGATTGTTTTGAGTGCACACATCTTGCCTCGATTGGCAGCCTACTGAGGTTCTTGAGAGTGGTAGTGATGTGGTTAAAGTGAGACGGCGGTTTTTTGAAACGGCGGAACGCGCAGTGTTGATGCATCGTGATCAACATCTCAGGTGACTACTGGTTTGACACTTATTGATTTTGGATTAGAAAATACACATTACATACCGCATAGGACGGACTTGCGTTCCTAAGATCTTTGCCATTATATAAAAAATCATTTGGAAACTAACTGATTTCTAGCATTACTATGCACCAACAAAAGGAATAATATCCGAGTGGGGCAAACACAATACTCTCAATTTGGAGCTCTATTTGGGGAAATCCAAACATAAGGAACACACAAGGAGCATAAGGATACAGAGTTTTCTTTCCCCCTTCCCCAACTCTTTAAGATTGGAAACTAATGTGCATCGGAACAACTATTTCGCCCTGAAGAAGTTCTGTTTCCAGAACAAAACGCGTTGACTGTTTTTTTTCCTAAAACAGATCATTAAATGAGCATTGAAAATTTACATCAAGACTCAGCGTCTGTGTGTGAAGATACTAAGAGAGTTGTCTAGTCTCTTCGATTTGGATGAGATTGACTTACAAAGCGGTGCTTTTCCATATTGGATAAAAAATGTGGTTAAAGTGACTCTCCCACAACAGTAGTCTGGCCACGGCATGGAGTGTAGCTTTCACATGAGGGAGGTATGTTTTTGTGGTGCCTGTGATCGTTCCGTACTATACTCCAGCTTACAGAGAACTAAGAATTCTACCACAGCCTTTAGGTCTTCAAGGTTATTTTTTTTAAAGTGCTTTAACATGTACAATACACTTTTACCTGAGGCATTAATATGCTCTTTCAGCTTCAGGTTACTGTCAAGTATAATTCCTAGAGATTTGACAGAGTTGGAGATGGATAGTTTGCAGTGAGGGGGTCGAGCCAGATGTCTATGGGAAGGGACTTTATTTCAGTTGAAGAGGGGTTCCATTTTGTTAGGGTTGAGCTTAAGGTGGTTGTTTATTAGCCAGGACTGAACTGAGGAACGAGTGCTATTTAGGTGCTGGATGCCTTTAGCTGACAAAATGTTTATGTAGAGTTCAATGTCATCTGCATTGGGATAATAGATAATCCCTGCTTATTTCAGGATCATTGCAAGTGGTTCCATATAGAGGTTGAATAGGGCAAGTGACAGGCTTCATAATTGGAGAATTCCTTGAGGGACTACTGTTGAAATTGAGGTGGAGTTTAGTTTTTTTAGTTTTGAGATGTTGTTTAGGAAGAAAGCAAACCACTGAAGGAAAGTGCCAGCTGTGAGGGTGTTTAAGAGTATGCCATGGTTGACAGTATCAAAGGCTGCCAGGAAGACTAGGAGACAGGTCTGGCTATCATCCAGAGATCTGTGTAGGTCATCAGGGATGTTCAGTACTGCAATATCTTTACTGCTGCATTTCCTGAACCCAGATTGGCAGTGTTGTGCAGTTGTATTTTCAATGTGTTCGTTGAGTTGTTCAAGCACACATTTTATGATAGTTTTTACAAGGAGAATAAGGTTAGTTATATGCCTGTAGTTGTTAAGGCCACTTTGTTTGGCATCTGGCACTTTGATGACGTGAGTGGCTTGGCCTAGTGTAAGGGAGACCGGCATGGAGCTGCTCAATAAGGAGGAGGTAATGATTTTGGTCAATGTAGGAGAGATGATGTACCTAAAACTGTGGACCATCGCGGCAGGGAGAGGGTCAAAGATGTCCAATGTTGGCTTTATGTAGGCCAGAAGTTTGAGGAAGTCTTCTTCAGGGAAGAGGTTGAATTCAGACGAAATTGCATAACTTTTTAGTTAGATGGGGTTGAGGTTGGTGTTCTGGAATGCTGAGGGGGAGAGTTTGGGAGGACAACCTTTGGTTGGAGGTAGGACATTGTGATGATCCACTTTGCTAGAAGGGCCATCTTTGGTGTCGGGTGGGGAGATAGACGTGTCATGTTAGAGTTTCATGTTGGTTATTTGTACAGGGAAGAGTGCTGCAAACTCTTCACAGCGCTTAGTAGAGTCATTGATTGGGTGTTGAGGAAATAAGAAGGAGGTTTGCTGCTTGGTAATGTTGAAGAGGCTTTTAGTTCGGTTCCTACACTGGTCAAGTTGGGCACAGAAGAAGGAGGATTTTTTTCTGACTATGTGTTTTTTGTATTTTAGTCGTTTGGCACGGAATAAAGAGTTATGTTAGCGCTGATTGTTGTCTCATTTTCTTTTAGCCAATTCAGGTTGCTGCCTGTTTGTTAATGTCTGTATTGAACCAGGATCTGGAAGGGATACTTCTTGATTTCTTCAGATTCAAAGGGGCGACTGGGTCATTTTTGCATTATAGCACAAGGTAAGGTCAGCAGCAGGGCTGAGTTCAGGTGGGGTAGAATTTTGAACTGACTAATGCTCCTAACTCTGCCTGGGGGATTATATGTGTGTTGCTCACCCAGTGCTTGGGTTGGATAGTTTGAGGCTTGGACTCATATTGATTGACATTAGTATCGAAAAGTGGGGGTGGTCAGTCGGTGGATAGGATGGAGTGGAGGGATATGGTTTTGTGATTAGAGATGATTGAATCACACTTAGAGCCCTATTTATGAGTTTGTTTAATGAAGTGTTGGGCAAGATCATTTGCTTCAAGGAGGGTGAATAGGGCTTGTACTATTGGATCTTAAGCATTATTCAGGTGCAGGCTTCGGTGTCCTAGTATAATGCCTTTGCTACCTTTTAGAAAATTATGGGTTACTAGGTCGGCTAAGTCTTCAAAGAATTGTTGTTTTTCACATGGAGGATGAACTAAGATTTGAAGGGTTTGCGGTCTTTAGAAGGGAGCTGAACTTAAAGCTATTTGAAGATAGAGTATTTGGCAGTGTTGAAGAGAGTTAGGCAGGGATCGTTTTTGTGTATGATGGCTAGACCATCATCAATACGATCCTTGGAGTCACAGTGAGTGATTGAGAAGCCTGGTGGGGTGAGGAGATCAATGAAAGGGAACGTACTGTCATTCAGACAGGTTTCAGTTAGAAAGCAGATGTCAATTGTATTTGATATGGTGGTTTCTGCTATTACCGTGGCAAACTTGATTGCAGACAGACAATTTAATATCATGGAGCATAGCGTAGGTAATAATCTCAGACCAGACTGACTGAGTTGAATAGTAGTTAGTTGGACAGACAGCCTGGGAGGGAGAGTTGTGATCTTGGTTTACTAATGCCAAGGATGACCAGGATCAGTGGCAAGGTTAGCTAGGAGGATTGTCTTTTGTGTTGCCCAGCATTTTGGCTTCCCACTGTGACATTCCAGTCGTGGTGTATCTGGGTTGGAGGTGCTGATGAGTGTATGGGATACTTTGCCCAGGGGTAAGGGAGGGTTAGTCTTAATACATGTTTGTGGTAGGGTCATTGTTCACCATAGGTGTGTGAGGTTGTGGCAGGATGTAGCAAATCTTTGTGTCCTTACGTAATGACGAGACTTCATAAAGAAAAGGGTTGATTTTGAGTTCTAGAAGGGCTAATATGGGGATCAGTTGAGAGGCAGTTGGGTCTGTGGTAGAGAGTGTGGTATGTTGGAGCTCGCCTAGGGATGGGGTTGGAGGCTTTGGTATAATCCAGCCTGCTGTGGTTGGGGGACTGAGACAACTCCTGTTCATTTGATAGATCAGGATGAAAGTGCGTGTGGGCCATGGATTCTGGTAGCGATCCCTAGGTATCAGGGCATCTGAGAATGGAACAGACTGTAGGCGGGGGCAGAGGTGGTGACCTTGCAAGGGGGTTTGGGAGTAGAAGGTTCAACTGGGAGAGTAGAGGGTGCAAGGTTGGGTTCTTTGGGAGAGGGTGGAGAGGTGATGGGATCAGATTACATGGAGGTGCAAGGAGCAGGGAAGTGTTGATCAAAATTCTAATCGTTTTGTTCAGAGACTTGGATCAGGATGCTCCCATTTCTGTAGATGCTTATGGACAGTTCTCCATTAATGTTCTGGGCTAGGGATATAGTGAGTTTAAAGCCATAAGGGGCATTGGTAATATTGGTTACATGAAGGTTTTTGCAAGAAGTTCTTTCAAGATTTGGCGGGTTTCTTGGTGTAGAAGATAAAGTCTGTTTTAATGCCTCCATAAACTGGACTGTAGAAGATGTCTGTTATTAGTGTCCCTGACTGTATCCTTGTTTACTTAGAAATATGTTTGAAGTTGTTTACAGCATGTTTGGAGAGTTTTAGCAGAACTTTTATGCATTATGAGTTTGGTCCGTATCTTTCCATGACAGGTCAGAGGCAGGACATGGACGCACCAGTAGACTCCCAAACCTGAAATGAGGCTCGGAAGTTGTTTCTGGAGCTACCCAACATTCTATTTGAGGAGGCGCATTCAGGAAGGTGCCTAAAGGTCATGGGGCTGCTCCTTCATCTAAGGGCAGTGCACTTGGTGATCGTTGTAGATCTGGATAGTACACTTAGTGAGTACAATAGGGGGTTACAAGATGTCTACCCCAAATAACTAGCTAGCTTTTGATTTACCACTTTCTCCAGTCCACTATCAATAGGCAAATCTCATTTATCCCTCCCCATTTTACATGCTTTCCGAAGCCGCCCTATTTTTCTACTAGCAGAGGTGATTTTAATGCTTCATCAAGGCCGATCACTTTCAAGAGGGAAGCCTAGCAGGACTGAATGAATTCCAGGTGGAGTCTCTAGGCATCAGAAAGATTCACTTTTAAAACTGCCCTTCGGATGTAGCTTCCAAATAGCTACCTTCATCAGCGACCCTATATTTAATACACATTCAAAAAGGACTTTGAAGCAAATTGTTTATGTATGCTGGCCAAAATGATGAAAAAAGAAACTGAATTGTTTTTAAGACCAAGGGGAATATTTACAAAGGGATTGCACCACCAGAACATGACTTTTACCAATGTTCCAGCGGGCCAAAGCCCTGCACCATATTTACAAAGAGGCGTTAAGCCACTTTTTGTGGCTTGCCGTTGCTTTGTATATATGGTACCCTTTCAAGGAGATAGCTGCATAAAAGGGGTGTGGAATGGGTGTTGCTGTGGGTGCTCCACTGCAACGCCCATTGCTTTGTGATGCTGTCCTAGATTTACAAGGATGTGTAAATATGAGGCAGCGACAAAAACTAATGCCTTGCAATAGCAGGCATTGGAATGCTACAACAAGGAGATATACTTTTATTTCTCCTTGTTTTTGCTTTTTCTATGTGGACTGCATTTTGAGGCACACATATAAAGAGCAAAAAGCTATTAATAAGTGTTTATGTGCAGGAAGTTGATCCTTCCTGCACATAAACAATCATTAAATAATGGAAAGTTGCTATTTTTATGTGTGCTGCACAATGCAGCACATATAGATAGAAGTAACAAATCACCATATTTTATTTTTTATGTATATGGAATGGGCACCATACTGCTCATAAACAATCATTCAGTGCAACACAATCACCCTTGCACTATGGCGCAAGAGTATCTTTGTTGACGCTAGGCAGCTATTTTTAGCCCCAGCGCTAGCGAAAACACAGGGGTGCATTGTATTGTTGTACATACAAGAGCTTCGTGTCCTGCCATTTCCCTGCATATATTCCCCTCAGTGTCTCTCTAGAAAACTGCAGCTATTTTACACACACACACATAGTGATGACTGTAGATGGCAGCTGTTTACTGTTGGGCCATAGTCTTCCTTAAGATTTACTTGTCCCACTTGTCTTACACAGTCATCTGTGAGGTCTTCAGAGCATATTTAGGTTTTTATTCCACATAACAGAATATAGGACATATTTCATTGCAGACAACAAAAACGATTAACCTGGAATTATACTTTTCCAGATGTATGTGTACTTGGTGTAAAATGTGGCCAACATATGAAATTTAACATTTCAATTTTAACATTTAACTTCAATTCCAATGCTACATACACTTCAACCATCAACATACTATAACCTCACTGGAAAGTTAAATTAGCCAATTGCATATAGTCAATTTCACCTCACGTTACAGGAGACTGAGCACGTACCTGGTGGTGCTGAATGGGTAGTTACAGTAAACATTCACGATACAAGCCAAAAGCAATCAGAAAGAGTAGCTTCTGTTAACTAATTACCTCTATATTTAGACAAAATTGATTTGTCTACATATCTATCCGTTCCCTTATGTGAAAGATATCAAGGGGGGTTTGGGGGGGGCAGCCGACCGCAGGGAGGTCTCCCCCCGGGCGTTTTGGGAGGGCTGCGTGGGGGGTAGGAGTTTAAGCCCAGAACCTTCTAGATTGTTTTGGGCTATTTTTTGTAGCCTTTGGTAGCCTGGCTATTTAGGTCCCTGAATCCGCTTCCCAGCCACCATTTTAGGTTTGGTGACCTGGTGGCTGGGAGGTTAGATAGTTAAAAGTGTTTCTCATTGTCTTAATATCTTTGCACTTAGTGAATTTTTGTATTTAAGGCTAGGGTTTTGTCATCGTCTTTACTATGGAAGACTTTCGTGTGCTCGAGGGAATGCGTCTGCTCTCGTAGGCTGGATGACTGGATTTATTGGTCGGCGGGGGGCCGGCGCGTCCCCAGCGTCAGGCTTCTGCCGGTGTGGCTGCGGTGGTTGCAGCGTGCTCTTCCCCGAAAAAACATTGGGCGGGTCAGGTGAGTGAGAGGGGCCGGTCTCGCACTAGGAAGCCGCCCCTACTGAGTCAGCGCACGCTGTCGCAGGGAGCGGGGAGGTTTTTGTGCTGCCCGGCGTGCCTCCGTGTGTTTCTGCGGCAGTGGGGGGGCCGTCTGGAGTGCCGGTAGAGGAGCAGGCGGGGTTTGCACCTCGCTCGCAGGCGAGGCATGTGGAAGTGCTTTCGTCAAAGCCGGTTGCCAAGCGGGGGGGGGGGGCGGAGAGGGAGCAAGAAGCGCTCCGCCTCTGACCCTGTTCTGGAGAGTTTTTCTGGGCAGGTGTCAGGCGTTTTAAAGCGTGGGGCACATAGAGGTTCTTTGCAGCTGGGTGATGTGCTGGGAATAGGTCAAGGGTTTTTGCAGACATCGAAGCCCTTGTTAAATCCTGTGGGGCAATTTGTAGCTGAGACACAGTTCATGAGAGTGAGTAGCATTGTCAATCAAGGGACAGGTGGGGCAGGGGGGCATGAAGAGTTTGATTTTCAAGGTGGTCAAGTTTATTCTGATAATGATGCCAGGATTGCGCTTTATGATGAGCAAGGAAATGTAATGTAATGTAATGTAAAGTAATGATGTCTTGTAAAGCGCATGAATCACCCCACATGGGGTATCTCTGCGCTGTAGACCCCGTCCTGGCTTTCCCTGTGAGATGGACCCTCCTGGGTATCTCCAGGGTGAAACCAGGCATCCCCGGCGTATGTGGGGGGCCGTTGTGGAGATAAGGCAAGCTAATGCCCAGAGTTGCCGCGTGTGATCCCTGGTTAGAGTAGGCACCGAGGCGAGAATTATCGAGTCCGCTGACCCTGGTCCACGACCCTGCCGCGTCGGGAATTGAACCCTGGTCCCGGACCGTCCTCTGCTTCCGTGTTTGCCGTCTCTAACCAGTGAGCCACACCACTCCACTAGAAATGTGTGTAGTCCTTTGTTGTTCTCTACCCCTGCTTCCCAGAGAGTTGCATTATCTGTGGTGGGGAGTTCTAGGGGCGAAGGGGAGTGGGCACAAATGGGTGAAGGGGGTTTTAGTCCTGGGGTCATTTTGGATGCTGAGGGCACGTCATTTGGGGCTGGTGGGTCATTAATAGCAGCCCAGAGTGGTTTGCGTGGGTTTTCATGGTGATGCACATCAATTGGTTCATGATGTTTTTCCTTCTCATGGCAGCGTTGGGGGACAGGTTGGTGGTGTTCAAGATTTAGAGCTGCACACTTCTAGTGGGCGAGGGGTTGGTGAATTTTTGGATACGAGGGCTGCCAGCAGGTCATGTTTTTCTCTTCAAGGTGAAGGTAGGGTAGGGATGGGAGGGCCAGTGGCTACTAGATCTGTTGGGGTTTGGCAGAATGTAAATGAGGTTGCTTTTGATGATGTGGTGCCTGGTCCACTTCCTCAATATGGTAGGGGTTTGGGGCAGGCAGTTAGTTTTGCATTACAAGGGTCTTCTAGGTCTGTTCCTCATTGGTCGGAGGGTACTGGTGGGCCCCATTCTGAGACACATCACTCTGGTTTTGACAGTTTTGGTCATGGGCTTGTGGGCCAGGATGGGGCACACAGGGAGGTTGAGGCACAGGCAATGCCGGAGGGGTTCTTGCATAGAGGTGATTCTGCGGCTGTTTCCGATACAAGATTAGATTGGAGTGATGAAGAGGATGTGGTAGGTGCTTCTCCCGTGAGGGAGGTGCCACCGAGAAGTTTTGATAGAGGATTGTCACTTGATAGGTTGCAGGGGAGGTCAGTGGGTTCTGTGGTATTCCAGCGACCAGAGCTTGGGGCAGGTGTTTGTTGTTAGTGAACCCAGCACACTAGTCCAAACTTTTTCTTTACAGGAGAGGCATAGGTGCGGCGGTCCAGATTTGGTAGGGCGCGGCCCAGCCCAGCTTCGCCGAGGTGAACTGAGGAGAGCGCCTAGCACGGCCCTTTCTGTTCCACCGAGGGAGCCCGTCGCGGTCAGCACATGTAGGTCTGGCGCGATCTCGCTGGCCCCGCCGAATAGCAGGTCTAGGTGGTCTACCTTACCATCGGATATGGAGCTACAGAGTTAATGCACGGGGAGGTATAGGCGAGTACAGTCTGCTCCCCCGCCAGGAGGATCTTCTCATCACTTTAAGAGTAATGTTGTTGATGAAGGGTTGGGTAAGACCCAAAGTGTTGCTTTCTCTCCTGATATGGAGGCTGTGGTTTTGGATTATGACGAAGATACTCCTGAAGAAGGTGAATTGCGCAAGGTGGATGGGGAGGAGCCCTCTAATGTATTTCGTAGTGTTTTTCAGAACCAGAAAGTATCAAGGCCAGTTCAGGAGAGACGAGAGCGCGGCCCACCAGTCAGGGCTCCTCGAGGGCGGCATACGCTTGATGTGTCAGCAACACGGGCGGAATCTGTAAGAGTTGTTTCTTTGTTGCCAGGTGAGAAGATAGTTACACAGGCCAAACCTGCGATGGTGTCTGTGGGGACGGAGGTGGTTGGTTTTGCTGGGGTTGGTGAAGGGAGGTTATTGAATGGGAGGTATGTGAAAGATACTGATGTGGGCACGGATGAAGCTTTTGGGTCTGCAGGGGGCAAAGTTGGAAGTAGTACAAATACTGAGGCTACTGGAGGCGTTAAGGAGCCTCTTGACAGCAAGGAATTGAAGATTAAAAAATTGCCTTACATGGGTGTTACTAAATCTTTGGGCGCTCATTTAATGTTGTCTACAAAGGAAGGCATTTGGAAGGGGGAATACGTGGAAATACTGAAACTTCTTCATCGTGGGAGGGTTCTAAGGAGGAAGAATATGAGCTTGCAAAGCGTCCAAGATTTCCTTTAACTATTGAAAATTGGACGGCAGCATTTCTTATATATGCAAGTGTTTATTGTGAAAAATTTCCAGAGCGCAGCGTATCTATTTTTAAATACATGGATGTCATTCGGAAGGTGCAATTAACTGAAGGAGGATATGCTTGGGCCCAATATGATGAAGAATTTAGGGCTAGAATGGCATGGGATCCAGAGGCTAAGTGGGGGGAGCTGGATACAGATTTATGGCAGCATACGATGGGGGCTGCCGCAGGGGTTAAGACAATCTTTACAGCCAGTAGTCTACCCTTGATTTACTGGCCCTTTCAAGGCAAGCCCACCCATGGTGGGGTGGGGAGTGCGTCCAATACACAGTCAGGA
Organism: Lissotriton vulgaris; assembly: GCF_964263255.1. Classification (NCBI taxonomy): domain Eukaryota; kingdom Metazoa; phylum Chordata; class Amphibia; order Caudata; family Salamandridae; genus Lissotriton; species Lissotriton vulgaris. The sequence goes on from NC_141696.1 coordinate 314,382,011, forward strand.
AGTGGCACATGCTGGGAATTTAACAAGGGGTCGTGCAGAAGAGAATATTGCAGGTATAAGCATGAATGCTCCGGCTGTGGTAGACGACACCCCTTGGTTAGATGTTGGGGTTACAAACCAGCGGGTGGCCAGCAAGGAAATCAGTCCAGTGCTGGAGGTCCTGGGATGTCACAGCAGTTTCAAGGGGGTCGGGGAGGTAGAGGTGCACAGGGTACTGGGCCCAAAGGCTCATACGCCAGTTAAGTTGGCGAAGTTACAGCTTGCCCTCCAGGAGTTTGAGGATGTAGGTGTCAAACAGACATTGCTGGAGGGTTTTCAATTTGGTTTTCATTTGGGCTATTCGGGACCAAGGCAGAGGTATTGGGCTGACAATTTTGAAGTCAGCGTCTGAACATAGTGCAGTGGTGCAAGAAAAATTGAATAAGGAGGTGCATGCAGGAAGGATGGCAGGCCCTTTTCATATGTGGCCGATCCGTAACTTAATTATTTCACCTATTGAAGTGGTCCCCAAGAAAGAGCCGGGGCAATTCAGACTTATTCAACATTTGTCATGGCCGGAGGGGTCATCTGTAAATGATTTTATTGATACGTATGCTGCTTCGGTTTCATATTCCTCAGTTGACGTGGCCATGTCACTTGTTGTGACCTGCTTTCCGGCTGCTTCCAGTCCATCCAGATGATTGGAGTCTTCTGGGTATCCATTTCGATGGGAAATGGTACGTGGACCAAGCATTGCAGATGGGTTGCTCTATATCCTGTGCCCTTTTTGAATGTTTCAGCACCTTTTTACAGTGGCATTTTACACACCAGTCTGGTCATTCACTGGTAACGTACTATTTAGAGGATTTCTTCTTTGTTGGATCTCCGGGCTTCACGGAGTGCCAGACAGCTCTGGACACTTTCCAAGGGCTCATGGATGATTTGGGGGTTCCCTTGGCTCCTGAGAAAACAATGGGCCCTGCCACTACCTTGTCATTTCTGGTGATTGAAATTGATTCAGTGGCAATGGAAGCTCGCTTACCAGTTGACAAAAAAGTGAAGATGTTGGAGTTGTTGGGTGTTATGTTAACAAAACGGATGGTGTTTGTGAGAGAAATTCAAGTGCTACTGTGACACCTCAATTGTGCGTGCAGAGTGGTAAGAGCAGGGAGGACTTTTGTTGCAGATTAGGCAGGGCTTTGGCAGGTCAGCATTTGCGGTACAAAAGGGGGTGGTGATGGACGGAGCATCTGAATCAATCAAACACTCACACCCAGTCAAAAGATCTGGGTTTAATCCATCACCGTTCTTTAGCCCACTCTGCCACCCCAGTTCAGACATGGCTATATGCAAATCAGTCTGACGCTGTGCCTCATGGGAACAGTCCAGCCCGAACTGCCAAGCCATGTCTTCCCTGGACCGAAAACAAGCTTCCGAGGACCAGTTTCTGGCATTCCAGCCGTCTTCAGCCCGGCTTGCTTCAATCCAGTGGCAAAGTGAGCAAGGGACTCACGTCTGAGCATACCCTGCCACACTTATGGCGGCCAAAAGCGGTACAAAAGGGGGTGGTGATGGACGGAGCATCTGAATCAATCAAACACTCACACCCAGTCAAAAGAACTGGGTTTAATCCATCACCGTTCTTTAGCCCACTCTGCCACCCCAATTCAGACCTGGATATATGCAAATCAGTCTGACCCTGTGCCTCATGGGAACAGTCCAGCCTGAACTGCCAAGCCATGTCTTTCCTGAACTGGAAACAAGCTTCCGAGGACCAGTTTCTGGCATTCCAGCCATCTTCAGCCCGGCTTGCTTGAATCCAGTGGCAAAGTGAGCAAGGGACTCACGTCTGAGCATACCCTGCCACACTTATGGCTTTAATTTTGTGTTTTTTGCAATTTTCACCCCGAGTGGGCTGGGTATGCTCAGACGTGAGTCCCAGGCTCTCCACATCACTGGAGTCAAGCTATCCAGGCTGAAGAAGGCTGATAGCCAGAAACCGGTCCTTGGATGCTTAATTCCGGTCTAGGAAAGACATGGCTTGGTAGTTCGGGCTGGACTGTTCCCATGAGGCACAGGGTCAAGGCTGATTTGCAGATAGCCATTGTCTGACCTAGGGTGGTGTGGAGTGCAAAAAAACGATGGATTTAGGCCCAGATCTTTGTACTGGGGTGAATGTAAGACATTGTACTGCATTCTGTCCATCAACTGTGTGTTTTTTGCAATTTTCACCCCGAGTGGGCTGGGTTGCTCAGACGTGAGTCCCAGGCTCTCCACATCACTGGAGTCAAGCTATCCAGGCTGAAGAAGGCTGATAGCCAGAAACCGGTCCTTGGATGCTTGATTCCGGTCTAGGAAAGACATGGCTTGGTAGTTTGGGCTGGACTGTTCCCATGAGGCACAGGGTCAAGGCTGATTTGCATATAGCCATTGTCTGACCTAGGGTGGTGTGGAGTGCAAAAAAACGATGGATTTAGGCCCAGATCTTTGTACTGGGGTGAATGTAAGACATTGTTCTGCATTCTGTCCATCAACTGTGTTTTTTGCAGGTCAGCATTTGCCTCACAATCGTGTAAGTTTGTCAGCGGGTGTCAAATAAGATTTGCGTATGTGGGAATTTTTCCTCACTTCCTTTAATGGTGTGCCTTTGGTGAGAGAGGTTGATTTCCAATGGGATGTGCAAATGTTTTCTGATGCTGCAGGCAGTGAGGGTTTTGGACTGTACTGGAATGGTAAATGGCGTGCGGAACGCTGGCCTGAGGATTGGTTGAATGGTGGTCGGAGCATAACTTTTTTGGAGCTTTTTCCTTTGCTAGTTGCCTTGTTTCTTTGGGGAGAGGATTTGGCACACCAAAAAGTTCTTTTCCGCGTTGACAATATGGCTGTGGTGGAGATTGTGAATCGGCAATCTGCCAGAGATGAACAAGTTTTGAAACTCATGAGAGTCTTTGTGCTGGGCTGCTTGAAACATGACATTAACTTTCGCGCTTTGCACATCCCTGGTGTGGACAATGACATAGCGGATGCTTTGTCACGTTCACAGTGGGAGAGATTCCGGGAACTGACCTATGAGGCGGACACATCACAGACACCGATGCCGATACATCTGTGGCACGTAGGCAATGTCGGGTCTTACAACTGGTGGTAGGTTCTTTATCTGTGTCTACGCGTTCTGCCTATTCCTTGGCTTGGAGGGAGTTTTTGGAATCTGGAGCTTCCAGGCGTGAAGAGGTTTGGCGTCGTTCAGAGGATGTAGTTAAGTTCATTTTGGACCTCATGGACAAGGGTCTGTCTAGAGTGACTATTTCTGGTAAGTTGGCGAGCATTTCCTTTATGGGAAAGTTGTTTTGGGGTTACTCCCCCTCTGCTGGTGAGATTGGCAGGAGAATGCTTGAGGGTTGGGCCAGAGAACAGGGCAGTAATAGAAAGCTGAGGGCTCCTCTATCTTGGCAGACTCTTGCGCGTTTATTAGCAATTTTGCCTTCTGTTTGTATAGATGATTTCGAGGCTTGATTGTTTGCCATGTTAATGGCCTTTATGTTCTTTGGTGCTTTTCGGGTATCCGAGTTGTTGGGTTCTAAATCCAGTGGAGGGATTTTTTGGCAAGATGTTTTTTTCTTAGAGGAAGGTGTTCATGTGTGGCTGTCTGGCTCTAAAACGGATCAGAAGAAGTTGGGTAAACTAGTGTGGTTGGTGCCGAGTTCCCCTAGGATTACGTGTCCATTGCTGTTGGCTCACCGTTGGCGTTCTTTATCAGGGGGTGGTGATGATGACATTGTGTTCCAGCATATTAGTAAATCTCCTGTTACAGCCTATCAATTTCGCATGGTTTTGCGTAAGGCTTTGCAGCGCATTGGTCTGGATGGGGAGCATTATGGCACGCACTCTTTTAGGATTGGCGCTGCGACTGAAGCGTTTAATAGGGGTTGGTCACAGGAGGACATCATAAGGTTGGGGCGATGGTCATCAAAATGCTTTCAGCGAAACGTGAGAGGTGCCACGGAGGAGGCGCTTGCGTCATCTTCCTTTGCATGAGTATTTACTGTTTTTTTTCAGGTTCAGTTCCTGGGCCCCGTTCTCCAGCGGTGACTGTTTGGATTGTGGGGCACTCGTTCGTGAAATGGGCCCGGGTTCAGGCAGCCCAAAGTTATTTCGGAGAAACATTGGGTTTTAATATCAGAATGTTTAATATTGTTTGGAAGGGTAAAGGTGGGATGCTTTGGAGGGAACTGATTTCATGCCTTAATAATGGTTTGGTGGGAGGTTGCTGTCCAGACATTCTAGTGATACATTTGGGTGAAAACGATCTTTGCGCAACTAAGGGAGTGGTGCTTTTGTGGGCCATCAAGAAGGATTTGGCTCTTATTAAGGAACATTGGGCTGGTTGCTATGTTTTTTGGACGTAATTGATTCCTCGTATGATTTGGAGAGGAGCAGTGAATCCTAGAGCGGTTGATCGAGCCAGGAAGAAGGTGAATGCGGAGGTCTCTAGATTTTGCCGTCAGCTTGGTTTTGGGAGAATTTCACATAGGGAGATTTGTTTTGATTCAGTGGAGTTCTTCAGGGATGATGGGGTCCACCTTTCCAGAGTTGGTATGGATTTGTACTTGTTGGAGTTACGAGAAGTTTTAGCAAGGTCCTTGACGATGCAGCGGTAATTTTTCCAGGTTTTCTCTTTTTCTTTTCCTACTGGGGGGGCAGGAAGGAGAGGTGGGGTAGTTTCCCCCCCCCCACCTTTCTGGGTGGCGGGGTCTAGTTGTTTCAGGGCTGTTTGTGTCAGATTTTGGTGATTAATGGTCAGGTTTGTTTATCGTCAGAGAACAATGAGTTGGTCATTGGTTGACCGTTTAGATGTTTTGTGGGGGTTTGACAGGGGTGAAGGGTCAGGCAGGTGATTGGTTTATGGAGGGCCTGGTATTCATAATGTTATTGGGTTTGTTGATGACGTAAGTTTTATATTGATGACGTATGTTTTATATTGATGACGTATGTATTATAATGACGATGACATGTTTTATAATGATGACGTTATGTTTATATGATGATGGAATGTTTTATAATGTTGTTGTAATGTTTGAATTGATGTATTGTATGGGTGAGGGAGGGGCAATACAATTTTAGGGGAGGGGGTGGGGGGCGGGGTTTAGGTTTATTTATTTATTTAGTGAGGATTAGTTTTGGAAGGCTTTGCCAAGGTTTATTATTTGTGATGTGCACCTGTGCCTACTAAAGCAGCCTTTTCCACACTCAAGCTTTTTGGTCTGCTTTAACCCCCCCACCTCGCCCTCCCTCCCAGCCGACCGCAGGGAGGTCCCCCCCGGGCGTTTTGGGAGGGCTGCGTGGGTGGTAGGGGTTTAAGCCCAGAACCTTCTAGATTGTTTTGGGCTATTTTTGGTAGCCTTTGGTAGCCTGGCTATTTAGGTCCCTGACTCCGCCTCCCAGCCACCATTTTAGGTTTGGTGACCTGGTGGCTGGGAGGTTGGATAGTTAAAAGTTTTTTCCCATCCCTCCCTCCCAATTAATTTTTCTTTAGTGCAGTATTTTTCTTTTGCCGTCTCTTTATATCTTTTTTTCCCTCCTTCCTTTTTTATACATTTTCCCTCTCTTTCTTTCCGCTCTTCATCTGGTTGGCCTTTTTCTTTGGAGCAGTTGTGCAGGGGATTTCATTTTTTGTAATTGTCGCTTGGAACAGGTGCGGTGCGGCGTCTAGTGGTTTCAGGGCTGTTTGTGTCAGATTTTAGTGATTAATGGCAGGTTTGTTTATCGTCAGGGAACAATGAGTTGGTCATTGGTTAACCGTTTAGACGTTTTGTGGGGGTTTGACAGGGGTGAAGGGTCAGGCAGGTGATTGGTTTATGGAGGGCCTGGTATTCATAATGTTATTGGGTTTGTTGATGACGTAAGTTTTATATTGATGACGTATGTTTTATAATGATGACGACATGTTTTATAATGATGACGTTATGTTTATATGATGATGTAATGTTTTATAATGTTGAAATGTTTGAATTGATGTATTGTATGGGTGGGGGAGGGGCCATACAATTTTAGGGGAGGGGGTGGGGGGCGGGGTTTAGGTTTATTTATTTATTTAGTGAGGATTAGTTTTGGAAGACTTTGCCAAGGTTTATTATTTGTGATGTGCACCTGTTCCTAATAAAGCGGACTTTTCCACACTCAAGCTTTTTGGTCTGCTTTAACCCCCCCCACCTCGCCCTCCCTCCCAAATAAAAGTATTATTAAAATATAGCAACATTGTAATGTCTGATTCATGGGGGTGGTGTGGCCAACTGCCAAGCATGGAGGACATGAGCTGAGAGAGCTCCATTCTGAACCCCGACACTTGGCAAATAATCCTAACTTCAACTGGACCTCAAGACCTAAAAAGAAAATATTTTGGGAGCGGAATGCTTCTACCACCGATGGCTACGTCCCGAAAGGCCTGGCTCAAGTGAAAGCTATATTTTGAGCTGCCGTTCTGGCCCACATGGGTGGGAGACGGTGGGAGGAGCTGCTGACTGCCGCACAGGGATCTGATCGGCCTCAATGCTGCTGCTACGAGAGCAACAACACCCGCTATTCATGAGCACTGGGAAATGACTAGGACCCCGACAGCTAAATATGGGGTGCGAGCTTCCGGAATGGGGTGTTGGGGTGTTGGCTAAGTGGCTCATTGAGGTACAGATAAGTATACTGCGGTAGACACAAGATGGCGGAGGGCAGCGACTGTCAGGAATGGCTGGTTGCCTGATAACGGGAAACAGATACTGCGCAGGAAGAATGCTGCTGCTCCTTGCTGCTACTGGCCCTACAGAGAGGTAGAAAGGTCTGGCTTTGAAGGAGAACACGGAGTGATGCCGGGCAGAGAAGTCATGCGCCAGAGCACAGTATTTAGCAGATACGTCACGGCGCTGGGGGCCATAATTATTTCTGAAAACCTGCACAGAGAACTAACAGGCCCTTTGACCAATGCAGCTGTTGTCCCGACGGGCGGTAGCGGATGGGATTGTGGGGGGACCCCGTGGCGCTCCAGAGGGTCTGTGGCCACTGGTACTAACTGAACAAGGGACTGCGGATGTTGTCGATGATGGGGCTGATAACAGTAGTGCAGTCGCTGAGGTACGGACTCTGAGAAGCTTGCATACGGTGCTTCCACGGTAAGGGCAACTCTTGACTACCTTCTGTGCTGGCGGAGACATGTGTTAGATGACTGGAAACTACCTGGTATTAGGCTGCTGCTCGGAGATGGAGGCTGAAACTGCACAACACCATAGAGAGACAAAAGTACTATCATATATTGTCGAGTGTGTAACTGAGCCTTCAATACTGCATTTGCAATGAGGACACTTGCATCTGAAGTGTACACTGCGAATGGGCTGCTGGAGCCTTACTGAAGTGGGCAGCTAGTAAATGCTGGAGGTGGATACTTCATTGTTGGTGCTGGGGATTAACCTGCCAACAAGGAGTCCACACTGTGGAAGAGGGGTGCGCTACGGGGGTCTCCCGACTGAACATAGTGGAGCAGAGGAGCATACGTGGCCGTCAAGGCGCTATGGGGCTCCCTAGAACCAAGCATTCTGACCCAGCATCTAATGAAGGCACGCAATCCACATTAGGCAGAGAACCCCCGAACAACCTTGAAAATAATGTGGTGCCACCCACAGGGACTGATCAACATTCAGCCAAACTGGACTTAATTTTAGAAGAAATAAGGGATTCACGAGTAGCGATTGAAACACAGATGGGGACGCTATCTACTAAATTCAACTTGTTGCAAGCTGACCATAAAAAACTAGCAGATAGAGTGAAATCAAATAAACTGGCTCTGGATGATCTGATACCGCATACCTCTAATTTCAAACAATTCCAACGTCAATTAAAGGAACTACAAGACAGGGTACATAATGCGGAAGGGAGATCCCGACACAATCATGTTCAAATTCTTGGAATCCTGGAACGCAGTGAAGGGTCTAACCCTGCCCAGTTTGTGGAAAAATGGATACCAGACCATGTGGCGAAGGAGGGGTTGACGGATCTAGACAGTGTGAAAAGGGCCCACCGAGTGCTGCCTAGACTACCTCACCTGGTAGCGCATCCAAGGCCGCTGATAGCACACATCCTGAATTATAAAGACTCGCAACACGATCTTACGGGCTTCTAGAGAGAACGCCCCTATTCGCTTTGAGAACAAAACGATCTCCCTGTATCCAGTTTTCACTGTAGCAGTGCAGAAAGCCAGAGCCACTTTCAGGAGGTCAAGCGGAACTTGAGAGCACGCAATTTGAAATATGCCTTGCTTTTCCCGGCCCCCTTGAAAGTTATCTACGGACAAAAATATTCTACGGCCTTGCAGACCTCACTTTCTTCAGGCCAAATGCGATGAGCACTTATGCAACGGGATGCCGTGGACAGCAAGGCATAGACAAGGCAGACTGTGGAAGCTACCGTCACGAGTCCATCTCCGGAACAGATCAGGAACAGTCAAATAGACGCTCTTTTGACGGCTGCGGCACTGGCTGCACAAAATGCCCAGACTGCAGTAATTTCGACTCAATCCTCAGATGCGGCTACAATCCATTCTGACTCCGAGACTGGTTTAACATTGTTCCCATCGATCACCGCACAGATTGCAAGAGAATACTAGAATTGTAACTCAGGGCCTGCCGGGATTGGTATCGCATATGATACTATGTAATATGTTTTATGCTGATTGATATTTCTGGAACTCTAGTTGATAATAGCTGTAAGGGGGAATGTATTGACATACTAAGTTCATTCTTATTGCTTGCAGAGTAATGTTTGTTCAGAGTGGGGCAGTTGAAGTTGAAATTGTTTAATCATCTCAATTGATTGTATGGGGGTAGGACATGCTGTATAGTCACATCAAAGCCAGACCTTTCTTTTTATTGCCATGCAGTCTTTAGATTATGTCTGGCCACTCATTGGCTGGATCCCATTCCTCCGTCTGGTCAACACTGGCTAGGAAGAATTCTGTCAGTGCATAGAATGGAGCTGTTTATTCCATAAGAGGTCACAGGGCAAAAGCCAAAGGGTTAACTATTTGGCCCCCCCTTAGCGAATTGGTCCCACTTGAACAGTAAACTGGAATGAGGCTAATAAGACAGATATGCTTGTTCCGTTCTTCATTTTAGCTCTTTTCTCTCTCATGTTTGTTGTAATGTATGTTAATTGTTTTATGAAAGGTTAAATAGACAATACTTGGGCTGAATCTGCTGTGGGGGGCAGGGGTGGGAGGTGGGAGGTGGCACTCTGAAGACTATATGATCTGAGAAAAGGGCATGACTCAGTCATATCTATGAAATATCGTACATTCCTGTCCTTTTCGCCTGTGCTAGTAGACAGTGGGCTGCCATGCCACAGTGGAGGCATCCATGCACCATGGTACAAGGGTCTGTGTTGTAATGGTGATTATTTTTACACAGGTGGGACACCTTCCTGCATGAAAACATTCACAAGAGGTGTTTCCCTCTTTTAAGGTGCGCTGTTCAATGCAGCACACCTACAAAGAGAGAAAAGGTAATTTCTCCTTGTTGCGCCTCCCTAACGCCACCCCTAGGGTGGCATTATAATTTGACTAATACCCACATTTCCAATTCCTTGTAAATCTGGGATTGCTTCAGATTGCATGGGTGTTGCATGGGAACACCAATAGCAACACCCATGAAACGCACCTTTCACCATTATTCTGCGTGCAAGGGGCACATATTTACAAGGCCATGAAAAGCCACGTAAAGTGGCTTTGTGTGGCCTTGTAAATATTAATGTTCGATAACACAGTTGTGAAGAATATCTTTTTTTATTTAATTTGTGTTTTATTTTTTATATTAATATTATGTATTAGTGTTGTTTTATGTGTTACAAATTTATTTAAACATTGTTTGTAATTCTAAGTGATTTAGACCTTTTTCTTAATTGATGATAGTAATTTATAGTGTTGTTGGGTTTGTTGAGGGATAGGGTGGAAAGTTAATTAAGTACTCATTAATTATTCATTAAATACAAATTTCTAAGTAAGTAGGTGATTGTTATTCATTATGTAATACTGATTGATTATGCTTATGTTTGGATATGGATTGCTAAATTTGTAGGGGTATAGTGTGGGAAGTTAATTAGATCATTAATATATTTTTGTTATATTTTAGCGGAGGGCTGCTGGGTTTGTAAGGGTATACAGTGGGAAGTTAATTATGTAATAATGAATTAACAATTAATTAATACGTTCTGTATGATTGTTTTGGAGTATATGGTGGGAAGTTGATTACAAAATAATAATTATAAATGTGGAATGACATAAGTAATTGATTGATCTGTATGCAAATTGTGTGATAATTATGTAATACATTTACATTTTAGTTGCGGGCTGGTGTGTTTCTAGGGTTCTAGGGTGGGAAGTTAATTAAGTAGTAATTATTTAATAATAGACTATTAATTGTGAATTTCTTATTTAATTGCATATTAATGACGTAAATTGTGATATGGTTGTTTATTTTCATTATATTTTAGGGGCAGGTTTATAGGTTTGGAGGGGTGTAGGGTAGAAAATTAATTAAGTAATAATTGATTGAGCATTATTTGTGATTGAAAATTATCACATTGTTTATGAATTTTGTAAATTGGATAATTGTTGTTTATTTTTTTATACTTATATATATTTTATGAATTATAATATTTACGTTTAGAGTTGTATATTCGCTCAAAATGACTAGGGTAATTCAAGTATGCAATGTGTATTAAGTGAAGTACCTTACTTACTGTTGCATATATTGAGGAGTGAATAGTAAATGTAACCCCTACGAAATTTTAAACCCCTCTAAACTCCAACTCTTTCTCTACAGTAGCCCTGTTTGAAGTCGTAATAACATATGTAACTCCTTTGAAGTCCTACAATTTTCCTCCTGTAGCGTAAACTGGAGTGGAAATGGTACATGCATTATACCCAGACTCCAGTACATTTCCTAATATTCAATAAATATTATTTAATAATTTTATATACATTTAGTTTTATTTGTTTTCCAATTTATTTATAGTTTTGGAATCAAACTGTTAATTTGTTTTTCTGCTTTGTGCCCTTCTCACTTTTTGGGGGATTTTTTTTAAAAAAAGGGCCAAGCCTCATGGGATGGGATCCCCTGGGCCCAACATGGCCTGGGAGGTGGGCTGCTCGCCCCTCCTCCATTTCAATTATATTTTTTTTAAAAAGGCTGGGCTCAGGGTGATGGGGTCCCTGGGGCCTAAATTTGCCAAGGAAGGGGACATCAAGGCCCTCCTTCCCTTTTTTAATATTGAATTATAAAGACTGCGACACGATCTTACGGGCTGCTAAAGAGAACGCCCCTATTCGCTTTGGAGGGATGAGGCACCCTTGCCTCCTGAGGGCCTCATGACTCAAGTAGGAGTAGGACCCAAGCAGCAGTGCACTAGGAGGTGTGTTTGCAGAATTAGTAGAGAAAGGGGGCATGGCCTCAGGTGACCTCTCAGCAAACCCGCTTAGTGGGACTTGCTGGAAGTAACAGGAGGGCTAGTTGACCCCCAAGGACCTTCAATAGCCAAAGGGACTTCATCCCCCTACTAATAGTGCACCAGGAGGTACGTTTGTAGAGTGGTTGAGAAAGGGCGTTTGACCTTCTACCAGGTCTCAGCACACCTGCAGTGTGGGACTTACTGGAGGTAACAGGAGGGGTAGCTCACCCCCAAGGATGTCCTTGGGGCAAACTATCCCTCCATTTCTCTTCAATAAGTGCCATACAGCGGGATTGGTAGGAGGTCTTCAGAACTCTTGCCCCTTTATCTACCACTTTGCAAACGCAGCTCCTAGTACACTACTGCTTTGGAAATCAAATCTACTTTACTCCTGAGGGTCCTTGGGGGCCAAGACGCCCTCCTGCTACTTTCTTTAAGACCTACACAGCAGGATTCCTCAGAGCTGGCCAGATGTCCAGCTCCTTTTCTTCACCACTCTGCAAACATGGTTACTAGATAAAAAGGTTACAGGGACATTATAGTTAGGAATTACCATTTAAAAAACCTTGGATATTCACTGAAAAAAACAATAAGGTTACAGGCATGTTATCATTATGAAATGGAATAAAAAAGGCCTTCGAAATCGACTGAAAAAAACAAAGGTTACAGGGCTGTTATAGTTAGGCTCAGGTTTCACCTGTATAAAACCAGAGGAACTCAGCTGATATAGTTGTGAGTGAACTATAACGCTTGCCCCTGCAATGCACTCCTTAGGACCTCACATATTACATCCCTCATGATATGGTCAGTGACATCCCTCACGACATCACTGATGATATCTCAAATGACATCACTGATGTCACCACCCACACAATCCCTGAGGCACTCACTCCCATATAACCTTTTATACACCCACTTCAACTTCCACACTACCGTTCTCAACCCCATTCACACATCCATACCAGTACTAACACAGTCAATCATTGATTCATAGATCATCACACACATCTACTTAGTCATCCATACAGCCACTCAGACACCCACTCACTCACTAATACAGCCAATAGCTTATCCCCTCATACACACATATAGCCACTCACATACTGAGTCAGTCACCGATAAAGCTTCTCACATACCTGCTCACTCACCCATACAGTCAATCACACAGCCACTTACTCACCGATACACACTCACTTACTCATTTACTCATACAGATACCAATATATACTCACTCACCTATACAGTCACTGACACAAACACACACTCACTCATACAGCTACTCTCACATTCAATCACTCATCCATAAAGTCACTCATATTTCTCATCACTCATCTATACTGCCTTTCACATACCCTGTTACTCACCCGTATACCACTGACATATGTGCTCACTCACTGACATGGCCACACACATACTCACTAACCCATTCAGCCTCTGACTCACCCACTCACTCATCACCAGCCCAAACAGACACTCAGACACCCTTAGAGTTACTCAGACAACCAAGCACTCTCACATATCCACTCACACAGCCATGCAGCCACTTAGACATAAACTGACAGACAGATACAGACATTCACACAACCAGTCACTTACCTATACATTCACTGGGACAACTAATCGTACACTTATACAGTTAGTCACACACCCACTGAATCATCATCTGATTAGAGACTCATACACCCAGTGATTCACCAATACACCTTGGTATATAAATTGACTCTCAAACGGTGTAAAAACACTCACAGTCACCAGTTTATTTCCTCAGTGAAGTCATCAGCAATGCCATTTGAGATGTCATTAGTGATGTCACTGACAATGTCATGAGTGATGTAATATGTGAAGTCAAAAGCAGTGCATTGCAAAGGCGTGGTATATAGTTAGCTCAGCTAACTATGACTGCTGGGATTCGCTGCTTTTTACCAGTAAAATCTGAGCCTAACTATAACATCTCTGTAACCTTTGTTTTATCTCCGTGAATGTATATATATATATATATATATATATATATATATATATATATATATATATATATATATATATATTCACTGAAAAAAACATAGGTTATAGACCATATATAGTTAGGGATTCGCATTTACAAAACCTCAATTTACTCACACAAAACCATAGAAATTCGCATATATAGTTAGTTGCAATAACTATATATCGCGCACCCGCAATCCACTGCTGATGATGTCACATATTACATCATTCATGACATGGTCAGTGACATCACTGATGAAATCACTGATGACATCATCCAGTGACTGTATGTTTCTGTAAAGTTAAAATATGTCTTACATATTGAAGAATGAGTGGCTGTATAAGTGTCTGGATGAAGTATTTAGTAGGTGCATGACTGACTGTATGAGTGAGTGATTTAATGTGTCTCACTGAGTGCATGGGTTAGTGACTAAACTGTCTTAATTTGTGCATGATTATGTCTGTTGTTCTGTAAACTGCTGCATGTGTTGATCAGTAGCTATATGAGTAACTATATGGGTTATTGATTGGTTGCCCAAGTATTTGTATGGGAGACTGAGTGTGTGTGTGGGTGGCTGGGAGGTGTGTGACTCTGTGCATAGATGTGTGAGTAGTTGATTCACTATATGTATGGGTTCAAAAGTGCATGTGGAAACAGCTGTATGGCGGTTGACTGTCTGCATGAGTATATTGGTGATTGAATGGATTTCTCAGTGCTACATGTCAAAGTAAGTACATATGTAAAACACTGTACATGTGAGAGTTGGCATATATAAATAACTGTGCATAAGAGCCAGTGAATGTGTGAGTGGCTGTATGGATCATTGTGAACTTGTATCAGGGATTGTATAAGAGAGTAAATGTGTTAGTATATGTTTGAATAAATAAGGTGTGTATAACTATATAGTTGAGGAAATGGAGGAGTGATTGATTCTTTTCATGACTGACTAGATGTATGAGTAACTCCATGGATGAGTGACAATCTGTGAGTTTCTGTTTACACTGATTGTATCTAAGGTTATATTAGAGTCTGAAGAGGTTCATCGTATTATCACATGAATGATATTATCAGTGATGTGATCAGTAATGTCAAATGAGATGTCATCAGTGATGTCATCAGTGATGTCATTTGAGATGTCATCAGTGATGTCATTTGAGATGTCATCAGTGATGTCATTTGAGATGTCATCAGTGATGTCATCAGTGATGTCACTGACCATGTCATGAATGATGTAATATGTGACATCATCAGCAGTGGATTGCGGGTGCGCGATATATAGTTATTGCAACTAACTATATATGCGAATTTCTATGGTTTTGTGCGAGTAAATTAAGGTTTTGTAAATGCGAATCCCTAACTATATATGGTCTATAACCTATGTTTTTTTCAGTGAATTTCAACGGTTTTTTAATAGCAAATATCAAGAGCTGTAAAATGTCAAGTACGTGGTAGGTAAAAACATTTTCGTATTTATGCACGCTGATGTGCTTTGAACGCTGCCCCCCCCTCCTCTTTTCTTTTAGGAGTATTCTCTCTTTGCAGATAGTGAAGGGTAGGTAACGTAAGCCTTTGCCCCCGTTGTAACCCATCGTGCCTGCTTCCCTCTACATTTGATTAATTGTTATCCAAGCATTTACTGTTTTAGAATTGGGTGCTCTCATGCTGATGCCAGCTTCAATCTGAAACATCCAGAAACACTGTAGACTACCAATTCGATCAGTTCCGGTGGAGCCCCCACGTGACCCGGTAGAGAAGAACTTGCCCTCCCCTCTTTAACTGATTGTTCTTGTTGCCTGTCCCTTCTCTTGTCATTTAACAGAACTTTTTGGACTGCTGAAAGGAGTTGTATTCCGACCGCTGGTTGGTGGAGACATTTTGACTATATTCTGGACCTGCGTTGTCGCGTAATGCGTCATATGACGCGCCGCGTTAGCGCACCCGGAAGTGCTCCGATGCGCAAGGCGCAGCTTCCTGGAAACGATCCAGAGCGCGGCGTGCAGCGCGTAACGTAAGCATAACAGATAATGTGACTTGTTAATAAAACTTTTCATTGGTTCATTTTACTTTTGTTATTCTAATGATGAAAGGCTTGGTCATATGACCTAAAAATAACGCTTTTCATTGCTTTCGAACATTTTTTTTTCCCAAATGATGAAAGCCCCTCCTTTTTTTTTCTCACTCTGACTTGTAAAGCAAAGGACCCAGATGCATTTACAGTTTATCACTAACAATGTTCCAGGCTAATGTATTTTCCCGGGAAATTTACAACTGTCCTGCAAGTAAAATATTCCTTTTTTGAGAAAAAGGGCGTTTCTTCGTCCCATGAGGGAGCCGTTGAGCAAAAGAGGCTCGGCCTGCTGTCTTTGTCGCTGATAGGCATGAATATCAGATTCTTATCGATCACTTTATGTTGCAGGAGTAGAAAACACAACAGCCCTTGACCATTTTTCTTTACTGCGTTCCTGCGTATTATACCTTTTAACAGTCATGTAATTGGACTGCTTTATTTCACTTGCCTTTTACTGATTCGAAAACAGTGGCTATTATTCAAAACGTTTCCAATGTAAGTGCTACTACCATGTTTTGTTTTAAAAACCTTTATTGTGAAAATGTCAGAATACACCCCACGCGCAGCATTGTAGGATGGCCACACCAGTGCGGCAACTTGCTGGACACCACCTCGGTGCCCTCCGGATCTCGGCGCGTTCGAGTCACTGTACCGCAAGAGCGGGAGAAACTCAGCTGGACACGCTGTCTTTCGGTGCAGCATTGTAGGATGGCCACACCAGTGCGGCAACTTGCTGGACACCACCTTGGTGCCATCCGGATCTCGGCGCGTTCGAGTCACTGTACCGCAAGAGCGGGAGAAACTCAGCTGGACACGCCGTCTTTCGGCGCAGCATTGTAGGATGGCCACACCAGTGCGGCAACTTGCTGGTCACCACCTCGGTGCCATCCGGATCTCGGCGCATTGTGCTGCCTTCGGCCTACTGTAGCAGCAAGTGCGGGCGCAACTCGGCTGGACGGCGTGTGAAACGCTAAGGGGCGCCGCACTGCAGATGAGGTGCCTCCACCTGGGGAGGCGGAAGAGGGCCGTTCGCGCTGTCTCCCCCGGGCACCCCACGTAGTCTTTCGGCGCAGCATTGTAGGATGGCCACACCAGTGCAACTTACTGGACACCAACTCGGTGCCATCCGGATCTCGGCGCGTTGTGCTGCCTTCGGCCTATTCGCACATCGGTCCGCTACTGACGCCGCCTCATGGGCCAACAGATTTTGAACGCTTTTTATAGCCCAAAGCCGCATAACAGGTCATGTGACTTGTTTATAAAACTTTTCATTGGTTCATTTTACTTTTGGTTTCCTAATGATGGAAGGCTTGATCATATGACCTAAAAATAACACTTTTCATTGGATTATAAGATTTTTTTTTCCCAAACGATGAAAGACCCACCTTTTTTTTTCTCACTCGGCAATCAAAAAAGGTTCCGTTAGATGACAACAGAGGGGACAGGCAACAAGAACCATCACTCAAAAAAGGGGAGGGCAAGTTCTTTCCTACCGGGTCACGTTGGGGCTCCACCGGAACTCATCGAATTGATAGTCTACAGCGTTTCTGGATGTTTCAGACTGAAGCTGGCATCAGCATGAGAGCACCACCATCTCGTAGCTCCGTCGTGGCCATTCCGCAAGCAATCATGGCAGCCGCTCCCCACCGGAAGCCTGCGGGAGTCGGGGGCCCCCAAGACTTTTGTAGAATCTTCAAGGCTGAGGGGACGCTTTCGAGAATGGAGCCCAAGTCCTAGCAGACAAGCGTCCGAGTTCCAAGGTGTCCCAGGGCCATTTTAGTGGACCAGGTCCACATCCGAAGAGCCGGCCGCCATTTTAAGAGTCCTGTGGCAGCCGCCTATCGCTGCGACACAAGAGTAGGCGCAACTCAACTACATGGTGAGCGAGACGCTGTAGCCGCAAGAGCGGGCGATAAACAGCTGAATGGCGGATGAGGCACAGTGTAGCAAAAGCGGGCGGAATGGCAACTGAAACGGTAAAGGGACGCCCCACTACAGCAGACGAGCCTCCACCTGGGGAGGCCCGTTCACGCCGCCTCCCCCCCCCCCCCCGGGGCGCCCCACGCCGTTTTTCGGAGCAGCATTGTAGGATACCAAAACCAGCGTGACAACTTACTGGACATCACCTGGGTGCCATCCACATCTCAGCGCGTTCTGCTGCCTTGGGACTATTCGCACAACAGACCGCTACTGACGAGGCATCCCCCCCCCCTTCCCCGGGGCGCCCCACGCCGTTTTTCGGAGCAACATTGTAGGATACCAAAACCAATGCGGCACCCAGGTGACATCACCTTGGTGCCGTCCAGAACTCAGCACGTTGTGCTGCCTTGGGACTATTCGCACAAAAGACAGCTACTGACCATTGTTGCTTCAGTTTTTTTGGGGGAGATGCTTGCGAGGGTGGGGAGCCATGCTGAGGATCGGCGGCGTGCAGAGAGTAGGTCTGGTCAAGGCATCTAAAATGGCTGCCGTGCACGACAAAAGTGTGGCATTGGAAAAAAAGCAAGATGGCGCAGACAATGTTTATCAATACAAATTAATTTATAACAATTATTTTTAACAATATATTTACTCACAGTGTCAAAATGGCGGTCAACACTTTCTGATTTCCTTCGAATCGAACGTTAACAGACGTCACGATCGGCGGCGTGCAGAGAGTGGGTCTGGTCAAGGCATCTAAAATGGCTGCCGTGCACGACAAAAGTGTGGCATTGGAAAAAAAGCAAGATGGCGCAGACAATGTTTATCAATACGGATTAATTTATAACAATTCTTTTTAACAATATATTTACTCGCAGTATCAAAATAGTGGTTAACACTTCCTGATTTCCTTCGAATCGAACGTTAACAGACGTCACGATCGGCGGCGTGCAGAGAGTGGGTCTGGTCAAGGCATCTAAAATGGCTGCCGTGCACGACAAAAGTGTGGCATTGGAAAAAAAGCAAGATGGCGCAGACAATGTTTATCAATACGGATTAATTTATAACAATTATTTTTAACAATATATTTACTCGCAGTGTCAAAATAGCGGTTAACACTTCCTGATTTCCTTCGAATCGAACGTTAACAGACGTCACGCAGCAAAAAAAAAAAAAAAACGCTCACGCGCAGCCGCTGGAAGACAAGTATCAACATATATGAGCCTCCTCAGCCACCCTCAGAAAACATAGGGGGTCAGGATACGTCTCCCGTACCCCCTTATACCCATTTCTCACATTGTTTTTCCTCCATCTTGTAATTTAATTAAATCGAAACACAAAATGGCGAATTCCCGTTTCGCGTCCCGGTTCGCGAACCGGAAAGCGCTTCTACCGCAAAAAATCAATATTTTCTTATTTGCCCCACGGGACCCTTTAATAACCCCAACATCATTCCTAGGGGGTCAAGAAGGGTCTACCTTGCCCCCTTTCATTAAATTCCCCCTTCGTTTTTCTCCTCCTCTTGTCTCTCGATCCTACCAAGAGACAAGATGGCGTCCGCTCCGGACTGTTTAGAATGTTGACAGACACCGGAGAGCCAATCAGCTTCGATTCGCAAAGCTCCGTTACGCGAAAAGTACGCGAACTGGTGCGCTATCCGGGACGCTGTCCCAGATATATCTGTTTTTTTTAACATTAATTTCTCAAAATCCACTGGAGCACATATATTGAGACCCAGCAAAGGCACATAGGGCTAACAGTCCCTACAATTTTGCCAAGTTTCGTGCAAATCCATTCAGCCGTTCGAGCTAAAAGTGAGGCCAAACGCCCTATGGAAAACTCAATGTTAAAAACGCGTTTTGGGACCCCCCTTTTTTCTCGGTCCCCCCCTTGACGGAACCCCCCCAAATTTTCAGGGGCTGCTCAGAAACAAAATGTGCCATTTTCCTGAATATTTCAGCCGATTCCGTCCACAAACGCCAAAGTTATTAGACATAGAATTTTCAAAAGTTACATAGAGAAAAAATCCTAACTATATATACCTACTGGCGACCGCCAGTAGGTAATATATATATATATATATATATATATATATATATATATATATATATATATATATATATATATATATATATATATATATATATATATATATATATATGTATTGTCACTTCAAGGTTGTCTACCTTCGGGTAGCACACGAGCAGCAGCTTGATTTATGTGTAGGTGAGGACGGGGATCCGCTTGTAGATGCCGCTCCGTAATAGATCTGCCCGACGTGTTTCAAAGCTCCATATGGTTCTCTTCAGGGGCTTTAACTGGCTTTCCATATGACACACCCACCAATGGGAGGCTCAAATGAGACTGTGTATTATTGGAAGTGTGATGCGGAAAGCACACAATCAAGTCCTGTATGGACCCCGCAAGTGTGCCCGTCCTCGATCCCATGTACGGTTGCTGTTTCACTTCCATGACCCCCAAGGATGATGGGGTGGTGCATACTCTGCGGCTGGACGGCCGCATATAAATTGTCACTCCAAGGTTGTCCACCTTTGAGTAGCACAAGAGCAGCAGCTTGATTTATGTGTAGGTGAGGACGGGGATCCGCTTGTAGATGCCGCTCCATAATGGATCTGCCCGACGCGTTTCGAAGCTCCATATGCTTCTCTTCAGGGGCTTTAACAGAAGCGGGGTGAGCAACCGCTAACCCACTTCTCCATTTTCCATATGACACACCCACCAATAGCAGGCTCAAATGAGACTGTGTATTATGGGAAGTGTTGTGCAGAAAGCACACAATCAAGTCCTGTATGGACCCCGCAAGTGGGCCCGTCCTCGATCCTCTGTATGGCTGCTGTTTCACTTCCGTGACCCCCAAGGATGACGGGGTGGTGCATACTCCGCGGCTGGACGGCCGTGTATAAATTGTCGCTCCAAGGTTGTCCACCTTTGAGTAGCACAAGAGCAGCAGCTTGAATCATGTGTAGGTGAGGACGGGGATCCCCTTGAAGATGCCGCTCCGTAATGGATCTGCCTGAGGCGTTTCGATGCTCCATATGCTTCTCTTCAGGGGCTTTAACAGAAGCGGGGTGAGCAACCGCTAACCCACTTCTCCCTTTTCCATATGACACACCCACCAATAGCAGGCTCAAATGAGACTGTGTATTATGGGAAGTGTTGTGCAGAAAGCACACAATCAAGTCCTGTATGGACCCCGCAAGTGGGCCCGTCCTCGATCCCCTGTATGGCTGCTGTTTCACTTCCGTGACCCCCAAGGATGACGGGGTGGTGCATACTCCGCGGCTGGACAGCCGTGTATAAATTGTCGCTCCAAGGTTGTCCACCCTTGAGTAGCACAAGAGCAGCAGCTTGAATCATGTGTAGGTGAGGACGGGGATCCCCTTGAAGATGCCGCTCCGTAATGGATCTGCCTGAGGCGTTTCGATGCTCCATATGCTTCTCTTCAGGGGCTTTCACGGAAGCGGTGTGCGCAACCGCTAACCCACTTCTCCATTTTCCATATGACACACCCACCAATAGCAGGCTCAAATGAGACTGTGTATTATGGGAAGTGTTGTGCAGAAAGCACACAATCAAGTCCTGTATGGACCCCGCAAGTGGGCCCGTCCTCGATCCCCTGTATGGCTGCTGTTTCACTTCCGTGACCCCCAAGGATGACGGGATGGTGCATACTCCGCGGCTGTACGGGCGCGTATAAATTGTCACTCCAAGGTTGTCCACCTTTGAGTAGCACATAAGCTGCAGCTTGATTTATGTGTAGGTGAGGACGGGGATCCGCTTGTAGATGCCGCTACATAATTGATGTGCCCGACGCGTTTTGAAGCTCCATATGCCTTGTATGTCAGCTGTTTCACTTCCCATAATACACAGTCTCATTTGACCCTCCCATTGGTGGGTGTTTATAAACTGCAAAAAAGGCTTGTAAACATGGACTAAATTGCAAGAATTGCCAAACCTTTGAAGGCCTTATGATCATGATTAATGAAGAATTACTTACAATATGGACTATGTCATTAGATGTGGGTGCAATAAGCTGTATGTGGTAGCACTATGAATAGGTTTAAATTGAGGGTTTTACAACTCATAAGAGCAATAGTGAATGGTGATAGGAGTTACCTCATGGCGTGCCAATTTAAATAATAAAATAATCGGTCATTGACAACTTTTCAGTTACTGTGGAATCAAGCATATCTAGGCACACCCAAAGGGAAGTGATCAAGAAAAGGAACTGAGAAATCAGGAATTGTGATTAATAATAGTCATTAGGAACAGATAAACCATGGGGCCACAATATTGATGATGAACTATATGTCTATTTATGATTGAACATTGAATGGAACTTTTGGTTCTTGGTCCATATAAGGAGCTCCATGTGAAGTACACAGAATAGAAGATGACTTTTTTTATTAATTGAAAATGTTGCACAAAGCACTTGGCACCTTCTCTTATATGTATCTTTTTCCTAAATACCTCTCTCACTTTTACAACTTTATAATGTTCCTCTTTTTCTTCTCTCTCCTCATATATTCCACCTTCTCCTTTTTCTTCGTGGATGGATTTTAAGAATAGTGAACTATTACCATTACAACTGGCTACGACAACCTATGACAAATAGAAGTGTTGCTTCTTACAATAATTTTATTGGTATCCCCAAACAGAGTTGATGCATTGTATTGTGAAATGAGTACATTTTTGAAGTTATTTTGGGCATTATACACATATTTTCATAACTATGTCTTATAATACTAGGGCTAATAATTATGCATTGTGAACTTTAAATAGCAATTTTTAAGTGTTAAGGAATATATTGTGTCATGAAAGATATTGACAGAAACTGTAATAATTGTTTACAATCATGCATTGTGTACTTTAGGAGCACTATGTACTTTGTGTACAATTGAATTGGACAATTATGCACTGTGCATCCTTATAAACAATAGCACCTTATGTGTATAAGAATCATATATTAAGCAATTTTATTGCTCAAGGCACTTGATGAGAACTTAAGGAGAACTTGAATATAGTATTGTATTGATAAAGCTGTATCAAACCACCTTGTTGATGAAAATCAAACATGGATTGAATTACCTCCCCAAACTAATGTCTAAGGATTAAAAGTGGACCAGAACATTTGCAACTTTGAGACTATCATTGACAATGTATTACTTTATGTGTTCTCGGGGAAGAATTGTATTGATTTATTTGTTCTCTTTTTTGAAGGGATTATTGAGGTTGAATTGGCAGCCCACCCTTCCTCAACTAGAAGCACCAACATTACTTTAGCTTAATTTTCTCCCCTTACTGTTTGCTGAGTGCCTGTTGTCTGTTTCTATGCCTGGTCCCCAATTGTTTGTGTCTAAGAGAATCATTCTGCATGGAAATATGAATCATAATGTTATGATGCATTTTATAGTGGGAGATTGAGAAGCAGTTTAATTGTATTTTTGTCATTAATATGGACAATTTAGATCAACGTTATGTCCTATGGATATTGGATCATGTACTTTGTAAAACAGAATGCACTTTAGAATTTGAAACAACCTGGATTGTTGTTTTAGTCACGGATAAAAAAAATGTATCATTAATATCATATTACTCCATCACATGTTACTCATTTTTCTATTTGAAACTAAGTTTTGTCCGAGAGTCTGACAGATGTGAGAAAGGCAGGGGCAACATGAAAAGTAAGAGAGGCAACAAGGCACTTAGCCTTGACAGGCCTTAAGTATGAAAATACACTTAGTCATTAATTGCACAGGCTAGGGACTTCGTAACTGATGTGAACCGCAGCCGTAAATTAGCTTATAGATGCACGTTTTAATCACAAGATACGTGCAACAAGCTTCTTTTCATGTTGCTACATGCCGGACTCCAACTGTCTATGGCTTTAGGATAAACTTTGAATAAATAAGTTGATCATAACTACTATGCCCACAATGCATCATAATTTTGCTGGGTGGTATAATAGTATAAATAATGAACACAAATGAGGGACAACTGTTGTTAACCGGTGACCAGGGACAGTAAATGTCCGAAACGCGTAGGTGAGGAAACCTACAGGAATAAACAACTGAAGCTTAAACTTTGAAGTGGTGTGCGGCGTCTTCATTTATTTGAAGGATTTTTGCTCAAACATATATATATATATATATATATATATATATATATATATATATATATATATACACTAGCAGCCCGTCCCGACGTTGCCCGGGAGCAATTAGGCTTCAGGGCCCCCTCCCGCCCCGCTTTTGTAACCTGCAGACGTCACTTTTTCCTCCTGTAATTTACTTTGCTTCAGGGGCTCCACCTGGACACTTTTGTAACCTGCACACGTCACTTTTTCTTCGTGCACAGGTCATCCACCCCCTTCCCTCCACTCCATCCAAGGGACGCAGGTATTCGTGAAGGAAATATTAACCACATCAGCCTTGTTGATCCGTTGCACAACAGCCCCCAAGGTTGGTCTCCTGTTATCTTAGTGGCTCATCGCTGCAGTTGCATGCAATAACCATCCCATCCTAACAACCAACACAGGGCTCACTCAGGAGAAACCATCCAGTACAGTACACTGATGCTTTATTGGCATAATAACAGACACATGTGCTGCTAAACCGGGAATGATCAATGTCGAGAACCTGGTTATAACATACGCTGGCAAAGTCAATATTTAAAGACATCAGCCAAACTTTTGACTTTTCGGCCCGTCCCTTCCCTTGCCTGCCACGTCCCCTGCCTGGCCCTACATGAGTGCCCTTACCTCCGCCGGCGCTGCTCCCGCCTGTCCGCCCCATCCCCCGCCTGCCCCTACATGAGTGCCCTTACCTCCGCCAGCGCTGCTCCCGCCTGTCCGCTCGCACCACCGCTCCTCCCCTGCGCCATGTCCGCCGCTCCTCCTCCACCACCGGTCCTCTGCTCCTGACGTCACCACTCCTCGCCTGCGCCATGTCCGCCGCTCCTGGGACGCCGCTCTGCCCTGTGCTCCTAACGTGACCACGCACGTCGCGGCCGGTGCTACTTTTGAGGGACTACTTTTTTTTTAATCTAACATTTTAAATAATGTTTATTTTTTTAATTTATGTAGCCTATAAACATCTACACACCCTGCCGATTTCAACGGTGTATCGGGTGTGTAGATTGGCGCAGTGGTTCCTGAGTTTACCCGCCTCAAAGCCTGAAAGTTTCTGCTTTATTATAGTAGTATAGATATATATATTAGTCTTGAGGCTGTCAGGTTAATTTGGGAACATACACTGAAATAATAATCAGGCAGTGGCCTAGAAGAAATTAATTGTACTAATTTATGTGTTATTGCAAACCATAATTTTAGCAGCAAATATGAAGAGGTATACTAAATAAATGGTATTTATTCACAATCCTGTAAACATTGCAATGAATTTGCAATTGTTTTGTATATGTAAGTGTGTAAGTGTATAGTTCGTTATCTATGTCTTATGAAAAAACGGAGGTAAATAGCATGTTATGACAGGCACCTAGCATGTGACCAAGGCCGTCATTACAGTGAAACGTGTAATTGCTGAAGCTGATTAAAAAATTGAAGTACAACTGCAAGGTATTGGTTCTGTATGTTTTTGATTGCCAAACTTTACAAAAACCGAACTGGATATTAGCGGGGAGAACCGTACCTGCAAGCGGACTGCCCACGTTTGGACCAGTGGCAAACAGTTTATGTGGATACACCACGTTCTGCGGTGTCTCCGTGAAGTGAAGCGTAAAGCAGCTGCAGGTCCCCATACGACATGTACTGTCTGGACTGGCCTAACTAACTGGAGGATCTGGACTGGAGGGCTCGTTGATGCACTATGAAGACCCCAGGTGAGCCACTGATTTGTATGGGTGTGGAGGCGGTAGATAACCGTCAGGAAGCAAGGAAGCAATTTGTGTATGACGGTTACCAAGACGTAATATAAAAGAAATATGTCAGCCAATATGGTACATGAGAGAGAGGAGGAGGCTGAACAAATGTTCAGCGAAGAGAATTCACAAAGATTGAAACAGGACCAATCAAAAGGGAGAAAATAACCTCAGTCAACAGATCTCCTGCAAATGCTGAACAGGTGGGAGAAACTAAACCACAAAGAAATTACGAAATGGTGGGAAATCAGGAAATCAAACCTTTACCAAAATATTTGGAAGTGAACCGTATTCCTCATGGGTTGAAAATATTGATTGCACCCAGTTTTGACAACTAAGACCCTGATATGCTCAAAGAATGGGCAACGGTCAATCTGGAAGCAGCAGCAAGACTAGTGCTAATTCTGATTAAATATGCTGATAAAGACAGACAGAAAATCCTACAAGAGATCGAAGCACTGGAAACAGATCTTAAGACCAGATCAGAAGCTGATGAAGTAGAGAATTTTATAAATAGAAATCAAGAACAGTCTGAAAAAACATGAGAATACCATCAAGGAAAAAAAAGTTCAAAAATTCAAAGGAGACACAATTGATTTTGAGAATGGCTAAATATTTTCATTTTCCAAAACATTCGACCAAAAAGCAACCAGACGGAGGCACCGGCAGACAAACAGTGGCAAAAAATCAGAAAGGCAAAGCAGAAACATCAAAAAGCAATGAAAACAAAAGTAATGGGTTCCCAGATCACTAGTAGGAGGTCAATTGTTAATTTTACCAATGTAACACTAACTA
The DNA here is from genome assembly GCF_964263255.1 of Lissotriton vulgaris. Lineage (NCBI taxonomy): Eukaryota > Metazoa > Chordata > Amphibia > Caudata > Salamandridae > Lissotriton > Lissotriton vulgaris. Next base: position 314,408,134 of record NC_141696.1, read on the forward strand.
AAGCGTAGGAGGACATTTTGTCTTTGGGGCTTTCATACTGCCCACGAATACTTTTGATTATCCTCAAACTAGGATCAATACATTTAAATACATGAGAAAGTTCAAACTTAAAAATAGTACACACACTAAACATAAAACCAACTAAAACATTCTATGTGGGGGAGCATACAAGAGAAGCACCAGAAGAGATTACCACCATTGCAGATCTGTCCCTATTAGAAACCATCAAAAATTGACAACTTGGAAGTAAAGATTTAAATATAGAAATGAGCATTCAAGTTATCATTCAAGAATTTAAATTGGTATTGGGAAAACCTGCAGATACACAGTTTCAGCTCCATTCAAAAGCAATGTCGGCTACAATAAAAGACAACATCGACACTTTCCATGATCTGATAACTGAAGGATTAAAAATCCTTCAGAAAGACCAATGGCAGCAAGTCCAAACGCACTGCTGATGAATGGAAATTTCATGAACTAGTAGACAAACTAAAAAAGAAGAACAAAGCAATGGAGAAAAAAAACGATAAAGGTGGAAACATTGTTCTTTGGCCCCTCAAAATGTATCTAGAAGAAGCTCAGATCCATCTAGGACAAGGAGATTGCTGTAAGAAATGTAAACATGCAATACTTACTCAGGCTCAATCCAAATTCAGAGAAGAGTTGGAGAAATGGATGATTTAGGGTTTACTATCTCATGATGAAATTATACTGCGGTAACTCCCATCATGTATCGTATCCCTTTTTTTAAAATTTCAAATACCTGGTGCAAATCACAATAAATACTTTGCAACATTACAGTATTGCTGGAATATTCCGGAATAAATCGTTTTAAAGCAGGTACAGATTACATGGTATCAATATAAAATTAACCGGGATCCCCCTGCATTATATCAGTCAGAATGTATACAAATCTTATATATACATATACACAAATATTATATATACATAATTAAATATTCTTACATACACATATTACAAACTCTAGGCTCCAGACTCCCTACATCTCCTGATAGGGGCCCAGATATTCAATCCCATTTCACGCTTTTTTTCTACCCTTACGCTCGTATAGGGAACCTTCAATATTATGAATTCCCAGCAATCTGGCCAACCACATCTGGAAGGAGGGTGCTACCGTATCTTTCCAGCCTGCTGAGATAAGAATCCGTAGGACCGCAACTGAGATAAAAACCAAAGCTTCAGCCTCTTTGCTAAGTCCCATATTACTATCGGTGCCTATTATCATTAGGGTAGGGGATAGGTTGATCTTAACACCTAGCAGACCCTCCCAAAACTTCTCACTATCCGTACGGATTAGGTTCAACTTTTCACAATTATGGGACATATGTGTCATATATCGGCAGGCCCTTCCTGACATCTAGGGCAATTATCGTCTACCCTTTTGCCCCATTGATGAAGTTTAGCTGGTGTAAAATGCAAATTAGGAGGTCCATTAGGATGGCGAACGGACAAAGTCCGTCCGCCATCCTGTCCGGGCCGGGACCGTCCGCCACAAGGGTGGAGGAACCGTGCCCCCAATTAGGATGCATCCGCCACAGTGGTGGGTGCAGCCCACATTTTTTACATTGCGGCAGATGGTGCTTGAAGCACCGGCCGCCGTAATGCAAAAAATGCACGTTGTACATTTCAATGCACAACATGACAGGCACCACGCGGTGCCTGTCATGGTGTACATTAACATGCTGTGGGGTACCATAGGTACCCCCCATGTGAACCCCCCACCCCCTCCTCTTCACCCTGGGGCCTTCCTCACCGGCCATCCTAATATGGCTGGCGGTGTCTGATGGACACTGCCACCATATCAGGACTTTTCCGCCGCGGTCGCAAGCCGACCGCTGCGGAAAAGCGGTGGACAGTCTTTCCCTCCGCCACGGTCCCCCCCGCCATCGTAATATGGTGGGGGAAGAAAGGTGGCGGACGGGCAGGGATGGCGGACGGATCGCCAGCGCCTGCATGGCGGTGGCGATCCGTCCGCCATCCTAATGTACCCCAAAAGAGGGTCTAATATACAGGGCGAAAAGGATAGGCGAGCAGGGACAGCCTTGCCGCGTCCCCCTGGAAATATAGATCCTTTCTGAGCTTTCCCCCATTATCTGAACTCTGGCCTTAGGGTCACAATACATAGCCCTGATGGAACATATGGTTTTTGGGCCAAGCCATATATGCTCCAATTTCCTCCAAAGATATCTTCAAGTAACACGATCGAAAGCCTTTTCCGCGTCGAGAAGGATCATGGCCATCCTCCCCCCCATGACAGCCTGCGCATCGAAAAGTGTAATAGCGTGCCTGATGTGATCTGTTGTTCCACGGCCTGGGATAAACCCATGCTGCCGCGGGGAGACTAGACCGCCAATGACCCTTCCCAGCCTCTTTGCAAGAACCTTTGCGTATATCTTAGTATTTCGCGTTGATGAGGGATATTGGACGGTATGAGCCAGGATGATCTTTTGGTTTCCCCTTTTTATGAAATACCACGATATTTGTCTCTTTCCATGAATCAGGGATTAGACCAGTACACATTATCCCGCTGAATAAATCCAGCAAAATCAGTGCTATCTCGTCTTGAATCCACTTGTAGACTTCCAGCGGGATACTTTCCGGCCCTGCTGCCTTCCCTGCTGCCAGCTCCTGAATTGCTACCAATACCTCATTTATTCCTAAGTCTTTATCTAATATTCCTTTATCTTGATTATTTACCTGGGGGCCTGTATCCTCAAACAGAGAGCTACCATAATCAGGTTCATTCTCCTCACTATATAATCCCTGATAACATTTCTTAAAAGTCCTCAAAATATTCTTTGGCTCTGTATAGTTCTGATCACCATCCCAAATGCTTGTTATTACATTCTTACTTTCCTTTTGCCTGATTCGGAGTGCCAGCAATTTACCCGCCTTCTCCCCTGTTTCATATAATTTGCTCTTATGGGTCTGACAGTCCCCGGCAGCCCTCTGAGCTATCCATTTTTGCATCTCTGTTTTAATTATAAGAATCCTTCGCTGGCTCTCCTCCCCCTTCTTCCATTGCCTAATATCGCTCATATGACGCTCTTCTGCTAATGCTAATTGGGCCATTACATTTTCACTTTCTAATCTTGCCTCTTTTCTGGGCCTGGCAGCGAAGCTGATTGTCTCGCTCCTCAGGGCCACCTTAAATGCATACCAGACGCAATTCCTGCTTGCACTAAAACGATTCATATTAAAGTAGCCTTGCGCCCATTTCCTTATATGTTCTATGTATCTAGAATCTGCCAATAGCCTCCTCTCGAATGTCCACTGGGATGGCATTAACAGTCTCTAGTTCATATTGAAGAAGTAGTGGACTATGGTCAGACATCTCTTTCAGGGGCTTTTTGATATTAACTTTCCCCAGCTCTGTGCCAGATATCAGAAAGTAGTCCAACTTGGTATATTTTTAAATGGGCATGAAAAGTAAGTATACTCAGGGTCATTAGTTTCTTTAGTACCCCACACATCGACTAGCCCGTGCAACTTCATTATAGAGCTAATAACCCGGTATACCCTTGGCTTCCGTCCTGTGTACAGAGGATTGTTCATAAAATCAGCAGAAATATTTAAATCCCCGCACACAATAACGGGTTTAAGGCAATTTGTATCTCAAGAAAGTCATAAACCTCTGGGTCATCTTGGTTAGAACCATATATCACACAAATTGTGCAACCCAACCCTAGCTCAACCAATACCCATCTCCCCAAGGTGTCTGCCCCAACTCTCCTAACATTTCCCAGCAAGGTTTTGGCTAGTACTGCCACCCCCCTGAGTGTCGAAGTTTGTGAAGAGCAGGCCAACAGATCGAAGCCTCTGATGTTGAACAAATGTCTCTTCTCCCATGCTAAGTGGGTCTCTTGCAAGCATAATACATCTATATTATTTGAACGAACAAAGTGCCCCAGCCTTTGCCTGTTTCTCCAGTCATTGACCCCCAATATTTACCGAGCATATATTAAGTTTCCCCATTTGTGCCCTTCCAGCCATAGCCTTTATTAAACCATCTATTCCGAAAATAAGAAGATATATCTATCATTGTATCACAAAACACTCCGTAGCACCAGGTACTTGTTTTTTTTTATATTTTTTTCCTTAGCCTCCCCACTCCCCCAACCCTCCCTCTACCTCCCAACCCCTCCCCAGTCACCTGATCCCCCTTCCCTCTTGTTCCCAACACCCTCAGGAAGCTCCAAGACTTAGGTCTGTGCATGTGATGGATGCAGCAGTAATAAACTGGGCCATAACACAATAGACAACTTTTTTTTCACCTGATCCCACATATCTTGATGATTTAGGGAAACATAGAGCGAGATCAGAGTTGATCCAATATTCACCTATCCCCCGACACCAAACACCCAGTCTATCCAAAAACTAGCCAAAGCCTGTAACTGCTTTTGTCAGAGAAAAGAAAAGAAAAATGAGTCTTCAGTTCCTATAGACCCCAAAAATTCTTTGGCTTTTATCGCTGATGAAAAATATCGGGTATATCCATCATGCATCGCTTTTAATTGTGACAGGTTAATGAGATAGACCTGGACATTCTTCTCCTTGAATGGCTTGATTAAATGCTTTAATCTCCAGCGCCTCTCCACCGTTGCATGGCAAAAGTCGGGGCGAACAAAAAATGTGACCCCACCACTTGACCTCTTGGTCTAGCCTTCTCCGCAATCGCCTGTCTCAGTAGGAAATTTCCTTAGAACACAAGGAGAGCCCAAGGTTTTCCATCTCCTCTTGCAGCGTCTCGAATCTTGAACGGGTTGCCCTTTGTATCAAGCCCAGTTCCAATCAGGTATCCCAGGGAAGGCCGATCTAAACAGTTCCATTATAAACATTCTGGTGTCTGATCCCTCTGCTGCTTCCGGGAACCCCAGTACTCTAAGATTGTTCTCTGCCTGTTTTCAAACTCTTCCAACTTCCACTGGATGTCCTTAATTTGGGCACTTTGGGCCTCCACTTGTATAGAAGCATTAGATGCCTCCGCTTCAGTTGAAACTATCCTTTCCTCCAAATTGGTCACCCTCTCTCCGATATTTGTACAGGCCTTAGATAGTTTCCTCACCACCCCCTGCATATTCCTCATTGCAGCCTGTGCCTTACAGCTGTCCTGGCGTGTCTCCCCCCTATGGGAGAGGATGGCCTGATGTATGACATCTAGTGTTGTAGTGGGGGTGGTAAATTCTGATGGAGTTTTACCAGCTAGCACCGTGGCCGAGGAATAGTCCCATTTTAAATTCTTCCTACTACGGGTCTGTTGATTTGTCAGGGGGTCAGATTTCTTGGTGGTATTAGGGGGTTCACGTCGATCCCTTCTAGGTCTGAGTCCGATTCGCTGCCGCCTGGAAATGAGCTCAAATCATCCGACTACTCAGCCCCCTCCGAGACCGAGAAGAAACAATCGCTGGGTTCATTTTCTATATCCTTATCCAATTCTGAACTATCCATACCCCCAGCTGGGCGCTCCAAGTCAACCAACAAATCGGAAGCCACTGCCTTAACTGACATCTGAAGCACCCCGACCTCCCCGGCTACAGCTATATCAGGAGCTTTTTCACTACCAGTATTTTCCGTACTTCTTTCCTCATTCTGAATTTGCTGGTGAGGTGTCCTTTCTCCTTCGATAATATTTTGGATCCCGGGCTCCACTACAATGGTTTTCTCTAAGGGATTGCTTCCTTTAGCGGGTTTGGCGCTAGATGAAAGGGGGCCAGCTGCAGATACAGAGTCCAAAATCACAGAGACCGTTTTTTTTTACCTTGCGGGGGTTCTTGCTCCACCGCGGGGCTCAGTTCTGAGGCTTGATTTTCTTCCTGACCTTTTGCAGAGCTATACATGGCCTCCTCACCCACAGCGGCTCTCACTGTACCAGTCTTTACCCCACCTCAGCAAGTCCACAACCGACGGGTCGTTCACCCAATTTTTCCCAGTAACGCCACCCTTGCCTCTCCTCACCGGGTCTAGAACTGGAGTCCGCCGGGGTTCCACGGGTGCCTCGGCCATGCTCCGCTCCATGGTAGTCTCCCCCTGTAGTCTTCGGGCCGCTGCGGCCGCCTTTGATACGGCATTCGCTACTGGCTTCGGAGCCATTCCAACCTCAATCAGATGAGTCACCAGGCGAGATAGACGATCACTAACGGCGCGCTCAGCTATCTTCGATCAGACTGCTCAGAGTCTGTAATATGGTCCCCGCCTCCAATGCATATGGGATTAGAATACGGGATATCCCTTTCTTCTTCTTTTTCATTAGCGTTTTCCTTTTTGCTTCAGTTTCTCCAAAAAGTGTTTGATTTTAATTCATGAACTCCGATGTGGGTCTTTAACCACTAGAGCCTGACCCAGTTCCTTAGTGCTACTCATGACCTCCTACTCGGTCGCCATCTTGCTACCCCCGGCAAGCCTATGTATCTTATCCCTAAAGTCAACAAAAATGTAGAGTCCCCCGGGACATCCAATAATTTCTGCAATTGAAAGTATCAAGGACAATGGTAACTTCTTAAAAATGATCTATGATGTAACTTTTGAGGATCATTTTGTTTTGATCTCATTAGACATAACAACTGTATACACTGGTATAGCGCATAAGGATGGCCTTCAAGCCATGCAATACTTTTTGAAAGGCCACTCAGTGTTTATAATCATACTCAAATGTTAATTACCAAGGCAAGAAGATGTCTTGAAACATTTTTTTTTCTGTTTGGCGGTGATCTGTACCATCAACAATGGGGGACTTCAATGGGCACCTGTTTCACCCCCGGCTATGCGTGTATACTCATAGGCTGGTGGGATGAACAGGACCTCCACAAAAAAACAGGACAGATTTGGGACGAACACATTGTTATGTGGGCAAGATACATAGATGAAGTTTTTGTGGTGTGGAGAGTTGCTCGATGATCTCTGCAGAACAATTTGTCAGGATCATCAATATTACCAGATTGAACTTGAAATTTACACACACCATTAGCAAAACAAATGTTGCATTTCTTGATGTAGAAGTTTATGTTGAAAAGGACAAATTGGAAACCAGGCTATATGGGAAAAAGAGAGCTGGAAATACAACATTACATGCCTCTAGCTTTCATTCTCAGCATACTAAGTTGAGAATAACTTATGGTGAAATTCTGAGGGTGGCGAAGGCACAGAAGATGGTCTAAGAAAATGTCAGGATGATATGACTGATAGAATCCTTGGGAGGGGATACAGAAAAATATGAATTGATGAGGCAAGAAGATCAGCAAATAAAAAGAGTAGAGAATCAATCTTATTTTCCACTAGAGATCCCCAAGATTGAAAAACAGAATGAACAGTGTGGTTTCTCACTACATACAGCACAAATAACAAAGATCTGCTGAATAAAAACTGGCACATCCTGAAACAAGATCTAATCACAGGGACAACACTCCTCAAAATATTGCAATATATACATTCTGAGTACGCCTGAACTCAGAATGTAAAAATGCATCCTTTAGAAAAGATGATTTTTATATTGTGCGTTTGAAAATGCCAATTTTAGAAAGTAGCAAACACAAAGAGATGATGCATGGAGCACTGAAACGTTTCCAAACACTCAGTCCCAGTCACCGATTGGGTTGCATCCATCATCGTTCTTTAGAACACATGACCACCCCAGTCTCAGGAACAGCAACAAATTCACCTTCTTCTCGTACCACCTCTGGGAAAGTGTGTTTCAGTTGCTCTAGAGGGAAACCGCAATGCCATGCTGCTACCAAGAATGCTGATGTTTCCATGACCTAAAGGCGCTGCTGCACTTAGCACCGCGACCCGGGTCTTACCAACAATGATAACCACCGCCGCCACTAAGCCCCTGCTTGCACCTCAACCTGTGGGCACAACTTTCCATACCGCCACACTTCCCTCTGCCACATTTGTCCTACTGATGATGCATTTGCCAGATTACTTCACTACCGCGGTCTACAGTGTAGTCTAGGGGCAACGCTCATACGCTACACAAAGCACCACCTTGTCCCATAACGCCGCTGTGGGCCACTGGCTTCATCCTCATTGACAGCAGATCTTCGACAGCTGCTGCAGCTTGCACCATGGCTGTTAGCACCGTGACAAGCACTGGCCCGCTTCGCACTGCAGCCCTGGTCTCACCGAAGCCGCTGAACGACCACCACCGAGCCGGTGTCTACACCACGACCTGAGTGCACCAGGCGCCGCACTGCTCTGCTTCACACCGAAACCTTGACGACCAATGTCACTGGCCCACACCGCTGCAGTCAGCCGGAACTAAGTATACTGTTTTCAAGTCTTCTGACACCGATGTCGGTCTGAACCAATGCAGTCGACCAAAATTGTTGGATTTGGTTGTATTCAGCACTGCATTAGCACTGCCCAGAGCCACCAACTTCAAGAAATTGCATTTTTAAGGTCATTCTTGCAAGTGCATATTTTAACTATTGTATGTTGGCTTCTTATCATTTTTGGTCTTGTTTAGCACAGATAAATATTAGATATTCTTCTAAAAGTGGTGTGGTTTCCTTTTGTAGTGTTTTCACTGTATTACTGTATGCTATGTGCAAATGCTTTACACACTGCCTCTGAGATTAGCTGTACTGCTGATGCCAAGCTACCAAGGGGGTAAGCAGGGGTTATTTCAGTAGTGTATTCCCCTTATCCTGACTAGGAAGAAGTGTCCCTACTTGGACAGGGTAGCAACCTGCCAACTAGAGGTCCCCATTTCTAAAAGTAACACAGTGAAATTACACCCGAAAAGTAGCCAACAACAGATTTAGCACAATAGAGTATAGTATAATAAAAGAGCAAAAACAGCGAAACTCCAATTAGTAGAAACAGAGATGTTAAATGTTAAATATTTTAGTAAAAATGGCGCAAGAAGGCATGAACCGCCAACTGTGGATACCTTGTCCCACCAAACCAGGACAAAGTTACAAGTTCAGACCTATCACGATTGGGTGTGGGCTGGCTACAGGGACCCAAATAGGCCAGCTACCTTAAATCCTCATTTGTGGAGTGTTGTGAGGATCCTCGTTGACGATATGTCACGATTGAAGCAATACCTCAGTTCCAAGATGTGGCAAGACTGCAGTGCGAGGGCCGGCTGTGTTGTTGAATATTCTGTCGATGAGGACTAACAATGTGAAGTCTGGGGTATAGGATGATTGCGCAATCAGGGTGATATATGCCTGTTCCAAGGAGGTGAAAGGCTGCGATGCAGAGTCCATCGTCCTCATCGAGTCTGCCTGTTGCGGAGGAATGCAAGAGCCTGAACCAAGGATGTGTTGGGCAGCGGGTATTCTGAGTCAGTGATCGGCTGTGATGTGAGGTGGGTCTTTGCGGTAGATCCACTGCACAGCAGAGAAGATGCTTAAAGTTCACTCTGGCAGAGAACCTTGGGCCCACTTCCAGGGGTCTAGGACTGGGGTGGCACCAATTGGCAGGATAGACATACAGATGGCAGAGTCCAGGTGTAGGAGCAAGATGTTTTTAGCCTTCTGTCCCTGAGGCTCAAATCTGGAGACCAGCCAACAAGCCCTTAAAGTCACTTTGAGGTTCTGGGGTCAAGAGATGCAGGTCCAGTCCTTCTCACCAAGGCTAGATCGCAGGAAGCAGCAGATGAGCACAGCAATACAGCATACCAGTAAGGAAATAGTCCAGCAGGGGGCAGTCCAGCAGACAGAAAGTTCTTCAGCAGCACAGCAGTCCTTCCTGGCATAGTATCCACAGATCCAGAAGTGTACTTAAGTGTTGGTGACTGAGGTCCAGTATTTATACCCAGCTGTGTCTTTAAAGTGGGGCGGAAGCGTCTATAGGTTTCCCATTGACGTCCCCAAGCATCCTGCCTCCCCTGTCCTGGCTCCAGACAAACAAGAGGGGATATGCAACTCTTTCTGTGGAGGCTGGACACAGTCTATTCAAGTCTTAGTAGGGCTGTGCCCAGCTCCTCCCTCCCATTCTGTACTTGTTGGCCCATCCAGGTACACCTTAGCTCCCTGTTGTATGTGGCTATCTAGGCGGCATACACATAGCTCATACAAACAATAACTGTGCACACGTCAGATAAACAATTTGGTATAAATGTATTGCAGGACAAACGGAGATGAAGCTGTTGGTTTGGTGAAAGCTTTATGTGATTCTTTTCGGGGAATATACAGACACCAGCCGACACGTGTTTCATCAAGCAGGACAAAGCCTGTGAATCAACAGGGCTTTGAAAGGCGTGGTGAGTCTTACACAGGTAAGGTAGAGTAAACGTTGTAGACTGGGTAGTCAGCGTACAAGATGTCAGCGTACAAGATGTAAAGGAGAAATTGTTGCTTCTAGGGAACAGTCGGGTACGACTGTAGACGGTAACCTGTGGTAATGGGTTACGCTGTTGCTCCGTGAGGCACATCCCTGTGCTAGACTGCACACAGGCCTTACAATGTAAAGTGTGTCTCACAAAGTGAGACACACTTTACAAGCTGCTTCTATGGGTGGCATAACCAGTGCTGCAAGCCCCCTAGCAGCATTTGATTTACAAGCCCTGGGCACACATGGTGCACTGTACTAGGGTCTGACAAGTAAATCAAATAACCCAATCATGGAATCACCAATTAGTACATCAATTTAACAAAGGGAGCACTTGCACTGTGGCACTGATTAGCAGTGGCACAGTGCCCAACGCATAAAACCAGCAAAAACATATCAAAACAGAGGAGGCAATCCCTCAAAAATTGAAGGGAGACTCACGCCAATGATGCCAGGTCTAACATTTCCATTGAGACTATTTTTGGTTGCACTGTGTATTGTTTCGGTAAGTTTTGTCTATTGTAACACAAAGAGCACAAACTGTTTGTTTTTGTACTGTGTTGTCTTAAAAAAACATAATAACAATTTTTACAACGTTGACAAATCCCTCTTGTGGGTACCTGTTTTCAGTTTTTATGCTTGATTTATGTTTCTTGTGGAATTTTTCTGGAGCCATTGTGTTTTTTTCAATATTTCAACTGTCCCAGCTTCTGGATCAAATGGGTCAGCCTTGTTGGGCATTACTGTCCAACATTCTAAAAGTGGCATTTTCAAAAGTTTTATTTAAAATCCAACTAAAAATGAGGATTTTTTCATTACAATTCTGAAGTCCTAAAGCCAGCAAAAACAAGATCCACAAAACTGGAGTAGGATGAGAAAAGGTTTGGCCGAATGCCACCCTAAGGTTGACAGGTCTAACAACTTCTTTGGGTGTGAACAGTGGCTTTGTAATATAAAAGTGGAAGAAATGGTGGTTAAGTTTACAGAAACAAAATGAGCCCCCTGTATGGTTGTAAGAAAGTGGATTATTATTTGGGGTAGATGACTGTCCACCTCAAGAAATATTAACACTTCTTGTCAGGGTGAAATATAAACAGTAACAGATTAAGCTGATCTCACCCGCCTGGTAGCTATGGCACAGAGTAGACAGGCTTAACCTAGAGGTAAAGTGTGAAGTATTTGTGCAGTACCAAAACAGTAATAATATCTGAACACCAAGCCATAAAAATTCCAAACTGAGTTAGAAAAATATGGAACAGTTTCGTAAACAAAATAAAACTAAAATGACAACAATCCACTAAGGGAAACCGGCGATATGGGTTTATAAATGTTTAGGAGATTATAGGCCCAAAGAGAATATCATGCCAAAAAAAAACAATGCGCCAATGGTAGTAAATGGTCAATGTGGACTGGGAAATAGCCCCAATTTGAGACCAATTCTGACCAAGTAGATTTATCCCTGTAAAAGCCTGAAAGGCCAAAGGTTGGAAAACATTTCCAAGTCCCACTTCAGAAAGGGACTTTGTCACTATTGTTTTAAAGAAAAATACTCTATGTAAAGGATCCCTCTGAAATTAGAGCTGCTGCCGTGGAACTGAGCTCAGATAACTGAAGCAAGTAGGTTGTGCTTTACTTTTGGAGATTTCTCAGTGAAAGTTTTATAAGTCAGCAATGTTGCCACTCTTTTAGAATTGCAGAGGTCTCCATATAGGATGAGGCTGAAATCACACCCTGTGGAACTTCTTGTTGAATATGTTTTCCAGCGGGTCCCATTGAAGCTCTGCAGATTTCTTTTCCAAATGTTTCTAAACTTTCTTTTGGTGGCCAAACAAACAATGGATTACACTTCTAAGGCCCCAAGGACCTCAGGGGAAAGCAGGGGAAAGCACTTAGGTAGAGGCCAACAGCAAGGTCTAGCCCATGTCCAATTGCCACTGGTCAGCTGGGCACTTCTCAGAAAACACCTTTTGGGACTATTTTTATCTTTGCAGCCAAGCAGCAGGGATGCCTGCTGACCCTTGGAGTCAACTTCTTTATCTGGAGTACTAGAAAGAGGAGATTCAATTATATAGGGCATATCAGGTCAACAACAGCAAGCCCAGTACCTTTCTGATCTTCGGCAGCTTCAGAAAGTGTTCTGAGGAGGGTGCCTTTGGATGCCACATTTATAGTTGGCACTAGCCAGTGGGTGAGGGGGAATCCTGGGCACTCCTAACCAATGGGGCAAAAGTTCCCAGGCTCTGGCCTACCAACTGTTCCAGTAGTTACTGGTTTGCTTTACTCCAAACTCGCCAAAAATACAATATGTCAAGGGAATTTAAGGATGGTCAAAGTCTTTAGCCACACAAATCTTGGGCTCTGAGAATTGGATATGTATAAGGGAGAGTACTATGGACTTTTCCAGGATCTTTCCTCATTTACTACTAAATCCTGTTTGGAGCAGGCCCTGTACCAACATCAAAAAATGAGACAGATGATGGGGGTGTGTCTTGAGTTCCAATCATGGCGGACGCATATTTCTGAGACTCCATCTTGGTCCTACAATATTCCTGTCTAAATGCATCCCTACTGCCCTACATCTGGTGGGAAGGCAGACTGGCTACTTTGACTCTGGTGAGCCTCATGGCGGAGCGAGGACAGGGCTCCTGCAGGCCCAACTGGCGTGGACTTGGGTGGTGTGTCAAGCAGCGGTGCGGTGGTGTTGGGAACACTGCTTTCCTGGTAACAATGCGGCAGGGATATAAAAAGACCGCTTGGACTGGAATCGGCTAAGGGAGCAAATCATGCGCTGCCTTTTCCCTGAGCGGACCTTGATTGCTGATGGCCCTGGGCCGAGAGCAGGGCAGAGTCAGCGGCTAGTTTGGGTTGCCCTCAATCTACATCGGGAAGGGGCCTGAGGTGCGGCCAAGAAGCACTGGAGGAAAAAAGCGGAGCACAGTAACCGGACTGGTGGTGATGTAGTGCCAGTTACCAGGGCCTGCGGCCTATAAGAGGTGTAGGCTGATGAATGAAGAGGGGTATTTAAAGATCCCTGTATGGGCACAGGCTGAAATACAGACTATTGCGCCAGTAAAGTAGAGAAACACTGCATAATCCTGGACTGGGCCTCTGTTGATGCGTGTGGCCCCAGGTGGCTGGTCTCAGATGTCGCTGGGCCCCAATGGTCCAAGTATGGGAGGCTGCAACTGGCACACAGCGTTCCCATGATTTCAGAGTCTCACCCAGTGGCATGACTGAAGGCGCCCTCCCGAAAACACTCTTCTGGCCTGTGGTCTCTTGAAGTACTCGGGGTAATAGGAGACTGCGTGGCAGCCTCGGATCGGGTTTGTGGTGTTCCTTGGACCCCCAACAGGAGTTAATGGAGGCAGACTGATTAGAGCCAAATGCCAATGAGGTGCAGTGCGTGGCGGCACATCACAAAGTGATATAGGCCCTAACGAAAGCGTTAGGTGGATGCTGGTGATGGGAGCTGAGTCATCGACCAGTGGAGGTGAGTGAGGCCAGCGCACCCCAACCTACACCAATGGAAGACACTTGTACTGCTACCTTCACAGTATCTATTGGGGGCGCAAGATTGCCTTTGCTGTCAGAAGGGAGAGTTGCCAGCCGCCTCTTTCGTAGGTGGAGCGGAACGCCCTGGAATTTCAATGAGTTTTTATGCAACTCCACGGAATTTCCACATAGTCCAACTCTGCAAACTCTGTCCACCCCTAATTTAGCCACTGTTATGTCAATATTGTAAGAAATGATTTTGCTGTAGGGTTGCTGCTGGATTAGTTTCAACCAACTTAAACCCAGAAGTCTGCAATCTATCGCCATTGGACCATCAATGAACAGAAAGCACATTGGACCTATGATGAGTATCCTGCATGTTTCATGTATATGGAACTACCTCTATGGAACCTACCTATGGTCCAACATGGGTCTATGAGTCAGTTAGGTTTCACAAACCTTAGAGCAGTGTCCATCGGCACTTCAATTCTTTTATTTAAAAGATCTGGATGGCTTATGGTCAGGCTCTGTGACCAATCCTCGTTTTGTTTTGCAGAAAATCATGTGAAGTGGGGTTTGGCCACCTGTCAATGTTTGGGTGCACAGCATGGCCCCACAGCCTAGCGCAATAGTGTAAGCTGTCCATGGCACTTAATGAAAATTGAAGTTGCTGTTATGCAGAGTATACACCCTGTCCAAGCTGGAGCCAAAATCCTAGTCAGATAGACAACCTAAATTAACCTGTGCTCACCTTCTGGTAGCTTGGCACAGAGAAGGCAGTCTTAACTTAAGAGCCAATGTGTAAAGTATTTGTGCACACTTTAATTACAGTAACACAGTGAAAACACCACACAAAGATTCCACACCAGTTTAGAAAAATAGAGAATATTTATCTGAGTACATCAAGACTAAAAACAACAAAAATCTAATAAGTAGAACTTGAGATATGAACTTTTGAAGATTAAATGTTAAAACAGGGCTTAGAAGTAACTAGTAACAACCAATATTCAGGCTGATGGAGGGCAGGCCAGCTACAGAACTCATGCAGTGCCCACCAATATAGCATCTTGTTTGGAGCAATGCATCGAAGTCGAGCACATGATGTGTCATAATTTTCATGACAGTTTGGTCACTGCGTTGGAGACAAGCCTCGCAGATGATGTTGAAGATTCGGCACTGATTCGTCATCGAGCTTTGCAGACGGTGTGAAGGAATCAACACTGTGTCATTATCAAGCCTTGCAGTTGGGACCCACATTGTCATTGATTCAGCACTGCGTCAGCATTGGGGAGTGATTTCTTGGTTTTTCTCATGCATTTGGGTTAATGCACCGATTTTTTAAGAAAAACTGGTGCAGAACTCCCTTCTGAGGCCCAGGACTGGAGGGAAGGCCTCAGGCAAGGGTAGGACTCACAGATGGCACTGTCCAGCAGCACCAGCAGAGTAGCAAGAAGTCTTCTGTGTCCCTAAGACTTTCGAAAACAGGAGGCAAGCCATCAAGCTCCTAGAGAATCTTGGGTTCAAGGGTGTAGAGAGCAGGTCCAGTCTCTCTCACTCCAAGGCAAGAAATAGTAGGCAGCAGGGCAACAAACCAGAGCAAGTTGCAAAGTGACAGTTCAACAACCAGCAGGCCAAGACAGTAATGCAGGTAGCAAAATTGTCAGGGACTGTTGGGACTGTGTCTGGAACAGAGTCAGGGACTTGGGCAAGGACCGGTAAGTGGCTATAAAATGTTAGCAGAAAGATCAGCACAGCATTACCCAGGATCACACAAGAGGTCAGAGGAGAAAAGGGATCCAAAGGGTAAGCCTGCACAAAAGCAACAAGCTAGCTAGAACTAAAAAATGTGTGAATTGTTGGCAATGTTGCGGTCCGCGAATCACGCGAAATTGTCAAAGAATTCACAATTCGCGAGTTGGCAGCTTTTTTTTGCTTGGTCGCACTTCAAAAATACAATCTTGTGCGCGCGGCATTGACTTACTGTGATTCTGAGTTCGCCGAGTTGTTTTCCTCCCGGTTTGCGTGCGCTGCGCCATTTCGGATCTGGCTGCGTGATCGTGTGAGACTGATCGACAGATAGTACGTCATAGCGTCCCACCATCTTGCACTGCAAGACTTTGATTTGATTTGATTTGAATAAAATTTATACCGCATAGACAATAACCCGAAGGCATCAAGGCGCCTAACAATGCATATCAAAATTTATGAGCCTGACTCCATTACAAGTATGCCTGCACAAAGAGATGTGTCTTCAGAGCACTTCTGAATGCCTGAAGAGTGGGTAGGGATCTTAGTTCCAGTGGGAGGGCATTCCACCACTTGGGCGCCTAGGTGGAAAAAGCCCTGCCACCCCATTTGACTCTACTAGAGCGACGGATTGACAAGAGAAGTCTACTAGAGGAACGTAAGTCCCTAGAGGGAGTGCAGCGGGACAGAATAGATCCTACACCAGTGGAACTATTTTTTGCAAGAGCCCTGTAGGTCATACATAGGGTCTTGAAACGGATACGATCCTCAACAGGGAGCCAGTGTAACAGCTTTCTGGCCGCTGTAGCTGAGGCACATTTGGGGAGGTCCAGCACAAATCTGGCGGCAGCGTTCTGGACTACCTGCAAGCGCTGCAGTAGACTTTTATTCAGTCCAGTATACAGCGCATTGCAGTAGTCCAGACGAGAACCAATGAGGGCAACTGAAAGCTGTTTTCTTGCCTGCAGTGATAGATAATGCCTTATCCTCTTCAGGATGTGGATGATGCCCCAGCAGGTAGAGATGGTTCTACTAACCTGTTTACCTAGGTTGAGGGCAGGATCAATCATGACCCCAAGGTTTTTCGCGGAGGAGGTAGGGGTGGGGCAGGCTCCTAACGAGTCTGGCCACCAAGAAGATGACCACACGTCATCTTTTCCACCAAACACCATCACCTCCGTCTTCTCTCCATTCAGTTTCAATGAATTGTGAATCATCCATTGTCCGACTGCCTCCATGCAAGATCTAAAGTTGGAGGCAGTAGGGGCATCTGACTGGAAGAGAGAGACGAGGATCTGGGTGTCATCCGCATAGGATACTATCTCCATCCCATAAGATCTAATAAGCCTGGCAAGTGGGGTCACATAGATGTTGAATAGGGTCGGACTAAGAGCCGACCCCTGGGGGACCCCACATTGCACAGGCAGGGATGGAGATAGATATTCCCCCAACTTCACTCGTTGCACTCGATGACTGAGGAAAGAGGTGAGTAGATCTAAGGCTGAGCCCTGAACCCCAACCTCCCTCAGCCGAGCTGTTAGCACTGAGGGAGAGAGGGTATCGAAGGCCGCCGTCAGATCCAGAAGGATCAGGAGGGTGGTCTGGCCCCCGTCAACACACGTGCGGATTTTATCCAACACTATGGTGAGGGCCGACTCGGTGCTGTGTTCCCTCCTGAAGCCATGTTGGGATGAATCAAGGCAGCCCGAGCTCTCTACAAATGCGGCAAGATGTTTATTGAGATGTGCTTCCAGCATCTTTGCTGGAGCTGGGAGCAAAGATATTGGCCGAAATTTTTTTAGAATCGCAGGATCCAGAGAGGCCTTTTTGAGTAGAGGTTTTACCACTTTGAGAACGCAAATACGTCATAAGGGCCCGCGATCACGCATCGCAAGAGTAAACAATTGCGAACACGTAGATGCGATGCGCAGCTGACATCCGGCGGGAGATTTGAACAGATCGCTTTCCCGAAATCGGAAAAAAGTGCAATTCTGCACAAGAAATCTATTGCTGGCAGCATAAAACTTCTGAAATTGATGAGTTGGATCAGAAGAACTCCTCAGATTCACATTTGGCTGCATTTTTGTTTGCAAGGAGTGCATTTCTGGAGAGTCAGGATGAAAGAAGTGCCCCAGAGTCTCCAACTTCCTGGTCCTGTCCAGCAGGATCCTCCCAGTGCTTTGTCCATGTCCTGGTCACTTTTCATTTGGATATGGAGCTGGAAGGATTACTCTTTGTAGCTGCTGCTGGATATTTGTATTTGAGGAATTTTTGTTTGGATCACTTTTGGAGGTGATACTTTACAAGTAAGTTGGTGTTGTTTGTTTGGGGCATTGCAGTTGCTGCAACTACAATTTATAAACTTTTTCACAACTTTAAAAAAAATATATTGTGGGTAGCCACAGTATCCAGTAGGCCCAGGGTTAGTCATGGGTGCATGATACAACTGTTTCTGTGAGTTTTGTTGAACTTAAATATCATGTACGCCATGGATGGCATGGAATTGAATAGCTTACTGTTATATCTATATGGAAGTTTTTTGTAATTTTGGGGTGCGTGTTAAAGCCACACTAGCCAGTAGGCCCAGGGGTAGTGAGTGGTGCATGGGCCAAGTCTTTCTGTGAGGCCTCTTGAATTTAAACATCATTTAGGGCAAGTGTTGCATTGGATTGGGGTGATTTTGTGTGTAATTCGATATTTTGGGTGTTGTTGGGGCCTGGTTCAGGGCCTGGCCATGTGGGTGGGGGCAATTTTGATGCCTGGTCCAGGGCCTGGCCATGTGGGTGGGGGTCAAGGGGCCATTTTGAAGCCAGGCAGTATGCTTTGTGCCATAGCCCTGCACCCAGTCTGCCTTGCTTTTATCCATTATGCCCAGGGGTAGTCAGTGGTGCATGGGCCATGTCTTTCTGTGGGGGTCTTTTGAATTTAAACATCATTTAGGGCATGGATAGCATTGGATTGGGGTGATGTTTGTGTGTATTTCGATTTTTTGGGTGTTGTTGGGGCCTGGTCCAGGACCTGATCATGTGGGTGGGGGCCATTTTGAGGCCTGGTCCAGGGGCCTGGCCATGTGGGTGGGGATCTAGGGGCCATTTTGAAGCCAGGCAGTGTGCTTTGTGCCATAGGCCTGCACCCAGTCTGCCTTGCACTCATCCGCTATGCCCAGGGGTACTCAGTGGTGCATGAAACAACTCTCTCTGTGTGGTCTCTCTTCTATTAATTTATCCATTTTGGATTAGAATCGCAATTTTTATTTTGGGTCTTTCCGTTTTTGGGTGTGTTGTGTTAATAATAAATGCCTAGTTGCAAATAATAATTGAAGCAAGACATATGCAACATTTATTTAACTTATGTTCCTCTGGCTTCCTTTGCTTTTAGGTGCACCAAGACTGAGAACCAGGAATCATACTCATCATCATCACGTGTTGCAGTGCCAGGAAGAAGTCCTGCTGCGGTGTGTGCACAACGTCACATGATGTCACTTGTGGCCACAGACAACTCTGCAACTTGTGCAACTGCGTCCTGCTGTTCTGACATCTGAAGAAGATGGGCCCAAAGAAAGGTGGCCGTAGCTCCTCTACCAAGAAAGTTGCCAGTGCCACTGCCAGTAAGAAGGAGCAGAAGAAGCAAGTGGTGCCACTTACCAAGGAGACTGGTGTGCTGACAAACACTATTTTGGGGAAAAAAACTACGCCTGCAGCAGCGGTGTCCACCGGGGATCAAGCTGGGAGCAGCACCTCCGCTTCATTGGTCTCAGTGCCACCACGCCAAGTTAGGCCCAAGCCTATGAGTGCCGCAGAGGCAGTCACTTTAATTGCTCTTTCACCATCGACCAGTGATGTTGGCATTGACTCATCGCAAAGTAGCATCCAATCAACGCAGGGTGTAACTCATATGACAAGTGTTCAACCACAGGTGCAATGACAACCACAGGTGCAAAAAAGAGAGGTGCAAGGAGAGGCGCAAGGAGTGGCGCAAGGAGAGGCACAAGGAGTGGCGCAAGGAGAGGCGCAAGGAGAGGCGCAAGGAGAGGCACATGGAGAGGCGCAAGTAGAGGCGCAAGGAGAGGCACATGGAGAGGTGCAAGTAGAGGTGCAAGTAGAGGCACAAGTAGAGGCCCAAGTAGAGGGACAAGTAGAGGCGCATGGAGAGGCGCATGAAGAGGCACAACTGCCCACAATGCTTGTTCCTCCAGAAGTAGGGTCACATCAGGAAATCAAGATTCATGCGGAGGTATCAGCCGAGCAAGCCATTCCTCCTGATGATCCATTGTCTTCTAGATCCCCAGAAAGGAAAAGGTCAAGGAGGGCTAGTACAAGCTCTTCTTCAAGCCCCCTTCCTTTTGATGATCTAGATCTTGATTGGCACCCACCAATGCAGTATGAGAGGGAGGCACGCCATGAGCTGACAAAGCTAGGTAAAAGGAAGCTTCCCGCAAGGCTTTCAGTTATGGGTGATGACGAAGACGAAGTAGAAGTGGTGTATTCTGGTGCTGATGAACAGTCTGACGATGATGACCCAGTCATCACAGTCATCACTCCAGCCCCAGCGGGCATGCAGCAGACAGACATTTTTACTCTATCCCGAAATGCTGCTGTGCAGGATGTGTGCGGCGTGGCACCACTGGTACCACCACCAACACAGGTAACTACTACACCAACAAGACCTACAGCTTCCATATTTTCTCGTCAGAAGGCCCTCAGGGACCTCCATCCAGCTCGACCTCCATTATCTCAAGTAGTGGTGCTGTAAGTGCACAACAGAGTCAAATTCCACCACGCCCATCCTCCACGTCATCTGGCATTGAAAGTAGCACCTCCACCACCACCAGAAATCTCAACTCCCCAGTTTGGGACTTCTTTAGTATTAGCAAAAAGGCAGAAAACCTAGGCTTTTGTTCGATTTGTAAACAAGTAGTTAGTCGGGGTAAGTTTGGTACCAACTATGGTACCGGAGGCCAGAGAGGTCATCTCCAAAAACACCACATTATCCAGTGGGAGATGCACCTAAGTAACATTCGGAAAGCCAAAAGTACAAATCCAAATGTATCCATTGATATTGCATCTGATGACGAGGAGCTGATCGTGCAGGGGGGAGGTGAAGAAGTGAGAGATATTTTTCCTGGTACACACAGTACCCGTGGCAGTAGCACTGCAGTGGTAGCGCCCACACCCTCTACCCCAGCAACATCTAGGAGGCACAGTAGGAGTCTGGTAGACACCAATGCGAAAAAGTACATCAATGAGCCTAACTGGGTGGAAGACGTCTGGATCATCATCACATATGAAAACGGTCCAGACCACGATTAAAAGCCTGATT
This sequence comes from Lissotriton vulgaris, assembly GCF_964263255.1. Lineage (NCBI taxonomy): Eukaryota > Metazoa > Chordata > Amphibia > Caudata > Salamandridae > Lissotriton > Lissotriton vulgaris. Next base: position 314,428,987 of record NC_141696.1, read on the forward strand.
TGGTTGGAGGCACCATTTGAACGCAACCACCCAAGGGCACCTCTGTATCATGCAATGCTGTCTTAAATGTTAGTGCTGGACCTTCTCCCTTTTTCTTTCTTGGAAGGGGTGTGTTTTCTTGAATTTGTGGCAACAGTCTGATCTAAATGGAAGGTTCCTAGACGGTCCTATTTTGCCAGAGTTGCAGTTCCAGCACTAAATCACGATGTGCTGGACGGGATTGGGGCAGCTTTGCAGAAGAGTGCTGTTCACACTATCCACCTGACAACAGACATGTGGACCAGTTGCCAAGCCGTTGATTACATGTGCATCACTGCATACAGGGTCTCTTTTGCGGGGGTTAGAGAGAAGATAGCTACAGGTTTTGACAGTGTCACAATTTTTCAAGCTACTCGGAAACATGCAACAGTAGCCATTTTTGCCATGGAGAAATCTCATACTGCAGTAAACATTTTGGAGGAGTTTAACAGTAAGGTCTTTGAATGGCTGCATCCAAGAAAGTGCATGATTGGTTATGTTTCCACGGATAATGGCAGTGATATAGCTAAGGCCATGTCTGATGGTGGCTATTTCAGAGTGCCATGTTTGGCGCACAGTATTAACATTGTTGTTCAAGATTTCTTGAAAAAATAAAACACATTCAGCAAGCTAAAGACCACCTGCCAAAGAATATGCACACATTTCAGCCATTCTTTTAAGGCCTGAAAGCAGCTGAGGATCATTCAACGTGACGTAGAGTGCCAGTCAGAGGACTCATCCAGGAGGTGGCAACACGTTGGAACTCAACCTTCTACATGCTTATGCGTCTGTTTGAACAGTACTTGGTAATCAATGAGTATGTCTTTAATGCATGGGGTGCTTCTATGAAAGACTTGAGGCTAGAGGTGCATGAATGGGACCTAGTTAAAAGCCTGACAGACATGCTTCGTCCTTTTGAGGAGTTCACGCATGAAGTCAGCAGGGAGGACTGTACTTTGGGTAAAGCTATCCCATTGTTGCGCATGCTAGAGCACCAAGTGAAGGCGGTGTCTTCAACTTTCTGAGTTGATGCTGAAAAACAAGATGCATATCAGTTGGTGGAGAGCCTTTTAAGCCCCCTAGTCAACAATGAAAGGCTTACAGCAATACATTCAGAACAACATTACATTTGTGCCACTATTCTGGATTTACGGTACAAAATGGCACTGGCCAGCAATACATTAATACCTTTTTATGAAACAGATGTTTCCAAGTACAAACATTGGCTAACTCTGTCAGCCACTCCGTTCAAAAAAGAGCGGCAGGAAATTGAATGAACCACGACAAGTATTACTGAAGCAGCAGGCCATCCGGCGTCAAGATCCACTTCTGTTGCCGAAGGCAGTCACTTTCCCTCACAGCCGTTACCGACAGCAGCAACCGTATCATCATCATCACCTGCACCAGGCCCAGCCATAATATTGTCGGAAGCGGATTGGATAGCTCATCATGGGTTTGCTTGTTCCAGTGTTGATGCAAAGGGAACAGATGGTACGCAAAGTGAAGCACCCATGGAGGACCTTGAGTGGATGGTGCAGGCCTATCTGGATGACCCAACAGAGGTCTTCTTTGATCAGAACCCATTGGTGTATTAGTATGGGAAAAGGCCTCAATGGCCACTGATCACCAAGCTGGCTATAAATTATTTGGCTTGCCCACTCGCAAGTGTGTCTTCTGAACGTGTTTTCTGTGCTGCTGGTGCCATTGTAACTTCAAAAAGGACCCGCCTCTCGCCCAAAAATGTGGACAGGTTAACAATGATCAAGATGAATCAGCCCTTCAGACCACCAGATTACAAAATTTGTGAATTCACTCAGGAAGAAGAGGACACTGACTTAGGTGACAGAAGTTCTTCTCTGTTAGCTGACCTACTCCAGGTTCAATTCACAGAGTTTGAGGACAAGCTCTACTTACCTGACACCTAGGCTTGAAATACTTCCTTTTTTTCCCATCCTTATTCACTTTAGTTCTGTGTGTCTTTCTTTGTTTTGCAACTTCACAACAAAACTCTAATCACAACAAATCCATCAGCAACACTGTCTTCGTCTTATTTCCATATTGACAGTGACACTGTCTGCATTCCTGAAGTTCATAAGTTCACAACTCAGTCATGCTTCTCTATCCTCCTCCTCCAGACTCCCCCTATCCATTTATTTCCCTCACGGCAGATTACGCAGAATCAAGAAACTGTCACTATGCTGATTTTTACTTCTGAAATTGACACGGGAGGCTGCCCTTTGGCCCTTCACTTAAGAATAAGATGCTGACAAAAATTGGAACAGGTAATGAATAATAAGATGGCATGCTGTGGACAACACTGGCTGTCTGGCTCTGATGAAAGCAATTACTGTTCTTATGTTGTGCATGAAATGAATCCTATGTGTTCTGTTATTATTTAATCTTTTACACACTAAATGTAAGTCAAGTCTACTCTGTTTTTCCCTTATTTAATGCAAAATGTACTTCTACTGCAGGGGCCACTACGTAGCATTTTTTAAGATAGAAAATGTCCTTGGACTCACTGTGTGTAGACTGTGACTGCATGAACAACATTGAGTTTGCCACAATACCATGATGATGATGATGAGTCTTGATGATCAAAATTACATAACATCTTTACAGTCACTCACTGGGATGGATGGATCATCATCATCGGTTTACGGAAGAACTATGGCCATTTTGTGAGTGGCAAACAGGTAAACAAGTCAACAAAAACCACAGCCGAACTACATGCCTGTCTAGTCGTGGTATGGAGTGGTCGAGCCAGTGTAGTGTTGTTATGCCAGAGTCCACACTATAGTTTATGTAATATTGCGGCTATGTGGCTTGCTGTATAAAATTAGGTGTGCTTTGTCTGTCTGTGTCAAAGAGGTATGCTACATGGAGGTTGGTTCACTCATTGGTGCCTGCCTTGACCGCCTGCATGGCCCTGGCCTGCTGTGTGCTAATTATTATCCTTTTAAAGGAGACTCAGAGTACGCACTTTAGAAATGATGCGTGTATGTAATACTGTCGCCTCTGAAAGTGAAAGTGTTATTTTTACACTACACACGTACCTTTTATTTTTACTTCGGGTTGTTTTAATATCCCTTCCTGTTTTTCCATTGACAATTACAGGCCGGCTTTTACCCTGTGCGATGGGAAAAACATTAACTCAAGCTTACCATAGCAATCCGCAATTCCGTATCCGCCAGGCAGGCAGTGGATAGTGTGTCTGGTCACCAAGATTGATTGACGGAGCGTCAGATGGTATGGAGGAGTACCGCGAATTAGAGGAATGGCTGGATGCATGCAACTTGCCAAATTGAACAGGACAACTACAACATACAGTTACAGTATTCTCTTCACTTATCTATTAAATAATGTTATTCTTGTGAACTTTGGGCTGGACTGTTCCCATGAGGCACAGGTTCAAGACTGATTTGCATATGTCTGGGTTCAAACTGGAAAGGCATGTTGAGCAAAAAAACTATGGATTTAGGCCCAGATATCTGTACTGGGGTGAATGTATGACATTGTTCTGCATTTTGTCCATCAACTGCTGTTTTTGCATTTTTCAACCCAAGTGAGACGGGTATGCTCAGTCGTGAGTCCTGTGCTCTCCATGCCACTGGAATCAAGCTATCCAGGCTGATGAGGGCTGAAAGCCCGAAACCGGTCCTAGGATGCTTGTTTCCTGTCCAGGGAGGACCTGGCATGGCAGTTCTGGCTGGACTGTTCCCATGAGGCACAGGGTCAAGGCTGATTTGCATATGGTTGAGTTCAAACTGGAAAGGCATGGTGAGCAAAAAAACGATGCATTTAGGCACAGATCTCTGTACTGGGGTGAATGTATGACATTGTTCTGCATTCTGTCCAACAACTGTTGTTTTTGCAGCTTTAGGATTCTGAGCACTTTACCACTGCTAACCAGTGCTTACAAGCATACGCTCTGTACTCTAAACATGGGAACATTGGCTCATCCACAATTGGCATATTTAATTTACTTATAAGTCCCTTGTAAAGTGCACTGTATATGCCCAGAACCTGTAAATAAATGTGACTTTCCCCCTGCAGAACTGATTGTGCCACCCACTTTTGTAACCCTTTAAACATGGCTCAACCCTCCCATTGCAGAGCCTATATGTGCAGTTTTAAACTGACATTTTGACCAGATAAGTTGACCTACTTTCCATATGTAAACATTCCTTTTTATTACATTTAAGTCTCCCCTAAGGTATCCCCTAGGTAGCCCCTGTGACATGGTCTTATGTATTTAAAAAGTAGACATACTCTTATATTGGTTTTTCACTACTGCAAAGCCTATCTTACCCAAAGCTTAACATTTGGATTGCCTTAAACACGTTTTAAGTGTAATTTCCAATTGGGAGCAGATAGAAATATAGAGTTTAGTGTCTCTGGACTCGCAGTTTAAAATCAAAACTTATGACGAACTTGGGTTTTAAATTGTAGGTCTGAAAATGCCACTTATAGAAAGTTAGCATTTTTCAACTTTAACCATTCTGTGCCTTTGCCTGCCCCTGAATACACATCTGGGTTGGGTGGCAGCTTTGCTTGGTGCATTCCCTCCAGACAGTCACAAACAGGGAGCTGGGGTGTGATATTTGCATCCTGATTGCCCATCACTAGGCTGATGGGCCTTTCTGATGCATATAGGGAGGGAGGAGCTGACACTTGCACCTGAATAGGGCTGTGCCTGCACCCATACAAAGAGCTGCATAACCCCTGTAGTAAGTCTGAAGTAAGTATGGGCAAATTTTGTGAATTCGCGGTATGCGAATTCGTGCAAAAGCATACTCGCAGTCCGCAAATTCCGCAAACTTTCGCGATATTGCATTTTTGCGTGTTCACAGGATTTTTTTCAGCGCGGCTACCGCGAAGTTACCCATGCGGTCGTATATGGGCGAGACCATCTTGTTTTCAGTGTTCGCGTTGCGTATTTCCGTTTCCAAGCGCTAGTTGCATGCTCGCGTTGTACATTTCCTACTTGCGTGTTTTCGGACATTTTTGCTTGCTCACGGAGAATATATCGCGCAAACTTACCCACGTGGTTGCAATGGGCACGGCCATCTTGTTTTTAATTTATTGCTATGGTTCTGGGCATGCTTTTTCTATCCAGCTTTAATCTTTGTAATCCTTTGTTTGAACTTTTTTTAATCTTTTTTACTCATCATCTATCTCTCTCTATTTCTACATCTATATTTTGTGTTTTTTGCAACTTTTTATTACTTTAATAACAACTTTTTTTTCTAGCTCTCTCTTTTCATTTCTTTACTTTTTTTCTCTATTCTTTCCTATTTTTCCTTTCTTTGACCCAGGACCATGGCAAAGGGAGCCGGCAAGTCAAAGGGGAAGAGTCTCGCACCCCATAGCCGGCTCCCTTGCGGGCGGTTAAGGGGGGAGTCAGTAAGTCCTAGGGAGATCTTTAGCGCAGTGGAGGTGGCCGCACTGGTCTTCTTTGTACAGCGCCACCTTCCCAAGACTGTTGCGTCAGGTGGCAGATCCGGTACCGGGTATGGCCTCCGGGAGCGTCACCAGCTATGGGGTTAGGTGTGCAGGTCCATGTATCGGGAGTCTGGGATCCGGCGCACCTTCCACCAGGTGACGCACCAGTGGTCCGACATCCTGGACCGGGAACAACACCTGCTTGACCTGCTTGGCATCCAGATCCCGGAGCTTGGTGAGTACTAGTAGCTAAATAACTACTTTGTTTTCTTATGCTCTGTGTTATATTGCAAATGTAAGTTTTTTTCCGAAGACCAATAATGCTGCCGATTACATTGCAGATAAATTATGGTTTAAAAGCTTCTGTGATTGCAGGTGCTCGCCTGCTCAGTCAGTGGTGGTGCAACTATGCTTACTTGTTTTCAATTTTGTGCTCATTTGGCTTGATGATTATGTATGAGTGGACTTTGCAGAACTGCGTAATGCTAGAGAGACTAGAGACTCCTTCCCTTGTACCCCTGCCACTAACAAGAGATAGTGGTGGTGGATTGATAGGTTGAATGAGTATATTATGACTTGTTATTTTGTGGTTAGCAATCATGACTGACTCTGTCTGGCCCTTTCGCGTGCTGCTGAGTGCTGCCAGTCCTAGTAGAACCTTTTTGTAGTTGGTTTAGTGAGTTACATAACTTTCCAAGTAGACGGTCCGCCAATCCAGCAATACTAATAGTAATATCCTAGTAGACCACATCAGATAGGTCAATACATTTAGTGCAATTGTTGTTTATTTTGCCAAAATAATTGGTTATTGTTTTTTTGAAATGTTTGATTTCGTTGACAACAATCATCCATGTTTGTGTCTTTCTTTCATGTACGTCAGCTACTCCTAGGGGCAAGAGGGCAAGAGGACAAGAGGACAGAGGTGGTAGTGGCAGCGCTGGCGGAGCAGGAAGGCCGGGATCGGTCCACTGAGAGCTCTTCTGCTGGCCCCAGTAAGTTTCCCTGTTAATATTAATAATTATACTTCCATAACTTTTACAGCACCTATTTAATCCAAACTTTATTCATAATTCTATTTTTCCTAAATCGTCTTTGATCTTCTTCTAGAATGTTTCTAAATTCTTATCCTGCCTCTACTATGACTCTCTTTGCTACTACTATTTTATTAGTCTGCCTGTGTAGCTAGCTAAGCTTGCACAGTTAGCAAAAGGTGTTAAACAAAACTTCTATTCAGCAATAGCTCTAGGCACTGAGTGCAGTCCTCTTGGTTGTCCATAATGTCTATTGAAGTCTTCTTAATGTTTATGCTTTGACAATTCCCAACAATAAAATGTCAATGGCCACAAAGAATAAGATACTAGTTTACTTTTTGATTGGATAGGAGGACATAATACTACTGTTGCAGGGACTATTCTGCACATACAAAACTATGGACAAGAAATAGGGCATTGGTGATAATAGGCGCAGTTAGACTTTCCACATACCTCAGTCATAACAGAAGTTGAACCCCCAATCTCCTTACTGACTAGCTAGAGTGTCAGAGTCATTATTTAGCTCCCAAATGCAGCAATGATTCCCAATGATTATACAACCCAGAACATAAGACTACGGAGTCAGAGTCTCGACCTCTCAGAGTCATGGACTCATGCTTGAAAATTTCAAACCCTTTCGCTTACTCAATCATGACCAAAAACCACAGAGTCTATGTAAGTTTTAAAGCTTTATTAAAAGTAAAACAACTAGCTCTGTGTGTACTCTCTATATTACACTTCAATTCTGCATTATATACAAACATTTATTAAAATCAACTTCATATAAGATAAATGGTGAACTGTTGAAATTGAAAACTGAACAGTGGCTGATTTTACACCTAATTGTGGGAGAGCCCTCACCTGGTTGGAACTTAAAGTCTTGGTAGTGATGATGATGTCTCAGAGTAACATATTGCTCTTGTTCGTAGAAGGGAAGCTTCTGTCTGTTATGAGAAAAATGGTGCGTGTTAAAAAGCAAGCATTCATCAGTTGTGCCAAAAAGTGTAGCATGTTATGGCTAAGCATGAATAAAAAACCCCCTCCCCTTACTAAAGGGTAATTTTTAGTTTACACTAGAGAGTCACAAATAATTAAATTTGCTTGTGTAGTAACATATTTTTCATTCCTAGACAAAATAGGGAGTGGTGTATATGGCATCTAAAAATATTAAATGTATTTTCTAGGCATAACACCATCGGCACAGCCCACCACCAGTGCCGGGGCCAGCTCGGAGGTGGTCACTCAAGGGGCGGATCCAGTGCCAGCAGAAACTGCTGTGGGGAATGCCATGGTAGTGGCGTACAGTGGTTGGCGATTATAATCCTTACTTATTCAGATTGCAGAGTAAGCTCGCTGCAGAGTTGTATATATTGTACAGTTCAAGTACATTTTACTGTTAAGAAGACTTACAAATTTAGAACTAAGTTTTTGTCAACCAGGTAGAAGACAGTCACCCTTGACTTTGCATTAGCAATAGCATTAGCGGCCGGAGTTGCCGAGTAACCAATGGCCTCCTCTTAATTTGACTTCAACTCAGCTGTGAAAGTTTTATCGAGAAGCCAAGTAAGATCAGAGAAAAACTTATGGATGGGATGAAAGAAAAGGGAAAGAAGAGTGTAAGGAAGGACGAGCGAGTTAAATTAATGACTATCAAAGAATGATATGTGGTTTTGAATGCAGGTCGTTGGGAATCTGATGCATTGCCGGTTGAAGGCTGAAGCAAGGATGGGTGGAAGGAGAAAGAAAAGAGGACTGCCAGGGGGGGTAAAACAGAAACTGTTTGTGTGCGCAATTTAACCTTTGGTTCAAATTCAAATGCAAGTCAAGCACGGATGCATGGCTGGTGGTTTACAAAATAAAATAAAAAGGGTGTTTTTCGGTGAGAAAAAGTAAGGTTTGTCCAGTTGAGACATTAAGAAGAATTATTGACATTTACTTTGAATGGATGGATGCCTGGATGGTATCTTCCTCAGAGATAGCATAGGTGTATGTAGACAGAGGAGACGCTCACTGGATGAAGAGTGTTACTTTGAAGAGCATGTAACACCGCAAGTCCGTGCCACAGTAGCAAAGCCGAGGAAAGTAGAAGATGCAATTTTTCAGAATACTCCCTTGACTAACAGTAGTTTGCAAGCACAGCATATTTGTGTATCTATATTGTATAGTTCACATTATCAAGTCAAGTCACAACTCACAACTGCCTTCCTCCGGCGATTACGGGGACCACTCACTACCACTGTTACTACATTTTTTACAACTCTGTCATTCATGTTAAGCATGGGCGAATTTTGCGGATCTCGCGTTCGCGGATTTTGCGGATTTGCGAACTCGCAATCCGCAAAATCCGCGAATTCTCGCGAATTTGCGAATTTTTTTTTATGTTCGCACGGGTTTCTGTAAGTTCGCGAGGGTTTTGTACAATTTCGCAAATTGCGAAATTGTACAAAACGCGTGCGAACTTGCAGCAACCCGTGCGAACACAATAATGTGAAGAGAAAGAAGCTCCTGGTCACAGGAACAGCACGGGGATTGCGCTCATAAAAGTCAAGGATGCAAAGGCCTCTACCCAGCATCACAGCTGATTTTCCACAGTAGATTTGGGAAGAGGCACACCTGTCCCGCCTCGAAGACGCTCATGATTGTTTTTGGGCTAATGAATGAGTCACTGATTTTGAGCATCAACTAGTTCGAGCGACCATGTGCGTGTTACTATGCAATTGCCCCGAAGGGCGCAGGGGTCCCTTGAGTGAGCTGTCCATAATAGTGGGTGAATGGCGGGAAGACGGTGCAAACCGCGAGTGTGTGGGCTGGGCCAAATGGGCAGGGCTACCATGTGAGTTCACACATGCTTTTAGTGTGTATAAAAGGTCAGAGAAAGATCAGTTCAGCAGATGAAGAGAAATAAGCTCTTGGTCACAGAAACAGCACGGGTATTGCACTCGTGAAAGTCACGGATGCAAAAGCCTTTATCCAGCATCACAGCTGATTTTCCACGGTAGATTGTGAAGAAGTCACAGGAAGGGCATGGTAAATATTTTAGGATGGCGCCGGCAAGCTGCCAGCGCCATCCTAAAATAGTTACTAAATTAGCTTCAACAGGAAGCTCTAATAGATAAAATCGAGCACCATCCTAAAATAGTTACAACAGGCAGGCTTCAACTTTTGCCCCCGGAAAAATCCGCCGCTCGCGGATTTGCGAATTCTCAATTCGCGGGAGTTCGCGGATCGCGAATTTACCGAAAATTCGCAAAATCCGCGAGCGGAACGGATTTTCCGCTCATACGTGGCCTATCTGTGTTCACTTAATCAATAAAAACAAAGCACCTAAAGTCATCCCTTATATAAGCAAATATCGTGTGAACGGATAGATGATCATATTTTTTATCTTCTTCATTTTCCTTTTGTAGTAGTCAGGGGCAGGGCAGGGTGAAAGTTAAATTAATTAAGCAGTAGCCCTTGTAACAGAGTATGGCCAGTGCCACCCGTAATAGAAAAGTAAGAGCTTCACCACCTGCATTAACTGGACTGGTAACAGTAACGCAAGTCTGCATCATCATGGCTTGCATCTGTTTTTCTTGGGTGCAAGCTGACTGCGCTGGCATTATGCCGGCTTCCACAAGTTTACGTACTAATTTCGCTAAACAAGTTATAAGAAGACTGGTGTACTGTCTGAGTCTAATGTAGTGAGTCCATAATAGTGATAGTAGAATTCCTGAAACTCCCACTAATGTTAGAGCAGAGGCTGACAAAGTTGGAGGTTCGATAGATACATGCCACACAAATGTTATGTACTGTGCTTGCAAGTTGCTAGTGCTACTGTGACACAACTTTCTGTTGAAATATTTTGTGTTAATCTTAAAGAGTATAGGACTTGGTTACAGTATTTTTCTTTTTCTTCATCTAGATGCTCCTTCTTCTAAACTATCTCGGAAGGAGTTGGCTATCTGGGCCAGGCGCTGGAAACTCGAGGCAATTGTCACCGAATATCAGCAGCTGGTGGCTCAGGAGGAGGAGGAGGATGACTCGCAGTCAACATCCATGACAGCTGCATCCTCCTCCGCTACCCCTGGGTCATACAGCCAGTGCAATACTCCAGCGGTACGGCGCCGTGGCCGGGCAGCCACCCGCCGCCGTCGAGCAGCGAAAACAACAGCTGCCCCTCACAGTATCTGCAAGGCGCGTATGCACTGATTGACCCTGCAAGTGGCCTATCTTGAGCAGGAGGTGGTGAGGCAGAAAGCCCTGCTCGAACACCTTCGGAGAGAGCTGCTTGTCCACCTGGCCACAGGAGGACACCGCCGGCGAAAGTAGAGAGACTATCCCTTGCCCCTTTTTTAAAGACTTTTGGGGGGGGGGTGGGAATTGGGTGTGGGGGTTTTTGGACTTTTGGGGACATTTGATTTCATGGACATTGGTTGGGGTTAGGGAGGGGGGTCGGTCGGGTCTTGCGGGAAAGTTAACTTTTTTTTTAAGGTAAAAAAAACTATTTATTTTCTACTTAAACATAGCATACGCGTTTTTACAGTTTTGTGGGGGAGGCCGGGGGGATAACTGTATGTTTGTTTTCCTGAAACTTAACTGGCTGCTTTATTCAAATTGTCTAAGTAATCGCCCAAATTTGTACAAAAGTGCCGCTGACAGAGTTAATGAATTCAGTTGTCCTACTACTTTATTAGTACTGCCATCAGTCTCTCCTCTCCTCCTACTCCATTATTCTTTCTCCCTCAAAATGCTTATCTTACCTGTGATTCGTGTTTGAGAATAGGGCTAGGCACAGGGCTGGCTGCATGGCAAATGGCGATTAAGTTTGGCTATGGAATCCTGGGCGGATGAAATCTCTTTGTTGTGGTGGTAGTAGTAGTGGTACACACTGGCAGTAGCAGCATATGAAAAAAAAGGAAATTAAACATTGAGTGGCCTGAGAAGAGCATTAGAACAGTACCATATATAGTACAGTACACAAGAACAGTGCCTTAAATTGTAGCCTAAGCAATGCTAAAGTATTCCATCAAAAGTTAACTACTAGTTGCGTGAAGTTTGGCTACTACAAGAAATAGTACTGAAGGACACAGCAGCGTAAGCATTCGTCACGTGTAGGAGGAGGATGTTGTTGATAATGAATCCACTCGATGGTGCACATGAAATTCTGATTTGATTTGCAAATACTCATGAGTGTGTGTCAAGCCGAATAAGAATATATCCTCGTATTCCTTGACCTGCCTTGAAATTGATTTTCTGTTGCTTTTGACCTTATCCTCCCCAGCAAGTGTGTGGAATTATTGTTGTCATTTAGTCACACCTCAATGAACCAAGGAAGAGGGTTAGGGTTTGAAAATTGGGTGGGAATGGGGTTTTTGGGAAAGTTTTGTGGAGAGAGAAAAAAAAACACAGCATGGACAAACAACAAATGAACAACAAATGAAGAAAAACAAATCTGTAGATACGAAGATATCCATAAATCTTTTAAGGGACATAAAGGAAGAGCATGCATGGAGTTGTTTACTAAATGGGTGGTTAGATTACTGAAAAGTAGTACTTACTACAACTTACTAACTATGAATAAACAATTTGACAGTACGGGGCTGCAGTAATTACGCAATTTCACTTGCCTATCTGCCCTCAGAGAGAATAAACACTTATTAGTACATTAAATTAGTTTTAAAAATAGCAAAGCAACTTATCAAATAGCTGTAGGGATGAATTTGAAGCATATGGCCATGTCTGAACTGGGGTGGTGTGGAGTGCAAATACACGATGGATTTAGGCCCAGATCTCTGTACTGGGGTGAATGTATGACATTGTTCTGCATTCTGTCCATTAACTGTTGTTTTTGCATTTGTCACCCCGAGTGGGATGGGTATGCTCAGACGTGAGTCCCATGCTCCGCACACCACTGGAGTCAAGCTATCCTGGCTGATGACGGCTGATAGCCAGAAACTGGTCCTAGAATGCTTGATTCCGGTCCAGGAATTATATGGCATGGCAGTTCGGGCTGGACTGTTCCCATGAGGCACAGGGTCAAGGCCGATTTGCATATGGCCATGTCTGAACTGGGGTGGTGTGGAGTGCAAATAAACAATGAATTTAGGCCCAGATCTCTGTACTGGGGTGAATGTATGACATTGTTCTGCATTCTGTCCATCAACTGTTGTTTTTGCATTTGCCACCTCAAGTGGGATGGGTATGCTCAGACATGAGTTCCATGCTCTCCACACCACTGGGGTCAAACTATCCTGGCTGATGACGGCCGATAGCCAGAAACCGGTCCTAGGATGCTTGATTCCGGTCCAGGAATGATATGGCTTTGAAATTTGGGCTGGACTGTTCCCGTGAGGCACAGGGTCAAGGCCGATTTGCATATAGCCATGTCTGAACTGGGGTGGTGTGGAGTGCAAATAAACAATGGATTTAGGCCCAGATCTCTGTACTGGGGTGAATGTATGACATTGTTCTGCATTCTGTCCATCAACTGTTGTTTTTGCATTTGTCACCCCGAGTAGGATGGGTATGCTCAGACGTGAGTCCCATGCTCTGCACACCACTGGAGTCAAGCTATCCTGACTGATGACAGCTGATAGCCAGAAGCCGGTCCTAGGATGCTTGATTTGGGTCCAGGAATGATATGGCTTGGCAGTGCGGGCTGGCCTCTTCCCATGAGGCACAGGGTCACGGCCGATTTGCATATGGCCATGTCTGCACTGGGGTGGTGTGGAGTGCAAATAAACAATGGGTTTCGGCCCAGATTTCTGTACTGGTTTGAATGTATGACATTGTTTTGTATTCTGTCCATCAACTGTTGTTTTAGCAGAATCCTATAGCCAGCAAAAATGAATTCATTAAAACAGGAAGTCAGTCTGCAAAAAGTCAGTGGGTGACCCTGCAGAAAGTGCCATTTTCATTAGAGCTCAGTCCCAATCCAGCAGTCAACCCCATGCTACACATGGCTGATGAATAAAGGCAATCTATAATAGATGTTGACTTCCCAATGCAGGTTGACCACATTTTGTGGCCATATTAAGTACCTGCTGCCAAGTTGTCTGCACAGAGCAAAATGCTGTTGCAATAAGCAGTGAGGCTGGTTACACACCAACCACATTTTGAGCCAAGAGCCTTTCTATTGGCGAGGACCTAGGAACAACTCACACCGCACACTGTCAAAGATCGTGGTAGGTTGGGCACACAAAACTGTTACCTGTGGTATATGATTGAAAGAAACCACAAGTTCACTGGATACTACCCTAAGGTTAAAGTGAAGTTATGGCTAGCTTTGGTTATACCACCTAAACATAGGTATATAAAAATCAAAAATTCACTGAAAAGAACAGCTAAAGTGAAGTCATGATTAAAATTAAAACCAAAACAAACCACTGCAATAACAAGCTATGGGTAGGTAAAGTAAGCATACATTGTGCCCTATCACACAAGAATAGAATCTTCAATGTGATGGTTAAGTTGCCACATTTTTTAAACCCCTTGATGATCCATGCAGGTGCATGCAGGCTGCCTTTCAGCAGAGCAAGGGTAGTCTCTGGGATGCCATTGAGCAGGTCATTGTATTCAACTAGATGGGAGATGACTGGAACTTGAACTGTTGTCTGAAGTCTACTCCTGAGAAAGGAGGTTTAATTTTTTCTAAGAGAGATAGCTGTGAGCAGTCTTCTTGGCAATCTGTTCTCTGAATGAGAGGTTAGAGCTGAGGGTGAATCTGAGGGATTTTGCCTGTTCAGTTAGTTGGGTGGGAAGTCACTTAGGTTTGCACTGGATCACCTTATTTAGTCAGAGAATGTTGGGTGTCATTGGTAAAAATAAGAAATGTTGTCTTTATGGATTTTTTAATCAGCTTGTTTGTTATTATCAAAGTTTGGATGTGTTTGAAACAGGCTCTGGGTCACTGGATGTCAATGGTTGAGGATATTTTGAGATAGAATTCAGTGTTGACAGTCAAATCTCCTTAGACGTACTTGGGTTTTACTCATAGTAAAAAGAATGCTGCATACAAGTGCACACATTGGCAGTGCACAAATCATATTCTTATTTTTTACAACCTTATTCATGCTTTTGTAACCATAGCGTGGACATACAAAAGGAGCAAAACAGCATGACACAACATTCAAAGATATTCCTGCTGAGACAGGTGTAACATCAAGGCTTAGTGGTACAAAACCATTGAGGACCTATTCATTCAAACTTCTGAATCCCGATCAGAAAAAGCCTCAAGGGCCTCCACCACGGCTTGCCGGTGAAAGACAGGTGGTTGAGCTCAGTCATTTGTCAGTTTGGTATATGTCAGAAATGGTGTCCATATTGTTTACATTTGCTAACTGTGTCCCTCACAATAGTGGTCAGCCATTCCATTGCCTAAACTGGCCAAACCTGCACCCGCCTATAGTTCATTGTCAGTGATGAGGCACTCCACCTGTTCTAGGCTATCACAAATTGAGCTGCCATAAGGAGAGGCATGATTAACTTTTCCTCTATGGGGGAAGGAGAGGGTAGGTCCTCACCATCCGTGTGCCCCAAGAGCACCACCTGAGGTGTCCAAGGCAAGCTAATGTTGACAATGTTCTATATGGACACTAATACTTGCTCCCAAAAGGACCACAACTGAGGGCACTATCACCACATGTGTATATATGATCCCTTGGCAGCACACCCCCTCCAACTATCAACAGGCATCCCATACAACACTTTTAAGCAGACAAGAGTCAAATACCACATTAACATAAGTTTAAAGACATTGGCTTTATATTGATGGCAGATGGAGATCTTAAGCCACCCTCTCCCAAATCAGAACCAAATCAGCCTCAGGCAATGTGAGGAACAGATCCTGAGACCACTTCTTCTAAAGCAACCGGTCTGTGCAGGGAGCAATAGATCCGAGAAAGGGCCCTATGTGTGTCACCGTCAGCCATAATGTCTTCCATACTTGTAGTCTCCCTCAGCCTGCCTTCTCACACCTTAGGGCTTTGGGCCCAGTGGAGTAACAGAGTAAAATGATAGATGTGTGTGGGTCTCAGCTTAAAATCATTGGTGCATTTATCTCTAGTCTTGAGAGATCCACTGTGGTGTAGTTGGCCAAGGTAGAGTGTGTCGCTCTCCTCCAATGTCCAAAAACCACCATCGATCATCCCTGGAAGAAAGTTAGGGTTCCCAGAAATAGTGTCAAAGGAGTTGGATAGGTAGTAACCCAGTATGGCCAGTATGGATGATGTGCCCCCTGCATGCATACCCAGGCCGAGAAATGGCTAGGAGCCCTGGTAGGGCCCCCTTCCTTGCATGTCTTCCACCATTTTTGTGGCAGGCTCGTCAATAGGAAATGGTTTGTGGACATTGAAATTGGAATATGCTCGGCACTGCCGGCATGGGATAGGCAGATTATTCCTGGTCATTTCCAGACCACCGGCACAGCGGGATCCTTGATGCCAACAGAACCAGTCGTCTGACCACCACACTCATAATACGGCAGGCGGACTGCAAGTTGTGTAGTTAGTGGTCAGACCACCAATACGAGTAAGCTGGCCCTGTGAACCACAGCACTTGTAATAAGGCTCATAGTCTCTTGAATGAAAAAAGAAGAACACTGGCACTAGATATGTTGATCTAGGACTGGTACTTACTGAATGGTGCATCACATGTCATGAAAAGTGACACGGTCCCAGTAATAAGAAAATGGGAGAGGGACAAGATACTGAGTGGAGATCAAGACAAACATGAAATACATGGACAAATGACACAGGAAGCAAAACACCAGCATACATTAGTCAAAGAAAGAAAACTAAGAAACAACATATGTAGTGAAGCATGGTGAATACCTCTGGGTGATACTGCTAATATAATTTAATTGTTATACAGTTAAGGTGTATGGCTTCTGCTACTAAAGGCTTGGATCCTGCCTTGCCTGAAACCTCTTGTTCAGAGCAAAGATTATTTTTATAAAAAACATGGATGTGACTTCTCGTAGCAGGTGCATAATGGGCCCATTTGGCTCCTCACAGGCTTAACAAACCATAAGTAGATGCTACTTTGCTATTGAGCTCAGCTATATAGTCCTTTGGGACTACTCAGAGTTAGGTGGCATATTTCCCCCTGAAATTCTTTAAGCATGTGGGAAACAATGAGCTCTGTGTAGCCTCCTCCTTAAGACCCTTACTCTGGCTCTGGTTAGGACTAGTAAAGATTCCACTGGTTAGTTTAAAAGAAACATGCCAATTGTTTGTTGTTGGCCAGCAGAACACAATACCTACAATTGGAATGTATACAATAGAGCTATAAATGACTATACAAAATAACCACAGTCTGTGCTAAGAAGTAATTAAAAAGCAGTAAAAGATTCAAGAATGTCACTATGATCTATGTGACAACAGTGGAAATGATAAAATGTTATTGCAATGTTTATTTTAAATTACAGACAATTTTTTCAAAGAAGCATAGTATATGAAACAAAAAACAAATTCACATTTAAAATTAGGCTTTGTCCATACCCCAGATCATTACTTCGAAGACACCTGGGTTTGGATGTCTGCACCAGTCATGTTCAGTATTCCTTGGTGGAACATCATAGTACCATTAACTAGCACCTCGGGGAGAGGAGTTGGCCTAACGGCTAGGGCAGTCGATGTTGAATTAGGGGAACTGGGTTTGAGTCTCAGAAATGATGCTGACTATCGTGTGATTCTGAGCAAATCAATATTCTCCCCGGACTTAATAAAAATAAATGTGTCCTCAGGTAATGCAACTGGTGCTATGTAAAGCGCTTTGATACCTGATACCTTCAGGTCAAGTTTGCGCTATATAAAACTTAATCAAATAAACAATAAAAAAAATAGTAATGCTATGGAAGGGTAGGCCAACTTTTTTCAAAGCATGCTTGAAATGCATTGCCCAACTGTGTATCAATTCTTTGAAATAAACTATAAAAACACAACTACCAAAATATTTGACACAAACAAGCCCTAGCACACACTTTTCAACCTAAGAACGCAAAATATAGGTAAATTCATGCACAAAATGCTATCCAATTAAGGGCAATTCTTTCAAAATATGCAATACTTTGAATAGTTGGATTTCCTAGTGTACACTCTAATTTAATTAAACATTTGCTACCAGTAAATCATTACCAACCAATACCAAACAACATCAAAAACTATGACTTCAAAACTCATTTAGAACACCTTTCCTAGTATATGAGTTTTCATTTTATTCTTGAACTAGTTTTATTTTTTTAACATTTTTATTTATTGTATAGCAAGAAAAATGAGGGAAAATAAGAGAGAGAAAAAGACAGAAGAAATACAGGCAGCAGATCCGCAACATCTCTCATTCAAGGGGCCTGTAAACATTCTAAACAGAGGCACCTGAGGTAACATATGACATAAATATGGGCAGGTCTCAAAGTCAGTGCTTGTCAACGAAGAGAAAAGAAATCAGGGTCAACCGTTCCATGGCTCATCGGTAGTCCTCTCTACGGGGATGACCAATCCCATAAGTTAGCATGCTGCGAAAGCCCCCGAGCATCAAATAGCCTCCACCAGCTGTGCGGTGCCGCAACAGGAGACAAACTAACACCCTCAACGTAGTTCCCACCCAACCGCCCCCCCTCCCAGGTGGTGGCGCTGACACACACTTTCATTCTCGGTCCCTCTATCATACAATCTGGTTAAATCTGGAAAAGATGAAGAGCACGCAGGGCAGATGGGCATACCGCAGATGGCAAGCCTTGTGACACGAAATGAACCAATAGTCCCCAACGAAACATAAAATTCTTAAAGTTGCCCAAGAAGATGTCCGCCATTCTCTCCATGCTCAATAGTCTCCAAAGTCTCGCGTGCCATAACGATATAGCTGGGGCAGTCGATTTCTTCCAGGCTGCAGCTAGTGTAAGCTTAGCGGCTCCAAGGCAGAGCCATAGAATATGTTTATCCGCCTTTGTTTGATGTTCTAACATCGGATCACGAAGGCCCAGGAGAACATAGGACAAAGAATCCGGGATTGGATACCCTAGGATGTCCTTGATGTGGGACAGAATTTCGGAGAATTTCAGCCTGCCTTCTCACACCTTAGGGCTTTGGGCCCAGTGGAGTAACAGAGTAAAATGATAGATGTGTGTGGGTCTCAGCTTAAAATCATTGGTGCATTTATCTCTAGTCTTGAGAGATCCACTGTGGTGTAGTTGGCCAAGGTAGAGTGTGTCGCTCTCCTCCAATGTCCAAAAACCACCATCGGTCATCCCTGGAAGAAAGTTAGGGTTCCCAGAAATGGTGTCAAAGGAGTTGGATAGGTAGTAACCCAGTATGGCCAGTATGGATGATGTGCCCCCTGCATGCATACCCAGGCCGAGAAATGGCTAGGAGCCCTGGTAGGGCCCCCTTCCTTGCATGTCTTCCACCATTTTTGTGGCAGGCTCTTCAATAGGAAATGGTTTGTGGACATTGAAATTGGAATATGCTCGGCACTGCCGGCATGGGATAGGCAGATTATTCCTGGCCATTTCCAGACCACCGGCACAGCGGGATCCTTGATGCCAACAGAGCCAGTGGTCTGACCACCACACTCATAATACGGCAGGCGGACTGCAAGTTGTGTAGTTAGTGGTCAGACCACCAATACGAGTAAGCTGGCCCTGTGAACCACAGCACTTGTAATAAGGCTCATAGTCTCTTGAATGAAAAAAGAAGAACACTGGCACTAGATATGTTGATCTAGGACTGGTACTTACTGAATGGTGCATCACATGTCATGAAAAATGACACGGTCCCAGTAATAAGAAAATGGGAGAGGGACAAGATACTGAGTGGAGATCAAGACAAACATGAAATACATGGACAAATGACACAGGAAGCAAAACACCAGCATACATTAGTCAAAGAAAGAAAACTAAGAAACAACATATGTAGTGAAGCATGGTGAATACCTCTGGGTGATACTGCTAATATAATTTAATTGTTATACAGTTAAGGTGTATGGCTTCTGCTACTAAAGGCTTGGATCCTGCCTTGCCTGAAACCTCTTGTTCAGAGCAAAGATTATTTTTATAAAAAACATGGATGTGACTTCTCGTAGCAGGTGCATAATGGGCCCATTTGGCTCCTCACAGGCTTAACAAACCATAAGTAGATGCTACTTTGCTATTGAGCTCAGCTATATAGTCCTTTGGGACTACTCAGAGTTAGGTGGCATATTTCCCCCTGAAATTCTTTAAGCATGTGGGAAACAATGAGCTCTGTGTAGCCTCCTCCTTAAGACCCTTACTCTGGCTCTGGTTAGGACTAGTAAAGATTCGACTGGTTAGTTTAAAAGAAACATGCCAATTGTTTGTTGTTGGCCAGCAGAACACAATACCTACAATTGGAATGTATACAATAGAGCTATAAATGACTATACAAAATAACCACAGTCTGTGCTAAGAAGTAATTAAAAAGCAGTAAAAGATTCAAGAATGTCACCATGATCTATGTGACAACAGTGGAAATGATAAAATGTTATTGCAATGTTTATTTTAAATTACAGACAATTTTTTCAAAGAAGCATAGTATATGCCACAAAAAAACAAATTCACATTTAAAATTAGGCTTTGTCCATACCCCAGATCATTACTTCGAAGACACCTGGGTTTGGATGTCTGCACCAGTCATGTTCAGTATTCCTTGGTGGAACATCATAGTACCATTAACTAGCACCTCGGGGAGAGGAGTTGGCCTAACGGCTAGGGCAGTCGATGTTGAATTTGGGGAACTGGGTTTGAGTCTCAGAAATGATGCTGACTATCGTGTGATTCTGGGCAAATCAATAATCTCCCCGGACTTAATAAAAATGAATGTGTCCTCAGGTAATGCAACTGGTGCTATGTAAAGCGCTTTGATACCTGATACCTTCAGGTCAAGTTTGCGCTATATAAAACTTAATCAAATAAACAATAAAAAAAATAGTAATGCTATGGAAGGGTAGGCCAACTTTTTTCAAAGCATGCTTGAAATGCATTGCCCAACTGTGTATCAATTCTTTGAAATAAACTATAAAAACACAACTACCAAAATATTTGACACAAACAAGCCCTAGCACACACTTTTCAACCTAAGAACGCAAAATATAGATAAATCCATGCACAAAATGCTATCCAATTAAGGGCAATTCTTTCAAAATATGCAAAACTTTGAATAGTTGGATTTCCTAGTGTACACTCTAATTTAATTAAACATTTGCTACCAGTAAATCATTACCAACCAATACCAAACAACATCAAAAACTATGACTTCAAAACTCATTTAGAACACCTTTCCTAGTATATGAGTTTTCATTTTATTCTTGAACTAGTTTTATTTTTTTAACATTTTTATTTATTGTATAGCAAGAAAAATGAGGGAAAATAAGAGAGAGAAAAAGACAGAAGAAATACAGGCAGCAGATCCGCAACATCTCTCATTCAAGGGGCCTGTAAACATTCTAAACAGAGGCACCTGAGGTAACATATGACATCAATATGGGCAGGTCTCAAAGTCAGTGCTTGTCAACGAAGAGAAAAGAAATCAGGGTCAACCGTTCCATGGCTCATCGGTAGTCCTCTCTACGGGGATGACCAATCCCATAAGTTAGCATGCTGCGAAAGCCCCCGAGCATCAAATAGCCTCCACCAGCTGTGCGGTGCCGCAACAGGAGACAAACTAACACCCTCAACGTAGTTCCCACCCAACCGCCCCCCCTCCCAGGTGGTGGCGCTGACACACACTTTCATTCTCGGTCCCTCTATCATACAATCTGGTTAAATCTGGAAAAGATGAAGAGCATGCAGGGCAGATGGGCATACCGCAGATGGCAAGCCTTGTGACACGAAACGAACCAATAGTCCCCAACGAAACATAAAATTCTTAAAGTTGCCCAAGAAGATGTCCGCCATTCTCTCCATGCTCAATAGTCTCCAAAGTCTCGCGTGCCATAACGATATAGCTAGGGCAGTCGATTTCTTCCAGGCTGCAGCTAGTGTAAGCTTAGCGGCTCCAAGGCAGAGCCATAGAATATGTTTATCCGCCTTTGTTTGATGTTCTAACATCGGATCACGAAGGCCCAGGAGAACATAGGACAAAGAATCCGGGATTGGATACCCT
Source organism: Lissotriton vulgaris (assembly GCF_964263255.1). Lineage (NCBI taxonomy): Eukaryota > Metazoa > Chordata > Amphibia > Caudata > Salamandridae > Lissotriton > Lissotriton vulgaris. Next base: position 314,450,579 of record NC_141696.1, read on the forward strand.
AGGATGTCCTTGATGTGGGACAGAATTTTGGAGAATTTCAGCCTGCCTTCTCACACCTTAGGGCTTTGGGCCCAGTGGAGTAACAGAGTAAAATGATAGATGTGTGTGGGTCTCAGCTTAAAATCATTGGTGCATTTATCTCTAGTCTTGAGAGGTCCACTGTGGTGTAGTTGGCCAAGGTAGAGTGTGTCGCTCTCCTCCAATGTCCAAAAACCACCATCGGTCATCCCTGGAAGAAAGTTAGGGTTCCCAGAAATGGTGTCAAAGGAGTTGGATAGGTAGTAACCCAGTATGGCCAGTATGGATGATGTGCCCCCTGCATGCATACCCAGGCCGAGAAATGGCTAGGAGCCCTGGTAGGGCCCCCTTCCTTGCATGTCTTCCACCATTTTTGTGGCAGGCTCTTCAATAGGAAATGGTTTGTGGACATTGAAATTGGAATATGCTCGGCACTGCCGGCATGGGATAGGCAGATTATTCCTGGCCATTTCCAGACCACCGGCACAGCGGGATCCTTGATGCCAACAGAGCCAGTGGTCTGACCACCACACTCATAATACGGCAGGCGGACTGCAAGTTGTGTAGTTAGTGGACAGACCACCAATACGAGTAAGCTGGCCCTGTGAACCACAGCACTTGTAATAAGGCTCATAGTCTCTTGAATGAAAAAAGAAGAACACTGGCACTAGATATGTTGATCTAGGACTGGTACTTACTGAATGGTGCATCACATGTCATGAAAAGTGACACGGTCCCAGTAATAAGAAAATGGGAGAGGGACAAGATACTGAGTGGAGATCAAGACAAACATGAAATACATGGACAAATGACACAGGAGGCAAAACACCAGCATACATTAGTCAAAGAAAGAAAACTAAGAAACAACATATGTAGTGAAGCATGGTGAATACCTCTGGGTGATACTGCTAATATAATTTAATTGTTATACAGTTAAGGTGTATGGCTTCTGCTACTAAAGGCTTGGATCCTGCCTTGCCTGAAACCTCTTGTTCAGAGCAAAGATTATTTTTATAAAAAACATGGATGTGACTTCTCGTAGCAGGTGCATAATGGGCCCATTTGGCTCCTCACAGGCTTAACAAACCATAAGTAGATGCTACTTTGCTATTGAGCTCAGCTATATAGTCCTTTGGGACTACTCAGAGTTAGGTGGCATATTTCCCCCTGAAATTCTTTAAGCATGTGGGAAACAATGAGCTCTGTGTAGCCTCCTCCTTAAGACCCTTACTCTGGCTCTGGTTAGGACTAGTAAAGATTCGACTGGTTAGTTTAAAAGAAACATGCCAATTGTTTGTTGTTGGCCAGCAGAACACAATACCTACAATTGGAATGTATACAATAGAGCTATAAATGACTCTATACAAAATAACCACAGTCTGTGCTAAGAAGTAATTAAAAAGCAGTAAAAGATTCAAGAATGTCACTATGATATATGTGACAACAGTGGAAATGATAAAATGTTATTGCAATGTTCATTTTAAATTACAGACAATTTTTTCAAAGAAGCATAGTATATGCCACAAAAAAACAAATTCACATTTAAAATTAGGCTTTGTCCATACCCCAGATCATTACTTTGAAGACACCTGGGTTTGGATGTCTGCACCAGTCATGTTCAGTATTCCTTGGTGGAACATCATAGTACCATTAACTAGCACCTCGGGGAGAGGAGTTGGCCTAACGGCTAGGGCAGTCGATGTTGAATTTGGGGAACTGGGTTTGAGTCTCAGAAATGATGCTGACTATCGTGTGATTCTGGGCAAATCAATAATCTCCCCGGACTTAATAAAAATGAATGTGTCCTCAGGTAATGCAACTGGTGCTATGTAAAGCGCTTTGATACCTGATACCTTCAGGTCAAGTTTGCGCTATATAAAACTTAATCAAATAAACAATAAAAAAAATAGTAATGCTATGGAAGGGTAGGCCAACTTTTTTCAAAGCATGCTTGAAATGCATTGCCCAACTGTGTATCAATTCTTTGAAATAAACTATAAAAACACAACTACCAAAATATTTGACACAAACAAGCCCTAGCACACACTTTTCAACCTAAGAACGCAAAATATAGGTAAATCCATGCACAAAATGCTATCCAATTAAGGGCAATTCTTTCAAAATATGCAATACTTTGAATAGTTGGATTTCCTAGTGTACACTCTAATTTAATTAAACATTTGCTACCAGTAAATCATTACCAACCAATACCAAACAACATCAAAAACTATGACTTCAAAACTCATTTAGAACACCTTTCCTAGTATATGAGTTTTCATTTTATTCTTGAACTAGTTTTATTTTTTTAACATTTTTATTTATTGTATAGCAAGAAAAATGAGGGAAAATAAGAGAGAGAAAAAGACAGAAGAAATACAGGCAGCAGATCCGCAACATCTCTCATTCAAGGGGCCTTTAAACATTCTAAACAGAGGCACCTGAGGTAACATATGACATCAATATGGGCAGGTCTCAAAGTCAGTGCTTGTCAACGAAGAGAAAATAAATCAGGGTCAACCGTTCCATGGCTCATCGGTAGTCCTCTCTACGGGGATGACCAATCCCATAAGTTAGCATGCTGCGAAAGCCCCCGAGCATCAAATAGCCTCCACCAGCTGTGCGGTGCCGCAACAGGAGACAAACTAACACCCTCAACGTAGTTCCCACCCAACCGCCCCCCCTCCCAGGTGGTGGCCCTGACACACACTTTCATTCTCGGTCCCTCTATCATAAAATCTGGTTAAATCTGGAAAAGATGAAGAGCACGCAGGGCAGATGGGCATACCGCAGATGGCAAGCCTTGTGACACGAAACGAACCAATAGTCCCCAACGAAACATAAAATTCTTAAAGTTGCCCAAGAAGATGTCCGCCATTCTCTCCATGCTCAATAGTCTCCAAAGTCTCGCGTGCCATAACGATATAGCTGGGGCAGTCGATTTCTTCCAGGCTGCAGCTAGTGTAAGCTTAGCGGCTCCAAGGCACAGCCATAGAATATGTTTATCCGCCTTTGTTTGATGTTCTAACATCGGATCACGAAGGCCCAGGAGAACATAGGACAAAGAATCCGGGATTGGATACCCTAGGATGTCCTTGATGTGGGACAGAATTTCGGCCCAGAACGGCCGGATGATCGGGCAGTCCCACCAAATGTGGCGGAAGTCTCCCAATAGACCACAGCCCCTCCAACACCGGTCCGAAGAAGCCGGAAATATGCGATGTAGTTTGGATGGGTAGAGGTACCAATCTAGCATGGTCTTAAGATGAGCTTCACGTAAGTCCACAGAGTGGTTGTGAGCTGCAATATCCCGCCAGGTACCTTTCCATTCCTCCCCGGCTATGTCTCGGCCCAGGAGATCCTCCCAGTGGTCCATGTAGCAAGGACGTGGAGAGACCGCCGTGGTCAGCAATAGTCCATATAGGAAGGAAATCGTCCCCTTCATCGTGGAGGATCGGAGGATGAAGACCTCAAAGGGCGAGAGCGGTCTTGTAGCGGCCTCTCTCAGTCCCGTCGAGGTCGCCCAGTGGAGCAGCTGAGCGTGACGGAAGCGTTCCGTGACCGGGAGACCATAGTCTCACATGCAGTTATGGAATGTAAGAGGTTCTGCTCCGTGGAATAAGTGCGTAAGAGCTCTGCATCCTCCCTCTCTCCATAATTGGAAGGGCCCCTCCTGCATCGCCGGTGGGAAGGCTGGATTAAAATGTAAGGGAGTAAAGGGGGAAGGAAATGTTGTCCAGCGGTCATCACCCGTGACCGAGTCCCACATCTTCAAGCAGTGCCAGTGGGCGTGCTGATGTAGGCGTTCTTAGGCCTGTCCACCTTGGGCTTCCAGGCCAGATCCCAGATCGATCTCCCGGCCACACTCCTGTCCATATGCAGCCAGTGCTTCTTAGAAAGCTGCTGCGACCACTCAACCAACACCCGCAGTTGCGCTGCTTTGTAGTACAAGTGCATGTCAGGGAGACACACTCCCCCCTCCCTCCCCGGACGTCGCAAAATTGCGAAGAAGAAGCGTGCCCGGCCTCCCTGCCAAATGAAGTTCAGCAGTAAGGTCTTAAGGCGTCGGAAGAAGTCCATCTCTATGGGGATGGGGAGGGCCTGGAAGAGATACAAAAACCTAGGAAGGAGGACCATTATGATTGTATGGATCCTGCCAAGCCATGAGATATATTTCAGCTTCCATCGGTCCAGTTCTGTTCGTACCGCCGCCAACATCGGTGGGAAGTTCGCTGTGAATAACGATCGTATAGTATGGGTCAGAAGGACTCCCAGATACAATAGGGAGGTAGACGCCCATGCCAAGGGCGTGAGCGAACGCACCCGCTCCAGGTCTGCTGGAGGGAGAGTCAGGTTTAGATCAGGATCAGGCCACTCCGGAGCTCTGCTGTGAGGAGGCCAAAGTCGCCGAGGCCACTGATGCCACTGCATCCCCCCTCTCCTGTAGGCTAGCAGTATGATCAGGCCGTCTACGGTCCGTGTCCGGGCCCACTCTCTGCCAGGAGGAAGATCGCCTCCGCCTCCGCGATGGTGAACCGCCAGCCTCCTGTGAGGGAGTCACGTCATCCAGGCCCAGAAGATCCTCCACCACTTGAAGAGAGCGAATTTGCGCTAGCCTGTTTTGCCACCTAAAGATGACGCAGAAGGGATGACCCCACGAGTAGGAGATGTTGCGTTCCCGAAGAAAGGTGGTCACTGGACAGAACTCCCGCCTCTTCTGGAGAGTCGATGCTGCTAGGTCCTGGTAAAACTGCGGACGGTGCTCTCTGAACTGCAATGCTGAGATAGCTCTTGCCTTCTGCAGGATACGTTCCTTTAACTGGAAGTCATGCACACAGACTAGGATGTCCGGGGGCGGTTCCCCTCCACGCCTAGGCAGCCCGACCATGTGAACTCTGTCCATTCTGATGTCCTGCACATCCTCCTCGTCCAGTATCTGCAAGAAGAGAGCTTGGACATAGCCTCGCAGGTCACCTGCTTCACCGTCCCATGGCATCGCGCGAATGCGGATGTTGTTCTGCCGGAAACGGTTCTCCAGGTCCTCCGTATGAGTCTGGAGGTCCAAGTTCTGCTCCGTGAGCCGAATGATATCCTGCTGAAGTTGGTGGACATCGTTCGCCATGCTTGAGTCCTGGTCTTCCAAGGTAGCCACCCGCTCACCAATGCCGTCTACATCTCTCCGCACTTCACGGAGGGCCGACGCCAGTTGGACGTGGAGTTCGGAGATGTCCTCCTTAATGGATGCAAAGAGTTCCATCATGAAGGCCTTGGTTGCAGGGGCCTCATCATCCGATTGCTTGGGCGACACGATGGGTCCGGGGGACACCGGTTGCTGAGAATTTTTCGATGCGCCGTCTTTGCCAGGCTCCCCTTTGCGCAGCGTAGAGGACATCTAGGCACCCCTTCACTAACGGGAAGTCAGGACAGCAGTCCACCCTCCAACAGCTGCAGGACCATCAAACCAAATGCCCCTCCCGTACAGGTGCCGCCAATGCAGTGTTCCTCAGGCGTCAGGCCGGGCCTCCAACCCAGGGGTACGTCCGGCGCTGTTGCGGGCCGCCGCTGCTGTTCAACGTCAGGCTCAGTCTTCCCCTACTTTGCAGAGCCGCCGGCACTCACCAGCCAGGTCCCCTAGCGAAGGCTCACCGCTGTGGCAATGCAACACCGCAGTTGCGCAGGCGCTGCACAGGCATGGAAGCGTGGGGGCCCCCCTGGGGGTCCCTCTCAGGTGCCCGGGTCTCGGAGAGTAGCTCACAGCCAGGCAGCCCCAACCGCCGGGTCGGGTCAAGGACAGATGGGGGAAGAGTCAATGCAGCTGCTGAGTTTGTCTTTGGGCACTGACCCACACCCGCAGCGCCCACTCTCCAGTCCCAGTGAGGCCTCTCACCAAAAATTGCTCTCCTTCGCTACCCAGCGTAGTGCCCCCGGTAGGTGGCAAGCCGAGGGCCGAAATGCCGGGAGCTCTCTCCGTTGCAGCCCGTTGCAACGACTCCTCTTCCCCTCTGCAGTGCAGGGAAGCCGGGCCCTCCAGTCACTCAGGGCCGGGGATCACAGGCCCGCAATCCGCCAAGGCACCAAAGTCCTCGTCCAAACCTCCACCGGACCAGAACGGCCGCTGGACCCCACCACTCCGGCTCAGGGATTACATCAGGGTCAAATGCGGGGGAGAGTATCTCGGCACGGCTCCTCCGCTCGGCCAATCGGGCAGGGACGGAAGGAGGGAAAGCAATGAAGCCGCTGCCCCGCCGGTCCCATCGGTCCTCATCGCCAGCACTCTCTTGACTGCAGCGGCACCGTTTCTGGGCGAAGCCGCTCTTCACCAGAGTCTGGGACAGCAGCCCCGGTGGGTGGCGATGCAAGCGCCGATAGTGTCGGGCCCGTCGCAGCCCTCCGCCAAGTTTCGCTCCGCACTGCCGTGGACAGGAAGTCCGGCCCCCTCCGCCACTCGAGGCCGAGGCTCGCAGGGCCGCGGGCTGCCGCCGCTCCAAAATCCACCTCCAGACCTCCACAGCGTGAACTCTTGGCGCCGGACCCGACCCCTCCACTCCGGGGGTCGCAGCTGACCGCAGGAGGTCGATTAGCACGCCGCTTCAGGTGCTAATCAAGGCTAAGCTGGGCTTGGCGCCGGAGGGACTCGGAGAGATGTCTCACTCCGTCGCCATCTTGGCCACGCCCTCACTAGTTTTATTTTAAACTACATATTAAAGCATTCAACCAAAAAATGTATACTATTAAATACTCTTCCTAAGAACAAAACTAAACAATTATAAAAAATGCATTTGAAAAAACAGCTATGATTCATGGTTTCTCACATCATCATAACTAATAACATAAATTCAAAACATTTTTAAACAATACTTAAAACAAAGAAACTCAAACACACATATGCAAACATACACAGGTACGCACACACAAACACGTATGTTTCTTGGAAAATAAATTATTACAACCTTGAAAATGTTAACTGAAATCGTTAATTGTACGTCTATAGAACCTATAGAGATAACAAAGTTATTGTAATAGCAAAAAAGTGTTTTTTGTTTTGAAGGGGATTAGGTGTGGTATGTTAAATTAGTGTTCATCGAAATGTCATGCATTTACTGTATTATTTTGAAAGTGTTTGATTCATTGTAGTGGATCAGTGAAGGTAAGAGGTTAATTGTCATTGGGGTTGATTGACATGTGTGCCTGTTAGTTGGGTGAACTGTATAAAGGAGTGAAGAGTTTTGAAAGTGCATGTGTTAGTCCATAATAGTTGGAGAGGTTTAGAATGAATCACCAAGTAGACATACAGTCAGAGGTTTAAATAGATTTTTTTCCCTTTGTAAGTAGAAAAATATATACAGAGACATACACATACATCTAAATAGCAATAGCAATATGTATAGATATATACACACATTGGGCCCGACTCACAGAACTAACTTAAGACAAAATCCTAAACTTACTACAATTTTCGTATTCACAGAAGGCATTTACACATTTTGGTATTCACAGGAGACACTTACTCATTTCGGTATTCACAGAATTAGGACTCCTAACTTTAGGACTCCTAAATGCCTTCTGTGAATACCTAAAGTCTTAAAATTAGGATTTTTCTCAGTTTCGTACTAGTAAAGTTAGGACTCCTAACTTTAGGACTCCTAAATTCCTTCTGTGAATACAGAAAGTCTTAAAATTAGGATTTTTCTCAATTAAGTAGTAGTAAAGTTAGGACTCCTAACTTTAGGACTCCTAAATGCCTTCTGTGAATACCGAAAGTCTTAAAATTAGGATTTTTCTCAGTTTAGTAGTAGTAAAGTTGAGAAAAATCCTAATTTTAAGACTTTCGGTATTCACAGAAGGCATTTAGGAGTCCGAAAGTTAGGAGTCCTAACTTTACTATTACTAAATTGAGAAAAATCCAAATTTTAAAACTTTGGGTATTCACAGAAGGCATTTAGGAGTTCTAAAGTTAGGAGTCCTAACTTTACTACTACTAAACTGAGACAAATCCTAATTTAAAGACTTTCGGTATTCACAGAAGGCATTTAGGAGTCCTAAAGTTTGGAGTCTTAACTTTACTACTACTAAATTGAGAAAAATCCTAACTTTAAGACTTTCGGTATTCACAGAAGGCATTTAGGAGTCCTAAAGTTAGGACTCCTAACTTCTGTGAATACCGAAATGAGTAAGTGCCTCTGTGAATACTAAAATGAGTAAGTGCCTTTTGTGAATACCAAAATGGTAGTAAGTTTAGGATTTTGTCTTAAGTTGGTTCTGTGAATCGGGCCCATATATTTATGCTATTTTATGCCCAAGGCACCCATCACACTATATAATCAACCATACCTTTATACATTCATTAACATTTACAAGCCCAGACATTCCCATAGGTGTTGTTCAAAAATAAAGATATATTTTTTAATCTTAATAAATTGTCCGACATTTACACATGCCTTTCCTATAATTATTTTTACATACTGCGATATACATATATCTACTATCATAGAATAAAACTATAAAACCATAAGCACACAGTCATCTATGTATGTGTTACATATATGTTATGACATACACATATATGTTAAGTGTAAACATATAATTGGTGATGGTGGTCTATATATATGCAGTGAAACAAAATAGGTCACAGGATTACAAGTTTTAGTTAGGCTCAGATTTCACTCATACAAAACCAGGGAAGTTCACCAGTTATAGTACCGGATCTAACTATAACTTACCCAATGCAAAGTCCTGCTTATGACCTAACATATTACATCTCTCATCCCTGATGACATTTCAAATCACATCTATAATGAAATCAATCATTCAGTGAGTGCAAGAGTTTTCTAAGAATGTTTGAGTGTTAAACATATACTAAGCTACAACGAAAGTTTAATTAGTATACTAGGTGTACTACTAATGAGTGATATAACTTTTAACATATAATATGTGAGTGGCTATGTGTATCCGTTTGTGAGTGGGTGCCTGAGAAAATCTATGGGTATGTGAGTGGTTGTGTGATTGGCTGTATGGGTAAATAAAAGGGTGTGTGAGTAGCTGTGTGGGTGAGGGAGTGGCTGTGTGAGTTGCTGTATTGGTGAGTTAGTGGCTGTATGAGTGACTGACTAGGTGTGTAAGTGTGCTGTATGGGTGAGTCAGCATTATTTGAGTGGGAGTTTGATTAAGTGAGTTGGTGTGTGATTGGCTGATTTGGAGAGTATGCGTCTCTGTGAATGGCTGTATGGGTGATTGAACAGGTGTTTGAATACTTGTATTGATGTGTGAATGGGTATGTAAATAGTTGTGTGGGTGTATGAGCGAGTGTTTGGTTGGTTGTGTGGGTGAGTGAGTGGCTTCGCTTAAAGACTGTATGGGTGAGTGTGTGTGTGTGAGAGAGTCTGTATAGGTAGATAAGTCATTGTGTAGTAGCTGTATGGGTGAGTGTGTGCTGTGTGAGTGGGTATATGGGTAAGTGACCAGTTGTATGAGTAGCTGTATGGGTAAGTGAGTAGTTCTGTAAGTGGCTGCATGAGTGAGTGGGTATGTGCGTGGCTCAATGGATGGGTAAGCGGATGTATGAGTACTTGTATGAGTCCGTGAATGGGTTTGTGACATGCATTTGCAGAGTGAAGAGAAAGGGGATGGTGCCTCCAACCAGCTCTGGCGAGTCCTGCTATATGGGACTTACTGGAGGTAACAGGAGGGGTTCCTGGCCCCAAGGTCCTTCAGCAGCCAAGAGGGCTTCCTCTCCCAACTAGTACTGCACCAGGAGACACCCTTGAAGTGTGATGGTAAAGGTGGGCAGGGCATACGATGACCTCTCGGCAATCCCATTGTGTGGGACGTGTTGAATGTAACTGGATGGCTTGGTGGCCCCTAAGGACCCTCAAAATGCAAGGGGACTTCATCACCCAACTTGGAGTATACTAATTTAGGGAATGTGCTGGACACTAAGCGGACAACAAGTTGAAGAAGAGGTGGCACACTAAAGAGGTTAAAAAAATACTATTCCCACTCCAATTTAAACCAATTTGGGGACGTTGTTGGACACTAAACAGGAGACAATTACTATTTCCACTCCAACCTATACCAATTTAGGGAAGGTGTTAGACACTAATAGAGTAATATTGCCTATTCCTACTCCAACCTATATCAAATTAAAGAAGGTGTTGGACACTAAAAGGGTGACATATATGATTCCTATCCCAGTATAAGCCACTTTATGGATGGATTTGGACAACAAAGAAATTATATTTACTTTTCACACTCCAATCTAACTCAATTCTGGGAAATTGCTGGACACTAAAAGGGGGACATTTAGTATTTCGTCTCCAATGTGACCATATTGGGGGGAAGGCGTTAGAAACTAAAGGGGTGACATTTACTATCCCCACTCTAATGTTACCACATTGGGGAAAGGTGCTAGACAATAACGGGTGGCATTTACTATTTCCACTGTAATCTAACCATATTGGAAGAAGGTGTTGGGCACTAAAGTGGTGACTATTTCCACTCTAATATAAGGCTATTTGAATAAGATGTGGACGCTAAAGAGGGGAAATTTACTATTTCCACTACAATCAAAAACATTTTATATAAGGTAATACAAATTAAATATTGTATGCACACGCCCATTACTTAAACCTGCACATACAGACTCTGCAATGATGGGCCTGAGACATGTTGAAATGGCTACTTAAGTGGGTGGCACAAGTATTGTTGCAGGCCTAATAGCAATTTATTTTGCAGACCCCGGGCACAAGTAGGGCACTCTACTCTGGACTTATAAGTAAATAAATATGAAAATTGGGTATAAGCCAATGATACTATGTTTTGGGGATAGAACACAGGCACTTTCGCACTGGTTAGCAGTGGTAAAGTATGCAGAGTTTATGACCAGCAAAACACAAAGTCAGCAAAAGCAGGAAGTCCGAAGGCCAAAAGTTAGAGGGAAACCATGACAACTAAACCAGGTTAAATACATCATACACAACTTGAGCTTCCCTTTTGTTGTCTATTCGATGTCATACAGAAAACCTTGGGGAAAAACATCCGCATTCCCGTAATTTACTCTTACCCATCTACAATTATATGTATTGAATCTGCCTAAACAATGTAAAGAAATTGAAAAAACTCAGAAATCTGCAAGCTTAAATAGATTTTTTCAAAAGTGCCTGGAGTATTGTTTTTTACCATTGATTAGTAGAATACCCTTGTTCTCATTCTTGTGTTGGATTTGCAAAAGAGGCAAGCACATGCGTGGACTGCTTACACGTAATCCTGATTATTCCATTAGCTCATTCCAGCTCACCACAATTCTGGATCATGAGAGTCTACCTGAGCCTCAAGATAGAAAGTCTTTGAGGAGGAAGACAGATGAGGAGTAAACCTCAGATAACACAAGATTGTTCATAGATTTGGGGAGCAATCACAATCAAAGTTACAACTGTTATGAGAACATGAGGCTTTGTAATAATATATGCGGTGTTCTGCAGATTACTTGTTGGAATCAAAAATCGTTTCAGCTCTATGTTCTTCGTGGACAATATATTGAGAACTATTACATTTCCCAATTGTACCACCTAAGAATAACAAGAGGTACAAAGGCTGGAAGTAAGGTATGAGGCTCTACTTGAAAACATGTTATTTTCAGTTGTGGAGCTACTAGTGAACTTGCATTATTCCCAAAGATGAACTAAAATACAAATGTCTAATAAAGGGAAGTGACTGTTGAAGATGTGGTAATCTCACAGTGTTGATTTTCCTCCTTAACAAAACTTTTAGACATTTACTTTGCAGTCAAGGGTTACATGTATAATTAATAATTCTGCACATAAGAAATAAATATAGCTTGGCATTTCAGAACAATACAGTGTATTTAGAGGCAATAAAGAAAAATAGGAAAAATGCTTTCAGTTCCAGCATAGAAATACTGTATTCCATTGTGAAAGCAAACGCATTTGAATAGGTCTGCTCTGAGCGACACACATTGAATCAGTGTATTTTCTAAACAGGTGCACAGTTTCCAGTAGAGGAAGAATACTTCCAGAGTTAGAATAAAGCAGCCTTTGACGCATATTCAGTAATGTTGTGAAAATTAGATGCTGGAAGACGTTTTGCTCCTAGGAAGTCTTTGTTAAAGGATGTGAAACAGTGTTATAAAGTATACCTCCAAACAGAATCCCTTTTCTGAGACTGTGTTAAATGAAAAGAGGATAATTGATTTCCCAGCACAGCTTTAACATTTAATGCAAATTAATTAGTGCATAGGTTCTGATTATCTAGCAGGGTAAAATGTACAAAAATAAAACATCAACTAGAAAGTGATTAACTGTTGCTTAATCCTGTTATTTGATTCTTGATTTGTATATGGTGTATGGAAAAAAAGCACAGTTCTTGATTGCAGATCATTAGTAATACTTTACTGTAGCAGCGCTGAACTAGTGGGTCATAATTACCAATGTTAAATTGCATAAAATAAGGGTGCCAAGACTGCAATTGTGAGCGAGCTCTCCAACCCGAGGTAAGGGTTGTGGTGTTCCAAGGAAAGTTTTGTTTCTCCTACGTTCGAAGTTTATTCTGATTGCATGATTAATTAAAATCATAGAAAACATTACAAGATAAAATAACTCAAAAATATAAAAGAACTATGCCATACCAATTTAGAGAAAAGGCCACAAACAGAGGAGAGTAAACATTATTGCATGATGTCGCTTAAATATGAAATACCTTGAAAAAACAAGAAACAAGAGGAATTTGGCAAAACAGCAACAGCACATTTAATTAAACAGTGCGGCCAGGAGCACAGTCAAAGGCATAGGGTCAAAGGAATGTCTAAATTTACAATCGGTCTAACATAGACATTAATACACTTCATTGAATGCAATAAGATGGTTCCAGCGATCTTCAGTTTGTAAGAATTATGTACCTCTGTTTTGGAGCCATAAACCAAGGTACTGAATGAGGAATACAGGTGGGCCTCGACATTGCATGGACACAATGCGACTAGTGGGTAACGTGTCAAGATTTATAGCATGGGGAGGGTGTGATCACTGTGTGGGTTGTGTCTTAAATGGCTAAGTGTTCCTAATATGGCATCTGACTTAATGGAGTTTTGGGAATGTGTGCACCCCTCCAGCCATGTGTGCTTTATTGGGGCCACTTTCCCTGGACCATTGTGTCATTACGCCTATTTGTTGGATCGATTTGGGATTTCCTGTTTGCATGTTTGTCTTCTGGCTATGTGCAAACCCACCTCTGATCTGTCAATCAGTGAACTCGAGCCTGGGTCTCAAAGCATGCCTAACTACATATTTCTGAGTCAGGGTCAATTCGGAATTCATATCCGGTAAATTTGTCAATAAATACGAGATTTTGTTTTTATACATGAATGTATCATTATTCATATTAACATCAACATTTTCAATATAAACAATGATTAGAAACAAGAGGAGTAGCAGCAGAGAACACCCATTCATACTAGCATAAAAAAAGAGGTCATGAGCGGGCTTAAACAAGTAAAAATAAAAGTGTGAATCCATATCAGTGCCTTCCACAATAGGAGGGCCCTGGTCCTACATTTATTATAGTCAAAGTGCAAGAAGTGCTTATACCAATTAGCCATTGGGTCAATTAAACAAGCAAGAGCAGGAGTCCTAGTGCCTTATAAAGTAAACATTGAATTTTAAACTTTACTTTCAAGGTCTGACATTTTGAGAGCATTGATGAGGCAGCTATCATGATAATAAATCTTGCAGTCAATTGACACAAATCACTTTTCAGAAATCCTATGGCAGCAGTATAACAGGCACGATTGCCTGAAAACTGAAATGAATTTGGAGCGTCTAAGTGGAGATAAAAATGGGCACAGACATGGAATGTGTAAATACAATACCTGATTATACCCGCAACCCCTGCATGAAACATCCTCGATGCCAGTCATGGAGCCATAATTATATGCTTTGAGTGTAATTAAGCTGCATCTCAAGTGCAACAGTTATAGCTTAACTTTAAAATGTATAGGAAGTGATAATTACATTGGAAGTGTTACTGGTTGATATAAAAAAAATGAGCAAATGTTAGAAATGGGTGCCTCTAGTAGGCAGTGGTATGCACCATGTTCAAAGTAAGGACCATTCCTTCTAGTGAAAATAAGGGGATTGCACACTCAAGATAACCACTGCACACCCCCTTGGTAGCGTGGCACGAGCAGTCACGCCTTTCTCAGAGGCAATGCATAAGGTATTTGTTCATAACACTCGCAGTAAAGCAGTGAAAACACTACAAATGGGCGCAACACCAATTAAAAAAAAGTAAAGTATCTATCTAAACAAAACAAGACCAAATCGACAAACATCCAACATACACAACTCAAAATATGACTTTTAAAAGGTTTCAAGCAATTCTGTCCATAGAAATCTATGGATGTGTGATTTTTACACAAAATACCTCAAATATGTCAAAAATCACAAAGCAAAACAGACGCAGAGGAGGGAAGCATCGGAAAACACAGCAATGCGTCTGTTCCTGAGTCCTTGGGGAGCGAATGCAGCAGTTCTGCTGCACGCAGGAGAAGTGATGCATCAAATTCAAACTATAGGGGGAAGTGATGCATCGATTCCAAGATGGTCCTGGGCTGCGGGTGCACCGTCTGTGATACGTGGTGCACAGGCATGATGTGCAGAAATCCATGACATGCTGGAGGTCAATGGGGCAGCGGCAAACAGGCACTGCATTGATTTCTTCAGCTGCAGTTCCATGATGGGTTGTTTTTTTTAGCCGCACATCAGGACCTGGGTCATAGTCGCTGCAGTGGCATGCTGAACTTGGCATGTGCCTGTTCTTTGGGCCACTGACAGGGTGGTTTCTTTTGCCACATAAGGCTGTACGTCAGGATTTTGTCCTGCACCACAGTGCTGCATCAGTAAATACAGCCACAAGAAGGGCAAAGCATCATTTTCCGGCTTCTTCAGTTGTTTGCAGCAGGAACATCCTCTGAGGGCTCAGAGCTAGATTTTGCACCACAAGGTGGATCAGAACTCCCAGCAATGGAGTTCAAGGGTGCTGCAGGTGAACTCTGTGTTCTTGAGACTTCCTAACCGCTTAACTGCGGAGCGAATTCTGCCGCGGTGCGGCAGTTTGAATGAGTGGGCGGGGTCTGAGTCGGCCAACAGACGTGCGCAGCACTACTGAGGTAGTGCTTGCGACTGCGTTGACCGACGCAAGCATCGAAGGGGTTAACAGGAGGCAAGCTCTACTTTAAGCCCTTAGAGAATCTTCTTAAGTAGGATAACACAGCAAGGCAACTGCAGACTACCCCAGCAAAGCAACACACAGCAAAGGGGCAGTATGCCTCCTTTTAGCTCATCACCTCTCCTTGGTAGGGTCCTCTTAGTCCAGAAGTAATCTAAATTCTTGGGTTTTAGGTCTAATACTTACACCCCTTTTTCCCTTTGAAGTCTTTGTTCGGAATGTCTCTTGCTCAATAAAAACATTTCTGGCCTCCCTCGTCCAGCCACTCTACATGGGGTGAAGACAGATTTGTGCAGGGCAGCCACAGCCTTTTCAGGTGCTAGTGGCACCTCCTCTCATCACTCTAGCCCAATATGGCTCATCAGCATATCTTGAGCACACCTCAGGTATCTTTGTGTGAGTGTCCTGAATAAATTCACAAACACCGCCTGTCAGTCTAAAAACAGACAGTGAATCCACATGCAGGCAGATGCACATAGGATGTTAAAAGAAGAAAATGCACACTAAAAGTGCCATTTTCAAACACACACTTTAAAAACCAAATTTACTAAAAGGTGTGTTATTTAATTCTGAGTTCAGAGAGCCCAAACTCCAAATCTCTTGCTGGTAAATGTTATAAGGCAGCTCAAATGATAGCCTGTAGGTTAGACAGTCCCTGCAATAGTGTAAAATGAAATGCAAATTATTTCACTATCAGGACATGTAAAACACGTTAGTACATGTCCTACCTTTAACATGCACTGCACACTACCCGTGGGAGTACCTTTGGCGTACCTTGGGGGTGACTTACATGTAAGAAAAAGGAAGGTTAGGGCCTGGCAAGTGGGGGCACTTTCCAGGTCAACAAGGGAGTTTAAAACTGTGCATGCAGACACTTCAACCACATGTCTGAGACATATTTGGAAGGCTACTTGTGTGGGTGGCCCAATAAGTGCTGTAGACCCACAAGCGGTACAAAAGGGGGTGGTGATGGACAGAGCATCTGAATCAATCAAACACTCACACCCAGTCAAAAGATCTGGGATTAATCCATCACCGTTCTTTAGCCCACTCTGCCACCACAGTTCAGACATGGCCATATGCAAATCAGTCTGACCCTGTGCCTCATGGGAACAGTCCAGCCCGAACTGCCAAGTCATCTCTTCGCTGGAACCGGAAACAAGCTTCCGAGGACCAGTTTCTGGCATTCCAGCCGTCTTCAGCCCGGCTTGCTTGAATCCAGTGGCAAAGTGAGCAAGGGACTCACGTCTGAGCATACCCTGCCACACTTATGGCGGCCTAAAGCGGTACAAAAGGGGGTGGTGATGGACGGAGCATCTGTAGCATTTGATTTACATGCCCTGGATACCCACAGAAACGTTTTTGGGGGATAATAATAATTTACACACGGAGCACTTGTACTTTGGCACTGATAATCAGTGGCAGAGTGCCCGGAGTATCCGAACCAGAAAAAACTAAATCCAGCGCTCAGTCAGAAATACAGGAGGTAGAGGTGAAAGACAGGGGAAACCACACCATGGATGCCAGGCCTAACAGAAAACCTTTTAGAATTAATAATACTTAAAACCTCTTGGGCTGATAAATGCCTTGCTTTCAGTAATTTTGAGGAACCTTTCTGGGGCAGTGCAGTCTTCATGAGGGAGCTAGTCAATCAGTGGTTGTTTGGACGAGTTTGTTGAGATCTGATTTTTGATCCTGTGTAACACCCCAGAAGAGTCTTTTTGATAATCCCTGTTCATCCTTTGTAAGCTTGGAGGACATAGATAGAAATCTGGCATATGAAGCATCATTTTGACGAGTGAGTAAGATTAAACTCCAAGTCAATCTGAGCTTGTACAGTACAAGCGTGTAGCTTAAATACACACCTGTAACATTGACATTGTCCAGGACAACCCAGCTTGCGATATATCTTTTAGGTACACAAATGCACCATATGCAAGTGTGTGCATCAATTTGCTTTGATGACTTTGTGAATTGCAGACCAGAAACATTTTGAAGAAGACAGTGGAAAGCAAAGGTGATGGCCTTAACTGAAGTTGCCAAAGCCTCAATAGATGGTGTTGGAGAATTGCATTCATTAATCCAGACTCCTAAATACTTGATAGTAGGTGCTTTTTTAATCTTCTTCCCATTTATTAACCAAGTTCCTTCTTTAGATCTCTTTTTACGGAAGATTAATATCTAAGTTTTCGTTGTATTAATGTTGAGTTTATATATCTTCCAATCTTCGCCATGCATGTCAGGCTCTTTGAAGCCCAATTGCGGTTTGGTCAATCAATCAATCAATCAATTGATCAATCAGTCCATTTATAGAGCGCGCTACTCACCAGCGAGGTTCTCAAGGCGCTGAAGGCTGAAGGGAGAGGGGGGGGCGCTACTGCTCGAATAGCCAGGTCTTGAGGTGTTTCCTGAAGGTGAGATGGTCCTGGGTTAGTCGTAGGTGTTTGGGGAGGGAGTTCCATGATTTGGCGGCCAGGTAGGAGAACGATCTTCCTCCGGTGGTGGCTTGGCGGATACGTGGGACGGTTGCAAGGGCGAGGCTGGCGGAGCAGAGCTGGCGGGCAGGAGAGTAGAACGAGAGGCCGTTGTTGAGGTATTCAGGGCCCATGTCGGGGAAGGCTTTGTGTGTGTGGGTGAGGAGCCTGAATGTGATCCTCTTGCTGAAGGGGAGCCAGTGCAGATTTCTCAGGTGGGCCGAAATGTGGCTGTGGCGAGGGATGTCGAGGATGAGTCATTCGTTGGTGTTTTGTATGCGCTGAAGTCATTTCTGAAGTTTGGCCGTGGTTCCAGCATGGGTGAAGGTGCGGTGCCCAGCGCTGTGGGCCACCAGGAGTCGTCCCAGGCGGATGGGGATTGTCCAGAAGGATTGTGACATCGGCACATGGTAACATATGAACCCCCTTCCCTTGCAAAATGGTTAACACTGCCAAGGTGGTCAGGTTTTCCTAAAACATTGTCAAATAATGTAGGGTCACATATTGAAATGTGTAACACTTTTTGCCTAAATATATTGGCAAAAATTTCACAAGATTTACAGGCAGTTGGGAAATGTTACATACATGAAATATAGAATTACATTATGGTAAGCCAAGAAAAGCCATGCTATCCTTAGGTTTGTTTACGGTTCCAAAGAACATTTAAAAAACATAGGCTGGAAATTGTAGTTTATAATAAGTCTAAAAAACGTTGGATAACATGAAGTTGCTCAGAATGTAGTGTCCTTGTCATGATGCATATTGCATATAACGTACACTTTCCATTGACATTCAAATTCCTTTCACACTTCCATTTCTGGTAGATTCTCAGTTTATAACATGGCTGCAAATGTAGTTGACAGGGACAGGATGGGAAAATGTTAATATGCACAATTATCTCAGTACAAAGCCTTAGGTAGAAGAGGCAACTCAAACAGCATAGCTGCTGCTAAGGTTTCACAGGTCCAATTGAGTCAGACAGAAGTACTAACTTTTGGATACCCATAAAAGCGCAGACTGTTTCCTTATCGCGCTTCTGACATCGCAGTTTTTGTCGCGTTGGGGAATGTGTTTTTATCTCTGTCATGGTGTTTCGCGGACATTGTCCGCGGTGTCGGCTAACTATTGCATGCCACCGCTGTGTTGTGAATTCCACGTTTCACAGGGTTATTTTCCCGCGATAGGCTGCGATGTTGAAAGTTGCGTTATGCTACTCTTGCGTTAGTTATCACACGTTCTGGGGAATATACCCCTTAGACTTTAACATGCTAAATTTCACTTACTATTGTGTTGCACGTTAATATGGATATGAATTTGTACAAGAGTAGCTGTGCCTGTCACCACTTCAGTCTGATTAGCTTCTGTGTATTACAATGCAGCGTTGTGGAGACTTCACCTCCGGAAGTAAGGCTGTAAGAATCCCTAGATAACACCACAAACGCTGTCATGTTTAAAAGATGTCCCGTCGTAGAAGCTAGCCATTATCCCTGGTTTAATGACAAGCTTATTTACGAAAAAAGAAAGAAAATGCCAGACTTTGGAACAGCATGAGCAACTGGCAGGCTCTCTCAAGCGTTACATGATGTCGAAGTCACAAAGGGCAACACATGATAGAGCTCCAAGGATCTTTACTGCAAGCTATTTTCTGTTGTGGTGATTTAGATTTTAAATATGGCCGCCACCTTCTGTTCAACCTTTAATTTGCTAATAAATGTCTACAAGAGTACAGTCTTCTTAATAAAATGAAATGCGGAATATGGTATTAATACACATTAAGTAGCTTTTTCGAGGTTGCTTAATTTCCTCTCAGTTATTGGTAACCTACATTATTCGTTTCTGCCGCCTACACCTGTTTTTAATGGGTATGATTGGGCTAATAATCACCTAAATCTCGGCTATTTTGCTTGTCATCTGCTCAATAAAGGATAATTATGTGGCATGGCAATGTGTTGTGCGAATTTGGCAAGTAGGACCTGAAATATTTAAACTAATTCCTACAAGTTAATTTTCCTCATTCTGTGACTTCTCGACATCAGTTATAAATGATGATGCCCATTAAACAAAACAAAAAAAAAATGTTAATGGCCATATATCAGGGTGACTATTGATAAATGAATTTCAAAATGGGCACGCTGCTAAATACACACTGAACACACCATAAGTAAAAGAAACTGCAATGTTGATGTTTTTGTAGAATATTACACAGGAATGTGCTAACTTCCTGCCTGTACGATAAGCCTGGTCTTACTTTCTGTTAAATTGGTGTAATGAAATCTATTTGCAATTTAGACTTGTTTGTAAATTTCCATTTATTATGTTGCTACGCCCTGTTGTGCAGTTATGCACCATACACCGTTCGCGGCACAATTTTGCACAGGTGCGCAACAACAATGGAAACTTCCAAAACGACTGGCTGCCTGCTGTTTCCGAAGCTTGTGCTTGTTGCTCTATATTTTAGCACCAAATGCACCTTCTCGTGCAATATGTAAGCAAGGACACATTGCATTACAAAATATAGGGCCATATGTATCTACATTCCGTTTTGCGATTCCTAAATAGCGATTTTAAAGGAATCGCTATTTAGAAATCGCAAAATGGTATGTATGTAGAAAATCCCTTCTTTTTAGCGATTCCTTAAAATTCCATAATTGCGATTAGCAAATTGCTAGTCGCAATTAAGGAATAATTTCCTATTTATTTCTATGGGACAGGAGGCCCATAGGAATGAAGGGGAAATTGTGAATCGCAATTTGCTAATCGCAAATTGTGAATATTTTCAAGGGTGCGGGGGTGTATCAAAAACACCCTGCTGCACCCCTGAAAATGAATTGTGTGCGCTTATGGCGCACATACATGCCCTAAGGGCATGTATGAGCGTCACATGGCACCTTTAGATTTTTAAAAAAATGCTTTTTTAAAAGAATTCGCAACTTACCACCAACTAGAAGTTGGTGGTAATTTGCGATTCCTTAATTGCATTTTGGAATGTTTTTTTCCTTAATACATTGCATCTAAGGAATCGCAAAATTTGAAATTTCTTGAAAGCAATCGCAAAATAAGGAATGGCAAATTTAGCGATTCCCTATTTTGCATCAAATATGTTTCATTCATACCATTTAGCGAAAATGGGTTCTCAAACGCCGGAATTCTGCGAATTTCGGCGTTTGCGAACCCATTTTGCCTTCATACATATGGCCAATAGCCCCAAATGCCAGCATGGCATTTTATGTAATTTCACTTTATTTTGTGCAATTTTCATGAAATCTTGTGCAAATAATCAGAAGCAAACTAGTCCAGTTTCACGCAGCCCTATTTTACATGAATGTGAAAATGCACTTATAGCTGGTTGCTTATAGTTATGTGTGCATGGCAATGGAGTACTATGTACAATGCAGGATTTCCGTTGGCTAGTGAAAAAAATGGGACAATGGCGAGGACAAGCATGGAAGCTGCATGAAAAGTCATGCTTTACAGTGGAGAAGGGGAGACTTACAGGGAAGGTGGAGACACTGAGGAGAATGGCAATGTTCGGGTGAGGAAAAGGAAGTGAAACTCTTCAGGTGCTATCAAGCATCAAATGGTTAGTCTTTGTAAAGTGTTTCCTGAAAAATGAGTGTTTGTCTGCATTTTCAACTAATTGGTGAAGGAGATGGGGGCTAGCAGACCAGGACGAGGATGGTAAGCTCTATGCTACATCCATATAAAAGAACTTTACAAAACTTTGGAAATAATTAATAAGAGAGAAGCTTCGGCAAACAAAACCTAATAAAGTACACATGAGAGAATCCCCATTACCTTAATTGGCGAATAGCTCCAGGAAAAAAAGGGCCATATGTATCAAGCAAATTTGCATTCGCAAAGGCCGAAATTCTGCGCATTTCGGCCTTTGCGAATGCAGATTTGCTAAATGGTATGTATAAACCAAAATCGGGTGCAAAACAAGGAATCGCAAAATTTGCGATTCCTCATTTTGCAATTGCATTTAAGGAATCGCAAATTTTGCGATTACTTAAATGCAATGTATGATGCTAAAAAAAATTGCAAAATGTCCTTAAGGAATCGCAAATTACCACCAACTTCTAGTTGGTGGTAAGTTGCGAATTCCATGAAAAATGCACATTTTTGCATTTTTCAAAGTGCCATGTGACACAGATACATGCGCGCCACATGTGCACCCATGCACCCTTGAAATTATTCTCAATTTGCGATTAGCAAATTGTGAATCGCAAATTGAGAATAACTTCCCATTCATACCTAGGGGCCTCCTGGCCCATAGAAATGAATGGGAAAGTATTCCTTAATTGCGATTCACAATTTGCTAATCCCAATTAAGGAATTTTATGAAATCGCAAAAAAAAATGCGATTTTGTACATACATACCTATTTGCGATTCTCAAATAGTGATTTCTTAAAAATCGCTATTTGAGAATCGCAAAACTAGATGATGATACATATGGCCCAAAGTCCTTATAAGTACAACAGGACTGCATAGAAAAACACAACAATTTCTTTACAACTGACAACATATACATATTCCACACACACTTTTTTTCTTCATTTCCTGTGCCCTCTCATCACACCAAAACTTTCCATCCTAGGATTCAAACATATAATATCATTTGTACCCACACGCTTGGCTCAGATTCCCAAACTTCAGTAACTCCACAGAGTCACCATCACCATACTATTTACACATTGCTTGTCAGTGGGGCTGTCAGGACCCAAACTCTGAGTTCCATTCTCTGCTACCCAACTACGATGCAAACTGAACAAGATGCTGCCGGAGACACTTGGGCAAGGAAGGTGCGGACCTGGAGACATAAGATGGCCGCTGCTGTTGCCATGGCAGATGGCCAGTAGGCGCTCTAGTCTCTCAGGCCACAGCTGCAGTGAACTGAATGTGCACCGCGAGTGCCACAAGGAATGCGCACTTCACTAGAGGAATCTGACCGGTGAAGTTCGTTTCTTGAAAGGCGTTAAGAGTCCTGAAGTAATGTTAATAGTTTAGTATCAGAGTTCCCGTCAAGCCGCAACATTATTTGCGGATGAAATTCAGCTCGGAACTCGGCGCGTTAAGTCAAGCGCGAGTTGCAGAGTATTTAATGAAAGAACGTCTTGTGAAGAATTGCCGCGTTTGAGCAGTCGCCTGAGTGTTAAGCTGCGAAGGGAAGTGTGAGGAGCTACGCATCTTCGAGGGGTTTCGGAGGAAAGGAGCCCTGTTGACACGTCTTGAGGAGAGGAGTTAACGCGCTGGAACACAGACGCATGAAGAGAAAAGCTAAGTGAAAATCTATAGACTTTAAAGCAATAGCAGTTTACAAGTTACTTACCTGTTTAGAAAAGAATACAGAGTCACAGCACTCCTGTTGAGATAACAAAAGAAAAGAAGAGGTTAAACAAAGATAGTACTCAGTCATGCAAGAGAAATGTAAATGCAATGTAAATATGTAAATACGCACCAAGGAACTGCGAAGTAGTGAATAACTCTGCCAACCTGCATGAGGCAATAAAAAGCAAGGGTTAGTCACTCGGAAGAGCACCACCAGAATACAGAGAATAACAAAACCCCCAATTAGAGAAAAACTCCGCTAATTAGTGAAGTAAGTGCCCTTATTATGAATAATAGATAAAATTAGTTCAGACTCACTAGAGAAGGAAATTAATATATTTGTTTCTTCTTTCACACTAGTGACAACTAACTAGAGGAGAATAGAATCACTACAAATATTCAGAAGAGGAGCTAAGGTCCAGCAGTATAAGGGTGGGTGAGAGAAGTAGATTCAAATAGATTGTAGGAAGTCAGGAATGTAATGATGTGTTATTGTTTTAGGTTTCCATCAAACAAGACAGCACAGAAGATAGCTGACTGAGGGAGCCTACGTAGGACCAGTCTCTTCTCTGTTTGTTATTTTATCCAATTCCCCCGTCCCTTAAGGTAATGATGGAGGGTTCTGTGTAAAGACCTACCAGCATTACTGAGAGAGATTTGGGTTCTAGCATCTCTGTTCCTGTGCAAGAGTCGGTAAGCCAAGAGCAAGTTTTTGAGTTCTGACAGGGGCCAATAACACGTGAGCCATCTGTACACACACTCGCCCTGCTCCCAGGATTAGTGAAGACTTAGAGGAGAGCTTTTGGATTTTAGCAGAGTGTTTTATTTCATACTAAAATGTATACACTATATACATCTGCAGTTTATCGATATTGCCATGGTTTTATTTTCTAGAAACATTAAAGCACCCCACCATTATTGTCAAAGGATCTGCTAGTAAAAGTTAACTAACTAATGGACAACAAGACCAGCTTAATTCTCCATTTATTTAATTTTTGCTTAGAGATTAAATCTCTTAGCATGACCTTACTTTTATTCACTATATTTTAATAATCATGTAAACATTTAATAACATAGAGAGAAAGAGAAGTTAAATTCAAACATTTATATTTATTAGCATAACATTTCAGAAAATAAATTGTAAATATATTACCAAGATCTCAGGACATGGACATCAGAACAAGGACAGAACAGTTGCCAAAAACCACCTCTCCATTCTTTCTTGATGTTCACCTCCCATCAGGACTCCACACCCGTTCAAAAGTTAAAGTCCAGAAAAATGACTGGACCTAATTCACAGAACTAACTTAAGACAAAATACTAAACTTACTACTTTTGGTATTCACAGAAGTTAGGATTTTGTCTTAAATTTGTCTTAAGACAACCTTAAGAAAGACTTAAGAAAGACTTATGTTAGGATGTTGACATAAGTCTGTCTTAAGTCTGTCTTAAGTTTGTCTTAAGACAAACTTAAGACAAAATCCTAACTTCTGTCAACACCAAAAGTAGTAAGTTTAGGATTTTGTCTTAAGTTAGTTCTGTAGATCGGCCCCTCAAAGTCTTTCCACCATAGCAAAAGTTTGTCAAACCGACAGCATGTCGTGGTGAGAAATAAAATCAAAAAGCAAGCTTTTTTCTTACTTCTAAACATCCTCTTTTATACCCTTTTTCACTAACTTATCTATCTAAGATTGAAACTTTTAGCATCCTCATTCATTCTTATTAGTTGAATCAAGGGGTGGATGAGCAAAACCTCATCTCCTCATTGTCCATATTTCCGCCAAGTCATTGTTAAAATACATTAAAAAAAGTCTCAATTGTCCTTTAGCAGTTCTTTCCACTTGTGTCCTTTAAATTGTTCTTTCAGATCATTTTCCCATGCTCACGATGCAGACATACAAATTGTTGGCACTAGCTAGAACGTCCAGGCCACTTTGACCTTGACCCACGCTGTACAGGCACCGGCTGCTTGCACTTCTCTCAAGTCCAGTCGCACATGAGTACATCATCACAATTTCTGAGTCTCGAAACCCTACATCTTTTTGTAGGCTGCATGAGCCATAATGGGAAGTATTGTAGAAACAAACACAATGAAATGTTAATTTTCGAAGCATAGCCCTTCTGTTTACCTCCCCCCATTCCAAGGTAACCCTGTTAGTTATTACCTAGCAATTTTGCAACATATAAGCATTGTTTACTCACCATTCTCCATAATTTCTGGCGCAATTAGACATACAAAAAGCATATACACATAGATTTTGGTTAGATTATGACATTTGAGAACAGGATTAATATAACAACTTCACTTAATTAGTAAATTATGATTCGCAACATAAGCAAATTAGTAACCCATGTGTATTAGTGTTTGCGTTCTATTCTATGTTGGTTATTTTCACAACCACACGATTAGTACATATTACTGTTATGAGGAAATGACTTCACGAGGGGTATACAAATATTTTTGTTTCCATCCTCGATCCATCAAGTCCTACAACTACATGGACACTCTTATGTCAATTCTCACCTCAAGGTTGAATCTCACAATCAAACAGTTGCATTTTCTGATCTTCACTTAATATTTACTTGTCACTGATCCCTTCTTTTACCTACCTGACCTTGCTCCATTGCTATTGATTCATGCTTGGGTTCATTCTTGGGTTCTCAACATTGATATAAACCAAATACGCCAGAGTTGTAGAATAATGCAAGGTCAGGGGTGTAGGGTACCTTTCCTCGAACGTTTGGAACTGCATGGCAGATTTACTATTTGCAGTGTCTGCTATGCCACGGAAAACAATGCTGCTGTGGTTGAATGGATTTACAATCAGTGAAGGAACTACACTAACACCCGAGTGGACACCACAATTCGTCAAATATCGCAACTGCTCACACTTTTATAGATTACATCATCTAAATCCATCCTATCGTACTTCATTTTTACATTATATAGTTTACCATAGCATATTTCACAAAATCTCCATCCACATCTTCAAACCATCTACCACCACTAGTCATCATCCTGATGCAATATACCACAATTAGTTGTATATTAGCATGCAATCCAATATACCACAGCATAAGCATACTGACGCTCTTCTGCTTGGTCACACACATTTATACATCTCACAACACCTTTCATCACCATACCGCATCAGTCCGATCAATGTCACACAAGTGAACCGAGCCTCCACCTTATCACACCTACAAATGCTGTTGATTTTGATTTGTGACATTAGAACATTCGGACTGTCTTTCATATGATGACATAATATGGGTTTTATCGTATACTTTTTGTGTGCTATTACAGCTTGTACAGTTGTGATGTTTTATAATAACTCTTATGGCAAGCATTCATGTTAACTATGCCAGCCCCAAGTGCTTTCAAACCCTTTATATGAGTCTGGGAGACAAGCCAGATTTAGGAGCAAAGAACTAAAAAAGTCTGTGACACACATCATCACTTCCAGTATAATGATCCTGATCACCCAACAACCTGCTCATCACCACACCACACCGCACTAAACTGCTTTCTTCTGGATTGCTCCACTGAAGTTCACTTAGCACCTATATAATATCATGACAAATCATCAACAGCCCTAGGGCACCCCTCTACAAATACCATTTTGCATTGCTTCTCAATATAAAACACAACACCAAATCATACTCAGTATACAACCCAGAATCACATGACACCACAGTAAAAAGACAAACAACTAAGGATCAGAAGAATAATCAGCAATGACAACTTGCCATTTGCATCTAAGATTAGTGGTTCTGCACCATGGTCTGAAACAACCCCATTCTGAGTTTGGTCATGTAGGCCATTAGTACCAAGGAGAACATACAACTCACAGGTCATAGTGCTCACCGGTATGTAGGTAATGATGGACAAGCCAGAAATAGGCTTATAGTTTGTCTGTCTTTGTGATCATGTAATGCCTTGAAAGAGAGGACGAACAATAGTGATCTTCAATTTGGCTAGGACATTGCTTTCCATTAGTGATAGATTGATTTGTTATCAAGCCAAAAAAAGAGTTTTAACACTGTGGCAAGATTCAGTGGATTGAAACTCATTTCAAGGGGCATTACTGCGATGACCAAATTGAAGTTGGGCCACCAAAAATCCCTGTATTCATTTTATCTGAGACTATTATTTCTTAACCAGGATGCCACTTTGCATAAACTGAACTGGACTGTGCACATCGGTAGTGATCATCCATTCAGTTCATGAACTGGGTATTATATGCACATGCCATTAAAGACAGACAAAAAAGCTAATGAGATAGGCAAGGGGTGCCACATAAAGGTTAAACAATGTAGGACTTAATATAGAGCTCTGCAGAACTTTGCAAGTCGACTTCCTAATGTGGATCAAGAAGAGGTAAAGGAAACCATCTAAAAAGATGGGAAAGTAAGAAACTAATAGAGTCAATATAGCACAGGAAAGTCGAATCATCCAAATGGAATTCCACACTATGTTGAATGTTGCAGATAGAATGACAAAAATCAAGACTGCTCTGCCACTCTGATCCAAATGCATACACAATTTATTTACCACTGATAAAAGGGTTAAGTTGGTACTTTGCAGAGGCGGAAATCCGATAATGCCAGGTCTTTCACATTACTGGGATCCAAAAGACAAAGTGATCAGAGTTTTGCCTGAAGTCTAGAAAAATAATTAAGTGGATATATGGATCTATAGCAACGTACCCAAAGGATCCTCCAAAGGTGTTTTAGGCAAATCAACACGATTTTAGTTTAGGTCAACGGCACAACAGCTGAGGAGACAAAAACATTTCAATAGATGTGTAATTACAAGCATGAAGAAAGTAGAATTATTAAAAGATATGTGAGCATGACAACGGGTCAAAGACGATCCTGAATTAATGAACCAACAGAGTGAAATAGTATCCCAAACAGAAATAAGAGTCAATGCATTGCAAGTAGCATCTTTTCTGGCCTCAGGATCTTCCATCGCCATTGAATGAGGCTGAGTTTTCCAATCAAAGGCAGAGAAAGATAAACAAAGCAACTCAATTTTATTGCAGAAAAAACTTGATTATTGGAGCTCATTAGAAAGTAGTATAGAAATTGAGAGCAAGTGGGGCAATTCAAATATTTGACATTACTGTAAGTCTCTTTGACAGAGAATTTGACTTCATGGATGCATGAGGTATAACACTTGGCACACAGCTGATTTGAACTGTTTCCTGTAGCTCTTGTTGGCAGATATGTAGGAAGATTTAACATCAATATCATAGTAAAAACACATCCATCTTTCAAGAGCATTGCACTGGCACTTGGGTCAATTCTAATGCATAGCAATTGGGGACAAGGCCTACTGTGATGCTTAGATTCTGATTTAAATAGAGCAAGGTCATCCTGAATAGTATCTATTCAGAAGTCAAAACTAGCCGCTCCTTCATCTGCCTTAGACCCAGAGAAAAGCATGAACGGTGATAGAGCCTTAGAAATACTGCATGAAATGAATTTGTCATGAAGGGTAAATGTTTTCGAGCATGGAAGTAATGGTGACTGGGCAACTTAGTTAAACCCATATTGTTTCCCTTGGTGTTCTTCAGTAAATGGTGTAAACTAGGAGAAAGTTGCATTCAGTGATCTAAAATGTAGCCTCCTGAATGTGTAGCAGAGCCTACCAGCGCAGAAAAGCCTAGCACTGTACAGGAAAGCAGTTTCTGGGAGCAGACAAGACTGTCAAAATATGGATGCCTACTTGCATGATACATTTAGAAGATTTTAAAATATGACTAAAATATTCCATAAAAGAAACTCAAACTCCCCTGCAGGGTAGGTGGATGATTAACAAGGTGTTGTTGCAGTGAATTAGGATGAAAGGTAGATAGGAAAAATAAGTAGCCTAGAAAATGTGCTTTGATCGACTGGGATAAGAGAAAAATCGCCACCTAATTTACCATGTGGTCGAAACACAGTATTTATTACTTAATGCATGCAGGGGGATAATGTGATGGCAATGTTGTGTGCTGAACAGTCACAATACAAATTTTCATTTGAAACAGGATATACAAATCATAAGATGAAAGCAGAAGAGAAATATCACCCGGACCTTGGGGATAGAATTAATGGTTAGACAATCCATATTAATTTGATCAGTAGGCCTTTTATCATATCAGGATGTTATCACTCGCAAGAGCTAAAATAACATATTTATGAGTTCAATTCTGCCACACACATAATTGTGAATGATCCTTAACATAAATGCTATATTGTAATGTTTCTTAAAAGTTTCTTGGCTAGCCAGTTAGGGAGGGATTCGTCTGACATGACAAGTATTCTATTTTCTCTGTGCAAACTAAAAGCTTCTATGATTTTTGCCACATTACTCTCTGGTCCAGAGGTTCTTCAAAACAATACAGGTGTAGGCCAAAACATGCTGGGTTGAAATACAATATAATGTGTGATGTAAAGCCCCTAAGGGATGACTTGTCAGACTCCATTTTGAGTAGGCCCTGTCACCATCTTTCGACAATGGAGGTTGTTAATGTAGAGAGTTGAGGTTGCCCTCTTTCTATTTTACTCAATTAATGCAGAATCATTGTCATGTCTGCCATTCGACACAGATGTTGGCTGACATTATCTTTCTAAGAACTTTGAAAGTGTTGGTCATTCGAATATTGGCACAGATAATACACCTGTTGCAGCATCAGTCTGGGTCAAATATCCACGTATTACCTTGTTAAGGTCAAATAAGAACAAGTACAGACATACACATAAAATTATGAATCCTGAAATGACATCCGTTAACCTTATATGTTCATAAGAAAGCATCTTGGATGCACATCTTGATGCACATAATCTATGTCAGACATTCCTAAATTTATGTTAGAACTTTCAATCCCTGATAATATTTAGAATATGAGGTCTACCATGTGACCACTTGGGAGGAGAGGTCCTTTGCTCAACATATTGCAGAAGATTCACCCAGAATATGGTCTCACCTACCACTTCGCACCGTTCTGATAAAGCAAGTCCTAGAGGGAGGCCGTTACCACAGTGCATTTACCATACACAGGAAAAACTGCCTTCACACCTCCACTGATAACAACAGCTCTTGATGTTAGCAAGGTACGCAGTGCATCCCTTCTACCTAAGAAACTCTAGACTGCAAATTGCTCAGCTTTCCATTCTCTCCCAATGTACCTCATAAAGGCAAGTTTTCGTGTTATGATTTAGATGACATTGTAAACATGTTAGAAATGTTTGTTTTATTCTCATTGTTTACATCATGCCTTCTTGCTGTTTTTATGTTATCTGCGTAGTTGTTTTAGACATACCTCTCATAATAAATGCTTTTCACTTAAAAGTGCCTATTCATTTAGTGTCATGT
The DNA here is from genome assembly GCF_964263255.1 of Lissotriton vulgaris. Taxonomy (NCBI): domain Eukaryota; kingdom Metazoa; phylum Chordata; class Amphibia; order Caudata; family Salamandridae; genus Lissotriton; species Lissotriton vulgaris. Next base: position 314,480,997 of record NC_141696.1, read on the forward strand.
GTGATACTGTGAATAATGAAATAGGTTTGTTTCTGTTACCATGGTTCTACTGATTCCCTTAAAGGAATTGCTAGTAACACAGAAGCAATGAACTGTGTAGGATTTTGAGGGGCTAGATTATCCTGTCATTCACATTAAGTGCTGGTGTATTGAACCAAGTTCACTTGTGTCGGATATGTGCGGGAAAGGACATCTTTTAGAAGTACACCACCATTGTAATATACACAGTATGTTGGGGGAAGAAAGGAATACTTGTATAGGTATGATCCCCACATAGCCCTCATTGGGTCTGTTGTTGTGAACTTCTAGGTTAGAGGTTCTTAACCTTTTGACTTCTTTGGACCCCACTTAATCATTACTTGAATCTGTGGAAACCCACTGAATACCTATTGAAATATGAGAATCCCTGCTTGATTCATTACTGTAAACCAAGGACCAAGTCTTTAGCATTTTCAATGCTTTGAACCTTAAAATAATACACAGAGATACAGAAAGAAGAATTCATCAAACAAATATACAAAATATGAGAGTTGTATTTAGTTCACAAACAAAATATAAATTCAAATGAAGCAATACACCATCCATACTGTGGGGCATATGTATCAGATTCAGAAATAGCGAATCCTAAATGGCGTATTTTAAAAGATTTGCTGTCTAGAAATCGCTATTTCCAATGCATGACCGTTTTAGCGAGGATTTATCGATTCACTAAAAATCGCAATCACAAATAGCGATAACACAATTGCGATGAGCAAATACCAAAATACCTATTAGCGATTTCGCTACTAGCGATATCGCAATTAGCAAAATCACTATTAGCAAAATCGCAAACAGCGCGTCGCTTTTCATGCATGCTGATGACATCACAACCAGGAAATCAGCCAGTCCATGCTTCATTCTGTGTCCCGAGAGAGTGAGAGGAGGAGGCTGAGTGCAGGAGCAGAGCAGGACAAGCAACCTCTTGGCTTGCAGACCTGTTCAGTGCAAAATAATGGAATCAACAACATTAGGGGAGAGTGCATCAACCAGGAAACGCAAGCTCAAGTTCAGGGAGAGAGAACTTGAAAACCTCATAGAAGAGGTCGTGAGGAGCCATGACAAGCTCTTTGGGAAACTGTTCCTCAAGGTACCAGAAGCAAAGAAGTGGAAAATATTGCTCAGGATCCATAAAAAAGTGAATGCGGTGGGGTTCACCCACCACACAAAAGAAGACCTGAAAAAGAGGTGGTACGACTTGCGCAAGCCGTGCCAAGGAGAGGATTGCGGACAGGCTAAAGGAGGCCAAGAAGACTGGAGTGGGATCAACAACACATCCTGGAAATACACCCCTGGAGGACCTGGTTGAGTCCACACTCCAACCTGAAGCTGTGGTGGGAGTTGGATACATCCGGAGGGGCCAGTACTTCACAAGGTAAGATGCATGCAAGTGTCCATTTCAAGAGACATATCATAATGTGAACATCACCTCAGTACAGCAATAGTGTATAGATACTATCTCCAGTTGACATTTTCATGCAACACCCAAATGCATTATGGGAGCTACAGGCAGGTTAGGTCAAGTTGGTAGGCAAACACACTATAAGAAAGTTAAACATGTGAACACTGTGTGACAGATAGTAATTTAATGAGACCCACAGTATGCTTAATGTGACACGATACTACCCTTATGAAAAATTAACATTGCACTGTTTAACATCACAGATGCAGCAGAAGGAGAGTCTGAGGACAGTGAATGTGGAGACACACAGGTGACTCAGGTTGAGGCAGAAGTGGAAACACCTGTGGGCCGACTAAGCACAGTCCCTGCCCCCACTATACGCAGGGCCCCAGTTCCACCACTACAGCCCATGTAAGCTGACGAGGAGTGTGAACCAGCTCCAGAGACAAGCCAGCCTCAAGCTACCCCCACAACGACACCCCATTCCCAGGTCTTGCACAGCACTATCCAGAGGAGGAGGCACAGGTCAAGGGCATGCATCACATTACAGGAGGACCAAAGTCTAAATGTCTGGGGTGGGCTGGAGAGCCAGATCCTGAGGGTGCAGCACCTGCAGGCAAAACATAACAGGTCAATGCAGGTACAACTTTGCAAAATGGCAACCAATATTGCAGTCCCGAGCGATTGCATGAGAGAACTCACAACAGCTGTAGTGGAAGGCAATAGGCAGTCCAATAGGGCCATGCAGGAGCTGAGCAGGGTGATGCAGGCGGGCCAGGTGACACAGAAAAGAAGGCATCTCCAGTTAATGATGCACTTAGAGGCCTATACTAAATCTAACAATTGACTGAGCACCAACACTGCACTGCTGTTGGGCGGTTCTGTGGCCATGCAGATAGAAATGAGCCATTGTTGTGAGGATGTGGCCAGGGCACTGGTGCAGGTAACTAATGCAGTGGAACAAATACAGGCTACTACTGCTGGGGGCAGCAATGTGACGGAGAAGAGTGGAGTGAGAAGGCGTCCAGCCTCAGTAGCCTGTCAGTGCCAGTCTCCACTTGCACGAGGCACGCCACTCGGAGCTCAACACCTTCCGGAGCCTCCATGAAGGATGGAGATGATGCCGGCGAAAGGCGTTTGGGGGTGAGTGGGAGGAAGAGATAGACTGACTTGGGTAGAACAATTCAACCATGGTGAGGCAATCATTGACAATACCATACTAGTGACTGAGATCCAAGTCCGAAAATGAGGTATTGTTTTTTTCGATGTGCAATCACTGTGCTACTTTGCACCTGCTATGTGTGCTTTAACACAACTACATGGTTTAATACAAGTAAATACAGTACAGTTCAAACATGCTGTGTCATGTCTCATCATTACTCACCTCAGAAATAATGCACGTCTCCTTTGCCCTTCTGCTGAGCCTGCCCCATGTGCTGTTGTGGCCCTTGCTGGTTGTCCTCCTCAGGCCCACTGTCGGTCAGTTCAATGGGTATGCCTCGCCTGGTGGAAATATTGTGCAACATTGCACATGCAGCCACAATCCTGCAGCAGGTCTCGGGTGGGACTACAATGCTCCGCCAGTCATGTGGAGGCAGCAAATGTAACTTTTCATCAGCCCAAAAGTGTGTTCCATGACATTTCGTGTGGCAATATGCGCTGCATTATACCTCTGCTCATTTGGGGTGGCTGGGTTGAGGTATGGTGTCAATATGTAGTTCCGCACGGCATATGCACTGTCACCTACAGGGTAGAGATCAAAGGGTTAGTGACAGTTATGCATTGCCATTTGGCCATTGTGTGAGAGGAATCATTATATATGTTTACCAAGCAGATGTTAATAGCCAAAATCACCCCTGAGCAGACGGGTGTGCATGTCACTGTGTCGAAATATATAGGAGTCATGGGTGCTTCCAGGGAATTGAGCCACAGTGTCTGTTATGTTATAGTAGCATTGCAGACTACCTGTAAATCAGTGGCGGTTCGTCCATTGGGGGCGTTGGGGCGTAGCCCCACTAGCCATGGACGACCGTCACTGCTGTCACTGGTCTGACACACTGCACACAGCACACTGCGCAAAAAGTAAAAAGTATAAAGTACAATTATGAGCGCGCACAGAATAAACGACAGTGCAGTCATAATTGAGGCCGGAGTCACAACGTGACATCATCGCGATCGTGGGGGGCGGGCCTGCGGCAGTGCAGCGTGTGACTCACTGTGAATATCAGCGTCTGTGGCAGGCAGCAGTGTGCGCATTTAGGACACGTCATTATTATGACTTGCCCACGCATGCGCACACAGGCAATAGCCCCTTCCCTCCTCCTCCTCCCTTAGCTGTCACACAGACAGAGACCCGGGGGAGCCGGGTCTCATTATGGGCAGTTTTAGCCCTGCACTTTAGCCAATCCTGGCGCAGTGGCGATGTTATGCTGCGCCAGGATTGGCTGAGTTAACGAGGATGATGGTGCTGCCGTGCGTGGGTTGGAGGCTGACTGCCCGATCTCTGGTGAACAGAAGGCAACGCGAGGATAGGAGAGATCTTTTGAGGCTCCAATGTTCGTGACCAATCACTGCAGGGCTTTAATATGATGCCTTGCAGTGATGGACCCCTACTCCTGTTGCCGCGCTGGAGTTTAAATCTACTTCCAGCTCCTGCGTATATTTGCCTCCAGGACGACGAAGATCGAAGTGTGGATGGTGCAGGTGCAGTTGAGACGAGTGGTGGTATTTATTCCTCATTCCCAATCTGACCACCACCATGTCACTCGTCATCTCTCTGACTACATGCCACGCTCAGGCCCGGGCCTGGCCTCACAGCAAGCCCGCAGCAAGGCAGCACTGTCAGTGTTGGCCTAATGGCCTCAGAGACGCTGAAGCAGGCAGCCGCCCGTGTGTAAAAATAGAAGGTAAAAAAACCACATCAAAAGTGTACTGTTTACCGTTTCAAATCCCTGTTGGGTGGGATTGGGCTGTAATGCTGTTTACTTTGCACTATAAAAATTGCTGTAATAAGGGTATATAAATATGTGTACTGTACGTGGTTAAACTTCTGCCGCCCTTGGAGCTGGCCTGACGTTCAAACTGTCTGTGCCGATTCCTTCGTTCATGACAGCTGATGTTCCTTCCCCATACCTGTGCAGCTGTCTCCGGTCACACTCCCTTCTTACTACCAAACACCTCTGGGAGGCCAGACCATGAAGAGACTAGAGTGCGCGTGGGCAACACTAGGTTTGAATTCCTCTCGTGCCACACTTGCAGCGGAGTTCCTATGATTTTTGCCCCAGCAATTTGTCCGTTAGTGCAATTTTCATGATAGTGTTTCCTTACTGAGAATATGGCAGAAAACAGGTATTTCTATTTTTTAAGTATATTCTCAGTTAGGAACCGTTTGAAATGTTAACTAACTGATGAAAAGGTAATCTGCACACCAGCGCTGATCATAAAAAAGGGTTTGTGATTAGAGCATAAATCACATAAATGCACCTGCAGAAAACTGTTTTTGCACAGGCTCGCATTGTTCAGGATACAACCCTTGTTTGCTCTCTCGCCCCCTCTAATATTGCTTTCTCACCCGCACAGTCTTACAGCGCAGTTAATTAGAACTACTGCAGCGGTAAACTCATTGCTCGCTCGTGTCTTTTATTTGCTCTGAACATGGTTCCCGTGCTGCAGGTGCTCTTCGCCATTCTGGCCCAGGAGATCAAGGTGCTGCAGGACACCTTGATATGCTTGGTGCACTGGGAGTTGGGGTCATACTGTGCCACAGGTGTGTGGAAGTTAAATGTACAAATCAGAGAGCTTATTAGTTCCGTTTCTTTTGCGAGTGGAATGTAAACAAAACTGCACAGTTACACAAACCTGCACGCAAGGACTTGTTCTAAAATACCACAGAGAGAATTATTTAAAAATTAACATGGTGTTGTCACATGGTTTGTTTTCCCTCAATGATTCTAGTTTATGCAGATTATTGAACTTTAAGAGGTGGGGTGTGCGTGTGCAGCCTTGGTAAGGACCCAGCTGTGTGATGTCACTGGTAGTGACATGTTCTGCGAGGTGCTCGGATGCTATGGACTGGAGTCGTACCCTTTAAATTAGCATTTTAGTGTTTCTTTCATGGTTGGTAAATTCATTAATTTCGTTCATGAATGTCTTTATTACTGTTTTTTGTTTATTCAGGCACTGCTCTCTTCATCTGCTACTAATTTTGCATGTGTACTACATTATTGCTGCATCCATGCTGGGTGGTGTTCTTGGGTCACATAGGATGCCTTGGGGCTTGTTCCCTGCATATGTTGCCTGTTTTCAGGCTGTCAATCGCCCCCATTCCTTTTGATGTTACCCACAGTGGCCAAATACCTCACATGTGCATGCATTGTGTGTCTATCCATTACCGTGTGCGCTTCGGTAGTCAGGGCACCATCTCTGTGCAGTGTTCACCATTGTCACCTGGAGTTTTTTCAGATATTACACATCGGCTTAATCAGCATCTGAATACTGATAGGCTGGGTTAGCTTAGCTCTGGGGATAGTCAGTTTGATTACAAAAATGGCGAGAAGGACCCCACAAACCCACCTTATGGCAGTCAGACTCACTCACTAGGCTCACTCGCCACCGAGCACTCACCTCAAACTTTTACGCCCCACTACTTTCAAATGTCACCAGCCGCCACTGCTGTAAATTGAGTGAATGATAGGATTTACGGTTCCTAAAAATGTATTTATTCACTCCTGGTGCACAAATAGCAACATGCGTACAATCTATGCAACCGATTACATGTGGAAACCGGGCTACCTGGTAGCAGCCCTGTTTGGTCTTATTCAATTCCTGGAGGGTTGTGGGGAAGGTAATGTGGTTGTAGATCCTTGTAATCATGGCATTCAGGAAAGATTTAAAGAAACATCAAAGGGAGCTACCGCTACTACCCCCTGGAAACTGCCTGAAGCAAGTAGGTGCAGGCAGCATTAGACCTGCACATGAGTGGGGATGGCATGGGTCCTACGAGTCTGGTGCTGCATTAGGGGTCCCAATTCTGCAATTAGATCAAGGATCATGGCACCATTCAGCCTGTACCCTTTACATATTTCATCATGTTTAACCAACAATGTAATGCTCTGAAAATGCGCTCCTGTATTCTCCTTCTTCGCTGAGCTGCTGCATGGAGCCTTATCCTCCTCGCCATCACGTAGACCGCTGCCATTGTGAAAGATTCTGAGGCCTCCTGGGTCAGTTTAAATAGGTTTCTAAGGATTAGCAACTGTAGGGCTTTTTTACTCTTGACTACCACCTGATTGTGATCCTCTTTAAATTGTACTTGCAAAATTGCGAATTTTGTTGAAATTGCTATTTGCTATTTTTCATGCATGTGTTTGCGAGTCCTTAATTGTGAATCAATTAAGGAATTCACAAATAAGGAATTGCTAAATTGAGGTTAGCAATTTTAGCGATTCCGTATTTTTGTGATTGGCATGGTTTATCGCAGTTTTAGGTTCATGCATTGGGAATAGCTAAATTGCACTCGCAAGCAGGCTTTTTGCCATTCGCAAATTTTGCAAGCGCAATTTAGCTTGATGCATGTGCCTGCAAATTCTCTTTGATGCATGTGCACTGCTTCCTATCGTCCGGGATGCCCGCCACCCCTTCCACCACCAATCCCAATGGTAGGAGACAGACACATTTTGAACTTTTGGAAGGCAGGGGGGCCTCTCGACCCCCCTGGCCGTATTTATTAAAATATGAAACAAAATGTAAAACTTTAAAATAAAAACGTTTCATTTATCATGTACAAAATTCAACTTTCATTACACTTGATGAAGACAGGTATCCAGGCAAACCTTAACAAATCTCTAATACAAAGATTTTCCTAACCGAGTCTAACATCATGACATCATGCATTGCATATGAATTTTGTACATCCTATCGTTAGGGGCCAACGGCAAGGTCTTAACCGGTGTCAGTTCCCTATCACCAAATTTCTGCCCTCACGTGTGAGTGGCGCATGCGTAGAGGGCTTTACCCTCGTAGCCAACCGTAAATTCCCTCGTCATGGGGGCCCCCTTCCACTCTGCGCCATCTTAAGGTTGTCCGAGTTCCCGTGCGGGGTAACCGTAAGAAGGACAGCGTTGACTCCCCCCCTTTCCCCGCACTCTCTTCCACCGCAGTGGATATCCGGCCCCCAGGAAATTCCTGGGCGATCCCATTCGTAATGGGTGCCGCCCCCTCATGGGAGGGGCCAATGGCCGCCTCCCCCCGGGCACTCCCATCCATAATGGGTGGCGCCCCCACTAGGGACCTTGAAATCACTGCTCACCGATCATGACCTAACCGCCCGACCGAAGACTAAATAAATACGACAGTTAATGACCTACTAGTGGGAAAAAACCTATGCATAATGTATATCACAGCTAAATTAATCCCTCACTGCTACCCCCGCCCTTGTAGACTCATAGAAACAAATGTGTCTCTCCATGCTTTTGTGACTTTTGATCTGTACCAACAAAAAAGTCTTCTTTATTCTGTTGTGCATTTTAGATTGTACCCAGAGATACAGTTCTGCTATCTTTATTAAATGTGCTTGGATATAGATGTTGCAAAATCTCAATTTTTATATAGGGTGATGGTTATATTCACTCACGTTTGTTACTTAGGGCCTGATTTACTGGATGCTCCATCACAAACATGACATATACCCTTATTAGAAGTGCATTATATTTTATCGCACTTGAAATAAGGTGGACAGGATATCCATTTCTTTTGTGTGGGAGTTCCCCAAACCACCAACTATAAATCAGGCACTCAGTAGGCATTCTTCTAGTTGCAGTACTTAGCCAAAAAAAGCAGCACCATGGGGCCAAGAACATGCAATTATAGTACAATTTCGTGATTCATATGTATTATCTTTACAACTTGATTTCTAGATAGTACCAAGGAATTGATGCCATTGTAAATACATACAGTTATTTATGCAGTGATTTCATTTCCATAGGTAATTGGTTTAAGAAGTAAACTACTGTTTGTGCTCAAAACCAGAATTGCATTTTAGGTGCAAATAGCAACCCCAATAGGTCTTTTTTCGTCGAACTTTAACTTGGATAAACATTGCATAATAGAGATGGATCAAATAGAATGAAGTGCTGAATTGCACACCTCAAACTGGTTGAAAGTATGTGTCAGTTGTAAGAAATTCAAGATTCCACGTTCCGCCTCTCCGTTGCAAATTGTGAAAACTGCTAATTAGTGCATCCCAACAACTGGTAACAAACAGGCACGAAATTTGTGATCTTAATTGTGCTTGATTTTTATCAAGACCTAATCTAAACTGCAGAGAGGTCCGGGGGGACTGCTGGAGCAATGAAGAGTTTGCAATATTTATTATCCTAATTGAAAGTTTAAGGCTAAATTCTGATCCCTGAACAAACAGGAATTTGCCTAGAAATCGTATTTATGAGCTGTGTGATAATTATCACAACCTCACAATTTTGGCCTGATGCGTTCTCGAAGATCAAACTTGCCAAAATGTATTGGAGGAAAAAACATGGAACAATATGCAAAGTGTAGTGTATACAAAAAAAAATATTCTGCAAATGTAGCCTCATTTCCAAAGTTGAAAACTCAAAAGAAAAAGTATTTACCACAACAGGTAAATATCAGCATGGAGTATGATATTTATCAGTAAGGTAAATACAAATCCCTTATCTGCGCTGCTTGGTATTAGAGTCAAAGCCTCTTTATGGGGATTGACTTTAGCCATTGTAACACGTTTATACTCCACACGTATTAAAACCCAAAGATAGCAAAGGATGGACTTTTTCTATAACTGAATTGTATTGCATGTATGGGCTTAATGGTAAAATAAAAGTATTCACGTGTTCTTCTTTCATATATGTATGTGACATGTCTATATGGCTGTACAAACGCGAAATATACTCTTTTCATAATTAAATACGCAGGCCATTTATTCCAACGTGTAGGACACACAAATGTTGGCTCAATGTTCAAATATACAAGAGCATTTGTCAATTAAGCTGAAGAAAAAGTTACATTTTCGAGGAATTTGAGATAAAATGAAAAATGACATTTCCTGCATATCCTTCGAATAGGATGAGTGAGGTCTGTCATACGCTCATTGATATCCCAGAGCCTAATTCACAGAAGTAAACTTACAATGTTGTGCAAGCTTACTACTTTTTCAGTATAAACAAACTGTGAGTTTAATTGTACTAATAGTAATTGTGACTGGCTAGACAAAAAAAAAAAGACCTGTCGTTTTTGAGTGGCGTTCTTCAACGTGAAGAATTGGCCTTAACTTACTCCTAGCTGAGTCCTGCAACTCAGGAATACTATAAGAGTAAGACACAGTAAAATCCTTGTAAACCTGACCTAAGAAATAGGAGAGGTATACGTCGAGTTCTCTGCCCAGATCTTAAAGAATAGCATATGTGAATACATTAAATAGGATTCAAGGAGTACTACTTTGCATACTCAAAAATGATTTGCTAAATAGTTCTCATAGTTGCCATATAGCTTCAAACTCAGGTGGGAAACATCGTTGTTCACACACGATCGCCTAAGATGACTAGAAACTTTATTTTTATTTGGGAAAATTCTGCAAACAATTCCAGCCAGCTTTATTTATTTTATTTTATTTATTTGGCGATTTTTAGAGCGCGCAAATACCCAAGGGTGTCTCGGCGCTGTGGTTGCGGAACTCTCAGGAGGAAGGGAGGATTAGGCAGGGAACAACCATGTCTTTAGTTTTTTTCTAAAGTTGAGAAGGGTCGGAGCACCCTTGATGTATAGAGGAAGTGTATTCCATAGTATGGCTGTAGCCACGGAGAAGCGTTTGTCACCCCAATTGGCCCTTCTTGTACGGGGGACCATGAGTAGATGCGCAGAGGATGAGCGCAAGGCTCTTGTGTGTTTAAGCGGTCGAAAGGCTCTTCTTAGGAATAGCGGTCCGTGATCGTGAATAGCCTTATATGCTATGCATAAAGCTTTGAATTTGATACGGCTCCTCACCGGTAGCCAATGTAGCTGTCGGATGTAGGGTGAGACAGATGCAAATTTAGGGATGGAAAGCAGAGTCCTAGCTGCTGCATTCTGCACTGTTTGCAGTTTATTGAGGACCTTCTGTTGTGCATTGAGTAGCAATGCATTGCAGTAGTCAGTTTTGGAGAATACTAATGTACTGATCAGGGTTTTGCCTGCATGTGGAGGAAGGTATGGAATTAATTTTTTTATCCTTTTTAGTAAGTAAAAGGAAGAGGAAACCACTGCATTGGCATGTTGCTGGAATGACAGCTTGTTATCGAAGATAACACCCAGGTTGCGTACCTTCGTTACAGGTTCTGGGGGTTGTCCCATCTGGTGGGGCCACCATTGTGGGGACCAGGTGGGTTGCAGCCTCCCGAATGTCATCACTTCTGTCTTATCAGAATTGAGTTTAAGACAGTTGGATGACATCCAGGAGCTTATTGCCTTAATTCCCGTTTGGAAATTGGCTGCCACTGAGATTCCATCATTGTATATCGACAGCCCCAGTTGGGTGTCGTCGGAGTAGGTAGTGAGGGAGAGTCCGCAGGATTTTATGACCCTCGCCTGGTCCGACACATAGATGTTGAATAGTGTCGGACTTAGCGAGGATCCCTGCGGTACTCCACATGGCAGGGAGAAGGTCTGGGATGTGAAATTGCCTAGTTTCACAGTTTGCGGACGGTTTGACAGAAATGAGGCCAGGAGGTTTTTTGCTTTGTCTGTAACTCCTATGGCCTCGACACGGTTGATCAAGGTGGCATGGTCGACCATGTCGAAGGCCGCAGATAGGTCCAAGAGTATCAGGACTGCGGCTCCTCCGTTATCCATCGTGTATCTAATCTCATCTGCTGCTTTTAGCAGTGCCGTCTCTGTTCCGTGGCCCTGTCGAAACCCAAATTGGGTGTCATCCAGTAAATTGTTGTGGTGAATGTAGTTTGACAGCTGGATATTCATGATCTTTTCAAAGATCTTTGCGGGGAATGGGAGGCAGGCGATGGGCCTGTAGCTAACAGGAAGGAGAGGATCTAGGCTGGGTTTTTTGAGTAGTGGTTTAATTATTGCTTTTTTCCATACCGGGGGGTAAACACCAGATGCAAACATTGCATTGCAGATGGTGGTTAGAGGTGGAGCAATAACTTCCGGGATGAGGTTGAGGATGCTAGGGGGGCAAGGATCTAGAGGTGAACCAGATTTGGTTCGAGCGATCAGGGGTTGGATGAATTCACAGGTGGTAGGTTCGAAAGCTGCGAATGTGGGGCCAGTATCAACGCTAGAGTCAGAGGGAATGGGCGCAACGTCGGGTGTGAACGTATTGAAGATGGTTCTGACCTTGTCCTCGAAGAAGTTGGCTAATGCATCAGAAAGGGCTTGAGATCCTTCTGACTGAGGAGCAGGTGGGTTAGACAGGTATGTTACTACTTGGAATAGTTTCCCTGAGGAGTTTTTAGCCTGATTAATTTGGTTTGTGTAATACGTGGTTTTCTCTGTTTTTATGAGTTTTTTATAGTTGGAGAGAGCGCTTTTGTAAATGATTTTGTCAGGCGTATTGAAGTTACGGCGCCACTGTCGTTCAAGGTTTCTGCAGTGCTGGCGCTGAAGTCTAAGCGACTCGGAGAACCAAGGGGCTGACGGGAGTTTTCTACTCCGATGGGCGGTTTTGGACGGTGCTAATTTGTTGCAGGCTTCGATCAGATTCTCCGTGTAGGTATCTGAGGCTGCTATGGGATCATGCGCGTTATGTAATGGACTGTCCTGTATCATCTGAGTGAGATGTTCAAGATTTAAGTTTTTCCAGTCTCTGAATTTGGTGGGAGGGGAAGAGACAAGCGAGGGGAAGTGGGTTTGGTGGGAATAGAGAAACATATTGCAGAATGATCTGTCCAGATTAAAGGAATGATCTCGGTGATGGAGATTTCAGGGTTGTTGGTGAATAATCCATCCAACGTATGTCCTGCTTTGTGCGTGGTTTTTTTAACAATTTGTGTAAGACCGGCTGTCTCTAAATCTCCCAGTAGCGTTATAGTGTCTGGGTCTTCTAAAACTTCGAGGTGAAAATTGAAATCACCTAAGATGGTAAACTGTGGTGATCCAATTGATGTCTCGATTATTTGATCCAAGCGTGCTAGGAATTTGGCTCTGGATCCTGGGGGGCGGTAGATCAACATACCTTTGAATGTTGCTTTACTGGATAGGCCTATCGAGAATAGGAGGGCCTCGCATTCAGGGTAGGTTGTGTCTGCTGTAGTTATTTTGAGGTGGTTTTTGTAAATAATCGCTACTCCTCCACCCTTCCTTATCGGTCTGTTTAACTTACACACACAGTAATTGCTAGGTGTGGCATCTCTGAAGTCCGGGCCAGAGGCCTCGTCTCCCCATGTCTCGGTGATAAATAAAATATCTATTTGTTGCGAGTCTATGAAATCGGCGATTTCAAATTTGTGTTTCGGCAGGGATCTTACATTTATAAGTGCTGTTCTCACTAGTGGGGGAGGTGTAGGGAGAGGAGTAGATGGAATAACGGTACAAGTGGGACACTTGAGTGGTCCGATCCTAGGATTGTTATAGTTGAAGTTGGGTGAGGAGTGAGGGGACCTTATTGTTTTGTTAATGATGAGGAGTTGTTCCGAGGTGTAGGTTATTGGTACGGAGCTGGAGGCGGGATGGGGGGGTGGTGGATCAGAGGGGGTGGCCCTTTGCCCGGTCTCGGCGCGGACAAGCGCAGACGAGCTAATCAAATTGTTTCCTTAATTAGAATTGGATAACATTGGGAGTTGTATCTTCTAGTAGACTGTACAATTCACAAAAGAACTATGGGGCATATTACCAAGCAATAGCGATAATTATCGCTATTGCTTGGTTAGAGACAAAAATTTACCGCAGAGCTGCGGCGATTTTTATCGCAGATAAACCTTGGTATTACCAAGGTTTATCTCAAATGCGATAAAAATCGGCCGCAATGCATGAATATCGCTGAAAAGTCCGCGATATTCATGCATTACCGAGCTAATGCTCTTAGCCATGTTATCCACCTCCCATTGGATAACATGGATAAGAACTGCTCAGGGCAGGTGTTAGCCTTTGGAGATATTTGCGCTTAGTGCGAATATCTCCAAAAGTTGGTAATAGGAGATAGCGATGTTAGCGACTGTTTCCAGTCACTAACATTTTGACACGCCCACTTTGCATGTCAATAGTGATAAATATCACTGACATGCAAAGTGGGGCCCAAGATAGTCGCTATCTCCTACTAGCTGTCGCTAACTGGTGTTAGCGACAGCTAGGTAAAAGGGAGATAATTTTATCTCTGCTTTCTTGGCTTTTAACGCCAAAAAAGCGGAGATAAACCCCATTGATAATATGCCCCTATAGGTTTCACATTTAATATGTGATATTTCTCATGTTTTGTCTCAAAAGAACTCCATTTGCACAATAATTTAATGAACCTTCCCTCATCACCACCCAGCAATTAGCAAGGTAAACAATACGTGAGGATTGCACTAAATTAAGTAGGATCACACAATACCAGCGCCAAGGTGCGTCCGTCCTGTTTTTTGTAAATCACACAGTGAGCATTGATAATGCAATTCACAAAGAGCTCATCTGTTTTTTCACAGTTCAGAGAATTTCTGCTTATGCAAAGTCTCACTTGGGAAAAAGCTTCACGGTTGTCGTAGGTGAAAGGAAAACAGGAAATTACACGAGGTAAAATCCACCCATTAATCAGGATTAATAAAGTATGCTTACTTTTTAATAAAAGTTGATGCGCCGTCCTACACATAATATGAAGGCTTGTGTGTTGTTTTTGCTTTGTCTATCCATCCTAAAGTAGCATTCACAAATCCAGAATGCTTTCCTCCTCAAATTAGAAACCAGTAATGTTTCCAGTCTAGGGCTTGTAGACCGTCCAACCCCTTCTTCTATTCCAACATTTTTTTCACAATGTGTGCCAGGTCGCCCAAATGTATGGGATCGTTTTACATGAGCACCAGTTACATCGCAGAAGGTCGCACTCATTGTTTTAGGCATTGGGAGATTAAGTCATTTTCTCATAATCGCAGGATGTTGAGCAGATGCCGAGACTCGAATCTGGTTTCCAAGCTCTAAAGTCAGCAGCTCTGACTGGGGTGCCACATGCCTTTCATGTAATTATATATAAGAGTGTATTTGCGGATGGCCCTTTAACACAGATATGCAATACTGAAGAGGAATTTAAAGATAAATGTCACCTTTGGGTGTTTAAGGGACAGATTTTATGCTGGGAAAACTTCACAAAAAATGGTAATGATGCATTATTTATGGCAATTTCCATGGTAACACTTTATTTGCACTGGAAAGTACACTTGTATTGCAACCAATACTTAGGAGATCTAGGTGAAGAGAGATGTGTATGTTTTAGGACTGGACAAAATTTTTATTATGCTGGAGAAATCAAAGCAATTTCAGTAAATATGTCTTGACTCTTGTGATGTTAAATGACCAAAATTATGCAATTATGCCAGATTTTGTAATTTGGGGCAAACATCCTACCACATGGACAACGATTTACGAGCGAGTGACTGGATGCTGGCTACAGTTGTTCGTGCCCTGTAGCATTTAGTGCTATTTTCTTTGTGCAAAATACATTCTCTGACCAATTTTAGATTTGAGGGTGCATTTTTTTTAAGTTTGATTTATTGAGGAATAAAAAAGGGGAAAATGAAGGGAAAGGGAGGGAAAGAGAAGAGTTACAATAAGCAAATGGCAGAAATAAACATTAAAAATGAAAACATCATAAAATAAGCATTACAAGCAAGAGATAGCATGAACATATCATAAAGACAAGAATCAATCAATCAATCAATCAATCAAAGGCATTTATAGAGCGCACTACATGCCCGTAGGGTCTCAAGGCGCTGGGGGTAGGGGGGTGCCGCTACTGCTCGAACAGCCAGGTCTTCAGCTTCTTCCTGAAGGAGAGGTGGTCTTGGGTCAGGCGCAGGTCAGTCGGGAGGGAGTTCCAGGTCTTGGCGGCTAGGTAGGAGAAGGACCTTCCTCCTGTAGTCGCTCTTCGGATGCGGGGGACGGCGGCGAGGGCGTGGTTGGCTGATCGGAGGTGGCGTTTGGGAGCGTAGAAGTTGATTCGGTTGTTGAGGTAGCTCGGGCCTTGGTCGTGTAGGGCTTTGTGCGCGTGGGTGAGGAGGCGGAAGGTGATTCTTTTGTTGACTGGGAGCCAGTGTAGGTCTCTCAGATGTCCGGAGATGTGGCTGGTTCGTGGGATGTCGAGGATGAGTCTGGCAGAGGCGTTCTGGATCTGCTGGAGTCTCTTCTGGAGCTTGGCGGTGGTACCGGCGTAGAGGGCGTTGCCGTAGTCCAGTCGGCTAGTGACGAGGGCCTGGGTGACGGTCTTCCTGGTCTCGGTGGGGATCCACCAGAAGATCTTCCGTAGCATGCGTAGGATGTTGAAGCACGCTGAGGAGACGTTGTTGACTTGCCTGGTCATGGAGAGGGAGGAGTCCAGGATGAAGCCCAGGTTGCGTGCATGGTCTGTCGGTTTGGGTGCGGTGCCCAGGGCGGGAGGCCACCAGGAGTCGGCCCAGGCGGAGGGTGAAGAGCCCAGGATGAGGACCTCCGTCTTGTCTGAGTTCAGTTTCAGGCGGCTGGTCGTCATCCACTCGGCTACCTCTTTCATCCCTTCATGCAGGTTGGCTCTGGCGGCTGCGGGGTCGTTGGTCAGGGAGAGGATCAGCTGGGTGTCGTCTGCGTAGGAGATTATGCTGAGGTTGTGTTGGCGTGCGATGGCCGCGAGGGGGCTCATGTAGACGTTGAAGAGGGTGGGGCTCAGCGAGGATCCTTGAGGGACGCCGCAGATGGCTTCGGTGGCCTCTGACTTGTACGGTGGTAGGCGGACTCTCTGTGTTCTTCCGTCGAGGAAGGAGATGATCCATTCCAGAGCCTTCTCCTGGATTCCGACGTTGCTGAGGCGCTGTACTAGGGTGCGGTGGCAGACAGTGTCGAATGCCGCGGAGAGGTCTAGGAGGATGAGGGCCGCTGTTTCTCCGTTGTCCATCAGGGCTCGTATGTCATCGGTGGCGGCGATGAGGGCGGTCTCGGTGCTGTGGTTGGCTCGGAAGCCAGACTGTGAGGGGTCGAGGGATCCATTTGTCTCAAGGAAGGCGGCCAGCTGCTTGTTGACGGTCTTCTCGATGACTTTGGCTGGAAACGGGAGGAGCGAGATGGGGCGGTAATTCTTGAGTTCGGTGGGGTCCGCTGTGGGTTTCTTGAGTAGAGCGCTGAGTTTGGCGTGCTTCCAGCTCTCAGGGAAGGTGGCGTGTCGAAGGACGTGTTGATGATGTCTCGCAGGTGGGGTGCGATGACAGCGTCGGCCTTGTTGAAGAAGTGGTGAGGGCAGGGGTCGGTCGGCGATCCGGAGTGGATGGAGTTCATCGTGCGGATGGTGTCTTCGGTGCTGATCGGAGTCCAGGCGTGGAGGGTGGTGGTGGGGGGTGGTTGTTCGGTCGTGGTGTGCGTTGGTTGGTTGTTGAAGCTGTTGTGTATGTCCGCGATCTTGTTGTGGAAGTATGAGGCGAGGGAGTTGCAGAGGTCTTGCGATGGGGTGATGTCGTTGTTTCCTGTGCTGGGGTTGGAGAGCTCTTTCACGATGTTGAAGAGTTCCTTGCAGTTGTGTGCGTTGTTGTCCAGACGGTCCTTGAATGCAGTTTTCTTGGCGGCGCGGATCAGCTGGTGGTGCTTCCAGGTGGCAAGCTTGAAGGTGGTCCTGTTGTCCGGTGTAGGTTCCCTTCTCCAGACTTTCTCGAGGGCTCGGCAGTTCTTCTTGGAGCTCTTGAGTTCGTCGGTGAACCATGGGGCTTTCTTGCTGCCGGGTCTGCTGGGCGGGGTCCTCAGCGGGGCGAGCTCGTCCGCGCAGTTGCTGATCCACTTTGTGAGGTTGTCGGCGGCCTGGCTGGGGTTCGCTGAGCTGGCAGGAGGGTGTTGGCTCAGGGAGGTGGCGAGCTGGTCGGCTGTGATCTTGTTCCAGCTTCTGCGGGCAGCCTGTTGCTGGTGGTGGTGGGTCGTCGTTCTTCTGAAGGTGAAGTGAACGCAGATGTGGTCCGTCCATTGAAGCTCTGTGGCGTGGCTGAAGTCGATGTCTGTGCTGGATGAGAAGACTGCGTCAAGTGTGTGTCCGGCGAGGTGGGTGGGGGTGGACACCAGCTGCTTGAGTCCAAGATTGGCGAGGTTGTCGAGCAGGGTGCTGGTGTTGCGGTCGTTGTTGTTCTCCAGATGGAAGTTGAGGTCCCCCAGGAGGATGTAGTCAGCGGAGGGGAGGGCATGCGGGCTGACGAAGTCGGCAATGTCCTTGCTGAATTGGGTGCGTGGTCCCGGAGGTCGGTAGATGAGGGTGCCTCTGAGGGTGGTCTTCGGGTCGGTGTGGATCTGGAAATGCAGGTGTTCGGTGCTGGTCAGGGTGTTGTCGGTGCTGGTCGTGAGACGGATGGTGTTCCTGTGGATGATGGCGATGCCTCCTCCCATCTGGTTGGCGGTGCGATCCCTCCGGGTGATCTTGTAGCCCTCTGGGATGGTGATGGCGATGTCGGGAGCTGAAGAGGCGTTCATCCAGGTCTCCGTGAGGAAGGCGACGTCAGGGGCTGTGGCGTCTAGGAGGTTCCAGAGTTCGATGGCGTGTCTGTGGACGGAGCGGGTGTTGAGCAGGATGCACTTGAGGTGGGTGCTGCTGGTGTTCGACTTGGCGGGTGCTGGTGCGAGGCAGGTCCGGATGCAGGTGAACTTGCAGGCGTGGCAGCTGAAGGGTGCGTGGGTGCGTCGTGGTGTGGCTCGGTAGCATCCTGGGGGTCGACCGGCATTGAGTGCGCTGAGGGTGGCGGCGGTGTACGTCAGGTGGGTCGGTCGGGGTCCTCGCGGGCCAGGGGTCTTGGCGCTGGGCGCGATCCGGTCGCGGACGGGCGCAGACGGGCTTACCTTTGGCACGCCTTCGGCGCACAATCGGCGCGCCCGCTGCGCGTGACCGCTGCGCGTTCGCACCTAATACTTTAGGTAAAAATATAATGTATATGAATATAATAACAATAATAATCAAATACAAGTATGAATTATCAAGTAATGAGGAGGTCATGGGGGTTTATGGACTTCAACTGTGTCTGGAGCAGGAGAGGGAGGTACAGGAGCAGGGGAGAGAGATATGTTACCAAGGGGAGCCAAAGTAGGTCCCGTTTGATAGCTAAGGAGATGGGAGATACGTAATTGGTGTCTAAACTGTGATTAAAACAAATTGCAGTCCACCAGGATTGATAGGTAACATTCGCAGCTTGTTTCCAATTAGAGGTAATGATATGAAAAGCTATAGCAAGGAAGAGGTCAAGTAAAAAGTAATGACTGGAAGGATGGGGAAGTTCTGACGAGAGGGAACCTAGAAAAACTAGTAGAGGCGAAAATGGGATCTGGAATTGAAAAATCTTTTGAATTTGCTTCCAGACCAACTGCCAGAACTGGGAAATAGGGGGGCAGTCGAACAACATATGTTTGAGATCAGCAGAGGAGAATGAACAGGACCAACAGGAGGAGGGAGTGTCTAGTGCGAAACAGGATAGGGCGAGTGGGGTAAATAAAATTCTATGGTAAATAAAAAATAAAGTCTGGGTAGTGTTAGCAGCTCTGGAGGGTCTTATGGAGTTTAGTCCAAATTTTGTCCCAAAGAGGAACCGGCCATGTCTGAGAAAAGTCCAGTTCCCAAGCGAGTTCAGTATGAGATTTTAATCTATCATTGGTAAAACGAAAAGAATTATATAAGGCGGAAGCAGAAGGAGACGCGTCCAATAAAAGGGAAGTGGGTTTGCAAGTTGCCGGAATTTCGTTAGAGGAAGGAAGAGCTTAAAGATATGAAACTAAGGCTGGATAAAGGGCGTCGTATTGAGCTCGGGCAGAAACAGGTAAAGAGAAAAGAGATTGAAGGTGTTGAAATGAAATAGGTTTACCTTGAGACACTAATTGAGATATCCAGGAAAGACCTTGAGAATGCCAAGTTTTCCAATATATGGTACGGTTTTTTATTTTAAGAAGAGCATTATTCCAAATCGGTTGTTCATGAAGAGAGAGAAGAGATGAATAAGAGGAACAGACATAAGGGGAAAGAAGAGTACGAGAATGTGAAAGAATAGGGGAACGAAGACGAGTTACGGAGGATGTAAAGGATAAGAATTCTTGAAAGGTGAAAGGAGAAATGAAAGAAGATTCCATGCTTAACCAGACAGGGGGATAATGAGGTAAATTAGACGATAACCAGCGAGTTGTTTGCTGCAGAGAAAAAGCGCGATGATAAAGTTTGAAATCAGGAAAGCGGACTCCAGAGTTAGTTTTGTCTTTACGTAATGAAGCAAGGGCTATTTGGGATCTTTTACCGTTCCAGAGGAATTTCAGTAGTAGGGAATCAATGTTCTTAAAGAAAGAGAGAGGGATGTGCAAAGGGAGCATGGAAATAGTATAAAGAAGTAGAGGAGATAGCATCATTTTTATAGAATTAAGGCGACCCCACCAGGACAAAAAGAGTGGATGCCAACGAGTGATAGCTGCATCCATTTTCTTATATACATAATCAAAGTTTAGCTTGAGAGTATCAGATAATAAGGGAGCAAACCAAACCCCCAAATATTTAATTTTGGAAGGTTGCCATGAAAAACCTGTAGAAGAGAAAAAGTGCTTCTGACAAAGAGGATTTAAGGTAGAATCTCACACTTATCAGCATTCAAACGATATCCGGAGACCGCAGAAAATGAAGAGACTTGTTGAAGAAAAGAGGGAATGGAAGTAGCAGGGTCATAGCAGTAAAAAAGAATATCATCGGCATAGACCGATAGCTTGACTTGCTGGGGACCAAAAGGAAAACCAGAAATAGTGTCATCTAAACAAATTTTTGTGAGGAAGGGTTCCAAAGCCAAAATAAAAAGTAAGGGAGATAGTGGGCAGCCTTGTCGGACTCCTCTATGGAGGGAGAAATAATCAGAAGACATGCCATTAACAAAAATAGAAGCTTGAGGATTAGAATAAAGTAAGGAGATAACAGAAATGAATTTAGGAGGAATGCCAATCCAACGTAAAGCCTGAAACATGAAATCCCAACCAATGCGATCGAAAGCCTTCTCCGCATCAAGGGAGATAGCTGCAAAAGGAAAAGTAAGTGAAGAAGATTTACCAAGTATGTTAAGAAAAACTCAGGAATTATCTGATGAAAAACGTCCTTTTACAAAACCAGATTGTTCAGGTCAGATGATGTCCGGTAAAAGAGAATCCATACGTAGGGCTAATATTTTTGCTAGGATTTTATAATCAGTATTAACCAAAGATATTGGTCTATAATTTTTGCATAGGGAATGGTCTTTATCATCTTTTGGAATTAAGCTAATTAAGGCTTGTTGGAAAGAACCGCTAGAAGAGCCGGTAACGGAAAAGGATTGAAATAAAAGTAGGAGTTTGGGGAGGAGAAGAGAAGTGAAATGACTGTAAAACTCAATTGTAAAACCATCGGGGCCCGGGGATTTACCATGATAAAGTTTAGAAACAGCATTGGAAATTTCAGAAAGAGAAATATCACGTTCTAAAGTGTGAAAATCAACATGTGAGGTGGAGGGAGAAGGTAGGGATTGAAAATAAGCAAGAAGATCATCAGGAGTAGGAGTTTGCTCAGGAGTATAAAGCGTATCATAGAATTTAGCGAATTCTGCAAGAATTTCTTTATCTTTAAATGTGGATTCACCAGAAGAGGTTTTAATAGACTGAATTTTTGTGCGTTCCTTACGAATCTTTAGATAGTTGGCCAGGAGCTTCCCCATTTTATTCTTACCACCGTAATACCTAGAGTTACATTTGAGAAGAATATTGGAAGCGGCTTCTGTTGTAAATTTGTTAAAAGAGATTTTGGCATCAATAAGAGCTTTTAGGGAGGAGTCAGATTTAGAAGTGAAATAGGCTTGTTCTAAGGTCTTAATGTCGGCTCGAATTTTCTCCGATTTGGACGCGTGTATTTTTTTCCGTCGGGACACAAAATTAATAATAAAACCCCTAGCAGCTGCTTTAAATGAGTCCCAAACCGTAACATAGGAAGAATCAGGGGTTTGATTTAAAAGAAAGAATTCCTTAGCAAAAGCAGTAAATTCAGCATTAAAAGTGGGGTCTGTAAGTAAAGCATTATTAAAACGCCATCTGCCAGAGTGAGGGGAGAATGGAAGTAAGTCTAGGTTTACAAAAACAGGGGCATGGTCGGAGAGCAGAATTGAGTCAATCTCTGAGCGGATAGCGTGTTGGGATAAGGGTTTACTGAGAAATATATGATCAATACGAGATTGGGATTGGTGAGGAGGGGAAAAGAAGCTATATTCATGAAGGTCAGGGTTACAAAGTCTCCAAATATCCACAAGGGCATTATTATGAAATGAGTGGAGAAATTGTGTGTGCATTCTAGAGGGGGTAAATTTAACTCTTGAGTGTCTATCAAGGAAAGGATCCACAATCTGATTACAATCTCCAGCGAAGAGTATATACTCTCCAGTAAGGGAAGACACTTTGGTAGAAATAGCAGGCCAGAAAGATTTATCAATTGCAGTAGGAGCGTACACATTAAAAAGGGTGAGAGGAATGTTATCAATGAGCAAATTAACAATAAGCCAACGGCCATCAACATCACATTCATGAATAATCGATGAAACATTTAACTTTTTGTATAACAAGAGTACAACTCCATTCTTTCTAGTAGTAGTAGATGAACAAAGAACATGACCCACCCAGCAACGTTTAAGTTTCAAAGCCTCCGGTTCAGAAAGATGAGTTTCTTGAAGGAGGGCAACATCAGTTTTAAGTCTTGCTAAATGCGAGAGAACCCTCTGCCTTTTAATGGGGTTATTTAAACCCTTAACGTTCCATGTCGTATAAACAACATGCTTAATAATGCATAAAAATACAATTGAGAAGAAATGAGAAAAGTAGAAAGGAAAGAGAGAGAAGTGAAGAAGAGTCTAGGGAAGAAGGAGAAGAGAAAGCAAGAAAAGAGAAAGGGAAAGAAAAAGGGGACAGAGATGAACATAGAGACAGTACAAGTTCGAAGTGAACGACTGAAGGACATACTTACGACAACGGAAAAACTCGAACAGGAATGGGGGTGGTGGTTGCGGGAGATGACAACGTCAACAACCAGAGCGAGCAACCAACCAGTGATACGTAGATCCAATGGGCAAGACAAAAAACATTAGGAAGCATCAAGTGGGGTCGGCGAGGGGAACATCTAAAGGAAGAAGATACACATTAGAGAGTAATATAAGAAGTCACAATGAAAACATGACTCGATGAAATAGCACAGTATACAGAACAGTAAAATGAATTA
The DNA here is from genome assembly GCF_964263255.1 of Lissotriton vulgaris. Lineage (NCBI taxonomy): Eukaryota > Metazoa > Chordata > Amphibia > Caudata > Salamandridae > Lissotriton > Lissotriton vulgaris. The sequence goes on from NC_141696.1 coordinate 314,503,829, forward strand.
ACAAAATAATTAATAGAATAAGAGAGAAACAATTAACATCAAATACTCAACAGTGAAGAAGAGCAAGTAGAAACACAATCAGACGAGAACATGCAAATACAGCGAACAGTAGCACAAATGTCCTCAGCCAGGTTTGGAGGTGTCCATAACATCCGGATTCAGTTGGTGAAGAAAGGCATGCAGAACCGCAGGATCATCATAAGTGGTGGTTTTGTCTTTATACATGACCTTGAAGAGGCAAGGGTGTAAGAGACCGTATCTGGCATTGATAGGTCGTAACTGAGGTCTCAAGTCCAAAAACCTTTTCTTTCGATCAGCAGTGGCCCTGGAAACATCTTGCGAAAGATAAAGACGGTGACCCTCCCAAATGATTTGCTTCTTGAGTTTGGCAGCTGAGAGGACCTGCAGGAGGTCTGTATACTGTAAGAATAGCATGATAACACCTCTAGGCTTGGTAGCAACCCTGGGGCCGAGACGGTGCGCTCTCTGAATATTTATGGAGGATAGAGCCGGAGTGTCTAGTATCTTCGCAAGAAAGGATTGGAAAAAGACAGTAGGATTGGACCCTTCTGAAAGTTCCGGAAGGCCATAGAGGCGAGGGTTTTCCTGCGGATTCTATTTTCCAAATCCTCAGTTTGACGTCTGAGGAGAAGAAGTTCAGCCTCTATGGAAGGAATGCGGGAGCATGAAGAATGTAAAGAGTCTGAGGATTGCTCCAAAGTTGCGACTCAAGAGTCCAAAGATGTCCATTTCTCCTGCATACTTATAAAAACAGAGTTCCTTCTCCTGAGTTCAATGAATCATTGATGGTGTTGAGATCCCAAAGGGGACATATACATAAATGTTGGGGATTTAAATGTTGCAACGGTTACCAAATTTACAAATAAGGATATGTAAGGACTAACAGTGCCATGGAAAACATGAAACAGTAATTTAAAAAAACATGAAACAATTATTTAAAAAGCTTTTTCATTTATTTGAGAAGATTTAAAATTAGATTATAACATATTTTTGCACTTAAAATCATATACACAAAAGTTATTCATAAATTTCAGAAATTTCAAAGCATACAGTTTTATGTTAAAAATTGCTAACCTAGCAACAGTTCATACAGACATTATGCAAATGTAATTGTTAATCAATGAATTTATATGGGAACGAAATTGTCGACGCGGCGTTTCGGTGCCTCTTTTTTATCCTGCACCTTCTTCAAGGACTCGTTCACAGCTTAATAATATCTATAAAAAGCATATCATAATACATATTGTTAGGCCCATATTTTTTACAATACTTGCACATAGATAACTCAAACATTATCTTATCTTATCTTATCTTAAGTGACATTTGTAAAGCGCACTATCGCCGAAGCTTCCTGGCGCTAGAGACAGACCTGCATACCTAATATTTGGTAACCTCGAACACTTTACAATCCCAGATACGATTTTTCGTGGTAGTATATTCCTACCTACCCTCATCCTTAAATATACTGAGGGCAAGAGTATAGCAGACTTGGTGGTTCTTTGCTGATATACTGTATCATTGCCTCATCTTTAAAGACATTGAGGGCAAAGGTGTAATAGGCTTAGTGGTTCATTACTGGTCTATGGTGTCTTTATACTATTTCCTGGGCCCAAATGAACTCTTTCTTTTGGTAAAATTAACAACACAAGGGGAACACGTTTTTCAATTCTTTCTTACTTTTATGTCCCAGTTATTATCAAATTTTGATTGAACTTAGCTTACCCAGGTTAGATCTTTCCTGATCCTGATTGATTAGATATCTCTGAGCACGTATTTCATCCGCTCATATTTCTTTCAACCTTTTGTTCTAAAAAGGGGAAATGACCTTGTTTTAGGTTGCCCTGTTACCTATACATGGGTTTTGTCTTTGATAAGCCATCTCATATATCTTTACCTTATATGTAGATTTTATCCAAACTTCACTCGGTTTAGGAAGAAAATGGACCAACTTCAATCCTATTGAGAGGATACATATTTATTATAAAGGTGGTTTGCTTCTTTGCTGGTTACATGATTTACTTTTCTTTATTATAATATATTCTATGGGGTTTTTTAAGGTTTCATTTAGTTCTACATCAACCCCACAGAGGTTAGCAACATGCTAACCAGTTATCACTTATTAGTGGCATCATCGTTTTTATGACCATACACTTTTTGGATACGATTTAATAAACTCTATGTTGTAAGCTTATTTTCTAGATATCCCCCTCCTTTATGCCTCAGGTTGGTTTACAATAAGTTTTTTAGAAAGATGGGGCTTACCGGTCCTATCTTCTTATTTACTTGGTCATTTAGGAGGACGCCTCTGGGAGCTACTTTACGCTGTTCCATTCATCACTTTATCTATGGAATAATGATGTCTATTAATTATAGACAATGTTTTTCTTCTAAATCACCTAGATTTATACAGAGTCTTACCTTTGTGGTGAAAGGAGATTTACTTTGTTTTTATCTTCATACAGTCAAAGGTTCCCTTTGTTGAAGCTTATTATAAAGTTGGCTGTTCGCTCTAAAGAGAGAGAATAGAGTTTTGTATTTTAATAATCTTGGCAGCATAGTCTATGCCTATAGACTGTCAGGATATAAATTACAGTCAAAAGTTACTATTCTGCTTACTTTTAGCTGGTAGCTGAACTGCACGGTGTCCTCCTCCTTGCCTGGTTATTTGGAAGTGATTTACTCACCTTCCACTGTTGGGTTTAAATACTGATCTTAATTGGTTAACTCCTAACACCTGTGTTCGTATTCTTATCCCACGGAGTTTCCCCATAAAAGGCAATCAAGCACCAGTAGAAAAGGAAAAATAGGAGAAACCTCGCAAGGTCAGTTAAGAGCGGTGAATAGTGATCCCACTGCTTAGAAGAAACAATCCATAGACATTCAATCAAGAACGCAGGAACAAAGGTATCTGGGAAGAGGAAAATTCTGTCAAAAATGTCAAAGCATGGAGAGAACAGAAGCGCCAAATAATGAGAAAAAGCGCTGCATATGGAAAATAAGTGGCAGAGTCTATGAAGGAGCTGTCGTTGAGGGGGAGGTGAGGCACTTAGTTCCAGATATGAATCAAAAATGTGACTGGCAACACTGAAGAAAAGAAGGCATCTCAGAAAAACTAAAAAAGTAATATCATGAAGGTGAACATTGTATAGGAGCGTAGGTGAACATAGGAAAAGCAGCCCTTGTTGAATAGGACATTAGCGTTCGTTGTAAAGGACACCAATGATGTGCAATCGGCGTCAAAAGAGTGAACACAGGGCTTCATAGAACCTGAGCAGTAACCAGTAACTGGTAAAGACTCAAGCTGTGACGCATCTTACATTGCAGCGCAGTTGAGAGACCTCCTGAAGGAGTGATGAGGAGAATGTACATTAGAAATACAGGTAATACTCTCCTGAGGTGCTCTGGGGGTCACATGTGCAAATAATTAAAGTGCGTCACTACTCAATGCTGGCAAAGTTTGTGAGGAAAGCTCTTGAAAAGCAGGCTGTTAAAGCATAAAGCTTACCGAGAGGCGCTTTTAAAATTGAGGCGCAGCATCTGCCGTTTTGGCCGAGGAAACTGCCAGGTGAAGAGAGTTCTCGAGTAGTCGGCAGCCGCCGTGCTCCGCGGCCGGTGTTAAAATGGCGGCGCCAGCCGCGAAACAAAAGCCTTCGAAAAACTCCCCCGTCAGGCTTCAGAAAGCAGAGATGAAGAGAGTGCTGTGTTCCGCTCAGGTTCTGATGCACAGGGCTGCGTCTGGAAAAGAAGAGCTCACAGACATAATGCCCTTCGTGAAGAGATGAAGTGTGGTCGGCAGCGGAGCGCTCGGTTTACGCCGCCATCTTATCCGGCGTCCTAGCCACGCCCCCCCAATTTGAGGGTGCATTTTGAATTAAGAAACTAGCTCTACATGCTGGATTACACTTCTCACATAATTACGCATATTTCCAACCCATTTTGCCATAATTATGAGTAATTACAATAGAGAGAATTATACCCAATATGCCCATTCCTAATATCTAACCACAATACTTCCTTGGCCCTTCAGAGAAACGAAAGAAATACTTTCCACACCGGAGCAGATTAGGCTGTAGACCTTTATTCTAAAGACAAGGAAATAGACATGTTTCGACCCACAGGATATTGTACATGTAACGTGAAGTGCAAAACACAATCAACTCTACTGTCTTATTTGCACATCACCCAGATAAAAACATAAAGAAGAGGATACTTAATGATATAGTTGATATCTCACATTTCGTGTTCATATATGAATCATATTTTTTAATACAGAACCAGTGTACTTCTGTCTTGCAAGAAGTACAATGTTGCTCTTTGGTCAGAGGGATTGACAACTAACCTCTCATTTTACTGTAATGATGTAATGCCTCCTGTTGTGCAAATCTAAGTTTCCTATTTTCTTGGGGGATTTCATTGCAAAGCTGTATGAGGTTTCCAACAAACATGTCACTGAAAACATTAATATTATTTTTCGCTCTTTGTGGTATATATTTAAATTTTGTGTGAAATTAGTTTGTGATGTCAAATCTGTTCTGATTCCATATTCAGTCAATAATCTGATGCTATAGCATTGAAAGGGTTGCCTGAGGCAATTTCATTGTCAGGATTGATGTAATGGAACAAGATGTACTATACATCTAAAGTCTCAATATCAGAGTTGCAAACTGGGAAAATGAAATCAATTCCGCTCCAGCCTGCTCTCAGGCAAATATTTTGTGCACTCCAATTCCTGGCCAATGGAGGTTTCCTGAGGGTCAGTGGGTACACTGTGGTATCTTAGAAGAAAGAAAACAAGATGCTTGTGTGAAAGGTACTGAATTGCATCACCAGGCGAGTGCACTGGTTTAATTTATGTTTGGGCGAAACTTTAATTATACTGGGATAATTTAACTAATAATTGTGCATTAGCCTTCTGGTGCAAAATTACCTAAAATGTGCAGCTTATGGCCTTGATAATCATAGAGCATATTATCAAGGCCATTATCGCCGCTTTATTAGCGGTTTCCTGCCGATAAAAGCGGCAATAATGTATCGCCTGTCCTTGATAAAATGCCCCCTAGTGCACTGAGAACCACTTCAACAGTTTATGCTCTGGAAAGGGGTGTGTGTTAGAGTCTGTGTATGAGGGAAATATGTGTGATGTCTGACTGTGAGTGGGGAGAAGAGGACAGAGGTTCATAAATGGGGACAAATAAAATAATTTTGGGAGACAGGTTTTGAGTTCTTATCTGCCCTTATGTTGCGGTTCCTTGGAGCAAGCAGGGAATACAGTGGGTTGGCGTGCTCCTCGAAAGTGACGATGTGAACCTGGAATCCAGGTTCACCTACAGAAAGAGCATTTGGAATCTGAATTCTGGAGAACTTCTCTATCACTCTTTTCTCGTCCTAATTTATTTTTCTTGATGTACCCTGCATAGCGGGCCTCCACACCAAAAATATTGACAAAGCCGGTCAGCTCCGGCCACATGGTCACATTCTATTCTCCCCTGAGGGAGTATTGAGTCGGATCATACAGCTCCTTGCAATGATCAACAATAAAGACATCCACAAGGTCTGTCTCCCCCCAGCCTAGGGTTAGTGCTGTATTTATGTGACTGTAGAACAAATGTGCGGTAAGTGTGTGGGGGTGACCTGTTCTCAGGACACCCCCGCGCCGCAAGGCCACCAGCTGTGTGTGTGCCCCTCACCTCGCTTCTGCCCACAGCCTCGCTGTGCCTGCCTGACTGCTCCCTGTCCCTCCGCCGCACCTTGCGTGTATGTGATTTACTCCTCGTTTCTTAACTGGGTTTTTTGCCTTTGATTATTGTTATCTGCTGTCCCCTGCACGTGATTGTATTGTACTGCCCCTCCGCCGCACTTTGCGTGTATGCGATTTACTCTTTGTTTCCTAACTGTTTTTTTTACTTTGATTGTTGTTATCTGCTGTCCCCTGCACGTGATTGTATTGTTGCCTGTTATTTAGTCCCCCTGTGCCAGCCCCGCTCCCTGCTTCCCATCGCCGTCCAAGCGGCCACGCCCCCTTTTCGTTTTCTACCCTGCCCGCTCCCGCCTTCCAGCTGCTCCTCCCTCCCTCCCACTTCGCCATAAATGGCGACCGCGCGTACGCGCAGCGGGCACGCGGATTGTGCGCTGAAGGCGCGCCAAAGGTAAGCCCGTCTGCAAGCGTCCGCGCCTGGACCGCGCCCAGTGCCAGGACCCCTGGTCCCCAGCGATGCAAGTGGACCCGACAGACCTACGACGCCGTGGCTCTCAAAGCACTCAATGCCGGCCGAAACCCCACCTGCTGCCGAGCTGCCCCAAGACGCACTCACGGACCCTTCACCTGCACAACCTGCAAGTTCACCTGCCTCCGAACCTGCACCATGCCCGCCAAGCCAAACTCCAGCAACGACCTCAAGTGCATCCTGCTCAACACTTGCTCCGTCCACAGACACGCTGTAGAACTCTGGAACCTCCTCGACACAACATCACCAGACATCGCCTTCCTCACTGAAACATGGATGAATGCCTCCTCAGCCCCCACCACCACCCGCAACAGGTTCCTCACAGGAGCTGGAGCAAGATCACTGCCGACCAGCTCACCACCTCCCTCAGCCAGAACCCACCCGCCAGCACATCGGACGCCAACATAGCAGCCCGCAACTTCACGCAGTGGCTGACCGCCTGCGCCGATGACCTCGCACCATTGAAGAACCCTCCCAGCAGACCCAGAAGCAAGAAAGCCCCTTGGTTCACCAACGAACTCAAGGACTCCAAGAAGACCTGCCGCACCCTCGAGAAAGCCTGGCTCCATGACCGGACCACTGACAACATGACCGCCCTCAAACATGCCACCCGCAAGCACCACCAGCTCATCCGCGCCAACAAGAAGAAATCACTGAAAGAGCGACTGGACAACAACGCCCATGACAGCAAGGAACTCTTCAGCATCGTCAAGGAGTTCTCCAACCCCAGCACTGGCAACAACAACATCACTCCTTCACAAGATCTCCCTCGCCTCGTTCTTCCACCGCAAGATTGCCGACATCCACAACAGTTGCGGTGCACCATCCACGCTCCCAACCACCGAACCAACGAACCCCACTGCCACCCTCCACACCTGGACCACGGTGACCACCGAAGACACAGCCCGCACGATGAACACCAGCAACTCCGGCCCTCCAACTTAGCCCTGCCCCCACCACATCTTCAACAAGGCCGACTCCACCTTCGCACCCCAACTCCGGCACATCATCAACACCTCCGTCAACACCGCCACCTTCCCGGAGAGCTGGAAGCATGCTGAATTCAGCGCCCTACTGAAGAAACCAACAGCGGACCCAACCGTCCTCAAAAACTTCTGACCCATCTTGCTCCTCCCTTTTCCCGCCAAAGTCATCGAGAAGATCGCCAACAAACAGCTTGCTGCCTTCCTCGAGTCGAACGGATCCCTCGACCCCTCGCAGTCCGGTTTCAGAGCCAACCACAGCACCGAGACCGCCCTCATCACAGCCACCGATGACATCCGAGCCCTGCTCGACAACGGGGAAACAGTGGCACTCATCCTCCTGGACCTCTCCGCAGCATTCAACACCATCTGCCACCGCACCCTAGTCCAACGCCTCGACAACGCCGGCATCCAAGAGAAGGCACTGAAGTGGATTATCTCATTCCTCGCCGGAAGAACACAGAGAGTCTGCCTCCCCCCGTTTTCATCCGAGGCCACTGAAGTCATCTGTGGAGTCCCGCAAGGATCATCACTCAGCCCCACCCTCTTCAACATCAACATGAGACCCCTAGCCGCCATCGCACGCCAACACAACCTCAACATCATCTCCTACGCCGACGACACCCAGGTGATCCTCTCCCTCACCAGAGACCCCGACTCCGCCAGAACCAGCCTACACGAAGGGATGAAAGAGGTCGCCGAGTGGATGAAGAACAGCCGCCTGAAACTGAACTCAGACAAGACGGAAGTCCTCATCCTGGGACCATCACCCTCCGCCTGGGACGACTCCTGGTGGCCTCCAGCCCTGGGCACCACTCCCAAGCTAACCGACCATGCACGCAACCTGGGCTTCATCCTGGGCTCCTCCCTCTCGATGACCAGACAAGTCAACGCCGTATTCTCATCATGCTTCCATACCCTTCGCATGTTCCGCAAGATCTTCCGATGGATCCCGACCGAAACCAGGAAGACGGTCACCCAGGTCCTTGTCACCAGCCGACTGGACTACGGAAACACCCTCTACGCCGGAACCACAGCCAAGCTACAGAACGCATCCGCCCGTCTCATTCTGGACATCCCCCGACGCAGCCACATCTCCGGCCACCTGAGGGACCTGCACTTGCTCCCTGTTGACAACAGGATCACGTTCAGGCTCCTCACCCACGCACACAAGTCTCTCCAAGACCTGGGCCCCAAGTACCTCAACGACCGCCTGACCTTCTACACGCCCACCCGCCAGCTACGGTCCACCAGCCTTGCCCTCGCAACCGTACCACGCATCCGAGGAGCCACCGCCGGAGGCAGATCCTTCTCCTACCTGGCGGCCAAGACATGGAACTCCCACCCCATCCACCTCCGGCTGACCCAGGACCACCTCGCCTTCAGGAGACAACTCAAGACCTGGCTGTTCGAGCAGTAGTGGACCCCTTCCCCCAAGCGCCTTGAGACCCTTCCGGGTGAGTAGCGCGCTATACAAATGCTGTGATTGATTGATTGATTGATTTGGGTCAGGTGTATGGTATTTTTCTATTTCCTTTCATTTGGAGTTCTCAACCCAAGTGGAGGAGGTCCACTGGTTTGGAAAACTCGACCATCAATCGTAATTAAGAAATGTGCAATATTAATCGCATTACGGTCATCGTTTCTGGCATAGCAAGCCAAACACCCTCATGAGAGACTTGTAACTATACAACCAGCTGGCACTTTACACCTAGAATTGCAAATCTCATGTAGACAAAGATGTCTAAATACATATATCTACGTGTGATTTCACATCGTGAGTCAGCCTCATGAGCTCCATCTCTGTTCAATATCCAAAATACCAACATATGCTTTTACTGAATTCTACAGTTCAATCTTCAAATTAGAACAACCGGAACAGGCGTATGCACGTTTGTTTCATAGAAGCAAGTTAATAACGACATCTACAAAGTTTTGAGAGTTTCCAGAAATCATTCCTTATGTATGTGTACCATTACCTAGCAGTATGTTTTGTACAGAAATTGTCATAAATTTCTTTTTACACTCTCTGATCACATGATTTGGTGCCAATCCATTTTCTGGTAGCTCTGCAGTTTAATGATTTGATCTATGCATTCCTGTTCTGTAAAAGTGCTACTTCTTTAAAAACTTTCTGTATACACAATAATATCTAATTAAATGCCTTTGGAATGTTGTATCCCCACCAGCTATCTATCCAGGGTAAGTGAGATTAGCACATGACTGCTGTTGTAATTGCATAGTTTGTCAGTTATGCTGCCACTAATGTTATTTTAAGAGCACATACAAGTTTCCATGATAGATAATTTAATTTAAGTCAGGCACGTCAGCAATGAGTCATCAAAATGAAGCGTCAGTGGAAGTGATTTCATGTGCCCTTTAATGCTTGAGAACACGATATGACGTGTCTTTTTGCCTGCTATGCATTTACTGAATGGAGTAACCTTGATCCTTTGACCCTTTTCAGAATATATGAACTAATACCACTGTACGAAACGAAAACATACAATGCAGTCAAAATTACTAAAATAAAATATTATCAGATGCACGTTTAGCTCCTGTTCATGAATTAACTTGGGTACTGCCACAAAAGGTAGTTTTAAAGCCTTAATATGACATGAATGTGGGCAAGACATATAAGAGGCACAGCCATTGCACATCATGTACAAATCATCTCCATTTACTGCCAAAAATGTCCAACTACGACCTCCATTGCTTAGGCATATTCTCAATATACCTAGGCACACTCTCAACAGCAAAGATTAAACTACTATGTAATGAGGTACAGTTCCAAATACTGAGCAATAGCCAAGGAGATACAGCCACATCTGGCTCCTAGTCACTGCCTTCATATGACCAACACACATACAAATTTCAAACACAACTTGAAATGATTAGGTAAAGCCTTTTACAGCCCAACATGTCCAAGTTACAACCTCTCTTTTACATTTTTACTCATCATCTAGTGCTGACATGGCCTCAAATGTCTTCATTTCCAAGGCTACTCTAAGAATAATTCAAATGCCAATGCACTACATTAAATGCTCAAACAAAATCCAATTTGCCCAACGTCAGCCTCAGTTGCCCAAGCAGAGTTCCATTGTCCAGACACAGCTTTATGTGCCTTATTTATCCCCTTTTATACCTTAAAGAAAACTTCTGCCTCAATGGTAGGATGTGCCACATGTTCTACAGAAGGCACAACACCTACGGTGTGTTTGTAATGCCACATATGTATACTCAAAAATAGAATAGGGGGACCCTTGTAGGATGGAGGCAGTTGCTCCTGGGTACAGGTAACTTTAAAAAATGGGGATGTTAGTTGACTGGGTTGTGAGCTCCAGTCAATTAAAAGCCACAATCCGTGGCAGAGTGAACCACAAAAGTTATTAAATTAACCTGTGCTTAACCCTGGGTTGCTTGCCACAAAACGCAGTCAGGCTAAACATAGAGGCAATGAGTCAATTATTTATGCAGCACACAAACAGAAGTAAAGTGAAAACACAGCACAAAAAAAATGCCACACAATTTGTTAAAAAAAATAGAGCAAAATGTAATAAATGATTTGACTCCAAATTGAGAAAACTCCAATAAGTAGAACAGGAATTATGAATTGTTCACATTTTTAGTATGAACTAGAGCCTAAGTGATAAAAATCGCCATCCGCTAACATGGGTCAAAGTCTAAAAATATTGCCAGCTGCAATGTAGCACGGTTTGGATAAAAGTAGGTGATTTTTCCCTGTCAGTGCTTACCTTTGGACTTAGAAGAATTTTCCAGAAAACATGTTCTGAGAAAGTAAAGTAGAGCAGAGCAAGGTTGCTGGTGGTGTACGGGGAGGGAGTATCATCTTCGGCGAGCCTAGGGTGAAGATTTCTACATTCAGACTATGGGCCTTCTTACGATGTCGGGAAGACGACACCGTTGCAGAAAGGAACCGGTCGACCTCAGGTCGGTAGTTCCAACTGCACTTTTATGATGCAACCGCCCATAGGGCAGTCGTAAACATCCATTTCACAGTGAAAGCTTGTACGGCGGGCAGAAAAGGACTGCAGCACAAGCTTCCATAAAAAAATGGATGTTTTCAAACATCCCTGCACCATGTGGCAGGCACCTCATGTGTGCTTGCCACAAGGTGCAAGGATGTTTAGGAGGTCACCATAGTTCCCCCCAGGCCCTAATGCGGAGAGCCTGGGGGAAGTGTGCCTTGCTAGGGGACCAAATGTAAATTTACGACAGCCTTCAAATGTCGGAAAGACCAACATGGAATGGCTGTCTGAAACCGACATCATAACCCGACAGCGGAGCTGCCATCATTAAGGGATTATGCAGACTTTCTGATGGTCTGACAGGCACCTTGAGCCCATCAAAAACAAAGTCAGAAACCCCACGCAGGTTTAACTCTGACCGATGTCATACTAATATGGCAGTCAGACTTTAAACCTACCATTTCGGGCAGAAAGCCTTTGAACACTGGTCAGCGTCTTTCCGTCAGACATTGTAATCAGGCCTTTAATCCTTTTTTTATAAGTTAAAAATCTCCAACGGGATGAGTCATGAGGCTGAAGACAATTCCAGGGGCCTGGATACCCCTTTCGCGAAGCTCCGCTGAAAGGATTTGTTGCTGGGGAGGAAAATTAGGCGGGAGAATCTATAAAGTCAGGCTGACCAGCGATGAATGTTGGGCTGATTAACTAGCAGGTTGGTATCAGCCTCCTCTCAGTTCTCAGAGCAGCTTTTTCGAAAAAAAATGTAAGCCCCAAGTTCGGAATTTTTGCTATCTGGGCACCTCCTTCAGTACCACTACCAAATGGTTCAGGACTGGTAGGACACCACTCAGGGGTTCAGGACTCACTCAAGCTGGGTCCAGGTGCGGGTTCAAGATGGTGGAAGCCTTTTGTGTCCCTGTGTCTGTGAACAGTAGTCAGGAACACTAGCGCTTGGAGTCACTCTGGTAGTCATGGTTTCAGGTGAAGAAGCAGGTCTCAAACAGCAATCATGGCCTCTGAGGGTTCAAGGAAGGCTGCAGGCTGCAAAGCAGTCTTTCCAGGTACAGCATAGCAATCTTGCAGAGAGCACAGCAGGTCACACCAGTAGTCAATCCTCTGAGAGTCCTTCTGCAGGTCTAGAACGTGAACTGTAGAATGGGTAAGAGGGCCTTATTTTTATACTCTGTATCTCTTTTGAAGTTGAGAGAAGTTACTAGAGACTTCTCTTTGAAGTGCTTGGAATATCCAGACTTCCCTGCCCTAGCTCCAAATTGATTGCACTGACAGAGTGGAGGTGATAAGCCCTTTATATGAGGGGGAAATCAGCCTCTTCAGTTGCTAGTAGGGCCGTGGCCAGCTTCACCTACCCCATTCTGCCAGCAGCTGGCCCATTCAGGCACACCTTACCCCTCTATTGTATGACTGTCTGGGAGGAATTCACAGTCTGTCAGCTACACCCAGTCATGTGGCCCTGGAGGGGCGGAAAACATAAAATAGCTAAGGGCCGGAAAATCCAATTTATTTAACAGTGGCATTTTCTAAATTGTAACTTAAATCCAGCATTACAATTAAAGAGGATTTTTCAGTGCAGTTTCATAGGTACCAAAAATAAACTGCTTACATAGCTCCAATCAAAATTTAGCACTTATTAAATGTAGTAAGGCAACCCAATGTTACTCTATAAGACAGGTAGGCTTCAAAGTAGGGAAAACTAATTTAGGATTGTTTCACTATCAGGAATTGTAAAATATATAAGTACATTTCCAACCTTTTAATAGTAATGCATTCTGCCCTATGTGCTGCCAAAAGCCTACGTTAGAGGTGACTAATATGTATTAACCCCATAATTGCTGCCGTTGGCCAATATCCGACGGCAGCACTACCTCCCCAGTGCTGCCGTTGGCCATGGGCCGACGGCGCCCCACCCGCACACAAAAACGCCCGCACCGCAGCAGAATTACGACCGCGGTTAACGAGTTAAAAGGGGAGGTTAAGGTTTGGCAAAGGGAATATATTGCCAAGTTGAAATGGCAATTTAAAACTGTATTCCGGCAGCAACGGCAGGCTTGGGATACGTTTGGTGCTACTTAGGTGGGTGGCACAATAAGTGCTGCAGGTCAACTAGTACCGTTTAATTTACAGGCTCTATGTATATTGTATAGCCCTCTACAAGGAACGTATAAGTAAATTAATTATGTCAATAAGGTGTGAGCCAATTAAACTATGTTTAGGGGAGTGAACACAAGCCTTTTAGCATGGGTCAGCAGTGGTCTTAAGGCCAACAGAAATGAGTTTTAGCACAAAATGAAGGAAAGTAGGTAAAACGTTTGGGGGAAGACCAACCTAAAGTTGACAGGTCTAACACTAACTCAATACAAATATCTCCCAAAACTGAAAAGTCTCTATTCTGAAATAGGATGCATTAAACACAAAAAGTAGGCTCCTAAATCTTCAGGATATTCACCTAAGGGCCTATTTATGAGGCTGTTTGTGCCAGTTTTGCACCATGCAACATGATGCAAGAGTGATGAAAGCCCTAAGACAGATTTTGAAGCCTTCCTATTTGCGTGGCTTTGGGTGGCTCTAAAAATCTGGAGTAACACAACACAGCACAAATCATTGCATTGTGTTACTCTGCCCTGGGAAAGTGTCCATGGGTGTTGCGTTGGTGTTTCCACACAAATCCAATAGATTTTTATGCATCCCCAGATTTACAAGAGCTTGTAAACCTGGGGATGTGCCAGAATCTTACACCTTCTCAGTGGAGGCATTACAAGGAGAAATATCTAAATTTTCCTTTTTCTTCCTCTTCTAAGTGTGCTGCATCCTGCAGCACACATGGAAAGCAGAATATGCCTCCAGGGATTGTTTTTGTACAGAAAAATGTCCCTTACTGCACAAAAACAATTCTGCATGCAACACAGTCACCCTTGCACCATGGTGTAAGGATGCCTGCATTGGCAATAGGAAAACAAAAGTGCATCAGTGCAGTGTATTGGACAGGAATGCACTGCATTGGCTTAAAAATGGTGCATTCCTGCCCTTTCCCTGACACGCAGTTTAGCACAGCATGGTGACTTACTGTGATTCACTGCACGACTATCCCATAAATGAGTTCCATAGCCAGTAGCATCCCAAGGTTCTCCATGTAGAGTTTGAAGAGGATGGGCAACATGATTGGTCCCCGGAGACCCACTGGTAATAGGGACATAATGAGACCTGAACATGTTCATGTGAATTGACTGCCTGGGTAGGAAGAAAACCAGTAAAGGAAACTGTCAGTGAATCACACTCAGCATTTCAGGGCATAAATGAGGTTAGTTAGGATGATCAACAGTGTCAAAGGTGGCTGAGACATACAGCAAAATCAGCAAGCAGTGTTCATGCATATCATCAGTCAGGAGGGAATGATCTGTGATTTGCAATGGAGCCTCCTCGTTTTTATAGCTTTAGCCAAAGATACATTGGTAGTTCAGCAGATGATGAATGGTGTTGACATTAACTAGATGTAATGCACAGACCGATTTATCGATGATTCTGCTGACAAATGGTAGGTGAATGATAGGTGTACAGTTGGTGAGATCATCAAGGTCTGGTGTAGATTTTTTCAGCATTGAAAGGATCTGCATTTCCTTGAAAGCTTCTTCCAGGTGCCTTGAGTGATGGAGGCATTAACTTTGTATAGTGGCAAAAAAGCATATATGGAGAAAGATATGATGAAGGATAAGGATAAGACATCATGTTCATAGGAAGTGGCTTTGAGGGAGTTGAGCATATTGGTGAAGGCTGGTAAAGGCAGGTTATGAAGGATGATCACTGTGGGTAGCGGTGCTGAAGTGTGGGTGCAGGAGAATAAGAAGGCTTGATACCATTAATGCTCTGTTCGATCTTTATTTTTTTATTGAAGAAAAGTCTGAAGGTGTTACATGTGCCTGTGGGGTGAAGGACTGGATGTTGAGGAAGGGGCCTAATGAAGTGTTTGGTGGTCTTGAAGAGTGTTTTTTCAGTTGACAGTTGCAGTGATACATTTTAACTGCACGTCAATTGCCTGTCAAATAAATAAAATGTCATAAATAATCTTTTTTATCAAACTAAAGAATAACAGGGTATGACGTAACTGGAGGTGTCCTACTTGCATTGATTTGCTCATCTGTTCTTACATAGCTCGAATGGTCCATGTTTAAAAGCTTGTTAGTTCAAGAATGCTGTATGCGTCTATCTCTATATGCAACCCAAGATGAATGATCTGCATTGTGCATATGCCACAATGTTTCCCTATGTGCAGACGTAATTTTGAGGTGCTGTACATATTGTCATAAATGTGTCTTATTTAAAAAGATGAGCTTCTCATAGTAATAGTCAGATATTTCATAAAGGCCATGTCATGGTCTCCAATTCATTTAATCTCAGTTTATCCAATCCCATAGTTGCATTCATGTGTATTTGCAGGCAAACTTGTCCCTGTTGATATTGTGGTCACAGAAGACCCTGCACGCGCAAACACCTGGTTAAAAAATTGAACTGCCCTCTGAACAAATGGTCACTACTCTTCCACCATTATTGAGTGTCTGTGTCCTTCTTGAGGCGGAAGCCGGGAGGTTTTGATGCTCTGTTGTGCCTGTACTTTTAAACTCACTCGTAAAATTGTGCAACTGTTTAAAACTGTATTTTTAAATTCACTCGTAAAATTGCCTTAAACTGCTTGATTTAAGAAGCTTTTTATTGCGCACACCTTCCCCCCTCCTCTTCGCTGCCCAGGGCCACTCTCAGCCGAGTATTGACGCTGTGGTCCCGGGTACAGACTTACAGCAGCCATATTGAGTGTGGTTGTGATTTCTCGCGCTCTTGTTGCACATAAAAAGGGACGGCCATGCTTCCGCGCAGCGGACACGATCAGCGGGCACGCCGGACTCGCGCCGGAGTCATGCCAATGTCCTGCCTGTCTGCGCCCGTCCGCGCTGAGGATGCGCTGCAGGACGGGTTGGACGGTCTCCCCTGCTTTCTCACCAAGCAAGACTCAGGTTTGTTTACCACTCTGCTTTCACTAAGACCGCCACCACTGCCCTGTCATCACACATTATCTCCAGAGGGTATATCTCTCACCAAATGTGGCTGTAACTCCCCCCCACTCGCCCGTTTTAAACCTCCAGAACTGGCTTTCTTATCAGTGCCAGATCCCTGATTAAAAACAAAATCGCTTTTAATGATTTTGTGATACAAAGGAAACCTTCCTGGGTCTTCATTACTGAGACCTGGGGATCTACCTCGGCCGGCCCTGATCTAGTAGAGGGCTATGCCCTGACTAGAATGGACCCTGTTGATCGTAGGGGTGGAGGACTGGGAATATTGTGCAAAGATCGCTTTACTTAGCGTATCGACTCCCTCTCATCCCCCAAGGAGAATTTTGAGGCATTACATTTCACCATTTCACCATTCAGCTAGCTCCCTCTGTTTCCTTTGCTGGTATTCTTTGCTATAGGCCCCCAGGTCCAAAGACCAATTTCTGTCATAATCTACTTACCTTATTAGAACCTTTTATTAGCAAGCCCAAGTTCACTCTCCTAGGCGATTTCAATTTCCATCTGGAACTATTAGAGGATAACAACACTAAAGTTTTAATAGAGGGTCTAACTTCCTGTGGACTTAACCAACTAGTCAATGGCCCTACTCACACCGCTGAACACACTCTAGATGGCATTTTCTCCAACGATACCAGACTGGGGATCGGTACTCCAATTCCCCTGTCGTGGTCGGACCATTCGGCTATTCCCTTTCATCTCACCCTTACTCCTTCTTGTTCTGACTGAACCAATAAAAAAGGATGGGAGACTAGGAGGAACTATAATAACATATCTAATACTACACTCGCTCCCTTCCTGACAGACTTTCATCCCCTCTCTAGGCCTGATGCAAATGAGGCTGCTACGACTCTGTCGGCCGCCCTTACTAATGCCCTGGATTCGCTAGCACCTCTTAAAAATCACTACTCGGTCAGGAAGAGCCCCTCGTCACCCTGGTTCTCGGAACATCTAAGATGCGGCAGAAATGTAGACAGAAGGCCACTCCCAAAACGATTGAATCAGTGAATGAGTCGCAAGAGCTCCACGACAATATCGTAGGATTCTTCCACTCCAAAATCTCAGATATTTACATCTCTCTCAAATCCCTTAATACATCACTAGATGCCAATAGTACATTCCTGCCCTCTCCCCCCCTCTTTCACAGAAACCACTGATTCTGATTCCCTGCCCAATTTCTCCAGCTTCCCTCATTTATCGCATGAGGATCTAAATAACCTTCTCGATGCCACTAAATCTTGCTCTCCTCTCGATTCCCTGTCTTTTAAAAATCTTGAAAGCCTGTAGAAAGTCTGTCCTCCCTCCCCTCATGCACGTTATGAATATGGCCATTGATGAGGGATATTTTCCTATCCCCTGGAAATTGGCAGTTGTAAATCCTCTTTTAAAGAAACCTTCGCTCACTCCAGAAGTTTTAAAAAACTTCCGGCCAATATCTCTGCTCCCAGCCCCAGCAAAGATGCTTGAGGCCCACCTTAACTCTCATCTGACCACATATCTAGAGAAATCGTATCTTCTTGACATCTCCCAGCACGGGTTCCGTGCTGCTCACAGCACCGAGTCGTCCTCACTGTCATGGCTAATAACATCCGCACTGAGGTTGACAGATGGCGGACAACCCTGCTGGTGCTCCTCGATCTCACGGCAGCTTTTGATACCCTATCCCCTTCGATCCAGGTCGACCGGCTGAAGGGGATAGGGGTGAGGGGAAGTGCCCTGAGTCTCCTGTCTTCTTTTCTTTCACGGAGACAGCAAAGGGTCCAACTTGGTGGCTTTCTGTCTTCCTCCCATAATGTGCAATGTGGGGTACCTCAGGGCTCTGCCCTGAATCCCCTGTTATTCAACATCTATGTAACCCCACTTGCCGAGGTGATACGATCTTTTGGGTACCAAATTTTGTCTTATGCAGTCGATACCCAAATTATCATCTCTACTACCTCACCGACCACTGAGGCTGCATCCAAATTTCGAACTTGTATGGAAGCGGTCTCTCAGTGGATGGTGCGCAATTACTTGAAGCTCAACGGTGAGAAGATGGAGGTCCTAGTCTTTGGAGGAAATCCCGACATCTGGTCCAAGGATTGGTGGCCTCCTTCTTTGGGAGATTGTCCTCAACCCACCAATTCGGCCAGGAACCTTGGAGTTCTTTTTGACTTGGCCCTCTCCTTCGACCTCTAGGTAAATAGAACTGTATCTACCTGCTGCAATACCATCCGCATGGTAAAAAAGATTGCTCCCTACTTGTCATCTGATGCTCGCAAGCAGTCTACTGTTGCCCTGGTATCTGCCAGGCTTGACTATTGCAATGCGCTGTATGGGGGCATTAACAAGAAAGCCCTCCATCGTCTTCAGATGGTTCAAAACTCTGCTGCTAGGATGGTTCTTAACCTTCCAAGGCGATCATCCCCCACTCAAGCCAGAAAGGATCTCCATTGGCTACCCATACATGCCAGGATTTCATTTAAGCTTATATGTCTGGCCCACAGAGCCGTGTTCAGCTTTGGCTCCGATAGTATAAAGGCTCTGGTCAGTCCCTACTCTCCCAAGAGAACCCTTCGATCATCCTCAAGAAATTTGCTTGCGGTCCCCAGATTCAAACAGGCGAAATGGGGAGGAAGAGCCTTTTCCACTCTGGCCCCCAAATTGTGGAATAACCTCCCCCCCCGAGCTTTCCAACCAACCCTCTTTGACTACGTTCCGGAAGTTCTTGAAAACCTGGCTCTTCTCTAATGCCTATGATTAAACCTTTAAACTCACTATCACTCTTTATCTGTTTATGTAATTTCATATATTTACTTTATGTTTTAGTCTGCGCCTTGATGCCCTTTCGGCTAAGTCCACGCATTATAAATTACCCTTCATTCATTTATTCATTCACTACAAATCCACCTCAGTCTGTTGTCCAATTCTATCATGTGTATTCCGGAGGTAAAATTAAACCTTTGTTAAAAATAGCGAATAATCTTTCATATTTCTAGATCTGATCAACTACAACACCCTTATTATCAACATTATGGTGTAGACAGATCCTTTATCGTTGTAGCTTCTTACCTATAACCTCAAATCGAATCGCAGATATGTTTTCACTCAGGCTTCGGCAGACCAAATTGTGGAATAACCCCCCCCCCCCAAGCTTTCCAACCAACCCTCCTTGACTACGTTCCAGAAGCTCTTGAAAACTTGGCTATTCTCTAATGCCTATGATTAAACCTTTAAACTCACTATCACTCTTTGTCTGTTTATGTAATTTCATATATTTACTTTATGTTTTAGTCTGCGCCTTGATGCCCTTTCGGCTAAGTCCACGCATTATAAATTACCCTTCATTCATTCATTCATTCACTACAAATCCACCTCAGTCTGTTGTCCAATTCTATCATGTGTATTCCGGAGGTAAAAATAAACCTTTGTTAAAAATAGCGAATAATCTTTCATATTTCTAGATCTGATCAAATACAACACCCTTATTATCAACATTATGGTGTAGACAGATCCTTTATCGTTGTAGCTTCTTACCTATAACCTCGAATCGAATCGCAGATATGTTTTCACTCAGGCTTCGGCAGACCTCAATACTAGTACATCCATTATATGCCAAATTGTAATGGATATATTGTGACATAAACTACTTTCTTGGGGAAACAATTGTTGTGACATCTCTATTTTTACTATACCGACTTTACAGCAGACGCTCCTTGTTTTCAAAGCTGAAGGACAAACTACACATTTACCTTTTTTCTAATCGAATGTAACCGCCAGCATCCGATTTTCATATGATTTTGCGGTGGATTGGAAGATCTTTAAATTGTGAAATTGTGCCTCACTCTGCTGAGAGAAAGGATACAATAAGTTTTAATTTTGCATGAACCAATGAGTACAAGATCTTTACAGGTAATCGGAGAAACACATAATTTAAATTATTCTAGTCTTGAAGACTGGTGAACCCAGAAGTGAAAGTGCTGGAGATCTTATCCCATGATCATTGTCTACTTCTAACTAATACGATAATGTAATGTGATGTGACTGGGCAGAGGATGGTTTCTGCTTCTTTCCACCTCAGCCCCATCAGATGCAAGAAGGAGGCTGTTGAACTCCTGGCGAGAGGCAGGGACCAAACAGCAGATATTAAAAGTGTGTTATATTTAAGACACCAGGGGGGATATGTACAAGGAAGTGGAGGAGAAAGGCGTCTCTCACCTTCACTTCTGAAATGCAAGGCTGCACCATATTTACAAGAATGTGGTACAGCCTTGCGTTTCCCCCTGCAATGGCGCTAAGTTTAGTAGCTTAGCGCCAACGCTGGCACCCTTGCAAGATAGAGCAAGGGTGTCTCTGTGCAGGGGAGGATTGTTTATGTGTAAGTAGGTGTCCCTTCCTGCACATAAACAGTCCTAAAATGCCATTCTGTTACTTTCATGTGTGCTGCTTCATGCAGGACACATGCAGGACACAGGAAATTGACAATTAGCATTTTTTTAAAGTTTGTTTATGTACAGGAAGGGACACCATCCTATACACAAACTAACAATGGCAGCACACATGAAAAAAGCAAAAACAAGAGGAAATAATGAAATTCTCCTCGTTTCACCATCTTAGGTCCAGTTTTTACCTGGTCTTAATTTTGGCGCTGCCTCCCATGTATGCAACCCTTGTACATAGGGGGCAGTGTCAAAATGAATAGGTGGGGCGGTGGAACGTCCACAGCAACACCCACTGCCCACCCCTTCATGCTAACCATAGTTTGAAAGGTGGTTTTATGTCCAAGGCAGCAGTAAGTTTCAGCCTTTAGTTATTAGCTGTTAGCAGTGATCAGCAGCGTTTTCACCCGCGATTAGTACATCTTAAGAAACCGGTGATCCAATCATAGCATCGATTCATGCTATCGAACTCTGACCAGCCGCTTCCTTGAGACAGGGCCCATACATTTCATTACCAACACACTGCTTCAAAGGGAACTCCTGTTTCCTCTTAGTTGGACTCCTTTATAGCCTGACACTATGTGCTCAGCATGGTTTCCCCTGACGAAGGGACGCCCCAGTCCTGAAATGCATCGGCTATCTCTTTTAAACATTGTTGTATATTATTTCATATACTGTTCATGATGCAATGACTACAAGTTATGATTTCTAAATCTCATGTTGTATATTGGTTCAATTATAAGCTTTCCTTGACATGGCGACGATGTTCAATTATGTATAAGAAGATTTTATTTATTTATTTTATTTTAGCGATTTGTAAAGCGCCTGGTGACCCGAGGGCATCCCCGCGCTATAATATTTATGGAGACCAGAGGACAAAAAAGGAGATACAATTCATTACAGTATTTGCATTGAAACACTGGCCTTATTTCCTCCATTTATTGATTATTAGGTTGATTCTTAGAAGAGGCTTCACCAGTAACACAGTGTGCAGTGTATACTACCTCGTTGGCTAGTAATTCTTGTCCTTAAACCACAACACTTGTACAGACAGCAAGCGTCACACTGTAGCACCATTGTTTACAACTTACAGAATTAAGTCCACATAATAAAATAGGTGTGCGCCTCCTTTCCCTTCATGTCAAGGCAGCAGTAAGCCACGTTAAGTGGCTCAACGCTGCCTTGTACATATGGCGCAGCCCCTCGGGCCACCAAAACGTCACTATAGGTGACGTTGTGGTGACGATAGAGGCTTGTACATATGACCTCAGATATGTCAACATTGGAGATATTCACGGCATGATTTACAATCAAAATGGGCAAGGAAAACTGGATATGGTTGCACAGAATGAATGGGGGGAAATAGTGGCAGTTGTTATGAGATATTAGTTTTGGCTTGACAGGCCAGTCTGAACAATATTAACCCCAATGCTCATCCTTTCTGTTACATTTACCTTAGCATCCCAGCTTTCCCACTTTTCTGAATTTCATGTTTCTGAGCAAGTCACTAACCCTACACACCTGCCATTTCTATCTACCAAACTTGGGAGCAAGTAGAGGAGAAGAAGTGATTTGGATCTGTTAGGACCCAAAGGGATTTTGTGTTGTTTACTCTTCTAACATTTTTTCTCTCCTCTATTCCCTCCGAGCCCCCTTGATTCTGTGTCTTCCACATGCACACACCCACTTGCTTACTATCTCTTCACTACTCTTCCCACTGTCATGACCGGCAGCTATTGTTCCTCATTCTGCATTTTCATGCCGTTTAATTCCTGTGCCCTATATGTTGGGACGCCTATTCCCAAACTTCTAACCAGCCTATTCCTCCTGCCACTCAAGCCACCCTTCTGGTGCTACCCCCCTCCCCCTCCCCCCCCTCCGAGAGTTTTCTCCAGGCCTGTGCAGGTTCCACGTCTGCAGGGCTGTCTGTCAGCTCTATGTGCCTATCAGTTTGGTTAACTACATGTTAAAATATATTTGCTCATCAAATGATCAACATGCACACAATTTGACTGCACTATTTCACGATATGCTCCCTGCTTTGCGATTCAAAACCGAGTAAACCATTTTTTGAATTCACTCTAAAGGTGCAACTGTTGTGGTTAAATGTTGGACTCATGTTCGGCTCTGTTTTTAAACCCGAATTATGCTCACGAATTCGGTCTGCTCCTTTTATTGTGTGACAATGCAGGAAATGTGTAAAAAATCCCTTTTTCAAAAAGTGTGAAATAACTAGCGGCTTAAATCCATCCTTTGATGAGAGCATATGTGGCAAAACACACATTAATTACACCTATTTTAGGACCCATAAATAGTAGTCCCATTTTCACCCAGTCAAGGTTGTATAGGTTCCATATTGCACTATTTTTCACAATCACACCATGAATCTCATATAGCGACTCATCTTGGCAAAACCAGGATGAGGCGCTATGTAGAGTGGATGGATGGAGAGTCCTAAGAGAGAACAGGCACAGATACTAAGCAGTTTCAAGGTTTGGTCCTGAGCTTCTGAACGCTGCCGTCCCACATCTGAACTTTCGCCACAGTCACTTTAACCAGGAGCAGTGCCAGAGGTGCGCATGCATAAACGGACATGGAGCAGAGAGATTGGACTCAAAGATGGTGATAGAGGTGAGTAGAAGCAAGGATTGGTTCAAAGAAGAAACAATGCAATAGGATAGATTTTACTGAAGGAGGTGCAGGCAGATGCAGCCGCGTGGCAAAAAGAGAGCGCGAAAGATGGCAGCCATGAAAATAGAAGTAGAAGGGGCGGTGTGGTAGTGGTTCAAAGGCTCTGTATGCTGAAAGACTCTAAGAGGGACATAGAGAATAGTAAAGATCAAAGCTTAAAGATGCATCAATAGTAAAAGGATCCCCGAATACCGCAAGCCGGAAAGAGGTAAATTATAGAAAAAAATAACGGAAAAAAAAAGCACGGGCACATCTGTGAAAAACAAAGACATCGATTGGTCAGCCAAAACGAGATACTACGGGGCAGATTTACAAGGTCTGGCGCATCTCTGCAAATCAGCAGGGATGCGCCTGAACACATGTGACACCCAAAACCACCCGTGCGTCACCACTGATGCGTCGCATTGTAAATGCAGCGCACTGTGGCGCACGGAAGGTCAGATGCGTGTCGCATCCCCTGGCGTAAAGGTAGAGCATTGCTGGAGTTGCGTTGTAAGTACGACGCGGCTCCAGCAATGCTCAGGGGTGCCCTATGCCTAACATGCTGCGTCACTCCTTACGCGCAGGGTTTTGACGCAGCATGGCTGTAAAAGTGACTCAGTGAAATCTTGTAGATTTCACTGCGTCACTTTTACGAGGCGTTCCTGTGACAGAAAGCCCACCCTGCGCCGGAACACCTACATGAAACGTGACGCAGGTTTCATGTGGCACAGGGCTTTACAACGTGACTCATCTCCCTAGCTGCGTCACGTTGTAAATAAGGCGCAACATGGTGCATGGTTTACGTCGCCGCTGCTTCTCAGAATTGACACAACAGCGGTGTAAATGTGTTGCAAGGGGCTTGTAAACCTGCCACTACAAATGTAACATGAAGATCTCCAGTGCGAAGTTTAGGTAAGGATTTGTTACAACTGACCATCTATAAATGGCATAGGTGCGTGCACAATATACATGTTTGCAGCCGATAGGGTGAACTGGTCCTGTTATGATTTTTTTTCCAAAGCAATTCATCTATAACCGAGATTACCCATTGTGATGTGAATACGAATCAAGAAAACGATATTTACTTCATTCCGAATACGACACTTAAACGTTTAGATAAAATTGTTAATTGTTTTCAAATAAATAATGAAAACAACTAATAGCCTGCAGCTGTGCAGTATCCAAAGTACCTAAATAATTACCTGACTTTGTGTACTTCTCAGCCACATAAACAGATACCCTTATTCAAAATGCTGAGAACACTATCAAAGTATTCTTCGCCGTTGCTGTGCTTCGCTAATCCAAGCAAAATTATTTTCATCATGTCATCTGTTCATGGCAAAATGCAACTGTGAATTTCTAACAAAGAAAATGCTGATGAAAAAGGTGTTCGAGTTGATCTCTGCAACTTTATAAAATACCTGCTCTGCAGTCTAAACTTTTGTAAACAATAATACGATGGCTGACACTGTGCTGCACTCTTGGGAATTCAGCCTAGGTTTGCATTTCAAGAATATTTGAAATAGCATTACACACGAGAATGCACGCTAAATGGAAACAAGTAAATATACCATGCCAAATTAGGGACATATTTTGTCGACCAAGCGTTTTAAAGATGTTACATTCTTAGTTGCCTTAAAAGAAACAGTGATTCAAATCATTGAAAGGCAATCCCTGTAGAATCCTCTTAGAACACCTTTTAAGAATAGCATAGAATACCATGTGTATTTGTAAAGCTCACGGTCAGCCGTAGGCATCTTGTGGCTGAATAGCAGATGTTCACTGTTACCCAACTAAATGGTACTCATTTTATTGACCTCGGATGGATGAAAGGTAAGTGGACCCGCTGGATTTTGAACCTGTGACCATGAGGTCCACTGAGCCACCAGACCCAGCTTTGGATGAGGTTATGGTTTATGGCAGGAGGGTGTGTGAATAAACAAGGGTATAAATAACTGCCTCCGTGCATTCTGAGTGACACTCTGATTTGCAGAAGAATACTTCTCCAAGTGCTGTGACATCTTCCCTCTGAATTATTGTCACATTGGGAAATATGCCTCCTTTTTCTCTCTGGCTAGTCTGGAGATTTGTCTTTGAGATGTAAGAGAACACTTCTGGACCAGAAACTGCCTTCTCTTGCAACCAATGTAGGATTCTTATCCATTATAAATGCGCTCTTGCCTACAGGATTATTGCTGCTCCAAACATCCCCCTCCCAAAAGTCACAACAATACCTGTTATCTGAAGGGTACCGATTCCCTGGGCAAACCTGACAGCAGTTTTCACTACCTGCCTGGAGCTGAGATTTGGACATTGGATTGAGTGAGGCATGCACCTTCAATTTAAAAGTTGCCTTTATGTATCCCTTCAATCTCTGCTTTTACTCAGCGGTGCAACTGCAAACCTCCAGAAGCTTGGATGTCACTGCAAATGAAATGTTACTTAGGAGTTTTTAGACCTGACAGCCTTAGTGTGGTCTTCCCCTCAACTTTTTGCCTTCCTCCTCTACCTTTTCCCACCTTGTTGTGCTGGTATTAGGACTCTGCACACTTTACCACTGCTAAACACTGGTAAAGTGTCTATGCTCTCTGTCCTAAACATGCAAACATTGGTTTACACCCAACTGGCATATTTAATTTACTTATAAGTCCCTAGTAAAGTGCACTACGTGTGCCCAGGTCTGAAATTAAATCACTGATTGTGCAACCCTCTTAAGTAGCCCTTCTAAGCATGTCTCAGGCTTACCATTGTAGAGCCTGTGTGTGCAGTTCACACTTCCATGTCGACCTGGCAAAATAAACCCTTTTCCAGGCCTTAACCTTCACTTTTTCTACATATAAGACACCCTAAGTTAGGCCCTGGAGAACCCAGAGGGAAGGGCAATTGGGGAGAGGAGTTGGCCTAACGGCAAGGGCGGTCTTCCTCCAATCTGGGGAACTGGGTTCAAGTTTCAGCAATGACGCTGAACATCCTGTCTCTGGGCAATTCACATAATCTTCCTGTGCCTAACAAAAATGAATGTGTCCTCATGTAATGCAACTGATGCTATGTAAAGCACTCTGATACCCAATTTGGGTCAAGTTTGCACTATATAAAACTCTGTTAAAAAAGGCACAATGCATTTGAAAAACACGGATTACCTAATTAAATTGTATGTGTAATTCCCAATTGGGAAGAGAAAAACCCTTGAAATCTGGTGTCTCTGTAATCACAATTTAAAATCCAAGCTGATTGAGATTTTAAATTGCAATTCTGAAAATTACACTTTTAGGAACTTGTTATTTTCTTGCTTTAGCCACTTGTTGCCTGCAGCCTATCTCTGATTTCATGACTAGGTGTAGTTGGTAGTTGGGCTTTGTGTATTCCCCCTAGACAGTCACACACAATGGGAGCTTCAGTGTGACAGGCTGGGCTAACCTGCAGAACACATGTGCACTTCAAAGGCATGTCGATGAAGTGTGCTCCACTGCAAAGGCACCAGTGGGTATAAGTACTAGACCTCAGACACTACCAAGATAGTACACTTCTGAACCTGTAGATTCTCAGCCAGAATGAAGGACAGCTGTGCTGCTGAAAGTCTGCCACTCTGCTGGACTACTGCCCTGCTGAATTCCTGTTTAGTAGGGCTGGCCTGCTGCCCTCCTGCCTGGGTGAAAAGGACTGTACCTGCAGCATGAGGGACTCCAAGAGCTAGTTGGCTGGCCTCCTGATCTGAAGCCTCAGGGACAGAACAGTTTTCCAACACCTGCACCTGGACTCTGCCATCGGTGAGTCTGCCCTGCCAAGTAGTGCAACCCCAGTCCTGCACCCTTGGAAGTGGAGCTAAAGGGCTTGCCAGTGGAACTGATGCATCGTCTCTGCTGAGCGAAACATCCCAAGCAGAACCAACAGAACTCCTTGGCTGAGTGGAGCATCCCTAGGAAGAACTAACGCATCGCCAATGTTGCATTGATTTTACCCATTGCAAAAGACTCTCATCACCACAGCCTCCCGCATCTTGGGAGTGATGCATCGCCTTTGGAACCACCACTGAACAACACTTTACCCACTGTGAGCTCCCACATTCTTCATCAACAGCAGCCTCGAAGATGACATAAAAATTCTGCATCGCAGCTTCACCACTCATCGGATTCAACTCATTGCCTCAATCGCGCCTCGCATCCTTGGTGCCTGACTTTGCATTACAAGCCTTATTGACAGGATCCTCGCTGACAAATCATAAGGACCTTGCCCCGCAGCCTCACCACTTCTCTGAACGGACATATCACCTCTGCTGCGCGACACATCTTTGGCATGGGTCCACGCAATGCATTGCAACCAGGAGCGCGAAATCCAGGTAAGTCCGTTTTGCACAATTTACCTATTGACTGGACTGGGCACATATGGTCTGGACTCCAGCAATGGGAAAGTACTTGTAGTCGGTATGTTTTCACTTGTCATGCAAATATGTACATTTAAAACTTGTGCAGTCAAAACATATACACCTGCATCGACACGTATGAAAAATATTCCCTGCCATCAGAAACATCACCCTGAAATTTTAATACGACGGGCAGGGGACCACCACTGCAGCAGTCTTCATGGGACCGCCGCCACGGCAGTACATCCGTGAGACCTCCAAATTCGCAATCAGGCCCTTAGTCTTTTTGCTGAATTGATAGAAGATATGTAGACCCCGTGGCATTCTTAGAGACTAGAGTCATAAGGATTGAATAATTTCTTCCGTCAATCATTGCTGTTCATCATTCTTCTTGCATTTTGCCCAGGGCCAGTCAATGGCTAGATGCGGGGAAGGTATGTTAAATCCCTGTCTCATTCCCTGACCCTGTACAGAAAAGCATGGGTAAAAGGTGTCAAGTGTCTCTTTAGGAGGGTCTAAGTTAGATGCAAATCACACAAAGGGGAAAAAACTAGTTGGGAGTATAGTACCTCTTGATTGAAGATTAAGAGTAACACTAACACAATCAATAAGGCACCAAACGCCCTGAAATCAGGAAAGTGAAAGGAGCCAAGCAAGCAGACCACGCAGAGAATTGCACAGAATGTTCGACTACTGGTAGCAAAGAATCTGAGGAAAAAATAGCAGCACGTGGATAAAGAAGGCAATAGAAAATAAAAGAACAGATGTGTTTCAATGCCTCTTCCTTTCATGACAGCCTGTCTTGTATCTGATTCAAACAGGAACGGACATCAAATGAAAAGGCTATACTTCATCTTGGCTTGGAAAACCTGAGTAACATACTGTGAACAGGTCACCATCTAAGGAAGGGATGATTTCAGAGCTTGTCCAAGCCTGATCAAGAAAATCATGGCTTTTGCATCGTAAACAAAGAAGAAGGCCAAGTTTGATATTATTCTTTCTGAGCTGAATTTCTAAATCAGGTGCTGTAGGCAGCCCGTGGAACCAGCCCCTACCCCCACTAGCCCAGTGAAAATGAGTGTAAAGTTGTCCGAGAAGTCAATGCAGTGTCAAAACTTAAGAATGCAATAAATACAGAATTTTGGAACATGTTGCCTGGCATCTTGAGAGTTAATTATTGCCTTATAAGATTTGGTGACATTGTGCCTCTAAACACACAAAAAAGGGTTGTTCAGAGGCCATCTCTTCTCAAAGTAAGACAGACAGAAGACGTGAGCTTACCTCACTGTGTTATGTTTCAGGGATCAGCCATTGGGACACAATATGGGGGAATTTTCCTTCAATTAAGAATTGTTTTTCAAACTCTGCAGAGTCTACCTACATGTTTGGTCCACACAGCACTCAGTGCAATAAATATATTGAAGCAACTCTGTGATTGTATGAAATCTGAAAACCAGATTTAGAGGGTTAACCAAATGTGGTACTGTTATATCTCTGTATTACTCTTCAACAGCTGCTATGATGATATCAAAGTGGAGAAAACAAAAGGTTTGGGAACAGAGCAAATATTTTTTTATATCCTTATACTAGTGAGAAAGAATAGAATGTGGTGCTCTACCTCACAGTTGTTTGAAGGGTCACTGTCCCTAGATGCTGATATGATCCTATATATTAAAACAACAGCCGTTATGACAATAGAACCTGGGCGAACAATTGCTCCGCAAACAAATGATGATGGAATGCTGAATAAATCATACATTCACCCCCCAGTCAAGAGATCTGGGTCAAATCCATCGTTCCTTTGCTCACCATGCTACCCCAGTTTAGACCCAGCACATGAATGGCTCACCTGGAATTCATTCCTACTAAATTTTTAGATCAACAAAGAAATGTGTCCTAAATATAAACTTAATATAGAAAAAAACACTTATATTTATTGGTGTTTTTAATAAACCGGAAAAGTATTGTAACTAGATGTTTGTGTAGTAATTTTGAGACCACATATAAACTGTCCAAATGTCAAATATAATGTGCAATACACAGACAAATCAATGAATGCACACTTTTCCCCAAGGTGAAAAAACACATAGAAGTGATTGGAAACAACATTCAATATGTGTTTCTAAATTAGCACATATACAAATCAACAGAAATGGGAAATCCATTTAAGCCAGTGATAAACATTGTGCTTTGGTGTTGCGTATGATCTTTTTATGTGCAGAATTCTCCACCCTACTGAGGTGTCTCTACAGTTGTAAATTTATTTTTAGATTGCCTGTTTGTTAATACCAAAAACAGAGTAATCCTACACAAACATTTAAGTTTACCTCTGTGAGTCGGGCCTTTTGTCCATTATTCTGAGTAAAACTTGTACTTACAACAGCAGCAGGCAGCAGTCTGTCAATTGATTCCCCACAGTTTCTACTGCATCTTGCCACAGTGTTCCAATAAACAACTAGAGTGCTAAAATTCCGTTTTTATGATAAAAGTGCGGCACACTTGAAGCCATCATGATGGAGTCAAAGCTGTAAAAGGCAAAGTATGTCCTTCAGAAATTAACAAAATGAGGGGGTTCATTTTCCTATAGAAATTATGGTAAGTGCCCAGGACAGCTAAAATGAGGACGCATTTTCTGAGTTCTCAAATCTATTTGTCATCTGTGTCAGTAAAACATTCTGACACTGGATGAAATGCACTTTGAACACCAACAACAGTCTGTCAGTTAACTCCATAATGTTGTACTGCTGCTCTTCCACATTGTTCAAATGAACATCTAGAGCACAGAGTGCCATTCCATATTTATGACAAATGTGTGGCACAATGAAAGCCTTCTTGATGGATTCAAAGCTTTACAACTTAAAGATTGTGTTTTAAACATGAAAATAAAATAGGAAGTAGTTTGTTATAGAAATTATGGCTAGTGATCTAGAAAGCTAAAATGAACACACATTTTCTATGAATCCCCAAATGTATTTTACATCCACCAGTAAAAAAATCTGATCTTTAGACTGAAGCATTTCATTTCCACACTAGCATCAGTTTGTCAGTTAACACTCCAGTGTGCTACTGCAGATTCCCACAGTGTTCTAATAAACAATTAAAGTGGTAACTTTGCATTATGCCACTTGAAGATAGAATGGAGGGCACTGCAATTGGGATCATGGGCTAGGAGCTGACCACAAAGCGCATGTTAGCAGGGGCAGCAAACTGCTCACAGAGGGCAGGCAGAATGGAGCAATTGTATGGAGCCATAGAACAGAGGGAAGATTTGAGGGTTTGCGAGTAATTGGTATCACTTTGACATACATAGGCAAGAGGGAGGCAGCAGTAGTAGTGGCATCAAGTTGCCATTCAGGGTAAGGGTGACATCGGCAGCTCAAAATACACAAAAACACGCAAAATTTGCTTCTATAACTTTCGCACATCCACCTCGCATATTAGATCACACATGACATTTTAAATGGCACCATTGTTTTATTTAAATAACAACATTGCTGAAATTACTAATGCTATATATATATTTATAATATAGATATTTTAGATAAATGCATATCTATATATTATATATATCAGTATCTCTGTATGTATAAAATATATTTATACACACACACATATATATTTATATATCTCAAGGAACTATACCTAGTGCCCTAAAGTAACTAGTACATGTGCCCCCACCATGCACAGTGTTAATCTCAATTATTTTATTTCATATTTTGCAAAAAAGTTTGCAATTATGTTATAGAACATGTCAACAGTGATGTCATATGGGAGGTAATCAACAGTGAGGCTGAGAGTTATAGTTACTTTAGGACACAAGTTACAGTTACTTGAGATAACTATAACTGGTGAATTTAAGTGTTTTTTTTTAATGGTATGTTTTAACTGACATTCTGACCTAATTATATTTCTCTTTTATCTTTGTTTCTTTCATTGAATTTCTAAGTTTAAACTTTTTTAAGTAAGATAATATTCCAATTCAAATCTACCAGAATTTATTTAAATGTAAGGGCCTCAATGCCCACCTGGGACTCAACCAACACAGCAACTCATTGTGGGCCGCAAGGGGAACTCAAAGACCCTCACAGCCTCTGCAGCTACCCAGGCGGCATACATTGTGATGTTGGAGGGTTCTGATATTATACTTTGTGATGCCTGAACCAGAAAAATTATGCCCCTTGCCTGGCAGAGTTCAGGCAAGAAATAAAGTGTATATTCTGTGTCCACACTCTCCCCGTCAGGGAACGGAAAGGTGTACCGGCAGAGAGTGTCCCCGACACACTGCAGCAGCCATCATGCCTGGGGGAACGGGGTCTTTGGAGCCTTAGTTAAGCTGGGGAGGAGGCTCAATGCTTCCCTCCACAAAATGTAAAACTTGGTCTGTATACCCCATCTGAAACTAAATAAAAGCGTCAAACCCACAGGCCCTGTCCTACACCGGGGTAGATGAGATATAAAACAGGTGGAAGCCCACGTTTCTTTTTTTCCCGGAGCTGTGGATTTGCAGGTCCTCTGTGGATCTGCGCTGCCAATAAAAAAATATATGTAGTTGACCCCACAGCGGTGCATATTGGAACCCCCTTCAGGTCTATAGGGGCCAAGTATCCATAACCTGCCTCCCATCTGTTTTTCTACTTTTTTCACAGGACAAGGGACTGAGTCTACAAATCCTAAAATAGCTGCAGGCACATCATTGTTGATGTGGTGGCAGCCAATCAGATCAAATCTTTTGATCTGTTGGATCCGTGGATCCTCCACGTTGTGACATATACATACAGGAGTCCTAACTTTACTACTACTAAATTGAGAAAATCCTAATTTTAAGACTTTTGGTATTCACAGAAGGCATTTAGGAGTCCTAAAGTTATGAGTCCTAACTTTACTACTACTAAATTGAGAAAAATCCTAATTTTAAGACTTTTGGTATTCACAGAAGGCACAGAGAGGCACAGAGAGCACCGCCCGCCACAATGCTAAAAATGCAGGATGTGCCCAACACTATGGCGGGCACATCCTGCTACCCCCCATGGGACCCCCGCCCTTTCCACGCTAGGATGACGGGCGGACAAAGTCCACCCGTCATCCTAATAGGCCCCTTGGTGTTAATAAAACTGAATTTTTCCCCCTAAATGTTTTTTGTGCCCCTGATATGTTATCTGTGGCAGATATTATTTGGCAAAAAAATAGACTGAAGTATCTTGGTATTTTGTTTTTATCCTCCAACCCAACAACATTAAAATTAAACAGTAATTTTATTTTTGATTATATTAAGAATACAACATCTAAATGGTCTTCCCTTCATCTCACTTGGTGGGGGAGAATGGAATCCATTAAAATGAATATTGCTCCTAAAATCTTTTACTCCCTTGCTATGATCTCTACTCAGTGTCCACTAAAATTTTACAAAGATGTTAATAAAATGTAATCCAAATTTCTCTGGAATAATAAACCACCTCGAATTTGTTACGAAAAACTAAAAATGCCAAAATGTCATGCAGGATTTGGCCTACCTGGCTTTCTTTTATATCATAAAGCATTCATATTGAAACAAAGTTCTTTATGGTTTAATTCCTCCTCTATACTTAAACCTCCTATTTGGTTCGATATATAGAAATCACTTATTTATCCTTCCCCATTACCCACCTTGCTTATAATGTCCCATAAATCCACAGTTATACACCATTCAGTGATAATCAAATCTTCCAAATAATTATTTAATGATTTAGATTTAAATGGTGCCTCTCCTATAAGTTCCACACCAGATTTGTCACTATGGCATAGTTCTGTTATTAAATTGAATAGAAATGTGAATTTTTGGAATTCTTGGAATAAAGCTGGTATATTTTATCTTAAAGATTTATTTTGTAATAATGCCTTTATACCCTTTGACATTTTACATTTAAAATTCTAATTACCTAATGCTGATTTTATTAAATATCAGTCTTTATGTAATTCGATTTTAGATTCATTCCCGAAT
Organism: Lissotriton vulgaris; assembly: GCF_964263255.1. Taxonomy (NCBI): domain Eukaryota; kingdom Metazoa; phylum Chordata; class Amphibia; order Caudata; family Salamandridae; genus Lissotriton; species Lissotriton vulgaris. The sequence continues at coordinate 314,537,552 of NC_141696.1, forward strand.
GGTATCCCTTCTACTGTTACAACAGATTTGATAATGTATCTTCATACTGTATCTGCATCTTCCAATGCAGTTTCTATATTGTATAAAAAATGAGCTACCAATCTTAATGTAATTTCAGATTTTTGGAACGCTGAACTTTCCATTTCCCTATCTGCTGACTCTTGGAAAGTTATTTGGCTTAGTAGCATTTGTGGTTGGCTACCGATATCTCTCTACCAGAAAAATGTGTATATCTTATTCAATTCTTTATGGACACCATTACGTCTATTCCGTGCTAAATTACTTCTTTCTGATACTTGTTGGCATTGCAACTTGCACCCTGGGTCATTACAACATATGCTATTTGATTGCCCTTTAATTTCGAAATTTTGGTCTGAAGTTTGGGATATTATACTAAAAATATTACCTATTCAAGATGTTCTTTCATATAAACGGTTAAATTGTAAATCGGTTACTCTTGCACATCAGCTTAATAACTCAGAAGCAAAATTGTTTAATTTCTTGATTTTGGCTGCTTTAAAATCAATCACTTTTTGTTGGAAAGATGCTTCATCTCTATTTGTTCATGCTTGGTGGCCAATTATTATTACATGGAATAACTTGCATTCATATCAATCCTTTTGGTCACCTGTAGATTCATATTTGTTGTTATGATAATATTTTCCACTATTTATTCTGTTTAACTTTACAATTTTTGTATCTGCAATATTTATATGTTATTATTAACTCTAATTTATATATAAGATGATATAGTATGTACCCTTTCTTCCCCTGCCCTTTTCCCTTCCCTATATACTACTTTTTCTTTTTCCTTTTATTGATTATTATTTTTTGAAAATGTACTGACCTATTATATTTTGCTAATAATTTGCATTTGTCAATTGCTTAGTTTTTATTGATCTTGATAATATTTATGTATTGTCTATGTATGTCATTTTTTCTGAAAATTCAATAAAAATGATTCTGAATTAAGACAGATAGCATTAGGACTGATGGGATATCTTGACTTAATTCAAGGTTGAAATGTAGATGATAAATCGTAGATTACATTGTGAGCCATTTTCTTTGAAAATCTACAACATAAATGGAGGATTTATATTTAAAAATTGCACAAGTGATTTTGGACAAGATATATGACCATTCCATCTTGCAAATTGCGATTTTTTGCGACTCGCAAAATGGAATGTACTAATGTGTCTCAGACACATTAGCGATCCCAATGGGGGCTGATAAGGTGACCCAATATCCAATTGGAGATGTGCCTAGGGTACATGGAGTCCATTTTAAAGAGAGAGCAGATAGCCTGGGGCCCTGATTAGCAGGATCCCAGGCCAAATAAGTCGAAAACCAGCTAAACACTAGGCAAAATATCTGGGGTAACCATAGTCAGGTATACACCTTCCTACATAACCTCCCCCAAACGAAAGTGGCCATATAAGGAAGTACCTGCACTAGCATGGTTAACCCCTGTCTCATGGTCCACTAAGCAATCCCTCACCCTAAGAGTATCAGAGGGTCTCCACCATAGGGAATCTCTACCTGTGGTGTGTTTTGGCAAAGTAAAAGGCTGGTGTGGGAATGGAGTATTGAAGTGAGGCTCCACTAATGTAGGGCTCAGCTTCCTCCAATCACTATCCACCATGGATGCCTTTCTTTCCTGGACTGAGTTGCACTGTGCTCTCAGGGTCAAACTCTGGCTGCCTGCAGCTGGAAGCTGGGTCCCTTTTGTTGGCTTACTGGAGGACAAGTCAGGTTTGAGGCCTTTGGGTCCCAGGTTTGGCTGTGTCCAACAGAATCCATCTGGGAGGCTCCTAACTAAGTGTAAGGGAGATCCCTCAGGAGTTTTTGACTTTTTCACCTTGCTAGGGCTGCTAGCTTTGGTGCCCCTAATCTACTGTTGAGGGTTTTCGTGGACAGGGGGCCCTTTGGGGTCCACCACTGGCCCCCTGACCTCTACAGCCATGGGCTGACTGAGGCAGGGTAGAGAGGGGCAGTTTACCTGCTCCAGAGTGGGTCCCACCTTGGAAGGGTCCACTGACATAAAAGGCTCTGCCAGGCTAGGCCTGACTACCTCTGGGGCAGTTCCTTCACATGGGGTAGGGTCAGTTCCCTGAGGAGGCTGACTCTCACCTATTGTCTGGTAGGAAGGAGACTTTTCTTCCTCCCTAATGCTCTCTGTTTGAGTGGAGTGATCCATAGTTTCAGGCTTCACAACACAAACATCTGTTTGAGTTTGGGCTGTGACCATCACAGCCCCAACAACCTTTTCAAGAGAGAACTCAGTTTGGGTGTGGGCTGTGACCATCACAGCCCTGCCAACCTTTTCAGGGCAGTCTGCCTGAGCTTGGGCTGTGACCATCACAGCCCTTCAATCTCTTTAGGAAGGAATTCTGCTTGGGCTGGGGTTGTGGCCATCACAGCCCCACTAACCTTTTCTGGAAGGCCTAACATTTTGAAGTGGGTCTCTTGTTCTACCTCAGCCCAGGCTGAGATCTCTAGATCATTCCCCAGTAGACAACCTACAGGCAGGTTTGATGACACTGCCACTCTCTTGGGGCCAGTGACACCTCCCCAGCTGAGATTTACTACTGCCATGGGATGATCCTTCTGCACTCCATCAATGTTGATCACCTGATAGATGAACCCAGGTAAAAGTGTCCTGAGGGGACTAGACTGTCAGTCACCATAGTGATGCTTGCCCCTGTGTCTCTGTAGGCTTCAATTTTCTGGCCATTGATGTGGGGTTCCTGTCTGAACTTGCCCAACGTGTTGGGACAAGCAGTGAAGTTGGCAAACCCCATGCCATTTTCACAGACAAGAGTAGCTGTGGTAGGGGACCTGGTTAGGCCAGAGTCCACCTGAGTTCCCCAAGTAAACCCAGCCAAATTCTTGGGGGCACTCCCAACACCTGGGGCATTACTACTAGTAGTAAAAGGAGGTGTTGGAGTGATGTTCTCCTTATTGCTGGCCTTAGGGCAACTGCTGTCAATCTTCCAGTGGCCAGGCTTTTTACAAGCATGGCAATAAGGTTTCCTAACTGTAGAGGAAGTGTTTTGGGACCCACCCCCATCTTGGGAATTTTGGGGCCCTGGGGAAGTCTTGTCTCTAGATGTATCCCCACCTTTCTCTTGAGTCTTGGAATTATATTTCTTTTGGTCACCACCCTGATTCTTAGGCCTAATTCTAGTTCTGACCCATTTGTCTGCCCTCTTACCCAATTCTTGTGGAGAGGTCAGATCTGAGTCCACCAGGTGCTGGTGTAAAAGCTGTTTTTGACAATTACTAAGGATCTGCTCCCTCATAATCAAATTATACAATCCTGTATAGTCATGTACTTTGCTGCCAAGCAACCAACCTTCCAGAGCCTTAGTAGCACAATATACAAAATCAGTCCAGTCCTGAGTCTGAGCTTTCTGGGGATCTCTGAACAACAACCTGTACTGTTCAGTGGTTAGGCCAAAACCCACAATAAGAGCACTCTTCAGGACAGTGTAGTTTTTAGCATCCTCAGGTCTAACAGTGAGGAGCTTGTCTCTCCCTTTTTTGAAAAGGATAGCCACAAGATTGCTGACCACTGATCTTGGGGAACCTACTGTACCATGCAGGCTCTCTCCAGAGCAGTTATCCATTTGTGGATGGCATCTGTCAAGGTCCTCAAGCTCCTCAGGGTCAGGTTGATGCTATAAGGGTTCCACATTTCCAGATCGTTCCGAACTCTGACTGTGATACACAGAGTTCTAGTCAGATCAGGCAGGGGATAAAGGATGGAAGGGGGCAGCAGGGACAAAGGCTCTACATAAGCAGACAACATTAACACACTACACACATAATTTCTGCTACTCTCATTAGGTCTCACTAAACCATAATTACCTATAATCTCAGAACCTGTGCCAAACAACTCCGGCGTAAATCATTGGTCCTCTCCAGAAACAAGGTACCATCAAGGCTTCTTAAAGAACCAGAAACCAATGTACAATGAGATAAACGATGCAGAAATAACAGCTCTGTTCTGTAAGTCACTTATGTCTCGTGGAGAACACTCCATAAAGTAAAATCCCTCTTCCCACAATCTGTTCAGCATTTCCCTTCCCTTTGGGATTTAAGCCGCTGTATTTTGCAACATCAAAGTACTCCAAAGTATTTGCCAATAGCGCTCCTCCTCACGGGGGATCAACAAGCTTTCTACTCCCACAGAGTTTATCCTTAGTTACTCCTCTGATTGGAGAAGTGTTTCAGAACTGCTGCCCAAAACGGAACAATACTTAAAGTGTCTGAGGGCGTTTCCCTTCCTTCACAGAAGAACCCCTTTGTGTTCTTAATTGTCACTCCGAAGAGAGATAGAGCCGGGCTTCGACTCCTCTCCCCCTACCTGACCGTGATGCTTGTCGAGGAGGCAGGTTCTTGCAGGGTGAATCCTCTACCTCGCATCGGAAACATCGTCCTCAGCTTCCAAAATTCCTCGCGTCCTGAAACTTCCTACGCGGCTGGGCACACAGAATTGCGCACGCGCGGAAGGGCGCGCCGCTTTGTTTTAAACTCTCCTTCACCGCTAGGTCTCCTGGGACATGTAGTGTTAATCCCTAGGCAGGCGCAACCGGCTAGAACCCGACAGCATCTCCATCTCTGTGGGGGGCACAATCTTACTCAGGTTTCTATGATCATAGGACCCGTCTTTATCCTTAGGGATACTGCTGCCGGCAGTGGAATCTAATCCACTTAATTTTTGCTTCCTTACTAAAGCAAGTTTAGCTTGGGCCAGAGCTATCCCTTCTTTCTCTATCTGAAGTTGGACAGCTCTCATCCTAGCCTCCTGTTCTCTTCTCTGGGGGGAAGTCATTTCCATTTGAGATCCCCTTGAGGCATTAGATTGGTTAGACTCCCTGGAAGGAGATCTATCCCTTCTATTGCCAGGGTTAAGTCTACTATTAGGTCTGGGAAGGTGTAACACCTCTCCATCCCCATGTAGGCTTAGGTTAGCCTTGCTCAGTCTTCTGACCTGAACCGGGCCATCCCCCTGATCATCTGAGTCCTCATTTTCTTCTACCTCAACTTCTGGGATATTGGTCTCACTATCTAGGGGGGCTCCCTCTCCTGCATTACCTGAGGGGCCTGCTTCCAGACCCCTCTCTAGATCAACTTTCTCTAGGAGAGATATCAGGATTGGGATGGTGGGGTTATGTCCCCTTTTCAGCCCTCTTGAGACGCACAAGGCACCCAAGTCTCTGGAGCTGAGATTTTTCATAGCTGGATGGTGCCTTGGAAGGGTCACCCACAGGTAGAGAACTGAGTGGTTCACCTGTGCAAGGCATGACTAGTGAGGTAAAGGTGTGTGCACCTACCTACAATATGTGATTACCTACTTGAACCTCTCTAGGGGTTGTAGTCAGGGTGTGCTAAGCCCTTTGGTCTACAACCACTAAGTTCAGTAGAACATAAGTATTTAAAGCTTTGTTTATATGTACCTAAGGTACTTGATGTGATCTTTCAAATGATAATGTCAAAGATTACAATTGGTAAAACAACAGGAAGCTCAAATCCCAACTGCTGCACACCAATGTAAGAGGTTTGCCTGGTATATGATGATCACTAATTCTAGTGGTACAAAAGGGGGTGGTGATGGATGGAGCATCTGAATCAATCAAACACTCACACCCAGTCAAAAGATCTGGGTCTAATTCATCACCGTTCTTTAGCCCACTCTGCCACCCCAGTTCAGACATGGCTATATGCAAATCAGTCTGACCCTGTGCCTCATGGGAACAGTCCAGCCCGAAATGCCAAGCCATGTCTTACCTGAACCAGAAACAAGCTTCCGAGGACCGGTTTCTGGCATTCCAGCCATCTTCTGCCTGACTTGATTGAATCCAGTGCAAAGTGAGCAAGGGACTCACGTCTGAGCACGCCCTACCAAACTTATGGCGGCCAAAAGCGGTACAAAAGGGGGTGGTGATGGACGAAGCATCTGAATCAATCAAACACTCACACCCAGTCAAAAGATCTGGGTTTAATCCATCTCAGTTCTTTAGCCTACTCTGCCACCCCAGTTCATACATCGCTATATGCAAATCAGTCTGACCTTGTGCCTCATGGGAACAGTCCAGCCCGAACTGCCAAGCCATGTCTTCCCTGGACCGGAAACAAGCTTCCGAGGACCGGTTTCTGGCATTCCGGCCGGCTTCAGCCCGGCTTGATTGAATCCAGTGGCAAAGTGAGCACAGGACTCACGTCTGAGCATACGCTGCCACACTTATGGCGGCCAAAAGCGGTACAAAAGGGGGTGGTGATGGACGGAGCATCTGAATCAATCAAACACTCACACCCAGTCAAAAGATCTGGGTTTAATCCATCACCGTTCTTTAGCCTACTCTGCCACCCCAGTTCATACATCGCTATATGCAAATCAGTCTGACCCTGTGCCTCATGGGAACAGTCCAGCCCGAACTGCCAAGCCATGTCTTCCCTGGACCGGAAACAAGCTTCCGAGGACCGGTTTCTGGCATTCCAGCCATGTTCAGCCCGGCTTGCTTGAATTCAGTGCAAAGTGAGCAAGGGACTCACATCTGAGCATACCCTGCCACACTTATGGCGGCCAAAAGCGGTACAAAAGGGGGTGGTGATGGACAGACCATCTGAATCAATCAAACACTCACACCCAGTCAAAAGATCTGGGTTTATTCCATCACTGTTCTTTAGCCCACTCTGCCACTCCAGTTCAGACATGGCTATATGCAAATCAGTCTGACCCTGTGCCTCATGGGAACAGTCCAGCCCGAACTGTCAAGCCATGTCTTCCCTGGAACGGAAACAAGCTTCCGAGGACCGGTTTCTGGAATTCCAGCCGTCTTCAGCCCGGCTTGCTTGAATCCAGTGGCAAAGTGATCAAAGGACTCACGTCTGAGCATACCCTGCCACACTTATGGCTGCCAAAAGCGGTACAAAAGAGGGTGGTGATGGACGGAGCATCTGAATCAATCAAACACTCACACCCAGTCAAAAAATCTGGACTTAATCCATCACCGTTCTTTAGCCCACTCTGCCACCCCAGTTCAGACATGGCTGTATGCAAATCAGTCTGACCCTGTGCCTCATGGGAACAGTCCAGCCCGAACTGTCAAGCCATGTCTTCCCTGGACGGGAAACAAGCTTCCGAGGACCGGTTTCTGGCATTCCAGCCGTCTTCAGCCCGGCTTGCTTGAATCCAGTGGCAAAGTAAGCAATGGACTCACGTCTGAGCATACCCTGCCACACTTATGGCGGCCAAAAGCGGTACAAAAGGGGGTGGTGATGGACGGAGCATTTGAATCAATCAAACACTCACACCCAGTCAAAAGATCTGGGTTTAATCCATCACCGTTCTTTAGCCCACTCTGCCACCCCAGTTCAGACATGGCTGTATGCAAATCAGTCTGACCCTGTGCCTCATGGGAACAGTCCAGCCAGAACTGCCAAGACAAGTCTTCCCTGGACCGGAAACAAGCTTACGAGGACCGGTTTCTGGCATTCCAGCTGTCTTCTGCCCGGCTTGCTTGAATCCAGTGGCAAAGTGAGCAAGGGACTCACGTCTGAGCATACCCTGCCACACTTATGTCTGCCAAAGTGGTACAAAAACGGGGTGGTGATGGTCAGAGCATCTGAGTCAATCAAACACTCACACCCAGTCAAAAGATCTGGGTTTAATCCATCACCGTTCTTTACCCCACTCTGCCACCCCAGTTCAAACATGGCTGTATGCAAATCAGTCTGACCCTGTGCCTCATGGTAACAGTCCAGTCCGAACTGCCAAGCCATGTCTTCCCTGGACCGGAAACAAGCTTCCGAGGACCGGTTCCTGGCATTCCAGACGTCTTCAGCCCGGCTTGCTTGAATCCAGTGGCAAAGTGAGCAAGGGACTAACGTCTGAGCATACCCTGCCACACTTATGGTGGCCAAAAGCAGTACAAAAGGGGGTGGTGATGGATGGAGCATCTGAATCAATCAAACGCTCACTCCCAGTCAAAAGATCTGGGTTTAATCTATGACCGTTCTTTAGCCCACTCTGCCACCCCAGTTCAGACATGGCTATATGCAAATCAGTCTGACCCTGTGCCTCATGGGAACAGTCCAGCCCAAACTGCCAAGGCATGTCTTACCTGGATCGGAAACAAGCTTCCAAAGACCTGTTTCTGGCATTCCAGCCGTCTTCAGCCCGGCATGCTTGAATCCAGTGGCAAAGTGAGCAAGGGACTCACGTCTGAGCATACCTGCCACACTTATGGCGGCCAAAAGCGAGACAAAAGGGGGTGGTGATAGACGGAGCATCTGAATCAATCAAACACTCACACCCAGTCAAAAGATCTGGGTTTAATCCATCACTGTTCATTAACCCACTCTGCCACCCCAGTTCAGACATGGCTATATGCAAATCAGTCTGACCCTGTGCCTCATGGGAACAGTCCAGCCCGAACTTCCAAGCCATGTCTTCCCTGGACTGGAAACAAGCTTCCGAGGGCCGGTTTCTGGCATTCCAGCCATGTTCAGCCTGGCTTGCTTGAATTCAGTGGCAAAGTGAGCAAGGGACTCACGTCTGAGCATACCCTGCCACACTTATGGCGGCCAAAAGCGGTACAAAATGGGGTGGTGATGGATGGAGTATCTGAATCAAATAAACACTCACACCCAGTCAAAAGATCTGGGTTTAATCCATCACCGTTCTTTAGCCCACTCTGCCACCCCAGTTCAGACATGGCTATATGCAAATCAGTCTAACCCTGTGCCTCATGGGAACAGTCCAGCCCGAACTGCCAAGCCATGTCTTCCCTGGAACGGAAACAAGCTTCCGAGGACCGGTTTCTGGCATTCCAGCCATGTTCAGCCTGGCTTGCTTGAATTCAGTGGCAAAGTGAGCAATTGACTCACGTCTGAGCATACCCTGCCACACTTATGGCGGCCAAAAGCAGTACAAAATGGGGTGGTGATGGACGGAGTATCTGAATCAATTAAACACTCACACCCAGTCAAAAGATCTGGGTTTAATCCATCACCGTTCTTTAGCCCACTCTGCCAACCCAGTTCAGACATGGCTATATGCAAATCAGTCTGACCCTCTGCCTCATGGGAACAGTCCAGCCCGAACTGCCAAGCCATGTCTTCCCTGGAACGGAAACAAGCTTCCGAGGACCGGTTTCTGGCATTCCAGCCGTCTTCAGCCCAGCTTGCTTGAATCCAGTGGCAAAGTGAGCAAGGGACTCACGTCTGAGCATACCCTGCCACACTCATGGCGGCCAAAAGTGGTACAAAAGGGGGTGGTGATGGACGGAGCATCTGAATCAATCAAACACTCAAAACCAGTCAAAAGATCTGGGTTTAATCCATCACCGTTCTTTAGCCCACGCTGCCACCCCAGTTCAGACATGGCTATATGCAAATCAGTCTGACCCTGAGCCTCATGGGAACAGTCCAGCCCGAACTGCCAAGCCATGTCTTCCCTGGACCGGAAACAAGCTTCCGAGGACCGGTTTCTGGCATTCCAGCCGTCTTCAGCCCGGCTTGCTTGAATCCAGTGGCAAAGTGAATAAGGGACTCACGTCTGAGCATACCCTACAACACTTATGGCGGCCAAAAGCGGTACAAAAGGGGTTGTGATGGACGGAGCATCTGAATCAATCAAACACTCACACCCAGTCAAAAGATCTGGGTTTAATCCATCACCGTTCATTAGCCCACTCTGCCACCCCAGTTCAGGCATGGCTATATGCAAATCAGTCTGACCCTGTGCCTCATGGGAACAGTCCATCCCAAACTGCCAAGCCATGTCTTCCCTGGACCGGAAACAAGCTTCTGAGGACCAGTTTCCGGCATTCCAGCCGTCTTCAGCCCGGCTTGCTTCAATCCAGTGGCAAACTGAGCAAGGGACTCACATCTGAACATACCCTGCCACACTTATGGCGGCCCAAAGCGGTACAAAAGGGGGTGGTGATGGACGGGGCATCTGAATCAATCAAACACTCACACCCAGTCAAAAGATCTGGGTTTAGTCCATCACCGTTCTTTAACCCACTCTGCCACCCCAGTTCAGACATGGCTGTATGCAAATCAGTCTGACCCTGTGCCTCATGGTAACAGTCCAGTCCGAACTGCCAAGCCATGTCTTCCCTGGACCGGAAACAAGCTTCCGAGGACTGGTTCCTGGCTTTCCAGCCGTCTTCAGCCCGGCTTGCTTGAATCCATGGCAAAGTGAGTACGGGACTCACGTCTGAGCATACCCTGCCACACTTATGGCGGCTAAAAGCAGTACAAAAGGGGGTGGTGATGGATGGAGCATCTGAATCAATCAAACACTCACTCCCAGTCAAAAGATCTGGGTTTAATCCATCACCATTCTTTAGCCCACTCTGCCACCCCAGTTCAGACATGGCCATATGCAAATCAGTCTGACCCTGTGCCTCATGGGAACAGTCCAGCCCGAACTGCCAAGGCATGTCTTACCTGGATCGGAAACAAGCTTCCAAAGACCGGTTTCTGGCATTCCAGCCGTCTTCAGCCCGGCTTGCTTGAATCCAGTGGCAAAGTGAGCAAGGGACTCACGTCTGAACATACCCTGCCACACTTATGGCAGCCAAATGCGGTAAAAAAGGGGGTGGGGATGGACGGAGTATCTGAATCAATTAAACACTCACACCCAGTCAAAAGATCTGGGTTTAATCCATCACCGTTATGTAGCCCACTCTGCCACCCCAGTTCAGACATCGCTATATGCAAATCAGTCTGACCCTGTGCCTCATGGGAACAGTCCAGCCCGAACTGCCAGGCCATGTCTTCCCTGGACCGGAAACAAGCTTCCGAGGACCGGTTTCCAGCATTCCAGCCGTCTTCAGCCCGGCTTGCTTGAATCCAGTGGCAAAGTGAGCAAGGGACTCACGTCTGAGCATACCCTGCCACACTCATGGCGGCCAAAAGCGGTACAAAAGGGGGTGGTGATGGACGAAGCATCTGAATCAATCAAACACTCACACCCAGTCAAAAGATCTGGGTTTTAACCATCACCGTTCTTTAGCCCACTCTACCACCCCAGTTCAGACATGGATATATGCAAATCAGTCTGACCCTGTGTCTCATGGGAACAGTCCAGCCCGAACTGCCAAGCCATGTCTTCCCTGGAACGGAAACAAGCTTCCGAGGACCGGTTTCTGGCATTCAAGCCGTCTTCAGCCCGGCTTGCTTGAATCCAGTGGCAAAGTGAGCAAGGGACTCTCGTCTGAGCATACCCTGCCACACTTATGGTGGCCAAAAGCGGTACAAAAGTGTTTGGTGATGGACGGAGCATCTGAATCAATCAAACACTCACACCCAGTCAAAAGATCTGGGTTTAATCCATCACTGATCTTTAGCCCACTTTGCCACCCCAGTTCAGACATGGCTATATGCAAATCAGTCTGACCCTGTGCCTCATGGGAACAGTCCATCCCGAACTGCCAAGCCATGTCTTCCCTGGACCGGAAACAAGCTTCCCAGGACCGGTTTCTGGCATTCTAGCCGTCTGCAACCCGGCTTGCTTAAATCCAGTGGCAAAGTGAGCAAGGGACTCACGTCTGAGCATACCCTTCCACACTTATGGCGGCCAAAAGTGGTACAAAAGGGGGTGGTGATGGAGGGAGCATCTGAATCAATCAAACACTCACACCCAGTCAAAAGATCTGGGTTTAAACCATCACCGTTCTTTAGCCCACACTGCCACCCCAGTTCAGACATGGCTATATGCAAATCAGTCTGACCCTGTGCCTCATGGGAACAGTCCAGCTCACTTTGCCACTGGATTCAAGCAAGCCGGGCTTCCAGACGGCTGGAATGCCAGAAACCAGTCCTAGGAAGCCTCTTTCCGGTCCAGGGAAGACATGGCTTGGCAGTTCGGCCTGGACTGTTCCCATGAGGCACAGGGTCAGACTGATTTGCATATAGCCATGTCTGAATTGGGGTGGCAGAGTGGGCTAAAGAACGGTGATGGATTAAACCCATATCTTTTGACTGGGTGTGAGTGTTTGATTGTTTCATTTGCTCTGTCCATCATCACCCCCTTTTGTACCGCTTTTGGCCACCATAAGTGTGGCAGGGTAGGCTCAGACGTGAGTGCCTTGCTCACTTTGCCACTGGATTCAAGCAAGCCGGGCTGAAGACGGCTGGAATGCCAGAAACCGGTCCTCGGAAGCTTGTTTCCGGTCCAGGGAAGACATGGCTCGGCAGTTTGGGCTGGACTGTTCCCATGAAGCACAGGGTCAGACTGATTTGCATATAGCCATGTCTAAACTGGGGTGGCAGAGTGGGCTAAAGAACGGTGATGGATTTAACCCAGATCTTTTGACTGGGTGTCAGTGTTTGATTGATTCAGATGCTCCGTCCATCACCACCCCCTTTTTTACCGCTTTTGGCCGCCATAAGTGTGGCAGCCAAAAGCTGGGGTTCTGTGGAGCCTGGAGGAAAAGATGCTGCAGGCGACCAGGAGGGAAGATTCCGGTTGGATCCAAGGGTGGATCGAAGATGTAGAGTACCTGAAAGCAGAGGGGACAGAGTCTAGGTCACTAGCCAGTTACCAGGATGGAACCAGGAAGGAACCAGGCGATGTTGGGTTGCGATAAGGTGATGTTGAGTCGTTTGTCTCCGCTGTCACGTGGACCAGGAAGTATCAATGACAACCAGGAGTTTTACACTGACTGTCCCACAAAGGCTCTTGCTGTTGGTTCTCAAATCGGAGTCAACAGGCCTTAGCAAATGCAACCCACGCAGGACTCAATGATGGCTTCTGGATCGGACCAGCAAGGTCAGATCGGTGGCTTCTTTTCAGGGGAGCTAGGGCCAGTCTGGAGCAACCAGACTAGCAGTGTAAATTTGAAGGATCGTTGTCACAGAGGCCACTAGCCAACGGGCAAGTGACCAGACAATGCATCGAGCACGAAAAGTGCAAAAGGGCCCCACGCAGCACTCGGTGAGTGTGGAGAGGGGATCTTCGGTGCACAGGCTGCTCGGGGCTGTGGCTTCTTAATCCCCAATGCACAGCTTCGAGGGTGCCTTGGGAGCTGCACAGGAAGCACTTTTCTGGCCTTCAAAGATGGCCGGTCTCACGTCTCATGTCGCCTCCACGGGTCCCAGCTTTGCTAGGACTGTGGATCGGGCTGTTGGAAGTCTGGGAGTCCAGATCTTGTCAGTCTCTGTAGTTCGAGCTCCAGCAGGAGCACCGGCAAAGAAAACCTTTGAGCGCTGATGGTGCCTGCTTGCACAGGGTGGCCACTTCTTGACCACAATGGAGATTCTTCAGTCTTCTACGTCGAGTAGGATGTCGAAGGGTCCAGACTTTTGAATCAAAGTTTCAGTCAGGACGATCTGATGTGCTATGGCACAGCTCCTACCTTCATTCCAAATCAAGGGGCTGGGTCACCTGCTAGGTTCCTCCTATGGGTGGGACCCCGGAAGGGGGTGATTGCACCCCTTTCCCTTTGTCCAGTTTTGTGCCAGAGCTGGGGCTGGAGTGCCCCAGCACCGGTTTGAACAGGACTTTGCATGGGACACCTTGTGTGCCCCAGGCAGTGTCTATTTTCATTCAGCCCTCCCTGCCCCAATCCACTATCTCCTGTCTGGGGTGGTGTAACACCTCCCTGTGACAGGAAACCTTTTGTCCAGGCCTCCCCTGCTGGAGTTTAGGTCAGCAGCAGGAGGCCAGACTTGTGTCTTTGGCAGCAGCATCCATTTTGTGATTCTGAGGCTCTGGTTAGATTTAAGCGCGTTTAAGGAAAGTAACATGTCTTCTCCCTTTAGAAGGGTGGAATGCTACTTCCGTCACCAGGACTGGCGACGGGGTAGTATCCCAAAGCGTATGCCACCTTACATGACAGGTTTTGATAAAGCCAAACCAAAGCTAGCAGTGAACCGCGAGGTTCACAATGCACTTAAGAGTATATTGTATGGCACTATCCCAGAAAAGCTGTAAGGACATGGTTCTGAAAGCTGCAGACAGGCTCAGCTCATGCTAGAACACCATCTCACATGAAACCAAGCACTCTGCCTCATGGATTGTTAAGGCCTGCCATAGGAGTGACTTATAGGTGTATATGTGTCCAGATATAGGTTTAGGCATAGGTATACTATATCTAAGCAAGGGGTGATTACACCACCTTGCCCCAGCTGAGTGATCAGCCAGTTGTGTTAGTTTGGATGGCCAACCAGGGGTGGCAAAAGATATGCTGCAGCCCCTGGTAGGCCTTGGATTCCCCTATGCCCTGGGTACCTTTAGTACACTGTACAGGGGCTGATAAGGTGACCCAATAGCCAATTGGAGATGTACCTACGGTACATGGAGTCCATTTTAAAGAGATAGCAGATAGCCTGGGGCCCTGATTAGCAGGATCCCAGGCCAACTAAGTCGAAAACCAGCTAAACACTAGGCAAAAAATCTGGGGTAACCATAGTCAGGTATCCACCTTCCTACTGCCCTGTTTGCCCAAGTATTCCCTAGCTGTCTCCTGAATGGCTTGTGACACTACTCCTTGCCATTTTAGTTTTCGAAGGCTGTACTTTTCAGGGTATTTTGCTATGGCCTCAATTTTTTGGGCAAGCTTTACTTTGATGATCATTCTTACAATAAGAGGCAGATGATCACTTTCGACTCGTGGTGTAATTTTAAAAGTGTCGATTTGTGAGAGCAAATTGTTACTGATGATTGTAAATCCTATTGTTGAAGACGCTTTTCCGCTCAAAAATGTAGCAGCCGCTGGAATGGCACCCGTGATTTTCCTGTTCAGGATTGTCAGACCGAGAGGTTCTAGTTCATACACTAGTGTTCTGGCTCCCAGATTAGTATTATTCAATTATTATTCAAGAGTTTTATATAGCGCTGGCTAGACCCGGAGATATCAGAGCGCTTTACATGAGGTTCAACAAAAATTACATTACAAGATTAAATCAGTTCCAATTTACATCAGTTGCTAGACAAAACAATTACAAGAGCATAGAAGACGAGATAATTGAATTGTAGAAGAAAAGGGGTAAGGGTAAAGGGCTAGGAGGGAGATACGGCAGAGAGACGAAAGGAAAGTCTGTCCAAAGTCCGGCTGGGTAGGTGACGGTCGAGGGGAAGTCCCAAAACCCATCTTCTCTATAGCTGTCAGGCAGCTCCACCGGGCTTTGGCCAAAAACCTTGGTCTCAATGGGAAGAACAATTAATGAAACATGGAGGGCAAAATAAATGGAGCGTAGAGGGGAGGGGGCATGGAAGGAGAGAAGGGGGGATAGGGGAAGAGACAGCAGAGAGAGACTAAATAAGTCTGTCTAAAGGCCGCCTGGGTAGGTGACGACCAAGGAGAGAGTCCACGGCCCATCTCCCCTTAGCTAAACCAGGTAGCTCCATTGGGCATTCGACAAAGTAATTCAGTTTCAATACATTGAGAGAGTAGAGAAGGAGAGACAAAAATAGAGGGAGGATGCGGGAAGCGGCGACAGGAGAGACGAAAGGAAGTCTGGCTGAAGACCGACTGGGTAGGTGACGTCCAAGGAGGGAATCACTGCCCTGTCTCCCCTATAGCTAAACCAGGTAGCTCCATCGGGTATCAGACAAAATAGCTAGATCTCAAAGGACGAGGGAAAGTTTGCAGATAGACAGGGTGGGGACTAGGGCCCAGGAGAGGTGAAGGCCGAGGTCAGCAGTAGGAAATTGGAGAGGAGTAGAGCGAGGAGATAAACCAGGTGAGGACTAGGGCCAGGACAGGTGAAGGCAGAGGTCAATAGCAGGAAAGTGGATAGGAGTAGCACGAGGAGGGGTAGGAGGAAGGTAGTTAAGCAAGAAGTTCCCATTGATCTAGTGGGCAATAGATGCCAGCTTAGCCAATGTGCAGATACTCGGCTGATTCTCCAGTGCAATCTCAGGTTTTGCGTGATTTTTGGTTACCCCATTTTGCAGGCTGGAGTGGATCTTTGCGTGCAGCCTATATGAGTTTGCAGCATTGGATCTCCCAGCAGGGGTGGTGTACACACAGGGACAGGGTGATATAGTCTGTGGCCCTTCTAATTGTGTCGGAGTGCAATGGCTGCACGGTCAAAAGCGGGCACCAGGAGTGGTCTTTGGCATTGTGGCATGAGCCTCTCGTAAACACACTGTCGCGGTTATGGTATGGGCACCGTCATGGCAGGTCCGGAGGCGGGTCCACAGTGTCCTCTATAGGGCCCCTCAGCAGACTCGCAGTGGAAAAGGCCCCTGTTGACTGGCAGCGCCTGCAGCAGGTCAGAGGTGCAGGAGTGGTTCAAAGCTTGAGCAAGGAGCCGGTGCAGGGGTTCCAAGAACCAGGAAAGGTCTCGATCTGCGGCCGCGGTGCGCCTGCGGGCGCCATCTTATGGTCAGGCAGAAAGACCCGAAGGAGAGCCGCCGCCAGGGTGAAGCTGCTCAATACGCCCCCGTGTCAGAAAGGGGCAGCTGGAGTCTCTGCGGGGCAATAACAGCGAGCCTACCTCCCGGAGCCGCTCTCCGCCGACGGCGTTCTCGGTAAAGTAATGGCCACCATGTTGAAGATCACCGCATCTCGCCAACCACCGGGAAAAACAGCTCCAACCGAGGGACACAGAGGCGGGCAAAGACTCTCCAGAGGTGCTCCTAGCAGTCCGCTTCAGGTAGGGAACTTTGTTGTCCAGAGTGCAGCCCCAGAACCGCCGATCTGCAAGCCGGAACAGCACGTGGACCAGGAGCCGAGCCGAGCTACGTCCCCTTAATTGCACCACGGATCTGCCTTTTACTTTCGTGCAAGGAATTCACTATGAGGTTGCAATTAAAGTCACCTGAAATAACCATTTGGCTTTGCTGATGACTTTTCTGCAATGATTTGATTACATTTGTTAGAATTGTGTATTTTTCGTTCTGCTTTTTTCTTTCTGGATGGATATAAATGTTGATTACTAAGAGTTGCCACTTACTTTCATCAGACAAATGTTTGCCGCTTAATTTGGTCACTTGGACCCAGTTAGTCCCCATGTCCCTTTCTTCTGTTGACCAGTCCAGATTTTGTGTAACGTAAGTTGAAAAGCCCCCTCTTTGGTGCCCAAAGTTTGAGAATTTTTCTGCCAAAACGGGAAATTCTATGAATCCGGGGATTGAAGCTGGAGTCAGATTCCAAGTTTCCTGGAGCAGGATTATGTCATGATGAATAAGGAACGCTAATGTTTCATGGTCCTTCCCCATATCTTTAAAGCCATGGACATTCCATGAGCAGAACGTGATGTAAGCTGGATGCACTTCTTCCATGTTGGGAGCCCGGCTCAATTCTCCTGATACACTTTTCTTTTCTGCATTAGGTATACTTATTGTTTAATGTTTTCGAGACCCAGGACCAATCCCTGTTTTCCTGAGAACTTCCCTCGGTTTTTCCAGGACTTCCCTTTTTGTTTGACCTGTTCTCATTAAAAGGGGTGGGGGCGAATTGGAGCGTGCGCCGTGCACACATGTGTTATGATTTTTCCCTGGTAAGCCACGTCTTTTAGATTTTTATGGAAGGGGAGCGGAACTGCGGATACTTGGGACATTCATGAACCTTCAGCATAATTCCCCAGGCTCCAAACCTTGCGCTAGTTGAGTATATTTTATCCACCACGTCCTTTGAGGACCAGGTGGATAAAACTGTGATGCTTACAGGTATGATAAATCCTGCAAGATGAGACTGTATCACTTCACACTACGCGAACTACGCGTAGCATTATGAGAACATGCTTAGTACCCTGTTCGCACTGTGCAAGATGCCGTTTTCAATGATTGTACAGTGCTGAAAAGCATCCGGCACTGTCAATTATTGAAAACCGCATGTTGCACAGTATGAGCTGTAGTTTTCTGCCGCTGGAGTAGATTTTTACTCGAGTGGCAGCTTTCTCAACGCGGACTGGTAGATCCTCATCGCGAGCAGTAGCAGCATACGCCACCACTCGCAACGAGAAACCTGACCTCCCCGTGTTGAGAATCTTGCCAGGATATCATTTTGCTTGATCGCGGTCGCCAACTTGACGTTGAGGACCGGGCAAGCACAAAATTACCGCTGCACTACGCTACGCGTGTTTGTACTGTGCTACGTGCAGTTCGCGTAGTGCGAAGTTGCGCAAACTTCGCAAACTACGCGAGCATAGCGTAGTGCTTTGCCCAGGGTTAGTTACGACCACACAAACTTTGGTTACGGTCTTTTTGTGCAAGCTTGATCATACCTGTACGCATACCAGTTTGGCCAAGTTCAATACATTGTACCAGATTACGTTTGTGACCATACTAAAGCTTGACCATTGTCACCATTTATCCAACAGATTTCTGAATACGGACTTTCAGAATATGGAATTGTATTGGGATTTTCAGTACAATCTGCAGTTATTTGGATCCATATGTTGCCCTGATGATGTTCCCCGTTGGAAATGTCACTCGTTGTTTGATATTTTCGTGTTTTTAATTTATGTTTTTATAATAAAGTACTGTTTTTCCTCTACTGTTGACTACTGGACTTCATGACCTGGCGCACACTCATTTCAGAAACGACATTCTTAGATCTGGAGACCAGAGGTGCAAAGCAATGGCTGGGGTTGGCTGGGGTTGGGGTTGGTTGCGCAGGAATGATACAAACTGGGACAAGTGTGTGGTGAGGATGCAGGGGCCCGCCGTTGCTTTTGTGGAAAGCTTCCAAGACATGTGTGAGGAAGTTTAATAGGGCTGGTTGTGAGACTCCCTCGACTCTGTCAGGTGTTCGTTGGAAGGTACCAGAGGCCAACAGGTGCTGCACAGCCAGCAGCTTTGTGTGCAGAGGGATGTTGGTTGTCCGCTGTATTGGCACCCTGTAGCCTGTGGGCAATGTGGCAGTGTGCACCAACTTGGGAATGGGGCGATAATTCTTTTGCCACTTTTGCTGTGCTAAAGTGCTGATAACTCAGTGATAAGTACCCACTGTTGGGTTATAGGGTGGCTCAAAAACGAGCCCTTGTGTTTATTAGGAGTCTGTTGTAGCTACATGCGAGTTACAAGAAAAGGGCAAAAAAAAGGTGAAAAAACAAGAAAAGTGAGCAGGATACAATCACCCTGACCCCTAGGCCTGCTCAGGGGTTCCCACAAGGACCCCCAGGGCCCAAAAAAGAATTAAAAAAAAAAAAAACCTATCTCAATGCGCGAATCCAGAAACTATGGGGTGTATTCTCAAGGGCTTATCACTGAATTATTGGCACTTTAGCGCAGCAACAGTGGCAAAAGAATTATCGTCCCATCCTCAACCTGGTGCAAACTACCAATATCGCCAGTTTTCCAGCAATAACTTCTGCAAAAAACATCACCACGGATGAGAGCGACAACTATCGCTAATGATATGCAGAGTAGGTGTTCCCATGCATAAAACACGAAAACACCACTTCGCGATCAGCCAAATCTGCGATGCGATCCTAAAATAGCCGATAAGCTGAGTTAGCAATAGGAATTTAACACCTGCCTTTTACTGGTGTAAAGCAGGACGACTACCTGCAGTATGAAAGGGAGCCCAGCCCAGAGCCACATCTGAAGACCAACACATGTCAAGGAGCTACTGATCATGCAGCTCAGAGACCCAAGAGGGCCACCATACCCACCGTCACCACCCACTGACTCCTCCCGGCACCAGCCCCCCCACTACGACTGAGGCAGCGCAGAACAGGACAGCGGACGTTCTTAAAAAAGTATAGCCCCTCAGCCACACAATAGCTGAATGTTGAGAGAGGTGGGAACCAAGTATATGTGAAGGAGGCTAGTCACCCATACATTAGAATGCACACAATGTCAAGTGTGGCTGTGATGTGCTGGACAAACCTCCCTATGTAGATCACAGACCTGTCCATGTGGACATATACAGCTGGGGCTTGTAGTGTTGTGGACAGTGGATACAACCAAGTTACCTCAGGCAGTGGGGAGGATCTAGGTCATGTAGCTGTGTCATCCCCCTGTAAGCATAAGTGGAGTAGGCTGGTCCGACGTACACCAGTCCAGCATATGATTGTGAATATATAGGCTGGGGCTCTAAGCGTGGTTCACTTCCGGGAAGGCCATCGCATCTGCCAGGGTAGCAGCCCTCACCCTGCCATGAGGCCACCGCTGTGACCGCCGGCCTCCTTGATACAGGTCCCCATTCATCCCAGCGGCACAGCACCGTGGAGTTATGTCTGTGCTGACAACTGCCTCCGATCTACACTGCGGACAGCAGGGCTCACAATTCAGATTGAGTCAGGATTGCAGATGACGCAGTCCAGTAGGTAACAAACATTGCTACCAGTGTGGCCCACCCAGATCACACATCATTGTTGGCTGTGAACACGCTGAGTAGTTCAGGCGCCACTATCTCTGTGCAGCTCAAGTAAATGCCATGTAGTTGTGGGCCCTTGCTGACCACTGCATCCGACCTACACAGCGTCAGCAGGACACACAATTCAAATTCAGCCTTGATTCATTAATTGCAGAGTGCAGTAGGCAACAGACATTGCATCCAGTGCAGCCCGCCCGGACAACGCATCATCCCCGGCTGCGCACACGCTGAGTGCTTCTGGCATCACTAACTCTGTGCAGCTCAAGTCAACGCCACGTGGCTGTGGGCTCTTGCTGACCGCTGCCTCCGGCCTGCATTGCGGACAGCAGGGCTCACAATTCAAATTCAGTCTTAATTCATAAATTGCAGAGCAGTAGCAGCTCCTGGAGGGAGTGCTGTCAGGTGGTGACGCAGGGCAGGGGAGGGGCAGAGTGGGGGGTAGTAAACTCTGGATTATGGCCGAATGGAGATAAGTATACAAATAAATAAATAAAATGAATTTTGTTGCGCGCACTGCATCGCCAAATGCAGATATATATATATATATATATATATATATATATATATATATATATATATATTCACTGAAAAAACCATAGGTTTTAAACCCGTAATAGTTAGGAAGTAGCATTCAAAAAACCTATGAAATTCACTGAAAAAAACCATCGGTTTTACACACGTTATAGTTAGGAAGTAGCATTTACAAAACCTATGAAATTCACTGAAAAAACCATAGGTTTGACACATGTTATAGTTAGCTGGATATTTTACTCATATAAAACCAATGAAATTCCCCCGTTATAGTTACTACAGCTAACTATAACTCGCGCACCCGCAATGCACTGCTGATGACTTCACATATTACATCACTCATGACATGGTCAGTGACATCACTCATGACATCACTGATGACATCGTCCAGTGAATGGGTTAGTTCTGAAAATTAAATATGTTTTATATATGTATATCTGAAGGTTGATGGAAGAACAATTGAGTATATAAGTGTATCAATGGCTGCTTTTTTGGTGAAAAATAGATTGTATAACTGACTTATTAAGTATATCTTAATGAGTACATGGGTTAGTGAGTAATGTTTAAATATATACATATCTGTATCAGTCTCTCAGTTTCTGTGTAAGTGGCTGCATGTGTTGGTGAGTAGCTATATGAGTGATACATGTTGTCTATATAGGTTATTGTTTGTTTGATTATTAGTTGGAGTGCCTGAGTGTCTAAGTGTCAATATGCTTCGTTGGGAGATCTTACGTAGTGCATAGATGCATGAATGAGTGACTTACTGTTCGTATGTATTGTAGGCAGCATATATGCTGGACTGTATGGGTGAGTAGGTATGTAGGTTATTATTTGTTTTTTTTCTGTATGAGTGTATATATGAATGAATAACTGTTTTAATAGTGTATATCTGAGTAAGTACATATGTTTTAAACTAGTACATATAAGTTATGTGTGAGTAAGTATGGGCGGAAAATCCGTTCCGCTCGCGGATTTTGCGGATTTTCGGTAAATTTGCAATCCGCGAGATTCGCGAATTTCCCGCGAAATCCGCAAATCCGCGAGCAGCGGATTTTATGGCTTGCTCGCACTGTTCGCGTGAGTTCGCGGCTTCCCAGTTCAACTTCGCGCACCGCGAATAAGCGCTAAATTGCAGAAATACGATCTTAGCAAAACTGAAACTACTTACCAGGTTCAAAAGTTCAAGCTCATCATTAGTAGCCATTTCCTGTAGTGCTTCCTGAGGGGCCCCTCCAGAGTTCAGTTGCCTACTTGCAACTATTATGTGACCCTGCTCTGACCCTCAGAATAGTTACACATATGCCACAAAGGTCCTGAATTACAGCTAAGGGAGACAAGCAGGAGCCAGGCTGGAAGTTCAAATCCAACAGTGACACATTAATCAGCCCCTAATTCATTATTGTCAGTTGGGGCAGGGCAGGTGTTGTAACTAATTTTGCAACAATGAAAGCACTTAGCAAGTGCAAAAGATCACTAATCAGGAAGCACTAAGGAAGCAGGTGCCAGCTAAAAAAATATTCTGTGACACATTAATCAGCCCCAAATTAATTCAGGTCACTTGAGGCAGGGAAGGTGTGCTTTGCTTTGCCACAATAATGTACACTGGACAACCAGAGGGTGCTGTGATGAAACAGAGGGTGGCTGGGTGGGCCAGAGGGTGGCATGAGTAGTCAGAGAGTGGCAGTGGTGACAGAGGGTGGCAGTGATGAAGAAGAGTGTCCCAAACAGGCTGGACACGTAGAAACAACAAGTTCGCAAAACTTGCGACCCGACAGGTAAGCTCGCGAACTGGCAGAAACCCGCGCAAACACAAAAAAAAAAAATCCGCAAATTCGCGAGAATTCGCGGATTTTTGCGGATTGCGAGTTCGCAAATCCGCAAAATTCGCGAACGCGAGATTCGCAAAATTCGCCCATGCTTATGTGTGAGTAACTCTATGGTTGAGTGTCGGTGTGTAACAGGATGATCAGGATGTATCAGTGTATAAGAACATATGATGACTGAATACATATATGAGTGACTGTATATAATATATGACTGACTGTATATGTCTGTTGATGAATAAGTGGTTGTGTATATAGATCTTCAAATTACTAAATAGGTGTGTTCTAAGTGGCATTGGTATGGCTATTGTATTGAAAATGTTATTTTCTATTTTTGAATGTGTGTAATAAAGGTTATATTAGGGTGAGTGAAGGTCTGCCACTCTTCCACAAGGATGATGTCATCAGTGATGTCATTTGAGATGCCATCAGTGATGTCATGAGTGATGTCACTGACCATCTCATGAGTGATGTAATATGTGAAGTCATCAGCAGTGCATTGCGGGCGCGTGAGTTATAGTTAGCTGAAGTAACTATAACGGGCGAATTTCATTGGTTTTATATGAGTAAAATATCCAGCTAACTATAATATGTGTCAAACCTATGGTTTTTTCAGTGAATTTCATAGGTTTTGTAAATGCTACTTCCTAACTATAACGTGTGTAAAACCTATGGTTTTTTCAGTGAATTTCATAGGTTTTTTAAATGCAACTTCCTAACTATAACGTGTTTAAAACCTATGGTTTTTTCAGTGAATTTCAAAGGTTTTGTAAATGCTACTTCCTAACTATAACGTGTGTAAAACCTACGTTTTTTTCAGTGAATTTGCAAGGTTTTTTAAATGCTAATTCCTAACTATAACATGTGTTAAACCTATGGTTTTTTCAGTGAATTTCAAAAGTTTTATAAAGGCTAATTCCTATCTATACCGTGTGTTGTACGATTGTGGTCGAATGTGTGCATGGTTTCATCTCTCTTGATATACGATGGACGTCGGCTGTTTGATGTACAACAATCCTTTAACCCCTCCCACGCTTATGACGGAACAGCTCCGTCATAGTCCTCGGGTGGGCTGCGCTGGTGACGGAGTGGTTCCGTAATGGCCCGCCCGGCACGCCTGCGCGGCGCTGATTTTGCACCTGCGCTGACGTTCTGAAGAACGGGGGGGACCATGACGGAACCAGATGCGTCACGTTGTAAATAGCCCACACCATGGCGCATATTTTGCACCGCCGCTGCGACACAAAAGTGACGCAACGGCGGCGCAAAACAGGTGTAAGGGGCTTGTAAATCTTCCCCAAGGTGTCTAAAGGTAGGGTAGTGAGTTAAGGGAAATTAAAAATTATGGGAAGAGAAGTATGGAAAAGAAAGTAAAGGAGGAGGAGTGACAGAATGGGAGTGAGGATGGACATAAGGAAGGAGAGTAAGGGACAAAGAGATTCGCGCCTGCGCTGACGATCTGAAGAACGGGCGGGGCCATGACATAACCAGATGTGTCACATTGTAAATAGCCAGCACCATGGCGCATTTTTTGCACCGACGCTGCGTCACAAAAGTGACGCAACGGCGGCGCAAAACAGGTGTAAGGGGCTTGCAAATCTGCCCCAAGGTGTCTAAAGGTAGGGTAGTGAGTTAAGGGAAATTAAAAATTATTGGAAGAGCAGTATGTAAAAGAAAGTAAAGGAGGAGGAGTGACAGAAGGGGAGTGAGGATGGACATAAGGAAGGAGAGTAAGGGACAAAGAGATTCGCGCCTGCGCTGACGATCTGAAGAACGGGCGGGGCCATGACGGAACCAGATGCATCACGTTGTAAATAGCCCGCAGCATGGCGCATCTTTTGCACCGCCGCTGCGTCACAAAAGTGATGCAACGGCTGCGCAAAACAGGTGTAAGGGGCTTGTAAATCTGCCCCAAGGTGTCTAAAGGTAGGGTAGTGAGTTAAGGGAAATTAAAAATATGGAAGAGCAGTATGGAAAAGAAAGTAAAGGAAGAGGAGTGACAGAAGGGGAGTGAGGATGGACATATGTAAGCAGAGTAAGGGACAAAGAGAGATACATAGAGTAGGGTAAGGGGAGTGAAGGTAAAAGAAATGGAAAGATAGTGAGGGAAGGGGATTTGAGGATGATAAAAGGGAGGTAAGTGACCCCCAAGGCAAAAACATATTTTTTTTTGGGACAATCATGGGGTGCGCGCACGGTGCGCGAACCCCGCGATTTTTCAAAACAAAAAAAAATGTTTTTGCCTTGGGGGTCCCTGTGGGACCCCCTGAGCAGGCCTAGGGGGTCAGGGTGCTTCTACGCTGCCCCCTTTTTGAGTTCTACACCTTGGTTTTTCTGCTTTCCTGTGCCTCAGTCTACCGAGGCACAAGATGGCTGCCAACAATTTCTGTTTTTGAGTGTTGACAGACAGTGGCAGCCAATCAGCATGAAGCTCGTGCACGGCAAGGTGCGCGCACGGTGCGCGCTTATAGATATATAATTGATATCATCTGCGTACCAGACCCTACCATTTTCCCAAATTTGGTGTAATTCCGTTCAGCGGTTCGGGCTGTAGCCGTGTCTAAACGTCCTATGGAAATTAACATAGGGAAAACACGTTTTGGGACCCCCCTTTTTTCTCGGCCCCCGCTTGACGAATCTTCCCAAGATTTCCAGGGAAGGAGCGGAGCATAGCGAGCCATCTTTTTTGAGAAATTCGCGGAGATTCATCAACCGGCGCCAAAGTTATTCCCAATAGAATGTTGCGGTTTTCCTATGGAAACTAGGTCCTAACTATAACTACCTACTGGCTACCGCCAGTAGGTAATATATATATATATATATATATATATATATATATATATATATATATATATATATATATATATATATATATGTATATATATATATATATATATATATATATATATATATATGTATATATATATATGCTCGCTCCAGGTTCCCAAAGAAACACGCCTCACTCACGGGTCCCCTTTGCAGACTCTTTATTTACAAGGACGCGTTTCGGTGTTGTGCCTTCCTCAGCTTGTTTCAAGTCAGCGCAGTCTAACCTGATCTAGTTTTGAACAGGTAAGTTGAAATCTGTCATCAAAGAGGAAAGGCATAAAGTTACCTGGACTGCAAGATAACTATGGACTTTGGGGGCAATGTTTATGTGGAGGCGGGTGGAAACTAGACGAAAATCTACTAAACCCTCCCCCCATTCCGAACACTCTTGGACTTCAAATCCCATAAAACCCATCTGAGGGGGAGGAGTCACTGTCCCGAGGTTGCAGCCCTCTTTTGAAGTTTAACAACAAGAACCATTGGAATCATTCTATATATATATAACACTCACAGAACACTCATTTGTCGGGGAATCATTTATTTCACCTTTCATGACGCGTTTTGTCACTCCTGACTTTTCTGAATGCTGTTCGGTGTGAAAAAGGCTCTCTGGCATTCCAATATCTTTAAAGCCACACGAGGCTCCTCCTGCACAGTATATATGTCAAGTTGTGCACATAACCAGATATGCACCTACAGTACACACCCTGAAAACAGTTTGAATATCACAGAAGAAAATAAATAAAAGTCTAAATTTACAGTGTGAATAGTGTGCGCATCACTGTATAAGTGTGCTGGCAATTGAGACAACCATATTCTTCAAAAGTGATCACATCACTGAACATGCATGGCTTAAAGTGTCTAATGAAATAGTGTGTGTGTCACAGGTTGCATTCTGAAGAAGGATGTAAAATTACTGAAGAGTGTGCACATCACTGCATATGCAAGCTGACCATTAGAAAAATATTATTCCTCAAAAGTGTGTGCATCACTGGAAATGGGCGGAATATCCTTTGTTTAAAAGAAGAAGAAAAAAATGTAAATTAGGGAACAATGTGCGCATCACTACATTTGCACACTGACCATTAGAATTGGCCTGGCTAATGTTGTCCACTATTTTATTGGGCACCTTGCACCAGTCCAAATGACCCTTATTGATGGTAGGTTTAAAGACAACCTATATAAAAAGCTATCCTAATGGTAGCTGTGGAGAGCAGCCTTCAGGCTAAGTCTTGAAGGAATGTAAAGCAGCTTGTTTTACCAGTCTATAAACTCATGAATGACCAAATGAAAAGAGAACCAAACCAGGTATATATATATAAAATATATGTATTTATTCTAAACACATCCCTCTAGTCTCTGTATGAAGCTAGAGGCAAAAGTACATTCAGTAAACTTATTTAGCACAGGTAAATTAGCACAACATACGGTGAGCCCTAGGGGCGTACCAAACCATATATTAGGAAAGTGGTATAAGAACCACGACTGACATAGATACAAGGCCTAGCGCCTTTAGAACCACTGGGGGCCACCAGGATCCACCCAAGGTACTGACACAGGGGACCCACGGGGGATGCATGCAGTATCTTAACACAGCCGCAAATCAACATAACTTCTATGAGGAAAGGCGTAGCTGGAATTTTAAGGATAAAGGACACTTAGAAGAGTACTTGGAGCAAACCCCTTTAGCACTAGGCAGTTCTAGAGTCGAACCCATGAGAGCACCAGAGTACTCGAGTTAGATCACCCAGGGAAGCCGGGTACACAGGTGTCTTTTGGTGTCAGGTTTCATCATCGATTTCAATGTCGATCTGCAGCAACGTGCTGCTGGTGACCAACTCGAAAGTGTCCGGAGGGATCCAAGCCTGGATCAAGGAATAGAAGAACCTGAAAGCAGAGGGAACAGAGTCTGGGTCACTAGCCAGTGACGAGGAAGGCGATGAGCAGATGCCCATTGATGTCGGGTGAAGAAGGTGAAGAAGGTGAAGCTTGACTCTTCAGACACGAGGACCAGAAGGCGTCGACGACAATCAGATGCTGGATTCGAGCTGTCCCATAAAGGATGTCGAGTGCTGCAGTGTTGGTTTCTGGATTGAACCCAACAAGCCTCAGCAACAGGAACTCTTGCAGAAAGCAATGATTGGTTTTGGTGCAGACCAGCAAAGTCTGAGGGACTCACCACTTGGTGGGGATCCAGGGCACATCTGGAGCAATCAGGAAATCCCAAAGTAAAGAAGAGTTGGCTCCGTGGGGACCCACTAGTCGATGAAGCAGGGCTAGCAAAGGGGCTTCAAGCAGAAATGCTAGAAGAGGGCTCAAGGGACACTCATGGAGTGTAGGCCCACAATCTTCGGTGCTGATGGCGTTCGGGGCTTGGACTACAAGTAGCCCAATGCACATCTTCAGGAAAGCTTGGAAAGTTGATGCACTTGCAAATGTGCAGGGTGTCCAGGAGTTCCGGTTCCACATCACTCGTGAGGGCTGCAGGTCTCAGTTTTGCTGGGATCTCGTATCATCCTCTTAGAAGTCTGGAAGTCTATGTCCTGAGTTGCAAATACTTCGGAGTCCAGCAGGAGCTTCGGAAATGCAGACCAGCAAGATGCTTCTTTGGTGCCTGTTTGAACTGGGGAGTCACTCCATGACCCAAAGGGAGATTCTTCCGTCTTCTAGTCTCCTTGACCCAAAGGGAGATTCTTCCTTCACCCATTTCCGTTGTCCAGGTCCATGCCAGAGCAGGGGCTGAGTGCCCCTGCAACTGGTTTGAACTGGGGTATGCACAGGGACACCAAATGTGCCCTCAGCACTGTCTGAAAAGCATTCTCTGAATGCACCCACCCAGCCCCAATACACTAAAGCCTGTCTGAGGGGTGTTTACACCTCCCTGTGATAGGAAACCTATTGTCCTGGCCTCCCCTGCTGGAGTTTCGTCCAGCAGCAGGAGGTCAGACCCGTGTCTGTGGCTTTGGCATCCATTTTGTGATGCCTGAGCTCTTTTAAACTATTACCGGTTAGACCAGTGTATACATGTCTTCTCCCTCAAGGGACACTCATGGAGTGTAGGCCCACAATCTTCGGTGCTGATGGCGTTCGGGGCTTGGACTACAAGTAGCCCAATGCACATCTTCAGGAAAGCTTGGAAAGTTGATGCACTTGCAAATGTGCAGGGTGTCCAGGAGTTCCGGTTCCACATCACTCGTGAGGGCTGCAGGTCTCAGTTTTGCTGGGATCTCGTATCATCCTCTTAGAAGTCTGGAAGTCTATGTCCTGAGTTGCAAATACTTCGGAGTCCAGCAGGAGCTTCGGAAATGCAGACCAGCAAGATGCTTCTTTGGTGCCTGTTTGAACTGGGGAGTCACTCCATGACCCAAAGGGAGATTCTTCCGTCTTCTAGTCTCCTTGACCCAAAGGGAGATTCTTCCTTCACCCATTTCCGTTGTCCAGGTCCATGCCAGAGCAGGGGCTGAGTGCCCCTGCAACTGGTTTGAACTGGGGTATGCACAGGGACACCAAATGTGCCCCCAGCACTGTCTGAAAAGTATTCTCTGAATGCACCCACCCAGCCCCAATACACTAAAGCCTGTCTGAGGGGTGTTTACACCTCCCTGTGATAGGAAACCTATTGTCCTGGCCTCCCCTGCTGGAGTTTCGTTCAGCAGCAGGAGGTCAGACCCGTTTCTGTGGCTTTGGCATCCATTTTGTGATGCCTGAGCTCTTTTAAACTATTACCGGTTAGACCAGTGTATACATGTCTTCTCCCTCTAGAAGGGTGGAATTCTACCCCCGCCGCCAAGACTGGCGGGAAGGGGGGTAGGATTTCAAAGTGTTTGACACCAAACACGACATGTTTCCATGCAGCCATTCCAAACTTAGCATTTACCGCAAGGCTATAAAGCACTTAGGAGTATATGGTCTGTTTGCATCACAGAACAGCCTCAGAGAATAGATTCCGAAAGCTGCAGCAGGGTCCTGCTCATGCATGGGCACCCTCTCACACAAAACAAAGCACTCTGCCTTCATGATTTATAAGGCCTGCCATAGGAGTGACTGATAGGTTTATAAATGTCAGTGATTAGAGGTAGATATTGGTAACCTACATCTTAGTAAGGGGTGCATGCGCCACTTTACCCAGGCTGCATTAGCAATCCTGTGGTGCCGTTTTGGAAGGCCTCCCAGGGGTGGCATAATACATGTTTCAGCCCCTGGTAGCCCTCTGGGGTACCTATGCCCTTAATACCTAAGGTACCATGTACTAGGGACTCACAAGGGTAACCCAGAAACCATTCTGGAGTGTACCTAATGTACATGCAATCAATGTAGAGAGGAAGCAGGTATGCCGGGGTCCTGGATAGCAGGGCCCTAGCCAGACTAAAGTCGAGAAACAGTGAAACACCAACAAAAAGTATGGGTAACCATGTTAAGCAGATCCTACTCTCCTACACAACCCCCCCAAACGCAGGGACATTAAACTAACCTTGACTATCTGAGTCTTCATGTTCTAAGTGGAAATATCTGGAGAGTCCATCTGCATTGGCATGGTTACTCCCAGGTCTATGTTCTACTGTATAGTCCATCCCCTGTAGGGAAATGGACCACTTCAAAAGTTTGGTGTTTTCACCCTTCATCTGTTTTAGCCATAAGAAGGGCTTATGGTCAGTCTGAACAGTGATGTGAGTGCCAAACAAGTATGGCCACAGCCTTTTCAGAGCCAAAGCCACAGCAAAGGCCTCCCTCAATAGCTGACCAACGTTTCTCTCTAGGGGTCAGCCTTCTGCTAATAAAAGCTACTGGCTGGTCCTGATCTTCATCATTCAGTTGTGACAGCACAGCCTCTACCCCTAACTTAGATGCATCCGTTTGGACAATAAATTCTTTGGAGTAGTTAGGACTTTTCAGAATTGATGCAGTGCACATGGTCTGCTTCGGGTCATCAAATGCCTTTTGACAGCTAACTGTCCACTAAACTTTCTTTGGCATTCTTTTAGAAGTTAAGTCATTCAGTGGTGTCACAATGGAACCATACCCCTTGGCAAATCTTCTGTAGTACCCAGTCAGGTCCAAGAAAGCTCTGACCTGAGTCTGGGTTGTTGGAGAAACCCATTCCATGATGGTCTGGATTTTGCTCTGTAATGGTTGAACCTGGCCTCCACCTCCAAGGTGGCCCAGGTACACAACCTGACTCTGCCCTATCTGGCACTTAGTAGCCTTGATAGTTAGGTCTGCCTACTACAGGGCCTCCAAAACATTTCTCAGGTGGACCCGGTAATCCTCCCAGGTGGAGCTAAAGACAGCAATATCATCTAGATGTGCTGCACTACAGTCTTCCAGGCCTGTTAGGACTTTGTTCACCAACCTTTGAAAAGTGGCAGGTGCATTCTTCAGACCAAAGGGCATTACCAAAAATTGATAGTGCCCACCAGGGGTTAAGATTGCTGTCTCTGCATCATCTGCTAGTCTGATCTGCCAGTAGCCAGCTGTAAGATCAAATGTGCACAATGTGCCAACATATCTATTAGCTCATCTGCTCTTGGGATTGGATGGACATTAGTCTTAGTGACTGCATTGAGATCCCTGTAGTCAGGCATTGCGGGGCGCGCTCACCTGTGCATCGGACGCCGTGAGGGGAACGGCTGCTTTGGGGCTAATCAATGTCCCCGCCTGCACCAGCAATCACTGCGCCGTGAGGGGAACAGCTTAACCTTGCGCCGTGAGGGGAACGGCACTGCGGCTTTATTCCCGCCGCCTACAACTCCCAGGAAACCTACGGGAGCACCGTCACGACCACCCCGGACCCAGCCCTCAAAGCGCGCACGCAACCACGCATCGCGGGACGCGGGCGGGCAGCACCGGGCTAAGCCTGGGCAAAGGGCAGTCCGTCTGTGGCCGTCAGTGGACGGAGGAGGACGGGACGGGCCCAGCCACTAGCATCTGCGGATTGGGAAGTGACTGTGAACACCATTGGACAAGCATCGGGTTAGTACATGGAATACAACAATACAACTAAGTAACGTGAGATACTGTCAGTCACTACTGGGACTAGAGATGCTTGGGAGTGATAGTGGGAGGCTGTAATTGTTTGGACATTTACCTGTGCAAAGTGTTTTTGAAGCCGGGTAACCTTCTGTTGCCCCATTTACTCATTAAATATCTCTGGCACACTGATATGGCAAGTGCAGTCCAAACCAGGTGGTCAAAACTACCTTAGTGCACTCCTCCAGGTCCCTCAAAGAGTAGTAAACTTAAAGGAATGCCTATAACGATCCAGGATAAACCAACTGCTATTGACAGAATGTTACATAAAGTTCTGGGGGAAGTAGCATCTGAGATCGAGCGCACGGAGAGACGCCTCTCTTTAACCCCCCAACCTGTTTTACCAAGACTGGAGTAGGATCTGGAAGCCCAAATACTTGCACTGGCTTCTCCTGACCTCAGGATATTTGATATCCCTTGTGCTCAAGAGGATACCTCATTGGTACAGAAGACAACACCAAGGGGGGAAACACCACAAACGGGTAAGACCAGGAAAACTAACGGGAAAAAGAATAGGCGAAAGAGGCTCACCTCTAACAAGGCTCTGTTAGATACCACCTCTACAGAAGCAAGGCCACCCGGGGGGATTAATTTAAATACACAAGCGCAACCAATATGGGTAACACAAATAATATCTAACTTACAGAACCACCTGGAGCAACTCATCACCAACCAAACTAAATTGATCCTCAGCAGGTTGGATAAAGTAATAACTCTGGTTAAAACAAAGGGGTCGGTTGGCAACAGCAGCCCCCCCCCGCCTTGGGTAATAACCCATTGGGGGAGGGTGCTGGCTCTAGCTCAGAAATACCATCTATAATTAGGCCCTAAATGACCAAAGTAACGCAATCACAGATTCCTTGACCCCCTTGAATACACAACCAGTAGGCTTGATACAGGCCCCCCGAGTTTGCCCGTCACCAGCAGGGAAGTTCCCCAGGGAGCGCCAAAAGGCATACATCGGGTGATGGTCCATAGACAAGCTTCGCCCCTCCCTGTGAGCCAGAGCCAACTAGAGAATCTCTTTACTAAGGGGCATTCCAACACATCTGTAACTCTCAATCTACCTCCTGATGCAGCCCCTTATGTAATCATCCTTATAGGAGTTCCAGTGCTGAGACAAGATCAACTGGAGACTTATGACGAGCTTAAAAACAAAACCATGTTTTGGTTAAATAAGTGTAGGCCCCTAGTAGGCATGGAACAGGGGGAATATTAATGGTTCGGCGGGTGATCTGGGTGGGAACTAGGCCCAAGGATAACACAGGGGATTGTGTGGTGGTGAACTTTAGAAACATGCAGGTTGTTGACCAGATATTATGGTGGGGCCCAACTATGGAGTCGAGCAACATCAGGTCAATGCCCCTTAGCTTCTTTTACCCAAAGGGGGCCTATAATTAGGGGCGTGCCAGGGATGGTCTGGGAGGTAGGGAGTGGAACATGGCTGGGCATAGTCGTAGATCTCACTATGTAGCTATGAGGGACCAGGGTGGGATTGATCTCCAGAATAGATTTGACCTCTTGTCCACCCTAGAAGAACTGGATTGAATAGGGATAGATATAAACCCCAGGCATAACCAAGACAAGAATAAGAGTTTCGAACAGAATAAGGCACCCCTGATTAAAACATCGCGATGCGAGTTAGTGCAGAGAAGGGATGATAAAGAGGCAACTATTGCAGAGAGATCACAATCAGGCACTGCAGCCGACAAGTACTGTTATAGGCAACCAATGAACACATTTATATACCTTAGCTGATCCAAACGAAATTACGATAACTGAGGGAAACTTAGATTCTCACCCCCTCATGGCCGGGGCAAGAAGACCCATCGGGCAGAATGGATTAAAAATAATATCCTGGAACGTAGCAGGACTTGCTGCCAAATATGAGGATCAGGAATGGAGACAATACATTACAGGGTTTCATGTTATATGTCTTCAGGAGACCTGGATGATTGATTGTAACCATTTTTTCCCGGAGGGGTTTAAGTGCTTCTCAGTCCCTGCCCAAAGGTCAGCTTCAGGGAGAGCTACGGGAGGGTTGATTATATATGTAGATCTTCTTATAGAAGGGGTTTGATCCAACCTCAACTGGGCATCACACAACATGCAGGCTGTGGGCTTTCGCTCAAAAGGGGTAAACATCACCCTGGTTAACTGGTACAGTGCGGTGGGAGTAAACGGGAAGGGAAACACAGTAAAAGAATTAGATTCTTGCCTAAATACCCAGTTGTCAACGTGAAGTCAGTAACAGCTATATCTGTAGTTCTTGTAGGTGATTTTAACTGTCATCTGCAGGGCAGATATAGAAAGATGTAAATTTAATGACCATAATCCCCTGGTGTTAGAGCTAAAAGGCCTAACTATCAAAAATGTATCACGTGGGGTAGGTTCTGTGCAGACAATATCAGACCAAGGGAGGTGACTCAGATGGTCCGAAATAGATGGGGATAGTTTTTATAAAAGCTTAATAACCACAGGGGCAGACGTACTTAATGTATACCTCGACTCCAATATTGAGGGGGCTGCTGTAGTAACTGCATTCGAAGAGATGGAGCACCTCATTGAAGAACTATTAAAGACCACTAAGACTAGGATTTTTACAACTACACCTAGATGGTTTGACAAAGAATGCTCAAAGGCACATAAAGAGCTTAAATCTAGCCGAAAATTGCTACCCAGGGATAATATTTATATAGCTCAATGTAGGCTGACATAGAAGAAGACATTAAAAACCTGCAAAACTAGCCTCCAAACGCAAGCCTGGGTGGACCTAAGGGAGGCGGCGGACAGAAGAGACTTGACTGAGTTCTGGAAAATTATAAATAAACCATGTTTCCAGGACTCAAATGCCCCACAGATTTTAAATACTATTTTACCAGAGCAGTGGTATTCCCACTTTAAAAACTTATATACTCATACGGGTAAAATTAACAATGATGATGGACAGAGGCTAACATTGACTGCAAGGCCAGAGGTTACCCTG
This sequence comes from Lissotriton vulgaris, assembly GCF_964263255.1. NCBI lineage: Eukaryota > Metazoa > Chordata > Amphibia > Caudata > Salamandridae > Lissotriton > Lissotriton vulgaris. The sequence continues at coordinate 314,572,045 of NC_141696.1, forward strand.
GCAGAAGTGGAAGGGGCTATCCTGGGGCTAACCAAAAATAAAGCGCCTGGCCCGGATGGCATCCCTCCCGACCTATATCTTAATAAAGTGGAGTTGTGGGCACCCATTCTTATGAGGGTCCTGAACGCGGCAGTTGAGGCGGGCTTGCCGCGCTCTTGGTCCTCGGCAACAATAGTGCCAATATTTAAAAAAGGAAACCGGGATGACCCCCAATGCTATCGCCCGATATCCTTGATTGATGTCATGGCGAAGGTGCTGGGTCGTGTTGCCCTAAATCGCCCGACTGAATGGGCAGATACCCACCAGATAATAATGGATACCCAGTATGGGTTTAGGGAGGGAAGGTAAACCAAGGACCAATGCCTGAACCTATACTTGCTGGTCGCTAAGTACACCATAGCCAGCAAGGAGGCGGTCTAGTTGGGGTTCATGGAGCTCGCTGCGGCTTTTCATCATGTGAACAGGGAGAAGCTATGGGCCCTGATGATAGACCTAGTAGTAGACCGGGATTTAGTCAACATCCTTAAAGCCCTGTATTGGAACACAACTGCGTCCGTCCGTTTTAACCAAAACGGAAGTAGGGCCTCATCATTCCCATGCACTAGTGGAATGCGGCAGGGCTGCATTTTAGCTCCCTTTTTGTTTTCACTTTATATCAATAACCTAGATAGGGAATTATGTACACTGGAAGTGGACTCTCCTCAAGTAGGCACCCGTCCAGTTCCCGTCCTTCTTTACGCGGACGACGCGGTGTTGCTGGCCTGGATACCGCGGGGGTTACAGAGGCTGATTGACGGATTTTTAAGCTTTATGTCCTCACTTGATTTGTCAGCAAACCTGGACAAATTGTATGTCATGCTTGCAGGGGCCTGACCAGATAAGACATTTTCTTATAAGATAGGAACTTATAAAATCAGCCTGGTCCAGTCCTTTTCCTATCTAGGTGTATTATTTGACGGGCTTTTAAAGTTCAGACTTCTGGTGGACAAACACTGCTCAAAACTGGTGGCTTCAACTGGGGCCATAATGGCCTACCGGAGAAGATTGAGAAGATGGTCCCCCCAGCAAGTGTTGAATTTTTATAGATCAATATGCAGCGCTAAGGCAACCTACGGGGCTGAAATTTGGGGTTTTGTGAACTCACAACAGGTCCAGGCAGAGGAAAATAAATTCTTTAGAAGGTTATTGAAAGTCCCGCATAGTACATCTGCCTACATTATACATGAAGAACTGGGAGAACCTTATATTGAAGATCAAATTAAAGTCAGGCTGCTTTGGACTGGGTGAAGATCTGGTCTAACCCCGAAGCTGGCCTCAGTAGACAAATTATCACAGATTGTCTGAACCGAGACAAAGGGAGTTCTATTCCTTGGTTAAAATATGTAAAGTGCACTTTAGAGATCATTGGTTGTAAGAACCTCTTCACGGAGCCTGAAACCCTTATTGCTCAGAAAAAAAACGATAGTCAAGAAAATGTTTGGGGAATGGACATCTGCAAGTAGGGCGGCCTCTGAAGAGCGCAAATCCACAGTTGCGGCTTACAGATTATTGAAAATGGAGAGTGGAAGCCAACCCTATCTCTCACTTACCCATAATGCACAGGACAGAATTTATATGACCCGTTTAGGTTTAACCTTTTGCATCATTTATTGTCCGACCCCCCCCGGTTTTACCTTAACGGTTGAGCAGAAGGGTACCTGCGGCTGCAACAATAGGTCTCCGCAGGATACCCTTCATTTTGTTTTGTTATGCTCATTTTATACTTTACCTAGGCGCATGTTCCTAGTGGGAATCTTGAAAAGAGCTACGTTTAAACACGCCAAGGTTGCTTTATTGTTCCTGCAAAAGGCCAGCGATGCATATACCCTGTCCTGTATTATGAGTTTTATTATGATGGCGGTGAGGTTAAGGAATTCAAAAGAGATGATTGTAATGCCCTGTATATAGAGACTCTGGATAAAATGAAATGAAATGTCATGAATTTAACTGTTTTTTTAACGTGTTTTTAATTGGTTTTATGTACTTTTATGGTATCTTTTTAAGTGCCAAATTAAGATACATTTGATTTGATTGCATTGAGATCCCTGTAGTCAACACAAAACCTCATCTTTGTCAAAGCACCCTGGGAGTGAGATTTAGGTACCAAGACCACTGGACTAGCCCAAGCACTGTCTGAGGGTTTAATAACTCCCAAATCCAACATTTTCTAGACTTCTGCCCAGATACAGTCCCTGACATGATCAGGTTGCCTGTAAATCTTATTTTTAAGAGGCAGACTGTCCCCAGTGTCCACTTCATGAGTGCACCGGGTAGTCGGACAAGGAGTCAGGGAAAATATATGTCTGAACTGATTGCGTACCTGTCTGCAATCGGTTTGCTGTTCATCAGTGAGGCTGCCTGCCAAGACATCACCATCTACTGAGCCATCATGAGGGTTCTTTGAGCGCAGGTCAGAGAGTGGATCACTCTCTTCCTCCTGTCCCTCATCAGTAGCCAAGAGCAGGCCCATGTCTGCCCTGTCAACATAAGGTTTCAGTCTGTTGACAAGAAGCACCCTATGGGGGCTCCTGGGAGTTCCTAGGTCTACCAAATAGGTAACCTCTCCCTTCTGTTCAACAATAGTGTGGGGCCCACTCCACTTGTCTTGGAGAGCTTCTGGGGCCCAAGGCTCCAACTGCCACACTTTCTGTCCTGGCTGGTAAACAGTCAGTACAGCCTTTTGGTCATTCCAGGCTTTCTGTAATTCCTGGCTAGTCTCAAGGTTTTTAGTTGCCTTTTTTATGTACTCAGCCATCTTGGAGCAGAGACCAAGTGCATAGTCCACTATGTTCTGTTTAAGGGGTTTGAGAGGTAACTCCCAACCATCCTTCACCAGGCACAATGGGCCTCTTACAGGATGCCCAAAAAGAAGCTCAAAAGGCCTGTAGCCCACCACCTTCTGAGGAACCTCCCTGTATGCAAATAATATCCAGGTTACTAGGATATCCCATCTCTGCCTAAGCTTTTCTGGGAGACCCTTGATCATACCCTTTAAGGTTTTGTTGAATCTTTCAACTAAACCATTGCATTGTGGATGATAAGGTGTAGTGAATTTGTAATTCACTTCCACATTGCAGTCAAGTACCTAGACATAAAGTTTGCACCTCTGTCAGATACTAACTCCTTAGGGAAACCCACTCTTGAGAACACTCCCAAGAGGGTTCTTGCCACAACAGGTGCTGTAAAGGTCCTAAGGGGTATTGCCGTTCGGTACCTAGTGGCATGTTCCACCATCACTAGGATAAACCTGTGCCCAGATGCTGTCTGAGGATCCACTGGTCCAACAATGTCAATCCCCACTCTCTCAATGGGAACCCCCACCACAGGTAATGGTATCAGGGGGCCTTTGTTCTTCCACCTTCTTTGCCACTCGCTTCACAGGTGACACAGAAGCGACAAAACTCCTTTGTGTCTTCAGACATGTGGGGCCAATGAAAGTGAGGGACAATTCTGTCGCAAGTCTTGTTTTGGCCCAGGTTTCCTGCTAAAGGAATACCATGGGCTGGTGTCAATAGAAAGCCCCTGAATTTCAAAGGTATACCCAACCTCCTGGCTGCACCGGGCTTGGGGTCTCGACTCTCTGAATAGAGGAGTCCATCATCCCAATAAATCAGATGGGTGCCACTAGCATTCCCAGCAGACTCAGCAGCAGCTTGCTGTCTGAGGGGTTCAAGAGAAGGGCAGCTCAGCTGCTCTGACGCATATCTGCCCAGGAAGGGCCCCCTGTCCCCAAGAACTCAACCTGATCAGGCTCAACCTCATCTGGGAAAGTTCCTTCTGCAGGGGCACAATCATTTCCCTCAAGAGACTGATCTTCGGGGGGAGGCACTGCCTTAACCCTACTGCTTCTTTTCTTGGAAGGCACCTGGTCCATTATTCCAGAATCCAGGGCCTGTTCAGTTTTAGACATTTTGGCTTGTGACCTAGTCACAGCAAACACATGTGCAGAGATTCCTAACATTTCTGCATGGGTCCTTAACTCCACTTCAGACCAGGTTGAAGTCTCTAAATCATTTCCAAACAAGCATTCTACATGGAGGTCTGCACTTGACCACAACTTTCTTTATTATGATTTGTCCAGGGTCTACAAGGTCTTGTGTCACCATTGTGACACTTTCCCCTGTATCCCTGTAGGCCATAGCCACTTTTACATTTATCAAAGCCTGCTGTCTGCATTTCCCAAGTTACTGGGACTCACACAGGAGGACATATCCATGCCTCCATCACAAATCAGAACAGCCTGAGTTGGCACTCTGACTGGGCCAGAGCCCACCTCAGTACCCAAGGTTAACCCCACTACACCCTTCTGTTGAGTACCACCACTTGGAGCTGAACTAGGGGGAACAGTTGCCTTAGGGGCAATGGTGCAATCACTAGTCCAATGGCTGTTCTGATTATAGACCTTACACCATGGTTTCTTTTGGCCTTTCTTTTTGGAAGATTGGGAATCCCAACAATTAGAAGATTTTTGGGGACCTTGTGAAGACTTCTGGTCTTTACCCTTCTCCTTGCTCTTAATAGGGTCTTGCTTCATCCTGGTCACCACCTTGGTTCTGTACCTTCTGCTTTACCCTGGTTCTGACCCATTGTCTGCCTTGTTTCCCAATTCTTGGGGCGAGGTCAGATCAGAGTGCAACAGCTGATTCTGACAGTTATTAAGGATTTGCTCCATCATAATTAAGTTGTATGATGCTGTATAATCACACACTTTACCGCCCAGTAACCAGCCCTCCAGAGCATTAGTAGCACAATCTACAAAGTCAACCCAGTCATGTGTCTGTGCCTTTTGGGTATCTCTGAAATGTATTCTATACTGTTCAGTCTTTAGGCCAAACCCATCAAATAGAGCTCTCTTCAGGACATTGTCATCATCAGCATACTTGTTAGATCTGGGGTCTCTAGTTTTTTTTTCTGGGTTTGGTAAAGCGCAACAGCTGCCCCAGCAATGGGGCGTCCCGGCGCTGAGAGAAGACACACACCCTACCCGGAGGGGAAAGGGGGGGGGGGAGGGAGCTGCACTAGTCGGGAGGAAATAGAAGGGTCTTGATTGCCTTACGGAAGGCAGAAAGGCAGTCTATGGAACGTATGGGAAGAGGAAGAGCGTTCCACAGCTTGGGTCCCAGGACCTTGAAGGAGCGACCTCCAGTGCGACAGAGCTTTATTCGGGGTACTTTCAGAAGGAGTTGGTTGGAGGAGCGCAGATCACGGCTAGGAGCATAGGGGCAGGTGAGGTTTTGTAGCAGAGGGGGGTTTCCCTGTTTGAAGATTTTAAAGATCGTGATGAGAGCTTTGAATTTTACTCTGTTTTCAACGGGCAGCCAGTGAAGTTTGCGGATGGTGGCTCTGGCTGAGCATCTGCGGGGAAGACCGACCAGCGTTCTTGCCGCCGCGTTTTGGACTCGTTGAAACCTAGCAGTTTCTGCTTTGTTTGCACCTAGGAGGAGGACGTTCGCGTAGTCCAGGCATGATAAGATGGTTGCCTGGATAATCAGCTGGCGAACCTTCGAATCGAAAAAGCCGAGTATGGGCCTCAGATTTCTCAGAAGACCGATACAGGTGGCTGCCACCTTTTTGGTGTGTGTCTGGAAGCTGAGAGTGGCAACCATCCAGACTCCCAGATTTTTGACGCTGGATTTAGGGAGAGGGGTGGTACCAAGGGATGACGGCCACCAGTTCTCGTTCCAATGGCTGGTGTTTCTGCCAAGAAGGAGCACCTCGGTTTTCCCGGCATTCAGTTGGAGATAATTGTCCATCATCCATTGTGCCACTGCTGCCAGGCCATTTCTGAACCTGGACGCCGCGATGGAAGGGCTTTCAGTGAGGGTGACTACCAACTGGGTGTCGTCGGCGTACGATACCAGCATGAGCCCCCACTCTTTGGCCACTTCCGCAAGAGGCTGAACATATAAGTTGAAAAGGGAGGGGCTCAGCACTGAGCCCTGGGGAACTCCCTGTGCTATTGGATAAGGTTTTGAGAGGAAAGGGGGAGCTGACACCCGAAAGGATCTGTCCTTAAGAAAGGAGCAGAACCAGGTTAAAGCAAGGCCAGACACACCAGCCATCTCCAGACGCTTCAGAAGAATGTCGTGTGATACCGTATCAAAGGCTGCGCTGAGATCGAGAAGAATCAGCGCAGCACTTTGACCGGAGTCTAAAATCGTCCGGAGATATTCGGTGGTGGCCAATAGGGCAGATTCTGTGCTGTGGCCCGGTCTGAAGCCATTTTGGGATGGGTCCAGGATGCCATTTAGGTCCACATGTTTGGAGAGAATGCCGTTGACGTGGGCTTCTGCTATCTTAGACATCCAGGGGAGAAGGGATATAGGTCGGAAGTTTTCTGGCTTCGAAGGATCCAGGGTGGGTTTTTTGATAATGGGTGATACCCAAGCCTGCTTCCAGGCTGTAGGTACAGTGGCGGATGTGAAGGAAAGATTGAGAATTTCGATCATGGGGGGTAGGAAGAAGTCAAGCGAGTCCAGAAAATGAGAAGGGCTCATAGGATCCCCAGGGGAGCCAGATTTCACTTTTTTGCAGAGTTTGATCAGGTCGGTAGCAGTGATAGCAGGGATTTGGGTAAGAGAGGTGATATTGGAGGTTAGGTTGTTGGGTTCACCAGGGTGAAGAGGGTTCTGCGAAAAAGTTTTGTAGATGTTCTGGACTTTCTCTACAAAGTATGTGGCAAGCTGTTCGCATTGTTCATTGGATGCAATTTTGGGAGAGGGTGACCTGGGACTCTGAAGTTCTTTGATAAGTTTGAAAATCATTTTAGTCGGGTTTGGGTTGGAACTGATTTTGTCAGCATAGAAAGCTGCGCGGGCAGTACGGATGGCTTTATGATATATTTTAAGTTTGGATAGATAGTTAGCTTTATCCTGACAGTCAAAGTCTTTTCTCCATTGATGCTCGGCTGTTTTGCAATCCTTGCGCATGGCTTTAAGGGTGTCATCATACCAAGGGTTAGAAGGTGTGGATCGTCCTTTGGTTAATTTGGCTGGAATGAGAGTGTCAAGTCCACCTGTGATCCAGTTATTGAAGGAGGTATAGGTCGTGTCAATGACTTGATTGGCTTCCCGATGAAATACTCCTAGGGTTTCATGAAAAATAGGGATGGAAAGTTTGTGCCATGGTCTTTTAAGGCGACGGTTGGATTCAGTTTTGTACTGACGTCCTGGAACTGGGACGGTTAGTTTGATGAGGTAATGGTCCATCCATCCCATAGGTGTGGGGATTTCTGTGACTGCCTCTTGGATGTTGGTAAAGACCGGGTCCAGAGTATGGCCGGCTAGGTGGGTGGGAGCCTGAATGAGGGAGTTAAGCTGCAATGCCGAGAGATCGGTGAGAAGATTAGTTGGCAATGGTATTCACCTTTGTCCAAATAGGGACCCTCAATTCTAAGTCAGGATAAGGGGATTACACTCCTTAATAACCCCGACTCACCCCCTTGCTAGCAGACAGGCTTATCTCAGAGGCAGTGGGTTAAGCATTTGTGAATATACACAGTAATACAGTGAAAACACTACAGATGGACAGAACACAGGTTTTATAAAAATAAGAATTCTTTATACAGATTAAACACAAGACCACAAATGAAAAAAATCTGCAATACTACACTTAAGATTTCTTAAAGTTGATAAAACGTTGCTTAGTTCAAGTTGAAGATAAATACGACAAAGTTCTCAACAAAGTACCTGGATGCGTAATGCAAAGTTAAAACAAAGGCTCGCAAAAGGGGAGATGCATCAGTTCCGTGATTTATTTATTTATTTATTTATTTATTTATTTATTTAAGTAGCTTATACAGCGTGCAGCTACCCCCGGAGGGGTGTCCCGGCGCTAAAACAGAAACTCAGGAATGAAGGAGAGGAACAGGCCGATTATAGGACTAGAATCATAATCTGGAGAACAGCCACGTTTTTAATTTACTACGGAAGATGGATTCAGAGGGGCAGAACCTGAGGTCGAGTGGGAGGCAGTTCCACAGTTTAGCAGTCATAACGCTGAACCCTCTGCCGCCCATTCTGGATCGTCGAAAGCGTGGTGCAATCAAGAGGCGTAAGTTGTTAGATCTCAGTGATCTGACAGATTGAGATATTACAACTCGCTTTTTCAGGTATCCTGGCCCAAGGCCGTTGATAGCACGAAAGGCGAGGGTGAGAATCTTGAATTGAATGCGGCTAGCAATGGGAAGCCAGTGTAGCTCTTTGCAATAAGAGGCAACCGATTGACGGTAGGGGATGTTTCCAATCAGTCTGGCTGCCGCATTCTGAACGATCTGAAGACGATTGATCAGATATTGAGGGGCACCGGCATATAAGCTGTTGGCGTAGTCTAGATGAGATGTGATGAGGGCCTGAGTGATCGTTCTGCGGGCGTCCAAGGGGAGGTAAGGAAAGATCTTTTTAATCATGCGAAGTTTCGCGAAGCAGGCTGAGGTGACCTTGTTAATTTGCGCTTTGCAAGAGAGTGAGTCATTGAATTGAAAGCCAAGGTTACCTGCTGATTGAACAGGGGTAGGCGCAGGGTTAAGTACTGTGGGCCACCACAGGCTGGGGGATATTGGAGTTTTCTGGTTAAAAAACAGGACTTCTGTCTTGTCAGCATTAAGCCTAAGGTGGTTGCTGGTCATCCAGGCACAGCTATTGTCCAAACATTGGCGGAAGTTGGCAAAGGTGGAGTCAGAGTGGTCTCTAAAAGAGAATATCAGCTGAGTATCATCAGCGTAAGAGACCACTCTGACCCCACAAGACTCTACCACTGCGGCCAAGGGTGCGAGATAAACGTTAAAAAACAGAGGGCTCAGGGCAGAGCCCTGCGGGACGCCACACAGCAGGGGTTTACCCTCTGATTTGAAAGGTTTGAGCTCCACCTTCTGAGTTCTGCCAGTGAGGAATGACTCAACCCAGGCGAGTGCAGAGCCACCGATTCCGACCTGCTTAAGACGGTTTAATGGGATTTTATGTGAAACCGTATCAAAAGCGGCGGATAGGTCGAGGAGGACCAGCATTGCCTCCTCGCCCCTATCCACACACTCACGGATAGTCTCAGCCACTTCCAGGAGAGCAGTCTCAGTGCTGAAGCCTGCTCTGAAGCCGGATTGAGAGTCGTGTAGTAAAGAGTTATTTTCTAGATATTCAGTCAGTTGCAGCTGCACGGCCTTTTCCAGAATTTTTGTGGGTTTGGGGAGGAGGGAGATGGGGCGATAGTTGCAAAATTTTGTAGGATCGGCATCAGGCTTTTTCAGAATGGGGACCAGCAGAGCTTCCTTCCAAGCAGTTGGAAAGATGCCGTGATAGAGGGAGGCATTCCAAATAGAAAGAAAAGGACTAGCCAGTGAGGGGGCCAGGTCACCCATGACCTTGGCAGGAATTGGGTCGGAAGGAGAACCAGATCTCCACTGGGTGAATAACCTGAGTGCGGTCTCAAGAGTCAGCTCGTTAAAAGACTGTAAAGAAGCAGATTCCTGGGCCATGACAGGGAGGACCGGGGGGGATTCCTCAGTAGGGAACGAGGTTCTAATTTTATCAATTTTTTCTAGAAAATAATCAGACAGTCCATTGCATAGTGCCTGGCTAGAGGGATTCTGCGAGGCCCTGGCGGGGGGGTTTACAAATTCTTTGACAATATTAAAAAGGGTTTTAGAGGAGTTCTTAGCATTAGAGATTTGTAGTGAGAAGTAGTCTCTCAAGGTAACTTTTTTTTGTTTAAGAAATTTTTTCAAAGCGGTTTTGTAAATTGCTTTGGATTCAGGGTCGTAGTTCTGCCGTCACTTGCGTTCAAGTAATTTGCAGCTGCTTTTTTCCTCACGGAGGGTCGGAGAGAACCAAGGGGCAGATGGGCGTGTTCTAGCAGAGGTGATAGGTTTGAGAGGGGCGATGGAATCGATGGCTAGGAGCAGCGCGGAATTGAGTTTGGACACATCCAGGGGAAATCATGCATCATGCCTCAATGCATGCGCAGAGTAGGGGATCCATCGTTATCCTTACCGGTGCGGAGGTGATGCATGGATTCAAGGCCTGCGGGCCCGTTGCAGTGCGCAAGATGGTGCCTTGATGTGATGCGATGATCCGGTTGCAATGCGAGAAGATAGCACCCTTGACGCGGCGATGTGATGACGATGCAATGACAATGCGAAGACACCCTGGCAACCTTGCGATGACTCTGTACTTTGGAGCTGTGACAGGCCCTGCGACACTCTTCTCTGGTGATGCGATGGCAACTCTCTCTATGGCATCACACTTCTCAGGTGATGTGACAGCAGACAGCTTCGATGAACACACGCTTCCAGGGAGATGCTGCAAAGGCTCGATTCTCCGGCGATGAGACGATTTCAGGTGCGGCAGCGACACGCTTCCTCTTGATGCATCACGTTTCCAGCTCTCAGCGACACACAAATGTCTGGAGTTGAGAATTCCCAGCAAGGGAATTGCAACGATTGCCAACATCCAGAAAGGGGTAAGAGTCAGAACACAAGAGCACTATAAAACACCTTTCTCTGTTTTGACTGTTGTACCTAGACGTCACCCTCACTACATACACACTACAACTCCCAGAAGGCCAGGGTAGGGGAAAGAACAACCATGTGACTCGATGTCAATATAAGCCCCGCCTCTTCCTGAAGACGGGGCTTGACAATTTGTTTGTAACCGCGTAGCGGAAGGTGACTCCCCGCAGGATTTCAACGGTTCTAACTACAGAGACGCTGAGTCTCCTCTGTATACTTGTTTTCCCCGAGAAACTGCTGGTAAGCCTTCGAGCCACGGACCCCCTCGAGTCCAAACCGGCTCTCCTATCAGTTTTGGAAACGCTTGCCGGAACATTACCATTGCGTTGCCTGAACGCCGAAGAGTCCAGGGAAGCCGGCGTCATCAGACAAGTAAGAGCGAGATTCCCCTCAAGAGTCCCAGACCGCGCCGGGGGGCGCTCTCCTCTTGGGGAATCCCGCTTGTCGATACCTCCTTCGCCAGAGAGTCATAGACCGCGCCTGGAGGTGCTCTCCTCTCGGGGACTCCCATCTGTGAATTCCACTTTCCCTTCGAGAGTGGTAGACCGCGCTGGGAAGTGCTCTCCTTTCAGGGATATTTCCACTGCTCATAGATAGGTATCTTTTGGACACGATACCATTTACGCCTGGGGCTCCAGAGACGTATTTTTGACTTACATTATAACATGTACTTTGATTTTCTTGAGTACTCCGGTCCATTGTTTATCGAGGCTGGGAATGTAAGGAATTCCTGTAGCCTGTTACTTGGAGGTTCGTAGGCAAGGTCTATTGCCGGATTATCCACAGGGTGACCTTCCTGCGGTCGAAGTGCAAAACGTACTTTGAGCTTCTAGGAGGAAGGCATCTCTATTATTGTTTATTAAGAATCCTGAAGTCTACATTTCCTGTTATTCTGGAGAGATCACTAGGTACAGGTGGCTTATTATTCCAGGTTTAATAGCTGATACATATAGAAGGAATGTATGTGGTGTTTCTTACTGTATTTTCTTTCTGTTTCTTATGTACCTATAAGATCAAGGCTAGACCGAGAAGCCAACCTAGACCAGACTTCTGAAGTTATCTTGTTTATTATTTTGTCCTCTTCCCTTTTCCCTTGGGGACTTCTTTCCTCGCACTGGGAGACCTAATCAGTGTATAGTGGAAGTGTTCAGGGTAATTGGGAAGATCCTCTTCACAACATCGCTCCTGCTGGCTGGTCAGACAAGGTTAGTGGCAATAGATATCTTGTGCTACTGACAAACCACAACAGAAATTCAGAGGGGAGCTGGGGATGAAGTCTTTTGCCACTGAGACTTCAGCAGGAGGCAAGCACAGTTCAAGCCCTTGGAGAATATTTTGTAAATGATGAAAGTCCTTAAAAAGTTCCTTCTCCTTTCCTTGGCAATGAAGCAACCACTGCAGGCCAACCCAGCAAAAAGCACACTGGCAGATAGGCAGTCAAACTTCTGAAGCTTCCTTGGTTCTTCTCCTTGGCAAAAGGTTTCTTGTTCCAGAAGTGATCTCATTTTTCTGGATCAGGGTTCCAATATTTATGTCCCAAACTCCTTTGTTCTCTGAAGGCAGAGAGGCCTCTGCCTAGTCCAAACCCGTTCCTGAGCACTTTGTGCATGACTCTCTTCCTCCTATCACTGTCAAAGGCAGAGACATCAGCCGCCCCACAGGAGGTGGAGCCAGCACAGGGGAGGGAAGATACAGCCCTGAAGCACTTTGTTGATATTATTCCTTCTCTCCTTTCACAGTGCAGGGTAGAGACATCAGACAAGCCACAGGAGGTGGAGCCAGCATTGTAGAGGGAAGGCCCAGCCCTAGTCAGGACTCAGGTGCAACTCCTCCCTCCCATCTAGATGCAGATCCCTCTATTCACCACTGGGCTACTCCAGCCTGTCTCCTGGAATCTCCCATCCCTGTCACTCACAAACCCAGACAAGGAATACACAACCTAGCAGAGGCAGGCCTGGACAGTTAGGCAAGAAAATACCTACATTCTAAAAGTGGTATTTTCAAACACCGAATATCAAAACCAACTTTACTAAAATATGTATTTTATCATTGTGAGTTCAGGAATACTAAATTTGAATTTCTACCATGTTCTCTGAGTCAGTTAGGATTATAAGAATGTAATAATCTAACTGCCTATTCTAGCCTATATAGAACAGGTAGCCTTCAATAGTGAAAAACAAAAATGGCTGTAATTCACTAATAGGACATGCTACACACATCAGAGCATGTCCTACCTTATACTTATAGTGCACCCTGCCCTTGGGCCTACCGTAGGAGTGACTAATATGAAGCAAAGGGAAGGTTTAGGGACTGGCATGTGGGTGCACTATGCCAAGTCGACATGGTAGTGCTAGACTGCACACAGGCCTTGCAATGGAAGGCCTGAGACACACTTTACAATCTGCTTCTGTGGGTGGCACAACCAGTGCTGCAAGCCCACCAGCAGCATTTGATTTTCAAGCCCTGGCACACACGGTGCACTGTACTAAAGGCTGACAGTTAAATCAAATAACCCAATCATGGAATCCAATTAGTACATCAATATAACATAGGGTGCACTTGCACTGTGGCACTGATTAGCAGTGTCACAGTGCCCAAAGCATAAAACCAGCAAAAACATATAAAAACAGAGGAGGCAATCCATCAAAATGGAAGGGAGACTCATGCCAATGATGCCAGGTCTAACACATGTCCCCTTCAGCTGAAATGTGGGGAGAACTACCCTTCCCCTTGGAAGTTATCTTCACTAAGGTGGAAAAATCTGGACAGATCATCAGCATTGGCGTGTTCTGTACCAGGGCGGTCATCCACCGTAAATAGTGATAGAACAGCCCCCATACCATGCTCTGAAGCATCTGTCTGTATAATGAGTTCTTTTGAGAAGTTGGGTGCCTGAAGCACAGGTGATGTACACAAGTCAAGTCAAGTCAAGTCAAAAGATTTATATAGCGCGCTACATACCCAGAGGGTCTCAAGGCGCTTGAGGAAGGGTGGGGAATTACTTGTCGAATATCCAAGTTTTAAGTTGCTTTCTGAATGCTAGGTGGTTCTGAGTGAGACGAAGGTGAGTGGGGAGTGAGTTCCAGGTTTTAGCTGCCAGGTAGGAGAAGGATCTACCTCCCATGGTGGTTTTGTTGATGCGAGGTACGGTAGCAAGGGCTTGGTTGGAGGATCGTAGCTGGCGGGGGGGTGTAGAAGGAAAGTCGTGTATTTAGGCAATCGGGTCAAAGTTCGTAAAGTGCTTTGTGTGCGTGGGTTAGGAGGCGGAAAGTAATCCTCTTATTGACGGGGAGCCAGTGGAGGTTTTTCAGGTGACTGGAGATGTGGTCTTTACGCGGGATGTCTAGTATGAGTCTAGTATGAGTCTGGCTGATGCGTTCTGGATGCGTTGGAGTTTTTTCTGGAGTTTTGCGGTGGTACCGGCATATAGGGTGTTTCCGTAGTCCAGGCGGCTTGTAACCAGTGCATGGGTGACCGTTTTTCTGGTTTCGGTGGGGATCCAGCGAAATGTTTTTTTGAGCATGCGAAGAATGTTGAAGCAAGATGATGAGACAGCGCTGACCTGTCTGGTCATCGAGAGTGAGGAGTCCAGGATGACGCCCAGGTTCCGTGCGTGGTCCGCCGGGATGGGTGCCTCTGGCCACCAAGAGTCATCCCAGGCGGATGGGGAGGTACCTAAGATAAGGACTTCTGTTTTGTCTGAGTTCAGTTTCAGACTGCTATGCTTCATCCACTCGGCTACTTCTTTCATTCCTTCATGTAGGTTGGTTTTGGAGGTGTTAGGGTCTTTGGTGAGTGAGAGGATCATTTGGGTGTCGTCAGCGTAGGAGATGATGTTGAGGTTGTGTTGGCGTGCGATGGCCGCGAGGGGGCTCATGTATACGTTGAAGAGGGTGGGGCTGAGTGAGGATCCTTGTGGTATGCCGCAGATGACTTCAGTGGCCTCTGACTTGAATGGTGGGAGGCGGACTCTCTGGGTTCTTCCGGTGAGGAACGAGGTGATCCATTCCAGTGCTCTTCCTTGGATTCCGATGTTTCTGAGGCGCTGTAGAAGGGTGCTATGGCAGACTGTGTCGAAGGCTGCGGAGAGGTCAAGGAGGATGAGGGCGACTGTGTCTCCATTGTCCAGTAGAGTTTGAATGTCGTCTGTTGCTGCGATGAGGGCGGTCTCCGTGCTGTGTTTGGCTTGGAAGCCGGACTGTGAGGGGTCGAGGGATTTGTTGGTTTCGAGGAAGGCGGCGAGCTGGTTGTTGACAGCCTTCTCGATGACCTTGGCCGGGAAAGGAAGGAGCGAGATGGGGGGGTAGTTTTTGAGTTTGGTGGGGTCAGCTGTGGGTTTTTCAGAAGGGCGCTAAGTTCGGCGTGTTTCCAGCTTTCCGGGAAGGTGGCGGAGTTGAGGGAGCAGTTGATGACGTCTCGGAGGTGTGGTGCTATGATGGAATCTGCTTTGTTGAAGATGTGGTGAGGGCATGGGTCTGTGGGGGATCCTGAGTGGATGGAGTTCATCAGGCGGATGGTGTCCTCAGTGGAGATTGGGTTCCAGTCGTTAAGGATGTTCAAGGGGGTGAAGGTACGGCAGTAGGTTGGGTGGGTTGGTCTCCGGGTTGGTTGTCGAAGCTGTTGTGGATGTCTGCGATTTTGTTGTGGAAGAACGAATCTAGGGAGTCGCAGAGGGCTTAAGAGGGGGTGATGTCGTTGGAGTTGGCTGAGGGGTTGGTAAATTCTTTGACGATGTTGAATAATTCCTTGCTGTTGTGGGCGTTGTTATCTAGTCAGTCTTTGAATGCGGCTTTCTTGGCAGATCGGATTAGTTGGTGGTGTATGCGGGTAGCGTTTTTGAAGGCGTCCTTGGTGCTGGTGTTTGGGTCTTTTTTCCAGGCCTTCTCGAGGGAGCGACAGAGTTTCTTCGATTTCTTAAGATCATCGTTGAACCAGGAGGCGTTTTTGCTGCTTAGTTTGATTTGACGTTTTTTCAACGGTGCTAGGATGTCGGCGCTGTTGGATAGCCATTGGGTGAGGTTAATGGCTGCTTGGTCGGGGTTTGAGGAGTGGACAGGGGGGTTTTGAAGAAGCGATGAGGAGATCTGGTCGATGGTGATTTTGTTCCAGTTTCTTCGTAGAGTAGGTTGAGGATGGTTGTGGAGTTCTGGACTTTTTGGTTCCGTCCAGAGGTGTCAGGGAACAACACCCAAAGACCCCGGAGTTCCACCTGCCTTGGTGCGCAAATGAACAGAAACACGGGCTTCTCGAAGGTGGCGTCAAAGACCAAAGGTTTATTACTGCAGGGACACAGAAATCACAGAATCTACACACGGGCAGAATCTAGGAGACTGTTCGATTTGTACATTGAGGGTTGCTCCTTATATACCAAAAATTGTGCTTCAGGCAAATATTTCACATGTCAGTACATTCCCAAACCTTTGTGTCTTAAACAATAAATATTTGGCGTTACACAGGAACTGTCGATAATATCTGATGCCAAACATCACGAAGAGGGGTTCCCACTAGTCCATCACAATCCCTTGTCAATATTGCATTCAAGAGCCGGACCGCCTCATCGTAAAGTTCGTTACCTCCCCCTAATAAAGGCCCAGAAGGAAAGGAGCAGAGCCAGGTGCAGAAGATAGGAAAGCGGGATAAGAGATGTTTGTGGGTTGTAAATGGGCAAGGCTACCGGCTTCGGCCGCCTAATCATGATCAGGACAATGGACAGGAAAACCAGTTCAGGTGGGCTGGCCTCGGGCAGAGGAGGCAGCCTTTGTCGAGTCATGCAGCTTCAGCGTGATCTGGTTTAAGGTGTACGTGTCATGTAAGAGGTGAATCTCCGGCTAAGGCTACGTGTCCTTAATCAAAGTGGAGTGAATGAAGTGATCAGGGGCTATTGCATATGTGAGGGCAAGGAAACACAAAATGGCGGCCATGATCTAAGATGGATGCCATGGGTAGATCAGAAATGTGTTCATAACAAGAGTGCTCTTGCTCGTATCGTAGCGAAAACACCAGGATATGCTAAATGGATCATTTGCGGTTCGCTGATAATAATATTATGTATTTCCGACAAACTTGAAAACACGGGTTCAAATCGTCACGGAACCTCAGACCCTCCTTTTGCCCTTACATAGGCAATTACTCAGTCTATATCAGAGTCTAGTTCTATACTCATCAGGTCAGTGACATGTTGTTGTATCATCATCCTTTCTCGTGCCTTTTCTCCAAACGCAGGTGGTTTCCTAAAACAGGTTGCAGCACAAAGGCCACACAGGGCTGGACCACACTGGATAATCAGGCAGCATGAGAAGAGGAATACTAATATGACACCAATGACCATTAGAACCTTCCATCCCCACGCTGAGATCAGAGTCCAAACCCACTCCATAAAGGACCAGTTTCCCTTGTCTACATGTATAGAGTCGGAAATCTTGTGTAGTTTAGAGATCGCCTCATAGACTGTTGGAGCATTATTAGGAATAAAGACACAGCAGCTCGATTGGATCATTCTGCATACCCCACCTCGGTCTGCAAGGATAACGTCTAAAACCATACGGTTTTGCAACGTCATGAGTCTATCCGCCTGAAGCTCAGCTGTTAGATTGCTAAGGGCACCAGCAGTTTCGGTAATAGTAGATTCAACTACCCGTGTTAGCTGACGTATGTTTCTACTATTGGCCATAGGCCCCCAAAACGGAAGGAAGCCTTTGAAAAAGTCTCCAGCTTCCTGACCAGCGGTATCTTCTTTGCTGAAGATACCTCTCGCTACTCTTGTTCTGTGGTAATCAGATGAAGCAGTGTATGTTGGAGGCAACAATCGAGCAATATAGCATGAACCTGAAAAGTCAGCAGGTAACCATGTATAAGCTCGGTCTTGACAAATGAAATAGGTACCCCTAGCAGTGAGGAAGGCAGGGGAAAAGTTAGCCGGAAACACATAAGCCTCAATGCACTCACTCCTCCCTAGCTGAGCTCTCGGATTTCTCCCATTACCTTGCAAACAGACCTGACCTCGGTGAGGTACGACCCAGATTGGAGTTGAGCTTTTACGCTTGCTTTCTCCTAAACTAAGGCGATACTCTGAAGTATTCCAACTCAAATACACTCGTAGTTCATCTCTAGGGTATGATGGAGTATTATTGACATCCTTGATCATGTCAATAATTCCCTGGACTAAAGCTTTGTTGGCAGAGTTATATTTAGTGGAACGTGGTGGACGTGGAGGATAGGTCTCAAGGGCATAAGCAAAGATGGTTTGAAGGGCCTGAAATGATCCATTGTAGCTGAAAGGCAAAACCAGATAGGGAATACCTTTATCCATAGTGTGGGGTATCAAGCCACACACCCAGCAGTCTGTAGTGTTAACTACCAGTTGGTGTTGGTGCAAGAGCTGTACAAAAGTGTTGTTGATGAATTCTGAGCGTCGAGCTTGCTCATGTTCTGGAAATGAGTGAAATGAGTGTATAGAAGAAACAGTAGAAGTAACAGGATCAAGGGGAGGTACTGTAGTAACTGGCACAAAAATCATTTTTATACCAAAGACTATTCCACCCACCAATGTTGCTAAAATAATCAAAAATGTAACGGCACATTGCATCAAAAAGCATTTGCTACGAAGAATTTTGTACAGTTTGTTTCTGCGAACATAAATCACATTTTCTCGTTGCAGCGCAGGAAGCTCCATCTTCTACAATCCGCTCGCGACCACTGATGATGTGTACGTAGATGAAAATGCCTCTGTCAGCCCTGGGAGTTCCCAAAACCAACAGAAAGATCGACCTTGTGTCAGATCCCCGCAAATTCAAACTAGGCACACAGCCACGACCCTACGGCTACCCAGACGGCAAGGCAATTTAAAAACAATAAACAATAACAAACTTCCTGGCTGAAAAGCAAAAGTTCAATATATATATATATATATCAAAATTACAATATGCAGTTGCCTGCTTTATTAGTCCTTTTTATGGCTTCTAAGGTTGTATCTCTTCTTCGCTGGTACTGTCTGATCGGAAAATAGTGTATCACTAGCAGCTGTTGCAGAGTTTAAGTTCGCAGGTAACAAAGTTTCTTCTGATGCTGAAGACAAATGTTCAATGTTCGAAGGAGTTTTCTCAGGAGGAGAGTCAGGTTTCAAAGTGTCAGTAATCAAATCGGCATCACTGAAAGGGATAAATTTCGGGGTGATTTCAGATTCGGAGGCACCAATTCCCTTCTTCACCCAGTCGTCAAAAGGCAGCGGCAATGGAACACGCTTTACGTGAGAAGCGTGAATCCAGTTCTTCCGGCCAGCAACACGTACAGCTGTCCTCGTTGCCAGCAGGACCTGGAAGGGGCCGATGTAGCGAGGCTGAAGATTCTTTGTCCTCGCGAAGTTCCGGACCACAATGAAGTCACCCGGTTTCAGTTGATGCCCTGGACTCTCCGGAGGCTTTGGTAGTGCATCGAAGACCTGTTGATGAATAAGACTCAATTTAGCAGTCAAGTCGTAAAGGTAGTCTATCAACATAGGATATTCAATGGAGCAAAATTGTTTAGGCCTTGGCACACCCCAGACATTTGCCGGGCGGCCAAACACAATCTCGTATGGAGAAAGCCCTATTCTAGAATGCACTGTTGCTCTCGTTGATAACAAGGCCAGAGGAAGTGCGTCTGGCCAAGCCAAACCTGTGGATGCTTGTATTTTGGCTATCTTCAGCTTGAGGGTGCCATTATAACCCTCCACTAGACCAGCTGACTGTGGATGGTTCGCACTATGAAATTTTTGTTTCAGACCTAGGCCTGCACATACACTCTGCATAACTTTCCCTACAAACTCACTTCCGTTATCTGACCATACAATCCGTGGCATTCCAAATCTAGGGAAATATTCTTTGAGAAGAATTTTGGCAGTTGATAAGGCGGTATTGTCCTTCAGTGGGTATGCTTCTATCCACCTGGAAAAAGCACAAACCACCACCAGGACGTATTTCAAGTTATTACAGCGTTCCATGTGAATGAAATCTAACTGAATCACTTCAAAGGGACAGGAAGGAGGAGCGAAATGACCAGCTGGAGTTGGAGTTCCCTTACCAGGGTTATGCATCAAGCACACCATACAATTTTTTACCACTCTCTCTGCACACTTACTGATCCCATCATTCTTCCAGACCGGAGCCAACATTTTACAGATACCTTTAGAACTTATATGCGCTACTCCGTGCGCCATTGTCACTACTGCAAGCACATACGCATCCGGCAACATCCAACGTTGCTGCTCTGTCAAATCAATCCAACATCCATTCGAGTCCAACTTGCCCGTACTTTCTCTCCATACACGTTTCTCTTCCTCAGTCGCTTCTCTCTGAATCACTTTCACACTTTCCATTGTATCTTCACACATCCCAGACTCAGCGATCCATCTTGCAGACGTTGCAACATACATTCTACTCATCACATCTCTAGCTGTCTGTTTAGCAATTTCATCAGCAAAAGCATTCCCACGCCCAACATCATCCGTGATTGCTTTATGAGCACTGCACTTCACAATCGCAACTTCAGTCGGCAAGGTTAAAGATTCCAACAAGTCATTAACTAGCTGACCATGTTGAATCTTAGTCCCATGGGACGTAATGAAACCTCTTTCTCTCCACAACCGGCCAAAACTATGGGCCACGCCAAATGCGTACTGACTATCTGTGAACACATTCACTCTCTTTCCCTCAGCTAAAACACATGCTCTCGTTAGAGCTATTAATTCTGCAGCTTGGGCAGAATTCTGACTCACTCTTGCAGTCTCCACAATCGTCTTCAAAGTCGTCACCGCGTAAGCAGCAGTCACATCACCATTCTCCAATTTAAAACATGACCCGTCCACATATAGCGTACCATCCGGATCGGGTAACGGAGTATCTTTAAGGTCAATGCGTCCTTTTGTCTCTTCCTCCGTTTTAAAATAGCAGTCATGTGGCTCAGAATCACTCGACTCTTGATTAGTCGGCAACAGTGTTGCTGGATTCAAAACATTACATCTTTTGATCTGAATATGACTCGCTAGTAGTGTCAGTTCGTAACCAGATAATCTCGCACTGGTAAGGTGTTGTGTCTTTGTTCGGTTCATGAGTGTATCCACTGCATGAGGAACCATGACCACTAGCATGTTGTTCATCACCAAACCAGCAGATTGCCGAATGGAAGCCGCAGCTGCCGCTGTAGCTCTCAAACAACTGGGTAACGCTCTAGCTACCGGATCTAATGTTGATGAGAAATACGCACAAGGGCGTTGTTTATCACCAAACTTCTGTGTCAGGACACTCAACGCGCAACCTTCTCTCTCGTGAACGTAGAGCGTGAATGGTTTACTGTAATCAGGTGTACCCAATACAGGAGCTGAACACAAGGCTTTTCGTAATTCAGTGAAACTCTCTTGACATTCATCAGACCATGGCACCGGACTCGGAACATTTTTCCCAGTCAAAGCTACCAATGGTTTTGCTAAAAGAGAAAAATTTGGAATCCACTGCCTACAGTAGGAGGTAATACCTAAAAAGGCACGTACTTCTCTCTGTGTGCGTGGAACACTCATTTGCGTAATTGCTTTTATTCTTTCTGGGGTCAACTTCCTTCCCTCCTTTGACAAGAGATGACCTAGGTAGGTCACTTCTTGGCAGCAGTATTGCATCTTGGAAGGTGATACTTTGTGATTCAAATCAGACAAATGATGTAACAACGATACTGTAGCTGCTTTGCAAGTTTCCTTGTCATCGGCAGCCACTAAAAGATCATCTACGTACTGTACTAGGGCAGAACCTGGAGGAAGGACAAAAGAATCTAGCTGACTTTTTAATGCTTGACTGTAAATAGATGGACTCTCACAGTAGCCTTGTGGAGCGCGTTTAAATCTGAAGCTTCGACCTCCTAGACAGAAGCCAAAAATATCCCTGCTTTCCTCGGCTATCGGAATGCTGAAAAAGGCATTCTTCAAGTCGATGACTGAGAACCAATTGGCTGTAGCAGGAATCAATGTTAACAAGGCAGTAATGTCTGGAACCACAGGAAACTGTGGAATTACAATCTTATTAACCTCTCTAAGATCTATGACAAACCTATATACTGGAGGTTTCGTAGGATCAGTTCGTTTCAGAATTGGCAATACAGGACTATTACAAACATTTCCTCGAGTTTCTTCAACCACACCTTTCTTAATCAAATCTTGCACAATCAATAAAAGTGCACGTTCTCCTTCACTTGATATTTTATATTGAGGAATTCTAGGAAATTTTACATTTGCTTTCAAAGTTACTACATACGGTGGTATTTCCAAAAGGCCTACATCATTAGGACCAGTCGCCCAAAGAGAATCAGGGAGTGAGCGCAGCTCCGGCGGGAGTGCGTCCATTGACAAGTACATCGGAGAAGTGAGTCTTTTACCCAAAGTAAGCTGTACTCCATCCGGAGAACAGTACAATGTCGCATATAGTCGTTTTAACAAATCTAAACCAAGCAGATTTTCATTACAACCTGTCGTCAAAATCAAGGGTGCTTTCAATTGACATGGTCCAACAGAAATAGACAAAGGATTAGATATCGGGTTGTAAACAGGGGCGCCTGAAAAACCTACAGAAACATTCGTTGAGCCAGACAAAGGTGCGCCAGGGAGTTTCGCATGAATTATAGAACTTTTTGCGGCACCAGTATCCAACAGAAACGGTTCGACTACACCTGATGTTGCTACTGCGACATAAGGCCCACTCTGATCCACTGGAACTGATACTACTCCCTCTCTCTGTCCATGGCTGTCCTAGTACCCATTTTGCTGGAATCCCTCATCAACTTCACAATAATCCTCAACAAGATATTGCTGAGATCTATTCTGTTGAGCTGACTGTACGTTTCGTTGATCAAAGTGATTAGAGGGACGATCATTCGTTTGCGGAGGCATAGCACCTCGCCCTCGACCTCTAGTATTCTGCGCATAACCACCACGACCTCTCTGAGCTGCTGCTGCATTATTTTGCGCTAGAATCGGACATTCATTCTTGTAGTGACCCTCTTTCTTACAGTACGCACACTGATTCCACTGATATTGAGGCCTGGTTGAATTATAATCTGTCCTTTGATACGAATTCTGTTGCATATTAGTCTGATTCGTGCGAGGCGGATACGCCTGCTGTAACAGTACTTTAGTCTTTAAATCTTTCGTTTTCTTCTCTGATTTCTCCTTTTCCTCTTTATCCCTATTTTCGTAGTACTGTGCAGTCGCAAGTATTTGCGCTGTCGTAGATACAGCCCACGCACTCTCTGAATCCTTTAATTTATTGCATAATTCAGGTAACAAGTTATGCACAAATTTATCGACAAACAGTCTCTGTCCTCCTTCAGTACTCATATCCTGACCACTATGGTCTACAAAAGTCTCTTCGAACCTCGTGAAGAAGTCGGAGACACTTTCGTCTTTCTTTTGCTTGCATGCGGATAATTTATCCCAATTAACACGCAATGCGGGCATCAGAGTCTTCATTAAATCAATTATTCTACCTGGAAGATTAGCAATTAGGGGTTCGGGTTTTGCACCACCCGTTTGCTGACCATCTGCTGCAGTGATAGCTGCCCAATCACCACCTAAAGCTGCTTGATGATCCTCTCTACGAATTTTAGCCCACACTGGTTGTGGAACTACATTGCCAAATAGCATGTCGATGTCTGCTAAGTTCATTATACAAGCCTCAACTGTCTGTGTCAATTCCTTGTAATATCCAGCCGGATTCTTACGCGGATCTGGTAAGGCCTGTTTCACTGCTAGCACTTCTGCTCGCTTCCATGGAATGTGTATCCACACTCGTTGGAACTGTGCTGGAGCAGCTACAATACCAGCGTTTTGATCAGCTTGCACAGCTTCGCGCCAAATTGGAGGAACCTCCCTCATTGGATATTGGCGACTTAGCTTCAATTTACCTTTCTCTAATTCTCTCGGCGAACGAAGAGATGGATCATTCCTAAAACTCAAAATAAGTTCCATCGCTTCTTTTATATTATCACCCACTATCATTCCTGCAGCAAACTCTTTTTGCACCTTAATTAAATCTTCCAAGTCTGATTCGACATCATCTTCCTCTATTTCCTCACGTAGCAACGAGCACATCTCATCAAAGACGTATCGTTGCGTTGGTTCCTTCCACTGCATAAACGTATCTAATACATCTCTCGTATTATATCTTCTAACTTTCGTAACCCATCTGAGAGCCGTGGAATCTAAAACTCCCCGTTCTTCAGTACTTGGTAGCTGACTACGTCTCTGAACTGAATCAGAAGTAGGCGTCTTAATTAAGGATTTATATAAAGGAGACAGGATATTAGCAACAGAATCAGTTATTTTTCGACGTACAGAAAGTGGAGTTAACATACTCGCAGACGTAGAGAACACAGTAGAGGTGGGAACAGATTGCGAAGCAGTAGGAGTATCGATGAAAATAGTTTGTGAAGTAGTAGGTGTAAGCGAGACAGATACAGGTATAGAAGTCGGCAACCCAGGAAGAGGAGGAGCCGTAGGAACATTCACATGAACCACAGGAGGTACAGGAACTAGATTCTGAGGAACAAGAACACCAGGTTGTCCAGCAACCGGCAATTGAACATTCGGTACAAGTTGAGCCGCAGCACCTTGTGCGTACGGTGGAGGTGAACGTAACAGATAAGACAACAGAGGATCGTTTTCGAGATCCTCCAGTATCTTAGCTGTTTTCGATGGCAAGGCAGGGTAGCACTTGTCAATCGCTAAATTATGCTCTCTAATTGCTACGTCTATAGCCTTTTCGCACTCATTATCTTGCAGTTGTTTAGCTGCTTGCTCTAGAGTTAACTCCTCTTGCTCTTTTTGTTCTTTCTTCAACCTCTTCATTTCTCTCTGTTTAGATTCTTTTCGCCAATAACGGAAAGAATCAAACATTGCCGGCCGGGCTTTCTTACTAAACAGTTTCGCTTCTAAATTATCAAGGATCTCGGGCTCAAAACTACCATGTAGTGGCCAACTAAGGACACCATCCTTCTTACAATAACGGACCCACACCTCGTTATAGGATATAGGACCCACTCCAAATTTGCAATATAGGTCATAAAGGGGAGTCCCAATCGGAGGAACCAGACAGGAATCCTCCAATCGTGAGTCACGGTTGCAACCAAAACAAGACAGCATTTTCCGACTTACCATTTTCAGTCTGGAACACAAAACAAACAAAACACGAAACAGATATGTGCACTTGAACCAAGAACTTAGGCCTACCAAAACCAAACTAATGTATCGATACCCAAACTGAACCAAATAGATTATCGTAACCAGAACAACTAGTGATAATCTTACGAAACCAAACCAAACCAAGAACCGATCAAGGATTTTTTAACAATCCTCACAAAGTAACCAGCTGGCTATTACTAAATACTTAACTGAGGCACTGAAGACGTCACCAAGGAGAAACCCGTCACGTTTCGCTGTACTAAAGCTGCACCTCGGGTCCAAGACAGGGCGACGGTCAAGGCAACGGCCCACTGCAGCCGTCCTGAACGGGAACCCTCGTGGAAGAGAACTTCAGGGCCACTTTTGCGATATGCCGGGATCGATGAAGTGGGGCGCCTCCCTCAGGAATCTTCACACGAAGCTTCTCGAACTCTTCAGGCTTTTGGACCGGTACCAAATGACGTCGCCCCACGTTGGGCGCCAATTGGAGTTCTGGACTTTTTGGTTCCGTCCAGAGGTGTCAGGGAACAACACCCAAAGACCCCGGAGTTCCACCTGCCTTGGTGCGCAAATGAACAGAAACACGGGCTTCTCGAAGGTGGCGTCAAAGACCAAAGGTTTATTACTGCAGGGACACAGAAATCACAGAATCTACACACGGGCAGAATCTAGGAGACTGTTCGATTTGTACATTGAGGGTTGCTCCTTATATACCAAAAATTGTGCTTCAGGCAAATATTTCACATGTCAGTACATTCCCAAACCTTTGTGTCTTAAACAATAAATATTTGGCGTTACACAGGAACTGTCGATAATATCTGATGCCAAACATCACGAAGAGGGGTTCCCACTAGTCCATCACAATCCCTTGTCAATATTGCATTCAAGAGCCGGACCGCCTCATCGTAAAGTTCGTTACCTCCCCCTAATAAAGGCCCAGAAGGAAAGGAGCAGAGCCAGGTGCAGAAGATAGGAAAGCGGGATAAGAGATGTTTGTGAGTTGTAAATGGGCAAGGCTACCGGCTTCGGCCGCCTAATCATGATCAGGACAATGGACAGGAAAACCAGTTCAGGTGGGCTGGCCTCGGGCAGAGGAGGCAGCCTTTGTCGAGTCATGCAGCTTCAGCGTGATCTGGTTTAAGGTGTACGTGTCATGTAAGAGGTGAATCTCCGGCTAAGGCTACGTGTCCTTAATCAAAGTGGAGTGAATGAAGTGATCAGGGGCTATTGCATATGTGAGGGCAAGGAAACACAAAATGGCGGCCATGATCTAAGATGGATGCCATGGGTAGATCAGAAATGTGTTCATAACAAGAGTGCTCTTGCTCGTATCGTAGCGAAAACACCAGGATATGCTAAATGGATCATTTGCGGTTCGCTGATACTAATATTATGTATTTCCGACAAACTTGAAAACACGGGTTCAAATCGTCACGGAACCTCAGTTGTGAGTTGTGGTCTTATTGTAGATAAAGTGAACGCAGCTGTGGTCCATCCAATGTAAAGTTGTGGTGTGACTGAAGGAGACATGTTTGCTGGAGGTGAAGATAGGGTCGAGTGTGTGACCTGCGATGTGGGTGGGGGTAGTGACAAGTTGTTTGAGTCCGAGGTTGGCGCAATTGTCCAGAAGAGTGGTGGCGTTGCTGTCATTGCTCTTTTCCAGGTGAAAGTTGAGGTCTCCCAGTAGAATGTATTCCTCGGAGGGGAGGGCGTGTGGGGTGATAAAGTCAGTGATGTTGTCGCTGAATTGTGCACGGGATCCTGGAAGTCGGTAGAGGAGGGTGCCTCTGAGTGTGGTCTTGGGATCGGTGTGGATCTGGAAGTGAAGGTGTTCGGCGCTGGTAAGGTTGACGTCTGAGCTGGTTGAGATGCGGATGGAGTTCTTATGGACGATAGCAATGCCTCCTCCTGTTTGGTCGGTGCGGTCCTTACGGATGATCTTGTATCCTTCCGGGATGGCAATGGTGATGTCTGGGGCTGATGAGGCGTTCATCCATGTTTCTGTTAGGAAGGCGACGTCAGGAGAAATGGTGTCTAGCAGGTTCTAGGGGTCGATGGCGTGTCTGTGGACTGCAAACAAAACAGGTGATGGACCGAATGTGGATCAATGTCACACATTCATCCCAGTCAAAAGATCTGGGCCCAAATCCATCGTTTTTTTGCACTCCACACCACCCTGGGTTAGACAATGGCGATATGCAAATCAGCTCTGACCCTGTGCCCCATGGGAACAGTCCAGTCCGAACTACAAAAGCCATGTCCTTCCCAGAACGGAATCAAGCATCCGAGGACCGGACCGGTTTCGAGGTAACACCTCTCATCAGCCCGGCTAGCTTGACTCCAGTGGTGTGGAGTGCCTGGGACCCACGTCTAAGCATCCCCAGCGCACTTATGGCGGCATTTGCAAACAAAACAGGTGATGGACCGAATGTGGATCAATGTCACACATTCATCCCAGTCAAAAGATCTGGGCCCAAATCCATCGTTTCTGTGGACTGAGCAGGTGTTGACAGTCTTCAGGGTGTCAAAAGCCTTCTTACAGGTGTCAGTCCAGTTCACTTTGTTGGGCTGCTTCCTGGAAGTCAGCTCAGTCAAGGGTGCAACAATGTTGCCATACCCATTGACAAACCTCCTGTAGTACCCCGTGAGTCCTAAAAAGGCTCTCACCTATGTCTTAGTCTTTGGGGGTTCCCATGTCAGGATGGTATCAATCTTGGGTAGTAGGGGCGCCACCTGGCCGCTTCCTACCTTGTGACCCAAGTACACCACAGAACCCTGCCCAATCTGGCACTTACTCACCTTGATCATGACGCCTGCCTTGCACAATGCCATCAACATTTCCCAGAGATGGTGCAGATGTTCTTCCCAGCTGGCGCTGAACACTACAATGTCATCCAGGTAGGCAGCACTGAAATCCTCCAGCCCAGCCAACACCTGGTTGACCAACCTCTGAAAGGTGGCAGGGGCATTCTTCATCCCAAAGGGCATAACCCGGAATTGGTAGTGCCCATCTGGTGTGGAGAATGCCGACCTCTCCTTAGCCCCATCAGTTAAGGCAATCTGCCAGTACCCAGATGTCAAATCAAACGTGCTGAGGTACCATGCAGCCCCTAACCTATCAATGAGCTTATCAGCTCTGGGGATGGGGTGTGCATCAGCCCTGGTGACTGAATTGAGGACTCTGTAGTCCACACTGAACCGGAGTTCCGGTGTGGCACCCGGCGAGGCAGCCTTTGAGACCAAGACCACTGGGCTGGCCCAAGGACTCAAAAATGCCTAAAGCAAACAACTTGGAGATTTCCTCCTTAATGTAAGCCCTAACCTTGACAGTCACTCTGTAAGCCTTGTGCTTCACAGGAGGACTGTCTCCAGGGTCCACATCATGGACACACCACTCTGTGACACCAGGAAGCAAGGAAAATAGATCAGAAAATTACCCCAACAACTGGTGACAATCTTGCTGCTAATCAGGGGTCAGTGTGGCAGAGAGGCTGACACCATCCGCTGACCCATCTTGCTCTGTTGCAGACAGGAGGTCAGGAAGAGGCTCGGTCTTCTCCTCTATTCCATCATACGTCACTAGGAGCATGCCCACTTCAGACCTTTGTAAGTGGGGCTTTAGGCGGTTGACATGCAGGACCCTCAAGGGACTCCTGGGAGACTACAAGTTCACCAGATAAGTGACATCACTCTTGCGCTCCACCACCTCATATGGACCGGTCCACCTGTCCTGGAGCACACATGGCTCCACAGGGGCCATGACACAAACTTTCTGTCCAGGTTAAGGCTCAATCAGATTGGCATTCTGATCGTACCATCGCTTCATCTCCTACTGGCTGGCTTCCAGATTCACCTGAGTGAGATCTCTGAAACACCGAGTCTGGTTCCTGAAGGCCAGCATGTAACTATATACATCCCGGGGAGGTTTCCTGCGAGATTGCTCCCACCCTTCCTTGACCACACTCACAGGTCCTCTTACTGGGTGATCATACAACAGTTCAATGGGGCTGAACCTTAGGGACTTTTGTGGCACTCTTGGTAGGCAAACAGAAGGCATGGCAAGAGGACGTCCCACTTACGCTTCATTGGTTCTTCAAGACCCATGATCATGCCTTTAAGGGTCCGGTTGAATCTTTCAACCAGCCCATTACTTTGTGGGTGGAAAGGAGTGGTGAACTAGTAGGTAACACCACACTACTTCCACAAAGACTTCATATAATTAGAAATGAAGTTTGTACCACTGTCAGACACCACCTCTCTGGGGAACCCCACACGGGAGAAGATCCCCATCAGTGCACGTCTCACCATGGGGGCCGTCACTGTCCTGAGTAGAATGCTTCTGAGTACTGGGTAGCATGGTCCACCAAGACCAGGATAAACCTGTTGCCCATGACTGTCTTGGGATCCAGTGGCCCCACAATGCCAATGTCCACCCGTTCAAAGGGAGTACTGACTACAGGGAAAGGTTGGAGAGGGGCTTTGTGCCTCCTTCTACTTTTCCCACTTGCATGGCAATTTTACAAGGTCCTACAATGAGTATCTGAACTCTTCCTCATCTGAGGCCAATAAAAGTGGGAGGCAAGCCTTTCAAAGGTCTTGTTCTGCCCCACATGACCAGCTAAAGGAACATCATGAGCCAAACCCAGTAGGAAGGCTTTGAAGCGCTGGGGTACCACCAGCACACAGGTGGACCCAGGCTCAGCAACCTTAGGCTCGCTATACAGGTGACCGTTCTCCCAATAGATCCAATGTGATACAGACTGATCACCTGCTGCCTGGTTTGTGGCTGTTGCCTCAAACCCACAAGAGAAGGGCACTTCTGCTGCTCTTCACAAAATTTCTCCCCGGAGGGACCCCCTTCTTGCTGCCAATGGGTCAGCTCAGGTAGGTTTTCCACGCCCACTCAGGCAGACCCAACATCTCTAAATGAGCCTTCTTCTCCACCTTAATCCATATCTACATGCATGGCTGGCCTCACAGCTACTTGAAGAGTACCAGAGCCCCCCACACTCAAAGGGAACTTGAGCCACCTTGCAATGGCTCTCTGTGTTGTCAGCGGCTACAACTGGGAAGAATTAATTGGGGACTTCCTGCTCTTCAGACACCAAGTGACACTTGACAGTTGTCACACTGGCTCCGGTGTCTTTCATAGCCTCCACTCTATGGCCATTGACTTGCACTGTGGCACTGATTAACAGTGGCACAGTGATAAAAGCATAAAAACAGCAAAAATACATTAAAAAAGAGGAGGCAATCCGTCAAAATGGAAGGGAGACTCATGTCAATGATGCCAGGTCTAACATGTCTTCTCTTACAGTGAGGAGCTTGTCTCTACCTTTGTCTGAAAAGGAGACCCACAAGATTGCTGCTCACTGCTTCTGGGGGACCTTCTGTACTTTGCTGGCCCTTTCCAGTGCAGTTATCCATTTGTGGATGTCATCCCCACTGTGGTAGGGAGGGACAATCTTGTTTAAGTATCAATGGTCATAAGACCTTTCCCTACCACTAGGGAAGTTGCTGCTACCACTGGACTCTAGCCCCATCTTTTTTCTAGCTTTGTCAAGCTCTAGGAACTCCCTTTCTAAGGCTATTCTTTGTCTCCGAATTCTCAGTTGGGCTTCTTCAAACCTCAGCTGTTGCTCTCTCTTCTCCTTGAAGGTGTCCCTCCTATGAGAAGAGACAGAGGTCCCTACAGATGTGTCAGAATGGCTAGATTCCTGTGAAGACGATCTTGGCCTTATAGGCACATCCCCAACTCTTCCTGGGGGGACAAAGACAGGGCCACTTTGGCCTTCTTCATCTTCCTTAGGAGCTGGATTGTCCAGGTCTGGGTCATTGTCACCTGCTTGGTCAGCATCAGAGTCTGAGTCCTGGTGGGTTTGACCACTGGTCCCTTCTTCCTCTGCTGTTCCCATCCCACTGCCTACCGTTTCAGGTCCGGTAGCCTTCCTATGGTCATCCAGCAGTAACACTTCTCTGAGGTGTTGGGTGGTGGCATTCTTGCCTGTCTTCAGTTTTCTCATAGTACACAGAGCCCTTAATTCTAAAAAGGGAATATGTCAGACTTGGATATCTGTAGCATACCGACATCTGGCAGGGACGCACCTGCTCTTGGCCTTGAATACATAACTAGTGAGGTGTGGTGTATGCACTACCTACTCTAGTTGTTTACCTACTGAACTCTCTTGAGTTGTAGAAAGAGTGTGCTTAATCCCTTGACCCTCAAATCTAAGTTCAGTAGAATTTACTATATTTAAGCTTCTATTATATGTACCTCTGGTACCTTTAGTGGTTTTCAAATAATCAATAACTTGAGATTATCTGGTATAACAATGCCAAGCTGGAATCCCACATGCTGTACAACAGTGTGAGAAGTTGGCCTGGCATATGCTATTCACTATTCTAATGTGCACCTTGCTACAGTCCAAATGACCCTTATTGATGGTAGGTTTAAAGACAACCTATATAGAAAGCTATCGTAGTGGTAGCTGTGGAGAGCAGCCTTCAGGCTAAATCTTGAAGGAATGTAAAGCAGCTTGTTTTACCAGTCTATAATCTCATTAAAGACCAAATGAAAGGAGAACCACACCAGGTATATATATATATATAAAATATATATATATTTATTCTAAACACATCCCTCTAGTCTCTTTAAGAAGCTAGAGGCAAAAGTACATTCAGTAAACTTATTTAGCACACAGTAAATTAGCACAATATACGTTGAGCCCTAGGGGCGTGCCAAACCATATATTAAGAAAGTGGTATAGGAACCACGACTGACATAGATACAAGGCCTAGAGCCTTTACAACTGCAGGGGCTACCAGGAACCACCCAAGATAGTGACACAGGGTACCCACAGGGACGTGTGCAGTGTCTAAACACAGCCACAAATCACCAATAACTTCCATGGGGAAAATCGTGGTTGGAATTTTAAGGATAAAGGACACTTAGAAGAGGACTTGGGGAAAACCCCTTTAGAACTAGGCAGTTCTAGAGTCAACACCCACGGGAGCACTGGAGTACTCTAGTTACCTCACCCAGGGAAGCCGGGTGCATAGGTGTCTTTTGGTGTTGGGTTTCGTCGTCGATTTCAATAGCGATCTGCTGCAAAGTGCTGCCGGCGACCAAGTCAAAAGTGTCCAGAGAGATCCAAGCCTGGATCAAGGAAGAGAAGAACCTGAAAGCAGAGGGGACAGAGTCTGGGTCACTAGCCAGTGACCAGGAAGGTGATGAGCGGATACCCACCGATGTCTGGTGATTTCAGGTGAAGAAGGTGACGCTTGATTCTTCAGCCACGAGAACCAGTATGCGTTGATGACACCAGATGCTGGATTCAAGTTGTCCCACAAAGGATGTTGAGTGCTGTGGTGTCGGTTTTTGGATTGGACCCAACAAGCCTTGGCAACTGCAACCCATGCAGTAAGCACAGATTGGCTTTGGTGCAGACTAGCAAGGACTGAGGGACTCACCACTTGCTGGGAAGGCTGGGCACGTCTGGAGCAACCAGGAAAGCCCAAAGGAAAGAAGAGTTACCTTTGTGGGGACCCACCAGTCGACAGACAAGGGATCGTGAAGGGGCCTCAAGTGGAAATGCTAGAAGCAGGCTCACGGAACACTCGTGGAGTGTAGGCCCACAATGTTTGATGCAGAGGGTGATCGGGCTTGCACTACAGGTAGCCTAGTGCACAACTACGGGAAAGCTCAGGAAGTTGATGCACTTGCAAATGTGCACAGTGTCCAGGAGTTCCAGTTCCACATCACTCGTGAAGGCTGCGGGTCTCAGCTTTGCTGGTATGTCATGTCGGCCTCTGAGAAGTCTGGAAGTCCAAGTCCTGAGTCAGAAATACTTCAGATTCTGGCAGGAGCTTCGGAAATGCAGACTGGCAAGATCCTTCTTTGGTGCCTGTTTGAACAGAGGAGTCACTCCTTGACCCCAAGGGAGATTCTTCTGTCTTCTAGTCGTGTAGAATGTCGAAGTTCCAGGATATATGTTCCAGAGTTTCATCAAGGGGTAATCTGAAGTCCTAAGGACTGGGGTCCCACAAGGGTGTTGGACATACCCTAGGGACCCACATATGGGAGGGTTAGGAAAGAGGGGTGGTTGCACCCATTTCCTTTGTCCAGTTTTGTGCCAAAACTGGGGCTGAGTACCCCTGCAACTGGTTTGAACTGGGTTTTGCACAGGGACACCAAGTGTGCCCCCGGGACTGTCTGAAAAGCATTCTTTGAATTCACCCACCCAGCCCCAATACACTAAAGCCTGTCTGAGAGGTGGTTACACCTCCCTGTGATAGGAAACTTATTGTCCAGGCCACCCTGCTAGAGTTTCATCCAACAGCAGGAGGTCAGACCCATGTCTGTGGCTCTGTCATCTATTTTGTGATGCCAGGGCACTATTACCGGTTAGACAAGTGTGTACATGTCTTCTCCTCTAGAAGGGTGGAATTCTATCACCGCTGCCAGGAGTGGCGGGGGGTAGGATTCTAAAGTGTTTGACACCAAACACAACATGTTTCCATGCAGCCATTCCAAAGTAACCAAGAGGTTATAATGCACTTAAGAGTATATGGTATGGCTGCATCACAGAACAGCCTCAGAGAATCAATCAATCAATCACGGCATTTGTAAAGCGCGCTACTCACCCGGGAGAGTCTCAAGGCGCTGGGGGAGAGGGGTATGTTACTACTCGAACAGCCAGGTCTTGAGCTGCTTCCTGAAGGAGAGATGGTCTTGGGTTCGTCGAAGGTGGGTGGGGAGGGAGTTCCAAGTCTTGGCTGCCAGGTAGGTGAACGATCTTCCTCCGGCGGTGGCTCTGCGGATGCATGGGACGGTGGAGAGTGCGTGGCTGGTCGATCGTAGCTGGCGGGTGGGCGTGTAGAAGGTCATGCGGTCATTGAGGTACTTGGGGCCCAGGTCGTGGAGAGCCTTGAGAATAGATTCCGAAAGCTGCAGAGGCCTCCTGCTCATGCTTGGGCACCCTCTCAAACAAAACCAAACATTCTTCCTTCAGGATTGATAAGACCTGCCATAGGTGTGACTGATAGGTTTATATGTGTCAGTGATTAAAGGTAGTTATAGGTAACCTATATCTTAGTAAGGGGTGCATGCACCACCTTACCCAGGCTGCAGTAGCAGTACTGTGGTGCCATTTCGGAAGTCTTCCCAGGGGTGGCTTAAAACATTCTTCAGCCCCTGGTAGGCCTCAGGGGTACCTATGCCCTTAGTACCTAAGGTAAAATACACTAGGGACTCACAAGGGTAACCCAGTAAGCAATCTGAAGTGTACTCAATGTACTTGCAATCAATTTAGAGAGGAAGCAGCTAGGCTGGGGTCTTGGATAGCAGGGCCCCAGCCAGACAAAAGTCGAGAAAGAGTGAAACACCAGCAAAAAGTGGGGGTAACCATAGTAAGCAGATTCTACTCTCCTACACCTACTACTACATCATTTTAGACTATAGTTTTTGGTGGAGTCAGGTGTCCCCAGGAGTCTGGATACAATCATGTGATCATAAGAGCAGAAATATTCAAGGCTTAGGCCACCTCTGAAACATGCCCCATTTATCAATCAATAAACTTTTATAAAGCGCACAGCTAGCTCAGATAGAGGTGTCCCAGTTTTATACAGAGCTTTCCGCAAGAGGGCAATCCAGCCACAAAAACTACCCTTGACTAAAGAGCCAGGTTTTTAGGATCTTCCTGAATTCATGTTCCGACTCTATCTGGCGCAGCTGAGATTGCAGAGAGTTCCACAATCTTGCAGTCCTGACCAAGAAGGACATTCCTCTCATGTTGCATCTTCACATGTCTAGGAACACATAGCAGACATTGATAGTTGGATCTCAAAGTCCGTTCCTGTCGATACAGGTTTAGCCGTAGCTTAAGATAGCCTGGGCCCATGTCTCGGAATGGCTCGGAAAGCCAATGTCAGTGCCTTGAATTCAATCCTCTTAGCCAGAGCGAGCCAATGTACCTGTCTCAAGTGTGGGGAAATATGATGACGGAAAGGAACCCATTGAATTAGCCTTGCCGCCACATTCTGAACCAGTTGGAGTCTGTAAATCGGTTAGACTGGCAGCCCCAGATATAGACTGTTGGCGTAATCCAACTGTGAGGTCACTAGCATATGGACTATAATCCTGCGGCTATCCGCAGGAGATCTGTTGTACTTGTGCCATAAGAGATAGATCCGTCTCCCACTTGATGCCTAGATTTCTTGCTGTAACCTCCGGAACCGGCGGTATGCCCAATTCTACAGGCCACCAAAGGCATGTCAGGGGAGGAGGTGCCTGTCTAAAACATATTAGCTCCGTTTTGTCAGTATTTAATTTCAAAGCAAACACAAGGAGATAATGGACGGAACGCTGAAACCTTTCAGACACTCACCCCCAGTGACTGATCTGGGTTGAGTCCATCATCATTCTTTAGCCCACTTCTCCATCCCAGTTCAGACAGAGCTATAAGCAAATCAGCCTTGACCCTGTGCCTCATCGGAACAGTCCAGCCCGAACTGCCAAGCCATGTCTTCCCTGGACTAGAAACAAGCATCCTGGGACCGGTTTCAGGGTAACACCCTTCATCAGCCAGGCTAGCTTGAATCCAGTGACAAAGTGAACAAGGGACCCACATCTAGGCATACTCTGCCAACTTAGGGTGAACAAAGCAAACACAAGGAGATGATGGAAGGAGCATGAAACTTTTCAGACACTCACCCCCAGTCAAAGATCGGGGTGGATTCCATCATCATTCTTTGTCTCAATTTGCCACCCCAGTACAGGCACAGCTATATGCAAATCAGTCTTGACCCTGTGCCTCATGGTAATAGTACAGCACGAACTGCCAAGCCATGTCTTCCATGAACCGGAAACAATCATCC
Organism: Lissotriton vulgaris; assembly: GCF_964263255.1. NCBI lineage: Eukaryota > Metazoa > Chordata > Amphibia > Caudata > Salamandridae > Lissotriton > Lissotriton vulgaris. The sequence goes on from NC_141696.1 coordinate 314,607,654, forward strand.
AGTTTCAGGGTAACACCCCTCATCAGACAGTCAAGCTTGAATCCAGTGGCAAAGTGAGCATGAGACCCACGTCTGACAATACCCTGCTAATTTAGGGTGAACAAAGCAAACATTTAATTTCAAGCAATTGCTGTTCATACATTTAGGAATGTCTTTCAGGCACTCCTTGAATCTGTAGAAGGCAGCAGCGGATTGTTCATTAAAATAGAACACCAACTGAGTATCATCTGCATAAGAGACTTTTTTCACCCCCACCATGCAATGAGAGAAGCAGTGGGGCCAAATAAATATTAGAACCCACATAACATCACTAGCTTCCTCTTGCCCTACACCTGTCCCAGTAGATGTCATATTCTCACAAGGAAAGAACCCTATGATGAAACATGCCATATCGCATGGGTGAAGTTTTGTCGTCTTTTGAAGGGTTCACTACACACAATCACATATATTATGTATACAGGGTATGGACACGAGGTCAGAACGCTTGGACATATATAATTAGTGTCTTTCAATTGGTTCACGTAATATGTGGAAGATGCGGTATTTTGGGGCATATTATCAAGGGGGTTTATCTCCGCTTTTTTGGCTTTAAAAGCCAAGAAAGCGGAGATGAAATTATCTCCCTATTACCTAGCTGTCGCTAACACCAGTTAGCGACAGCTAGTAGGAGATAGCGACCATCTTGGGCCCCACTTTGCATGTCAGTGATATTTATCACTAATGACATGCAAAGTGGGCGTGCCAAGATGTTAGCGGCTGGAAACAGTCGCTAACATCGCTATCTCCTATTACCAACTTTTGGAGATATTCGCGCTAAGCGCAAATATCTCCAAAAGCTAACACCTGCCCTGAGCAATTCTTAGCCATGTTATCCAATGGGATGTGGATAACATGGCTAAGAGCATTAGCTCGGTAATGCATGAATATTGCGGACTTTTCAGCGATATTCATGCATTGCTGGCGGTTTTTTTTCTCATTTGCAATAAACCTTGGTAATACCAAGATTTATCTGCGATAAAAATCGCCGCAGCTCAGCGGTAAATTTTTGTCTCTAACCAAGCAATAGCGATAATTATCGCTATTGCTTGGTAAAATGCCCCTTTGTTTCAAAGTTTCCCCTGCCTCTACTCCTATTGTGTGTTCAACGCTTATTACCCCTGAAGTCAGAGGTCAAGAGGGCATTGGCAGGCCGAGATAGTAAATATGGCTCAAAGACCCTCTTATCTGTAGATTCCTCCTGCTGCCCTTTCCGCACACCCTAAGCAGCGAATTGGAGACCGTTTACGGGCAAAGGATGCCTACAGGAGGACATTCTGTGAGGCCACTTCCTCTGCATCTTTACATTTTGGGGAATCTAAGTCCATGTACAGTGTTGACATCACAGTTAGTAATAAAAACTGAGCCCAGCTTTCTATGATGCATCTGTTTTGCGTAGGATGTCTTTTTATGTTACGTATATAGGTGAAATGCGTGTTTTCTCTTTTAAAATGTATATTGTCAAACGCTGTCAGGTTTAAGGAGTTCACAAAGAAAAGGTGTACATTTTACAACGAAACCACTGAGCTAAATAAACCATCTGAACACTATTTTTGCTTCGAAACTCCAGAGCTGACAAATTACCCGCACGTCTAATATATATATTTAAGTTTAATCCAGCACTTGCACAGTGCACTTTAAATATGATCTGAGCTATTAGCGTCTTGGAGACAAGAAAATTGATTTTCCAGTACTCTGCATTCTGCCTGCCTCTCAAAGCTGCTTGAGCTTAGCATGGCCCTGCAAGAATAAACATGGCATTACGCACTCCTGATTACCTGATTTATGTTATTCAATTTATAGGGCAAAGCAAGCCCCTGGTGCAGTATCAGCACATTTTGCAAGTAACAGAATGAAAATTAGAAGTACCAGAACTGGAAATTACTGAGAATGAAATGCAAGTATAGTGGGAATTGTTGTTGCAATGAGTAAAATGGCAAAGTAAGAATTGCGGGGCATATTATCAAGGGGGTTTATCTCCGCTTTTTTGGCTTTAAAAGTCAAGAAAGCGGAGATTAAATTATCTCCCTATTACCTAGCTGTGGCTAACACCAGTTAGCGACAGCTAGTAGGAGATAGCGACCATCTTGGGCCCCACTTTGCAGGTCAGTGATATTTATCACTAATGACATGCAAAGTGGGCGTGCCAAGATGTTAGCGGCTGGAAACAGTCGCTAACATCGCTATCTCCTATTACCAACTTTTGGAGATATTCGCGCTAAGCGCGAATATCTCCAAAAGCTAATTATCCAAAATTGCTTGGTAATATGCCCCTGCATTCTTAGGGAAACAGAATTAGTTTGAGGTGGGGAGCCGCATAAAAGGCCAGGTGGGGCACTTGGTTCATTAAAATGACATGTAAGAATAACTGTAAATAAAGTTATGCAAATTAATGACAGGGGTTCTTTTCACTAAGTCTACTAGAATTCGAATGTGTATACATACATTTACCCCTTTGTAAATTAAACGTGAAGCTATTTTTTTCCTAAAATGATGCCCCATCTGCTATTGACACATTCACGCCTCAAATTAATACCTACTTAACCTATTACTTATTAATTTTCTCATTCGCAGTTGATGAAATTGACTGACTTAATTATGATGTTTGAAAAAAATGATAAACGCTAGAGACTCACGATTTGAACAATTGCAATGGCCATGGTGCATTAGAAAATGGTCACTCAATCACTTTTATTCGGATAGTTTTAGCCATAAAAAGACATAAATAATAAATACAATCAATTAAAGTAGAATAAGTACAATATACAGGCACATTAAAATGGCATTAAAAAACAGCAAATTGGTAAGAACTAACCAAAGTGTACAATTACAACTCACACAAAGAATGGACGAACACCCCGGTGGATTGAGGGCACAGAAAATAAACCTAGTTACAGTTCGACAAATAAAAGCACTTTCCAAGTGCTGGAGGAGTTTCAAACGTAATCTTGCAGATCTAGAATTAAATGAACGCAAAATGGGATACAAATATTGAGCTCTCGGGGCAGAAAAAAACTTGCAGAAAAAAATAAAATGGTGGAAAGATTAGGTTGGTATTATCACATGAACATCATTATAAGGAGGAAAAATAGCTACCTTGTACAGAGTAGGCTACTAAAAAATGGGATGTGGACAGTCTAAAACGGCACAAGTGAAACCTGTGTTCATGATTGGGAACCCACAACAAATGATGCTCAATACAGTTTGGCGATGAGCGCGCGGCGGGGGCAGCAAGATGTCCGCGTCCTAGGGGAACTCCGCAGCACCGGAAATTTCCTCTTCATGAAGGTACAGCTAAACGGCGAGAGATAAGCTTCTCCTTGCGCAATATGCTGTCGGGAGATGCCCGGCACATTGTCATGGACTTTGCAGCCGACGGCGCTTGAGGAAAGGTGGGTTTTTGTTCTTTTTTGGATTCCCATTGACCCTGAGGGCGTCTCGCAGCCGCCATTTTAATGCATTTTCGGCTCAAAAATTTAACTTGTCTGAGAAATGGAGCTCTTTGGGACTCTGCTCTTTCTTGCCTGACTATAACGATGCTGCATTGATTGTCCCATATTTTTATTGATTACATCTGCTATTCAAGTGCTTTTTCTCCATTATGGACTTGCCTTTACCTTTATTCAGAGGCTTCTCAGCAGTTCTCTGATGGTATGTAGGTGATATATCACAATTCTTTCTGTGGATTGCGCACAGCTGACCCCAACCATCTAAGGAGCTATTTTTTTTTCTACGAACCTACATTTTTTAGCGTATGCTTTTAGTTTTCAACCGTGTTTATGCTCAAGAATTCTGGTGAATTCCTTTCCTGCGGTCATCAGTGTGTCTCTATTCCTAACACATGATTTTTGCTATGCTTATTTTCTTTGCACTGTCCAGCCACTCGCAGATTTTATTCTAAGGACATTCCTACTAGATTTCTGTGATCACTACATTAATATATGCTTTAAAATTCACCTTGCTAGACGGATAACTAAACATTGCTTGTTTTTAGTGCCTCTTTCTACACCCGTGTTGTTCATTATTTTACCATGATGGATCCTTCTCAGACAAATAAAGCCCATGGTGCCTCTGAAACTGCTTCTGGAGGGTGCAAAGAATCCTCAACCATCGCTAGTAAGTTTCTGAAGAAAGACCCCTCCTCTCCAACTAAATCTCCTCTCCCTATTACACTAGAGGACATTATGGATGAATTGCGTCTTATCCGTCCATTCATTTCAGATACTACCACAACTCTTCAAAGAATTGAAGATAAGTGTTCTGGCCTGGATGCAAGACTAACTGATGTTGAGCAAAAAGTAAGTGATGCCCAGGATGTTATTGCGAAAGTTGATGCTCTTAACAAGGAAGTCACCCTTCTGAAGAAATCCACTGAGGATTTGGAAAATCGAAATCATCGCAACAACCTGCGAATGTATGGTATTCCAGAAGGTTTGGAGGGGTCCAACATGATTCTCTTCTTGAAAACTCTGGTCTTACAGATCGCAGGGCTCCCTAAAACCGTTGACTTTAATATCCAGAGGGCTCATAGACTGGGTCCGCAACAAGCTTCTTCAGCCGTCAAACCAAGAGGCATTATAGCATATTTTTTGTTGTACTCTGACTTAATGACTATCTGAACTGAGGCTAAACAGCACAAGCAAATGTTCTGGTCAGGTCATAATTTTTTTTTTAGCCAAGATGTCTCCAAACAAACTGCCACTAGACGCAAAGAGTTTTTGGATCTTCGGCCAGCCTTGAAGTCAATGAATGCCCGTTATGGTCTCATACATCCCTGCTTTTTCAAAGTAACTTATAAAGACTGGTCTTTTACTTTTGAAGATCTAGCTGATCTCCAGAGGTTCATCCATACTCATCGAGGAGAGCAGATGGAACTGAGCAAACGTTAATTTTTTCTTACTTTAAGATGTTCCAAGTACCACTGTGTTCAGCCCTTTGGCATTTTCTTCCCATTTTGTATTGAGGCTTATTGTTCTTTGTCTTCTTGTTTTTTCCAGATCCGTCGGTCCTTGAAGTTTGTAGTCTCACGTGTTTACCCTTCGTGTTTGTGTGCCTTATCTACCGAGTTGATGTGTCTCCATCTATCCTTGTAAGCGCCTCTTTTACATTATCTTTTACATAAAATGTGTCTTTTAGTCATGTTTACTCTCCGTATTTCATCCAGGTTTGTTGATTCCTTCAGGTTATTTTATTTTATACTGTTGGCTCCGCCTTGTTCCCATCCTTGCAATGTGGCTGTCTTGGTTTCTTCTTTCCGCCCCCTCCCCTTTTATTGCTTGTTCTCCTTTTTTTGTACAGTATGGCTAAAGCCTTATGCTTGTTGTCATCTATTTCTTTATCATTATCGGGACACTTGTTCTCGCCTTTTTCTCCCTCTCTATCGTTTCTCTCCTCCTCTTTCCCTTCCTTCCTTTCTCTTTTCTTTCTTTTTTTCTTCAGTATGAGGTTCCCTTTCTCCCTTCAACTACCTTATTTCCACGCTTTTCTGTGTTATACTTACTTCCCTTCTCTTCTCTTTTCTGTGCAACGGTATACCTCTCTCCTTCTCTTTTCTTGGCAACTGTGGTCTCTTTCATCATCTTTCATTCCTCTCTCTTTACTTGTTACTCCATCTTATTGTTCTGTACAATTTCTTTATTCCTTTGTTATTCTGAATGTTTTTCTCCCTTTCATCGCATACTTGGAGTCTTTTTCCTTTTTCTCTTCCCCCTTCCTCACTGGTCTATGCTTCCTTTTTTCATACTTAAATTTAATGTTTCCTTATGAAAGGTCTTAGAATCATTTCGTGGAATGTTAAGGGTCTCCGCAACCCTAATAAAAAACAACGTATTTTGGCTCGTTTGAAATGTCAAGTGGCTTTGTTACAAGAAACGCATCTTTCCTTACAAGATGTTTCTTCACTGCGTAAACAATGGGTGGGAGAAGCCTTTTGATCCTCTGCTATTAATAACAAAAATGGGGTTATCATTTTATTTCATAAATCGTTGTCTGTTCAAGTACACAACAAAATTTCTGATTCCAATGGTAGATGGTTATTTCTAGTTAGCACTGTAAATAATGTTCATTTATTTTTTTGTAACGTTTATGGCCCTAATGGTGTTGATTTGGATTTTTGGAATGATTTCTCCTCACTTCTCTCCTCCCAAGCGACTGATGATTTGATTGTGGGTGGTGACTGTAATCAACTGATGGATCCTTTTCTAGACCGTAAGTCACAAACACACTATGTTCCCAACAAAATGCAAAAATCATTTCACAAATCTATTTCCTCCAGGGGTTTGATGGACTCGTGGAGAATCTTTTTTTCCCTGTGCATTCCTCACACTCACGTATTGACTACATTTTTCTCTTCACCATGCCTTTCAATTTATGACCAAATCTGAAATAGGTTCCATTCTCATTTCAGATCATGCACCTGTAATCTTAGACATGGACTACCCCTCGCCTATCTCTGCTTCTCGTCGTTGGCGCTTCAATAACTCACTTCTCCTTGACCCCCAGTTCACTGATCATTTTACCCTTTTTATGGACAATTTTTTTTAAAACAACTTGAATACTGTCTCAGATTTTCATTTCCTTTGGGAGGCCTTCTGCTCGAGGTTGTGTTCTAGATTTTGTCTCCCAAAAAAAGAAAAAAGCTCTCAAACACATGTCACACATTCTCCAAAACATTAAGGACCTCGAACATCTTTATTTTATTTCTAATTCACCTGACACGCAATTCTCCCTCATCAAAGCTAAAATGCAATATAATAAATATTCCTGGGACTCTGCCTCCAATGAACTCCTTAAATTTAATGCCAAAATGTATGGTGGTCGTAACAAAGCTGGCAAATCACTTGCAAATTATCTCAAAATTAAGAAGCAGAATTCCAAAATTGTTGTTATTAAAGACTCTGAGGGGATTCCGCAATCCTCGGATGCTCAGACTTTTGATTGCTTTGTTTGCTTGCAGTGGTTGCCTTACAGCCAAAGAGAGGAGAAAGAACTTCGTGTGCTTTACTTTAAACTTGTGAAGGATCTCCAAGGGCTTGAAAAAGATCTTGTCTCCTGCTGACATCTCAGGGACAACAGACTTCAAACCCCAGCTCCCCAGAGTTCTGTGGATTTACCTGCTCCTGTTTTGGGCCTTCTGAGGGACTGCGTGTCGCAAGGAGCTGGAAGTGTGACTCAACTAGAAAGAAGCGTGTCGCCGTCACTGCTGCTGCCGTCGCACTTCTGAACAAGGGTGTCACCGCATCGAGAGAAGCGTCTCGCAATGAAGAGGAAGCATCTCGCCGTCGCTGCTGCTGCCGTCACACTTCTGAACAAGGGTGTCGCCGCGGGAGTTGTCGTATTGCACCGCATCGAGAGAAGTGTCTTGCAATGAGGAAGAAGCATGTCGCCATCGCTGAGGCTGCAGTCGCATCTCTGAACAAGGGTGTCGCCGCTGTCGCATTGTATGGAAGCTTCTCGCAACCGTTGAAGAGTGTCGCAGCTGAAGCTGTTGCCGTCGCATCGCTGAACAATGGTGTCAACGCTGCAGTTGACGCATTGAATCGAGACTTCTTGCATCATCGGAGAAGCATGCCACATCTGGAAGATCTTCACTTTTTTATTTCTTTGCACTGGAACTTTGCCGCATTTCCATCGCTGCAACATTACTTGTTGTGGAAGCGCAATACATCGAAAGGTACATTGACGCAAAGTGTTGCTTCTTAAGAACTGAACTGAGTAAAGTATTGTGTATTTTTGTTGTTTATGGTCTTGTGGTAAATCTATATAAAGAATACTTATTTTGATATAAAAACCTTGTGTGGTGTCCATCTGTAGTGTTTTCACTGGGTTACTGTATGTGGTCACAAATGCTTTACACACTGCCTCTGAGATAAGCCTGTCTGCTCATGCCAAGCTACCAAGGGGGTGAGCAGGGGTTATTTAGGAGTGTAATCCCCCTATCCTAACTCGAGGCAAGGGTCCCTATTTGTCACAAGTACCTACCTGTGCCAACTAGAGAACCCCAAATCTAACATTCTGGATTTAAGTCTTTGCTTCCTATGTGATGGTGGCTACTGTTGGGTTGGAGATGTTCCTTTGCAGCACAGACAGATAATTCAACAGAGTCCACATCATTATGCTACTGCTACAATCCACTCATGAGAGCCAAACCGAGAGCTACTAAATAGGATTGACCATTCTCCTGTTAATGTTTAACAACAAAATACATCAAATTAAAAGTATATAAATATATGTGCTGATTATTTAAAATCATTACAACCAGAGCTTACATTTGTAAAGACTGAATAAAAAAATCTGATCATCTAGACAACAAATAAAATGTCTTTTTGATTGCAGATGTGTTTGGCTATTGTATTATACATACCTAGCTGGGAATCAGCACAGTGCTCTGCAGTAGGCGAAGGGCCGGACTGTTATGTAGATAATTTAAGAGCGACAGCTATCAGGGAGGCATTACTGAGGGGTGAGGGGGAAGATATATGTTAGAGAGAAACTAATGAAAGATTCATATTTCTTAGCAGTATTGGAACAAAAAGACACCTCACAAATTCAACACCTTCTCTGGTTTAGCCATTTACGTCAATACTATTATTGCACTATGACACAATTTGCATGCACAATGAAGGTGTCACTTCAAACTGCAATAATTGTATTAGTTGGAACTGCATTCTCTACCCATGATAGGCTGCTAGTTATTTGCAAATTGGTTAAAAAATATCTAACAGATTATTGTGCTTCACACAATAAGAAAAATGTGTTTCCACATCATAGTGCTGCTGCAGTCTGTTTCTGCTGTTTGCCATTATGCAAGCAGTGTCAAATATAGGAGTAAGCACTTGTTGGAAAATGGCCCTCTCTGAAGGCCCCCCCCACACTTTTTTCTTTCCTCCTCTTCTTTTTCTGGACCTTGTTTTGGATGGCTTTAGGACTCTGAGCACTTTACCACGCCAACTAGTGCTAAAGTGCAGATGCTCTCTCCCTAAAGCATGTAAACATTGTCTCATACCAAATTGGCATATTAAGTTTACTTATAAGTCTCTAGTAAAGTGCACTACATGTGCCCAGGGCTTGTCAAATAAATGCTATTTGTGGGCCTGCAGCACTGCCTGTGCCACCCATCTAAGTAGATCTCTAAGCATGTCTCAGGCCTGTCACTGGATAGCAAGTGTGTGCAGTTTACTGCTACTTCGACATTGCATTTAAAACTGCTTGCCAAGCCATCAAGTCCCTTTTTATGACACATAAGCCACATTTAAGTAGGCCCTGGGTATCCCATATGGAAGGTGCTGTTTAACTAAAAGGTAGGACATATACATTTATGTTTATATTTGAATTTTCACTACTGTGAGGCCTTCTCCCCTCCTAGGCTAGCATTGGGAAGTCCTTAAAACACTTTAAAGCTGTAATTCCTGATTAGAAAGGAGTGGCTGCATCAAGTTTCATATCTTTGGAATGGAAATGATAAATCATCTCAACAGGTAAAGCTGGATTTAACATCACTGTTTTAAAAATGCCACTTTTAGAAAGCACAAAATTAACAATTGTTGGGCAGAATGCTGATCGATGTCAAACAATCCCCCTAGTAGAGAGATCCGGGCCTAAATCCATTGCTCCCCATGCCATTCCAGTTTAGATCCAGTCACATACAACTCAGTCTTTATCCTGTTCCCCATGGGAACACCAGACCGAACCGCCAGCCCAGGTCCTCCCTGGACTGAAAACAAGCATCCTGAGGCGGGTTTCGGGGCATCACCCTCATCAGCCAGGCTAGCTTGACTTCAGTGATATGGAGAGCATGGGACCCACGTATACCCAAGGACTTGGTGCACAGTTATGGGGTGGGTGGCGGCACTAATAAGTGATTTTCTGCTTATGAGGTTGCACTGAAGGTACACAGGACTGCTGATGAGCACCAGGGGGTGGGTCTGTTGGAGCATATGCCACCACTGGATAGGATCACACGTCTAACCTTAGAGGTTGAGGACCAAACAAGGAACAAATTTGGGCTGACTCCCGAGAAGTGTCACCAAAGATTCAGGAGCAGGTAAAAGCTCCACAACCAGTCCTGAATAGACTTTATTGATTACTCCAGAAAGGCAGTGAATGGCTTGGTGAAGGGCGGTAAAGTAAATGATTCTTTTGGATTTTACAATTTGATCTTGAGATAGCAAATGCTCAGTATTTGCTTTACAGAGTGGTGCCAGCACCTAGTTGACAGTAAGCTGACTGACCCCAGGAATCCTTCTGAGTTGGGGATAGATTCAGATACATAGATTCAGAGTGTGTTCTGGTGAGCTGTGATCCCTGAGGGTGGGAGTGATCACTTTTACCAGGTGGAAGTGAATGGGGTCCCAGTTATGTCTTCGAGAGACAATGAGGCTAGCCAAACCAAGATAATCGAGAGGCTAGTTTTCCCAGGGTGGTACGCCTGAGAGGTGTGTAGGGTGACCCCAGCCCATGGGCAGTATTTTTTCATCCTATTCCCCTGGTATTCATGGAGTGGGGTGGGGAGGTGAACTAGAGGAGGGTCATAGTTAGTCCGCAGGTGCCCATAGACTGCCTTCTGGGGAATGAGTGAAACCGGTGACAGGAGAACTGGGAGGAGCGACTGCTCCAGCCCCCCCACACAGACCGAGGGCTAATATACTGGTGTGGGTGGGCCATGTGGCTACCCCCAGCCCCAGGCACCACCACCTACCCAGGACTATATTTAAAATAATACATGGGAGGGATCTAGGCCCCCACTAAACCAGGAGCCCTCCAGGGCCCGGCTCCAACAATGTCCCAGAGTGCAAAACTGCAGTTTGCTATGACTTCTCCCGCCAAACCATAGCAAACTCAGTGTGACTTCATGGAAGCGAGAGCGGTAAAAATACTCTCACTTCCATGATGCGAAGCAAAATTGCTTTCGGACAGAGGAAGCTGCATGTTTACAGCTCCCTCTGTCAAAAAGCAATGCCGGCTCCCACAGGAGGCACAAGCCGGCAGGGACCACGGATCCTTGAGGCTCCCACTGGGGTCCCAACAAGAGGCTATGCCCCAGGAGATGGCCTGGCATTGGACGGATGGTGGTACCTGGGGCCAAAATAGGCCAGCGGAGAAAGGCAGCGCGGCTCCCCTCACTTTAAAAAAAATAAATAAATAAAGGGCAGGCTCCAGTTGATGGGGTCCCTGGAGCCAACATTTGCCCAGGGAAGGGGGACACACAGCCCCCCTGCCTTTATTTTCTTTTTTTAAAACAAAACGATCGGTCCCCGGTGGTTGGGGATGTAATCGACCCAGGGAGGGAGGCTGCATGGACCCCCTCCCTATTAAAGAAAAAGAGTGGCCCGGGGGGTACCCGGTACTGACATCGGCTGAGGGAAGAGAGCAACACAGCCCTCTTTCCTAATTTTCTTTTTTAAACTCTGGCTAGTCGTTGAAGCCACACCCTCTTTACCACCTCTCTGCAAACATGCCTCCTGTCACAGTGGTAGTTGGGGAATTACATTCCCTTGATTGCTGAGGGTCTTTGGGGGCCAAAAGGCCCTCTTGTTACCTTCAGCAAGTCCCAGACAATGGGATTGCTGGGAGAACTTGAAGGCCATGCCCCATTTCTCTACCACTCTGCAAATGTGCCTCCTGGCACGCTTCTGGTTGGGGGATGAATTCCACTTTACTCCTGAGGACCTCAGGACTAAAGTGGACTATTTCCTCCAACCAGTAGTGTGCTAGGAGGCATGTCCGCAGAGTGGTGAAGAAAGGGGCTTGGCCTTAAAAAAACGGTATGCCTACCGCAATACCGTAAATAAGACAAAGCCCCCATCACCACCACAGCGTCACTATATTTGACGCTGTGGTGGCAATAGGGGCTTGTTAATATACCCATAATACATTTAATGTTCATAAAGGCATCACCATGATCTTATGTACTTAGGGGCATATTTACAAGCCCCTATCCCCACAGGAACGTGACTTTCAGTGACGCTGCTGTGGCCATAAACCCTTCCCTTATTCACAATGCGGCATTAAGCTACTTAACGTGCTTTAATGCTGCCTTGTAAATAATAGAGATAATAATAGAGTATAGGGTTAGTGATATCAGCAAGGGACTTTGTTTCAATCCACTGACTTTCAGTATATGATTCTGTATTAATATAATTACAGAGTCCTATTGATCAGTTCAGTTCAATAAGCATTATTCGATTATTAAAAAAACAATCATAAAAGCACATAAAAAATATTTAACATGTACATGGTACAATTTGGATATAATATAATCTGGTTATTAAAAACGGTCATAAAAAACACTCATGAAAACACAGGGAATAATTAGATACAGTACATGATGTAATATAACAGCGAATAGGCAATAAATGTCAAAAACATGCTTTTTCTGGCAGCCATTGATTTTAAAATGTATGTTGCCATAAAAATACATTTTTTTTTCTATCACAACTTTACTGAGTCACTTCAGATTGCTTTATTCGATTTTCGTTTAAAATCATAAAAGCGTACAGTTAAAAATACAATCATGATTAAAAGAAACATTCATATGAAGTCATAAATTATCTGCAGATTAAAAGTTAAAAACATTTGCTCACCCTGTGAATATAACTATCTTGGTAATAACATACTTTACAGGATTCGTGCTAACAGTTCTTCCAATACATCAGAAAGAAAGTTGATAGGGGTTGCAGTACTTAAGACTATTATGCAGTAAATCTAATCTGTTAAGCGCGGAGATACTACAACAATACGATACGCAAACTCCTCTACCCAGCCTGGTACTATCCTCAGCCGTTGGTCTGGGGGCTTCGATATATGAGGTGCTTGGGTAGAAATCGTGTAGATCCCAGGTAGATATGGGACCATCACTTTCTTTGGGTGGCCAAGTTTGGAGGTATGGAACAATATTTCTACTCCTAAATCTTATTAGTACCAAGTCACCAGAGATGTCTTTTGGGAGGGGACCTAGCCAGCCCACTCTCCTCACACTCATAATCCTTCCGTCAAGATCATGGGGCAGGGGTCTATTTTTTGATAGCCAAAACTTGACCTTATTTAACAGGTCATGTTGTCTCTCTGATTTTCCCTGTTTGAGTTGCGGGACTCCCGAGAGGACGCACACAAATGGAGCGGCCTCTGGAGGTAGATGAGTTCGAGAAACCCTATAGCGGTCTACTCTGGAACAATACTGTGCGCTATAGTGGGTTTAAGAGGGGCTTTAGAAACATTTGAGGGCAAAGAGGTGGGAACTAATACTTGGGTTTGGGCAGCTTTGTTTTGTGTGGTTGGTTTAGGCACAATCAGGGGAGCAGTTGACAAGGGATGATTAGGTATTGTAGCATTGGTAGAAGGTAACAAATTAAGTTTAATTGTTTCCTCAATCCCTGTCAGTCTATCCCCCAAGGTGTTAATTTTGCCAATCAGGGGGTATATAATAGATGTGATTAGTTGTTCGATCATAGACAATAAAGCCATCTGGGAAGTGGGTGCTAGGTCGTCCAATTTATTAGCCGCCTCTGAAGTTGGGGGGGGATTGATAGGAGGCAAAGTTGTACTTGGGGCCCATTTTGTAGTTTTTGTATTTTAGATTGACTCCCATTATAATTATCCCCGTCATGCTTCCTTTTGGCAGATGTAGCCCGAACGGTTACTATACTTTGGGTATTGGCTTTTTTATGGAAATGGAGAAGGCTTCCAGCACACTCTCGTTAGGGGCTAATGGGTTAATGTTATTTGGCCGGGAGGGTAATCCTACTGAGGCATACCTAGTCTTGCACAGACTATTTAATTCCCCCAACAATGAGAGGCTACACGCTGTACTGGTTATTTGTGATGAGGATTGATTACTAGTTAGGCTGTCTATAAGCTGGTCGGAATTTTTTTCAACGTCTCTGCGCGTAGGTAACAGTGTACTATTTGTGTGCATGTCTATCTTCCTGGGGCAAGAATCCGAGAGCTGTTTTAGTGGCAACCCCATTGTGGGTCATAGTATGGGTTGGATGTAATAAAGTTGATAAAGTTGATTAGACAAGTGCTACTGTCCAGTACAAAAAGTCAACTGGTAGCTTTACCTCCTCATGGAAAGCCAAGGGGCGTGGCCCGTCCCGTCCTCCTCAGGCCTCTGAGGGCCACAGAGGGCCCACCCTTTGCGACGCGGGGACTCCGCCTGATTTATGCGCCGCCAGGCGCGATGATGGTGACGTCTGGCCGCCACCAGCAATGCCGGGAAATGTAGTCCGATTTCTCCCTCCGCTCAGCGGCCACAGGTTATGTCAGCTGCGGCAGCGGGATGGAGATATAGTGTTCCAGGGAAAAGCGGTGCCCAACAGGTCTTGCTTCAGCAAGGTATGGGGACTCCACAGGGTAGGGAAGCTCCTCAGGTCAGTAATCAGCGTCGCCCGCTCCACCGGGACTCCGCATGATTTATGCGCCGCCAGGCGCGATGATGGTGACGTCTGGCCGCCGCGGTCAATTCCGGGAAATGTAGTCCAATTTCTCCCTCCGCTCAGCGGCCGCGGGAGATGTCAGCTGCGGCGGCGGGAGGGAGATAGAGTGTTCCAGGGAAAAGCGGTGCCCAACAGGTCTTGCTTCTACAAGGTAGGGGGACTCCACAGGGTAGGGAAGCTCCTTATAGGCTACATATCAACGGTAATTGTTGATTACAATGTTAAACAAATGAACAAGGAAATCGTAAAATCATCCTATATTTCATTTGAGAAAAAGTCGAATCCTACATCAAATTAATAGATGACATCTATTCTACCACAATAAGATAGTCACCAATGTAAATCAATCAAAAAACAAAGAAAAGGACAGTATAGTTGACGTTTCGGTTAAATAACCAATCCCAGTGGCGTAGCACATCGAGGCTTTCGCAGATGTGACGCACTGAGACTTCGACAGACGGCGCTGGATTGGATCTTTGAAGTAAGTGAGGCTAGCATGCATGGAACCAAACTCATGGGCGTCTCTCTAACGAAAACTTGAACGCTAGACTCTAAGAGTCTGCGATTCACTTAGATAGTAATTTTTGCCAAGATAAGGTTCACTATTGTCAATTTGCGCTAATGTGATCATTTCCCTACACTGAATATGATACGACCTATAGTATCATAGTCGGTAAACATAACCTGGGGCAGTTTTTTCCCAGTACGGTTAGGCATAACTACAAGAACTTATTTTGCTAAGCCATCGAATGACAAACATCTTAACACCTCTATTAGTATTTACATTGAGAGATGTACAAATGAGGCAACCATAATACGATGTAGAATTAAAACAGGAGTCCGCAGTATTTATCGATACCTGACTAGGAGTTGCACATCTAGTTTAAATCATAATAAGAATTGAGGTAGTGCAGTAAGCAGATGGAAAGTGCTAACTACAAATGACATATGTAATTTATGTCTAGATCTGAAGTATAAAAACTGCCCAAATCCAAATACTGGAGGACTATTGATTTTCGAACTATAATAACGTCCAAATCTAATCCTGTGGATGAGTATAAGGAGGTAATATCTTCAAAATATTGGAATGATATTCTCCATTAAATAACTAAGACAGACAGATATATTGATTTCTGTTTTTAGACAGATAACAGGATCACCAAAGAAAGTCGTTCAATTGTTGTTGGATATATACCAGGTCACACCTGTACCAAATTGTGAAGTAGGCTGTCTAGAATTTACTACTGTGATTTTTCTTAATGAAAGAAGACAATTGTATGAGGAAGGGTACATCCTCCTTTTACAATAACTTAATTGGAATAATAAGACAATTATTTGGCTCAGAGATGGTTATTTCTTGTAATTTTGTTAAATTTCTATTGACTGTAATAATCAATTGCAATGATATATATGTAATTTGTTAAATTATGTTTTTAGGGGTCACTACAGTTTGCACAATTTTCTGTCCTGAAAATGGTCTAAAGGATTAATTCAACTCAAGACCGAAACGTCGACTATACAGTCCTTTTCTTTGTTTATGATTGATTTACTTTGGTGACTATCTTATAGTGGTAGACTAGATGTCATCTAATAATTTGATGTAGGATTGGACTTTTTCTCAAATGAAATATAGGTTGATTTTACGATTTCCTTGTTCATTTGTTAAGCATTGTAATCAACAATTACCATTGATATGTACCCTATAAGTCAAAAAACGATATATCCGTCATACGTCATGTGTTTTCAGGGTAAATACCGTTTCCTTTCCTAGTGTTTGCTTGTCTAGCATTCCCTCTCAGTTTTTGCTCCATTTACTGTTTTGTCATGGCTCTGTTGGTAAGTTTCATTTTTTAATTATTTAATATACATCTTCTCATTGTTTTTCAATCAATCCTATGTGTTTTCCTTTACCTATTTTTGATAGGTATAGCTAATTTGAGTATTTCATTTTTAATGATGTTTCCTTTCCAAACCTCCCAAACTCCCTTCACCCTTATATTCTTCCTCCCAAAGCTTTTGCCCCCTAAATAACCGTTCATCCAAAAAGGGGCACCAATCAGCCTTAAAAACCTCACTTTTAAACCTTTTACTCCTTAGCCGTTCACCTTCATCTTTTCACTGTTTCCATAAAACTCTTGGGGGCATATTATCAAGAACAGGAGATAAAATTATCGCCGCTTTATTGGCAGAAAACTGCAGTAAAGCGGTGATAATGGGCTTGATAATATGCTCTATGGAATTCCAATCGAACCCCATGTTAGATGTGATAAATCATTTTGATGTCTCCACAATATGTTGTTTTTTGGCCTTTCTCTGTAACAAGCACTTGGGCCACCCACACAAGTGGGATACCATTTTTATTGGGAAACTTGTGGAAACGCTGGGTGGATGTAAAATTGTGGGTTCTCGCAGATTCTGGAACTTTTCATTCTTTATTGTGATAAAAATTTGATTTTTTTAGCTAAACTTGTGGTTTGCAGGGGATTCTGTGTAAAAAACTTGTTGAGAAACCTTGCAAGTCATGTGTCCCTGTGCACCCCGTTCTCTACTTGTCAAAAATGTGCATATTTGCCTAGGTGACAAAAAAAGAGTTCTTACTACCGTCCATCTTACAGCCACAAACATAAATCTGGTACTAATTTAATAAAATGAATGCACAACTTACACTGGATGGTTTTAGCACCACCAGAAATGCTGACTTCAGAGAACAAATACTTATCAAAGGATCTAAATACTGAAACCAAGCCTTCTGAAGGTGAGCCAAAAAGCCACTTCAGGGCACCAACCACTTTATGGTCCATTAACACACCATTCACTCACCACACACAAGACTTTCATACCACCAAGCACTGGCCCAATCAAACTGAACACTTTCACACACATCAACATACTGCTGCCATGCAAGGGCCCATCTCATTCACACTCCACACGACGTGATGAGTTTGACTACATTTTATCACCTGCCAAGTATCTGCCTCCTTCTTTCAGAACATTACCAGTCACATGCCAAGTGAACCTTTACTAATGGCTCCCATCACAGCCACATAAGGCTCAGGAAGACAAGGCATTCATACACCTTTAGTGTACTTACTGTGCTAAATCTCACTACTTCCAGTCTGTGGATGCAAGTCAGCGGTGTCCAGGTGCACAACACCGGTTGGACTAAAAGGGCTTCAGCCCCCCCCCCATCGTGTTTGGCAGCCCGGGATGAGACAGCTTCCCGGGCACACACACAGACGCACCCGAGCACGCAAAGCCATTACTTGAAGTGAATGGGCATACTTACCTTTGAAAATAAGGGAAACATGCTGGAAATTGTCCAAAGTTTTCTAAAGAGAACATCAAAAGCTATGAAGAATGGTAGAATGTGAAACCTGGGTAGTATGTGACAAAGTAGCATATGTCCCATCAACCATTATGTGCTGTGATGTGACTGTAGTGCACTTATCATACATTAAACTGAACATCTACTAGGTTTTGATGGAGAATGGACATGGCAAGCAGGTCAAGCATAGACCTATATGTACTATAGTAATTTAATGAGGGAGTGGCACCAATGGATTTGAATCCATAGGTGAAGATGAAGTCATGACGTGTCTCTGTACTACCTTTACTATCCGCCTTCTACCTATGTAATATTCCTGGCAAAGCACACCTACTGTAAGCTTTTATGAACATTTGTGTGTCTGTTCTCATCAGACTCCTGATTATTCCTGCCTAATTATCAAATGAATCAATACTTATGCCTTCAATTCCTATCTACTTGAACCTTGAGGAAACATTTCTGTCATGCGCCATCAAAGCACTCTCTGTGCTAAATCCAACTCTTTCCAGTTGTGGAAGGAAGTTGGGGGGTGTCCAAGTATGCCTCAAAGCCGTTCCCCAAACTGAGCGAGCTTTTTTTTTTTTTGTTCCTCATTAGCCATCTCGCCACCCATTACTATCCGAGAGACCGCCCCTGGGCTTTTTATCTCATATGCCAGTAGGAGGAAAGAGGCATACACCGCACTTATTCTTGAGTCAGACTTCCACTCTTTGCGGCTCATTAGGATAGCGTATTTTCTGCATCCTCTGGGCCGGCGGAAGCCACCGCCGGCCCTGAGGATGCGGAAAATCCGCTGCAGACCCACCAAAGACCCACCACCACATTAGGATGACTGGTGGGTCCTGGTTTCAGTCCGCTGTTTTTCCGCCGCGGTTGGCTTACAACTGCGGCGGAAAAGCTCTAATATGGTGGCGGTGTCTCTCAGACACCGCCAGCCATATTAGGATGGGTTTAAAAAAATGCTTTTCCGCAGCGGGTTTTCCACCATGGAAAAGCATGTGGAACTTCACTGCAGGGTCCCGTTGCGGGCCCCCTGGGTGAAGTGGGGGTGGGGGGTGCACATGGGGGGTACCTCTGGCACCCCATCGGCATTTATATGCAGAAATCGGCAGGCACCGCACGGTGCCTGCCGCTTTCTGCATACAAATGCAATGTATGCATTTTTACCATTGCGGCGGGTGCAGCTTGAAGCCGCACCCGCTGCAAGGGTAAAAATAGAGGATGTGACTGCCAGGGTGGTGGTCACATCCTAATTTCACAGGAGGGAACTCCGCAGGCCATGCGGAGGTTCCCTCATACTCTGAGTCCGTCCGCGATCCTAATGGGCCCCTATGCGTGGACCACAGAGCCAGATCTGTCTTTCTCAACAAGTACAGCCACCTCATCCTCTAATCTTGTCCTGGGTAAAAGAAACGTAACTACCAGCGAGATAGACAAAGGCGTAATCATCGGATTTATGTTGTTAAAGTCACTCCTCATGTCCCCAAAGCCTACTACCTCACCCAAAACATGAAAGAAAAGGTACCCAAAATCTTCGCTTTTTCTTTGTATGATCTGAAGTATCTAGATTAGCTGTGTATATTTTAGATCATATCCAGTCCAGTATTACAGGAGATATCGGTGAAACCCACATTTACATAACTCTCTATGGGCTAGCAAGGTGGCATAAAAAATAAGTTTGGCATTATCATCCGTGCCCTTACCTTGTAGATCATGTCTCCCAGTAATTACTAGTTCGGGGCTTACCTCGATCTGCAGGTTTAGAGCTTGGGACAAGCAGCTACTCACATCCAGCCAGAATTGCCTTATATTCGGACAGAACACAAACATGTGCAGATCATCTTCCTTGGGGCTCTTGCACTTGGGACAGTCCACGACGCCACTAGCTCTAAATTTCGATAATCTGTGGGGTGACCAATACGCCCTATGGATCGTAAAAAAATGATTTCGTCTAAAGTTTGCAGATTTGACTATTTTATATAACATAGCCATTGTTACTTGCCATTGGTTCTCCGTCGCTATCTTCGGCAAGCATAGAGCCTCAGGAAGCAAGAAGGGATCGTCATCCATCTCCAATTTCAGCCAATACCATACGGCCATCTCTTTCTTGAAAGCGCCATCCAAGAAAAGTTTTTCTTCAAAATCATTTTGAGCACCAACTATATTGTCTGTATTACTAGCCCCACTCTGAATCTGCAAATATTTGAATTTTGAAAAGACACGCCCCCACTCTTGCTGACATTGTCCCCAATAAATCAATTTACCATCTGGGAGTAAATCTTTCCACTTCTGAAGACTCGCCCTCCTTAATGGACGAGCCAGAGCATCGTTCGTCCATGGCGGAGACCCTGGAGCATCCCACATGGAGGCCATATAGCTATAATATGGAATTTTTAATAGCCTCCTAATTTTGAACCAAAGCTCTGCCAAATCCCATAGAATCTTAAGTCTGACCTTCTTGAAGAATTTAGGGTCCGCAAACTTATAGAGAAATCCATGTTCATTACAATTACAGCTTTGGGGCATTACACAGAAAAGTTCTCAGATCGTTGACGAGGTCGGGGTACCTAACAACAACCTACAATTTTTCAATGAAAAGGCCCACAAGTAGATTTGGAAATCCGGGGCCGCCAGACCCCCCTTGCTAGCTTTCCTCCGGTAAACAACCGTTACAACCCAACTTTTACCACAAACTACTTTTACAACGCAACTACTACAACGCAGGATCCTTTACAACGCATGACATTACATCGCAGATGATTTTACAACGTATGCCATTACAACGTAAGTATAGGTAAGTATATAATTGTAATTAAACTTTTATTTAATTAAAAAAAAAAAATTAAATATAAAAAAATATTAAATAATACAAAATAATAATTATAAAAAAAGTACTTAAAAAATGTAGTAATTTAACACCTACACTATCCAGCACTTACCCTACTATTACACCCCCCTGGAGTTAGAATAGTAATTTTTACCCCTACATTATCCAGCACTTACCCTACTATTACTCACCCCTGGAGTTAGAATAGTAATTTTTACCCCTAAACTATCCAGCACTTACCCTACTATTACACCCCCCTGGAGTTAGAATAGTAATTTTTACCCCTACATTATCCAGCACTTACCCTACTATTACTCACCCCTGGAGTTAGAATAGTAATTTTTACCCCTACACTATCCAGCACTTACCCTACTATTACACCCCCCTGGAGTTACAATAATAATTTTTACCCCTATATTATCCAGCATTTACCCTACTATTACACCCCCCTGGAGTTAGAATAGTAATTTTTACCCCTACATTATCCAGCACTTACCCTACTTTTACTCCTCCCTGGAGTTAGAATATTATGAATAAACACCTACATTATTGTTAAATTAAATATATATATATATATATATATATATATATATATATATATATATATATATATATATATATATACATTCCACGAGTTGCCTCCAACAGAGATTGCCACACCCGGTAAGTTTGAAGTCCTTTTATTCAGAGAGGCAACACAGCATCATAACCAGCTTCTCGAAGCACCAAATTCATAGCCAGACGCGTTTCGGGCATTCCAACGCCCTTGTTCACTGGCAGGAGAAGAGAGCAGTTTGAGGAAAATCACGCGCATTTAAAATGTCCCGCCCATAATGGGCGTGTGCGCAGGTGTGTCCTGGTACTTGTGGTTTCCCCAAAGTCTATACATGCCACAGTGGGCTCCGCTCTCCCGCCCAAAATAGCAATTTCACACCCCAGTGGGCCTGCTTGGAGCAGTCTGAGTTGCGAGCTGTGTCAATCTACCAGCTCTGATCGGCTTACCGCTCTTACAGCGTCCTTGCTTCTTGACGTTGCAGACCCGCTCTTTGCAGCAGGGGGGGCTCTCTCACGGCCAGGCCAGCTGTATATACACATTCCACGAGTTGCCTCCAACAGAGATTGCCACACCCGGTAAGTTTGAAGTCCTTTTATTCAGAGAGGCAACACAGCATCATAACCAGCTTCTCAAAGCACCAAATTCATAGCCAGACGCGTTTCGGGCATTCCATCGCCCTTGTTCACTGGCAGGAGAAGAGAGCAGTTTGAGGAAAATCACGCGCATTTAAAATGTCCTGCCCATAATGGGCGTGTGCGCAGGTGTGTCCTGGTACTTGTGGTTTCCCCAAAGTCTATACATGCCCCAGTGGGCTCCGCTCTCCCTCCCAAAATAGCAATTTCACACCCCAGTGGGCATGCTTGGAGCAGTCTGAGTTGCGAGCTGTGTCAATCTACCAGCTCTGATCGGCTTACCGCTCTTACAGCGTCCTTGCTTCTTGACGTTGCAGACCCGCTCTTTGCAGCAGGGGGGCTCTCTCACGGCCAGGCCAGCCGTATATACACATTCCACGAGTTGCCTCCAACAGAGATTGCCACACCCGGTAAGTTTGAAGTCCTTTTATTCAGAGAGGCAACACAGCATCATAACCAGCTTCTCGAAGCACCAAATTCATAGCCAGACGCGTTTCGGGCATTCCATCGCCCTTGTTCACTGGCAGGAGAAGAGAGCAGTTTGAGGAAAATCACGCGCATTTAAAATGTCCCGCCCATAATGGGCGTGTGCGCAGGTGTGTCCTGGTACTTGTGGTTTCCCCAAAGTCTATACATGCCCCAGTGGGCTCCGCTCTCCCTCCCAAAATAGCAATTTCACACCCCAGTGGGCATGCTTGGAGCAGTCTGAGTTGCGAGCTGTGTCAATCTACCAGCTCTGATCGGCTTACCGCTCTTACAGCGTCCTTGCTTCTTGACGTTGCAGACCCGCTCTTTGCAGCATGGGGGCTCTCTCACGGCCAGGCCAGCCGTATATACACATTCCACGAGTTGCCTCCAACAGAGATTGCCACACCCGGTAAGTTTGAAGTCCTTTTATTCAGAGAGGCAACACAGCATCATAACCAGCTTCTCGAAGCACCAAATTCATAGCCAGACGCGTTTCGGGCATTCCATCGCCCTTGTTCACTGGCAGGAGAAGAGAGCAGTTTGAGGAAAATCACGCGCATTTAAAATGTCCCGCCCATAATGGGCGTGTGCGCAGGTGTGTCCTGGTACTTGTGGTTTCCCCAAAGTCTATACATGCCCCAGTGGGCTCCGCTCTCCCTCCCAAAATAGCAATTTCACACCCCAGTGGGCATGCTTGGAGCAGTCTGAGTTGCGAGCTGTGTCAATCTACCAGCTCTGATCGGCTTACCGCTCTTACAGCGTCCTTGCTTCTTGACGTTGCAGACCTGCTCTTTGCAGCAGGGGGGCTCTCTCACGGCCAGGCCAGCCGTATATACACATTCCACGAGTTGCCTCCAACAGAGATTGCCACACCCGGTAAGTTTGAAGTCCTTTTATTCAGAGAGGCAACACAGCATCATAACCAGCTTCTCGAAGCACCAAATTCATAGCCAGACGCGTTTCGGGCATTCCATCGCCCTTGTTCACTGGCAGGAGAAGAGAGCAGTTTGAGGAAAATCACGCACATTTAAAATGTCCCGCCCATAATGGGCGTGTGCGCAGGTGTGTCCTGGTACTTGTGGTTTCCCCAAAGTCTATACATGCCCCAGTGGGCTCCGCTCTCCCTCCCAAAATAGCAATTTCACACCCCAGTGGGCATGCTTGGAGCAGTCTGAGTTGCGAGCTGTGTCAATCTACCAGCTCTGATCGGCTTACCGCTCTTACAGCGTCCTTGCTTCTTGACGTTGCAGACCCGCTCTTTGCAGCAGGGGGGCTCTCTCACGGCCAGGCCAGCCGTATATACACATTCCAAGAGTTGCCTCCAACAGAGATTGCCTCACCCGGTAAGTTTGAAGTCCTTTTATTCAGAGAGTCAACACAGCATCATAACCAGCTTCTCGAAGCACCAAATTCATAGCCAGACGCGTTTCGGGCATTCCATCGCCCTTGTTCACTGGCAGGAGAAGAGAGCAGTTTGAGGAAAATCACGCGCATTTAAAATGTCCCGCCCATAATGGGCGTGTGCGCAGGTGTGTCCTGGTACTTGTGGTTTCCCCAAAGTCTATACATGCCCCAGTGGGCTCCGCTCTCCCTCCCAAAATAGCAATTTCACACCCCAGTGGGCATGCTTGGAGCAGTCTGAGTTGCGAGCTGTGTCAATCTACCAGCTCTGATCGGCTTACCGCTCTTACAGCGTCCTTGCTTCTTGACGTTGCAGACCCGCTCTTTGCAGCAGGGGGGCTCTCTCATGGCCAGGCCAGCCGTATATACACATTCCACGAGTTGCCTCCAACAGAGATTGCCACACCCGGTAAGTTTGAAGTCCTTTTATTCAGAGAGGCAACACAGCATCATAACCAGCTTCTCGAAGCACCAAATTCATAGCCAGACGCGTTTCGGGCATTCCATCGCCCTTGTTCACTGGCAGGAGAAGAGAGCAGTTTGAGGAAAATCATGCGCATTTAAAATGTCCCGCCCATAATGGGCGTGTGCGCAGGTGTGTCCTGGTACTTGTGGTTTCCCCAAAGTCTATACATGCCCCAGTGGGCTCCGCTCTCCCTCCCAAAATAGCAATTTCACACCCCAGTGGGCATGCTTGGAGCAGTCTGAGTTGCGAGCTGTGTCAATCTACCAGCTCTGATCGGCTTACCGCTCTTACAGCGTCCTTGCTTCTTGACGTTGCAGACCCGCTCTTTGCAGCAGGGGGGCTCTTTCACGGCCAGGCCAGCCGTATATACACATTCCATGAGTTGCCTCCAACAGAGATTGCCACACCCGGTAAGTTTGAAGTCCTTTTATTCAGAGAGGCAACACAGCATCATAACCAGCTTCTCGAAGCACCAAATTCATAGCCAGACGCGTTTCGGGCATTCCATCGCCCTTGTTCACTGGCAGGAGAAGAGAGCAGTTTGAGGAAAATCACGCGCATTTAAAATGTCCCGCCCATAATGGGCGTGTGCGCAGGTGTGTCCTGGTACTTGTGGTTTCCCCAAAGTCTATACATGCCCCAGTGGGTTCCGCTCTCCCTCCCAAAATAGCAATTTCACACCCCAGTGGGCATGCTTGGAGCAGTCTGAGTTGCGAGCTGTGTCAATCTACCAGCTCTGATCGGCTTACCGCTCTTACAGCGTCCTTGCTTCTTGACGTTACAGACCCGCTCTTTGCAGCAGGGGGGCTCTCTCACGGCCAGGCCAGCCGTATATACACATTCCACGAGTTGCCTCCAACAGAGATTGCCACACCCGGTAAGTTTGAAGTCCTTTTATTCAGAGAGGCAACACAGCATCATAACCAGCTTCTCGAAGCACCAAATTCATAGCCAGACGCGTTTCGGGCATTCCATCGCCCTTGTTCACTGGCAGGAGAAGAGAGCAGTTTGAGGAAAATCACGCGCATTTAAAATGTCCCGCCCATAATGGGCGTGTGCGCAGGTGTGTCCTGGTACTTGTGGTTTCCCCAAAGTCTATACATGCCCCAGTGGGCTCCGCTCTCCCTCCCAAAATAGCAATTTCACACCCCAGTGGGCATGCTTGGAGCAGTCTGAGTTGCGAGCTGTGTCAATCTACCAGCTCTGATCGGCTTACCGCTCTTACAGCGTCCTTGCTTCTTGACGTTGCAGACCCGCTCTTTGCAGCAGGGGGGCTCTCTCACGGCCAGGCCAGCTGTATATACACATTCCACGAGTTGCCTCCAACAGAGATTGCCACACCCGGTAAGTTTGAAGTCCTTTTATTCAGAGAGGCAACACAGCATCATAACCAGCTTCTCGAAGCACCAAATTCATAGCCAGACGCATTTCGGGCATTCCATCACCCTTGTTCACTGGCAGGAGAAGAGAGCAGTTTGAGGAAAATCACGCGCATTTAAAATGTCCCGCCCATAATGGGCGTGTGCGCAGGTGTGTCCTGGTACTTGTGGTTTCCCCAAAGTCTATACATGCCCCAGTGGGCTCCGCTCTCCCTCCCAAAATAGCAATTTCACACCCCAGTGGGCATGCTTGGAGCAGTCTGAGTTGCGAGCTGTGTCAATCTACCAGCTCTGATCGGCTTACCGCTCTTACAGCGTCCTTGCTTCTTGACGTTGCAGACCCGCTCTTTGCAGCAGGGGGGCTCTCTCACGGCCAGGCCAGCCGTATATACACATTCCACGAGTTGCCTCCAACAGAGATTGCCACACCCGGTAAGTTTGAAGTCCTTTTATTCAGAGAGGCAACACAGCATCATAACCAGCTTCTCGAAGCACCAAATTCATAGCCAGACGCGTTTCGGGCATTCCATCGCCCTTGTTCACTAGCAGGAGAAGAGAGCAGTTTGAGGAAAATCACGCGCATTTAAAATGTCCCGCCCATAATGGGCGTGTGCGCAGGTGTGTCCTGGTACTTGTGGTTTCCCCATTCTATTGTGCTCAGGTGGCCTGCTCAAGTTGTGGGGTCTCCTATGCCAGTGATCAAGGGCGCTGTGACGCCCGAAACACGTTTGGCAATATTTGTGTGCTGAAACCAGGCTGATGTACTCCT
Organism: Lissotriton vulgaris; assembly: GCF_964263255.1. Lineage (NCBI taxonomy): Eukaryota > Metazoa > Chordata > Amphibia > Caudata > Salamandridae > Lissotriton > Lissotriton vulgaris. The sequence continues at coordinate 314,633,945 of NC_141696.1, forward strand.
TGGATTAAATGAATCAACACGCTGCGTTGTGGATTCATCTGTTGTGGGCAACTCGTGTCGTGAATTTATAACGGCTAGCCCGGCCGTGGTGAGGCCCCACTGCGTAACATGCTGGTCCGTAGTGCAGGATACCAAGAGGCACTACATGGAACAGTGTGTTCGTTCTGAGGAGGATGTAAATAATATCATGCCTTGCTGCAACACATACCCACTGGGGTAAGACTGTTTTTATTTATTTTTCAGGTGAACCACATCGCCCACTGGGGTTGTATTGAAGAACAGACCACATCTACCAGAAACCTTCACAGCACACGCCCACATGGGCGGGACATTCTATTGTGCTCAGGTGGCCTGCTCAAGTTGTGGGGTCTCCTATGCCAGTGATCAAGGGCGCTGTGACGCCCGAAACGCGTTTGGCAATATTTGTGTGCTGAAACCAGGCTGATGTACTCCTTGGATTAAATGAATCAACACGCTGCGTTGTGGCTTCATCTGTTGTGGGCAACTCGTGTAGTGAATTTATAACGGCTAGCCCGGCCGTGGTGAGGCCCCACTGCGTAACATGCAGGTCCGTAGTGCAGGATACCAAGAGGCACTACATGGAACAGTGTGTTCGTTCTGAGGAGGATGTAAATAATATCATGCCTTGCTGCAACACATACCCACTGGGGTAAGACTGTTTTTATTTATTTTTCAGGGGACCCACATCGCCCACTGGGGTTGTATTGAAGAACAGACCACATCTACCAGAAACCTTCACAGCACACGTCCACATGGGCGGGACATTCTTTTGTGCTCAGGTGGCCTGCTCAAGTTGTGGGGTCTCCTATGCCAGTAATCAAGGGCGCTGTGACGCCCGAAACGCGTTTGGCAATATTTGTGTGCTGAAACCAGGCTGATGTACTCCTTGGATTAAATGAATCAACACGCTGCGTTGTGGCTTCATCTGTTGTGGGCAACTCGTGTAGTGAATTTATAACGGCTAGCCCGGCCGTGGTGAGGCCCCACTGCGTAACATGCAGGTCCGTAGTGCAGGATACCAAGAGGCACTACATGGAACAGTGTGTTCGTTCTGAGGAGGATGTAAATAATATCATGCCTTGCTGCAACACATACCCACTGGGGTAAGACTGTTTTTATTTATTTTTCAGGGGACCCACATCGCCCACTGGGGTTGTATTGAAGAACAGACCACATCTACCAGAAACCTTCACAGCACACGCCCACATGGGCGGGACATTCTATTGTGCTCAGGTGGCCTGCTCAAGTTGTGGGGTCTCCTATGCCAGTGATCAAGGGCGCTGTGACGCCCGAAACGCGTTTGGCAATATTTGTGTGCTGAAACCAGGCTGATGTACTCCTTGGATTAAATGAAACAAAACGCTGCGTTGTGGCTTCATCTGTTGTGGGCAACTCGTGTAGTGAATTTATAACGGCTAGCCCGGCCGTGGTGAGGCTCCACTGCGTAACATGCAGGTCCGTAGTGCAGGATACCAAGAGGCACTACATGGAACAGTGTGTTCGTTCTGAGGAGGATGTAAATAATATCATGCCTTGCTGCAACACATACCCACTGGGGTAAGACTGTTTTTATTTATTTTTCAGGGGACCCACATCGCCCACTGGGGTTGTATTGAAGAACAGACCACATCCACCAGAAACCTTCACAGCACACGCCCACATGGGCGGGACATTCTATTGTGCTCAGGTGGCCTGCTCAAGTTGTGGGGTCTCCTATGCCAGTGATCAAGGGCGCTGTGACGCCCGAAACGCGTTTGGCAATATTTGTGTGCTGAAACCAGGCTGATGTACTCCTTGGATTAAATGAATCAACACGCTGCGTTGTGGCTTCATCTGTTGTGGGCAACTTGTGTAGTGAATTTATAACGGCTAGCCCGGCCGTGGTGAGGCCCCACTGCGTAACATGCAGGTCCGTAGTGCAGGATACCAAGAGGCACTACATGGAACAGTGTGTTCGTTCTGAGGAGGATGTAAATAATATCATGCCTTGCTGCAACACATACCCACTGGGGTAAGACTGTTTTTATTTATTTTTCAGGGGACCCACATCGCCCACTGGGGTTGTATTGAAGAACAGACCACATCTACCAGAAACCTTCACAGCACACGCCCACATGGGCGGGACATTCTATTGTGCTCAGGTGGCCTGCTCAAGTTGTGGGGTCTCCTATGCCAGTGATCAAGGGCGCTGTGACGCCCGAAACGCGTTTGGCAATATTTGTGTGCTGAAACCAGGCTGATGTACTCCTTGGATTAAATGAATCAACACGCTGCGTTGTGGCTTCATCTGTTGTGGGCAACTTGTGTAGTGAATTTATAACGGCTAGCCCGGCCGTGGTGAGGCCCCACTGCGTAACATGCAGGTCCGTAGTGCAGGATACCAAGAGGCACTACATGGAACAGTGTGTTCGTTCTGAGGAGGATGTAAATAATATCATGCCTTGCTGCAACACATACCCACTGGGGTAAGACTGTTTTTATTTATTTTTCAGGGGACCCACATCGCCCACTGGGGTTGTATTGAAGAACAGACCACATCTACCAGAAACCTTCACAGCACACGCCCACATGGGCGGGACATTCTATTGTGCTCAGGTGGGCTGCTCAAGTTGTGGGGTCTCCTATGCCAGTGATCAAGGGCGCTGTGACGCCCGAAACGCGTTTGGCAATATTTGTGTGCTGAAACCAGGCTGATGTACTCCTTGGATTAAATGAATCAACACGCTGCGTTGTGGCTTCATCTGTTGTGGGCAACTCGTGTAGTGAATTTATAACGGCTAGCCCGGCCGTGGTGAGGCCCCACTGCGTAACATGCAGGTCCGTAGTGCAGGATACCAAGAGGCACTACATGGAACAGTGTGTTCGTTCTGAGGAGGATGTAAATAATATCATGCCTTGCTGCAACACATACCCACTGGGGTAAGACTGTTTTTATTTATTTTTCAGGGGACCCACATCGCCCACTGGGGTTGTATTGAAGAACAGACCACATCTACCAGAAACCTTCACAGCACACGCCCACATGGGCGGGACATTCTATTGTGCTCAGGTGGCCTGCTCAAGTTGTGGGGTCTCCTATGCCAGTGATCAAGGGCGCTGTGACGCCCGAAACGCGTTTGGCAATATTTGTGTGCTGAAACCAGGCTGATGTACTCCGTGGATTAAATGAATCAACACGCTGCGTTGTGGCTTCATCTGTTGTGGGCAACTCGTGTAGTGAATTTATAACGGCTAGCCCGGCCGTGGTGAGGCCCCACTGCGTAACATGCAGGTCCGTAGTGCAGGATACCAAGAGGCACTACATGGAACAGTGTGTTCGTTCTGAGGAGGATGTAAATAATATCATGCCTTGCTGCAACACATACCCACTGGGGTAAGACTGTTTTTATTTATTTTTCAGGGGACCCACATCGCCCACTGGGGTTGTATTGAAGAACAGACCACATCTACCAGAAACCTTCACAGCACACGCCCACATGGGCGGGACATTCTATTGTGCTCAGGTGGCCTGCTCAAGTTGTGGGGTCTCCTATGCCAGTGATCAAGGGCGCTGTGACGCCCGAAACGCGTTTGGCAATATTTGTGTGCTGAAACCAGGCTGATGTACTCCTTGGATTAAATGAATCAACATGCTGCGTTGTGGCTTCATCTGTTGTGGGCAACTCGTGTAGTGAATTTATAACGGCTAGCCCGGCCGTGGTGAGGCCCCACTGCGTAACATGCAGGTCCGTAGTGCAGGACACCAAGAGGCACTACATGGAACAGTGTGTTCGTTCTGAGGAGGATGTAAATAATATCATGCCTTGCTGCAACACATACCCACTGGGGTAAGACTGTTTTTATTTATTTTTCAGGGGACCCACATCGCCCACTGGGGTTGTATTGAAGAACAGACCACATCTACCAGAAACCTTCACAGCACACGCCCACATGGGCGGGACATTCTATTGTGCTCAGGTGGCCTGCTCAAGTTGTGGGGTCTCCTATGCCAGTGATCAAGGGCGCTGTGACGCCCGAAACGCGTTTGGCAATATTTGTGTGCTGAAACCAGGCTGATGTACTCCTTGGATTAAATGAATCAACACGCTGCGTTGTGGCTTCATCTGTTGTGGGCAACTCGTGTAGTGAATATATATATATATATATATATATATATATATATATATATATATATATATATATATATATATATATATATATATTACCTACTGGCGGTCGCCAGTAGGTAGTTATAGTTCAATGTTAAATCTCAAAATTCTATTTGGAATAACTTTGGCGCCGGTTGACGAATCTGCGTGAAAATTTCCTCAAAATGGCCTTGCGGCGTTCCGGTCCTTCCCTGAAAGTTTGGGGGGGATTCGTCAAGCGGGGGCCGAGATAAAAGGGGGGTCCCAAAACGCGTTTTCCCCATGTTAATTTCCATAGAGCGGTCGATTTCACTTTTAGCCCGAACGGCTGAATGGATTTCCACCAAACTTGGCAAAATTGTAGGGACTGGTAGCCCGATGTGCCTTTGCTATGTCTCAAGATATGTGCTCCAGTGGATTTTGAGTAATTAAGGTTCAAAAAAATATATATATCTATAGCCGCGCTCCGGTGCGCGCACCAGGGAGCGCTCCGGGCGCGTGACGCGAGGTGCGCATGGAAAGCTGATTGGCTCTTGGGTGTCTGTAAACATTCGAAACAGTCCAGAGCGGCCGCCATCTTGTGTCTCGGTAAAATCGAGACATAAGAGGTGGCTAAAACAAAGAGGGAACTGACCATAAGGCGTCAGGGATAGACCCCTTTGACCCCCTAGGTTTGATGTGGGGGCTATAAAAGGGCCCCGCGGGGCATTTAAAATATTTTTTTTTTTCGTTTTGCGCGGGGGAAGCGCCCGGTACGCGCACCAGGTAGCGCACCGGGGAGCGTAAAATGAGGGAAAAAGATGACAGAGTTTTAAAAAAAATGAAGTTTTTATTTAGAAATTGGAGGTAGTTCTAAAAAGAACTTTTTTTTTCTTCTTTTTGTTGTTTTATATTTTTTTTGTGTTTTTTGAACTTTTTGAACTTTTTTTGGCTTTTCAAAACAGTTTTATATTTTTTTTGTATTTTTTTAGGGGGAGAAACAAAAAAAGGGAATTGAAACTGGCTCAACTGGAGCAAAAAAACCCAAAAAATTACTTCTTTTTGGGGCACTTGTGATTATCACCTGCAAGGACGATGAGCTTAACGCTTTTTTCGCCATAGGCGATAAGCTTGCCACATGCAGAACAAGTGATTTTAAAATCAGCAAATCTCGGCTGAATGCAAGGCATCACCTCGGATGTTTCTGGTTCTGATGAGGTGGGTTGGTTTCTTTGGGAGGGGGTCCTTGATGACTGGGGGAGGTTACTGGCCAGTTCCCTGAACTCTGCACGAGAGTAGTTGTTTGGGTGCTTTCTGGTCATGTGCCGAATCATGGTATAGTTACCAAAAGAATATTTTTTGTTTGGGTTGCCCCGTGAAAGTTCATCATTGCAGATGAGGCAAGTCACCTTGGGCGCATTCACCTTTTTTTTCCCCTCTGGGATTGAAAAAAACTGCCATACAATGTGTGGTTTGGGTTTGTAAGGTGTATTTTCTTCTGGCAGCCATCTTCTTCTCCCCTCCTCCTCTTCCTCTTCCTCCTCCTCCTGTTCTTGACCACCAATATAATTTGGAGCTGGTCCTCTTGGTGGTTGTGGTGGTGGTGGTGGGGCAGATGCACCAGCTGATGCTACTACTGAAGCCATTATTTGGAGCAAAAAAGTAGAGAGAGCAACAAACAGGTCTTCCTCAGTCAAAGGACAAAGTCAGAATAAGGAAAAAAGGTGGGGTCTTTCATCATTTAGAAAAAAAAACTGTCCTGAACCAATGAGAAGTGTTATTTTCAGGTCACAAGACCAGGGGCTTCATCATTATGAAACTAAAACTGTTATGAACCAATGAAAAGTGTTATTTTCTGCTCACATGACCCGACGCGCTTACGCTACGCGCACGGGGCGCGCCCGGGGGCGCGCAGCGTAAGCGCGTCGGAAGTTTACGTTGTGCGATCGTATTCGCTCGAGTACTTCCGGGTGCGCTTACGCCGTGCGTATCACGCGGTCGCGGCTACGCGATACGTCACGATCATGTTTTCGTTTGCGATATTGGCGCTCACGGGACGCTCCCCGGAGCGCGCCCGGGGGCGCTTTTCAGAAATACGCTTTTCGGGGCGCACTCCGGGGCGCGCTCCGGGAGCGCTCCCCCAAAAAATAAAAAAATAAAAATGGGATAATTGTAGGGACAGGTAGTCCTATTCTGAAGTGGTTTGTAAAAAAAATAACTTTAGAAAAATATGTATTGTGCAACATTGGGCTTAATATATGTTAGAGCCAAAATGTAGCCCAAATGTAGCCCAAAGTAGCCCAATGTAGCCCAAAGATGGCCACCAGAGACCAAAAATTGTAAATGTAGCCCAAATTTCAACTAGATGTAGCCCAACTGTAGCCCAATGACAGAATGTACCAGAGTGTTAAAAAGAACAACTAGAGTGCTAACAGTCTTATTTATAAAGTGAAACTTATAGTTAGGAATTAGCATTAACAAAACCTATGAAATTCACTGAAAAAACCATAGGTTTCACACCAGTTATAGTTAGGAATTAGCATTTAAAAAACCTATGAAATTCACTGAAAAAACCATAGGTTTCACACCGGTTATAGTTAGGAATTAGCATTTAAAAAACCTATTAAATTCACTGAAAAAACCATAGGTTTCACACCAGTTATAGTTAGCTGGAAATTTTACTGATATAAAACCATTGAAATTCCCACGTTATAGTTAGTCGGACTCACTATAACTTGCGCGTGCAATGCACTGCTGATGACATCACATATTACATCACTCATGACATGGTGAGTGACATCACTCATGACATCACTGATGAAACCATCCTTGTGACACAGTGACAGACCTCCTCTCAGTGTAAAGTAACCCTTGAGACACATATTCAAAAATAGAAACTGAAATTTTTAAAAAATGGACATACCTATATCAGTTACAACAAGCAATTCTGTACTTCCACTATCTATATACACATCCACTCATTCACCAACAGTTCTATATAGTCACTCATACATATACTCACTCATCATATGAAGAGATACACCTATACATCCTGTTACACACCGACATTCATCCAAAAGTTACTCACACACATATTCACACGTGCAAATAAACTATTGAACAACCATTTATTTGAATATAGAGTTATACACACACTTCCACCTTACTTCTATTGAAAATTACACATATTTATTCTCTTAAACAATCACTTATAGAAACACATACTTATTTAAACAGGAACTCTTACAATCTCTTACTCTCACATATACTCACTTATATACATCAATATTCATATATACTAGATTAAAACATATGTAGTTACTGATAAAGACACTAGTGAGACAGTCATTCACTCACTAACAAACACATATAGACACTCATCCACCCATACAGTCCTGTACATATGCTGTCTTCAAAACACATACAAACAAAGAGTCAGTCACTCATGCATCTATGTGCTAAGTAATACCCCCACCAAACCATATAGACACTCAAACTGATACTAATAAAAATATCAAATAACCCATATACATACGCATGTAGCTACTTATCAACACATGTAGCCACTTATACACAAAGTGAAACACTAATATATGTATTTAAATATTTAAACATAACTCACTAATATTTATTTTTCAGAAAGACACATATTCACTGGATGGTGTCATCAGTGATGTCATGAGTGATGTCACTCACCATGTCATGAGTGATGTAATATGTGATGTCATCAGCAGTGCATTGCACGCGCAAGTTATAGTGAGTCCGACTAACTATAACGTGGGAATTTCAATGGTTTTATATCAGTAAAATTTCCAGCTAACTATAACTGGTGTGAAACCTATGGTTTTTTCAGTGAATTTAATAGGTTTTTTAAATGCTAATTCCTAACTATAACCGGTGTGAAACCTATGGTTTTTTTCAGTGAATATATATATATTTAAAAATAATTTAAAAAATAAATAAATTAAAAAAAATTATTATAATAAATTAAAATATATACTTACCTATACTTACATTGTAATGGCATGCGTTGTAAAAGCATCTGCGATGTTATGTCATGCGTTGTAAAGGCATTCGTTGTAAAGGATCCTGCGTTGTAAAAATTGCGTTGTAAAGGTGGCGTTGTAAAAGTATTTTCGTAACATCATACATCCCTTTCCTTCTTAACTTTTTCCAGGAGATGCAAGACCCTTTTGAAGCCCATAAAAAAGAACTAATCTTGCTCTGTAATTTAACCAGCCACTCCTTCTTGAATACCAGAGGAATTGTCTCAAACAATAAAGTCACCTTCGGTAGAATCACCATCTTTATCAAATTAGTAGGGCCATACAGAGACAATGGAAGATGCATCCAACCTCTAAGGGTGGCCGAGATTTCTCTTTTTTTATCTTAAAAAAGTTAACCTTTGTTATGGGTGATCCTGACCCCCAAATATCTAATTTCCGTTTTACTAACTACCCCTTCAGTATTTAGATTCCAAGTCATGATCTACGCCTTATCCTGATTTATCTCGTAACCTGAAACAGCTCCAAATTCTTTAGTCAGTTCTATAAGACCCTCCAATGACTGTTGCCGGTTGGTAGAGTAAATAATGATGTCATCCGCATATAGTTCGATTTTTTTTGACCACCCCCAACCACAAACTGAGGTATCTATCTGAGCTCCTAATCTTACAGGCTAACGGTTCTATATATAAGTCGAACAGCAAGGGTGACAATGGACACCCTTGCCTCGTTCCCCGCATTATCTTGACAGGCTGAGATAATAACCCATTAACCAAAACTCGATAGTCGGGAGGTGATAGAGAGATAGAAGAGAATTAGTAAAAAAATGTCCTAACTTAAGATGATGTAACAATTCCTTAAGAAAAACCCAATTTACCCGGTCAAATGCCTTGGCGGTGTCAAGGGCAAGCACCGCCTAGGAGAATTTATAAACTGAGGCCATATCTGTGGTGCCAATAAGTGAAAACGTTAGCTCTTTAAAAAACCGTCCCTTAATAAAACCTTTTTGGTCCTGATGAACCAACTTCGGAATGACCCTACTTAGTCTATCTGCCATAATTTTTGAGAAAAATGTATAATTGCAGTTCAATAGCGATATTGGTCTATATGAGTCCATGTATTTAGGGGACTTTCCTGGCTTGGGTATTAAAGTAATAGTTGCATCATTCCATTAACCCGGCAATGCAGCCATGCCCAAAAATATTTGATTAAACAGTTGACACAAGATAGGAGCAATTACATCCATCAAAACTTTGTATACTTCAACCGGAAGCCCATCCGGCCCTGGGGCCTTACCTCTCTTACCCTCTTTAATAACCCTTGCCACTTCTCCTTGAGATATTTCATGATTTAAGACCCCCATTAAATCGCTTGAAAGTGGCTCCATATACTGTAACCAACCACATAACTCTGAGGGCTTTGGGCAGAGATCTTCCCTATATACTTTCACAAAATAATCGTGAAAAGCTTCCGCTATTCACTTACTATCAGTAATGCTAGCGCCGGAATCCATCTCTTTTACTTCTCTAATCTGATTACAGACTTGATCTCTTTTCGCTTTCCACGCTAAAAGTTTACTACACCCTTCACCATAAGAAATGTGGGCCAACTGACTAACTTCCCATTTTTCCTTAACTCTTTGTGCCAAAACTGTTGTCAGTTCTAATTTCAATTCAAAGAGCTTGTTCATTGCCTCTTCATTTGTTATGCTGCACCCCTGCTTTACAATATTAGCCTCACACACACAGATTTTCTCCTCAAGCAAACTGAGCGAGCTTGTCTACTTTTGAAAATAAGGTAAACATGCTGGAGAATTTTGCCTGAGTTCTCTAAAGTGATAAGTCAAACAAATGACCTGTGGGACTCATTCACAAAAACTTTTACTTTGACAGTGTGAAAACTCAATTGCTAACTTGCGTCATACCCAATGTTTTTGAAAAGCGGTACAGGACACAATATCTTGCATGATGATTTTTTCAAACCATGTACTAAAGATATGACAACTGTCATCATAAAACATTATGTGTCCTGTATCCCTTTTCAATAACGTGGTTATGATACAAATTATTAATTGGGTTTGCACACTTTCAAAGCAAGTAGACATGTTGGTGAATACGTTCCATTGGATATTTTCTTTGACTTAATACGCTTACTCTGGTTCTCAACGGCAATCAGGGTGGACCTTGTGTAGTATACATTAGTTCCCTAACAAGCACTTCAATCTTCAGTCAAGCCTTAAAGAATTTTCCAATCAGGGTATTCTGTGACAACAAGGAATATTTTCTTTCAACTAGTATGTGCAGTGTGGAGACAAAAAAATGTTGTTTTGTGTTGAAAGAAATATTTGTATTCAACTTCATTTAAGATCAAAAAAGAATGATATATAGTGTGGACTACAATGCACTTGTCTATCGATGAACAGAACACCTACCTGTGAGAAAGTGGCTTTATATATACTGGACTAGAATGAAGTACAGTGTGTAAAGAGTCCACCAACCCTAGAGGTATAACAGAGGGAAAAGTCAGAACTGACCTCACTCTCCAAAGTGGTAGCTTGGTCCAGCAGTAAGGAGTACCAGAGGTCAGTGTAAAGCATTTGTTGTACACACTCAGTCAGCAAAAAGTTTCACACACTCAAGGACTGAACTCCAGGCCAATTGTTTTTATATCTACAGATATAGGTGTTTTATTTTTAGAACCAACAGTTATAAAAATATACTTTTCTTGTTATGAGTTCTCTCATGTAATTACTCTGTAAAGGAGCAATAAAGTTCGTGCACACAATTAATACTGTATTGACAGTAAGCAACACAATCCTAAAACACACTATAGCGTTGAGCTCAATGGGTTTTCCACATGTAAGTACGGTTGATTACTATATACATTACTTTAGTAGTCCCAGGACTAGATCTTAGATTCAGTCCTGTGGTCTAAGCTGAAACCAGATTAGCAAAAACATTTTAGTTACAGTAGTGAATTTTCTTAAATATAAAGCTGTTATAAAAGTTCACACTCAGAAACTTTTCAATGGAAATCTGACAATGTTATTCAATAGGTGAAAATTCAGGTTGCAGGTAAAGTGCGATGGCGTTACTTTTGTAACCCAGCACTGGTCTCCTAGGGCCAGCACTGCTGTCCTAACTCAAAACAGGTAGGTAATTGCGTTTCAGTATTTCATGTGATTTCATAGTTTTTTTTAGTGTAAAAACCAAACTTCTAACACAATGTTCTTGTAGAAATAATGAAGGTTGACATCATGAGTTTCAAGAAGAGGAATTTATAAGTAAATCCACATCAGTACAGAAAGAAATAAACCAGCCAACATGTGTTTCATCACGCTGTGTTATAGTTATCACTCTTCAGGGCTGTTGGTTTAAGTGGAGGGCAAGAAATCGATGAACCGGTGATAATTCCGACCCGGTTGCGGTCAAGCGAGTGAACAATCAAGGATAGATATCGGGAGTGTAAATGCCAACATCTCCTGTAGTTCCGGGTAATGGACACTATTACCCAGAACTACAGAACGGATCACACTCGCTGAAGCCGGAGCTAAGATCTCCTACTGTCAAGGACGCACCCGTCCATTGCAAATATGTCTTCTTACTCAGAGACTTGAAGAGATGTTGTTATTTACGCTTCCGATACCTATCCATGATTGTTCACCTGCTTGACCGCAACCGAGTAAGTGCTTTCTGTGAATACCAAAATGAGTAAATGGTAGTAAGTTTAAGATTTTGTCTTAAGTTAGTTCTGTGAATCGGCCCCATAACTCTAGTGCTTCTACTTGGAAATTCAAGCTGGGGCAACAGAGAAGTCTAGCCATTGATGATAGACAAAGTTTTCCTGCATACTCTGTCCTGCTGACAATCATAACCATGACCAGACAGTACTTTGACAATTTTTGCAAGATACCACCAATGCCCACCTTCAACTTGAACTGCATTACCTCGAATCTTCAACACCCTTATCTGCTATCAGAACTTGCTATTCCCCTTATTGACTTGTATAGGGGACTTTATCCTAATTATTCCTCGACCACAAGCATCACCAATTTAGCATTACTTTTCTTATCATACCACACTTTTTGTTTTACCTGAGCCAGGGACTTTATTTCTTTCCTGCAGACATCAAATTCATTACATCAGAGTCTGATTTAAGCCACGTTAACATCCACCCAGGTCTGAAACTGGGGTTTGCCCTTCTTCCTCTCACATTCTTGAAAGGTGATACTTTGGTGGATGAATGAGGTGTTGTTCTGTAGAACCACATGCGGCTCAAAGCTTTAGCCACATCATAGACCCTGCCTTAGCCCAGTTGACACACTCACCCACCACACAGTTTATTCGCTCGACAAGACTATTGGTTTGTGGGTGGTATGAAGAACTTATTCAAGAAAAATGTACAATTTAAAATTTATGAATTGCATCCCGCTATCTAATATGAGGACCTTGGGAAAACTTCTTTCACACAAGCACCTTTAGAAACTCCAACACACTTCTGACATTAAGTCCCTTGATCATCTTGAACTCCGGCCATTTAGAGGCACACTCCATAAGTAATAAGATGTACTGGAACCATCATGTAAAGAATCATATGGCCCTATAAAAATCAATGCCTAGTTTGGTCCACGGACCTACAGGACGTTCTATAGGCTTGATGGGAGACATCACCATCCTGAGGCTTTTAGCAGCTGCCCCCCACACACAACAAGCCACCTCCTCATCAATCTCTGCATCTATGCCTGACCACTAAATGGTCTCCCGAACGCAGTGTTTGGTGAGGGTAGTACCTAAATGTCCATCATGGGTCTTCTTGATGATGGTATTCTTGACAGGATGACGTGGATAAAGCTTGTCAGACTGCAAAAACACACCATCTTCCATGGAGATGTCACTACCATGTACAGTAAGTGTTGCAATAAACAAGCTAAATCCTTATCACTGGGTCACCCCTTCTTCACCAGTTCACACACCTGTTTTAACAAACGGTCAATTCTTATATGCATATATCGACTCTTCTTCAGAACACACCCACAACTCGGGTTTAAAGCTGCAACCAAACAATCTTTGCAATTTTCATCAATGAAATCACCAAACTTAATTCCTTCTTGTTTATCTAGCCTAAGAGGAAAATGGGAAACCAAATCTGCCTTCCCATTCTTACCTCCTGAAATATGGGTCACAGCAAACTGATACTGCAATAGTTTGGCTACCATCCTCAATATCCTGGGAGTGCAACACTTGCTCACACCACGTCCCAGCATACTAACCAGGAGCTTGTGATCTGTCTGCATCATGAAGCATCTTCCCCATATATACAGGCAAAACTTTTTTTATGGCCCAGAGACACGAAAAAAGCTCTTGTTTAATGTATCTCTTCAAATAACCCCTGAGTTGTCATGTCTATCCTGGTACCAGAATCTACGAGAAATTTGGGAACTTTGCCTCCCACGCCAACTTCCACTATTTGGTCTACACAACACGAAGGATCACCAATCAAGGGATCATCTACACAGTGCACATATTAACATTTACAAATAGAGACCAATCAATACAAAATTGCCAGCACAGGAAGAAGACTGACAACACTATGAGAATGCAACAAAAAGGGGTTGCTGGACTGTTCCAATGGAAGATTGAGGGAGATTTAATTGGCGTGACCAAAGGTGTAGGAGTAACACCCTGGGGCATCCATTTTGTTGGATGGATTTGCCTCACACACCCAGAAGGGTGTCATGCTTCATCATTGGCGGTTGCTCCTCATCGGGGAGGCGGTGCAATCCCCGACGGGGTCACCTCAAAGAGGGGCTCTTTGGCGGAGATCTTTTTATCCAACAGCCTTATGGTGAGGTGTGGGTGTGTGGGCGGGGATGGTGTGTGGTAGTGACTGGGATATTAAAATGTAGCTAGGGGTACCGGAATTAACTTTATTCTGGGGGTCCCCTGGCTGCAATTAAAAATAAGGGGCTAGCTCACTAGGTGTCAACAAGTTAGGTCAGGTGACTCAAGATGAGACTAGGGGTGAAGGTGGTCGACATGTTTCTCGCAATGGGTAATTGCCCGATTCATCAGGACCTTAAGAAGGTGAAAAACAACATGCTAGTGTCATGTGTATGCTGGTGTATGTTACCTCTGTGGGTTGTCCTATGCCTATACATAGGGAAGAGATAAACAAACAATGGTTAAGTAAGTTTGCAATAAGGAAAAACAGGTCACGTCAATCATGAGATCTGTGAACAGTGTGGCATGCTGTTGGTCTTGTGGAGCGTTTAAACAAAACCACTGCATGCCTAGTCAATTGCGTGTGCATAGTGTAGATGGTGGAGCACACACTACTACAACCACTGTGCTAGTGAGGAGGGTTGTGGGGTGGAGGAAATTTAAATGGTTAAAAAGGGTTAAAATATTTAAAAAAAGTTCTACAGCAGCTATCCAGGCTAGAGGCATTCACCACCTGGGTTCTTAGCATGTGCAGGCATTGTAAATAGACAGAGAGAGACACACACACCGTTTGTAATTTAATGTGGCTAAGTGCAGAACACACATAAACTCTGTGACTAGCAAAGTTGTAAGGTCATAAAGGTTTTAAAGGTTTATATCCCCTACTCACCCAATGGTCAAGAACTAAAAGCCACATGAGGGGTCGGCGGGGCGAAACATCAGGGATGAGCCCTTGGGTTTTAGCTGAAGTAAGGACATAAAAAGCGCCAAAGGGTTACCTAAAGTTGAGAAACTCGTTAGAGCCAGAGGGGTCCTATATATCTTGCCCTTGTTTCCCAATCAAGCACTCACCTCGAATCTCCTGTGTCCGTGCTCTGTGACCTACCCTTCTCCGCCGAGCTCGAGTAGATGTGTGAGCTCGGCGGACGGGGTTATTTAATCAAAACAAACCGAATCGGCGCTGAGGACGCGTCTCCGCCCCCTGGCGTGTCACGTGATCGCGGCCGTTCAAGTGGCGGCCATCTTAGACTAGTGTAACGGCGTGTTTAGGGCTGGTAGCTGGTGATGGCTAGCTGCTGTTGCCTGCAATCGTTCTTATGCAAGCGGGGAGCCTGACGGACAAATAAGTGTAAAATACGTGGCTTTGGCAAAAGTTACACATATCCGTTTATGGATATGTAATATGACGCCCAGATGGGTCGGCGTGAGTGACGCGTCAGAGCCCCTAGCGCCGTGTCACGTGGTGTAGATCGGTGTCTTGGCAGCATATCGTAGTGGTATGTCAGCGCCTGGAACACTAGTTCTTATTAACTGCGCCTAGTACTGCTAAACAATGTGTAAAGTTAGGGAGGCATTGGAGATAGGGCAGTATCTATATTGTGGCGCTGGGGGATCCATTGACTTTCTGGTAACCTTAGGTTTGTGGCTTTTACTCGTGTGCGTTAGGGAGGTAGAGACACAGGTGTAGTTGGCACAGAGAGTGTACAGAGTTATAGTCTGGCTGAGTGAGTGGCAATAGGTTCGTCCATGGTGTCCCAGGGGTTGGGGAACTATGTGTAGAGTATGTGTGGTGCACAAGATGGTGTGGTACCAGTGGGGGCTGGTATCAGGTGGGAGTTGGAATTCTCATTGTGGCCCACTGATAGATACCTGGCAATATTACAAAGGTGGCAAGGTGCAATGAATGGGACTATATGGCTCAAAGTGAGTGCCAAGGAATGTCTTCGTTGAGACCCTGCTTATCTGAAGACAGTCGATGGACCCATCTCTGTTCCTTCTGAAAGAGGGCATTTTTCGGGCAGTTGGGGCTAGATTCTAATACTACCCACTTCATGGAATCTTCATCATGGTTGTGGTCTACATAATGTTTGCACATTTTTGTGTGAGTCTTCTTGCAGCGGAAGTTGCTGCGATGTTCAATTATTCGGGTTTTAACGGGACAGGTTGTCATCCCGATGTACTGTAACCAACAGGGGCACGTGAGCAGGTATATACAGTGCGAGGTGTTACAGTTTGTGTGGTGTCTGATTTCCCATGTGAAGGTCTCTGTGAGTTGTATGGTTTTGACTGTCATGGTGTATCTGCAGACTCCGCACATCCCACAAGGATAATGGCCCGTAACGGGAGGTAAATGCCACAATGTCTGTTGGGTTACCTTTCTGACTCTCTTGGGCCTGGTGTTTATTAGGATATCCTTCAGATTTTGCGACCTCTTGAAAGCGAACCTTGGTTCTTCCAGGGTCATGTCACCTGTGTTTAATATGTCCCAGTGATGTCTGATCGTGTTCCTAATTTGGTTGGACAAAGGGGTAAATGTAGTCACACAAGTGATAGGTTGGTTCTCAACCGGGACCCTTTCCTGCCGCTCAAGCAGTGCCTCACGGTTGTTGTTCCTTGCCCGTATTTTGGCTTTCAAGACGTCGCTCTTAGGGTATCCCCTGTCGAGTAAGTGCCTAGAAAGGATTGTGGACTCCTTTTTGTAATCAGACAACGCACTACAATTCCGCCTTATCCGCAAAAATTGACCGAAAGGTAAGTTAGTGCGTAGGGCCCTCGGGTGGTGGCTTTTATAGTGTAGTAGACTGTTGCGGTCAGTGGGTTTACGGTACATGGTCGTGCTTATAGACCCTCCATCCAGTCTTATCGTGAGGTCCAGGAAGGCGATCTCCTTGGGTGAAGCTGTCATGGTGAAGTTTAAGTGGGGGTTTGTTAGAACTGGCTATTTCTGGTAGGCTAAGGCTGACGTCAAAGCCAGGCAGAAACCACCAATCTAGTCAGGGCAAGGAAGTCACACGCCAAGATAACCCCTGCTCACCCCCTTGGTAGCTTGGCACGAGCAGTCTAGGCTAAACTCGGAGGCAATGTGTAAAGCATTTGCGTCAGCGCACAATAGCAACAACATACTAGGTACACCACAAAAGAGACTCCACACAAGGTTATTATAAAAAAATACCTTTTGTATTGTAAAAGCACATCAGATAAAATCACACATATACATGGTGCCAATTGGCACGGGCAATATTCACATGGGATTATTCACAAGACAGGGCCACATGGGCCACTATCATAATCAGCACTTAGTAGAAACGAAATACTGACAGAACTTAGAATAAACGAATATAAAATCACTGTAGCACAAAGTAACAGTTATGAATCACATCCAGTAACTACTGGGGACAGGTAAGTACACACTACGCAACCCTAAACACCTTAGGAGCATGTCACGCAGGGAACCAGGACCTCACTAGGACCCCCTGTATTAGAAAGGACCACCACCCAAGGATAAAATCCACTTAGGGGTATAAATCAGAACACATTACCCATGATGCATGAATATACATTCAGAGGAGTAGCAAAGAAAGAAAACACATGATGTATAGACCTACACATTCAGCGGTGTTTAAGAACAGAGCACATGATGTAATCATAATACATTCAGGGGTGCAGCGCAAGAAGACACATGATGACTAAACATTCAGAGGTGCAGCGCATGAAAAGAAAGACACATAATGCATCAAACATTCAGAGGTGTCAAGAGTAAAGCAATAGCGCAAAAATCACATGAGGCCTAAAAACCTTCAGAGGTGCAGGAATAACACATGATGCAAAACATTCAGAGGTGCAATAACCATACCATTGCGCAAACTCACATAAGCCACCACCTGTGGCAGTCCCTAGGCCAATGGCCTTGTTGGGGCTCAGAGGCCCTGAGTCTCAGTGTCAGGGTACGCTGCCATGCAGCGCCAGTCTCAAAGTACCAAAAAGCCTAAACGTAGCAGGTGCCCACTAAGTGCTGGGCACCTGGAGAACAATAAAACTGCACCAGGGCCCTCACTGGCCCTTAGGCGCCAACTGCGCCACTGCTGGAGCCACACAGGCTCTGGGCATAGCACATGCCCCCAGACGTTGGAGCCACAGAGGCTCTTCAAACAAGGGTGCCCCCATGAGCCTCGCCGGACTCTGGACACGAGCTCCTCCCAGGCAGGAGGGGGCGAGCACCGGCAATATGCCCCGATGCCCCCGCTTAACTGACGTGGCCCCCCCAAGAGCCTCAACAGGCTCTGAACGTAACTTAGGCAGTTGGAGTCCCTCACGGGGGACTCGAATCAAGGAGACGCCCTTCCAAGCCTCAACAGGCTCTCTAGACAACATGCGGCCACGAGCCCCTCACAGGGCTCCGAGTAATATGCCCCGCGATCGTCGGGGCGGCCCTCTGCCCAGCGGGACCGCCCAAAGCCTCCTCGCTTCGTTGGAGTCCCTCACGGGGGACTCTGTCACCAATGCTGCCCCGGGTTGTTGGAGCCTCTACAGGCTCTGTGCGACGTTGGGGCGGCCCACTGCCAGCTGGGGCCGCCCTAGTGCTCTCGCTCCCGGTGCCTCACCGGCACCAACAACCGCCGCGTCGAGCCCCCCCCCTAGCCCTTCCAACTCACCGGGCTGTCTTCGGGGCGGAGCTCCTCCGGGCGGCGGCTGCACGCGAGGCCTCTCTGCTCCTGCCGCCGGCTTCTCTGTGGCGGCGGGGGAATCTCCGGTCTCCCTCTGCACACGGGAGACCGGCAACGACCATCAGAGCTTCCCCCAGGCAGGGGGAAGCGGGAACAGCCCTCTCCTGGCCGCCATGCGTCCTTCCTCCTCCTCGGCCTCCGGGCGGCCCAGCCAATCGCGTCGCGGCTCCTGCGACGAGCCCCTCATGACGCGAGGCCGCCAACCAATGGCAGCGCGGCCTCGCCGATCCACGGCCAATCAGAGCACGGCTCTCCTCGGGTCTCGGCCAATCCGGTCGCGGCCCCTTCGTGGTTTGTTTTCACCACGGCAGAGCGAGGTGGGCACTCGTGGATCATTAAATCAATGCAGGCAGGCGTCCTCAGCGCATCCAGCGCTATAAACGGGCAGGAAAAGCGCTAGACAGCAGGCAGAGCGCTAGAAAGTCCAGAGAAAGCGCTCTCAAGCGCTTGGGGGAAATGAAGCGCTCCAAAGCGCCAGACAGCAGGCAGAGCGCTCCCAGGTGCTCCAGGCGAAGCACAGCGCCTCCAGGCGCTAGGAACCAACTCCAGCGCTTTCCCCAGGAAAAGGCAGCTTCTCCATGCTGCCAAGGTCCCAGAGCTTCCCCAGGGGCAAAGCCAAGTCCCCCCTTCAGCCCAGGCAGGGTAGAAGGGTCCCCCAGGAGTCCAGGAATCCAGGCACCCAGGGGCTGGGCAGCGCCCACCCCTGGTAGATCCAAGTCAGCCACAAGAGCTAGAACAAGAACCACTTGGAAGGAGACTCATCCCCTTCTTATAGCCAGAAATGCCTTTGAAGTACTTCGTGCAAGGGACCCTGAGTGCTGGAATGTTTCTGGTTTTCGTCTTCCTGACAGCTTCAGGGCCAGAGGTGACAGTGGGCCGTCAGGAAGGAGAGCTAGCAGGGTGGGTGACAGGCACGGCCCGGCACCACCAGACGCTCTTTCCTCCCATCCCTGACAGCAGAGGGGCCTTTCATCCACGGCTGACTCAGACCCCCTCCTCTGGGGCCTTGCAGACCCTGCAGACCCTGTCCTACTCAAACCGGACGGTCCATCCACCAGCAGGTCCAGGCACTCCTGGGCAGACTCACCTGCCAATCACACGCTAGCACCAACTTACACAATTATGCCAACTTCCAAAAGTGGTACTTCTAGACTAGACACAGTCATGCTGCATACATCATTTTGCAGCATTCATTCTCACGAGTTCACACATATCAAACTCGACCCCTGCACTCCCCACACAACAGGAACTACCATGGGCATACATATTCCCCATTCATTCCTATGGGAGGGCAGGTCACTCACTCTTCATACAGGGCGCTCAAGCACTTTACACTGTACCACAGTGAACAAAGTGCGCAGAGGCCTAGAATCACCAACACCAGGTTCCAGAAACAGGCTAGGAAAAAGCAAAAAGTCTAGGGGTGAACCTGCCCACAGGGCCGGGTCCAACAGGGTTCAATGTGTTGACCCACTCTAGGAAAGCTTCATGCGACGTTGGGGGGCCTTTCCATGAGATCAGGATGTCGTTAATGAAGCGTTTCCACATTTTGATGTTATCCAGAAAAGGATTAGACTCATGGTGTATGTGTACACCTTCAAACTTGGCCATATACAGACAAGCCACCGAAGGGGCAAAAGTACTGCCCATAGAGGTGCCTTGGGTCTGGTGGTAGTATTTGCCCTTATATTCAAAATAATTTTCAGTCAGCGCTATGGTGGCGCATTCAATGATGAAGGTCTGTGGAGTGTTTGAGTTCCAAGTTTCCAGACCAAGTCTCTCCTCGATTACCTCTAGAGTGGCCCTCTGAGGAATGTTTGTGTAGAGGGCCTCTACATCTAGGGTAATCAAGAGGTCAATCTCTCCTGTATTCTGGAGGCTGTCCAGGATGCGTAGGATATCTGTGGTATCTTGGATGTAAGAAGGGATGTTTTTCACGAGGGGTTGGAGGAAGTGGTCACAAAATTGTGAGAGGGGCTCCAAGACGGAGTCAATCCCTGAGACAATCGGCCTCCCTGGTACCGGTCTGGTTGTTTTATGGATCTTAGGCAAGATGTAAAAATATGGTACCCTTGGGTCATTTTTTACAAGAAAGTCCGCTTCTTTCCTTGTGATCCATTGGTCGCACTCGGCGCTTGTGACCAGGCTCGTGATAGTAGTCTGCAAGCGTAGGGTTGGGTCATTGGCGATGGGTGTGTAGTATTTAAGGTTGCTGAGTTGTCTAGTGCATTCCAGCTCATAGTCCTTAATATTCATTAAGACCGTGGCACCACCCTTGTCTGCTTGTTTTATAGTGATCAGTGGGTCATCCGCCAGTGATCTCAGTACCGCCATCTCATTCCTCGAGATGTTGCAATGTGGTGTTTGTCGATTCAATTTAGAGATATCTTTTAGTACAGCTTGTTCAAATGTGAGATCTTCATGTGGGACCATTCCGTTGTGCGATGTGAAAGTTGATGGATTGTGTAATCCAGAGTCATCCATATGTTCACAGGGCTTTCCTTCAAAAAAGGATTTCAACCTTATTTTTCTGAAGAACGATTTGAGTTCTCTGGTTTGTTGGAATGGATCAATCTTCGGTGTGGGTACAAAACCCAAACCTTTCTGTAAGACATCCTCCTCTCTCTGTGTGAGGATGCGGTCAGACAGATTCACCACCAGGCTTATTGTGGTCCTGACCGGCTCGTGCTCCTCGTGTCCATCCCTTGGGGGCGTGTATCCTCCCATTGTACCCTCTTTTCTGGTATGTTCCCTCTTTTTCGCCCTCGCCCTCTACCCCAACCTCTGCCTAAAAAAGGAGGGTGTGTAGGGTTTTGAGGGGGGTAAAATGGAGGATATTGTGGGGCAAACGGGGGTTGGAAGGGGGGGAATTGTGGATATTGCCAAAAAGGGGGCCCTGTTGGTGGTCCCTGATTTGGATAGTTCGAGAAGTTTTGTTGTCCACGTCCCCTTCCTCTTCTAGCCCTCGGGGGTATCTGTGCAGGGCTGTTATCCCCGCTACTTTCGGAGCCACTATTGGAGCCCCTTCTGGAGGAATTCGTACTGGAGTCTGAATTGTAGCTAGTTCCTGGGGGGACATAGTCATCCCTTAAGTATGGATAGACTTTCTCCTTTGAGAATTTCTAAATATCCTTTTGTAGTTTAGCTACCTTCTGGTTCATTAGATATTCTTTATGTTCCGCCATCTCTTTGTTGATCTCAGCCAATTTAGTTTTGAAGCCTGGATTTTGTACCGCGGTTTTCAAAGCAGACTCGGCTGCTTGTATTTTGACCAGAAGTGCATCTGCTAGTCGTTTAGCTGTATTTACTATTAGGATGAGAAGGTCGTGGGTGCACTTCCATGACACCTGTGACCATTCAACGTTAAATTGTCCGTCCTCCCAGAAAATCCTGTGAAGTTTTTTACGATCAGACCGTTAGGTGCTATTTTGGCTTTGAAATATTGTGCCATCATTGTCCCGTGGATTGTTATCCTTATCCATTCCCTTTTCAAGTCTGACAGGGATTGCCACTCTGTAGTATTGCTCCCCGTGGCTGGTTCAACCTCAATGCCGAATAAAGAAGGTGTTCTCATGATAGCTGCTGCCTCCTCCTCGCCAAAACTCAGTCCTTGACCCTCCATGATGGGGTGGTCAAGGGTCGCTGGTCTCGGTAGGGTGGAGTCCTTCACAGAAAGTAGGGAAGAGAGGGACAGAAAAGAGAGGACTCGATAAAGATAGGGGAGGTTCCGATGCCGTAATAGGCTATGGACCAAGGTTGACCCACCAATTTGGTAACGGGTCAACTAATATTGGGGGATTTGAACAGACTAACCTACCAAGGGGGGACTCCCACGGTGAAACCGTGCTCAAATTTTTGTCAAAAGGAGGGAGGAAGACAATGTGATCACTTGATCAACAGACACTGTTTACCACTCAGAGTGGTGGCAGGTCCAGTCACAGCGTGTGTCCGTATCTGAGAATGCAACAAAAAGGGGTTGCTGGACCTTTCGGTCAATTTTTGCGGATAAGGCGGAATTGTAGTGCGTTGTCTGATTACAAAAAGGAGTCCACAATCCTTTCTAGGCACTTACTTGACAGGGGATACCCTAAGAGCGACGTCTTGAAAGCCAAAAAACGGGCAAGGAACAACAACCGTGAGGCACTGCTTGAGCGGCAGGAAAGGGTCCCGGTTGAGAACCAACCTATCACTTGTGTGACTACATTTACCCCTTTGTCCAACCAAATTAGGAACACGATCAGACATCACTGGGACATATTAAACACAGGTGACATGACCCTGGAAGAACCAAGGTTCGCTTTCAAGAGGTCGCAAAATCTGAAGGATATCCTTATAAACACCAGGCCCAAGAGAGTCAGAAAGGTAACCCAACAGACATTGTGGCATTTACCTCCGGTTACGGGCCCTTATCCTTGTGGGATGTGCGGAGTCTGCAGATACACCATGACAGTCAAAACCATACAACTCACAGAGACCTTCACATGGGAAATCAGACACCACACAAACTGTAACACCTCGTACTGTATATACCTGCTCACGTGCCCCTGTGGGTTACAGTACATCGGGATGACAACCCGTCCCGTTAAAACCCGAATAATTGAACATCGCAGCAACTTCCGCTGCAAGAAGACTCACACAAAAATGTGCAAACATTATGTAGACCACAACCATGATGAAGATTCCATGAAGTGGGTAGTATTAGAATCTAGCCCCAACTGCCCGAAAAATGCCCTCTTTCAGAAGGAACAGAGATGGGTCCATCGACTGTCTTCAGATAAGCAGGGTCTCAACGAAGACATTCCTTGGCACTCACTTTGAGCCATATAGTCCCATTCATTGCACCTTACCACCTTTGTAATATTGCCAGGTATCTATCAGTGGGCCACAATGAGAATTCCAACTCCCACCTGATACCAGCCCCCACTGGTACCACACCATCTTGTGCACCACACATACTCTACACATAGTTCCCCAACCCCTGGGACACCATGGACGAACCTATTGCCACTCACTAAGCCAGACTATAACTCTGTACACTCTCTGTGCCAACTACACCTGTGTCTCTACCTCCCTAACGCACACGAGGCAAAGCCACAAACCTAAGGTTACCAGAAAGTCAATGGATCCCCCAGCGCCACAATATAGATACTGCCCTATCTCCAATGCCTCCCTAACTTTACACATTGTTTAGCAGTACTAGGCGCAGTTAATAAGAACTAGTGTTCCAGGCGCTGACATACCACTACGATATGCTGCCAAGACACCGATCTACACCACGTGACACGGCGCTAGGGGCTCTGACGTGTCACTCACGCCGACCCATCTGGGCATCATATTACATATCCATAAACGGATATGTGTAACTTTTGCCAAAGCCACGTATTTTACACTTATTTGTCCGTCAGGCTCCCCGCTTGCATAAGAACGATTGCAGGCAACAGCAGCTAGCCATCACCAGCCACCAGCCTTAAACACGCCGATACACTAGTCTAAGATGGCCGCCACTTGAACGGCCGCGATCACGTGACACGCCAGGGGGCGGAGACGCGTCCTCAGCGCCGATTCGGTTTGTTTTGATTAAATAACCCCGTCCGCCGAGCTCACACATCTACTCGAGCTCGGCGGAGAAGGGTAGGTCACAGAGCACGGACACAGGAGATTCGAGGTGAGTGCTTGATTGGGAAACAAGGGCAAGATATATAGGACCCCTCTGGCTCTAATGAGTTTCTCAACTTTAGGTAACCCTTTGGCGCTTTTTATGTCCCTACTTCAGCTAAAACCCAAGGGCTCATCCCTGATGTTTCGCCCCGCCGACCCCTCATGTGGCTTTTAGTTCTTGACCATTGGGTGAGTAGGGGATATAACCCTTTAAAACCTTTATGACCTTACAACTTTGCTAGTCACAGAGTTTATGTGTGTTCTGCACTTAGCCACATTAAATTACAAACGGTGTGTGTGTCTCTCTCTGTCTATTTACAATGCCTGCACATGCTAAGAACCCAGGTGGTGAATGCCTCTAGCCTGGATAGCTGCTGTACAACTTTTTTTAAATATTTTAACCCTTTTTAACCATTTAAATTTCCTCCACCCCACAACCCTCCTCACTAGCACAGTGGTTGTAGTAGTGTGTGCTCCACCATCTACACTATGCACACGCAATTGACTAGGCATGCAGTGGTTTTGTTTAAACGCTCCACAATACCAACAGCATGCCACACTGTTCACAGATCTCATGATTGACGTGACCTGTTTTTCCTTATTGCAAACTTACTTAACCATTGTTTGTTTATCTCTTCCCTATGTATAGGCATAGGACAACCCACAGAGGTAACATACACCAGCATACACATGACACTAGCATGTTGTGTTTCACCTTCTTAAGGTCCTGATGAATCGCGGGCAATTACCCATTGCGAGAAACATGTCGACCACCTTCACCCCTAGTCTCATCTAGAGTCACCTGACCTAACTTGTTGACACCTAGTGAGCTAGCCCCTTATTTTTAATTGCAGCCAGGGGACCCCCAGAATAAAGTTAATTCCGGTACCCCTAGCTACATTTTAATATCCCAGTCACTACCACACACCATCCCCGCCCACACACCCACACCTCACCATAAGGCTGTTGGATAAAAAGATCTCCGCCAAAGAGCCCCTCTTTGAGGTGAGCCCGTCGGGGATTGCACCGCCTCCCCGACGAGGAGCAACCGCCAATGATGAAGCATGACACCCTTCTGGGTGTGTGAGGCAAATCCATCCAACAAAATGGATGCCCCAGGGTGTTACTCCTACACCTTTGGTCACGCCAATTAAATCTCCCTCAATCTTCCATTGGAACAGTCCAGCAACCCCTTTTTGTTGCATTCTCAGATACGGACACACGCTGTGACTGGACCTGCCACCACTCTGAGTGGTAAACAGTGTCTGTTGATCAAGTGATCACATTGTCTTCCTCCCTCCTTTTGACAAAAAAAAAACAAAACACTATGAGAATGAAATGTATACAAGTGAAAGCAAAACCTATTGTCTGAGAACCTTATGAGCACATGCCAGAAACAAGAAAAATATTTTTTAAAATAGAATCGCTAATGTTAGAATTTAAAGATTGATGTCAATATCAAAAGTGTTCAACATTAAAATGGTGTGCACATTACAAAGTGGCACACAGCACAGCCAATATACTGGAAAGAAAACAAGAAAACTGAATAAACACCTCACAAAAAACGAATGCAGATCGAACAAGAAAATGGTAAGTAAGGGTAATCAATTGGTGTGTGTATCAACATAAATGCACCAAGAACAATAAAGCACAGTTCAGGAATAAGTCACCACAAAAAAATGGCAGTGAAGAATGACTAGAACACACAACTCTTCTTTGCAGACAAACTCAATTTGCATGGGTGGTATACCTGGACACAGCAACTCTAAGCACTCTGCAGGCAGGGAGAAGAAGAAAAAGAATGCTGCTGACACAATACTACCCCTTAGTGAAAGAACACCAGCATGACTACACAGGCTGCCGGACTAAACACGCGGAAGGTTCAACCATGTAGCCAGATTCTCGCCAAAATGAGTAGTAAAATGCTGGAGGCAGTGTTTTAAAGGTAATATTTATTGTTCAGGCTACACGGTTGTGGAGCACACAAGGAGTGTTCCCTCCACCAGCCACTGCTTCACCAAAAACTGTCAAGTTTTAAAGCATAACATGCTTTTCACACCTAGCAAAATTCTAAAAGAGTATTCACCCTAAATTAATACCTAAAGTAGGATGCACAATACCTCAAAATACATTTTGAAACAAGCTGCCAATACTATAGATTTGTATTCCCATGTTAAACCCAAGGTAGAAAGTGAACTATATGTTCCAGAATTAATAAAATAAGAGCTGCACACACATTGCGCTGGGAAAACTGTGAGCTCTGCTTTAGAAGAAGACTACTTAGTAGTAAGACATGCAACATTAGCAGGTCTCAATTTTAGCTTTCTCCCTGCCATGGGATTGCTCCCAATAATATTACAATACCCAGAACTCCCTGAAAACATTAAACTTTGGATACAATTGGTGATTTTCCTTATATTTCAGAGAGATCAAGCGCCTGAATCTGCAGGGATCCACAAAGTCCTAATACCCAGCATTTAAACCCTTTTTCTGATGGAATAGGTACCCTTGTTGTATTGCTGGACCAATAAACCACAACAGGAAAGGCCCCTACATGCATCATGGCGACCAAATAGATGTTTCCTGGGAATTTCAGTCTTTCGGACAATGTGGGTAGCTGCAATCTTTGGACTAATGATCAGTCGGTACCCAGGCAAAAGTAAAAACCATGACATTCCTGTAAGCTAAACATCAGGAGTCCAGTGTGGTGTGGTTTATGTGTGACTCATTGCACATTGTTACTGAGAATGCCCTGCAAACCTTAAAAAGTAGTTCAAGTCACAGCTTTTTCTCACATTTAACTGAATTCAAGCTACATAATCTGTGGGGATCTCTGAGGGTCAGCTAAAGTCCTCCTACCTCTGTATCCCACACTCCTTCTGATATCACCTGCAACAGGAACCATTCAAGTATTGAAGCATTTGAAGTCACTATAGTGCTAATATTGTTTTCACATGGTAACAGTGTTGGTAGTTCAAGTTCAAAAGACCTTTATTCGAATTCCTTAAAATTCATAAAAGTACCGAACATAGTTCATCAACAAACCATAATAGTATATATACATACAAATAAAAAATAAAAATAAGTATACATGTAACATACCACTCCGTGCAGTGACAATACAATATATTTCAAAGCAATATGCTAAATATCCATGATAATACTAACAAAGCTGATTTACTATACTCAAGGGTTTTCCATCATTTTACGTGCTCGTATAGCCAGTCTTAAAAAGGAGCTGACACGAAAAGTCAATTCATCACTATCCAGGGCAATTAACATATTATATGAGTCTTGAAGTGTCCGTGGTCTGGATTTTTTGAAATACGGAGTTAAAAACCATTTAATATACACAAAATAAAATTTACAGAAAAATAAAAAGTGCAAATCATCCTGAATGCTCACGCCATCACAGGGAAAGCATCATCTAAATCAAATTCAATGAGTAGTTTGGACAATTCAGAACCCCTGCGCTCTGCTGGGTCAGAGTAAGTTTGATTGACAGATCCAGCACTCACTGCTAATTTTGCATTGAAATCACCCCCTATTAAAATACATGACTTTTTGTCTACTGCAAGGGAACATTCCAAATTTCTTAAAACTTTAGATAGTGCCAAAAAGTTCTTGTTCGGTACATGATAAAAATCATTGTTATAAAAATGTATTAAATAAATTAAGGTCTTTGACTTCAACTTATACTCAAGAATCTGGATGTTGGAGTTTGCCGGGCCATCGTACTGCAGGTTTTTGATTGTACCACCTGCAAGAATCTTGATCCCAACGAAAAGACCACCCACCGCTCGGCCAAAACATGGTTTGGGCGATGTTAGGCTGAAGCAGTGATAGCCCTCAATATACAGATTACCAACAGCCCATGTTTCCTGAAACATAAGAATATCCGCATCATTGATTATCTTAATCCATGCAGGGTCCGATAGTTTGGATTCTAATCCTGCGACATTCCAACTTAAGATTGATAGCCCTTGAGTGTTGCAATGGTTACCTGACCTAACCCTAGTACAAATACTCCCTGCTTTTTCAGAAATGATATTAACAACTGCAGATTGATTGCCGTCAACAGGCATTAATTCCAGGATTTTTACAGTGTCAGCTGAAGCCTGAACATGTACAACCGGAACTAAATGTCCCTCTAGTGTATTGCCTGTAGTTAGGCTATCGATATCTTTTGTTGGCGTTATATTCAGTCAATCCTGGTCATCTAAGTTGGAAAAATAATCAAAACGATTGTAAGTAGGGATGTTAAATGTTGACCTTGCTTCAAATGACGGTTGGAACGAGTGAAGGTCAAGGGCAGGGTAGGATCTATCTCTGTAGTTAGAGTGCTGCATGTTTGGGAATTGAAAGTGATGCGGAGGGTAGCTGGGGGGTACTAACATTGACATCTGGTTTGGCATCCGATTCCGCCAATTGTTATGGCCGTTCAAATGACCAAAGTCCTGATTTTGTAAGAAGAGCGGTGATTTGAATCTTGCACCAAAATTCAAATCTTGATAGGTAGTAGTGGGATTGCTCTCCATAACTTGGTTCTGGGGTATCAAATGTCTGTAGAAATAGCCTAATGGAAGGAGCATTGTATTAAATTCCCGGGTTGAGGGTGATGGGGCGCTTGCTAATGTTTTCTCTGCCCACTGTGGATTTTTGAAATTAATTGTAACACAGTCACCCTCAAACTTTTTCCTAAGTGGGCCTATCCAACCCACCCGCTGAGTATTAATAATTTCTCTTCCACCTTCTATCGGGAAATTGCAATTTGCAATTAACCAATGTAAGGTTTTATTTTTGAGAGATGTGGGAGTTTCTTCTTGGTCCTTCCTTAATTTAGATACATTAACTAAAACAAGGACATAAGCCCCGCATTCTGGTGGTAAATTAATGCGGGAAGGAACCTGTCTAGATGTTTTTTGTAATGGTTGGGCCAGGATGGAACCACCTCCGGAATTCGGGGGCTGGCCCGCCGTAGGGACGTTTACATGTTTTGTAATATTATCCTTCCTTATTACTGGGGCTGCCTTGTTACAACTGACTGTTGGTTGGCTGACACTTATCCCCTTCGGTGGTACCAGGGCAGGTTTGGATAAATTAACTATATTTGTGGATGATACTTGGGAGACATTCAAATCGGGACCTACTGCTTTATTAGGAGTAGGTTGAATTGCATCATTTGCAACGGTTACTTTAGCTAAGCTCTTTATGGGCGTAATTAGTTCTGCTAGATGCTTTTCTATCCGGGTGAGCCTGCTTTCAATAGGGGATAGATAAATACCAAGAAGTTCACCCAGTTTTGCCAGTATATAGTCGTTCACTAATTCAGTGGGATCGATCATTTTACCATCCTTTGCTGCTGGCCCTTCCTGATGTTCCGTTTCTTTCCCTTTCCCAGCCTCATACTCATCTCGATCATTAGCTGTCTCCACAGTCCTACTTATATTTGAGTTGGGGTTGGTACTAATTTCTTCCCCTTGATGTTTACTGACCCTAGGGGCTTTAGACGTAGATGCGTTTTGGTTATGTTGTAATTTTTGGATAGCACCCTCACGTCTTCCCCTTAATTCCCTAGTATTTTCTACTGATATAATTTCAGGTGAGGGGGTCATGTGTAGGTCAGGAGTCTTCTCCAAATCTAGGCTAATGTCTGTGTCGGAATCTACCAGGGGAATGGAGGCAGATAGATTTACTTCATTGGGGATGGTGTGGATATCAACGCACATGTTTAGTAAAGTTCTATTATTAGTGGGCAAAACCTGGATAGGAGTAGTTGCAGAAGCAATAGGTCCCAAGGAAGAGCGTCTTGCATGAGCAAGATCTTGAGAGACCCTACGTTCCAGAAGGGATATACCCTGATTTATGGCATCGTTGGCCTTGATTATAAAGTTGTCAATGGGGCCTGTTTTGCTAACTTTACTACTACCCCCGGCAGCTGCAGTTCTACTGCGACTTCCCCTTGGAGACATATTTTACAGTAGGTGGGAGTAACTATAGGTATTATCACCTAGTGGATTCGAAGTATAGGGACTCAATCAAACACTGCGAAAATCAGTTTACAAGTTAGCAAATACCAGATGCCTAAGGCAAGATATACGTAGTCTCACAGTCTATGAATCAATAGCAACAAGTAGCTGATAAGAACAGTCTGGTTTTCTCCCGATCCAATAGTCTTTAGAATAGTTGGCCAAACACAGAGTCAATCGTAAAAGAACTACCAAATACCTTGTGTTAATAACGTTAGAGGGCTGGACCCGTCCCGTCCTCCTCCGGCCGCTGACGGCCTTAGACGGCCCGCCCTCTGCCCAGGCTCCGCCCGGCGACACCCGCGCGCGTCCCGCGACGCGGGAGGTGTATCGCGCTGATAAGCGCTGGCGGGCGCTGCGTCAGCGTCACTGGAGCGCCGAGGTGCCGGGGCTGCTGGGGATTGTAGTGCTGCGCTGGCCGTTCCCCTCACGGCAGTAGGAAACTGGTGTTGGCCGTTCCCCTCACGGCATACAGGTAAGTCAGAAAGCGTCCCCCAGTGTTGGTATATTTTTATGACAAGTTTTACATCCACTCACACATGGGGGCAGCATTGCAAACAGAAGTTTGTTAACACTGAAAGGTAAGAGTTAGTCACTGGCTGCAAAGCGTGGAGATCCATGCTAGGTTTAGTGAAAATTCCCAAAAGATAATGTGAAATTCAGTAAAATAGCAATTTGGGATATGTGCTATTTTGTTTATGTAGTACAAAATGCACTATCACATTTGTTTTGAATGTATATCAGGTCTAAAGATCAACTTCAGGCCTACGCTTACACTTTAGGTCTAAAGGTACACTTTAGGTCTAAAGTTAGACTTCAGGTCTAAACTTATACTTCAGGTCTAAACTTACGCTTTAGGTCTAAAGTTAGACTTCAGGTCTAAACTTATACTTCAGGTCTAAACTTACACAATAGGTCTAAACTTAGACTTCAGGTCTAAGTTTACTCTTGTGAATTGGGCCATTGTGTTGTTGGATTTGAATGGATGTGGCCCGGTGACAATTCAACCTGATCCAAAATCCCTTTTCTTACAAAACAAATTTCCATATTGGCTAGTTTTGATTAATTCTCCTTGTGGTTTGCTTTGGCAGACTAGGGGTAGCATTCTGAAGCTGCTTTTTGCCAACAGAAAAACTGTATGGGCTCTCTGGTTGGAGGAGTAGGGCAAAATATTAAGAGGTAAAAGTCCTACAACCATACATTGTAAAAAAGAAAAAATCCCCGGTTTCTAGTCATACTGGGAGTATACACATACATTCTGCCTACCAGAGGGGCAGAAAGAGTGTGTGCCCCTAAGATTGAGGAGTACAACCCAATGCTAGTGTAGGCCACCCCTAGTCCTTGATGGTATATCAAAATACTCCCTGGTGTGGGGCAGAAAGCTTATTGATGTCTTAGTGGGGAGGATCTATTGGCCGTGTCTTTAGCAGAATCACTGATTTCTAGTTGGTGGCTCCCTTCTCGGGGTTACCCTCCTCTAGTGATCCCTGAGCAGGGATCTACTTTTAGGAACACCTTTGGGAAAGGGAGATGCTCCTCTTCCCAATAGGCCTCTGCCATGAAATTCAATTCTCAGGGGGCTGCACTGTGCCCCCAAGCAGTGAAAGCAGACACAGTTGAAAATCGTGTACTGGTCTCACATTGTGTGCACAATTCATCATTTGCCCAAAAGAAAAATAATTATCAGGTTGCTGAGGAAGGCCTTCTACCTTTCCAGCAATCAGATGTAAGAACCTCAAAATGGAAGCTCCTTAATGTAAGCTACAGTGAGCTTCCCAGTCCTAGCTGCTTGGATGACGAGATCTCATCCCACAGAACAACCTGGTCTGTGAATGATTTAATTTCATCCACCACTGTCTAATGGTTTATTTTAAATCATGCACCTCTTGTTGAATGTCTTTGGAAGTTGGTACGATTCTATTTTGTTTTATATTTGTATTGAAACACATTTGTTGAGAAACATAGATCAGTTTGCAGCTAGAGATACAAAGATCGAAGATATGATAAAGCCAGGTGGGCCTGAGGAAAATAGAAATAGAACATACTTCAATACAGTAGTGAGGTAAAATAACCCTGCATTTTAAAGAAAATACAATTACAAAAGAAGAGCAGTTTTGGTTGTGACGAGGCTAAATAATGGTATCATAGAGCAGTAACAGTTGTAAATGTCTACATTTATACCTTATTCATGGTAGGCTTTGCCTAAGACCTTCATAGTCTTAGTTGAGTAGTACCAATTGATGTGGGAACAAATGAAAGAGAAGGAAACAAACAAAGTGAGGGGGGTAAATAGGGGAAGGAGGATGTCATCCCTGAGTTTGGCATTAGACAGTTGAAGAAAATTAGCAGAATAACTTAACATCGGGCAGGCTTAAAAAAAGGCCCATGGGGTACTAAAATCCCTTAGAGTCCACATCACCAGTGTCCAAGAGGTACGGCCCTGATCCGTTCATAGCAGGATAAGACAGGTAATATTGATAGTGATGATGAGGATGTTGATAATGTCTCTCCACACTAATGACTCAAACCCACTCTGAGTGCTGATGGGCTTAAAAAGGGGGGCTAGTCACCCCTACCGGAACATGCTTCGTACAGTAATGAAAATAACAGGAACGCATGTGTTTGCATTCTTCCTGTTAGTCATCAGAAAAGAATGTTCCCTAGACATAACATAGTTATGAGGGGAACTGTTTAACAATCACAAATGGGCAAGCAGGAGCAGGGTAGGGAATTAAGGATGAGAGGGGTATAAAATAGTGAGCTATCATGCCTTCATACTGAGCATCAATACTTGGTGACTGTGAATATGAAGAATTCCTATATTTGCCTATATATCTCTGTATTATTTTGCAGCCTGTAAATGAGTCGTTCTTATGTTGCTGTTCTCTACATTTCCACCAGTCAGTCATAGTGGATAGGCCATTGTGGTGTGTTGCAGTTACAAAGTATGCACATTTTTTCAATAATGAGCACCGTGGCTATAAAGTGCCTTATGTGGCTAATAAAGGTTAAAAGGTCAGTTGTATTGTGTAGTAATACTAACTTGAATGACAGGTAAAGAATGATATGAAGTGTCCCAGTAATAGAGGTCTGTACGGAGGACCAGTAGTCCAGCAGATCAGGTCAATGGTAGAGAATGCACACAGCAGTAACTGGGCCTGCTGCTTGACATTTTTGTGGGGTCAAGTACCACTTGCAAAGCAATTTGAAGATGGTAAATCTCATCCTGGATTCTCTCACCCTTTGTTCTTATCCTCAATGGCTGCAGCGCAGTTGTCATCCATATAGTCTAGGTGGAGTAACACTTACCGCCAGGGCGTAATTGCACAGAAAAAGGCAGTGAGTAGATGTTTTTGACTATGAGATCATAAAATTTAAATACCACCTCTTTGAACATCTGCCTGTGTTTTTAGATATTGTACTACTGCTGAGTCCTTTATAACCCACTGTGACATTCCCAGGTGGCTAGTGATAGTGTTTCAGTTGTAGGTATGTACATTCCTAAGGAAATTATAACTCTTCACGTAGTGCATCAAAGGACTTGACTTCTGTGGCTGATGTTAGCAATTGATCAAAAGTAAATATGCCCACCCATTGCCACAGGTTGCAGAGAATAGGCCAATTATATGCTGAGTTGGTACTTTTCTTAATCATTTGAGATTGATTGCTCTGAGTTTTGATCTTTTTACTCTAGACTATTGTGTTGACTCCCTGATAAAGCCAGTAGGTCTGATGTTCATTAACTGCACCCACCATATAGTGTTAGACACACTGGGCCAGGTTCATGGCTGGCTTCTTTGCAGACAGTTAGAGGTTCCTTCTCATTTTGGGTCTAACGGGTACATTTTCAGCTTTACCTCATTTGCGGGACCTGACTGTACTGTGTGCCCTTTGTTTATTTTTAAGGCTCTTTATAAGGTATCCCATAGGAATCTTCATCTGACATTCTGTTTTTATTTGTAGATTTTTGTGGAATATTTAGTGGTATGTGTAATAAAGTGTGTTTCCTTTTTGCAGGAGAAAGCACTAACTAGGCTACAATTTAGTAAGCGTTCTTTGTTGCGTTGCTGAGTCCTGAACTAGCCTACTTCCCCTGAGAAAGCCTTGGACTGTTCTGTCTCTCTACCCTGAGAATCAATTGCTAGAAAGGGACCTTGGTTCCCAGTGAAGAACTCTGCAGTGGGTGACCCCAGTCATAAAACCCCAAAGCTGTTAACAATCATGGTCCAGCACATCCTGTCTCCCCTGGGCCCCTCTGAGCTGCATTCACAACAGCTTCCAGCTTAGTAACTAAACCATGAAAACCAAAGTGAAATGTTAACCAAATGTGCTGGTTTAAGAAGTCTTTTGACATTTAAAACTATTTATGGAATGATTGCACTTGATCTGTAGATGTTTATGCGCTGCTTTGCATATAACAAAATTAAATTACGAAAAAAAGGTATATTATGCTAGTACTTTGCACACTACTTGTAAATGGTTTTGGATCTTGAGCTCTTTTCTTCCATAAGCTTTCAAGTGGCCAGGCAAAGTACAACCAGGCCTGTCCTGCTCGACAGTCAACACTCTCTTCCAAGCTCTCTTTCCAAGCAAATTCCCTTTATCTCTTACCACCAGATTTGGACTGGTCTATAAGGCAATCTGGCAGTGCCATAAAGGCTGGTCTGACAGGTCATTGTGTGGACTGGTGTTATGGCTATTTGTGGGCCTGTTTTACGTTCTGGTACATCATTTTCCCTCTTGTGTTATCACAAACATTGTATGCAGCAAGCACAAAAACATGCAGGTTACAATACCTTACAAACACTTATAGAGCTTGTCTTTACAAGATCAGAATTGTTCCTAGTTGCAATTGGTGGCCACATTTTGGCTAATTGATTTGCTAATGGAGGCCTGGTGGGTTTTCTGTCCCAGTTCAACTCTGCTTACCACATAACTTAAAAGAATAAAACACCAAGACTTGTATCCACAAATTGTTTGGAAATCACCAATACCAATGTCATTCTACAGACAAGTAGCCGAGTACTCTCTTTCTAGTATTCTTCTATGAAACATTGCATCTCTCACTCATATTTTCCAATAGTCTTCTGTCATTTGTTTTCTGGAAGTTCAGGCTGTGATTACATGTTGCCCAGAACATCCATCATCCTTATGAGCTGAAAAACAGAGACTTAAGGTAAAGGTCAGATCTCCCAAGAATCTACCCTGTCACATTTCATTTCATCCTCCATATAATTTAGAAATGAGAGTCATAGGTGAAAGTGGGTCAAAGTATGAATTAAAGATGCATCTATGCTTGTACTTCATCTGTGTGTGCAGAGCAGCCACTGCTACAGATTATTCCTAACCTCCTCAACAATCAATTAGTAAGTGTTTTCCCATTAACTACAGACATTTAATCCAAGAATCCAAGACTACATTGCAGTTATATCAAATTTAGAAAGGACCTTTCACTAATCTTAATTTTATGAGGTAAGATGTGGAATTTCTGAGCTGGAATACTAATTTTGTTAGCAATAGCAAAAAATAAATTTGTATTCATAATAATGCAATATTGGTTCTAATCATCTAAGAACAGGTCCAAATCTAAGAGACTTCGGCCATGACACATACCTTTTAACATGCTACTCCACTAATAGGACCAGAACACGAAACATAGTCAACTGTGCTATTTCATATCTTTGGTGGTAAGGTAAGTCTGTGCTTGTTCAAAACACCTTATTCCAATGGTTTAAAAAAAGTACCTTATAGAAGTGTTGACATGTGACAAGGACATTGTTGTATATAAATTCTGTTGCATTTGTTTTCTGTGGTGATATGTTTTTTTTTTTTTGCTGCTGTGAATTTGTCCAGCAGACCGTTCTTGCTCTGTTTCTGCAACTTTCTGCTGCAACAAAGCAGTCACATTAAAAGCTGGTCCTAGATCGCCGATAGCTATTGACTCTTGTTCTATATTTTTCCGTTCAGATTTCAGTAAAACTACCATGGATAGAAGATGGCAACTGAGACAGCTAATTGATCCACTAAAAGAATTGGGGGTTCAAGTCTTCTTGCAGGAATCTGCTCGCTTAAAGATTATGATAAGAGGCCAAACTCACTTTTTATTTGCTAAATTGG
The DNA here is from genome assembly GCF_964263255.1 of Lissotriton vulgaris. Taxonomy (NCBI): domain Eukaryota; kingdom Metazoa; phylum Chordata; class Amphibia; order Caudata; family Salamandridae; genus Lissotriton; species Lissotriton vulgaris. The sequence goes on from NC_141696.1 coordinate 314,670,324, forward strand.
AGGTGAAGGAAATGATGTATAAATGGCATAATGAAGGGGCTGCTTAGATCTGGAGTATATGGTTCCAGTAAATCTCTCCCTCTTCTCTTTTATCTTCATACTCATTCATATTCACTCATACTTAATTCTTTTTTCTCTTCTTCTGATATAAAGCAGGGAGGTCTTGTCTCGGGGGGCAAACGTAGGTACTGGATTCTAGTTGGCTGGCAATCCATCGGCAGCTGGGGGAAAAGAGGATGTTTCCTCCTCCTAGAAGTAGGGTGGGAAGGTGTGGGGTGGGGGTCCTAAGTGCTGGGTGGGTTCACCGCCGGGGGAAAAAAAGTAAAAAAAAATAAAACATGAGGCTAGTACGAAATAAAGTGATAAAAAATAAGACGACTTCAGATCTAACTAACAGGGAAGGAAGTACAAAATCACTAGTTAGATGGAACGGGTGAAATGTCTAGCCTGGAACGAGGTAGGCTTGAACAGTCGGAACAAGAGGTGGCTAGTCTTTGAAGAACCTAAGATGTAGAGCCCACAAATCGTTATGTTATCAAAAACACATATTTCTCATAAAGAGCGAGGCTTATTGAAACAACTAGGGTACGATGTAGTTGTTAGCTCAGATTTGAAAGCTTCAATACGAGGAGTTGCAATTTTAAAACATAAGCGATTTAGAGCTGGTATTAGTAAAATGGCTTCAGATAAAGGGGGCAATTGGGCCATAGCACAAATAGGAATAGGAGGCTGTAAATATACCTTTTGTGTAGTATATAGCCTGAACATAGATGACTTTTCAGTCATAGATCGAGTAAACATAGAGCAGCTGAGCTGGGAAGGGGAACAGGTGGTAATGGGGGATTTTAATTGTATTATAAATTATGAGATCGATACTACTAGGCGGTGAGCTGTTCAGAGAATGCGGAAGACACGGGCCGCAATCAGGGAATTGGGCCGAATACATGTCATAAGGGATGCGTGGCGGGTCACACATCCAAATGTAGCTCACGAATAGATATGGCCTTTAATATGTATGGAATGTATGTATTTTTATGATTTTATTTAAAATCGAATAAAGTATTTTGACTGACTGACTGACTGATATGGCCTGGGTGTCAGATAACATTTTAGAATCAAGCATTATGGAGATTTGCCCATGGGTTACTTCTGATCACAACCCCATCCATCTCTCCTTTAAAACATCAGGGGAGAGGAAGAGACCTTGGTTTTTCTCGTTCCCCAGATATCTACTCTCAGACGCAGATTTTTTGATGAAGATTAGGATCAAGATTAAGGAACATCTGAAGGAGTTACTGGAAATAAACATCGATTCAGCTGTGCCCAATATATTATGGGATGTCTGTAAGGCAAGTATCAGGGGGTTCGCCCAGCAATTTATTTGGAGATAGAATGTCGAACGTAATAAGGAAACAGAAAAAATTATTGCAAATATACTTGTATTAGAGAATCAAATGGCTGAGGCGTGACTCCAGGGCTCTACAAGTGTAGAGGATATAGGATATATTTTGATCGACTTGAAGTCTACATTAAAAAATATATAATTAGCGAATAAAGCGTAGCTAAACTAAACAAATACAGTCTATCTCAATATGAAAGTGGGGAAAAATAGGGAAGATCCTGGCATACAAGGAAGCAGATCAAGGGGCCTAATGACTCGGTTTATGATCACCAATATCAGATATTAGAGCAATCTGCTAATTACTATCGAGAACTCTATACCCCAGAGAGCCAGGCTGTACTGGGCAATATACACAGATATGTACAAACTAGCCCACTGAAACGTATGGAGGACGAAATATCTGACTCACTAATAGGGGATATTATGATGGCAGAAATCAAACTTGCAATTGCTGCCTTGCCGTCGGATAAAGCATCAGGAGAAGACTCTATACCCCTGGAATTATATAAGACATGCATGGACGAGCTACTCCCAACCTGCAGCCAGGTAGTTCAATCTACCTGGCATGAGTCAGGAGGAAAGGCCCCTGACTCATGGAATACTACACAGATCATTTTTATTTTTTTTAAACAAGCCAGCGGATGAATGTTGGTCATATTGACCAATATCACTTATAAACACTGATGCAAAAATACTTGCTAAAATTCTGGCAACTCGCCTTGCCCTGATAATGTCTGGCTTGGTTTCCCCTTAGCAACATGGGTTTGTCTAAGAAAGGGGTAGTGCGGCCCATGTAAATATGGCCATGACAGCATTTGATACTGCCAGGACTAAGTTGACCCCACTCTGTATGATATTACTAGACGCTGAAAAGGCTTTCGACCGAGTGGGGTGGGACTTTCTCTGGGTTACATTACTAGCATTCGGACTTAAAGGTCAGTTTCTACAATTGGCAAAAGCTTTACATGATCATCATAGCGCTAAAATCACATATGCTGGGTTGCAATCTCCCATCTTTCCAATCTCTTGAGGTACTCATCAAGGGTGCCCCTTATCTCCTCTATTATTTGCACTGTCCATGGAGCCATTTCTTTTGGCTTTGCAAAATCAACCTCGAATAACCCCTCTTACATCTGGGACAAACACTCTCAAATCACTGAATACGCAGATGATATCTCAGTATACTCAACAGATGTTGGAGAAGCAATGAAGGGGATAGTCGAGGAGGCAAAGAGATTCGGGGCTAGCTCAGGCTTCAGACTAAATACCAAAAAAACTCAAGTGTTGCTGAATTATAAGCCTCTGGCTTCAGTACAGGGAGTCTGTAGTGTTGCTACTTATTTAGGGGTTAGCATCTCTGCTAAAATAGATCAGATAGTTGCCTTAAATTATGAGGCATTGCTGAAAAAAACAACCAAATCGCTTAAAAAATGGCACCAGGTACCTATGGGAATTAGTGGGAGGATAAATTTAATAAAAACGAAGACTTTGCCTAAATTCCTTTACTTGTTCCGGTCCTTCCCTATACGAGTGAATAACTCTTTCTTTAAGCATCTTGATGGGATTCTGAGTAGCTTCATTTTGGGCTATGAAAAAGCGAGCAATCGATCTTTTAAACTCCCATTTTATCAGGGGGGGATTGGACATTTCAGATCTCAAATTATACTTTTGGGCAGCTTTTCTGGGTCATCTCCGTAGTTTAATAAATACAAGGAATAACTTTTTTTTCACTAATTTATGTTGGGGGAAGATTATAATAAGTGTCTTTTCAGAACTAACGATCAACACTACTATAAGCGGGTCAAATTCAAGACCGCACGTGACATTGCAACCATCTGGGGTGCTATCTTGACTAATTGCAACACTTTGTTTTATCATGCCAAACTTCACGTATGGGATAACCCAGGCCTTCCAGAAATGTTTTGTAATGTGGCGGGTAGGCAATGGTCTAGCTCTGGTATCAAAATTCTGGGGGAATTGTATGATCATAATGGGCTCATGACATTTGAAAGATTGAAGATCTTATATATACTTCCAGAAAGCATGCGGTTTAAGTACTTTCAGATCCGAGAATATTTTATACCCTCTCGGAATCTCATAAATATTTTGTATTCTGATATATGGAATTGCCCTATGCTCTAAATTATAAATCACTGATTAGTACTGGGTATAAAAGCTTCAATACTTACAAAGAGGATGATTGTGTCAGATTAGCTGAACGCTGGAGTCAAAGAATGGGGATTTATAACACAGCTACCATCTCGTTGGCTCTCAGCAGTATCAGCAGGTCTGTACATTCATCCAACTTATGGCTTCAGCAGTATAGAACAATATGTTCATTATATTATACACCTGAAAGGATAGCAAAATGGTCTTCTAATAACCCTGCTATCAACCGGACAAAGTGCCTAAAATGCGACTTACTGGCAGCTAATCTAAAACATATGTTTTTCCCCTGTCCTGAGGTAACAGAGTTTGGGCAGAGGATCACTCAAATTCTGTCCCAGAAACTTGGGAGACCAATATTATTTACAGTATTAGATGTAGTGAAGGGTGGGGGGGCAGAATGAGAACTCTAGCCAGAAAGACCTATTCACCATCTTATTGGCATGTGCTACACTGACAATAGCTCAACTAACTAACTGTTGTAATCCACCAAACCGTCATTTGGCATTTACCACCATGACAGGGGTTCCTGTCTGACATCATAGCTGAGCCAGCAAGGCCAGTCTTGAGGTGTATCCAACCAAGTCATCTCCAAAGGAATAACTTTGTGATGAGAGTGATGGAGCAGGATCTTGTGAAAGAAATGTGTTCAATCGAACACCCCTATAATACGTACTAACTGTAAGTAGTGATAGAACAAATAATCTGCACATTTACACTACACACACGGAAGCTTGCTTTGCAATATGCAGAAACTAACACTGAATAAAACGTAAATAAGCGGAAATGTAATAATCCTATGTTTAGAATGAATTAGGAAGGTGTGCAAGGCAAGGCTGAATGTGTACTTAGTAAAATGCATGGTGTGTGTTGCTTTCAACTGATAAATAATGCTGCTTTTCTTCTTATTCTATGCTAGGCAAACATATAATATGTAAATTTAAGGGGAGTGGTAAACAGTGATAATATAAATACATGTTTGTTTTCTGTTTTTTAGTGATGGATGAGTCCTCCATTTTATTAAAGTTGTCAACATGGCGAGAGGGGGTCTAGGAGCGAGCAAGACTCACGTGACCGAATACCTGAAAACGCTGAGCAGAGCAGAAAAGGCTTGACCTGGTTGTAGGGCAGAACATTGAAAGCTTGCCAACAGTCAATATGAACGTGGCAACGGCACATGAAGTCGATGGATGTTATGAATTGTCAATAAAATTATGTTATGTTTGATACATGTGTATTTATGAGAGAGAGCTGTATTCATGACTGTATAAAAATATTTAGAACATCTGTGTAGTCAAAAGTAGATGATTTTATAGTGGGGTGACATCCCACCCCTAGAACCCAATCAATCCCTTAGCTAGGAAATGTGACTTTAGGGTGTAAGTATAGGTGCTTTAGGGGTGGGGTTTTTACGCTTAGGCTGAAGGTGTCTGAGAGGGAGCTGCATTGCTGTTCGTCGGTTTGCAGAGAGGCCTAGCTGTTTCTTGTCCTGTCCCATTTTCAGACTCTTGAATCTCTTGAATCTTTGATCCCTGACTCTCTTTCAGGGGTCCCACACTGCTGCCTGGGCCCGGGTGGTGGTTTTTCCTAACAGATCCCACGGGTTAGTATTTGCACCAAACTAAGCATTGCTAGATTAATTTGCAGATGTATTTGTCTTTGAATCATTTGTCCCTCCATCTATCCTCTCTGGGATGTTGATCTAAATCGATATATTTTGCCTGTACCTAATGTCTCTTCATTGATCCACTCTTTGCAATTTAATGCTGATGAATGATTCTGTTTTTGCTCTGCTAGATTTAAGTTCTCTCTCATGAGGTTTCCAGTATTTTAAATTATAAATGTATTTGCATTGATCATTTATTATTATTAGGTGTCATTTTAGTCTGTTTCTGCCAGCGCCAGGATGCCTGTTAGGTGATTGTGTGCTTTATAAGTCTTATAAATAAATACATAAATAAATACATAAATAAATAGATAAACAATTTTAAATCTCACGGAGGGTCTGCGGTTATTTAGCTAAGTTTATGATTACAATCTATATTACCATTGCCATCAACTCTTCAACTACTTGTTTCATCGGGCTGGAAGATTGAAAGTTGATTCACCTATCAATAAGTAGCAGTACAGGATATCTCAAATATACATTAAAAAATAATAGTGAAATAAGTAATTTTTCATAAACTCGACCCCAGCGCATCAGAGATTTGGGTGAATGAGTATGGGCCAAAGTATTTGTGATGTTGTTGAGTATTGATCCCTGATACATTTTTGGGGCTTGCGCTGGATCATGAGCGAAGTGCAACTTTTGTAGAGGGTGAGGGTGACTACTGGACAATCCCTAAACAAGGAGGTAAAAGTTCCCTCCCCCTTTTTTAGTATATCCTGATTGCCTAACAGCAAACTATCCCACCGTGCACTATTAGTGAAATGCAACATGACACGCCCTTCTTTTCCGTGAGGAGGCTGGTGGCCCAGCTAGGAGTGTGTATATAAAATCTAGTTGTTAGTCAGTTCAGTATATTTCAGATGCAACCCATTAAACATACGAAATTATGAAAATGACATATAACATTTAGAAACAGCATCACAAATATGAAGACAAATAAACTAGGGCCCGATTCACTGAACTGACTTAAGACAAAATCCTAAACTTACTACCATTTTGGTATTCCCAGAAAGCACTTACTCATTTTGGTATTCACAGAAGGCACTTACTCATCAATGAGTAAGTGCCTTCTGTGAAAACTAAAATCTAGTTCACAGTCTTAGCCTTGATTCTATGCCACAATAGTAACTGTTTTTTATTTAAGGAGATCCAATTAATCCAGTTGATGCATGACTCATGTTGGCCATGTCAATAAAAGCTGGCCTTATTTTGCTATCTATTTTCTGCTCTATTTCTACCCATCACTATTTTCTCAGGCCTCCTGCTCTGATACCAGCATTAAATCACTTCTCTTGGGTGATTGTTTTCTCCATGTGAAATTAACTTGAAAGGACTCTGTGTAAGCTGCCTGTTTAACCCCTTGCATGCGCGGCGAATTGTTTAGCTGTGCGGCCGTTTTGAAGAGTGGGCGGGATCATGACGGCCCCCAGCCGTCATCAGCACACGCCCACCATGATGCATGATGGCCGGGGGCCATCATCAGCATGAAAGGGGTTAAAACAGATCCCCTTATTTTGGGCATCCTTGGGCTAATCATGCAATAATGGTAACTGATATTGCCATTTTGTGCATATTGTTGTATCTTAAGACAGGTAGCTGGGAAGAGTTTTGTAGGTTTATTTATTAGCCTCTGATTCAGGATATTAAATATGTACAAAAATCTAATAGTATGATGTTCCTTAGAATCCAGTCCTTACTCCAGCCCCACCAGGAGCAGCCTGCCTGCTGCTCAGCCCATCTCAAACTGTCACCACTCATCCACACAAGAAACCAAGGATTCCACGCATCACAGACACACCAACATTTTAATGCCAACTCTCACACTGGCTGAGCAACAGGAAGACAGCTAGGCTGGGTAACATGCATAAACACTAAGAGTATATAACACATATGATCTATCTAATTGTGGTCATCTATTACATAATTGTGGCTATCCTTGGAATAATAATGTCCATGACTGATATAACGCAGTGTTTCTTGGTTTTATGGTGGGCAGCCATTACACAATTCTGGCCCTGACATAATGATAGGCATCCTTGGCATGATGGAAGCATCTTTGGCATAATGGTGCACATCCTTCACATGTGATGGTAATGCCTGGGCAGGTAGAGCAAAATCTGTCATTGTGATGCATTTTTACTAGGGACATCACAAGCTGATATTTACGGTCCATGCTTGAAAAGTGATTTTTGAGCCAAAGGTTTTTTAGAGAAACAGAATTTGTTTGCGTGCATTAACCGAACATGAAAAGTGCAATATGTACATTGAGAATCTGACATATTGATGTTTCAAAACATAATTATTAAAAATGCAAAACGTAATTAAAGCTGCTCTTTGAGTAGTAGTCAAACTAATTTGAGAAGATTTATTGCTGTTAGTGTATCCTTTGTGCCAGTAGATGCTTTCTTCTTTGGCCTTTATTTCATTAGCTCTGTGGAGACATTTAATATTGATCAAGCTATTCAGAACATGGCTGTTAGTAACCCAGTGTTATGCATTGGAGTGGTTGATGTTCTACTACAATATCACGTTTTATATGCTATCCACCTAAAATGTTGTATCCATAAAAATTGAGTACCACAATATCATGAAGGCAACTATTTTAGAAAAGTTCACTTATATGCATGTTCTCAATTCCATTTCAATTTACTATGAAGCTATATGTATCTTTAGGGTACATAGATGTAGAGTTAAAAACAGTCAATCTATACTTACATATATACAGTATTGTATTATATTGTATCTGTCAATATTCGAGTAATGATATTGTCACTGACAATACTTTGTCAATAACATCCATCCAGGTGGTCACTACTAGTAATCCTGTACGGTGTGATCATTTTTGTGTTTGAATTTGATAGGGTCACTACTGCAATAATGGCCAAAGTTATTAGTAACTCATTAATATTTGAACTGATGAAAATGCAGCACTCATTACAGAAAAGGTTGGAGACATGTGGTTTATTCAATGTTGTATGGTGGGCTAGGATACTGTCCACAAATACCATCCCTAGAGAATGCTGTTTTCCTTCTATAATGTGAGAGTCAAACATGATATGCTCTATTTGGTATTACATTTAACCTTCAATTTCACACTTATTGTATCATTGAAAGACTAAAGTTAAATCATCACACTATATTATATAACATATTTCTCTAAATTGTTAGTACATCTGTCACAATCCATTCTGTGTATTATTCATTCTTTCCCCCAATATGTTTACATTTTCTGCTTGCATCGTGGCACCCTCTTCATTTGCAGTATTTGCCCAGCTTGCAGAGGGATCTGCCCTGCTCTCCGTGTGGGGCGGAGACATCTATTCCCAGGGCAGACATCTCTGAATACTACTTTCAAAAAAGAAATTACATACAGGAAGATGACCATTTTCTGGTAATTCCGAGCCATCCTTTCAACACAATAGCACGTACGCCATCCTGCTTGTCCTTTGCTAACCAAAACCGCCAATATGAGTTTGTGACAAGATGAGAGTGCCCTTAGTTTTTACTTACGAAGAACAGAAAATTATTTGCAATGGGGTTTTCAAAATTCACCCACATCTCTGTGGGATTCCAGGCACATGATGGGCATTGCAGCACAAGTCCAGATGTGTCGGGGTATCGGCATGAGTGGCAGTGCAGTTGGTATCCACACATGAAGAATGACGGATTGCCTCAAGCGCTGGAAGGACTTTTGAAAATTGGCCAGGAGTTAGGCCCAGTCCATTCTAGGTGTGCTATCCTAGGTATGAGACTACTGCACTGAAAGGTCTTCGCAAAATCCAGACTGATCCTCTCTGCTCAGCTGGAAGCATTTGAGCAGCAGAGAGGCAGTGAAGATAACATGTAAATTAACTTAAGTGAGTTTGTGTTGTGGGATTGTGGTCGAGTCATCTCTCCCTTCTAACGTTTGGTTTTAATTATTATGTTGTAAGTAAAAAGTGGTGTTCTGTTTTATTTCCTAATACTTTTTTTAAAAAAGTGTTTAATTGTGTAATTCATGTGTGCAACTTTAATCAACTTAACTTAGCAAAATAGCAAAATAGAAATGTTTCAAGAGCTTCAAATTTAGTGTCCATATTAGATACCCTTACAGAGTTTTAACCTTGACCTACGTAACATTTCAAAATTGCTAATATATGTGTATGCATGACTGACATTATGTAAGTTTTACTTTCTATGCTACATGCTATGATATATTTTTTTATAAAACCATTAAACACCCACAACATATTTGCTAGCTTAACAGTACCACATTACTGTGATAGGTAGAATCTAAAGGATAACTTTCATATTTACCATTGTTTCTCACAATTGTTTCATACGTCGAAGTTTATAATATGAAAAAAGATGTTTTGCATCGAAGGACTGTTTTTTACATGCCTGAATTCTTTGAAAAAATAGACAAAGTAATGTTTCAAACTTAATGAAAGTCAATACAAAGTTAATCTTTCTCATACTTTTTGAAGTAATATCACTAAAAAGTATGTATATCTACATGTGAACTAAAGAACATATATATGCACACAAATTGTTTTTTTTTGTTCCCCTTCCTCTCCAGTAGACACAGCTGGCCAACCACTATCTCAGCAGGACTTGGAGCTACCTCCAGGTCCTTGACTGCAAGGCTGGCTCAAGAGCTATCAACTGCCAGCAAGGAGGAAGGGCCAACATACAGCAGCAGGAGTGCACCCACCCAGAGATAGGCACATTGCATCACCAAAGGACTTTCACTCAAAGAAGAGGAGATTAGGGAGTAGTACGGAGAGATTTAGGAAGGGTTAGATAGCTCCCGCACTCCCTGTTGGAGAAACCTGCTCTAACTCTTGCACAATAATGTTCAAACATTGTATGATCCTACTCTTTATATTGACAAACCTATTGAAATGGATTTGTAGCAACACCATTTCGAATGCTCGATTATGTGACAGATATTGTGAGACTTTTGAATTCTTTTCTGCTACAGAAGAAAATGTAATGTCTAAATGCATACATATATTTGGTGAGAAAAATACTGAATGCAACAAATTTAAAAGTCGACTGGAATTATCTTTGTGTGAAAATAAATGAAGAATGTTTTTTTGTTTAATCAAAATAGCATTCTAGAAAAAGCAGTACGCATTCTACTTGGAACACAGTGCACCGTTTCGTGTGGTAGAGCTGCATTTGAAAAGGTATTATTTATGCTTGAAAACTATCTTCAAAATGCAAAACATTACCAAGAATGAACTTGAATGAATACACCATGTTTATTGTACGCAATAGAAGCCATATTGAGCAGAGATTACAGATAAAGTGTTATAATACGAGGTGCATCTCAACCATGATGTACGTTTTTTCTTAAAACAAAAAATGCTAATTAAATGCAAACTTTGTTCAAAAATCTGCATGGGTTCAATATACAAACATCCAAAATGTCAGTATGTGCCCCCTATTTAGTGATGATCGCACTATACCTCAATTGTGATTGTGAACAAGAGATCCTATATATAAGATATAATAAATTAGGTTCAATGAAATACCAAAAGGGCATACTTTGCGTATAGAGGTGATCAGGTGAGGAATGCTAATATGTTGCCACCAAATCTAAATTACATTGATGCAGTGCACATTGATATTAACACTTTCAAATGCACAGGCAGGTATTAAAAATGGGCTTAAGAGCAGTGTATGGCAAATGATTGTTTTAGTGTATTCATTTAGTTAGGAGCAAAATTATCAAACCTTCACTCAGCACATCGCAGCAAGCCACCTTGGTGCACTATGCTGCTTTAAAGGGAAAGAGCCGGAATGCACCTCATTTAGCATTATACTGTGCATTCCTGCACTTTCCTTGCACTGGCACCCTTTTGACTGCCTAGTGGCAAGGCAGGCATCCTTTTGCCATAGTGCATGGGTGCCTGCGTTGTAGGCAGTATTGTTTTTGTGCAGAAAGGGGCACCTTCCTGCACAAAAAACGTCCTTAGATGCATTTCAATGTAATGCTTCCTAGGGCACATTAACACAACGCAGCAGTTTCTGCTGCGTTAAGTTACTCTAGATTTATCAAGCCACGCAGGGCCATGCCAGGTGACCTTGCATAGCTTGATAAATCTTACTTTAGTGTTGTGTCGCCCTTGTGCCTCTCCTGTATGATGCAAGGGTGATGGAACACATTGATAAACATGCCCATTAGTTCCTTTCATATATTTTGCCTCTGCTCTTTGGGTATGACCATGCTATATTCATGTGCAGCCATGAACAATCACATTGGCCTAACACTTAGAGAGACATATTTGGGGGGATATAAGGTTTCTGGAAGCTGGTGAAGGAACAAATAAATATACATACCATTTCAGATTTGAAAAATTGGTCTTGGAGCTGTCTTCGAGTGAGCACTTTGATATCAAGAACTAGCCAAAATATATCTTGAATACATGTGATTTGTAAGCTACTAAAAGGAGGACTGGATTCTTAATTGTATGAGGAGAAAGTTCAATACACAGGATGCTTTGCTTGTGATGTACTTTTTCAGGTAGTACGACATTCTAGTATGAGGTTTGTTCAGGATTCAATCAGTCTGTATATGTTTGGACATCATTATGAGCTGCCTGGAACAGTTTAGCTCTCTGGGCCCCTACAGGTGGCCGGGTTTTGTAGACCTATTAGATGTGGATCAGAAAATATTGGTACCAGAATTAAGTTTCCATTCCAAACCTGGTGAAACTGCAGGTCTTGAGAGGAAAAGGGGTGCAGCAAGTGACACAGCCAGTGCCTCGCACTCCCCCTTCCTGAACCACACAAAGAGAAATCGACACATGTCTATCTGTCATATCTCCAACCATTGTTCAAAACTGTTAAAAAGGCAAATAAAAAACACAGTAAAAATGACCCTCCAATTTATAAAAAAGAGAAAAATTTACCAAAATGACGAAAATCCATTAAGGGGTACAGGAGATATACATTTGTAAAGATTCTAGCGACATAGCATTAACAATGATAGTCTATAGTCATAACTGTACGGGACCTAGACATGATTTCAGGTTGACAGTGATGGAACATGGGATGGATACATTAAGTAAGTATGTCCTTATCAGAGATTTTACCTTGTGACTTTGTCTCTGGCATGGAAGTTAAAATCCTCCAGCAGAACAATGTTGCGGCTGTGTCCAAGATAGTACTATCAAAGCCAGATGGTCATTGCTAGGGTCCTGCTGAAGCCATTAATTTGGGTGAGAAAAGCTCTGAGTGGGAAAGTTACAGTTTTGTGCTTTTGTCCGATCTTGATTTCTACATGCATACTAAGGAGCCCTTACGGAGGCAAAGTATCTTCCCCGCTCACGTTGTCCACCTACCCAATTTAGAAGCTAGCAGGCCATGGTTTGATGATGGAGTAAACTATTCCATCTCTGCTGTGTTTAAATCCCTCCTACTATAGCCCTTTTTGGGATATTCTTTTTTTGAAAAAAAAAAACAGCTACGTTTGCTGTACAGCTCTGTCATGGTAACAGAGCCATATAGCAAACTTACATTGATTGCTACTGCGCTTCCTGTCTATGATTGAAATGTCCACTGATGAAGCAGACATTTCAAAATGTGGCCAGTGCCACTTCCACCAGGGCAATGGAGTAAATTACTTCTTTCCCCGGGCAGGGAGTGAGTTGTCGGCCAAATGCTAAATCAGGCCCTTAGTCTTTATTTTGGAGCTCAACATCCTCGAGTCGAGCAAGCTTATGGATATATAAAACAATGAGTTTCATGAGGCAAGACTTCTTCTCCCTGAAGGCTTTCTGAAACAGATTTTCTGCTGCAGAGAAGCTCCAAGTGGGAGAACCCTGTTTCTATATTCAAGCAAAGTTGTAACTTGACCAGATCGTCTCGGGTAGTTGATACTCACCCTTCTGCAGCTAATTGTCAGAATTTATTATAATTCTCAACATTTTCAGAGATAACAGGAGAAGCTCAGTTAGGCATAGCTAATGGTCCAAGGCTTTTTCTTTCTCCTGGGTACAAGTAAGATCAGTTATGTTATGTTATGTTATTAACTCTTTTATAGCCATGAATCACCCTGGGGCATCTCAGCTCTGCCTAGAGAAACTTCACTGATAGCGGGAGCTAAGCTATGGTGCTCTAATACAGGAAGGCTTTTAGGTGTTTCTTGAAGGTTTCATATTCAGGGATGTCCCACAGGGCCTTAAGCAGGCTGTTCCAGTACTTGAGCGCCAGATAGGAAAAGGCCTTGCCTTGTGTACGTTTAAGACAAATGCGAGGGATATGGAGCAGCTGCAGGGATCCTGATCTCAGATGACGGCCTGGAATGTATTTTTTCAATTTCTTTTGTAGATAAAGCCGCCTCGGCCATTTACCGCGTTAAATGACATACAGCAAATTTTGAAGATGGGTCTTTTTTTTACCGGTAGCCAGTGCAAGGCTTTTAACAATGGCAGAGACGGAGAGCCTGCAGGCAGATTTAAGATCATTCTGGCAGCGGTATTTTGGGTGATCTGTAACTTATTTAATAGTGTCACACCCACCTCGGCCAGTAGGGCATTTCCGTAGTCCAAACGCTGATCACAATCGCTTGGACCAACGTTCTATGATAGTCGGTCGGTATATTCGGGAGGATTTTGCGAAGTAATCGAAGACTATAATAGCGAGAGCTGGTGGTAGCTGCTATATGGTCCTGCATTGATAGAGATCGATCCAGCTTTACGTCCAGGTTTTTGACACTCTGCTTAGGGACATGGGGGACACCCAGCTGTGAAGGCCACCACTCATTGGACAAAACTGCCAAAGCATTTCCCAGTAACATGACTTCCGTTTTACCAAGGTTCAACTGGAGACAGTTGTTAGTCATCCAGTTGGATATTGCAAATATACCCTTGGAAAAACAGAGCTAGTCAGATTCTGGATTAGGGCCAATGGTAAACAGCAGCTGGGTGTCGTCGACATATGAATTTTTTTTTAAACCCAAGGCTTCTACTGCCTTAGCAAACGGAGCCATATAAATGTTAAAAAGGGTTGGGCTAAGGCAGGAGCCCTTAGGAACACCCTTGTCCAACAGTGTTTTATCAGAATGGAAAGGGCCCAAGATGACTGTTTGGGATCTATCTGCAGAAAGTTCTATAGCCATTTAAGGGCTAGACCCTGGATGCCACAGGAAGTTAACCTCTCATCGAGCCTCGTATGAGAGATGGTATCAAAGGCTGCAGAGAGGTCCAGAAGAATCAGTATAGCTGATCCCCCGCATCTATAGTCATCCTCAGGGAGTCCGTCACGGCTAATAAAGCAGTCTCTGTACTGAGACATGGGAGGAACCCTGATTGCGAGGGGTCCAAGATGGTATTGGTTTCAAGGTAACTACTCAATTGCCTATTAATAATGCTTTCTAGCGTTTTGGCCAGTAATGGAAGCAGGGAAATGGGGCGGTAATTGGCAAGATCTTTTGGGTTTGCCAAGGGTTTCTTAATAATAGGACGTACAAACGGTTCCTTACAGGCTATGGGAATGATACCAGATTGGATAGAATGATTGAACATTTTTTGAATGGCCGGGGGATAACTGTGGGTCAAGAGAGCCATGATTTTGGGTGGGCAAAGGTCTATAGGAGAACATGATTTAGCCGAACATAATGCTTTAGTAATCTCTTCAAGTGAGGCAGGTGCAAAATGATCAAGAGCGCAGTCTGCCATGTTTATGGGTCCTTCAGGGCAGGCCAGGGGTCGCAGATGTGTCATGGCTAATGTTGGAAAATTAGAATAGATGGTTGTGATTTTTTCCTGAAAGAAGACAGCTAGGGAATTGCAAAATTCTTGGGATTCTACGGGCGTTTGTTTACATACTTGGGGTGATGCAAAGTCTCTGACAATGTCAAAGAGAGCTTTAGAGGAGTTGCTGGAACTCTCAATTTGACTTAGAATATACAGGCGTCTCGCTGACTTTAGGTTACGGTGGTAACTAGCTTGTTTCTACACCGGTATGTTCTGGGAGGACTTGCTCACTCACCAACGTCTCTCTAGTTGTTTTCAGGAAGATTTTTCCTGCCTTAATTCTGTGGAGTACCATTGTGCTGAGGTTCGGTTAGGGACTGATCCAGAATTGGTTTTTATTGGGATTGTCAAATCTAAGGCTTTCACGAAAGCCTTATTAAGAGGGGCCAACATATGTGATACATCTTGTTCGTTTGTGTGTGATTCCACAAGGAACACTTTTGTCAAAAACCTCTGACGTGAGATTGTGCCATGGTCTACGGGCTGATTGTTTCCTGCCCGCAGTGTGATTTAATGATTTAGGGCAAAGGCTGGGGAAGGAAAACTTTATCATAGAGCAGCGGGTCCAAGTGAGGGGCCACATAGAGTCACATGTCAGATGGTCAATATTGGAAAAGATCAGGTCCAAAGTGTGACCCGCCAAATGTGTTGGGCCGTTAACTCTTTGGGTAAGGCCTATCTGCTCCAGACCGGAGAGGAGTTTGTTTGCCTCCTGTGTTGTATGTGATTCGCAGTGAAAATTAAAATCGCCCAGCATCAGAAATGTATTTGTCGCGAGGACATGTATGGCTATATAATCTACTAATTTATCCGTGAAATCGGCTCTAGGACCAGGGGGCCTGTAAACTAGGGCTCCATAGGGCACCTAGACTCTAATCTCTATGTTGTTTAAGATGTAAGAATACCACACATCATTGAATTATATTAGATGACGATATTATAGATTTTTCTTTGGATTATATATATTTATCTGAAGAGGAGAGACCCAGGTGCGAGTACCCATACACTTTCCTACATCATCCATGGTATTGGCGACAGAAGTCTGATACAGGCACCCACAGTGCAGATTAATTGAACAGTATCATGTACATATAATGACTAGCATCTATAGGAACCTTGCTTATCTTGCCATATGGTTTATTATATCTTAGCATATATAGAAAGAACACATATGGTGAAGGAAGTGTAACCACCATACCTGACATTTATAAGATCGAGAGTATCAAGTATAATTCATCTGTTAAGATATGGACACTGGATACTAATAACACTCCTGGGCCCAACAGGTACGTAGCATCTGATATGACGACCTTTTATATATACATCCTAGAAGTACAAATGCATTACAATAGGTCTGTGTATTCTTTTCTATTTAAGGTGTTAAATTTATAATAAGGCGTAGAGTGCAGTATCAATAGAAATCTTTCATGCATTGAAATCAAGATCAACCGCCTCAGAATCGCCCACATGAGTAGAACATCAGAGTTAATATACAGGTATTGATCTATATACTACTATGCGTACCGTATTCAGACAGTTAATCACTCCTTGTTCATCAGTATGAGTAACCAAATACATTTTGAACCGACATTGATGCTTGTAGATGGTAAAGTTGGTCCATAGTCTGAAGTTAGGCAACAATTGATGTTGCTGCCCCAGACTCAAACATGGGTACGTGTGGATGTCGGACGCGCTCGCTTTGACATATACATGGAACCATGGAACATTGGTCACTTGATATTAGATCCAACAGGTATTGGCACTTGACAAGGCCCCTTAGTTAGTGTAGAGCCATTTATGAGAAGTGTTCAAGTATATGTTTTGTAATATTTGTAAATAGGTCATTAAATGTGTGCAAATTGTAGAAATGTGTATATAGGTTGACATTGTATATATAAAATGTAAATTAATTGTAAATATAGTGGTTAGTTGTATAGCACCAATTGAAAATGAATTGAGAGAAATAATTATCTATTTATTTGAAGTAGCAAGTTTAAGTTTACATGTAAAAAAGAGTCTTTTCCACCCTGTTTTCTAGATGTCCCTTAGGTAAAATTAGTAATTGTAATTTTGTGTAAATCTTCAAAACGTTATTACTTTAGAAATATTAATGTTTATATTTTCTTGTCTCATAGTTATTATATATTTCTATACAGAATTCCTGAGGCACACGCCGAAACGCGTTGGCATTGGATATAATCAATTCTGTATATAATCAACGTAACTGTAATCCAACTTTTGTATTTTCGTCTATTCATCTGATGAAATGATGTATATATCAAATTGAATGAAAATTGAAAATTGATTACATATACATATGAGACTGAGTATCAAACTAAAGATAGAATTACAAGTTGAAAATCTTTTTTATAAAAAGAAGAGAAAAGATATATACAAAATATAATTTAATAAAAATAATAATTTTTCAAATAACACATTGTCGTCCAATATATTCACAAGTGAACAACGGTTTGTTGGTCTGTTAGATACTTATGCACAGAACCCGGTGCTGTTCTCTTGTTTCAAAATAAGTATATTATTCCTTGCTAGGGTTTATCCGATAAGGCAGGGGCCCCGTAATCTTTATTAATACAACTTTCATAAAAGTTACATTAAAAAAATATTCATCATAAATTCATCTTCACCATCAAATTGGACTTTAAATACATTTTAAAAGGAGTGCCTGATTTATTTTTCTAGGTGTTATCAAACCTGAGATACAAAAATAATATTTTAATCTCTATTCTAGTTTTCTCGTTGGACCTGCTTTATTTTATCTATTAGTGCTTCCTGATGAAGCTAATTTAGTAACTATTTTAGGATGGCGCTGGCAGCTTGCCGGCGCCATCCTAAAATAGTTACAAGACAAAAATGCGAGTTTTGTCGAGGCTGGGCAGGTGTGCGTTCTCCCCATATCTATCGTCGAAAAGTAGCTATGATGCTTGATGGAGGCCTTTGCATTATTGACTTTCACGAGCTCAATCCCTGTGCAGTTCCTGTGACCACGAGCTTCTCTGATCCGTGCCTGTCCTTTTATACACACAAGAGGCATGTGAACTCGCATATAAGCCTCGCCCGCTTGGCCCTGCCCCTCACACTAGCGATGTGCACCGTTTTCCCGCCCGGCCTTTACCCACACAATCCGCAAAATCCGCAAATCCGCAAATTCGCAGATTTTGCGGATCGCAAATTCGCAAATTCGCAAATTCGCGAATTGCGAATTCGCAAAATTTGCCCATGCTTATTAAATATGTCAGTTAGGGATTAGACAATTTCTACATGCTTTAGGAGTCAGACACATACACTAGACACAGGACAGAAGATCGGCGATTCCATGCAAAAAGGGGCATTTTCCAGCAGCTATAATAAAGCTTAACAAAATCTCCAATTTATGTGTATCATCAAAGTTTATACCCATTGAACAGGATGATGACAATTGTGATACAGTCTGTGTCAGGCTGGTATCTCTATTTGACTCTTATGCAAAGCAGTTTGGTAGGTTAGATTGAGCTAAGGAAGGGGCACACGTACAGACACACAATACGGATTTTAGGTAGACATGAAAATAGTGAATCATGTCATGAATCTCATGGGTGTATTTAGGAAAAGGGCATATGTAGTTATACAAAATATATACTTATGGTTTACTGTTGTAAACATAAATTTGATCTCTGCAAATTGGAGTTATTTGTGATTCCCAATAACTTCATGGTTTTCCCTAAGCTATATGCACTGTCAAAAGTGTTTCTTTTATCCTGCAGAAAGTATTTGACCATACGCAGAATTATTTATTTCGGGAGCCCAAATAATGAACATGATTCCCATTCCCAATAACTGAAGCTTAATTGGATTTCAGAAGAATCAAAAATGTCCTATTATCCAAGGCAGAGACTTGTGCTGAGCTTGATGACACATGTTTTGTATTGTATTAAAAATATGTTGCAGTTAGTCAGAACCACATTCTTTTAGGTAACTTGGAGATGTGTCTATATCTGGAATTTCAGTTCATACGAGGCTTACTAAAACAATTTCTGATATTTATAGACAATAAAGCTTACAGTGATTTACAAAATGTTGATAATGTTCTTCTCCTGCCTTTATCATGCAGAGGATCACAGAATCTACTTCATAAAGATGAAAATGGACTTCTATACACTGCTTTTAACATGACCCTACTAAAACCTTACATAAGCTCGATCTCAACCGTTTCTGAAATATTTGTTGTAGGAAAGTGAGCTATTAGTTGGGAAAAATGCAAGTCCTTCAAATGTATTAAGGCTAAAATCTTTCATTGACTTGAAACCAAGTAACCCACTTGACTCTCTGAGGATAGCAAGGCAGAACAATACAAGGAATGTTCAAGGTATGTGGTGTGCATTACTGAGAGAGTAAACAGGCATGCAACAAACAACACTTAACAAATAATTCTCCAAGCCGAACTTTGTCTTATAAAAAGGAAAACATATTTTCTTATGCACAGTAGCATCCCTACATATTTTGTCCCTATCTTTTTTTCTGGCTATGGAACTCTGTGCACTTTACCCCTAACCAGGAGTAAACTGCCTGGGCTCCTACTTTAAACATTGTTAAATTGGTTAATTCCTGATTGACATATTTAACTTGTCTCTATACGGAATATTTATGAGATTTGTAAAGCAGCGCAGAACGTCAGGTTGCTGCGCTGCTTGACAGGAAAAGGGCAGGAATGGACTATACCTTAAAAAAAATATTTGCTGCACTTTCCCCAGTGCTAGTGCTGTTTTGGCTGCCTAGTGCCAACTCAGGCATCCTTGCACCTTGTTTCAAGGGGATCTGTGTTTCATATAAGATTGTTTTTTATGCAGGATGGGGCACCTTTCTGCGCGAAAACAATCATGAGAGGCATATTTCTCTATCTATGTGTGCTGTAGAGTACAGCACACATAAAAATAGGAATACATTTCTTCTTGTTAGGCCGCTTCTGGGAAGGCATAATGTTTTGGTGCATTCCCAAGTTTACAACTTCTGGTAAATCTGGGAATGCGTAAAAAACTATGGGAATTGCATGGGAACAAAAAAGCAGTGCCCATGGGACACCTCCTTTGCTCAAGATTTATGAAGTCACTCAGGGTCAGTCAATATGATCTTGAGTGACTTCATAAATCTAATTATTTAGTTGAGTTGTACATGTACCATTTCGCAGGGTGCAAGCACACCACAGCTGATGTCATAAATATGGCCCTAAGTTCATATTATGTGATGCGGAAAGTGCATCAACGGCCTGGAAGTAAAATGCCACTTGTTGGCTACGGAAACACAAGGAGATGATGGACGGAGCACTGCAACTTTACAGACACTCAACCCCAGCCTTTAGCTCACTTTGCCACCCCAGTTCAGACACAGCTATATGCAAATCAGTCTTGACCCTGTGCCTAATGGGAACAGTCGAGCCTGAACTGCCAAGCCATGTCTTCCTTGGACAGGAAACAAGCATCCTGGGACCGTGTCAGGCTAACAGCCCTCATCAGCCAGGCCAGCTTGAATCCAGTGGCAAAGTGAGCAAGGGACCCACGTCTGGGCATACCCTGCCATCTTAGGGCGAACAAAGCAAACGTAAGGAGATGATGGATAGAGAACTGAAACTTTTCGGACACTCACACACAGTCACAGGTCTGGGTTACATCCATCATCATTCTTTAGCTTACTTTGCCACCCCAGTTCAGACACAGCCATATGCAAATCAGTCTTGACCCTGTGCCTCATAGGAACAGTACAGCCCGAACTGCCAAGCCATGTCTTCCCTGGACCAGAAACAAGCCTCTTGGGACTGGTTTCGGGCTAACATCCATCATTAGCCATCGTAGCTTGAATCCAGTGGCAAAGTGAGCAAGAGACCCATGTCTTGGGCTAACAGCCATCATTAGCCAGCCGATGATGGACGGAGCACTGCAACTTTACAGACCCTCAACCCCAGCCTTTAGCTCACTTTGCCACCCCAGTTCAGACACAGCTATATGCAAATCAGTCTTGACCCTGTGCCTCATAGGAACAGTCCAGCACTGACTGCCAATCCATGTCTTCCTTGGACCAGAAACAAGCATCCTGGCACAGGTTTCAGGCTAACAGCCCTCATCAGCCATGCTAGATTTAATCCAGTGGCAAAGTGAGCAAGGGACCCACGTCAGGGCATACCCTGCCAACTTAGGGTGAACAAAGCAAACCCAAGGAGATGATGGACGGAGCGTTGAAACTTTTCAGACAGTCACCCCCAGTCACAGATCTGAGTTGAATCCATCATCGTTCTTTAGCCCACTTCACCACCCCAGTTCAGACACAGCCATATGCAAATCTGTCTTGACCCTGTACCTCATAGGAACAGTCTAGCCCAAACTACCAAGCCATGCCTTCCCTGGACCAGAAACAAGCATCTTGGGACTGCTTTCGGGCTAACAGCCATCATTAGCCAGCGTAGCTTGAATCCAGTGGCAAAGTGAGCAAGAGACCCATGTCTTGTGGACTAGACACTAAAATGGCAATGCAAACAGTACACAGGCCGACATTGTGTAGCCTGACAGCTGCAGTGTAAACTCTGACAAGTAGAGACCTCCCTTTTAAATATGAGGTAGTCAATCCAATGTAGGCCTTGTAATCAACAAGATGGGGCTCATGCTATTTAAAGGTGAAACATGAAGAAAATAAATATTACCATGCCCCTACAGTGACAGTGCCCACAAATCTATTTTCACTGTCTGTTGATAATAATAATGAAGTACAGCAGGAAGGGAACTGGCTATGCAAATAGGTAAACCACTAGTTTTCATAGGATTTACAAAACCAATTCAATTGCAAAGTTAGATTATTCATGAATAATGAGGGAAAGTAACCTTTGGAAAGTCCCTATAGCTTGCCTAGGGCTCCTCGAGGCTAATTTTCACTAATTCTCCGGCAACTCTCAGAATGTAATTGGCATGATATAGGTGTGAACAAGTAGTGAAATTCCTCCCAGGAGCTACACAATAGACTGACTTGAATGCATCGGAATCCTTTAATCTCAGCGGACAATTCAGGGCCGATTTATCAAGGTTTCATGCAACCTAAGGCAGCAAGACACCTTGCTGCACTGTAATGTATCGAAAGTAGAGGGCAGGAATGCTCTATACTTAAAATTATTTATTGCATTTTTGTCCTCTCCTTGCACTGGAGCACAATGTGCTGCCTTGTACGAACCATGCACCATTGAGCCATGGTGTAAGGCTGCCTGCATTGCAGGCAGGATTAGTTGTGTGCAGGAATGGGCAGCTTCTTCCACAAAAACAATCCTGAGAGGCCTTGTCCTCTTTCTATGTGCGCTGCAGAATGCAGCACATTTCGAATGAAAAAACACAGAGGAAAAATAAAGATATTTCTCCCTGATGCACCTGTGGTGAGACGAAGTACAATTCTGATGCATTCCCAGGTCTACCAGTGTTGGTAAATCAGGGAATGCATCAGAATACACGAGTGAATGTTTGGCTTCACCCACAATCCATTCATACAATGCCCCCACCATGCAGTGTAATGAAAGGCAGTGACTGGCTCTGCCTTGCGTTACACCAGATTTACTAAGCCACGCAGGGCCACACAGGATTGCCTTGTGTGGTTTGGTAAACCTGAATCAAGGTTCTGCGTTGCCCTGCATCACTTTGGGTGCAGCAAGATTGTCACAAAACTTTGTGAAACTTTGTCCAAGGGTGGTGGATGTGGGCATCATGTTTGAACAACAGTGTCACATCCTGCCTGGCTGGTTTGTCTGAAGTACATGTAAAACATCTGCACTCTGAAAGGATTCCAGCAGGATGAGAAAACAATTATTTTGTATCTCCTGTCTGGATACTAAGGGATTCTGCTTTGTTTCACTAGAGTTCTGTTTCCTGGATTGCTGTTGATCCAGGGCCTACAATAAACTATTTTTAGTGTTACATGTGAGAGGACATCAGCAATTTATTTATGAAACTCGTACACGGCCAGAGCTCCCAGAGTTTGAAATTATTGTGGCCAAAGACTTTTGCAATTGCAAATGGAATGTTGGGGCTGTTTCCTGTAATGCACATAGGAACTACTAAAAAAGTGGGTAGAGTTGTCTTGAGAACATTTACTCCAGTGGTTATGGATTGCCCGGGAGTTACCCACAGTCATTTGCTGGTGCAGGCATAAATGTGGCACCCCAAGGCACCTCCTCAAAACACTTTATGGACCTGTGAAATAACAGAAGAGGAATGGATATGCTGCCTGTGATCTAAGAGAAGCCCTGAATGACAGGTACTGCTCTCATTGTACCTCCAACAAAGAAATGGACACCGAGGATCCGTTGGTTCTCCTCATTTGTGGCTATAGAGACACAACTAGCTTAAAAAGGGCTTTATCTTAAAGTGTTCAGGTGACAAGTGGCAACTCTACTTAGAATGAACTTTGCTGCTGACCTCTGTCTGAGAGCCTCTAAGTGCCCTCCACCGAGGCCCTAAGGGCATCATAAGTGTGCTTCTGTGAATGTTTGAGACATAAAAGACATTTTAATGTTTTCCTTCACAGAAGTGACACAGTCCTTTTCAGAACTGGGACTTAGACATCTTTTCAAATGTTTTGACTTCCACACTTTTACCAGAACCAATTCACTTGTTGTATTTGACCAGGTTTCCATTAGAGTGAGCTTCAATAGACTAACATTGGTGTTGTGTGCCTTTTGGTACTATTTCTGCACAAAACTTAAAAAGTTCATATTTCTGGTGTCCCTTATTTTTCATTGGTCCTTTTGTTTGGTATCAATTTGTTTATTAAATTTAACTCTAATTTTCTAAATAGGTTTGGTATTTTTATTCCTTGAAGTATTGACTGTATTTCTCTCTTGATACTGTATAAATACTTTGCACATCATCCCAAATTAAGCCTGACTGCTCAGTGCCATAGATACCAAGGGGTGAACTCCGGTTAATTTAGCGACTTTGAGGCTTTGCCTTGCCATGAGTTGTGATCTTTCCTTGTGGTGGGCAGTCACTCACCCCAAAAACTTATCTAATTTCTTACATATACACACTACTCAGTGCTACATGCTAATTCACAAATGGTGGCATTCTCTATCACTTTGCTCCCCAGCAATCAGTGAACCCCAAGTATCACAATGCCACCCTACATAGACTGAAAACAATATAGTGGGATGCAGTAATTAAATGTCAGGTCTACTGATCACAGTGTCATCACAATCAAATACCAATACAGATATATATTCAAAATTCAAGGCAGCAATATTAAAACAGTGCAAGAAGGTACCACCTTTCAGAGACACTTAATGTATTATAAAATGAGCCTCCGTTTTTATTGTCATTGGTATTGAAGCCTTACAACACTAAATATGGTGCAGAGTGAGTATTTCTGCTACTTTTATAGGTACTGCTAAGGATTCTTGGGAGCCAACAATAAAAGGTCATTCCCCTGAGAGCCCTTAGAGTTAAAGTAACAGGTCCAGGAATGCTTTAAATACTATGAACTCCTGTGGGGATAGAGGGGGGCCCACAGTTTCTCCTGTGTAGCCACCAATGCTTTACAGAGGCTCCTGTATATCCTTTGTCCTCCTGGGTTCACTGTATGTATATTTTTCCTATCCTTTCCTAAAAGGCAAAGGAAAAGTAGTGTAACAAAAAGTCTTTGGGAACAGGAAAAAACAACTCAGCTGGGAACTTATTTCTCATTTTTCGAAATTCCCATTCAGGTTCATCTTGACCTGCCACCAAACCAGCATCCAACAAACCAGTCATTCAGTCAATATAACTTTATTTAGCAAAATCGCCATAAAAGTGCAGCACAGCATAATACAACCAATTCATTACATAATACAAAACATTATCAATTCAATAACTATTAGGTAAAATTCAAATCACTCTTTTTAAAATCCATTCACAAACTCATTAGAATAGAATGATCAACAAAGAGGCATTATGAATACTAATAGCATTCTCTGAAATGTAAAAAACCTTGTGGCAATAAAAACTTTAAACTGTGTT
This sequence comes from Lissotriton vulgaris, assembly GCF_964263255.1. NCBI lineage: Eukaryota > Metazoa > Chordata > Amphibia > Caudata > Salamandridae > Lissotriton > Lissotriton vulgaris. The sequence goes on from NC_141696.1 coordinate 314,695,320, forward strand.
GTCTTACATCCAGGACTAGATTTATGAAGGTTTTGCGTCCCCTTTGCACCAACCAAGAGGGCACAAGGTTGACGCAAACCCTAAGTGAGAATAATAAAGCAAAGCATGGCTGCTTTGGATGGCCCTGCATGGCTTGATAAATCTAAATTAAAACAAAGCAGGGAGGCGTTCAATAGCTGGAACGCGGGTGTTTCCATGCATCCACCCATGGATTTTGGTGCACTCGCAGATTTATCATTAGTTGTAGACCTGGGAGTGCATAAAAATGTTACTCCTCCCCAGGTGAGGCATAGCGAGGAGAAATGATTACTGGGGAAAACTTATGTGTAAAGCTATTGAAAATTATGGAAACCCAGCCGTACCTTCATCCGTCACTCAATAATTAGCCTTTCAAGAACACAAATTTCAATGGCCATCCATGCAGTCTGATCTCTCAAGGGGTCCTAATGGGTGATGACATTTGGGTATATCCAGTAGACCTATCAGTCAGGCAAGGGCCAGGGCAATGCCTTAAGCAGCAGGTGAATTCCACTGAAGCCAACCTAAGTGTTAATTTGTCAGACTTTGGACTAGTCACAGGATGGGCGGATCCTAAGTGGGCTTTCTATCTTAACAGAACCTAAAGGTCTCAAACTACATCACAACTGAAATGCTAAGAAGCACACACCATGATGAAGAACAAGCTGGAGATAAGATATTATTTATTCCATGGTGTAGCTTACGTAGCCCTTTTCACATAATGAACCGAAGGACTATATTGGAATTACTCAAAGAAATTCCATGTCTGGCAACATTGGTAAGCTCAGGCGCATAATCTTAATTTATTTACTCATCTCCCAAGCCGCATTCCAAAATTAAGCTACCATAGACACCCAGGCAAATAGCAAAACAGCATATAAAGTGTTGAAGGAAAAAGCTCTTTTTGAAAAATAGGGGATCAAAATCAGAAGTTACAGCCACCATGGGTATCCATCAATATTATTCCCAAGAAGCTTGGCCTCCCCTCTCCCAAGTAAATACCCCAGTGCTCGGCTGAAAGCAAGGAAGACAAGGAAGGCAAGGGCTAGTATCCACCTGCAACCTGCAAGGGGAACCTCCTCAGTACTAAGAGAAGCCAGGGGAAAAACTATGACACCACTAGACTCTGAGGATGCCAACCTGGGCCTGACTATATTTGCAGTGATTCTGTCTCAAAATGACTGGTCTTGGCTGCCAGTAATATTACAATGGACAATTGAAGGATGAATTTCAGCTACAAAAGCTATCTCAGTCTGTGATTGATCCTTAAAATATTTTCATGGAACATCGGGAGTAAGTCTAAAAACTGCGGACCTGGATAGTTTAAATTATTGGAAAACATTTCATATATTCATGCTTCAAGAAACATGGACTTCATGATCAATTCTGCTACCTGGGTGCCTTGCACATTATAAACAAGCTCTAAAGGCATCAGTATTTGGACACCCGATGGGGATCCTTGAGATTTATATCTCTACTTCAATAAGCTGTTAAAGTCATATCTACCGATAATCAATGCCTATTGATTCTAGAAGAACAGAATTGGATTCCTGAGTTGAATATCATTTTCATCTTCATGAATGCCTATGTTCACCCCAAAGCAAAAAGAAAGAAAGAAACAACAAAAGCAGTGGAGGGAACAATCTTAGCTAAAAGGAGCTTGTTAAAAAGGAGCTCACAACTTAAAATATCTAAAGTGAATTTAATATGAACCTAATTGGCAAAGATTTCCACACATAAAATAATATTTGGAATATTCCTGCCCAGTTGCTGAACATGAAGCAAAGAGAAAAAAGTGGAGCAGCCTTTGTGGGGAAGCCAGAATTGGTAGGTTTGAAAACACTAAAAGGCAAACTGCCATGGGAAGCTCCAACATTCAATTGGCACTAGATCATAAAATGGTGATACTGTTGTAGCATTATTAGGCCCATATATTTTTCCCTTTTTTAGTTATGCTGGTTTCTTGGTCAACTGATGGACCTTGTTTGTGCCAAGAGGGGTCGGATATAAATGGTCAAAACAGCTATCCTATGTGGACCAGGAACTCGATAACAGGATTACAAACTAGATATCAAATTATTGTAAGTTATTTTTAAAACAATGCTATAAAGGTATAGAATTATCACTGCAAATTCAAATCTCCAAAGAAATTTAGGCAAGTCAAAATCTTACACAACAGAAACTCAGTTAAAGCTAAACAAACTAATAGCATTAGTATTTGTTGCTCCGAGAGCTCTGTAATCGTATCTCCCCTGATCATTGTTAAGCCCAAATAAAGAAGGCACATTCAATTGGATAGAAATTAATCACGATATGGTAATATTATTCTGGTTTATCAATAATTGAAAGAAAGACAAATCCATTAATACATTTGCATCAGGTTATAAGACAATTTGGTTAAATTCTAATGCTATACCAAAGCTCAAGAGTTCAGGAAGGGACATGAAATATGCCAGTTCAAGCAGTCTCCCAAGAAGGAAGGGGCCACTAGGCTCATATGGTATACACATCATTTCAGGATGAAGCCAGATGAGTCTGCATCAGGCAAGTCAAGCTTGCCAGGAAAATGCTGCAAATTCTCCACCACATAATCAGTTCATGTCAGCAGAACTCAGAAAGTAAAGAAATAGCCAGCAGCCCATCCATCACCATCCAGCACAACTGTCAGTTGAATCAGGCAATATTATATTCTTAAAATTTCTGAGGCGACACTTCCTGGAATCACCTCATCTAACTAGACCACTCAGTTCATTGGCCAGTTCGCATATGATGAGTGTCAGGCGACATAAAGAAGATACAAAATATAGAGAAATAGGGGGGTCAATTACGCAGTCCTATATGTGAAAGATCAGAACTATGCTCTTTTAGCAGGAGCACATAAGCAAGTTCAAGAGGACAGTTTCCCAGGCAGGTTTTCTAGACTGTAGCAGAAAATGTACAACAGTATCTTGTACTGTACATGATAACTTCAGGAAAGAAAATTCTGTTTCAAGTGTTTGAGTCAGGTGGTAATTTAACTTGCTCAACCCGTGCACATGTGCAAATGTGTTTGTGCACTTTTTAACCTGTAACCAACCCAAAATCCATTACCCCAGCTGAATATATACTGTTACTATGCATGCAAATACATTGACTGCGTTGTTACCATGCATACAATTACATCGCAAGTCATTACTACGACTTGGTGTAGAGGGCACGCTGGACTTAAGAATAGTATTATTTACTATTCCTACTCTAGTTTGTGCAACAGCAGGGAAGGTGTTGGATTCAAAATCCAATACCAGGGCGCCCCCTACAGCAAGTCGTTGTAATGACTTGTGATGTAATTGTATGCGTGGTAACAACGCGGTCGTTGTAAAGACCGCATTGCAATTGTACCACGCTCTGGAGACAGCTTTGTAAACGCTGTTTCCCACCGCAGCTGTGCAGTAGTAGACCTTGTTTTAAAAGGCAGATGTTAGATACAATTCTTTTGACAGAGCTTAAAATGAGTGCGACTCACTCACAGCAGAAATTCAAAAAAGCACAAACAACCCTACAAAAATATTTGGGATATACAGCTCAGAACCTATTTCCTCACAGTGGTATAGTTAGATAGATAGATTAAACGTCACTACAAACTTAGATATCCTTGTGAAATTCACTGGCCAGTTTAAAGTGAAAGTTATGTTTTTAATGTTTAATAGCAGTAGGTTTCTGGTGTTGCATTTCAGAAAAAAAGGCATTTTTTAAGGTGTATTTTAACCTTTTATTTAACTGCCTTCACTACATCTTTAAGACGTTTCCTTACTGTTGGGGCACCTTTTTTATACCAACTAAGATTTCTGTTGCTACAAGGTATTATAATCATAGATGATAGCTCCACAAGCCATCTGGTACCACAAAAGCATTCTTTATTTAAACACAAATTGGTGCCCTATATATGTTCTTCAACATGGGGTATCTATCCCCCTTTTTCATTCAATGAATAAACAATTTAGAAACAAGATAAACCTATGAAGTGCCAAACTTGATTAGGTTCATGTAATAAAAATCACTAATTTTCCTTTTTTTATTTTAGACTTAAGAATGAGAATAAAAAATTGCATTAACTAGTGCAAGAGAGGGCAAAACCAAAGCAAATGGTTTAACTGAAGTAATCTCAACCAAACTGTTCTGGTGCAATAATATAGATGAGGTCTAGTCATCCCACTGAGACTCCTGTACATCTCTGTTTCTCAGACGATATCATTCAACTGAGATGCAACATGTTAGTTTGGAAGATGATTCATTCAAATTGCAGTCAGAGTAAGGTTCCCTTCTACTTTTTCAGTTTTTAATCATTGCGTTTTATTCATCTCATGTGAACTCATTATTTTATCTTGCTTTTATTCTAGGAAGCTTTGAAATGACTTGCAAGCATATTGTATTGAAGTTGTTATCTGTATGACAATAGAGAGTCTTTCATGTTTACATTATTGAGTCGCTATTTACTCCTATTGGCCAAGCAAAATTGAGATCCCTGCCTGCAGGGATCATAACATGGGTATCAAATTGATTTTATCGAATTGATTGAAAAATATTGGGTTTCTAAAATGGTTGTCATCATAGAAATGTAACTAGGTATCCTTTCTTAGGGGCATTGTTCGTGTATAAAGAACATGATTCAAACATATAAACTAAAACCATGTGATTCATGCAGCATGCCACCTGACCAGTATTTGGGTGTCTCTCTGTGAGTTTTCTAATATTTCACACAGATACGTACTGTAACAGCTACAACATACTTAAAACAATCCAGACCTTGTTGACTTTCCCAATGCTTGTTAGCAATGTCAGATACATTATAAAGAACAATTTTTATGTTGTGAATATTACACAAATTGAAATGTTTCAATTCTTAATATGAGAGGCTGTGAATGATATATTACTGAAGTCTGTGAAAGGGGTAGTGGTCTGTTTAGTATCTCAAACACTGCAGTTCCCCCCTTCACACCACTCGTCTTTGTTAGGAAAGAATTACCTTTTTCTCCTGACATTTACCTGAAATGTTTTATTTGTATAGCTCTCACATCATCTCCTTCTCTTAAACATAATCATTGTATTATCAATATTTCCTATGGTATGTACTCCTGTGCATTATCTACCCTTCACCATGCCTTCTGTCTCTCACACACACACACACACCCTCACGCACACACACACACACACACACGGACACAAATCGAAAATCCCCTTCTAAGTTCTGATCTGAAAATATAGCACTTTATTTTTATATGGTGTTGTCAATATTTCTAAAGCACAGTAAACTTAATATACTGACTTTCATATAATATGGCATATACAACTGGTGAATTTGCTCATTCTGCAGAGGTGTCAAGGATTGGTTATAAATCAATCACTGTTTTCACTGTAAAGTTGAAGACATGAATATAGTCTGGATTTCTCTTGTTTCAAAGACAGTTTTTGAAATATTGCCAGACATGGGACTTGAAAGGATCACTCTCACTTCAAACCATTTGTTCTTTACCATGGAAAAGCATTGAGAAGGAAATACAAAGCCAATAAATACAATGCATGTTGTACCAACTAACAAGTCTGGCAAACCCTTTGGTAGCTCACCTGAAACCCAACACCTCAGAGCAAAGTCCAAATAAGTTTGAGAGTTCTATAACCTTTGAAAATAAATTAAAGGATTTGGGCAAAAGAGATCTATTGTTATTTGTAGCTCCACAACTGGACAGGATAGAGTTTGGATTTGAGGAAGCTGATTAGGCAATTTTATTGTTGCCTTAAGTTGCATTTTCTTGCTGAAGATTTGTTTTCCATTTAAAACTGATGATTTTATTTAGGAGAAAATATGTGATTCAATAAGAGGGAAAGAACAAAATCCTTCTTAGCATGTTGTTTTGTGTGTGATGTTGCTAAATGAATAGGAAGGTATCCTAGAAGTTGTGGTGATTAGTGAATCTGTTAATTTAATTGGAGCAGTATCGCTAAAATGACAGAATGCAAATCATCATCAGTATACGACACTTAGGGAAAAAATGTTAATGAAAATATCATATAATCTACAGTAGCAAAGCAACAATGAATGCATTTCAGCAGCTGAACATCTAATAAATATTGAAAGTGATTCCAAATGATTATTGCAATGTAGGCATGGAATTAGAATTACGGACACTGTTTGACGTGGAGTTGTATTCAAGTGTTATACTTTGTGGCCGTCATTACAAGATGATCGGAATAGAACTGGGTCTTTACCACACTGGGTAAATATCACTACCCTAGGGTGAGGTAATTACCATATGTATTAAATACTTCAGATTTCAAGTTTTAAGCAGGTATTAGAGTCATAACATGCATATTTGGTTATTAACACTCAGAATTCCACATGTTGATTGTTTTATATTCCCTATATCTTGGAGGTCCTGCCTCTGCTTCCTACATTAGTATTGTGCATGCTTTATTTTAATTATTTCGCTCACACATTTATCTTATTTTAGTTTATTTCAGTTTATGGTTTTATGATTTTACAGCTTTTGTTTATCTGGAATTAATTTCCGACAAGGAAATTGAAGCCTTCCATTACAATTGAAGCATATAAGCTCCATTTTTTTTCTCACCCCTCTTTGATGTCTACTATTTATATTTTGCTACAGCACCATGGTTGGCCAACCCTGCCGGCCATCATTCTCTGACGTAAGATGGCCTATTTACTGCTGGAAGTATCACATAATAATATATTTTGAGCCGATAAGCAAGGTTCACTGTGCTGCACTCTTTTGCTTATTATTTTGATCAAGTTGGCCTTTCAGCTTGTCATCAGTAAATGTTTGTTTGAAAAATAATAAAGCACAATAATATGTTATTGTTAAATACAAATTTCAAACAAGTTGTAGATATAATCTGTAATTTGAGAATATAAAATCAAGGTACAGTATACATTTCCAAGATAAGTAATTAGCATGCCGTTACCAGATCGTAAATTATGGATTTTTTAATGTGTCAGTATAGGTCAAATCAATAAAGCAATTAAACTTTAAAAATAATTATTTTGCATATTATATGAATACTTTTTTTCTAAATGGGAAAATATTTTTAAGCTAAAGAAAACTTGGTATATGACACAATAAATTAGTATTTCAACTTCAGTTGCATTTGAACAGATTATGATGCTTAATTACAATTTAAAGAGAGACAAATAATTTAAGGAAAAGATATTTGCACAACAGCAAATAATGTTTTTTGACAACAGAAGACATGATATACATGTATACAATTTTCTTTACACACCTGTGATGCATATATCAATGAACTTGTGAATATTATTATACTTACTGTTTATTTTCAGATCACATTTGTATTTTTCTGAACATCAAAGCATGAAATAGTAGCAATGTTCCATTTCTAAACAATTTATGATTTCAATCATTTTCTCTAGAAAAAAATACTTTGGAAGTAATTACTTTTTTTCAAACATATCAAAGTTGCTATCTGGATCATAATCACATATCACACTGTTTTAAAATGTTTATAATAGTTAGTTTTGAAACATAAACATAAATTATGTCTAATGAAGGGACTGACAGATGGAGTAAATTGCAGACAATAGGATGGAGGATTTTAAATCCAATCTGTCACCCTCCCTTTACTTTACCATCCACATTTAATGCTGTCCACCTGTCCTGCAGACATCTCTTTACATAAACAAGAATTGCATTCATGGTGGATCTTGTTGATGTAGGAAATGCATGATGGACAACTCCATCTAACATGCTGCCGGCCGTTAAACTTTCCCAATGTTTCTTATTTTTCAAAACAAACTTAAAACGTGAAAGTGGGTTTATTTAAATGAAAAAAACATATGACCCTCACATCATGGGAGTTTATTTTCCATGGTGAGTGGGTCATGTTTCTCTTTTTTACACAACATACCTGACAGCGATGGACAGTGAAAAACAAAAAGCTGCACTATATAGGATGGACTGTCAGGTGGCTTATCGCAAGTGGTCAATCGTTTGGTGGAGAGGGTACTTAGTAACAACTATAATGGCGTAACCTCACAGTAAACTATAAATCAGCCCTCAAGGTTTATAGAATCAGTTTATAAAGACAATGTAGTGCTATCACTCATTTGGTAAGAACAGCACATCATCAATATTGCTTTAATTCTAGATATAGAAAAATTGAAAAGTCATAGGAATAGATGAGATAATAAATGTAAAGTTAAACAGGAATAATTTACATATTCAGCTCTTGTTTCTGAATAAAAGAAAATTAATTTTTATTGGCATGCATGTTGTTACAGTTAATATTATGTGATAAAATTCCAGGTGCTTAAATATTGTCTATTATGATCGCCTTTTGAGCTGTGGAAGCAAACAATATGCCCTTTATTTGGAAAATGATTACTTTGTTTAAATTTCTTACTTGATGGTGTACACTTACGTGCAAACTTTGTTATTTCCATGTATCGATAGGAATAATTAATATATTTGATAAAAACATCATTTTTGTGTTCCCCATACAAATGTTTCCACTAGTAGCAAATTTTATAGTGCTTAACTATTCATGAAGAAAACAAGGTACACCTTTAGAATTTGAAAAGTATTTCTTTTTTTATATAAAACAGAACATTGCGTGGCCTTTGTCTACAGTGAGCACAATAAGAAGTAAATTCATGTGAAGATGAGCATATTTGAAAATTGTCCAAATATTATTACTCATCCAAGGTCCTTTCATCATATTATAGAAAGAAATAGGCGCATTAACCTTCTCAAGAAATTTATATACAAAGTGCAAATGCACGCACTGGCCAAATGAAAAGAATATTGACAAAGCTTTAGAATTAGTTATTTACAATTGTATCTTTTACAGTGAACAAATAAGTCCTCCTCATCTGAGTCTGTAAATCCATGAGATATCAATACAGATATAGAGATCCATGCAAAACTGATAAAACTGAAAGTATGCCCCACCAAAGAGACAGCACTGTTAGTTAGTTAGTATTTAACTTATAAGGTGCAACAAATCGTCCTTGAGCATAGGAGCATAGGGTTCACATCCAGGGGCTTGCTGATTTCTATGTATGCCGAAGATATGATAGTGTATTTGAACAATCCCAAAGATAACTTTGTGGTAGTTATGAGAGAACTGATCAGATATGGCGGGTTGACTGGCATTCAGATAAATTGGTCAAAATCTTTAAAGATTCCGCTCACTGACACCACTGATGAATTTGACACGGAGTTCTCCATATAGTGGAGTAGTGGAGAAGTAAAATACTTGGGAATTTGGATAAGCAGGTCAATACAAGAAATTTGGCTAGCAAATTACGGTAGGGTAGTGAGTTGGATAGCGATTAAAGTACAGAGATGGAAATCACTGCCGCTATCACTGATAGGCCGTATAGCTATCACCAAAATGGTGATACTGCCCAAACTGCTGTATTTATTCATCAATATCCCGAAGCCCCTGAATACTCACTTTTTCAGACAACTGCGGTCTCACATTCTTGACTTAGTGTGGGCTGGTAAGCAGTCCAGAGTCTTATGGAATTGGTTGACATTGTCATTCACCCAGGGTGGCTTGGGGGCCCCTTTTTTTTTAGCTTTAAACCTACAACACACAGGCGCAATACCTACATCTTTGGCAGCACCCAGCACCATATCAACCCCATGTGGCGATAGAAATTGAGAGAGTGGTTCCCGTTCCGCTGAACGCAGCAGTACAACAGCCTTATAAGAGGCAGCATTTGGAAATCGACATGGTGGAAACAACACAATGGGTGTGGAGAGGGATTGCAAAGAGAGCTCACCAACTGGAACTTTATGCTCCTTGCATGCCATTAGGGGATAACACACTATTATTCCTGTTAACAGATATGGCAGCCACAATGCGAGCTAAGGCAAATGCATTGGAGAAAGGGGGAGATCTATACACGGATGGGATGTTCATGACACTGCAACAGATGTGTAACGTACAGTTTTCAACGGCATCGGAAATGCTATTAAACTACCAGATCAGGGCTGCATGCCGAGCTAGATATAATACTTTTCCTCAGGAGCCTCCTGGGTTACCAGCATTAGAGAATGTGTTGTCCAACCCTTCTCCTGGTAAATAATTACACGTATTTACAGTATAACGCAAGGGGAGGCGCCTATTGTAGCACCTACGTCTAAAGCGGAATGGGAAAGGGACACTAACTTAGTGATCACAGACAAATAGTGGCAATTGTGCTGCTCGCAATTAGAAAAACTCCCACCAAATTATCAACTGCGGCAAATCCACTTCAACTTTTTACACAGACTATATCGTACACCTTTGCAGTTGAACCGCATGGGCATACATCCAGACACAAGATGTTGGAGATGCGGGGACAAGGGTGCCACGTTTTTACAATTATCATGGGAATGTGGTCCGATAGAAAGGTTCTGGCCGGAGGTTTTCAGACTTATTAGACAGATCACTAATAATCAGATACAGTCCACTCGTTTGCCTGCTCTTCTGGGCTTTGTCCTTGAAGTCCCGAAGAGCAATCACAAATGTACGGCCATGCTGTTACTGCACTGGAAGAAGCTGCAGCCCCCCATGGAGGCTGCAGGGGTGAATACTGAGGTTTATTGTAAGGATCAGCTATCCCACTACTGGGAATTTATGCCTGGGGTGGCAGAGTGGGCTGAAGAACGGTGATGGATTAAACCCAGATCAGTTGACTGGGGGTGAGTGCTTGTATTGTCAACGCTCCGTTCATCATTTCCGTTGGTTTTTCTTTGGGAATTAATGCCCAGCAGATCCAGACCTGCTGACATTTGAGAACCCTTTGTGACCTGGCTGGGTTCTGGTGGGTCCGTGCTATGGGTTCCTCAGAGCTGGAATTGGCCACGGGAGGGGGGCGCCGATGTTGCCCTTGTCTAGTTTTTAAAAAAAATTATGAACATGTCGGCATGCTTCGGGGAATGGAGTCCCCGAGGCAAATGTAAATTGCTGAAAGTGGACGTTTAAAAAAAAAATGGAGTTGTGAATCTCAGCGCGGCCCCTAGTATGCAAGCGATGGGTGCGTGTCTCTCAACGTGGCACTTTAGTACTTCTTAAGTCTTTCAAACACCGAGGGGTATATTCTCAAGGACACATTGCTGAGTTCAATCAATCAATCATTACATTTCTAAAGCGCGCTACATTGTTAGTGGTTCCTGAGTAGAGGGCGTTCCCGTAGTCGAGTCGGCTGGTGATGAGGGCCTGGGTGATGGTCTTTCTCGTGTCGATAGGGATCCATTTGAAGATTCCGCGGAGCATTCGGAGGGTGTTGAAGCAGGACACGGATACGGCGTTGACTTGCCTGGTCATGGAGAGGATGGCGTCGAGGATGACCCCCAGGTTGCATGTGTGGTCCGTGGGTTTCGGGGCTGTGCCTAGTGAGTTAATAGCACTTTATCACAACCATAATGGTGATAGATTTAACACACCATTCACAAGCTGGAGCAAACAGTGCATATCACCAGTGTAGAGTAGGCGTTCCAGTGCAAAAAGCAGCAAACACATCACTTCACAAGTTTCTCAACCACCAGCAAGATCGTCGAAGAGAGTACAAAACAGGTGATAAGGTGCATTAGTAGCAGGAAGTTTACAAGTGCTCTGAGCTGGTGTAAAGTTGGACTACAACCTGCAACATGAAATAGAGCCCAGCCCAGCCCACACCTGAACGACAAAAGATCCAATGGAGCCAACGATCATGCAGCTCGGACACCAAACATTGCTCCGACAACCCGCACCACCAGCTCCTTGTCTGCCATCCGCCCTCACCCACCCCCACAAATAAATGTGACAGCAACCTTAGGAAATCTGAAACGTAGCAAATTGGCTTATGTTGCACAATTATAATTAAAAGATGCAGGTGAGGTTGGACAAATAAGAATAACAGTCATGAATGGATTTACAAAACAACAACAAATAAAACTATGTACAGCCATGGCGTGTCATCCTCGGACCATTTCTGAATCACAGCCTGCAAGACAAAAAGAAAAATAAGATTGCGCGTCCTGCGTCCATTAAAAGAGAGAGAGAGAGAAAGAGTGGGAGAGAGGAAGAGAGAGAGAAAGAAAGATCGAGAGAGAGAGGAAGACAGAGAAAGAGTGAGATACAAGGAATAGAGAGAGAAAGAGAGAAAAAGTGTGAGAGAGAGGAAGAGAGAGTGAGAAAGAATGAGACAGAGGAAGAGAGAGAGAAAGAGAAAGAATGAGAGAGAGAGAAAGAGAGAAAGAGTGTGAGAGAGAGAAACGAAGACATAAGGAATGAGAGAGAGAGAAATAGTGTGAGTGACAGAAAGTTTGAGATGGAGAGGGAGAGTGAGTGTTGACACTGTGGAGAAAATCCTACTGCTCACTTTTCTGCCACTGGTGTGTCTCCAACCGTGTGCCGGGATATAGTGCAGCCCTCAAGCTTAGTCATCTGAAACAGTATGGAATCAGTAATGGCAGAGTACATACAACTGTGCACGCCTAAATCACTGTCCCGCCTTTGTGCATCCAGGCACCTGCACCGCATCTAATTCGGCTGCTCAGAGGTGTCTGCCCGCCGCTTCGCACCCAGGCTGCTGCATCCTATCCACTTTCACTGCCAGGAGTTGTCTGCCCACTGCTATGCACCCAGGCTGCTGCATCCATCCACTCCCACTGCCCAGAGGTGTCTGCCCACCGCTGCGCACCTAGGCTGCTGCACCCCATCCACTCCCACCTCCTGGAGGTGACTGTCCGCCACTGAGCAAGCAAGCCTCTCTGCTCACCTTCTACCACTGGGGTGTGTTGGAGAGGGTCCACCACTTGCCGAAGCAACCTCCTCAGCCGTTGCGTACACGCGGTCAAGCTGAGCTCACAATTCAAAGTGGGTGTCGATTGCTAGGATGGCCACGCATCATCTCAGGCTGCAGACGCGTTCAGGTCTGGTAGCACTAACTCAGTGGAACCGAAGTCATCTCCACGTGGTGGGAGGTCGTGTATGGGGGTCGTCAATCTGTGAATCACAGCCTGCTAGACAAAAAGCAAGATAAGATTGTACATCATGCATCCATCAAAGGAGAGAGAGAGAGTGAGAGAGAGAAAGAATGAGAGAGAGAGGAAGAGAGAGAGAAAGAGAAACAGTGTGAGAGAGAGGAAGAGGGAGAGAAAGAGTGTGAGGGAGAGAAAGAAAGAGATGGAGAGGGACAAGTGTGTGCTCACACTGTGGATAAAACCCTCCATGCTCACCTTTCCACCATGCCGGGACATAGTGGAGCCCTCAAGCTTAGTTAGTACATCCGGTGCCACCAAGTATGAAATGGAAATGGTATGCAGCACATGCATCCGGTCCTTTTTATTGGCATGGTCACAGGTCCTGTGACATCTGTGCTTGATGGGTGTGGTGTGGGTGTAAACTAGATGTCAGGGAGTGGCTGTGGTGTACTGACAACTATACCTGTGAGAAGCAGATCACTACAATGAAAACCTGGGGGATGTAGCGTTGTTGTCCCTCCCTGTATGCGTATGCGCGTAGTGGGATGGCCTGGGGTATGCCAGTGTTGCGTGAGGCTGTAAACAATGACTCGGAGCTCTGGGCGTGGCTTTGTCCAGGGCTGTATGAGGAATCTGCTCATGTGAGAGTCCCTGTTGTAGTGCTGCCGCCACCCGGGCAGCAAGCGCCAATGTGTTACCCTGTGACCCAAGACCCAAAACATGGTCAACATGGAAGGTAGGGGGAATCACTGACCCTACATTCATCCATACTTCCACTCATGAAAGATCGTGCACATGACACATCTGTGTGGATATGAATGTTTATTGCACATTCTGTGGCGTGTTGCAGCTGTAGCAATACAGGGCCATGCGAAGCCCAAATTTCCATTTTTGGCACATGGAGGGCAGCTAATTAGAGCCAAGCTTGTGCTAAGGGGTTAGGCTCAGCCAACATATGTACTTATCCAATCACTCCGCCAATTCCGAAGCACCTATACATTCACTATACACTCTCCTTGCTGTACAATCTCTACCTATGTACTTATGCAATGACCGAGACAAAGTTACATAACCAAAGTTTTCCCCACTGCCAGAGGTAACATGGTTGTGAGTAAGCATGGGCGGAAAATCCGTTTCGCTCGCGGATTTTGCGGATTTTCGGTAAATTCGCAATCCGCGAGATTCGCGAATCTCCCGCAAAATCCGCAAATCCGCGAGCAGCGGATTTTACTCGCACTGTTCGCACTGTTCGCGTGAGTTCGCGCCCCGCGAATAAGTGCAAGATTGCAGAAATACGATCTTAGCAAAACTGAAAGTAACTACTTACCAGGTTCAAAAGTTCAGGCTCATCATTAGTAGCCATTTCCTGTAGTGCTTCCTGAGGGGCCCCTCCAGAGTTCAGTTGCCAGTTGAAACTATTATGTGACCCTGCTCTGAACCTCAGAATAGTTACACATATGCCACAAAGGTCCTGAATTACAGCTAAGGGAGACAAGCAGGAGCCAGGCTGGAAGTTCAAATCCATTAATCAGCCCCTAATGCATTATTGTCAGTTGGGGCAGGGCAGGTGTTGTAACTAATTTTGCAACAATGAAAGCACTTAGCAAGTGCAAAAGATCACTAATCAGGAAGCACTAAGGAAGCAGGTGCCAGCTAAAAAAATATTCTGTGACACATTAATCAGCCCCAAATTAATTCAGGTCACTTGAGGCAGGGAAGGTGTGCTTGCGTTGCCACAATAATGTACACTGACTGGACAACCAGAGGGTGCTGTGATGAAACAGAGGGTGGCATGGGTGGGCCAGAGGGTGGCATGAGTAGTCAGAGAGTGGCAGTGGTGACAGAGAGTGGCAGTGATGAAGAAGAGTGTCCCAAACAGGCTGGACACGTAGAAACAACAAGTTCGCGAAACTTGCGACCCGACAGGTAAGTTCGCAATTTGCGACATTGTAAAAAACCCTCGCGAACTGGCAGAAACCCGCGCAAACACAAAAAAAAAAAATCCGCAAATTCGCGAGAATTCGCGGATTTTGCGGATTGCGAGTTCGCAAATCCGCAAAATTCGTGAACGCGAGATTCGCAAAATTCGCCCATGCTTAGTTGTGAGCTCTGTGCACAGCAGAATGTAATGTGGTAGGGCCCAGGGGCAGCATCATGCATACATAATGAACACACGAACACAGATAGATAGATAGTGGTACTGGCTACAGGTATGTGCACTCGACCCCTTTTCATTACCAGGGTCACATGTCCAGTGATGTCTGTGCAGGATGCGTGTGGGGTGAGTGCAAGCCAGCCCTCAGGGAATGGCTGGTGCTGGCAAGTACAACAGTAATCATCGGATCATACACAGAGATTGAATCATAAAGGGTCCATGACTTGTGCTGCACTAAGTTAGGGGTACTAGATGTGAAATAATACACAAAAGATTCTATCGTAAAGGGTTCATGATTTGTGGTACACTAAGGTAGGGGCAGCAGATGTGAAATCATACAAAAAAGATTCTATCATGAAAGAGTCCATGAGTTGTGGTGCACTGAGATAGGGGCATCAGAAGCATTCCTCATGTGCACAGCTAGCAATGATGCGTGGTCCGGGAGGGCCGCACTGGTAGCAATATCAGTTGCCTACTGGACTGCCTCATCTGCAATCGCAAGTCAGCACAGACATCGAGGAATGCTTTTTGTCACTTCCTCTTGACAAAATCCGAGGACATAGAGTACAATTCTGTCTGCAAGTAATAAATCAAGACTGAATTCAAATTGTGAGCTCTGCTGACCTCAGTGTAGGTAACAAAAGATGAAATATGTATGGAATACATTGTCGAAATGAGTAGGTTTTGGGGACATTATAGCTAGTTACCTACTGGACTCTGAAATTAATGAATTAAGACTTAATTTAAATTGTGAGCCCTGCTGACCACAGTTTAGGCCGAAAGCAGTGGTCAGTAATGGCCCACAGCCATGTGGCATTCATTTGAGCTGCACAGATTGGGAGCATTTGGTTTTCTTAACTGATTATAGTCTCTTACACAATTTGCATCAGTACTAATCTTGAATTGTGAGCCCTGCTGACCGCAGTGTAGACCGGAGGCAGTGGTCAGGAAGGGCCCACAGCCATGTGGCATTGAGTTGAACTGTATAGAGTTAGTGGTAGGTGTGGCACTCAGCGTGTACACAGCCAGCGATGATGCGTGGTGTGGGCGGGCCACACTGAGAGCAATGACTCTTGCCTACTGGACTGCAACATCTGCAATCATGACTCCATCTGAATTGTGAGCTCTGCAGTCCACAGTGTAGATCGAAGGCAGTAGTCAGCAAAGACATTGAGGAATGCTTTTTGTGACTTCCTCTTGAGAAACTCCAACAACATAGAGTACAGTTGACTCTGCAATAAATAAATCAAAACTGAATTCAAATTGTGAGTTCCGCTGTACTCAGTGTAGACTACCATCCGGTGTTCCTTTGGCCTTGCAAGATGAATTTGGTCATTGTACTAAAGCGGTAATTGATATAAAAAAAGTTCTTGAAGCAAGGATACTAAAAGGATATTATGCAGGTTTTAGGGACGTTGTAGTTAGTAGGCACTGGACTCTGTATTTAATGAATCAAGACTCAATTTTAATTGTGAGCTCTGCTGACCTCAGTGTAGGCCGGAGGCAGTGGTCAGGAATGGCCCACAGCTATGTGGCATTGAGTTGAGCTGCACACTTAGTGTCATCAAAAGCATTCCGCATGTAAGGAGCCTGCGATGATGCGTGGTCTGGGTGAGCCGCATTGGTAGCAATGTCTTTTGTCTAATTAATTCTGCCTTAATAAGGCCATGTGGCATTGACTTGTGATGCACTGAGTTAGTGGTACCTCTGGCGCTCAGCATGTGCGCATCATGTGATGATGCGTGGTACCGGCGGGCCGCACTGGGAGCAGTGGGCCCGATTCACAGAATGAACTTAAGACTCAATCCTAAACTTACTACTATTTTGGTATTCACAGAATGCACTTACTACTTTTGTCATTCACAGAATGAACTTACTACTTTTGGTATTCACAGAAGTTAGGATTTTGTCTTAAGTTTGTCTTAAGACAAACTTAAGACAGACTTAACACAAAATCCTAACTTCTGTGAATACCAAAAGTAGTAAGTTCATTCTGTGAATGCCAAAAGTAGTAAGTGCATTCTGTGAATACCAAAATACTAGTAAGTTTAGGATTGAGTCCTAAGTTTATTCTGTGAATCGGGCCCAGTGTGTTTTGCCTACTGGACTGCGTCATCTGCAGTCGCCACTCCATCTGAATTGTGAGCCCTGCTGTCCGCAGTGTAGTTTGAAGGCAGTAGTCTGTACACACATAAGTCTGCAGTGCTGTAGCGATGTTTCGCAGGGGGCCTGTGCCCACGGTCACGGCAGCAGCCACGTGACAGGGTGAGGGTCGATGCTCTGGCAGATGCATTGGCAGTCACACAAGAGAACCGCGCCCAGAGCCCCGTCTTATTTATTCACACTTGTACGCTGGAGTGGCGTACATTGGACCAGCCCACTGGGCTTCCAATTACAGGGGATGAAGACACAGGTACATTACCCAGATCTTCCCCACTGCCTGAGGTAATATGGTTGCGTCCACTGTCCACAACACTACAAGAACCAGCAGTATATGTACACATGGAGAGCTTTGTGCTCTGCATAGTGAGATCTGTTCAGCACATCACTGCTACACTTGGTATTGTGTGCATTATTGTTGGTGGGTGACTTGCGTTCTTCACTCCTGTTTGGGTGCCACATCTTGCAACATTCAGCTATTGTGTGGCTGAGGGGCCATGGCATTTTTGGAAAGTCCACTGTCTTGTTGTGCGCTGCCTCAGTGGTAGTAGGTGGGGGTGGTCTGGGGGAGGTCCTGAGACTGGTGACAGAGGGTTTTGTAGCCTTCTTGGGGGTCGGAGGTGCATGATCAGTAGCTCTATGACATGTGTTGGTCTTCAGATGTGATTCTGGACTGGGCTCCTTTTCACATTAGTCATCCTACTTTACACTAATAAAAGGCAGATGTTACATTCCTACTGCTAGCTCAGCTTATCGCCAGTTTTTAGATCACACCGCAGAATTGACTGCTCATTGAAAATATCGGGAAGTTGTGTTTTTGTGATATTTTTACACAGGAACTCCTACTCTGCATATTGTTAGCGTTAGCTGTTGCTCTAATTTGTGCCGAATTTTTTTGCGGAAGCTACTGCTGGCAAACTGGCGATATCGGCTGTTTTCACCAGGTTGAGAATGGAATTATATTTTAAAATCACTGAAAAAACTATAGGTTTAATTAACATTATATTTCGAAATTAGCATTTAAAAAACCTTTGAAATTCACTGAAAAAACCATAGGTTTCAGGGACGTTATAGCTAGAAATTAGCATTTTAAAAACCTTTGCAAATTCACTGAAAAAACCATAGGTTTCAGGGATGTTGTAGTTAGTTGGACATTTTACTCGTACGAAATACGAACATTATAGTTAACTATAACTTGCGCATTCAAATAGCCTTTCCCTTTTTTTTTTATTTCCTTCTCCCTTCATCTTCACATTCCCCGCCCACCTCCCCTTACTAAAAACCTATCTGCGCGCAACTGGAAGAAAGCCAACATAACTGATTTCCATGCCTTATTGGCCTCCTCTGTTCCAGCACCTGCGACCTCGGTCGCCGACCAGGCTGCCCACCTAGAAGAATGGCTGTTAACTGCCTGTGATAAAGTTGCTCCCTACAAAACCATTAAAGCTAAGCGCCCCCATGACGCTCAACGGTGGTTCTCTGATCAGCTCAAGGCTGATAAACTTGCTCTTCGGCAGGCAGAGCGCCGCTGGAGACGCAACTACGACCCTCAACTTAAACTGGTCTATGTAGATGCCATGAACACCTACAAAAAAGCAATATTATCTGCCAAAACAGCCTACTTCTCTCAAAAAATCCTGGATTCTAACACCAAAGCCAAAGACATCTTTTCTATTGTTAATGAGCTTTCCCTGCCTGACAGGATTACTCCCCAACCCCAACCTACCCAAACCTTATGCGACTCTCTGAATTCTTATTTCATAGACAAAATAACTATCATCAAAGACAACATCCCCTCCCTCATCACCTCTCCCTTTACCTCTCCCCCCTATTAATTCTAGCCGTCTGACTCAGCTCCCACCAATCTCTCAAAATGAATTCTCCACGCTTCTTCGCAAGGTTAGCTCAGGTTCACCTAATGACTGCTGTCCCCCTCAGATCCTTAGGGAAGCCTTCCTGGCATGCCCTGCCCCTCCATTAGCTTTGCTCAACAACTCTCTCGCTACTGGGGAGGTCCCCCGTTCCTTCAAAAAGGCAGCTGTCATACCCATTCTTAAAAAAACTAATGCTGACCCCACCATTCTAAGTAACTATCGCCCTATTTCCCTCCTTCCCTACTTGGGCAAAATTCTGGAGACCTATGTTACTCGCTGCTTGAGTACCTTTATAGAGAATTCCTCCTTCCTGGATGCCCAACAAGCTGGCTTTAGACCCCTCCACTCCACGGAAGCAGTCATAGTAGCCGTCATGAATGCCCTGAGGAAAGGTGCCGACAACAACATCTCTCAGGCCCTTGTCCTCCTGGACCTGTCGGCTGCATTTGACACGGTCGATCATAATATTCTGATCGACCGTGTCAACAACGCCGGCATCCAGGGGGTGGCCCTCGACTGGCTCAGATATTTTCTGAGCCATCGGACTCAAGCAGTCCATCTATCTACCTTTGCTGTGCCCTATTCATCCCTTACTTGCGGGGTCCCTCAGGGCTCCGCGCTCTCATCCTTATTGTTTAACTTGTACCTTCAGCCCCTTCTTGTTTCCCTCCGTAATACTCCGGTTACCATCTTCAACTACGCAGATGACCTTCAGTTAATTTTTCCCATTGACCCCCTTCCTTCCTCTCGTTCCAACTTTCAATCCACCATGCTCAACATCGCTGAGTGGATGCTTCATAGTCAGTTAAAACTGAACCCCACAAAAACTGAGCTGGTACTTGTCGGGGGCTCCACTAATCCGTGGAATTCCACCTTTTGGCCCTCCTCTCTGGGGACTCCGCCTAGCCCAGTTAGCACTGTGAAGAGTCTGGGGGTGATCATTTCTGAGGACCTCTCCATGAGGCCTCAAATCAATGCAGTCACCTCATCCTGTTTTTTCCACCTAAGGCAAGTTCGTAAAATCAGTAGGTTCCTCACTAGAGATGCTCTAATCCTAGTCATCCTAGCATTGATCACTTCCAGACTCGACTATGCTAACACGTTGTATGCCGGAATTCCATCAATCCATCTCCACCGGCTGCAACTTGTCCAGAACCAGGCAGCCCGCCTGATTTTCCGCCAGCCAAAATACCAGCATGTCACCCCTCTTCTGCGTAGCCTCCACTGGCTCCCCATCACTAAACGCTGCATCTTTAAACTTGGCTGTGTCATTTTCAAAGCCCTATCTGATCTAGCCCCTGCATTCATCTCTTCTTGCCTGACACGGTATGTCCCCCACAGAGACCTCCGCTCTGCAACTCTCAATCTCCTGGTTACTCCTAAAACCAGACGGAAAAAGTATGGTGGCCTCAGTTTCTCTGCCATGGCCCCCTCCACCTGGAATTCCCTCCCTACTGCACTCCGCCTCTGCCCCAACTACGATCACTTCCACAAACTGTTGAAGACCTTCCTGTTTCAGTCAACACTTGAGTAACTCCTTCCACCCCAGCTGCCGTTATGTCAAGAGCGCCATGAAACCGTTGGTGAACGTGTGCGGTACAAATATTTTTAACGTAATGTAACGTAACGTTCCCAAAACGCACCCAGTTTAGGGATATTTAAGCCAAAATCAGAGCACCTGCCAATGTCTTTCCCTTTTTATTTTTGCATTTATTTCATTTGGTGTTTTTTATGAGCTTGTGATTTTGCCAAGTCTCAACTTTGCAGGCTCTTCACGTTCAATAAAAATTTAAATACACATTCTTTGCTTTATAGAACTAGTCTGAAAAATGTATACACGTGGCAATCTGTTTTAAAATATTATAAGGATTTTACTTGTCGCTATAGCAACTCAATGAGAAACTGAGGACTATAGAGTTGTTCCAGACTTCACGTGCTCCTTAAATGGACAGGGAACTTCACTTCAGTAAAAGGAGCATGACTTGATAGCAGCTGGGACTGTATGTCCCACGTTTTATTGCGAAACTGACATACCGGTTCACGACCTCTGTCAGCCTTGTACTACTACTTCAAATACACCTAGACTTAGAGAAAAATGCTGTTTATCCCTCTATTCTTTGTGCATGTTAACAGAGATCCATAAAGGACCCCTGGATGAATACAAGTATTTTTTTAGGATCTGCCTTGTGGAAGCCTGTTGAATATATAAAATGTAAACAGTTTATGTTTTTTGAAAAACTAAATTGATATATAAGTATTTTTCTTGCCTTCTAAATTGTACATTTATCACTCTTTACATTGCAGCAATTATTCACCAGGCTCCTATTCTTTCTATCTTTTGTGGTGCTATGACGAGCTATGAAGCCCTCATCACCCATGTAATTATACATATTGTCAGGATTTTCAGGACGGGAACACGGATAATGGCATCACCGGACTTCCACAGGAAGTTTAGGACTTTGATTACATTCAGGCGTGGATGTTATGTAAAACTGAAACATGAAAGCTACCATGTTATGCTCATTGTTGATGGTTACTCTTCTGGGTTAGTGGGATTTCTGGGACAAGAAAGGTAGCTTCAGCATATAAACACCCACATGAACCTGGAAAGTACCTGGCAATGTCTCTTTTTCTCTTTTCCTGCTGCATTACTTTTCACACAAACTTTGTTCCCGAAACTTTGCGGTTTCCCTTTTGCCCTATTCCCTGTTACCCCTTTTCTTCCTTTCTGACAGAACTGCTGCAATCTTTGGTATTTACATGTTGTCCTTCAATATATTTTCTGATATCGCTGCTGCTTGCCTCCTTGTCTCCTCAGTGTGCTGCCTCTAACCCTCCATCAGACTTTAAAACTTCCTCTTCACTGTTGTCCTCTATGATTGCTACCTTCTCAACTTCCCCGCCTCGGGTTAGATTGCTGGTAGCTTTAGGGATTTTAATGGCCTATTCCAGCTTTGAGGAGGGTAAGTCACAGATCATTATTTTATGTGTAGTCTGTTTTACTCAAAAATTTGTGAAGAACTCTATCCTGTTTTTAGAACTGGGAGGCCTGGTTGGCTGAGGTATGCTGCCAGGCAGGAGCCACCACTTTAGTCAAGGTAAGCTAAGTACACACTAAAAGATAGCCTGTTGGGGGGGCGTGGCCAACCATCACGGCCACACAACGTGATACGAAGTCCTGGGTATCTGGCCCCCACAGCGCAAGAAACCCGAGCTCGGCGGCCCATGTGTGGGCCACCCACGAGACGGCACGGGTGACCGACTTGCCAAGCAACTCAGCCCCAGGTGAGGGGCATGTAATCTGAATGGTGTGGGGCAGGGAGCTCCCAGGGACACCCTAACCATAGCCATCTGACCGGCTCGAGGTGCTGAAGACCCTCATTATGCTCCACCTGGCCACCTTGGACAATGCCTGATCCCAAGATGGTGCCCAACAGGCCTTACCTTCAGCGTGTGGCTGGGAACTGAAGTGGCCACCACAAGATGAGAAACCTGAGCATAACATGATTAGCTAAGTGTGGTAGACCACATAGTGCAGCTACATGTACCAGAGGGGCGATCCTGTGGACAGTTGGGAGCTCTCATACTAATTTGGGCCAACCAGGGAGAACGCTGGGTGCCATGCAGACCCAGTCACCTTCAATTGCCGTGCAGAGCCTTGTGGCACCCCGGAGGGCTTCGCCCTGGACCTGCGCTCAACTGAGTGGAAGGCGACACCGCACTGACTGAAGCCAACTATTTCGCCCGATCTGGTGTTGGGGTGGAAGAGGAGCGAGACGTGCAAACTGGGGGCACTACAGCAATCTGGAGGCCCTATGGTACTCAGCCGAGAAGATCTGCTGGCTTCGCTAAGAGACTTTAAGAAAGAGCTGAGAGAGAACATTAAAGCTGACATAGGTGCTTCAAGTGGACATGGTTTTGGTTGGCACCCGCACCTTAGACCTCGAAACGACATGCTGAGAATTGGAATATCGAATGAAGCCCCTGGAAGAAGGATCCGCCAGTTTGCACAGCCAAATGAGTGCCACTACGCTCAAATGTGAAGACCTTGAAAATCATTCCAGCAGGTAAAACATAAGTCTGATAGGCCTGGAAGAAGGATGTGGAGTGCCTGATCTGGGGTCATGCACGGTGGGTCTCTACTCCACGGATATGGATGCCCAGAGGTCCAGCTGGAACGAGTACACAGGATGGGTCCATGACTACTTGGAGACAAATGGAGCCCTATAGACATTCTAGTCAAATTCAGCTCCTTTAAAGGAAAGGAAATGGTCCTACAGACAGCCAAAAGCAGTAACAGGATCACATTCCAGGGCACAACATGCTCTCTCTTTCAGGACATGGCCCTAACAACACTTGCACAAAGACAACAATTCTGCCTGATCACTGAAGCTCTACTGGAACGCCGAATTAAATATGAGTAGACTTATCCTTTTGGCATAGCTTTTTTGTTCGATAATGAACAACTCCACTTTACAGAATTGGAAGAAGCAGCAGACCTGCTTGGTCTTAAGAACACCGTGCCAAGCGACAACCTCGAGTGATGACAGTGTGATTCAACCGACAGAACGACGCTCGCTTGTCCTCTGGCAGACGCCCAAAAGAGGCAGCAAGAAAACAAGGGGGTTACACTCAAGCTCTGACCCCTTGACATAAACTGGACTCAGCTCACCCCTGTATTTGACTTTGCCAGTGACAATGTAAGGCGACGTAAGGGGCGAACACTGTGGTGGGGGTCTCCCCACAACCAAGGACTTAGGGTCAGAGACTCTGATAGTGGAAAACATTTATCATATATTGCCTGGTAATAGCTCTGCTGTGTCCCACCCAAGGATGGTGATTTGCTAGCCGTCAAGTGTCTCGGAAGATTTGCAAACTGGGCTCTGGGTTCGGAAGTGGGCTTGCCCCTGGAGCTACCTAAAGTGAAGTTCTCAAATAGGTTTGGGGACTTCTCAGCTCAAAGTTATTGTCCTTACTTGTTTTTAATGTTACTGTGGTGTTCAAAGATGTGACTTCCATGACTGGGCTACTGAGGGGTGAGGAGTGAGGGGATAGGGGCTGGTGAGGAAATGCCACTGAGGCAAGTCACTAGTTGGCTCTTCCGTGCAAAGGTACTGTATGCCCCATGTTGAATGGCAGTTAATTGCATGTCATGGAATGTAAAGGGTCTTAACTCCCACACTAAGATTCAACGCCTATGGAAATTCCTGGGAGATCATCATATTAGGATAGTGGAATTGCAAGAAACCCACCTGAAAAAAAGCGAAGACCTTTGCCTGAAACATAAAGCATATCCATAAATTTTTCGTTCCTCGACCACAACCAAACAGAAAGGGGTTGCCGTCTTTTTACACTCCTTGGTTCATTTCCACCCCACGCCACTAGAACTGACAAAGCAGGCAGGCTTCTTAAAGTCAGAGGAGACTTGACGGGATGACCTTGCACTATAGCCACAGTATACACACCCAACACAGTGCAAGTGGATTTCCTCCTCACATTCCTATCAACACTGGAGGGTTTTGTCATGGGGCACATAATCCTATTAGGGGACTTCAATATCATCAGGGACCCATCCGTGGACACAATTCACCCACACAGACCAGCAGGAGGGATCTTCAGATAGTCATTTAAAGACTTAAAGTCTCTGTACAACTCATGGGTCTGACAGATACATGAAGGGGCCTTAACCCCGCAGCTCGAGATTACTCATTTTTTTCCCACTCCCATAAAACCTACTCCAGGATTGACCATATAAATCGCTTTCAGAGGCTAATTTTCACCCTATATGCCTCTCAGATCATGCCCCTTTTAAGACTTAGAATCAGGCTGGAATTAAGCGCGGTATATTCTCATTCATAGAAAGATGAGGTGGAGTGTTAAAGGAGGCTGTGGACATCTCCATAAATCTTTCCACTGAGAAGGCTCCCCAGCATCTCTCATAGGTTGTGGTTTTCTGGGGAGGAATATAATGCAATTTGGGAATCTGGATTGAAAGCAGAGCTCCCAAATTATCTATTGATGCCAATGATACTTACGGACAGTGTGCAAACTTCATATTTGCTGAAATGACAAGGGCATCAGGAAGATGTCCCTCCTTTGCATTAGTAGTAAGGGGTTCAAACTACCCGTTGCAGTCTCAGACATCCTCCACCAAATAGATGTGATATATGCTATGGTTTGGAGGGGGGGGGGGTAGACCCATAATAAGATAATTGTATATGATCCAAATTGCATGCTAAAATGCCCAATTCAAACTTATTTCAAGCTCTATTTGTTTAATGGCCAAGGAAATTGTATAACTAATTTTCACCTCTTAGCTGTCTTATTACCTCTAACTGCACCGGTTCATCTAGGTAAGGGCCAACAAACCTGATGGGACAAGTTTCTTTAAAACCAAAAATGTTAAGGTCTAGAATCTTACATATTTGTATATTTTCATGCCATTGTTTAGTTGCAGAGCAAACATTGCAAAGCAATGCCTTTAAGTAGTTGTATTTATCTGGGATGTTTGGGATGGTATCATTGGTGGATTAGAGTAATCCGACAGTGTAGTACAATTTATGTATTCACTTTTTAATGTGGCTTTTAATTGAGCAGAGCAGGAGAAATATGGTGAAGACTTATCTAGCAGTTCAATATGATAATATGAAAGTGATGGAAGAGGTTCATCACCTGGCACAGACGTCCTCTGAGAATTTGAGTATAGTGCCTGGTGACATTTGGATACAAACGGGCCCGGATGGACTTGGCTTTGTTGTGACTCTGGCATACCGCTGGCATACCCACCTCTAAATTGGTCTGGACAGGTGACACATGAAAGACTAGTGTGTGCCATGCTGGGACCTACCTACTCCTAAGAATGCCACATCTCTTGTTGCATGACTCTGGAAACACAAAACAAGTCAACTGGTTGGTAAAAGTTCTCGAGAGCTAACTTTATAGAGTACAACTGGTGACCCAGGCAAGCTTCAAGCAGGGCGTAGGACTCAGAAATATATGGACAAATGTATGACCCATGTGACACACAGCAGCAAGTCACTTTGCTGCGCTGCCCTGCATTACAGGTAAAGGGCAGGAATATGCCGTATGTGGTATAGTAATGTACTCCTTAAGTACTAAAAACTCCCTTTTGCATTCCTTCTTCCACAGAAAAGTTGTTCCCTTCTTTAATAACAATTTCATGTTGTCTGTTGTATCTACAAATTTGGGAATACATTTGCCATAATATTCTGACATTCTTAAAAATGTACCATCCTCCTTGCTTTCTGGGTTAGACATATTGACAATGGTGTCTACTAATTCCTTGATAGGTTCAATGCCAGATGCTGTAATCTTGTGTCCTAAATAGTACATTTCTGACATGTTGAATCTACATTTATTTTCCTTCAACGTCAGAGCCTTTTCTTTCAATTTTCCCAGTACCCTTCTAATCCTCAATTTGTGTTCCTCAACATCTTTTCCGAAAAACAATACATATTCTTGATAATTTCCCACTCCATCCATTCCTCTGAGCATAACTTCAATCATCTTCTGAAAAAGCACAGCCTCTGAAATTAGCCCAAATAGCATCCTTAGAAACGTAAATGTGGAGAACTGGGTGACAAAGGCGTTCAATCTGGGAATACATCAAGAACCATGGGATTTTTGTAGAACACCCACTCAGTGCCCATGGAATGCCTCACTTGAGCAGAGTTATGCAACTCAACGATTTGCATTGCATTACTGCATATTTTTCAAGCCATTCAAAGGGGCTTTGCGTGGCTTTAAAACCTTGACTTTAGTTTTGTGTTGCTCTTGCACCACCTCTCCTGGTCAAATGTCAACTTTACATAGGGCGCCCCTCTAAGTAAGTCCAGGAAGGGCGACACATGAAAGACCAGTGCTTTCCATTTAAATGAATATATTTATTGTATTTATTTATTATTGAAATGATTAGGCTCTTTTTACCCAAAGTGTTGTACTCGCATAATTATCAGTGCAAACAGAAGAGAATACAGTTAAATATTTTACAAACAGCAATTTTCAATCTAATAGCAAAGAAAAATAGGTCCTTCTTTAAAGACTTCTTGTAGGTCAGCAGCTTAGGAGCTGATCTTTTAGTGGGAAGATAGCTAACTCCATAAAGAAGTTGCAAGTAAGGGAGCAAAAATCAGACGAAGTAGTACATAGGAACGAATTACAGATAATGAGCACAATGAAGCAGAATGCAAAGTACGATTAGGAGTAAGTGATGTAACCTAGGAGCATAGATATTTTAGAGCCGAGGACTGATAATATTAAAAAAATACTGGAAGCTGATTTTACACTTAGAAGAAAAAGGCTAAAAAGTTAGTTGAAGCAAATACAGATTTGTTGATGAAAAAAGGAACTCAGTAGAGAAGTTCTGACCCGACTGAAGTGAAATATATATTTCGGGAGACCTACAAGGCTGAGCATCAGATGTGAAAGGGAAGAGCACGCCAGAATGTGGTGCAGCCTTGCATTTCCCCCTTGCGATTGCGCTAATTTTAGCAACTTAGCGCCAACGCAGGCACCCTTGCACCATAGTGCAAGGGTGGGTGTCTGTGTGCAGGGCAGGATTGTTTATGTGTAGGAAGGTATCCATCCCTTCCTGCACATAAACAATCCTAAATTGCCATTCTGCCACGTTTATGTGTGCTGCTTCATGCAGTACACATGAAAGTGACAAAATGGCATTTTTTTAAATATTGTTTATGTACAGGAAAGCACACCTTCCTGTGCATAAACAAACCATGGCATTTTGCTTTTTCCATGTGTGCTGCACAAGGCAGCAGGCATGGAAAAAGCAAAAACGAGGTGAAATAATGCATTTCTTCTCCTTTTGCCAGGTTAAGACCTGGATTTACATGGTCTTAATTTTGGCACTGCCTCCTATGTACACCACCCTTGTACATAGGGGGCAGCATAAAAAACAATGGGTGTTGGAGGGGAACACACACCACAACACCCACCGCCCACCTCTTTCACATTAACCATAGCGTGAAAGGGGTTCCTTATGTAAAAGGCTGCGTTAAGCCATGTTAAGTGGCTTAACGCTGCCTTGTACATAAGCCGTAGCCCCTATCGCGTCCACAACATCGGTAAAAGTGATGTTGTGGTGGCGTTAGGGGCTTGTTCATATGCCCCTTAATTTCCTAGGAATTAATTTGAAAAAGTGGAAAGCCAACCAAACTGCCTCAGTTGCAGTAGAGATGCAACCCTAAAGAGAAGCATAGTAATTAGAAAAAGAAAAAACGATTTGAGAATCACCTGCATAGAAGTGAGCATCTAAGTCTTGAGCAGTTATAACAGAACTCAGAAAAGCATAAGCAAGGCAAAAAGGAGCTGGACCCCGAATTGAACCATGTTTGACCAAATTCAGAATAAGACCATGTACAGATAGCATCTTATAAGAAGACACAGATTTATCATTAAGAAATATAATAACGACATTTAAGTAAGTGAAGAAAGGGAAGATAGACAAAAGCAGCAGAGAGATTGAAATAATTATAATATAGGATTTCTATTTATGATATGAGTGAAGTTGAAATATGGATACAGAATGTAGAGAAGTTTCACGAGAATAGCCAGGATGAAAACCAAAATGGAATGGGAATAACTGATTATTAGAATAAAGCAACAGTAAGAGTTGAGAGAACACAATAAATGTATCTAACAAAACAAATCATTATGATCTATATAAGATTTCTTTAACTTTTTTTATCATGTATTAATATATGTTAGTGAACCACCATCCAGCAAGGGGCTTGTACACTATATTTTAACAACAGCATATATTTTCCAATGCACACTATGAGGAATGAGTTCAGGCTCATTTAGTGCCCTATTCATTTTTTGCTTGTTGGACAACTCATTTTTTGGACTTCTGAGTGTCACTCACTGTAATCTCTGCTAAAAATATATTTGATGGATAACCTCCAGTTCCCATCTTTTAAAATAGGGCTCAGTGTGTGCAGCTCTGCGCTATTTTCACATCATCACATGCACACACTTGTGTGCACATACGTGGGAGCTCAGAGATTGAAACTACTCTGTAACTCAGTTCTGTATTTACGCAGAGATAGCCTGTCAAGGACGGGACCTTTACCAAACTGTTTATGGCCTGTCTAGGCCCTATAATTTGATTGAGCAATCAAAAAGAAACATTTCCATTTCTTTTTTACAATAGTCTGTAGTGCTGTTTCGGTGATTTTTGAACATCTTCATTGAATGCTAGTTTGGTCATAATATAATATAATATAATATAATATAATATAATATAATATAATATAATATAATATAATGTAACATAATGTAATATTATGTTATATTATATTGTATTATATTATTTTATATTACATTATATTAACGTATACTTTAATATATCATATTATGTAAAGTACCCCACTGTCCACGATAAGGATTTTGCAAATTGCTTTATAATGTTATTGAACTCTCAGGTGACTGGCAATATCCTTATCATGTTCAGCAGGGGTTACTTTACTCCCTATAACACATTGTCAAACCATTGCTTTTCTCTCAGACAACTTAAATCCTTGGTTGATAGTTCTTTCATACGAAACTGAGAGCATTTTTTAAACAAGAAGAATCAGTTCAATACAAGTCAGTTTTTAAAAAAGACACAGTAGCCCGGAATGCGTAGAAACGTGCATAATCTCTCTATTATTACCTCAAGAGTGCAAATACAGCTAGAAAAACAAAGCAAAAGGACGAAAAGCAATGTTTTGATACAACACAGATACATCATTCTGTACAATATCAATAACAGAGGAAACAATATTATCCAAGGTGTAAATATGGGAAGACAATGTATAAATGCTACTATCGACCACTGCAAGAACTTTTTTCCAAATTAGAAAAATTTGGTGCAGTCGCACTGCAGCTTCCATCTGCGAGAGTTTCCACAATTCATTATATGCTTAATAAATAAATCGTTTTGATCTAGGTGATTCTGAACCTAAAATAAAATCAGCCAAATCGATGTCACCCGACTAATGGGACATGTGTTGTTTCACTGACAACAGTGTGGAGTGTTCCAACCATTGCTGACACAACTTATATACTGAATACGTTCTGGCTAAATCAGAATGTGGGAAATGTAGATCCGGTCTGCTTTGTATCAAACCAGATGTTGAATTAAGAAAATGCAGCTGACAGGCATTGGAACTTGTTGGCCACATCAACCACCCTAAAAAGTTGATATCAGAAATATTGATAATACCAACAGTAATCCCACACATAGTTTGGAATTAATCCGAAGTGCCTGTATGATTGGCTTACCTGATGGGAGTCACAGGATAAGGTAGGATGTATCGCACCAACCATTTGATTTGCTAATGCTATATTTCACTGATTTTGCAGTAGCGTGGTTTCTGGTCCTGATGAAAGCCCAGATAGAAATATCCGATTGGCTGAAGATATAGACCTGCCATTTCACCGCATATGACAGTTATTTTTTCAAACTACTTGCGCTCTGTCTTTAGAGTTGACACTAGGATAGTGTTTAATAAAGGTTTTGGAAATATCCAAGTAGCCAATTTTAACAATTGCACTTTTACTTTTCACTTTATTGTACTGCAAACCTGCAGCACCACAGATCAAAACTAGCACATGGCCGCACCAATCACTGGGGTATTAAACAAGCTGAGTTTTGATATCATCTTTTGTTGGTGGCACGAATGGTGCAACCAACTTTAAATCCCAGATGACGATGAGTAGCCATGTATGTGGGCTGATGGGATTCTTTTCTACTTAATGCATGTTCCTTTTTTCTAACTTGCACATTGAAGTGTCTCTGTACGACTTGGTCTCGTTGAGGATAATTACTCCCCACATATGTGAGGTACAATTAGTTACTCTCAGCGACTAGAGTGACATCTGAAACACATTCATTTTTGAGGATAACATGTTTATTTATTTTAATCATCATCAAGTAGTCTTGTACAACTTTCCTTCTATATTATTACAGTTGTGGGCATTTGCTAATTCTGAGTTTCAAACCTATGTGGTTGATCTGGATCCTGGAACATTCATTGTAAGCCAATTCATTGCAGAGGTGGAAATGATACCATTTGTGCTATAGATTTAGTGGCAGGTATATCTTGTAATTGTGAATGTGTTAACATCACCAGTGCTGCTCTTGCTGCTTCCTAATTTCTTCTGGACTCAAAGCCTCAACCACTCTCTTTAGAGGTTGGTGAAGACAGCACTTTAGTTCTTCTTTGTCCTCAAAGTTATACCCTTTCATCTCTCAGTACACTGACTCTGTTGATGATTCATTTCTTACCAATAGAGACTTCCAGGGATGAAAAAAAGACTGAATATGGATAGCCTTTTTTGTAATAGGGGTCCTACATAATGGCAATGATGTACTCTATTCTACCTGCCACAAATTGTTCAGCAGCATGTGCAACAACGGAACGGCTTGGCTCATGAAACAATCCTACTGGCTGACTTCCAAGTAAAAATCTCAAACTGAACCTGCATTTGAATCAGACACTTTACAAGCACCCATTTTTCAGCCTCCATAATCATGGCTTTGGCATTTCCATCCACTCGCCTTTGTAGCACATAATGATAAATCTCTTTGCTCAAATATACATATCATCATGTCAGATTTGGAGATGTAATTAGGTATTAAAGTTTCTACAATTACTCAATTAGCATGCTATGATTCTCATGTTGAATCAATGGCTGAAACGTGTGCAAATGTGCAATGGATTGTCAATACGTTTTCGTCTAGCTCTTCTGCACAATTTCACTATGGCAATGACGTAAACCTAGAACTGTGACGTATCCTCCATCAACCATGTTTTTGACAGTTTTATTTCCATTATCTCTGGCAGCAAACACAATGCTCAGAACTCTGGATTGAAATCTATTATAGACTTTCATATTGAACTCTTCAAGGATGTGGGCAATTTCAAATGTTTTCTCCATGCATAACATTTCAACTGTAGCATGCTGATGAATGCCTTGAAAATTATCAGCAGCTGTGAGATTAGTGCCTAACCATCACCTAACCCTCTTGAAGGAGACACAGTGTGCCATGATGTACTTGTAGCTGTTAGCCTTACAATTGTTCCACCTGTCTGTAGTGAGATTGGTGGACTGCACTGTGATCTCCTTCATTGCTTCACCAACCATTTCCAGCACTTGATATAACTGCTATGGCACAGCAGCAGTTGAACAATAGTCCTGATTTGGAATCTTCCAATTTAGACTAGAGTTTCCATAAATTCCAGAAATCCCTCTCCCTCTACTACAGAAAAAGGGAGGAAGCCATCTCCTATCACTGTGGACCATTTGCCATTGTAATTGGACAAGCTCACTGGTCGAGTTGTTTGGCAACTCTATAGTGACTATAGACTTGATAATGGGTTGTTGTTTATGTTTTCCTTCTCACAATTCCATCTTGAATGTCCTCTGTTGAGGTGTTATGTTGTTTAGATGCTTTATGGTGGTTGTAGGAGAGTAGGATATGCTTACTATGGTTCCCCCCACTTTTTGCTGGTGTTTCACTGTTTTTTTTACTTTAGTCTGGCTGGGGCCCTGAAAACCAGAACCCCAACTTAGCTGCTTCCTCTCTAAATTGATTGCATGTACATTAGGTACACTCCAGATTGGTTACTGAGTTACCCTCGTGAGTCCGTAGTATATGGTACCTTAGGTACTAAGGGCAGAGGTACCCCAGAGGCCTACCAGGGGCTGAAGCATGTATTATGCCACCACTGGGAAGCCTTCCATATTGGCACCACAGGTCTGCTACTGCACCCTGGGTAAGGTGGTGCATGCACCCCTTACTAAGATATAGGTTACCTATATCTACCTTATATCACTGACACCTATAAACCGATATGTCACTCATATGGCAGTCCTTACCAATCCTGAAGGCAGAGAGCTTGGTTTTGTGTGAGAGGGTGCCCATGCATGAACAGGACCCCTCTGCAGCTTTCGAATCACTTCTCTGTAGCTGTTCTGTGATGCAGGCAGACCGTATATTCTTAAGTGCATTATAACCTCGCGATTAATGCTAACTTTGGAATCGCTGCATGGAAACATATTGTGTTTGGTGTCAAACAATTTGGAATCCTACACCCGCCAACTTTGGCAGCAGGGGTAGAGAATTTCACCCTTCTAGAGGGAGAAGACGTGTACACACTTACTTAACCTGTAATATTTTAAATAACCCTGGCATCACAAAATGGATGGCACAGACACAAGTCTGACCTCCTCCTGCTGGACAAAACTCCAGCAGGGTAGGCTTGGACAATAGGTTTCCTGTCACAGGGAGGTGTAACCACCTCCCAGTCATGCTTTAGTGTATTGGGGCTGGGTGGTGCATTCAGAGAATGCTTTTCAGACAGTGCTGGGGGTACACTTGGTATCCCTGTGCATATCTCAGTTCAAACTGGTTGCAGGGGAACTCAGTCCCTGCTCTGGCGTGAAACTGAACAAAGGGAAAGGGGTGTAACCACCCCCACCCTGGGTCCTCCCATAGGTGGGACCCTAGTGTAAGTCCAACCCCTAAACTTAGTATAAGTATAGGAACCCTGTCCTTAGGACTTTAGATTACCCTGGTTGAAGCTCTGCAACATATATCCTGGAACTTTGACATTCTATTTTGACTAGAAGACAGACAAATCTCCCTTGGGGTCAAGGAGTGACTCCCCTGTTCAAACAGGCACCAAAGAAGCGTCTTGCAGATCTGCTTTTCTGAGGCTCCCGCTGGATCCTGAAGGTTTTGTGACACAGGTCATGGACTTCCAGACATATCTGAGGCCAACACGAGATCACAGCAAAGCTGAGACCTGTAGCCATCACGAGAGACATGGGACAGGAACTCCTGGACACCGTACTCATTTGCAAGTGCATCATCTTCCTGAGCTTTCCCGAAGTTGTGCATTGGGGTACTTGTAGTCCAAGCCCCGAGCACACCTTGCACTGAAGATTGTGGGCCTACACTCCAAGAGTGTTCAGTGGGCCCGCTTCTAGCATTTTCACTTGAGGCACCTTTGCGATCCCTGGTCTGTTGACTGGTGGGTCCCCACAAAGGTAAGTCTTCTGTTCTTGGATTTTCCTGGTTGCTCCAGACGTGCCCTGACTCCCCTCCAAAGGGTGAGTCCCAAAGACCTTGCTGTCCTGCACCAAAGCCAATCTTTGTTTTCTGTGTGGGTTGCTGTTGCCAAAGCTTGTTGGATCCAATCTGGAAACCAACACCGCAGCATTCGACATCCTACATGGCACACCTTCAATCCAGCTTCTGGTCAATGTCAACACCTCCTAGTCCTCGTTGCTGAAGAGTCAAGCTTCACCTTCTTCACCTAAAATCACCCAAAATTGGTTGGCATCTTCTCTTCGCCTTCCTGGTCACTGGCTAGGGATCCAGACTCTGTCCCCTCTGCTTTAAGGTTCTTCAGATCTCCAATCCACCCTTGGATCCATCCGGACACTTTCCACTTGGTCGCCTGCAGCACTTCTTCGCAGCTTACCATAGGAAATGACGACAAAACCCGACACGAAAAGACACTTATGAACCCAGGTAACACGAGTACTTTGGTGCTCCCGTGGGTCTTGACTCTCGAACTGTCTAGTTCTGAAGGGGTTTGTTCCTAGTCCTCTGCTAAGTGTCCTTAATCTGTAATTTTCCAACCACGACTTTCCCCATAGAAGTTAATGGTGCTTCGCGGTTGTGTTTAGACACTGCACGCATCCCACGTGGGTCTCCTGTGTCACTACCTTGGGGGATTCCTGGTGGCCCCAGCGGTTCTAAAGGGTTTGGGCCTTGTTTCTATGTCAGTCGTGTTTCTTATACCACTTTCTTAGTATATGGTTTGTGATACCCCTAGGGCTAATCATATATTGTGCTAATTTACTGGGTGCTAAATAAGGTAATGTTATGTACTTTGGCCCCAAGCCCCATAAAGAGACTAAAGGGATGTGTTTACAATAAATACATATATTTTATATATATACCTGGTGTGGTTCTCCTTTTATTTGGTCATTACATGAGGTTATAGACTGGTAAGACAAGCTGCTTTACATTCCTTCAAGACTTAGCCTGAAGGCTGCTCTACACAGCAACCACTAGGATAGCTTTCTATAAGGTTGTCTTTAACCTACCATCAATAAGGGGTCATTTGGACTGGTGCAAGGTGCTCACTAGATAAGTGGACAGCATATGCCAGGCCAACTTCTCACAGTGGTCTTTGCAGAAAAACACATTAATGGACCATCAAAAACATACACAAGCAGACACATACAACATATTTGGAAAGCACATGCAGAAGTAGGTGGCTGAGAACAAAGAAAAATGGAGCCAATTGACTATAGCCACCGCTAGGCACATGCAGACAAAGATTGGCATCCATTTTAGGCCAACCAATAGACCAAAAATATTACAAATATCTCTGGTTCAGCAACAGAGAAAGTGAGAAAGTGAGAAATTGTATTCATTTATTTATTTGAAAAGTTTATAGAGCGCAAATAAGACCCAAATGGTTATCCGAGCTCTGTATAAGTAGAGTACAAAAACAAAATGGAACAAAAGAGATAACTTGACAAGCAAAAGGTTAAAGGGGGACACACAAGGTCAAACGGGGTAGGGAGATTCAGCCAATCTAGTGGGACTTGTAAAGTTTAAGCAGAGAAGAAACAAAAACACAATTGAAACAGCACATTGAAAAGAGTATCCAGAACGGAGACAGAAGTAGATAGCACTAATATTCGGGGTAATGCTCTTGAAAGAAGAGTATTCCATATTCTTGGAGCAAGACCAGAGAAAGCACAATTGCAAGTTCTTTTCTTATTGAATTTGGGAGGTTCCAGTAATAGGGTGTTAGAGCTACTTATGTTCTGACTCGAGCCTGATAGCTCAAGTTTTTTTGCTGAGTAAACAGGGGTGTTGTGATGAATAGCTTGGTGCATCAGGCAAGCTATCTTAAACCTGAACCTCGCTTCAATGGTCAGCCAGTTTAGTTGAATTAGGTCTTGCATGATGTGGCCATGTTTTCTTGAGCCAGTGAAGAGTCTGGCCAAATGGTTCAGGGTGGCTCTACGCAGGGCCAAACTAGTTTTAGGTAGCCCAGCAAAGGTCACCAAACCATATTCCAAGTGTGAGATAACTAGGGATTGTACATCTGACTGGATGTCCTCAGGTGGAAGGAAAGGCTAGGTTTTCCTAAGGGTGTTGAGCTGAAGATTGGCTCCCCCAATAGTTTAACTGATGTGATCTTGCATATCTAGGTATTTGTCCAAGGTTATACCTAAAGATTTAGCCGAGTCAATAAAATGCAGAATGCAGTTAAGCACAGTAAGATGTTTGAGGCAGTCCAGGGTAGGTGCAGAGTGGTTGCGTGGAGCAATCAGAAGCAATTCAGTTTTGCTGGTATTTAATAATAGATGGTTAAGAGTTAACTATTGTTGACTTTTCAGGAAGTGCATAATTCAGAGTTTTATGTCATCTGAAGAGGCGATCTTTAAATATAGTTGAGTGTCATCAGCATACATATGGTAATGCACGTTAGAGTGGGTCAGAATATCGGAGAGCGAATCCACGAAAAGGTTGAAAACAGTGGGCAAAAGTGAGGAGCCTTGAGGTACTCCAATAGTGACAGAGGTACTGTTTGCAAGGGATTGGCTAACTGATTCTTTGGGTGGGGTTCTGTAAGAAAGAGGCAAACCAGTTTAAGACGGGGCCGGTAAATCGCTTCCTATATTGAAGAAGAGCAATTAAGTTTTCATGTTTGATGGTGTCAAATGCTGAGGACAGGTCAAGAAGAAAAAGAAGACAATGGACCTTTTGATCAAGGGGAGCTCAAGGCATAATCAACTTTATGAGTTAGTGCTGTTTCAGTACTGTGCCCTGCTCTGAAACCCAACTGGTAAAGGTCAAGGAGTTGAAGTTTCTCAATATGGTTGCAGAGCTGTGTGTGGTCCCATTTCGTGAGAAGTTTAGCTAGAGTCATGATTCTGGTGATCAGACAGAAGTTATTGAGATAAGCTAAGTCGGCGTTGGGCTTCGTTGGGATGGGAGTGACTTGAGCTGACTTGAGGCAATCTGGAATCCTCCCATGTAAGAAGATTCTTGGATGATCCAGGACCACAGAGGGAGGATGGCTGAATTGAGGTCTTTAAAATACTTGGCTGGTAGTGGAATGCTGAAGTGATTTGAAAGTTTTTATGACTCCATAGATTGGAGCAGCTCCGTGTCATCTGGTGGAAGAAAAGTATTCCAAGTTATGTGGAAGGAAGGTGCAGTCGCTGCAGAAGGTTTCCTAGGTTCCTCTGATGATGCTGGGGAGTTCAGATGGCGCAGATTTGGAGTGGTAGGTTGCAGCTCAAGTTCAATTTTCCTAGCCTTTTCAGCAAAGTGTGCTGAGAAGTCCTCCCCACTGGGAAAAGGAGGTTATGTGTGCCGAGCTGGGGTTGGTGGAGTGGTTACCTTGCAGTTTGATGATTTAGAAGAGTTTCTTGGGTCTGTTTTTAGCACTGTCAAGTTAAGCCCTGAAGTGAACAGTTTTAGCATTCATTGTGAATATGTTTGTTGTATGCGCTTCTCATCTTCCTTAACTGATTGAGGCTGGTAGTAGCAGGAGAGTTTCTCCAAAGTCTCTCTGAAAGCCTAAGTTTACGACGTTTATCATTTAGGGAGCTATTAAACCTGTGTTTGGATTGTTTGATCAGAATCCTTTTAAGTTGCTTTGGAGCAATAGAGTCGAAAATACTAGTCACAGAGTTAATGAAGTGATCAGTAAGGTCATCCAAATTGGTCATGTTAGGGGGTGGCTTGAGACTATTCTTGCTAATGGATGTTAGGTCACGAATATTTATGCCTCTCAGGTTATGGGACAGTTGTTTGGTTTTACATGGTTGACCCTGTCTGTGCACAACATTTTCTAGGATGCGGACGGATATTTGGTGATGTTCCGACCAGTCACAGAGTAAAATGTCACCAAGTTGAATGATGTGGTATATAGCTATGATACGGACGAGGGTGGCGCGGTTTTTGTGGTTAAGTCCCTTGCAGACCTGAGTGAAATACAGGAAGGCCTTCAAGAAGCATATTAAAGGATCATCAGTGTCATTCCTCTGAAGGTTAAAGTCTCTGATGAAGATATGGCTGTGTTGGTCTGAGCATGAGGTTATGGACTCCATCATGTGCTCGATGAAGAGAAGATTGTCCCCTGGTGGATGATAAATATGTGGAGCACACAGACAATCTTGTCATTGTTCTAGATTTCGGTGACTAGTTGATCACAGGAGCACATCAGAGAATTTTGAGTTTGTTTCAGCACAAGATTGGAGCTATGTATGCAAGCTATGTCCCTCCTGGTTTTAACAGGTCAATCATATCTGATAATGTCATAATCAGGAAGGATTAAGATGTCGAGAATTGGAGAGGAGGAGTCATTGAGCCAAGTTTCAATAAGGATCAAGAGGTCTAAGTTTTTCAAGATGATGAGTTCCGAAATATCTGCTGTGTGTTTCACAGTAGATCTGCAGTTGAGAAGCAATTATTTGATGTGTGCGCTTGAAGTGACTACTTCACTGTAAGATGTGGTGCTCTGAAGAAGGTTATCCCTGTTCACAGATCTTAGGTTCACACTGGGTTCTCAACAAGGGTCAGATGAGATAGTTGGGATGTTGATTGTAAAGTCAGAGCGACCATACCAAGCGACATTGTATGATATAAGAAAGCAAAAATCTAAGGGGCCTATACTGGTGGTTTGAAAGAGGCCAGGTTCTCCAGAGAGGGCTAAATGGGTAAATGTCAGGACACATTTCACCCCCACCTTGTTTAGCCATTAGGGGAGGACTGGGTTGCTCGGTCCCCATGGAGGCTTAAACTTTCCAAAACCACTCCATCTTCAGGGAGAACTGTAAAAGAGTCTGCAGGTTATCTTTGACAGTAAGGAAATCCGGCTTGAGGTCTGCCATATTCTCCTCAATGTAAGGGAGGCTGTCACAGTCAGTGGTCAGCTTATAGTATAATAAAGGGTAAGTCCCCTTTGGAAGAGGGGTGGTGGATAGCAGAACAGTTGTAGGGGGAGATACAATCCCTCTGGAGAGTAGACTTAATATCCACTTGGGGGTGGGGATTGGCATTGAGGGCAGTACGACTCGGTACAGGCAGATGCAGAGATAATCCTTTATTAGGATTGGTGGCAGGCAGGGTGATTTATCCAAAGAGATGGGGGATGCACTGGATGAGGAGAAAGTAGGGTGTGGGTAAGCGGGAGCAGTGCTGAGGGTAGAAACAGGGAGCAGAGTTCTCAATTTCATAGTAACAGAGTAAAGGGGAAGATTAACCTGGTTGCCAGTGT
Source organism: Lissotriton vulgaris (assembly GCF_964263255.1). Classification (NCBI taxonomy): domain Eukaryota; kingdom Metazoa; phylum Chordata; class Amphibia; order Caudata; family Salamandridae; genus Lissotriton; species Lissotriton vulgaris. Next base: position 314,734,840 of record NC_141696.1, read on the forward strand.
TAGGTATGTGGGTATTACACTCACCCTCTATGAAGGAGGAATTGACAGACCAGTTTTATGTGGAATGAGGGCGAAGCAGAGTAGGAGGAGAAAGAGGCAGAAGGAACCGAGAGTTCTGCATTAGTGGGGAGACTGATATGATGATGACTGGCAGGGTTCGAGTTATTAAGTGCATTTTTAATCCACTTAAATACTCTGTCCAAGCTCTTAAGATTCATGTCAGAGGCTTGAATGAGGATTCTACCATTATTGTATAGGGTGATGGTCAGATCAGCATTAAGGACAGGAGAGGGAAGTATGGTTATATGGAAACCATGGGGGGTATTGCTCAGCGGTTTGGAACAAAGCAAAGAAGTTAGACCTCTTCTCCACTGGCCTCATCCGGTAGTGTAGAAAATGAGGTCAGTAACAAAATACATTTGAAAGATGAATCAGTGGACAACAGCAGGCAAATTATGCCCAAAACAGTAAAACACCACATGGCAATGAAAAATCTTCACAAAATTCACAAAAGCACATTGAAAAAGAGGAAATAAATGTAACTCCAGACCACAACCATCAAAGATGTCCATTGCATTTGCATTATATCTCTTGAGCCCTTCTCCGCACGGCCTGCCTACACCTAAAGTCTAGAGTCTCCCCATCAACAAACAAGCCAAATATTTATTAAATCCCAAAAAGTAACGACATTAGTATTACATTGTCTCCTTCAAACATCACTCATTCTGACTTGAATTGGTTATCAGTGCCCTGTATTTAAAACAACTGCAACTCACAGCATAGAAATCCTCCAAATGTTCTTCCACAGTGGGATTTTTACTCAAAAAAATCTTATGCAACATGGTTTATGATGTCACCTTGACCGTGGCCATATGTTCAACATCCTTAACACAAATTTCCAAAGTTTATACAAGATTACTGTGAGAAATCAGGTTGCTGGTTAAGTGAGGTGTTAACCCTGTTTAAGCAGCAGTAACAATACCATTTTGGGTGAACCACAAAAGTTAAACTCTGCATAATGCTCTGGTACCTTGGAACAAAATAAGTCAGACCTACCTTAGAAGCAATATTTAAAGTATTTATTCTGCACACACACCAGTGATAAAGTAATAATACAACACAAAAAAATCCCACACCAATTAGAAAAGTAAAAGTAAATGTTAATAAATGGTTTGACCTGAAAATGACAAAAATCCAAACAGTAGGACAAGAGTTATGATTTTTTAGGGCTTAAAGTAAAAACTAGTGCCTGAAAAATCACTACACCAACTGCAAACATCTAGTTATGTGAGACTGGTTCGAAGTGAAAATATATGGCCAGCTACGATGGGGTGGAAGTTGAATACCAAGAGTCGATTGGGCCTAGTCTGCGCTTACCTTCGGACTTAGAAGACATTTTTAAAAAGTCTCGGAGAGAGTAGAAGGTCAGTGGTGTAAAGAGGCAGGCAGTGTCCAAGGAGGAGGCATCGCTGTCAGAGAGCTGCTGGAAAATTTGTGGGGAAGATTTCCACATTTGGACGTAGTCTCCTATTTAGAAGTCGAAAATCTTCAGTGGGATGAGGCTGGAGGCTGATGTTGACAAGGGCTCCATGAGACAGAATACCTCTTCTGAGAAGGACTTATCGAACAGGATTTGCTGGTGGCGTAAAAGTAATGCACAGCCTCATAAATGAGGCCCCATGTCTTTACCATGCAGGACCATACTTGCGCATTCAGTTTTTTTGCAAGTGCACAGAATATATAAATCAGGCTGTTATCTTTCTTAACGACATACTGTTTGTGAGCTAGGAAGCTGAATCGGTTGTCTATGTACAGACCCATGTACTTGTAATTACTGACCACCTCTAGGGTTGTGAAACCGAGCTTGATTTGATGTTGTGGTCCAGTTCAGCTCCTAGTTGTCATTGTTTTTGTTTTTTATGTGTTGAATTAAAGACCGTTAGTATTAACGAAAGCTACTAGCTCACTTTCATTTGGCTAAGTAAGACAATGTTATCTGCATACAAAAGATGTGTCATGCATTGAGTACTGAGACATGGTGGATGTGAACTTAACTGTTGTAATCTTGCGGCGAGATCGGCCACACACAGATTTAATAAATGAGGAGCTAGGACACAGGCTTATTTGAGGCCGACATCTGTGTATATTTTCCTTCATAGTCTTGTGCCATCATCTAATATAACTTGTATCCATGTATGCAGGAACAGCTGCATTATGGCTCAAAGACTTCTGGCTGGGAGGCCCCATGTCCTTAGTTTTTTTACGGTAAGCTCCAGTCTACATGGTCAAAGACCACTTTGAAATCTAAGAAGCATAGATGTAGGCTTTTCCACAAAAGCTTACACTTATCTGCTATTAATGCTACGATGTGTGTAGTTGTACCAAAGCCTCTGCAGAAACTTGTCTAATTGAGTGGAATTAGCTTGTTGTTATATGGCCATTCAACCATCTCATCATGGATTATCAATGTGTAATATTTGGCTTTCGAGTCCATAAGTGTTTTTAGCCTGTGGTTGTCCTGGTCTGACTAGACACCACCCTTATATACCAGATTTATTATTGAGCCTTTCCAGCTCCTGGAAAATGTACCCATTATTCCCACCTCTTTATACATCATTTACAACAGGATTGCCCAGTAATTAAAATCACAATTGCAAATGGCCTGCAAAATGCCATTAGGCCCTGGGGCCCCATCCCTTTGCCCTGACAATATTACTTTTGAAACCTTCTCTACTGGATAATATTGAGTTTTCTGCCCAACTATGCAATATGGAATGATGCGTGGGTTGCTTGTCTGAGAGCTGAATCCGCTATTCTCTTATGATCCAGTACATTGTTGCTATTGAACCACTCTATATGATCTAGGGCTATACCATTGGTAAATGGCTTGATTATATGAGGAGCCCTAGCTACCTCCATTACACTTGAGTTGTTTATTACTAGTAAAGCTCTTGTGATCTCATTTATTATTTCCCAAAAAGGCACGGAAAAAAAGTTTATCCAGAATGTCAAAAAAACACAAAAGTGTCAAAGGGTCTAAAAAGTCTATGTGCGGTACATTAAACTAACAAAGATCAGTGTCAACTCATCTAACAGTTTTAGAGAAACATTGGTGGATATCAGCGATCACTAGCAGGATGCCCATCAGTCACCACTCGGAACCGCCCTTCATCATTTGGCATTCCTGTTAACCACAAAATTGGTACACCACTGGTTCAGATGGAAGGTCAGATGGTATAACCTCTTGAGAACCTAGTAGTGGCCAAAGGTGGTAGAGTGTCACGAACTACCCATCAATGGAAAAAATGAGGGTGACTGATTTGCAGTGCTGTGAGGAAATGTGATAAGTGAGTGAGAAAAACATAAAATTGGGTGAGGGAGCAGAAATAAGACTAACTTTATTCTGTTCTATGCTCGCTCCACCAATATTAAAAGAGCAGCATAAGTAGATTTACAAAATATCTACCTGGATGAAAAAATGGTCGACATGTTTCAGCAATTTACAAGGGACTGTAGAGTCCATTGCTTTCATCAGGACCGGAGTATAACAAAAATGCTACTGCAAAAAGTGAAGTGAAAGGTTTAAAAAGTGACAAAATATTAACATTGCTGCAACATGAAAAAAGATCACCTGATTTCCTAGGTGTGTCCTTTATTCGCACAAGTTTTGTATGTCACTATGAAAGAGAAAAGACACTGACTAATACAAGTAAAATGACCACATACATATAGACAAAACAGCATGTGGTTAATCCACATTAGGCTATAAACCAATGCTTTTAGGTATGAGCACACATTGGTTCTGTATTATGTCAACATGAAGATACATGAATGTAATATTCTCATGTAGCATTTTATACTTCATCTTACCTTTATAGTTGAAGCAAATAGCTCCACCCCGCCTGGCAACGGCTCAGGACACGAGGGAAGCACCGCTCTAATAAAAAGAAGCAGGACTGTTCGGGCTGGACTGTTCCCATGAGGCACAGGGTCAAGGCTGATTTGCATATGGCCATGTCTGAACTGGGGTGAATGTATGACATTGTTCTGCATTCTTTCCATCAAATATTGTTTTCGCATTTGTCACCCCGAGTGGGATGGGTATGCTCAGATGTGAGTCCCATGCTCTCCACACCACTGGAGTCAAGCTATCCTGGCTGAAGATGGCTGATAGCCAGAAACCTGTCCTAGGATGCTTGATTCTGGTCCAGGGTTCAATAATCAGAACACTTGAGGGTGAAGACTCCAATCGCTGAAATCCCGGAGATGTGGGAAATTCCCATTGGCAACCGGGTTGCTGCACCCTGGAAGGTAGTCCGCCACTACAAACAGTTTGTTCTGAAGGCAAAAGTGACAAAAAACCTTGGCAATCCCCGTTAGAAGTCGGGACCGGGTCTCGCCCAGCTATTTCACATAACGAACCACCGACACATTGTCCATGCTGAGAAGGATGCAACAATTCGACTGACGGGGAGAGAGGCAGCGAATTGCAAAGGAACCCGCCAGAAGTTCCATGCAGTTGATGTGGAGATTCAATTCCTTCGGAGACCAACGGCTGCCTGTGGACACTTGACTGCAATAGGTTCTTCAACCCCACTGACTGGCATCGGATTCGATCACCACTTCATAGGTGTTGCCAAATAGGGCTCGACCATTACACGACTCCATATGCTCCAACCACCACAACATCTCCCACCTCGCCTCCTCTGTGAGAGGAATCTGATCTGAATATTTGAGGCCTTTCTGGAGATGGCGAATATTGACCTATTGAAGTGCACGGTAATAAAGAGGACCCGATAAGATCGCTTGGATAGAGGGAGCTAACAACCCGACGATCCGCTAGAGACCTCAAGGTCACAGTCTGCTTGTGCAAAATCAATCTTAACTCTCTGTTGATCGATCTGATCTTCTGATTGGCCAAGAGGAGTTGACATGTGAGGGAGTTGACTGGAAAGCCCAGAAACTCGACAGACTGAGAGGGAATCAACACTGATTTCTGAGGGTTGACCAAGAACAGCAGATTCTGCAAGAGATCTATGATCCAAGCAAGATGTTGCATCACTAGGCGAGGACACTGACCCATGATGAGAATGTCGCCCAGATAAATGATGAGGCGCACGTCCTGAGCTCGAAGAATTTCGACCACAGGTCTCAGAAGTTTCATGAAGCACCAATGTGCTGACGAGAGGCCGAAAGGAAGGAATTTGTACTCGTACCTGATCCCCTGCCATTGGAATTGAAGAAAACAGCAATGAGGTCCATAAATGAGCACTGACAGATAGGCATCTTTCAGATCAAGGCGGACCATCCAGTCTCCTTCCTGAAGAAGATCACGAAGAAGATGGATCCCCTCGATCTTGAAGTGACGATATACAACCCATCCATTGACCTCCTTGATATTTAAAACAAGCCTGGATCCACCTCCCCTCCTTCTGAACCCATCAAGTTGATAACTCATTGTACAGATAATTCAGGTAGATGGGTGCTAGTAAATTTTACATTGGATGATGTCCCCATTTCCATTTTAAATATTTATGCTCCAACGACTGAAGATGCCTCCTTTTGGACCTCCTTTGCACCGCACATTACACAACATTATGTTGATAATTTTATCCTAGTAGGAGATTGCAATGAGGTTTTTGATCCATTTTTAGATAGACATTCATCTACTGCTTACATTCATCACAAATCATATAAATCTTTTACACAACTCATTTCTCAATATAAACTTATTGATGCATGGAGACTTTGTAACCCTACCTTGCGAGAATATTCTTTCTTTTCTTCCCCTCACCAGACCCAATCCCGATTAGATTATTTTTTAATTTCACATCACCTTTCCCAATCCCTTAATTCTTCTGACATTGGTTCCATCTTAATTTCTGATCATGCACCAGTCTCTATCAATTTGGATGTTCTACAAAAGCCCACGTCCACTAAGAAATGGCGTTTTAACAACTCTCTTCTTCTTGACTCTGAGTTTGTCTCTTCTTTTACATCCTTTTTTCATGAATATTTTTTGTTCAATGAAACTGATGATATCCAATTTTCTGTGTTGTGGGATGCTTTTAAAGCATCGGCTAGAGACTTTCTCATTAGTTATGTTTCTTGCAAACGAAAAAAAGCTCAACAAACAACTAATACTCTTTTTTCTAAAATTAAACAATTAGAACACTCCCACTACAGTTGCAAATCTAAGGACTGCTTGAACGATCTCATTGCCACTAAGCTCCAATTCAATAAAGATTCTACTTATAATGCCTCCAACTATCTGCTAAATTTTTTGGTGGCCAGACTAAGGCTGGGAAATTACTGGCCAATTATTTAAAAGTAAAACAGAATAAATGTATTATTGAATCTATTTATGGTCAGGATGGGTCGCTCAAGTCTAAAAGTGACGATATACAACAAGAATTTCTACACTTCTATGAAAAATTGTATTCTTCTGAATCAATTTCCTCTGAACAATCTATTTCCCAATTTTTATCCAAAATTTCTTCTCCTTTCGATACTCCTCTAGGTCTTTTCCCACTGGAGACGGACCTTACACAGAAAGAACTCCTTCAAGCCCTCAATATTCTTAAACATGGGAAAGCCCTGGGTCCTGAATGTTTTACTGTTGAATTCTTTTCTCATTTTTCAAAATTACTTATTCCTAAGTTACTCTCCTCCTTTCAAATTTTTTTCAATCTGGTTCTGCGTCTGGTACATTCTCGGATGCTCTTATTTGCATTATTCCGAAACCAGGTAAGGATACACAACATTTGAAAAATTATCGTCCTATTTCCTTAGTAAACATAGATTACAAGATTTTTTTAAAAGCGTTGGCTTTACGTTTAGAATTATATTTACCCAATCTTTTAGGAAAAGAACAATCCGGTTTCTTCAAAGGCAGATTATTGGCGGATAACACTAGATTATTTTTTGACATTCTTTCTAAATCTTCACACTCTTCTCATCCCCTTGCAGCCATAGCTTTGGATGCTGAGAAAGCTTTCGATAGGGTTGCGTGGTCATATCTCTTTAGTACTTTGAAGTGGTTTGGTTTTGGCCCAAATATTTCTACCTTGATTTCACTCTTGTATTCTCACCCTAGGGCGGAGATTTCAGCGAATGGGGGTTTATCTTCTTATTTTTCCCTTATTAGAGGGGTGTGACAAGGATGTCTGCTTTCACCTTTTTGTTTAATCTTGCTTTAGAACCTTTTTTGTTAAGGATTCATCAAAATGATCAAATACATGGCTTCAATTTCCATCAAACCACAATTAAGATGGCAGCGTACGCTGATGATGTGCTTATTCTTATCCCAACCTACTACTTCGCTCCCTGCATTTCTGGATAAAGTTAACTCTTTTGCTCAAGTTTCTGGTTACAAATTGAATAAAGACAAATGAGAAATCCTACCACTCACTAAATTTCCTCTTAAAGATGATTTTTCTGATTCGGGTTTCACCTGGAGCCCTCGATCAATTAAATACTTAGGTCTTCATTTTACATCTTCTCTTTCAGGCACAGTCTCTCGATGTATGGAAGACTGTATACAAAAGTTGACTACCCTTACTTCCAAATGGCATCCTTTGTATTTATCATGGTGGGGGAGATTAGATACAATTAAGATGATGCTCTCCCCAGTTGTTCTTTTACAATTTCTAATATACCATTTTCTATACCCTTAAAACACTTTAAGAAAATCAATTCCATTTTATCTATCTTTTTGTGGGGACATAAAAAGTCTCGTATGTCTTTATCTAAATTGAGGCGCCCTAAAAAAGAGGGTGGGGTGAATTTTCCAAATTTTTCCCTGTATCATAAATCCTTTTTGCTAAACCAAGCGTCAAACTGGATTTCAGACTCCACCTCGTCATCTCCCCTTTGGTTGGCCCTAGGACATTCCTCTTAATCTCCTTTTTCATTTAAGGAATATCTTATGTTTTCACGTAAACCACAATACTTGTCCACGCCCATTCTTAAGTATACTTCCAATATTCTTCCTTCCATCCCTTTTTCTTCCTTCCTTGATCAGCCTATTTGGCATAATACATCTATTTTAGTCAACAATAAACCGATTTATTGGAAATCCTAGAGATCTCGTGGCTTAATTTGGGTTCATCAATCTTATCAGCATAACCAGCTTATATCTTTTTCTCTAGATGCTTTTTCCTTTCTTTTTCCTCCCAGTTTCCGTACTAAGTATTTGTTATTGTCGCATGCGCTCCAAACGGCTTATGATAATTTTCTTGCTTTTTCTCCTTCCTCTTGTCGGGAGCCCTCTGATACACCTTCACTACGTTCCTTACTACTCAAACACTCCAAGGCTTCGAATATCTATGCACTCCTTCACACTTTACCCTCACCTCGCATTAAAACCAAGACTGAGGAAGCTTGGGAAGAGGATTTACAAGTTTCTTGGCCCATTGATTTGTGCGACAGGGTATGGTCGAAGATCCGTAAATCTTCTAGGGCTGCTAACTCAACTCAAACATTGTTTTTCCCTTATAACCTTTTATTATTGTCACCACTCACTCTTAGTTCACGATACGCAGATATACCTGACATTTGTTGGTCATGTTCTTCACCACGCGCAGATTTACCTCATATGCTTTTCAAATGCCCCCTAGTGCATAATTTTTGGCTGAAGATTTGGGCTCAAATCAATACGTTTTTTTCTTCTTCTCACTCCTTTTCTATTTCTCCTATTTTTCTTGGGAGTGTTCCTCCTATTTGGGATTTTTGTACTTTCAGGGTCAGAATAATTGATGTATTACTAGCAGTAGCCTTTCAACAAATAACCAAAAATTGGAAGGATTTTACTAAAATATCTTATCAGGCTTGGTGGTACGCCTTCTGTTACAATCATAGACTAGACACGATCTTTGTTTATCCCTTATGTCTAGCCACAAAAAGAAGGGAATTGTGGAATCAAGTTAATTCCATTGTTTTTTGATATTAGTGCTAAAGGGTCTCTATCCATGTCTCCATTACAACAAGAAGTTTCTAAACCTCCATAATTTCCTACAGGTATAATGTATCATTTATTATGTATTTTATTTCTTTGTTTTTAACCAGTTGCCAGTTATACTTTGAGTTATTATAAAAAAAATCTCTCTATCCTCTGTTATTACTATTAATTAATGTACTGTATGACTTTATTTATCTTCTACATTGTCTTAATATGAAAACTGTTATTTTATTTGTCTCAATAAAGACTTTCTTTGAACTAATAAAAAAAAAGTACATGAGTCGAAAAGTTGAAAATGGGTATTGTTTCCATAAAGTCCATGACTGCATTATTGTTTGTTACATTTGTCACCAACGATAATACTTCTACCATGATTGGCACTGGCCTGGTGCAATGTACCATTTTTTCGTACTGCCTCGCCCTTGTGTAAGGTGTGCCGCTGTGGCCTCCCCCTAAAAAAATTGCAATTGGGAGTCTCAGAGAATGTGCTATGTCACTCTCCCAAGTCGGAGTTGTCAGTAGACTCTGCTGAAGTATCAGAAAATGTTTTTTTCGTTGTGTCTACCCCAAAAACAACCAAAATATGGTCTTGTTTATGCTCTGTTGGTGTTGAAGTCCTCCATCAAGTAGAGGTATGTCCTGTCTGCTCTGTTGTTCCTAATATCCCTCTTAACTTTAGTGGTCTTTTTGTCCTGTTCAATCCTAAAGAACTCTGCAGTGGATTTCTCTATTTTATCCAGTTCTGTGTCAAAGAGGCTGTATTTGAGCGGCTCACCGGAAACATCCATGGGTTTTGACAAAAAATGACATTCACTAAGGCAGCCAGTCAGGACTGCACATTAAAAACAAAACCCTCCTTGAAGTGCCCATTAACAGTAAAATATGCTAAAATCCCCAAAAACACGGATTGTTTGTGTGCTAAAATACATCGCACACATTCAATCCATGGGAACTTTTTGTGTTTGTCTACATATTTTACTGGTATTCTTCCAGTACAAACCTATGCAAGACAGTGTACACTCACCTCTGCACCATGGTGAGAGGTTGTGCATCATGTGCCAACCCAGGGGATGACAGCATCAGGAGATCAGTTTTTGTGCACATGGCGATACATTGCTTTTCCACTTGTGCATAGAAACACATCAAATCTGGTTACTGCATTGGCTTAATGAATCTGACACAATTTCCTCACAATCAAGCATTCTCACAACTTTGGGAATGTTTTTACTTATCTTCCTAAAACAGATAAGGGAGCCAGTCCCTGCCTATGTTTTCAACCGGTGACTGATTTGACATAGAAGTCATATGTGCTAAAACTTGGTACAGTAACAAGGATGTAGCCATGGGGCAAGACCATATTCCCCCCCCCCCCCCTCACCACCCCTTAAATGACTGAGGTATCTGGCACAGGGCTCAAAAGTGAGTGAATTCCGAAGGTGAATGAGCAATAAAGATGCCTTAAAATTTTTTATTTATCTTTCTAAATTTGCTGCATGTTCCAAGACAGGCTAAATGCCAGGCTATGGCTTTGACAAATTGTGTGGAGTTTTTATTTAGTTTTCCTTCTTTAACTGCAAAGTTTGAGGGTTTTGTAAAGAACTATCGGCCAAATTCATCAAAGTAAAATCGGCTCGCAAAGGGCAAGATTCTGAGAATGCGGCCCTTTCCGAGCGCTATTTCTGCATTTGGGATTCATCATCCCAAATGCAAAAATCGCAATTAGAGAACTCGCTAAATTGGAAGAATCGCATTTAAGGAATCTCAATTAGAGATTCCTTAAATGCTATTCATGAACCTTTAAAAAATTGTGAAATCGCAATATGGGGCCGCTATTTACCGCGAAGTGTAACTTCGTGGTAAAAAGCGAAAACTTAGAAAAATGCACTTTAGTGCATTTTTCTAAGTTGTATGTTACACACACATTTGTCCTTTGGACATGTGTGTGCGCAACACCTGTGTACATTTGTATTTCAGGGGTGCTACAGCGTGTCCTTTGGACACCCTGGCACCCTTGAAATCGCATCCTTATTTGCGATTCGCTAATTGCTAATTGCAAATAAGGATTGACTCCCCATTCATTCCTATGGGCCTTTAGGCCCATAGGAATGAATAGGAAATCGCATCCTTATTTGCGATTAGCAATTTGCGAATCGCAAATAAGGAAGCAGTAGAAATCGCAAAAAATATTTCGATTTCTACATGCATCCCATTTTGCGAGTCTGTAATAGCGATTCCTTAATAATCGCTAATGCAGACTCACAAAAGGGGACTTTGATGAATCTATATGTATGTGACCATCTCTTTGGGGTGCACACAGTGCCACTGGAATTATATGACAGGGGAGGCCTACATGTTGTAGAAATCTTAACTAAATTATGTGACAAGAAAACACAAATTATGTGGCTTAATGTGACACATTATGTGATATGGTGACTTCATAATTTTATCATTTTTACACATTTGCTCTGACACTGCACAGCCAATGTTTCACTTCATTAGTACCAGTTTCACCTCCAATTACAGCTATAAATAACTCAAAGGTGACCCGTCAACCTTTGAAAAGGACCTTTCACTGTGAGGCAGTACGTTACAGCATTTTTAGTTACTTTTGATCTGTTTGAGTTAGAAACAAAATATGCTTTTTGTTAAAATGTGTCGTAATGCAGCCAAAGGTGTATTTTGTGACAAATGTGGAAAAATCATAATTATGCTAAAAACACTGCAGCCACACAATCACACAATTCTAGTGACCTTGTGTACAGAGAGTGAGAAAAGAAGTAAAGTAGGGTGTCAATTTGTTTCTAATTCACACAAAAATTGAAAGACCAGTTAATTAACTGTGCAAATATTTCAACATGTACCAGCAGTTACAAAAGAAAAAATGAAGCACATTTTATATTTCTTTAGTCTGATGTCAAAAAAGACCAAAATAAGATCAAAATAAATGTTGGCGATGCACAAATGCTAAATATTGTATTGTATATTTGTATAGCACCCTATGTTTGGCACTGAAGTGCTTACCTAAGGGGCAGCAAGCTATGCCATATATGGTGTGTGAGATAGTAATTCTTTTTGCCCTGCTCATCCCCATGTTTTGACTGATGCTGGGAGTAACTGACTCTGACTGTGACCTCAGCTCTGCTAACCAGGCCCAGTACATGTGTTTTTATTAAAAAGATATAAGTTAATTAGGTATAATTAATATTGACAATGTCAGATCCCTGTCGAGCCCTAGTATATACTAAGGCAAGGGGGATTCAAACTACCTATAAGTCCCTAGGATATAAGAGGGCAGGAAGGTGTAGAGGCTCAATAGAATTCCTGCTCTGGAGTGTGCACTGTTGGGTTGCCTGTTTTCATTTTTAATAGCAGCTCTGCTTTGCAGACTGTCTTTAGAAGTAAATTATATCCAAATTAGACTTTGGAATTAAAAGTACTTATTAAGTGGTAATCTACCCTATTTTTACATATAAGTAACCCCTAAGGTCGCCCCTAAGTGCCCCAGGGGCAGAGTGCTATGTTACTGTAAGCGGAGGCATCATCAAATATGTTTTATATGACCTGGTGAGGGAAAAAACGCTAATTTCATGTTTCCCCATTGTAGAAACGTAGCGCCATAGGCTAACTTTGGAATATTTTATTGAACTGTACATGTTGCTAGAAAGGAGCTGAAGATGTCATTCAAGAACTTAATAGAGGGGTAATGAGAAACCCAACAACTTGCCACTGTTGAATTTATCATAACTAGTACAGAAAAGAAGTTATGAGTCCTGATTGGTAAGCCTTAACAAGCTTAACCAATATTCTTTGATGAGGTGATAAGTGGTCTGCATGGAACAGAGGTTATCTGGTTAGGGTAGTTCTGCAGCCACAGAGAACAGACCCGGATGTGGGTTGAGTAAATTAAGTTGGGATTCTAAGATATCACAACAGTAAGGAATGCCTGCTGTGGGTATTTAGAGATATTCCTGATTGCTCTATGTTATGTGCACTCACTACATGTGACTGATTATTGATCATATATTTGTTTAGTTGGTCCTCCCTAGGTAGAGTGTGATATTGCCATCATAATTAACACTCACACATTCATATATCCATTATTAAACCACAGATTATGGTTCTGGCCTACATGACATTCGCACAGCCATTTCATAGTCCATGTGATTTTGGTGCATACGCTTGGTGCAGTTCACAAATGACACATTGTTATGCTATTTACTGTCCACAATCAACTATTGATTTTGCCAGAAAAGTTGTCATGCTGCTCTTTGATTGACACATATATATTGTAATGTGGTCAACCTTTATGTGGGACACACTGATGCTGTTACAAGGAGCTGTCTACTCCAATAGTAAGCAAAATACCTTGTTTTTTCACATGTATGTGTAGGGATCTAAATTGTAGGGGATTGTATGTTTTTATGCCTTTATTTGTTACTCATTGCTTTCACAAATGTATGTTGAGATTTGTATCCTGAGTAGATTATGGTGCTTTGTTCTGGTTGAGAATTTATTCTGTGTTTATGACTGGTGTATGACATATTTGCCTGCATCGTGTTTGCTTTAGTGAGTTTCACACTGCTGGATTCATATGCTTTTCATTTGAACTACTTTCTCCACAGAACAGGTGAGCTATCCCACTGGTTATGTCAGTCGATGTGGCTGTCAACCTATGTGTATAGGTGTACGTAGACTGTCAGCACTGCTGAGACATATGTGTGTTTTGTACTGTTGGTGTCACAATGTTATCCAGTATTGACATGTACATGTCTGAGGCCTACACTGACATAGCATGCCACACCTGACCAAATTCCTTCCTGTGTTGGTCCAGTAACTTTCGTCAACATACAAGAATGCTGCCATGTGTGACACACTTGCTTATTAACACAGCACTTGTTCTCACACCACTGACCTTGTTGGTCTTTGACTTAATACCAAAAATAGATACGTCATTGAGGAGATACTAATCTCAGACTTTTCTCTTGTGTTGCCTTTGTACTCATGTTGGGTTGTCTGTCATTCCACATGTTTATTTTAGGGATTTGTTACCCAGTGCAGTTGATGTGGTTCCATCCTTTCACACAGAGTGAAAAGACTAGTGCAACTGCAATTGATGGATTAGTAAGTCCATGTCAATCCATTGCGTAGTTGAGCTTGACAAACTGTTTTGTGTGGCTTGTCTTCATGAACCACAGCCAATATGTAATTTCCTACACCTGGGTTGCCAATGCGCAGGAATTGTGACACGTTTCTCCCTTCTGAACTCCACTCTCAAAATCTTGGGCCGTGTCTTACTGAATTGCCTAGAACATTGGGCAAGGGATAAGAACATCTTGATGCCAACCCAGTATGGATTCCAGAAGGGAAGAGACAATGTTGATCAATGCCTGAACCTAAGTCTGACAATGGCTAAATACAACAAAGCAAAGGGAGGGCATATATATATGGCCTTCATGGATCTATCAGAGGTGTTTGCGTAGCCCATGCAAAACTGTGGTGGCAGAGTGGGCTAAAGAACGGTCATGGATTAAACCCGGGTCGTTTGACTGGGTGTGAGTGTTTGATTGATTCAGATGCTCCATCCATCACCACCCCCTTTTGTACCGCTTTTGGCCGCCATAAGTGTGGCAGGGTATGCTTAGACGTGAGTCCCTTGCTCACTTTGCAACTGCATTCAAGCAAGCCGGGCTGAAGACGGCTGGAATGCCAGAAACCGGTCCTCGGAAGCTTGTTTCCGGTCCAGGGAAGACATGGCTTGGCAGTTCGGGCTGGACTGTTCCCATGAGGCACAGGGTCAGACTGATTTGCATATATCCATGTCTGAACTGGGGTGGCAGAGTGGGCTAAAGAACGGTGAAGGATTAAACCCAGATCTTTTGACTGGGTGTGACTGTTTTATTGATTCAGATGCTCCGTCCATCACCACCCCCTTTTGTACCGCTTTTGGCCGCCATAAGTGTGGCAGGGTATGCTCAGACATGAGTCCCTTGCTCACTTTGCCACTGGATTCAAGCAAGTCGGGCTGAAGACGGCTGGAATGCCAGAAACCGGTCCTCGGAAGCTTGTTTCCGGTCCAGGGAAGACATGGCTTGGCAGTTCGGGCTGGACTCTTCCCATGAGGCACAGGGTCAGACTGATTTGCATATAGCCATGTCTGAACTGGGGTGGCAGAGTGGGCTAAAGAATGGTGATGGATTAAACCCAGGTCTTTTGACTGGGTGTGAGTATTTGATTGATTCAGATGCTCCGTCCATCACCACCCTCTTTTGTACCGCATGCAAAACTGTCGGCAATAATGATTGAGATGGATGTCGATTTTAGACTGCTTACCTTCATGTGCCAAATGTACTCACAGGCGATGGCCTCTGGCTGCTATGGGAAGGATGGGGAACATACAAGACTTTGTAAGAACTTGAGGGTAGTCAGGCAAGGCTGTGTTCTTGCCCAATTCTCATTTTCACTTTATACGAAAGGGGTAGGGGCACCCTTAAAAGGATGCATTGCTGATGGCCCCTCCTTTCCCCCTGTTACACTACCAATCCCTACCAATCCTGGCCCATGCGGAAGATGCCACCTTAATAGCAAGGACAGGTGTAGCACCCCAACGCCTCATAGATACTTATGTACATTTTATATCATCCCTGGATCTAAAAGCAATTTATTCAAAAACTGTTATCTTAGTGTCAGGACAACCCCCCCCCAAAAAAAAAAGATACCACCTTTTTTCATTGGGACACTGTTGTACCTGCTGCTCAGCCACTATGAGTGTGGTGTGGAATGTTGGTGTGGATGAAATGTTGGATGTCTGTGAGTTTCAGTTGGGTATGGGCTGAGCAGCCGGGAGGTTGCTCCTGGGGGAGTTTCTCCTTGTAACTACTTAATAAAGAACCCTAACTAATCTACACTAGAAGTCCAGATCTTCATTTGATTACAACATTTGGCGACGAGTATGGGATTACTTAGTTGATCATTTGTAAAATTACATTCTTTAAAAAAATGAAAAATTACAGTTTTGCACTCACCCCAACGGATTCTGCTTGTGCTCACCGACCTTGGAATCAGCACGATCCCAGTATTCTTTTCAAGTATTGTCCTGCAGCTTTCATGCTGTACTGCATGGAGGTGCCGACAGCCACCCAGCTTAGTGTCATGAACGTGCCGCCATCTTGTGGTTGGCTGAAACACATGAAGCTTGAACTATTCTTTAGCGTCCTGCTTCACTCTTTGTTTTTTTTTTTACCCAGAATGTCTCTTAACATTCCTGTCGAGGTCTGCCAACCACATCACTGGTATGGGCAATAGTGTTTAATAAAAGCTGAAGGTTACCTGGTAAATCGCTGTGTTAATATCGGCAGCGTGACCTATACACCAGAATGGCGACAGAGAGTCTGACTAAAAATAAGAGAGAGAAAAGGGGCAGAGAGCCCAGAACCGGTACAGCGATTTTAGAAGCTAGAGTCCTGAGTGAGCCCGGAACCGGGGCAGCGATCCTAAAAGCTAGAGTCCAAGTGAGCCCGAAACCGGGACAGCGATCCTAGAAGCTAGAGTCCAGAGTGAGACTGGACCAGGGACAGTGATCCTAGAAGCTAGAGTCCAGAGTGAGACTGGAACCGGGACTGTGATCTCAGAAGCTAGAGTCCAGAGAGAGACTGAAACCGGGACAGTGATCCCAGAAGGTGGTCAGTGAGTCCAGAGTGAGCCCAGAACTTGGACAGGAAAGCTGAAACGGGACAAAGGTCCCAGTACTGGAAGCGGGTCTGAGAGCCCATGTTGGAGACAAATGTCCCAGAACTTGAACCACGACAGAGAGCCCAGTCCCATAACCAGAATTGGGAGGGCACAAAGGTCCCAGATTTTGAACCACAACATATAGTCCAAAACAGTGACAAAGGTCCAGAAGCAGAACCAGCTCATGGCTCCCAGAATGGGAGGGACAAGGTCCCACAACTGGAACCAGGTCGGAGGGTTGTTGTGTATGAGATGGCGATGAAGTGTTAGGCCACTCATTGCTTTGATGTTGTGTATGAGATGGCTGTGTAGTGTTAAGTCAATAATTACAAGATATTTGTTGTTGGAATGACGGTGCTTGAATTAGTCACCATTTGCCTCATTGTATTTGTGTTTGAGTTCCTCTTTTATAGGTAAGTGAGTTTAGCATTGTTTTGATGGTGTGTTAGTTAGCAACTGTCTGATGCGGTATTACAATTTTGTTGAGTGTGTGTAGCAGTGTAATAAGGGTGTGTTGGTTTGTGCAATACCACGTTTTGTTGTGTTGCTCTTCGTGTCAATGGCCAACTGGCATGATCCGGACATGTGGGGTTTGGTTTGTGATGTGGGATAGTGGTTTAAATGGGAAAGATATGTGATGTGATGTCTCTTGTTTAGTTTAGTGTGAGATGTGGTGAGGTTTTTGTTATTGTTCTGAGCGAGATGTGGTGTGACGTCTCTTTTTCACAGTTCAGTGCTAGATGAGATGTGGTACAGTGCGAGATGTTGTGATGTCCCTTTGATGTTGATGTTTCGACTATGGTTCAGTGCAAGATATGGTGAAACTTTTCTTTTATTATTCAGTGTGGTTATGAGTGTGGTCTTTTGTGTAACTATGTATGCATAGTTTCTTATGTATTAATGGATTGCATCCAAATTCAACTGAGATGGCAACCAAATATGCTTTTAGCAAATTTTGTGAAGATTTGTTGTTGATAATCAGGATCTGATTCCAGAACACGTCTTGCAAGTGCCACAATGCCCAGGAGTACTCATGATGCAGAAAAATGCCTGACATGTAATATTGTCATGGACCATTTCTTCATTTCTTCAGTTCATAGTACTGTAAAATCACTGCGAGATGGAATATTTCTTGCCATCTTCTTGCTATATTTGGGTAGTGGCTTTACAAAATTTCCTTCTGATTGCCCACACACGGTTTGATGATATTGCACTGTTACCCTTTTCTACCCCACCTCCTGGTGTTTCTATTATCTGACTTTTCTTCAGTCTCATCATGCTGATAAAATGTCACACAAATTCTAAGAATTGCTAATAGTTAGGGATTCCAACTTAACTGCATTTTTAAAATATTCAAGCAACATGAACCAGTTCTGTCCATCACCAGTTTTTCCTACTTATGAATGCACAAATATATAGGGCAGATGTTTCCAAAGTACTCTGGAAATAACTGAAGTTCAGAATGGCTTTCAATCAACTTTAAATGCAGTGTGAACTTTGTAAATGCTTAAAAGAACATAAGTGTCAACGCCAGAGCACCACAATGTATGCACATGAGTGGCCCTGTTCTTAGAGGGAAACCACAAGTGCTTATTTTGAGTCTGTAGTTGAAGGTGGCAGTCACTTGTACTTATTTTTGGGGACTCGTACTTATTTTTTCTTAGCAGAAATTTACCAAGAGCAAGAAAGGGAAAACACACAGAACGGAAATACGGAGGAAGAGAAAGTCAGAAAATTTGTCACTATGGGAGAAAACAGAAACCTGTAGGAGTGGGACAAAAGGTCAGAAAGTGTCTGGCAGTGGATTAAAGAGTCCTGCAGTGGATTCAGGACTACGCTCCTATGGTATTCCACATGCTGACGTTTTTATAGTGCCAGCCGAGGGTGTCTGAGCAGCTCTGTTGGCAACAGCACTTATTATTTTACAGATAAAGCACTGGAAACCACCAGCAAATCATGAGTGTGACACCGAGTCTCAGGAAGGGAATGAGGGTGTGTGGCCAGCCATGGAAGATGGCAGACGCCTGATTGCGGAGCTCCGGGTCTGGGGCAGATCATTCTCCTCCATCCCCCAGATACTCGCCAATCTGTAGTGCTTCTGCACACAGCTGTTCAGAGACCAATATACGATGTGCAGTGGCATGATTCTGGCTGAGCACGGCTGCTGCTGCGACCTCCAGAGACAATCTGCCCTGCGGCCGGGCAGGTGAACTATGGAAGGCCGGTGGCTTCGGCCTGGTATTGTGGTGACGTTCTAGTTGTCTGTGGATCAGCGCCGCGGGCGGAACAGGAAGTTTGGCCATTTTGGTTGAGCCACGACTCCCGAGCCTGCAGGACCCTCTCCCCGGCGCTCTGTGCTATATATTTTAATAAAGATATAATTATACAGTTACCTGCCTCCCGGCCCTTATTAGATACAGGCAACTTGCCACAAATGGCGACGAGGCATGGGAGGGGCCGAATTTACCGAGGAAAATAGATAATTAGAGGGAACTCAGCACACAGAACAGAGCGTGGCAGAGGGACACAAGCACCATCCAGGAGAAGGCCAAGGGTGATAACCCACAGTTGCAGGGATGACAGCGGACCATTGTAGACCACCACGTGCACAGCACAAGCCCAGCAGAGACCAGGAAAGGGCAGAGAGGACAGAAGTGGACCAAAGGGCAAGTGGCCACAGTAATAAGGTACCCATCACCCATCAACCACGAAGGAGTACAGTGCGAAGCAACCGATACACATGGCGACCCAACTGCCCCAGACCACGCTGTGAAATACATGCACAGCGATTCCGGTAAGGGCGAGCACATATATATCCCGGAACCCTTCAAGTGCATCGAGAGGAGAAGAAAGAGACCCGGTGACCCCACGAAGAGGTGCAAGGGAAGAGAGGCAAGCACCAGGGAGCCCACCAAATGCAAGTGCACAACAGGACCCAGCCCCACGCCAAGCCGGAAAAATGAGCGCGCAATCCTCCTCCCTCACCAATCTCGTCCCGTTCCTTCCCAAGGGAGGGGAGCCAGCCATGCCAAGGGAAGACTGGAAGAGGTATATTCTGAATTACCTATCGGCCCTAGAGGACGAGAGTGAAGCCGAATATTCAAGCGCCATGAGGAAGAAGATACTCCTACACAATCTAGGCCCAGAAGGGATCCGAGTGTACAATGGCCTAGTGAAGATGACCAGAGAACCCACAGACACGGATGAGTTTCAACACGCTCTCGAAGACCTCGACGCGCACTACAGACCGGTGGTGTGCGTAGCCATAGACAGGTACAACTTTTTCCAACTGAAGCAAGAATGAGGGGAATCCATTGATGAATATGTAGCAGCCTTACAGAAATTAGCTTTGACATGCAAATTCGGAGTGCTACACGACGAGCTGGTAAGAGACCAAATAATTATGCACACGTCCAACGCAGTGGTACAAGACAAGCTGTGGGTAAACGGTGACGCCCCGCTCAAAGAAGTAGTGGCAATGGTGAAGAAGGCCGAGCTGTCAAAAAGGTGCGCTGAAGCAGCCAAGAAAGACACCATCAGCAAGACGACCGAGTGCAAGGTGATGGAACCAGCAAACCAAGCAATAATCCACAAAAGGTGCCGGTCAAGACCGAAAACCAGAAACGGTACCCCCAAAGAGCAGGTGGAAGACTAAGGACTAAATGGGACAACAAAGAAAGTTGTTACTGATGTGGGAGCTCGACATACGCCGGCAATGACAATGTTTGCCCGGCGTTTAGGGCTAAGTGTTCATACTGCGGCATCATCGGCCATTATGAAAAAGTATGCAGACGCCGACCACCTAGAGCAGAAGTGAAATACGTGTCACAGGAGGGTGAAGAAGAAGGAGTAACCCAAGGTGAGGATGAAGAAGAAGAGGAGGTGTTGTGTATAGATGACCTAGTCCTGGGGATAAACTGCACGAGTTCAGGGTAACCCGTACAGAGGATGAAGATAGGAGGAATAGAGATCGACATTGTGGCGGACTCGGGATCCTCCACACGATTGTGCAACAATCCGTGTGGGAAAAGAACTTTCAGAAGGGGGCGTCAGCACACCTAAACCCCCCAGACATACGCCCTGTCACCTACACATATTTAACAACAAGGGGTGGTGATGGACAGAGTTTCTGAATTAAGCAGAATACTCTCACCCAGTCAAGAGATCAGGGCTAGATCCAACACCGTTTTTTAGCTCACTGCACCATCCCAGCTCAGAACCTGGCTATATGCAAATTAGTCTGTTCCTGTCCCAGTGCATGATGGGAACAGGGCAAACCAAACTACCAGGCCAATTCTTACACTGGGAAGGAAACAAGCTCCCGGGGACCGGTTTCTGGCATTTCAGCCGTCGTCGGCCCGGTTTGCTTGAATCCTGATGGTGCAATGAGCAAGGGACTCACATCTGAGTATACCCTCCACGCTTAGGGTGGACAAAATATTTAACAACAAGGGGTGGTGATGGACAGAGTTTCTGAATTAAGCAGAATACTCTCACCCAATCAAGAGATCAGGGCTAGATCCAACACCGTTTTTTAGCTCACTGCACCATCCCAGCTCAGAACCTGGCTATATGCAAATTAGTCTGTTCCTGTCCCAGTGCATGATGGGAACAGGGCAAACCAAACTACCAAGCCAATTCTTACATTGGGAAGGAAACAAGCTCCCGGGGACCGGTTTCTGGCATTTCAGCCGTCGTCGGCCCGGTTTGCTTGAATCCTGATGGTGCAATGAGCAAGGGACTCACATCTGAGTATACCCTTCCACGCTTAGGGTGGACAAAATATTTACCAACAAGGGATGATGATGGACAGAGTTTCTGAATTAAGCAGAATACTCTCACCCAGTCAAGAGATCAGGGCTAGATCAAACACCGTTTTTTAGCTAACTGCACCATCCCAGCTCAGAACCTGGCTATGTGCAAATTAGTCTGTTCCTGTCCCAGTGCATGATGGGAACAGGGCAAACCAAACTACCAAGCCAATTCTTACACTGGGAAGGAAACAAGCTCCCGGGGACCGGTTTCTGGCATTTCAGCCGTCGTCGGCCCGGTTTGCTTGAATCCTGATGGTGCAATGAGCAAGGGACTCATATCTGAGTATACCCTTCCACGCTTAGGGTGGACAAAATATTTAACAACAAGGGGTGGTGATGGAGAGAGTTTCTGAATTAAGCAGAATACTCTCACCCAGTCAAGAGATCAGGGCTAGATCCAACACCGTTTTTTAGCTCACTGCACCATCCCAGCTCAGAACCTGGCTATATGCAAATTAGTCTGTTCCTGTCCCAGTGCATGATGGGAACAGGGCAAACCAAACTAGCAAGCCAATTCTTACACTGGGAAGGAAACAAGCTCCCGGGGACCGGTTTCTGGCATTTCAGCCCTCGTTGGCCCGGTTTGCTTGAATCCTGATGGTGCAATGAGCAAGGGACTTACATCTGAGTATACCCTTCCACGCTTAGGGTGGACAAAATATTTAACAACAAGGGGTGGTGATGGACAGAGTTTCTGAATTAAGCAGAATACTCTCACCCAGTCAAGAGATCAGGGCTAGATCCAACACCGTTTTTTAGCTCACTGCACCATCCCAGCTCAGAACCTGGCTATATGCAAATTAGTCTGTTCCTGTCCCAGTGCATGATGGGAACAGGGCAAACCAAACTACCAAGCCAATTCTTACACTGGGAAGGAAACAAGCTCCCGGGGACCGGTTTCTGGCATTTCAGCCGTCGTCGGCCCGGTTTGCTTGAATCCTGATGGTGCAATGAGGAAGGGACTCACATCTGAGTATACCCTTCCACGCTTAGGGTGGACAAAATATTTAACAACAAGGGGTGGTGATGGACAGAGTTTCTGAATTAAGCAGAATACTCTCACCCAGTCAAGAGATCAGGGCTAGATCCAACACCGTTTTTTAGCTCACTGCACCATCCCAGCTCAGAACCTGGCTATATGCAAATTAGTCTGTTCCTGTCCCAGTGCATAATGGGAACAGGGCAAACCAAACTACCAAGCCAATTCTTACACTGGGAAGGAAACAAGCTCCCGGGGACCGGTTTCTGGCATTTCAGCCGTCGTCGGCCCAGTTTGCTTGAATCCTGATGGTGCAATGAGCAAGGGACTCACATCTGAGTATACCCTTCCACGCTTAGGGTGGACAAAATATTTAACAACAAGGGGTGGTGATGGACAGAGTTTCTGAGTTAAGCAGAATACTCTCACCCAGTCAAGAGATCAGGGCTAGATCCAACACCGTTTTTTAGCTCACTGCACCATCCCAGCTCAGAACCTGGCTATATGCAAATTAGTCTGTTCCTGTCCCAGTGCATGATGGGAACAGGGCAATCCAAACTACCAAGCCAATTCTTACACTGGGAAGGAAACAAGCTCCCGGGGACCGGTTTCTGGCATTTCAGCTGTCGTCGGCCCGGCTTGCTTGAATCCTGATGGTGCAATGAGCAAGGGACTCACATCTGAGTATACCCTTCCACGCTTAGGGTGGACAAAATATTTAACAACAAGGGGTGGTGATGGACAGAGTTTCTGAATTAAGCAGAATACTCTCACCCAGTCAAGAGATCAGGGCTAGATCCAACACCGTTTTTTAGCTCACTGCACCATCCCAGCTCAGAACCTGGCTATATGCAAATTAGTCTGTTCCTGTCCCAGTGCATGATGGGAACAGGGCAAACCAAAATACCAAGCCAATTCTTACACTGGGAAGGAAACAAGCTCCCGGGGACCGGTTTCTGGCATTTCAGCCGTCGTCGGCCCGGTTTGCTTGAATCCTGATGGTGCAATGAGCAAGGGACTCACATCTGAGTATACCCTCCCACGCTTAGGGTGGACAAAATATTTAACAACAAGGGGTGGTGATGGACAGAGTTTCTGAATTAAACAGAATAATCTCACCCAGTCAAGAGATCAGGGCTAGATCCAACACAGTTTTTTAGCTCACTGCACCATCCCAGCTCAGAACCTGGCTATATGCAAATTAGTCTGTTCCTGTCCCAGTGCATGATGGGAACAGGGCAAACCAAACTACCAAGCCAATTCTTCACTGGGAAGGAAACAAGCTCCCGGGGACTGGTTTCTGGCATTTCAGCCGTCGTCGGCCCGGTTTGCTTGAATCCTGATTGTGCAATGAGCAAGGGACTCACATCTGAGTATACCCTTCCACGCTTAGGGTGGACAAAAGTTTTAACAACAAGGGGTGGTGATGGACAGAGTTTCTGAATTAAGCAGAATACTCTCACCCAGTCAAGAGATCAGGGCTAGATCCAACACCGTTTTTTCATCACCACCCCCTTTTCTGAATCGTTTTTGGCCACTATAGGTGTGGCAGGGTATACTCAGACATGAGTCCCTTTCTCACTGCACCATCAGGATTCAAGAAAGCCGGGCCGAAGACGGCTGAAATGCCAGAAACCGGTCCCCAGTAGCTTGTCTCCTTTCTGGTGAAGAATTGGCTTGGTAGTTTAGTCTGCCCTGTTCCCATGATGCACTGGGCCAGGGACAGACTGATTTGCATATAGCCAGGTTCTGAGCTGGGATGGTGCAGTGAGATAAATAACGGTGATGGATCAAGCCCTGATCTTTGGACTGGGTAAGAGTGGTCTGCTTAATTCAGACACTCTGTTCATCACCACCCCCTTTTCTGAATCTGTCACCTACACAGGCCAACCTATACCTATGGTTGGATACTGCCCCCTCTCCTTCGAGTTCAAATGACGCAAGGCAGATGGCAAATTGTATGTTGCAGAAAAGGGGCTTTCGGTGCTAGGGTGGATAGATCAAGGAGCCTTGTGAATTCAGCTCAACCCAGGAGGGGTCGACAAAGTATTAATGACAGACTCCGAGAGCGGATATAAAAAAGGGGATAAAGAAAAGAGAATTTGCTGACGTCTTTAAAGGAACCATCGGCCGCATGACAAAATTCACGCACAATATATGCTTGAAGGAGGGAGCACAACCCGTGAGCCACAAAGTCCGGAACATACCTTTCCGAAGCCGAGACACAGTGCAGGAAGAGTTGAGAAGTCTGGAAGAGAACGGCATCATAGAGGCCATCGAGAGTGCTGAATGGCTCGACCACTGGTCGTAGCACAAAAGCCCAACAGGAAGGTGCACCTGTGCGTAGACCTCAGAGAATTGAATAAGAACATTTTGTTGGACAAGTTTCCTCTTCCGAGGATCAACAAAATGTTGGCGAAGACGAAGGGAATAAAGTGGTTCTCCATGGTAGACCTCTCTTCCGGGGATGTATGACGTTACAACGCATGCTATTACAATGCAGTACTTTACAACGCATTTTTTACAACGCAAATACTTTTACAATGCATGCTTTTACAACGAATACTATTACAACACGAGATAGTGTTAATAATAGGAAAGTACTTTTACAACGAAAACATTTACAACGCATACCTTTACAATGCAAAAATATATATATTTTTTTGTTGTAAAATAAACCCTGACACAGGATGCAGGAAAACTAGGGGTTTTGGGTGGGGAAGTGTCTTAAAATGATGAGAAAAACTAAACGTTAATAAAAAGATATGAAACGATTTTTTTCAAATGAATACTCGAGTATTAAAATTAATACACGAGTATTAAAAATTAATACTGTTGTAATCTAAACTATTGAAAATTTTACACACGCAACGAAAATAAAAAAAACAATATACTTTACATATATTAGAATGAAAGAAAATAATTATTCAAAAACAACAACATTATACATACACATAGTCGCCATTTTAAAATGTGTAGTTCCAACGTTTGTCCTACAACTCTTTCCATGAAAATAATACCACAACACTACTTTCAAAATGGATGCCAAAACGAAACGGAAAATGAAAATAACATACCTTTACACAAAGTTTTAAATTATAACTTTCGACAGAAATAAAACGTATTTACAATAATAATACCAACGCTGTGTTTAAAAAAAAAACATTGACACTGACCAAAACTTATAAATACGCGGCAGACACCATTTTTAGAACAGTTGATTCTAAACTCCCAGAGTGACCAGACGCCAAAAGCTGACCCTCTGACCTCTTCACCTAAAAAAAGACCAGATCGGATCTCAGGAGCATTATATTTCGGAATACAAGTGAGTTAGTTAAAGTAATTTCAGAAATATTTTCTGAAACTATTACGACGCTGCACCTAATACTTTTGTTTTTCCAGTATAAAGAAAATATTATAGCACCGAGATATTACTATAATTATGGAAACATATATTCATACATAAAAAACCCTGCATTTTTAAAGCCAAGAAAAAATGTAATTACATTTGTTTATTATTTAAAATTGTTTTCAAATAAATAAACATAAAATATTTTTCAAACATCACAAAATGTTACATTGTTTTTATTAGTCGAACTACTATAAACAGCGACGAAAAAGGCCAGTTTAAATAAATTGGATTTTGGTACAGAAGCAACACTCCTCTTCAATAATAATTTGAAGGTACTTTTCGATATTTAAAACGACATTTCTAAACAAATGAAACGAAAGTACATTTATTAATACACATTTATTTAATCTCATTTTTACGGAGAAATTCTATTTTGAGAAAATTAATAAATACTTTCAACTCTGAAAATTGAAACGTCAACTTTTAAAGAAGGTAATTATATTATTATTAAAAAAACTGCATGTTTAAATATAATTAATAATGCAGAATTGATTTATTAAAAATAAAAACTGTAGTGATAAAAATAATTTAGAGTAGTCAATAAAGGTAAAAAAGTAACGGAAGTGTGAAATGGTGTAGGGGTACAAATAAATAATTCAATTCAGACTTAAGGAAGGTGCAGCACTAATGAAAGTGTAGGATGGTAAAGGAGAATCATTTTCTAATTTAAGTCCAGGAAGGTCCAGTAGTAAGGATAGTATAGGCTGATGTAGAGATATAAATTACTATTATACCAACAGCTAGATATAGCAGTAGGGAAAGAGTAGGATGGTAAAGGGATATTAATTAGTAATGTAACTCCAGGAAGGTGCTGCAGTAGGGAAAATGGGGGATGGTATAGGGGTATCAATTTCTCTTCCAACATCAAAAGAATCAAAAAACAGAGCAAGGATATTATAGTATTAAAGGTACAGTAAAATTGAATGTAAATTATACACAGTTTTTTCACATTTTTATCTACATCAGAAACATTTTACATTTAAATACCATTTCGTATTCCTTTTTCATTTTTTTAAAAATGACATTCATCTTCATATCATCAAAGAACAATTTTATTTGAAAAAGAACAACAACCCAAAAGCCAACCAATAAACGAAATATCAAAGCAGAAACCAGACGACAATCCAAGAAACCAAACCAAAAGGTATATGAAATACATACTGCAAGGGAAAGTATTCTATGTTGCAGGGATAATATTTACTTTTCTACCATCAGGTAGGTGCAGCAGTAGAGAAAGTGTAAGATGGTAAAAGGGTATTATTTTCTATTCTAACTCCAGGTAGTGCAACAGTAGGGAAAGTGTGGTATGGTGTAGGGGTAGCAATTTCTATTCAAACTCCAGATATGTGCAGCAGAAGGGAAAGTGTAGGATGGTAAAAAAGTATTATTTTCTATTCTAACTCCAGGTAGGTGCAGCAGCAAGGAAAGTGTAGGATGGTAAAAGAGTATTATTTTCTATTCTAACTCCAAATAGGTGCAGCAGTAGGGAAAGTGTAGGATGGTAAAAGGGTATTATTTTGTATTATAACTCCAGATAGGTGCAACAGTAGGGAAAGTGTGGGATGGTGTAGGGGTATCAATTTGTATTCAAACTCCAGGTAGGTTCAGTAGTAGGAAAAGTGTAGGATGAGAAAAGAGTATTAAACACAGTATTGTTGACATTTTTATCTACATCAAAAACATTTTACTTCTAAATAAGATTGCCTATTCCTCTTTCATTTTTTAAAAAAATCACATTCATCTTCAAATCATTAAAGAACTACCGGATTTGAAAAACAGCAACAACCCAAAAGCCAACCAATAAACAAAACATCAAAGCAGAAACCAGACGACCAAAAAAAGAAACCAAACCAAAAGGTATATAAAATTCATACTGCAAGAGAAAGTGTTCTATGGTGCTGGGAAATTAAAGACTTTTCTACCTCCAGATATGTGCAGCAGTAGGGCAAGTGTAGGATGGTAAATAGATAATATTTTCTATTCTAACTCCAGGTAGATGCAGCAGTAGGGAAAGTGTGAGAAGGTGTAGAGGTATCAATTTCTAATTAAACTCCAGGAAGGTGCAATAGTAGGGTAAATGTAGGATGGTAAAAGGGTATTATTTTCTATTCTTACTCCAGGTAGGTGCAGCAGTAGGGAAAGTGTGGGATGGTGTAGAGGTATCAATTTCTATTCATACTCCAGGTATGTGCAGCAGTAGAGAAAGTGTAAGATGGTAAAAGGCTATTATACACAGTATTGTTTACATTTTTTTCTACATCAGAAACATTTCACATTTAAATAACATTAGCTTTTCCTTTTTCATTTTTTTACAAATTCACATTCATCTTCAGATCATCAAAGAACTATCGTATTTGAAAAAGAGCAACAACCCAAAAACCAACCAATAAACAAAACATCAAAGCAGAAACCAGACAACAAAGAAAGAAACAACACCAAAAGGTAATTAAAATTCATACTGCAAGAGAAATTGTTCTATGATGCAGGGAAATTATAGACTTTTCTACCTCCATATAAGTACAGCAGTAGGGCAAGTGTGTAGGATAGTAAAAGGGTATTATTTTCTATTTTAACTCCAGGTAGGTGTAACAGTAAGGTAAGTGATGGATACTGTAAGGGTATAATTTACTATTCCAACTCCGGAAAGATGCAGCAGTAGGGAAAATGATAGATAATGTAACGGTATAAATAACTATTCGAACTCCAGAAAGGTGCAACAGTAAGGAAAGTGATGGATAGTGTAAAGGTCAAATTAAATATTCCTACTCCAGGAAGGTGGAGCAGTAGGAAAAGTGATGGATAGTGTAACGGTGTAATATACTACACCAACTCCAGGAAGGTGCAGCAGTAAGGAAAGTGATGGATAGATTAAAAGTGTAAATTACTAATCAAAGTACTGCTAAGTGCAGCAGAAAGTAAATTAAACATTTCCTTTTCATAAATCCTTTTTTTAAGAAACTCACAGCAATCTTCTAAGAAAACCAACCTCCACATCCATAGAACACAACAAACACAAAAGCCACCAAGAAAAAGAAGACCACAAAGAAAAAGAGAAAACTTAAAAGTAAATAAAAAACATGCAGCGAAAAACATATTTTCTATAGTACAAGATTTGGATTTCTATTTAAACTTTTGTTAGCTGAAGCTAAAGAGAACCATTCGAATGATATAAAAATATGATAAGTGATGGATAGTGTAAGGGTATAATTTACTATTCCCACTCCAGGAAGGTGCAGCAGTAGAGAAAGTGATGGATAGTGTAAGGGTATAATTTACTATTCCCACTCCTGGAAGGTGCAGCAGTAGGGAAAGTGATGGATAGTGTAAGGGTATAATTTACTATTCCCAGTCCAGGAAGGTGCAGCAGTAGGGAAAGTGATGGATAGTGTAAGGGTATAATTTACTATTCCAACTCCAGGAAGGTGCAGCAGTAGGGAAAGTGATGGATAGTGTAAGGGTATAATTTACTATTCCGACTCCAAACAGTTGCAACAGTAAGGTAAGTTATGGATAGAGTAAGGGTATAATTACTAATCCAACTCCAATAAGGGGCAGCAGTAGGGAAA
The DNA here is from genome assembly GCF_964263255.1 of Lissotriton vulgaris. Taxonomy (NCBI): domain Eukaryota; kingdom Metazoa; phylum Chordata; class Amphibia; order Caudata; family Salamandridae; genus Lissotriton; species Lissotriton vulgaris. The sequence continues at coordinate 314,764,298 of NC_141696.1, forward strand.
GTGATGGATAGTGTAAAGGTATAATTTACTATTCCAACTCCATGAAGGTGCAGCAGTAAAGAAAGTGATGGATAGTGTGAAGGTAAAATTAAGTATTCCTACTCCAAGAAGGTGCAGCAGTAGGGAAAGTGATGGATACTGTAACGGTGTAATATAGTATACCAAATCCAGAAACATGCAACAGTAGAGAAAATAATGGATAGGTTAAAGAAGTAATTTACTAATCAAAGTACAGCTAAGTGCAGCAGAAAGTAAATTAAACATTTCCTTTTCATAATTCCTTTTTTTAAGAAACTCACAGCAATCTTCTAAGAAAACCAACCTCCACATTCATAGAACACAACAAACACAAAGGCCACCAAGAAAAAGAAGACCACAAAGAAAAAGAGAAAACTTAAAGGTAAATAAAAAACATGCAGCGAAAAACATATTTTCTATAGTGCAAGATTTGGATTTCTATTTAAACTTTTGTTAGCTGAAGCTAAAGAGAAACATTCGAATGATATAAAAATATGATAAGCCATGGATAGTGTAAGGGTATAATTTACTATTCCCATTCTAGGAAGGTGCAGCAGTAGGGAAAGTGAAGGATAGTGTAAGGGTAAAATTTACTATACCAACTCCAGGAAGGTGCAGCAGTAGGGAAAGTGATGGATAGTGTAAGGGTATAATTTACTATTCCCACTCCAGGAAGGTGCCGCAGTAGAGAAAGTGATGGATAGTGTAAGGGTATAATTTACTATTCCGACTCCAAGAAGGTGCAGCAGTAGGGAAAGTGATGGATAGTGTAAAGGTAAAATTAAATATTCCTACGCCAAGAAGCTGCAGCAGTAACGTAAGTGATGGATAGTGAAAGGATGAAAATTACTATTCCAAATCCAGATAGATAAACCATTAGAAAAAGTATAGAATAAAATATGTAACTGTAATAAAACTGAAGCACAAAATTTAAATTAGTTTTTCATTTCTATTTTTTCAACAGGAGATGTCAAGCCAAGCTACTGCAACCTATATCAAATCCAGGAAAGGAAACAGTTTATTGAAACATTGTGGATATATATATTGCAGTGAAAGGATAAGTGAACCAAGGAGACATTGGAGGTGTGTGCAATATTATTCATCCCGTTGCAGCGGCAGAGCGGTTACTGTTGGAGATAACATTATAAAAACAACAGAACATAACCACTCTGCCTCTACAATGGAAATTGAAATTAGTGAAACCATTAACGAAATGAAAGATATTGCATCCACCTCCAATGCCACACCTGGTTCAATTTTAAGAGAGGTTGCACAGCATGTCCCCGGTCATGTTGCTTGTAATATGCCTATTATTCCTAATTTGCGACGAATTATGCAAAGAAAAAAGCAGACAAATAACACTCACACTGAAACTTCACACACTTTTGCAGACATACATATTCCTAATAAACTTACAATCTCTTTCTCCAATGAACCCTTCTTACTCTACGACAACCAAAACCCTCAAAAACGTATACTATTCTTTAGCACTCCCGCAACCTTGTAAAATTAGAGAATACTGAAATTTGTATGATGGATGGGACGTTTAAAAGTACCCCCCATCCTTTCACCCAAATTTACAGTATTCATGCACAGATTCTAAATAATGTAGTTCCCTTAGTGTATAGTTTACTTCCTGATAAGCAATCAGCAACTTATACTTATTTTTTGTCAGTAATTAAAGAAAAAAACTTCTAATAAAAGTCCTAGGAAAATTATTGTGGATTTTGAATTGACTATGATCAATGTGATCCACAAAACGTACACGGATACCCAAATTCAGGGATGTTTTTTCATTTTTCCCAGGCTTTTTGGCGTAAGTTACAAAAAACATCCCTAGTTACTGATTACTGTTCAGATAGCAAACTACAGGTAGAATTTAAAAAACTAACTGCACTTTGTTTTGTACCTCTTGAAAGTGTAGACGAATACTACACTGCAAGTTCTGAATCAGAATATTATGTCGAAAATGAAGATAAATTGGCACCCTTGTTAAATTATTTCGAAGACACATGGATTGGACATCTAAGTAGATCGGGTGGCAGGAGGAAGCCACGTTTCCATGTGGAGTGGTGGAGCTGCTACAGAACCTGCTTAGAACGAGGTGCTAAAACAAACAGTGCCATAGAGGGATGGCATAACTCCTTCAACCACACAATTGGAAAACCACACCCCAATTTCTACTCTTTCTTAATAACTTTGAAGAAGGAGCAAAGTTATCAAGAAATGAGAATTGCACAAACTTTGACAGGTAGCCTAAATCCACGGATTTCAAAACAATCTAAGGAGATGTCTGAGAAACTATTGGCAATACTTCAACAGTTTTCGTTGAGTGTGGCATTAGACTACCTGCAAAATGTTGCTAACATTTTACATTTTTAAACACATACACCCAACGTACTTTCCTGCTTTTACCTAAGTTTATTTTGTATTATTAATTAAATTGACAACTTTTTTATAAATTATTTTTTTTAATTACAGTCGGGTCATCAAACCATTTTTTTTTTTTTTACATTCTTCTTTTTTTATATTTTCTAAATATAATTTGAAGGAAATATTTTATACAATAGAAAAACTTTAAATACCATCATAAGAAAATAAGTAAATTAAACATCATTCTTGTAAATCAATTTGCGTTTTTGAGTAGTTTTCCATATATTATTTTTAAAAGACTTTGTGAAAACATTTTGAGCGTAACATTAAATTACTTCTTTTCACCCTCTCCACTACTTAAATCAAAAGTATTTTTTGGTATTAATTCTATATATGCTACTGGTTTTTGTTATTGAACTCATGCAAAACATTCATAAAAAAAAATATCCTATTTATTCCGACTCCGTTTTTTCTCGCTAACTAAAACATTATTTTTATATTTTTATTTCCTACCTGCAAATATTCTCGCTAAGCAACCTTTTTTTCTCCAAACATTAACATAAAAATCTGAACACAAAACGAATTATCCAAAGAAATCTCCTACTAAACCAACAGATATTAAAAATCAATTTTGGAATAGTAACAGAAAAACCAGTATGTAAAATACTCGATAAAACCAAAAATCCACTTTTGTGACAACTAACGATACTGTCTTCTTTTTTTTCCAATCTATTTCATTAAATCTATATATTTCTTTTACAGCAAACTTTTTTTTACGTTCATAATGTATTATAACAAAGAAATATTACTTATTTTCAATAACTTATCCGTTTCTCCTTCTCAATATACAACCCGACAAAAGCATATTCTATTAACTTGATCGGCGACATGTTGAATATACATCAAAAACATCATATTTTACTTAAGCAACCTCTCCTTATCCTTACGTAGCAATATATATATATCCACAATGTTTATTTTAAGTAATATAAAAGTATTTTAAGTTTCCTACCTGTGCGCAGATCAGCTTCCAGCTGCTTCCTCCAATCGATGCTGTTCAAAATGGCCGCTTGCATCGACGTTAACGTGATGACGTGATACAAAGCAACTAAGATACAAAAAGGCTATTAAACAAAGTTATTATTTTTGAAATGTAAATTATTTATTTAAAATAATAATCATGTTTAGAAAAATTATTACAAATATGTAATAAATGAAATAAAATATTCTATTTTGTATTTAATATTTTTGTAATAAAAATATATTTGAAAACAATAAATTCTCTTTCTTTGTATTTTTTGCTTTTATTTAGTATACCTTTTAAAACAATATTTAACTTTCATAAATTATTATTATTTTCACTTACCTTAATGCTGATTGTATTCCCATGAATTTCTGCCTTTTTCCTGCTTTTCTAGTACTTTCAAAAGTATAACGCGGGTTGCAATGGAGAAGGTTTTGAAATAAAAGAAGGACAAATCACGCCATAGAAAACAATGTTAAAAAGTGGGAAAGAAACAAACATTGCTTACTTAATGAAACCCTTTTAATAAAAAAATATAAAACAATTTTCTAAAATACTTAAAAAAACATTGCAGTATTTTTAATTTATAATTTTTTAAAATTTTTTTAAACTTAAATGTAGAAAAATATTTTTTTTTAAATCTCTCTACAAAGTTATATCAAAGTAAAGAAATTAAAAACCATAAATAATCCTACTTTATATATTATTTTACTTACAAATTAATTTTAAATAGAAATACCTTCAAAAAATAAAATTAATAATAAAAAATACTAATCAAATAAAATAAAAATAATTCTTTAACTAATACAATCATATTTAATCTTTTCAAAATCTAATTTTTTTTAATTTAATATTATTTATTTACAAAAAAATACTTACTTATTATTATAAAACATGTACATTTTATTAATTCTAAAAATATTATAAAGTATTAATTAAGTACTTATATTTTAAATATTAGTATTAAATAGAAACAAAAACAATACTTTTTAAATAAATACTTCTTAAATCCTTCAATAAATAAATAATCAATACATTTTAATAAAATACATAAAACATTAAATATTTAAAAAAAGAATAATTTAAAAAAATATAAAACCAAAAATATTTTTAAAACATTATTTTAACTAAAAATGACATGATTACGATGTAAAAACATGCGTTGTAACAGCACTTGCGTTGTAATAGCATGCGTTGTAAAAACATGCGTTGTAACAGCACTTGCGTTGTAAGAGTAATGTGTTGTAAAAGTTGCGTTGTAATGGCTGTTCCCCCTATTCAGGGTATCACCAGATCGCATTGCATCCGTCTTGCAGTCACCTAACCTCTTTCATAACCCCGTTCGGATGTTACAAGTTCTTGAGGATGCCGTTCGGTCTAAGCTCCGCAGCGGCGGTTTTCCAAAAACGTATGCACAGGCTATTCCAGAAGGAAGAAGGGGTGCAGGACTTCCAAGACGACATACTCATAATGGGAAAATCGAAGAGAGATCACAACACCAAACTATGCACTGTACTATCCATACTCGAAAAGAACGGACTCACCGCGGAGTGGACAAAATGCAGACTGGGAGTAAAGTCAGTGGCATATCTTGGCCACGAAGTCAGCGAAAACGGAGTTGAACCAAAAAGAGCCAACGTGACTACTATTCAAGAGGCACCTACGCCGATGAAGAAGGAGGACATTCGATCATTCCTTGGGACGGACAAATTTTATAGCAAATTCATCCCACATTTTGCCTCCAAAACCCACCACATGAGGCAGTTGCTGAAAGAGAGGAATGCTTTCAAGTGGTCAGGGAAAGAATAAGCAGAGTTCGACACCTTAAAGAGGGAGATCTGCAATGCTGTACCACTCAAAGGATTTGACCAAACTGCATTGTCCATTCTCACGACCGATGCAAGCGACAAGAGCAGCAGCAATGGAAAAGGCAGAAGACCATGAACCCACAGGGTGGGAAAACTCATGTTGGCCACGACACAAGACCATGAAGGGGTGATCAGCGAGAAAGAATGGGAAGAAGTATACGCCTGTGATGAAGCGCTAGAAGCAGTGAAAGGTTGTGTAGTACACAGATGGCCTGACAAGAAACATCTCGATAGCCAACTGAAGAGATTCTGGGAAGTACAATAAAAGATTTATCGATAGGCGACAACTCTATCTTCCTACTTAGAGGCGACAATGTTGTTCCTCCCCAGAAGCTAGTGGAACACCTCCTGATCATCCTCCATGAGGGATACCTGGGGATAAAGAAAACTAAAGCCCGAGCAAAACAAGCATACTGGTGGCCCGCCATAGACAGTCAGGTTGAAAGACACGTAAGGATATGTGAACTGTGCAGCAGGGCAGACAAAACACAAGTCCTATTGAGACCACCGTTGGGGAAATTCACGATTCCCTGTAGCCCTTGGGAAATGCTTTCTGTAGACATTTTGGGGCCCATCCTAAACACCAAAGGAGTGCCAATGTATGTCGTAGTCCTAGTGGACAGAGTCTTCAAATGGCCAGAAGTTGAAGTACAAGAGAGGGCAGATACAAAGACAGTGCTTTCCTTTTGACCTCCGCATTCCTGCGAGAAGGGATCCCCAAAGTGATCACTTGTGACAACGGACCACAGTTCGTGTCTGCGAAGTGGGACGCCTTCATGACACGGAATGGCATTGAAGTCAAGCACAATCCCATCTACCATACCGCAGGAAACGGACTGGTAGAACGTTTTAATAGAGTAATAATGGGATCAGTGCAGGCTGCGTACAGTGCAGGTCAAGATTGGGAGAGAGAACTACAGAAGATGCTGTGGGCATACCGCATCACGCCAGCCACAATGTAATGATTTCCCAGCAGGTTCCGCAGGAGTATCAGGAATCCGGAGAGTAATCCTCAGCCTTCCCCTACGGCCTTTCGACTCTATCAGACACTAAAGTATCTAATGGCTCGCCAGGGGAAAATAGGGAAACAAAACAAGGAAAGGTTGGGGAAGACAACAGCTCTTGGCAGTGGACTTCAGAATGGACGCTTGGTAAAAGGCAGGCTGTAAGGGAAGAAATATATTACTGTCTGTACTTGATAACCACACCATATATGTACACAATGTCTATTATACACATTTGACCATTACCTACCACAACTAAATGTCTGGACCTTAGGATATAGTGGAAAGGTAGAATAAGGCATTCGTTTTCTGTGCAAAACAAGACAAAATATATTAAAACTCTATCCCACTCTATACTAGTAAGTGTAAGTACATGGTATGTAAATCTCACTCTGCTATTCTCTGGAGAAAACTGGAAGAACATCCAATTCTTCTTTAAGTCTGGATTTGAGTTTGTGAGCCTCTACCATGTATCCTGCACCAGGTTATCTGTCATACAAAAATCACAATTAGTTATCCACTCTCGTAAACCCCCAGATATATGGTAAGAAAAGGCAGCGCAAGGCGCTGTTACCGTGATTCTTTGCAGAGGAACTTCAAAATCACACCACACTCTGGTCCACGCAAGAGCCCCAAAAATAAAGTATTATAACGTCAGAGGGAAGGATGGTGTGGGGATGCACACAATAGGAGACAGCATCAGTCGGGAATCCAAATGCTGATATACTGGCAGTGCCCAGCTGGATGGCGGGGAAAAGACCCTGCCGCCGGGCGAAGCACCAGGAGATAGGGAGAATGGACTAGATACTCTCTGAATGGACTTAGCGATGCCGAGCCGGATGGCGGGGAATAGACCCAGCAACCGGGTGAAGCACCATAAGATAGGGAGAATTGACAAGCTGTGCCCGGCCGGATGGGGGGGAAAAACTCGGCCGCCGGGCGGAGCACAAGGATAAGGGGAAATCAGAAAGAGAACAAACACGGACAACACCGGATATACGGACGCCAGGAAAGTAGACGTCAGAGTAACGGTGTAACTGAATGTACGGCACCAAGGTAGAAGCCGAATGAAAACACCATCACGGAGGAGGCAGGAACCACACAGGAAGAACAAACGATCAACAGGAAACCGAAAGTCAGGCAAAACAAATCGGGACGGAACCCACAGCAGTAAGGGCTAGATGCTAGAATGCAAAGCGGCGTTCCGTTGATGAACACGTCTTAAATAGTGTCCTGCAATTGAAGTTACAGTACGAGTGGGATGTCGGGGCATGACACACAACAGGATACAGCCCCTTCCACATTCTTCGGGGATGAGAACCATTTACGAAGGACAACACAGCGTGGAAACATTTAATCGTTCAGAGCAAATGGTCTCCTGCAGTGGTGACACGCAATATAGAAAAAGCACAAGCAGTATACACAGAACACTACAACACCAGATGGAATGTCAGGGACATGGCCCTCGAGAAGGTAGAATGGGTGAGAGTGAAGACGGCCATAGCAAAAAGAAAGGGAGACAGCAAGTTCACCCCTCCACTGCAAGTGACGGAACCATACACCAGATCAGCTCTGCTCAGCGATGAGAAAATTTGGTCCTAAGACAGGATGGCGAGATGCAACAAAGTTCTAAAGTGGGAAGTGTCAGAAGACACATGTCAAGCCCACGAAATGAACAGCGAAGGACAAACCCTTGAAGCACAGGAGGAGAGTCGCACACAAGAAGATCAAATGTATTGGGAAGATAAAGCAGAGTGGAGTCAACAGGAGGAAGGCAGAAGAACCAAGTCCCCGACACCAAATGTGACAGGAAGTGACCGACACAATAAAGAACTTAGAACAACGGGTGAGGAAAGAGCAAGCCCTGCAAAGAGCTGCAATGAGACCACTGGCAAGATACCGATTAGAACTAGGTCGGGCCGAACAGTCAAGACACCTAAGAAGTGCAAAGGTTTCAGTATGGACATCAAGTAAGACTGTTCTTGTCACTTATATTGTTCACCTACACCCCGAAGCTGATTACTCAGTGGGTAGAATTTTTCGTTTAATTAAGGACATTAAAGGGGGGAGATATTTGGTGACATTCTAGTTGTCTGGGGATGAGCGCCGCGGGCAGAACCGGAAGTGCGGCCATTTTGGTTGAGCCGCGACTCTCGAGCCTGTAGGATGCTCTCCCCAGCTCTCTGCGCTATATATCTTAATAAAGATATAATTATACAGTTAACTGCCTCCCGGCCCTTATTAGATACAGGCAACTTGCCACAGGTATGACTAGCGGGAAAGCCCTGTGCTGCCCAACAAAAAAGGACATCCAGCCTACAGAGTCGGCTTCTTCGAGGATCGTGTGGCACAAACACTAAGGCTGCACAGGCAAGAGTAAGTAACTCAGAGAGTGTGCAAAGTGGTGTGTGACTCACTTGCAATTTCTGCGGTTGGCAGTTGTGCGTGACAGCGGAATGCTTATATATAGTGCTGAGTGACCATGCGTGCTATGTGGCATTGGTGAAGTGAAGTTAAACAGTAGCCAAGTGCGCTCTTGATGGAGGCTGGTGACAATGCAGGCTGCTGTGGTGTGTGCTGCTGATGCCTTACGGAGCTGCAAAGGGGCGTGACGCTCTGACTCCCCCCCTGGGAGCTACGATAGTTAGGAAGACTGTTACGAGCAGCGGAGCGCTGAGCCAACCTGGTTGTTTTGCACTGTGAAACATTGACAGTGGACTGTGGTGGGGCCACAGATGGGATTCCTCCCCCCCTACCCCACCAAGTGCTGTAACTGGATCTCTGTGGGCTGTCTGACATCCAGCAAATAAAATAAAACAAGTGATGCCAGTGCGGCGACTGTAACTGCAACGCTGGGCCTTTTCTTTCTCCAGTAATATGACAAGCTGGGGCCTGTTTCCAATGCACAGTGCTGGTATTCAGTGGGGCCCGTACACAGAAGGCCTATGTACATTAGCGTACTACTCTAACAGTGACAGCGGCTGCTGATTTTGCAACTGAACGTATTGCATACACTGTCTCACCCCCCCTCACTCTGGTGTCACAAATGTGACTGGTCAGCTAGACGTGTGCACCCTTACTTCTCATGGAGACTGTGTCAGAAGTGACCTTCTTATACACGTGGGCGAATGAAGATGGGTAGACCGAAGGGAAAGCAAGCTGAGCAGGGACCGTCTTGTGACTCTAGCACAAACACTACTAATGACTCACCTCAGTCATCTGTGGTGATCCCGGACACCCTTGTTGACGAACGTCCACCTACGGACAAACTGGACATTATTCTTAAGGAAATACGGGAATCTAGAGCTGTGATGGAGCAACATTTAGGTACACACACAACTAATGTGAGCCTTTTGAGAGGCAATCCCAAAAATCTTTCCGAAAAAGTCCAGAAGCATGCACTAACTCTGTCAGAGATAACTCCATGGCGCAAACCGCACACAGAAGTGGTCACACAATTACAGCTGCAAGTTAAGGAATGACAATTTGTATTAACAAGGCAACCCCCTAAAAAAGATTACTTAACAGGTCAGGAAACAGGGGGAAAGACAATCAAAACTACAAAAGTGACACTCCCTGGAGACCTAAATTTCTTTCATTTGCGGCTTCTCAAAGCTCCAAATTAGGGCATAAAGAACATTATTCTGCACACAAAATAGTTATTATTACATATTTTATTTCCTTTTTTTACCTTTCATATTTCACAATATAAAAAAATATATGTATCTTTTCAGTTATTATCACAATGTTTTACAAAACAGGGTGGACGATACAGAGGGCCGTGCATGCAGAAATAACATACGAATCGTGGGTATGCCAGAAAAAAGCGAATGTCATGACCCAACACAATTTATAGAGCACTGGCTCCGTACTGTGGTGGCACCGGAGGGCCTATAGGACATGTTCAGTGTGGACAGGGCCCACAGAGTTCGCACTGGGAATCGCACTCCTGGGATGTCACCATGATCAATAGTGCATTAAATTCGAAACTATGAAGATGAGGACACCCTCCTTAGAAAGGCACAAGAATGCGCCCCACTGCTGTATTAAAATACTAGAATTTCCCTGTTTCTATATTACACTGTGCAAGTCAAGAGGCAAAGAGAAACATTCTTTGGGGTAAAGAAACATCCCCAGCAGCTCAACCTGTGGTATGCTCTAATATTCCCCGCCAAACTAAAAATTTTGCACGGGAACACTGGTTATTTCTTTGACAATGGGGAGGCTACGTGGTTGTGGATAGAGACTAATTTCCTACATTTGGAGATTCTGTAAGTGCATAGGCAACCCTGGAGGATGAGCCAGAAATTACGATGCACTGGGCAGAATAATACTGGAAGGCCGCGCTGGGGCACAGAGAAGGCACATACGCTGGAAGAAAAGATAGCAAGTAAGAGGGTGGTGTTCCGGACGGCAGCGGCACTGGGGGCGTTGGGTGGCACCAGCATACAAGACACATCCTCGGATGGAATGCCATTGACTGACTCTAAGAACAATCAACAGCTATTCCCATCTATGACTCCTTAGATACCACGTTACATGCTGGTAAGCCTGCACAAACAATGCCCAAGTAGCAGAATTATATGCACTGTATAGTGGATCGATCCTGGTTGTAGTCATTGCCAGGCTGCAGCAGCTATAGACAGTTATTGTGCCAAGATGCTGCACTATGTCACGTACTGTGTAACGTTGTTGTACCACTGATAGCCACCAATGTCATTTTATATGGACACAATGTGCACTCTGTGGGATGGGGAGGTTGTAGGCCCCGGGGACGAGTGGAAATGCAAATTTTGTATCACTCTTTCTTTCTCTTTTTACTTTTTTCTATTTTCTCTCTTTTATTATCTTTTTTCTATCCTAAGGTTCCATATATGGTACATTTCTTTAGCACAACTGATCAGAACCATGCAGGAATGAGACGTCACACGGCTGGGATGGGGAATAGGTTCTGTCCCTAAAAAATATTGTATCCATGCACAGCTAATTAGGAGTAAGGGGCAAATAGTATTTATACAGGAAACGCACCCGAATGCTGCTGAAGCAGGCAAAGTCCCGAGAAAATGTAGAGGGCAACTGTACAGTACCACATATTCTGCATTTGCTAGGGGAGCAGCGATATGGATAAGGGTGGGAGTTCCTTTTAAGTTCTCTGAACAACATATTGATGGTGAAGGCAGATATGTGCTGTTGCAGGGAGAGTTGAAAGTAGTATCAGTAGTATTGGGCAATATATACGCACCCAACATGGAGCAAGGCACTTTTTGGCAGAAAGTAAGAGCCACCCTAGAGTACTGGGTCAATTACCCATGGATCCTGTGGAGGGAATACAATGCAGTCTTAAATGTCCAAATGGATAGATCACACCCTCCTTTCAGTGGGGCAATATCTAAACGAAAGCAATAAAAACCTGGGCGGAAGGGTGGGCTCTGGTAGATGTATGGCGCATAAGCATGGGCGAATTTTGCGAATTCGCGATCCGCGAATGTGCGGATTTGCGAATTTGCAATCTGCAAAATTCTTGAATTTGTGCGAATTTGCGGATTTTTGTTTTTTGCGTGTTCGCAGAGTTTTTTGCGTGTTCGCGGGGTTTTTTGCGTGTTCGCGGGGCTTTTTGCGTCTTCGCGAGCCGCTTGCATAGCGAAGTTACCCATGCAGTCGTTTATGGGAGAGGGAGAGAGAGATAGATAGATAGATAGATAGATAGATAGATAGATAGAGAGAGGGAGAGAGAAAACGAGAGAAAGAAAGAGAGGCCGGATCTCTGAAGACCAGATTCCTGAGTTGCCCCTACAGAACATACAGCTTTTTATTTTTAGCAAAATGCATGTGAAAATTGTGCTGTAAAGGTCTCTTAGTTTAACCCCTCCTGACAACTCAAAATGGGTGTATTTGCCATCCTCTCCCTTCTCCCTGTTTTTTATATCTGTAAGTGCTTCCTGATGAGGTTTAATTCCTTGGACAGGTGCCTCGTTGCCTACTTGTAACTATTCTCTGACCCTGCTTCAAGGGTCAGAGCAGGGTCAGAGAATAGTTGCAAGTAGGCAACGAGGCGCCAGGAAGCAATTAGCAGCAGGTGTCCAAGTTGAAGTTAATTTGTTTGTAACCCTTTTGTAAAAGGTTACAAAGAAATTAGGTTCAACTTTTGCACCTGCTGCTGTAACCCTTGCTTGGCTGAAAATTCGTCCCCGCTGATTCGCAGATTTTAACGCGATTTCGCGAGATTCGCGGATCGCGAAATCGTGGAAAATTCGCAAATTCGCCCGCGAAACGTATTTTACGCCCACCCTTAATGGCGCAATAAAAATGAAGCATTATGCGAATACTCCTTTTATTTTCCAAACAGACCGCATCTTCTCTTCTCCCGCGTTATTAGCTCAAGTCCTTGAAATTACAGGCCCAAGTCAGAGAACAAACGTAAGACAAAATCCTAAACTTACTACCATTTTGATATTCACAGAAGGCACTTACTCATTTCGGTATTCAAAGAAGGCACTTACTCATTTCGGTATTCACAGAAGTTAGGAGTCCTAACTTTAGGACTCCTAAATGCCTTCTGTGAATACAGAAAGTCCTAAAGTTAGGATTTTTCTCAGTTTAGGAGTAGTAAAGTTAGGACTCCTCACTTTAGGACTCCTAAATGCCGTCTGTGAATACCGAAAGTCTTAAAGTTAGGACTTTTCTCAGTTCAGGAGTAGTAAAGTTAGGACTCCTAACTTTAGGACTCCTAAATGCCTTCCGTGAATACCGAAAGTCTTAATGTTAGGATTTTTCTCAGTTTAGGAGTAGTAAAGTTAGGACTCCTAAATTTATGACTCCTAAATGCCTTCTGTGAATACTGAAAGTCTTAAAGTTAGAATTTTTCACAGTTTAGGAGTAGTTTGGTTTAGGTCTGGTTGAAGCTGTTGACTTTTGGCAGGAAAGCTCTGAGCAGATACATTTGAATTTTTCTCCCAAGGAAGGTCCATCACCTGCCCGATACCTTTGGCGCCTTTTCCCAGGGGAGATCTTTGGAGTTAGGCACTACCTTGGAGCTTGGATTCTTCCTGTGGGGCAAGGTCGCAGGCTGTAGCCAAAGAAGGTTCCACAAGACCACAAACCTTCTCTGTGAGGTCCCACTGAATTTGATCTGCTGCTGCAGAAATCTCTGAGTGGTAGCAACATGGACCCTTGGCTCAGTTGAAATGCGCCTTCGTCGGGTCAGCTTAGACAGGTTGATCCTAGTCTTTTGGCGGACTCTTGAAGAGCAGTATACTCTGTCAGCAGCGAGGGGTCCAGGACCATGGGAACAGTGCTTGGGGTCACCATTTACTCCATCAAGGTCAGTATTAGGGTCCAGGATAGGTTCAGTTTGAACCGGTCAAATGAGCAGTTACAGAAAAACATCTCTTGTAGCTTGTTTTGTTGAACAGCAGGTGTGCTTTACGACTCCCATGATCCTTGGGTTTCATTTATTTGCCCTACTTTGTGCTTGACTCTAGGATGAAGGTAATATGTTTATTGTACAGCTATTTAAAATTTTACAATTAAAACTAAGAAGATAGATTTAAAACAATGTGAAATCCATATAGCTATTTGTGCTGAATACAGAAGCGCCAAAGATATTAAATGCGCAAAAAAGGAGTTGTTGAATTCTAGGTGCTTAGTTCATTCCTTTTGCGGTGTTCGCAGGAGACTTACATTGAGGGTCCTGTTCCTAACTTAAATTCTTTAGAAACAAGAGAGCTTGCCAAGGTAAAGTTCTGGTGCATCAAAATTTAAACAAGCAGGGCAAATTTGTTAAATACATTTGTCCTTTAAAACTCAATTTCTTAAAATACTTATTGGGAGCTTTACTAAGATTTTACACCATGTTTGTGCCACAAACATGATGAAAATTGGCACAGAATCTTCTTTTTTACAATTTACGTTCCAGCTCTAAACTTGTTTAGCACTGGAAATAATGTGAAAGTAATGCAAAGAAGTGCATAGCGCTGCTTTGCATTACTTAGAAGCAAAGGGACATACCATGGGTGGAGCATGGGCAGTCCCCTGAAACCACCTAAGGTTTTTTATGTTCAACTCAATTTTCTAAACATAGTAGACTTGGTTTAGTATCAGAAAACTGCACCCTTTTAAAGTAGGCACAAGGAAGCAGAAATAATTTAGTTTCTCCTTCCTTTTTCGACTTTGCATGTGTGCTGCACTGTACAAGTCCTACGCAAACAAATGATGGACGGAATGTTGAATAAATCATACATTCACCCCCAGTCAAGAGATTTGGGTAAATACATAATTCTTTTGCTCACCATGCCACCCCAGTTTAGACCGAGCCCTGTGCAAATCAGTCTTAACCCTGTGCCTCTTGGGAACAGTCCAGACCGAACTGCCAAGCCAGGTCCACCCTGGACCGGAACCTAGCATCCCAGGACGGGTTTCTGGGTATTACCCTTCATCAGCCCGGCTAGCTTGAGTCCAATGGCACAGTGAGCAAGGAACCCATGTCGGAGCATACCCATCCCACTTAGGGTAAAAAGTGCTACACAAACAAATGCTCGACGGAATGCTGAATAAATCACACATTCACCCACAGTCAAGCGATCTGGGTTAATTCCATAGTTTTTTTGCTCACCATGCCACCCCAGTTTAGACCCAGTCATATGCAAATCAGTCTTAACCCTGTGCGTCAAGGAAACAGTCTAGACCGAACTGCCAAGCCAGGTCCACCCTGGACCGGAACCTAGCATCCCAGGATGGGTTTCTGGGTATTACCCTTCATCAGCCCGGCTAGCTTGAGTTCAATGGCACAGTGAGCAAGGAACCCATGTCGGAGCATACCCATTCCACTTAGGGTGAAAAGTGCTACACAAACAAATGCTCCACAGAATGCTGAATAAATCACACATTCACCCACAGTCAAGAGATCTGGGTTAATTCCATAGTTTTTTTGCTCACCATGTCACCCCAGTTTAGACCCAGTCATATGCAAATCAGTCTTAACCCTGATCGTCAAGGAAACAGTCTAGACCGAACTGCCAAGCAGGTCCTCCCTGGACCAGAAACAAGCATCCTGGGACCCGTTTCTGGGTATTACCCTTCATCAGCCAGGCTAGCTTGAGTCCAATGGCACAGTGAGCAAGGAACCCATGTAGGAGCATACCCATCCCACTTAGGGTGAAAAGTGCTACACAAACAAATGCTGTACGGAATGCTGAATTAATCATATATTCACCCCCAGTCAAGAGATCTGGGTTAAATCCATTGTTCTTTTGCTCACCATGCCACCCCAGTTTAGACCCAGCCACATGCAAATCAGTCTTAGCCCTGTGCCTCATAGGAACAGTCCAGACTGAACTGCCAAGCCATGTCCTCCCTGGACCGGAAACTAGGCCTGGGCGGTAAATTCCGTTCCGCTCGCAGAATTTACGGAATTTGGGTAATTTTGCGTTCCGCGGAGAACGCGAAATTGCCCAAAATTCCACTTTCCGCGACTTCACAGAATGTTTTGCTTGTTCGCGTTCTCAAAATGCGTGTTTGTGAGATATTTCCCCCGAGCACGCAAACAGTGATTGCGAACAGGAAAAAAGCATGGCTAACAAGAAATTTGGCGTGTTCGCAGAATTTCTGCATGTTCGCAGAGATTTTTCAACGTTTTGCGGAGATTTACGTAACAAAATTACGTAAATTCAGCCCACCCCTACCAGAAATAAGCATCCTGGGATCGGTTTCTGGGTATTACCCTTCATCAGCCAGACTAGCTTGAATCCAGTGAGCAAGGGACCCAAGTCGGGCGTCCCCATCCCACTTAGGGTGGAATGTGCTACACAAACAAATGATGGACGGAATGCTGAATAAATCATACATTTACCCTATTCCAGAGATCTGCACTGTACAACACACATATAAAGAGGGAAAAGGCTTGAAGTGAGTCACTGCATAGTATTTTGCACTGGAAGGGTATCCGAGCTAATCAGGTGGTGGTGAGCTCTGAATGGAATGCCCACCGCTTCAGGGTTATCTCTCAATCTCTGTGCGAGAGGCTACATTTAAAGAGCAAAAAGAAGCAGAGAGAGGAGACAATGTTGCCTCATGCCTGCTCGATAGCTACATCGCACAGGGTGATATTTATGCTCTTGATCCAGTTCCCGAAGAGCGTGCCTCAGCCTAAGTGTTTAAGAATGCATATAGGTCTGGCCAGTGCACCTGGACAAACTCATTTTCCATGTCAACAGCCAGCAGCAAGGCTTCTTTGTGTGACCGATGGACTTTATCTATAAAATGTCAGATGCATTTAGTATAATTCACATACTGGCGGGAAGCGATAAACCCTGCCTGAGCATGATCTATAAATCTGTGACTAGGTTTTTTAAGCTGCCATGGGCTACTGGAGTCTCCTAAATGGCCTGTTAACCTAGCTGTGTTAAGGAGTCATGAAGATAAACTCTGGCTGGGGAACTTTTTCGAGAAGCCGATTCGGCCCAGGGATGCAAGTTAAGTGTATTCTTTTCGGCTCCCCTCATCATGTACCAGCATTTAATGTACGCCCTCTCTTCTGGTCATGGTTTGTCTCTGAAGGTCATTTGCTAATCTTATTTGTGCGGTGAGGTGTATTTTGGGAGACAAAAGATCATTCTCTATGCCCTGATAATAGTGGTGTCCAAGATGGTTGCGTCTCTCCCTCGCAATGGCTCACTACCATATGTTATTGCTGGCAGGTGTTTCACTTGAAGTACCTGGAGTAAAGGAGTTAACTTAGGGACATAAACTTTGTATTTTTTTCCCATCTCAGGGTTTCTTCCTGAGGCCTGAAAGATCCCATTGTCTTCTATGATGACTCTTAAGTATTTATATTCTGTCACAGGCTCCAAGTGGTGTTTGTCTAAGTGCCAGTGTGGTGTTCTTAGTTTTGTATAGATTATTGCCATGGTTTTTGTTTTTTCCAAGTTGATTTTTGAAGGGCGTTTTCCAGCAACTACTCTTGAGTGGCATCCAGTAAGTGCTGCAATCCAGCTGGTGTGTTATTAATACTAGGTTGTCTGCAAAAAAAAGGCTTGAAAGACCCATGTATTCCCTTTTCGGGGCATGTGACTTGCTGTGATCCAGTCTCGGGTCATGTCGACCATAAGGTGGTTGAACAGAATGGGGGCAAGGGCACACCCCTATTTTAGCCCTTAGGTAGTTGGAATTTACCTGGAGAGGTGCAGCCCAGCCCCAGATGGACTTTTACTCAAGAATCATTGTGCAGCAGGGCTTGTTGCCTTAGAAAGGTAAAGGAATAGTCCAGTGAATATACCAGTTGTTCTACTTCAGCCATACATTTTTCTCAATCAACATGGTCAAAGGCGGAGCGGTAATCGATGAAGCATAAGTACGGTGATTGCTTGGCTTCTTTAGCAGTGTCTATCAACAAGGATAGGGCCATGATGGTGATGTGCTTGCAGAAGCCAGTTTGGTTTAGAGCTATGATGGAATTGCTGTTGGCCCAGGATGTTAATTCCTCCAGGATCATTCCTGCATTCTATTTGGCATCATTAACAATCATGGTGACCAGGCTGCAGTTTTTTACATTGCTTGTGTCACTCTACTTGTAAATAGGTGAACTTATAGATCCCTTCCAGGATGCTGGGATCAATTCCTCCACTTGTTTCTGCTTTAAAAACGGGTTCCAAGATTTCAGACTAGTATGAAGGGTCTTGCTTGAACAATACAGGTGGGATCCCGTTAGTGCCCGGGGTGCCTTTCTATCTCCCTTTGGCTATTTGTCTCTTGATTTGCTAGGCTGTAATTCTGAAGCCACCCACCTGAGTGATTTGTAAATACTCATGGTTTTGGGATTCTATGTCAGTGTCATATATGGGAACTGTGAGTGTTTCTTCTGTTGGTTTTATGCAAATTTCTGAAAATGTCTTCCACTGCTCAGAACAGTTGAAATGACTGGAAAAAACTTGTCCCAGGCGTCCTCAGGAAGGCGAGAGTTTATTTCTACATGGGGCGGGTACTTAAGTGAGTTTATTGTTCACCAGAACCGCGCACTGTCTCTGCTCTTCATATCGTACAACAAATTTCCCCACAGAGACCAATTTTCCTGTCTTTTTGTGGTCCCAAATATCCTTTTTTTAAAGTGGCTTTGTGACATCTCAATTAGCACTGCTGAGTGTAATCTTAATGACTTCTGCAAAGAATTTTTAGAATTTGGTTTATAGATCACTATTAATTTGAGGCACTGACGTTTGCTGGGCATCTTCCTGCCTGGGACACGCCTCTAGTAGTTATGTTGGTGGCAAATGTATCACTGAAGTCCTTGGGGAAGGACTCCTTAGGGCAGAGGAGTTTCCAGGTGTAGTTTACTTCTGGTGAAGTAAGCTTTTGGCCCATTCTAGGAGTTTATCCACAGAACAATGGGTACATGTGGTTGTGAATACTGAGTTGATTATTTTTGTTAGGGGGCACAGACAGGTGTGGCTAAACATGTTTTGTTACGTCTTGTGGAAGATGGCTACTCATGTCTGTTGTGCCCAGATGGAAAGAGGAGATTTTGTGGCTGAGTGGCAAATGTGTTGTTAAGAGTTGAACTGGTGGATGTCAAATGGAACGTCGGTGCAAGCGGATCATCTTCCTGGAATCGTTCATTCATAGCCTGGAAGCTGAGGTACTCCAGTTCCCTCAAAGGTTGTGCGCCTATCCTGGTTTGCTTGCCTGTTTTACTTATGCCGTATTCTGTGATGTTCCATTCTGCTGACTGGTTAAGTAACAGATCTACATCTGCTGTTTATCCTAAAAGGTGATGATTGAAGTCCCCTAGTAATAGAAATGCACCTGTTTGTTCTTCCTCAAGGAGCCTCAGTAATTTGGTAGTCAGTTGTTTTGAGTATTTGTGGCTATGAGGAGATTTTTGGGTTTCAAAGCCCATTCTAAAATGTTAGTAGATAGAGCTTTTCATAAAGAAATGGACTGTTGAATAGGAATTAGCATGTACCACTTATATCAATCAGTCAATCAAGGGATTTGTAATGCGAGCTACTTACCCGCTAGGGTCTCAAGGCGCTGGGGGGAGGGGGGCAGCTGCCGCTAGTGGTCGAAGAGCCAGGTCTTGAGCAGTCTTCTGAAGGCCGGGATGTCTGCGGTCTGTCGTAGGTGGAGGGGGAGGGCATTCCATGACTTGGCGGAGCGGTGGGAGAATGATCTGCCCCCGGAAGTGGTTCTGTCAATGCGCTGGACGGCGGCCAGGGACAAGTCGGCAGAGCAGAGTTTCCTGTTGGGTATGTGGAAGGCGAGTCTTTTGTTGAGATAGGCAGGGCCGGTCTTGGGGAGTGCTTTGTGCGCGTGGATCATGAGTTTGAATGTGATTCTTTTGTCGACGGGGAGCCAGTGCGGTCTCTCAGGTGCGGGGTGATGTGGTCCCTGTGTGGGACGTCATGGATCAGGTGTGCTGAGGCGTTCTGTATTCTTTGGAGTCTGTTGATGAGCTTGGACGGGGCTCCGGCGTAGAGGGCGTTTCCGTAGTCAAGTCGGCTGCTGACGAGAGCGTGGGTGACGGTTTTCTGTGTGTCCATCGGGATCCATCTGTAGATCTTGCGGAGCATGCAGAGGGTGTGGAAGCAGGAGGAGGAGACTGCGTGGACTTGGTTGGTCATGCTGAGCTTGGAGTCGAGGATGACTCCTAGGGTTGTGTGCATGGTTGGTAGGTGCCAAGGGGGTTCCCAGTGATGCTGGCCATCAGGAGTCGTCTCACCCTGAGGGGTAAGGCCCGAGGATGAGGATCTCAGTCTTGTCCGCATTCACCTTGAGCCTGCGTGCCTCCATCCAATTGGTGACGGCCTTCATGCCCTGGTGTAGGTTGGATTTGGAGGTGAGGGGGTCCTTGGTGAGGGAGAGGATCAGCTGGGTGTCGTTGGCATAGGAAATTATGTTGAGGTCCTGAAGTCTCGCAATGCGAGCGAGGGGGGCCATGTAGACGTTGAACAGCTTTGGCTGAGGGAGGATCCCTGGGGGACTCCGCAGATGGTTTGGTGGTTCTGGAATTGAACGGGGGGAGGAGGACTCTCTGGGCTCTGTCGGTGAGGAAGGAGGTGGTCCAGTCCAGGGCCTTGTCTTGGATTCCTGAGTCGTAGAGGCGTGTGCGTAGTGTGTAGTGGCAGATGGTGTCAAAGGCGGCAGAGAGGTCCAAGAGGATGAGGGCCGCTGTCTCGCCGTTGTTGATTAGGATTCTTATGTTGTCTGTGGCGGCGATGAGGGCGGTCTTGGTGCTGTGATGGCTGCGGAAGCCTGACTGGGAGGGGTCCAGGATGCTGTTGTCTTCAAGGTAGCGGGTGAGCTGGGTGTTTACGATCTTTTCCATGACTTTCGCGGGGAACGGAAGCAGGGCGATGGGCCGGAAGTTCTTGAGGTTGATCGATCAGCCTTGGGTTTCTTCAGGAGGGCATTGATCTCAGCGTGCTTCCAGCTCTCCGGGAAGGTCGCCGAAGGAGAGGTTGATGATGTAATGCAGGTGGGGTGCGATGAGGCTGTTGGTTTTGTTGGCAATGTGGTGGGGGAGAGGGTCAGACGGGGAGCCTGAGTGGGTGGTGCTCATGGTCTTAGTTATCTTTTCGGTGCTCACGTTAGTCCAAGTGGTCAGAGGGTCGTGGTCGGTGGGGCTTGGGGGTTTCATCATGGCAGGGTCCGTAGGGTGCGTCCGAGGGTTGAAGCTGTTGTGGATGTCGGTGATCTTGCGGTGGAAGAAGGCCGCAAGGGTGTCGCACAGGGCTTGCGATGGCGGGATGTCTTTGGTGCAGGAGCTAGGAGTGGAGAATTTTTTCACGATATTGAATAGCTCTTTGCTGTTGTGGGCGTTGTTGTCGAGGCGGTTTTTTAATGTGGCTCTTTTGGTGGTCCTGATGAGGTGGTGTTGGTTGCGGATAGTGTCTTTGTGGGCTGTGGGGTTGGCGGGAGTTCTGTCAATGAGCCAGATGATCTAGAGTTTCCGGCAGGTGCGCTTGGAGGCTAGGAGCTCCGGGGTGAACCAGCTGGCTCTCTGGCTGGTGTCTCTGTTGGTGGGTTGTTTTATAGGTGCTATGGTGTTGGCGCAGTCCTCCATCCAGAGCATGAGGGTGCGGGCCCCCTCCTCGGGGTCGGTGGGGCTGGTTGGTGGGTTGAGTGAGAGGTGAGTTTCCAGTCGCTCCTTGGTGACTTTACCCCAGCGACGGCGGGGAATCTGTGGAGTGCGGTGGTGGGTGACGGGTTTCTGGAGGGTGAAATCGACACAGTGGTTCACTTCTCACATGCCTCATCTTTGCATACTCTCTCGGTCTCAATTCTTACCTCATATCCCTTCCTCTATCTCACCACTCCTTTTTCACTCCCCATTTTGTTTCCCTCTCTACCTCACAGTCCCCCACATTTCTCACCTTTCTCTGTGCACAGAGTTCTCTCTTATTTCCTAAACTTGCAATTTCCCACCATCCATCTCCACAGGAATTGACATCATTGTATTCCCCATCATGTTACTGCACAGGACACATCACTGGATTTCCCATCATCAATATTCACAGGAAGTGACATCACTGGATCTCCTGCTAAAATTGTCTGTGCAAAAACCCAAGCAAGAGGACTCATTTCTCATCATCCATCTTCACAGGAAGTGACATCACTAGATGTTCCATCATCCATCAGAAAAATATTGACATCACTGGATTTCCAATCATCCATCTGCACAGATAGTTATATCACTTGTTTCCTGCAAAAATTGCCTTTAAAAGAAGAAGCCAAGTAAAAATTTAAATTTCCCATCATCCATCTGCACACAAAGTGACATCACTGGATTTCCCATTACCCATCTGCACAGAAAGAGACATCACTGGATTGCCCATCAACCATCAGCACAGGAGGTGATATTACTGGACCACACTATCAATCTACACAGGAAGGGACAACACTGATTTCCTGCCAAAAGTGTATTCACATAATGGAGGCTGGGACCACCGCTGATTTTCCAAAGTCAAGCCCATATGCAACTGTCCATGCCCTGTCTGTGCCCAGAGCCACCACCTCTGAGCCTCATCCAACCTATCTCTCACCCAGTCATGACTTAACCACACCTGTGTTCTCCTTGAAACAGGGTTGCATCTCCGCAGCACATCTGCCATGCCTCTCCAGCCAACACTGAAAGTGCTTTCTACTACGCCATCTCTTATGCACCCTCTGTATACAACTCACTCAACCAAACATTACACAACACCCATCCCTGTCATATATGCACCTCAACACTCGCTCCCTACCTAAACATGCCACTGAAATTTGGGATATGTTACACTGACGGTTACTTGATCCACGCTTCCTGACTGAAACTTGGCGGACTTCCTTGCCAGTCCCTGTTTTTGCCACAGCAATTCGTTTCCCCGATACAAGATTACAAGATAGGACAAACAGACACTAACAGCCTTGATTCATGAAGCTAAATTGAGGTTGCAATAGCTGCGAAAATGCTATTACGGGCGCAATTCCCATAATCGGAATTCACCATGAAAAATGCGAATTCGCAAACACAGAATTGCGAAATCGCTAAAAGATTCGCAGAATCCCGGCAGTAGACCATTTGCGATTCGAAAATAGCGAGAAATCACGTATTCTGCGAAAATAATAGCAAATTTGCAAATTCCTCGCAATCGGGATTCATGAAAAATCGCAATTAGCGAAAAAACCCAAAATCGCATTCTGCGAGGCGCAATTTAAGGACAACCCAAAGCAGGTGGTAACCATCAAACCCATAGTAAAAATTTTTTTGAAAAAACCGTTGGCCTATCAGCAACTGGTGCTGGCCTGCCCAAACACACTTAAGGAGAAGCAGCATCAGCATAAGGAGCGTCACAATGCCAGTAATGTACATGGTGATCAGGCGGCGAAGGCTACAGCGAGCAGCACGGAGGAGACGCAGAATGCAGGCCAGGATCTTCTGCCAGCGGGTCACCCTGCTGGGCCAAACCAGAGAGCAAATTTACGCAAAGTGCCGCCTGAATGGGGCAATGATCATCAAGCTAATTCAGGACCTTGACCCCCTGATGCAGAACCCAACAAGGCGGACCAATGCCGTGCCAACACATGTCCAGGTATTGTATAGCCTGCACCTCCTGGCCTCCGGGAGCTTCCAGGGGATAGCTGCGGCTGCTGGGGGGATATCCCAGCCCACCATGTCCCGCTGCCTAGGGAGTTTCCTTGACGCAATGCTGACCCAGCTACACCACCACATCAAATTTCCAACAAGCCAACAGGAATTGGATGAGACCAAGCTTCAATTCTACAATGTTGCGCATTTCCCACACGTGATAGGATGCATTGACTGTACCCACATCCACATTGGCCCACCAGCTGCAACGGAGTACATGCACCGCAATCGCAAGTCCTACCACTCCCTCAACATCCAGATGATCTGCAATGCAAAGACATACATCACGGACATAGTGGCACAGTACCCGGGGAGCACACATGACTCATTCATATTCCGGCACAGCGGCCTCCCCACACGACTGCCAGGGGAGACTTCGGGGAAGGACACTTACTTGGTAAGTACACTTTGCCCACAATGTCATACTGCGATGAAGTAGCTGCGCTGCACAGGCACTCACCCTCTGCTCCTCTTATTCAGGTGACAGTGGCTACGCCCTGCGTGAATACCTCCTCACCCCATACCTCAACCCTGCTACACCACAGCAACGGCGTTACAACGTAGCACACATACGCACAAGGAATTGCATTGAGAGAACTTTTGGGCTACTGAAGAGCAGATTCCGCATACTTCACAAGACAGGTGGGGCCATGTACTACAGTCCTGAAGTGTGCTGCCGCATTGTGGCTGTGTGTGCTATACTACACAACATTGCTACCAAGCGCCGGATATCTGTCGACATCTCTGGCAGTGAATCGGAAGGGGATGACCGGCCACCTGCACATGCCCGCCATGCACGTGGGGAGAACCCAGCTGAAGGCCACAGACGTCGCAACCACATCACAATGAACAGTTTCTAGTGCACCCTCTCCCCTCACCCAACAAATCACAATTGCATGCAAAATTTAATAATGACACAACGCCAATGTCTGATGCTAAATTAAATATTATTGTTTGAATCACAAAAAAGGTTCCAGTTGCCATCCTTCAAATGCAAACAGTATTTCAGCATACTGCTGCGTCCAAAACACAGGGCAGGCTTATGTTCAGCCTGTGCCTGTACAAGTACTATTCAGTCAGGTGCGCCTCCGGCGCGGAGCACCCGCACGCCTCTCTGGCTCCTCCTCAGCCTCCGCACGTGTCCCTGCAGTGGGCCTGTGCTGCGTCTCAGCGCCCCTACGTGTGAGGCAGAGTGGCTGCTCACACTTGATGTCCCCTCACTGGCATCATCACCCCCGACAGTGGCAGGTAGAGCAGGGTGAAGTGCCGTTACGGCAGTGGTCAGGTGCTCAAGTACCCTGGCCACATCCTCGCAGCACTGAATGAGCTGCTGCTGCTGCGCCAGGGACCGGTGCGATAGCTGTAAGGTGGCATTGTCAAAAACATAGTTTGACTGGGTGTAAGCCGTCACCCGGGTCAGTAGCTGACGGTGGCGGCGACGGGCTGTGTTGCACTGCAAAATCATTGCAGCTGTGTTGGCCTCCATGGCTGCAGTTATGCGGGCCATCCCTCCCCCACACCTGCCATGGCTGCCGTCATGCGGTCCATCTGGTCCACCACACCTGCCACATTGCGGCCAATGTTATAAAGCTGAAGCTGTATGGCCCCTTGCCGGTGTGCCTGCAGCTGGTGAATCCTGAGCATGCGACGTTCAACACTCATGCTCGGCAGCCACTGTCCATTCCCTTTCCTGGTGCTGGGAGCATTGGTCTGCAGGCGAGCCCTGCCACGCCTGCTCTGCTGGCCTGGCACAGTGGGTGGCCGCTGTGTCCCCGCTGTCGCGGGACCTGATGTTGATGCGCCAGCTGATGGTGGATTTAAGCTAGGCATTGCTGGTGCGGCAGGGGCTGGAGGCACACTGGTAGTGGACCTGGCTGCAGGGGTTGTTGCTGCGGCAGGGGCTGGAGGCACACTGGTAGTGGACCTGGCTGCAAGGGTTGTTGCTGCGGCAGAGGCTGGAGGCACACTGGTAGTGGACCTGGCTGCAGGGGTTGTTGCTGCGGCAGAGGCTGGAGGCACACTGGTAGTGGACCTGGCTGCAGGGGTTATTGCTGTGGCAGGGGCTGGAGGCACACTGGTAGTGGACCTGGCTGCAGGGGTTGTTGGTACGGCAGACGCAGGAGGCTGTGTATGTAACGGCACCTCCTCGTCATCCTGTGCTTCCTCATCTATGTGCAGCCTCTCGCTGTTGCTGCTGTCTGAGCCACCTGTGAGGGGAAGTGGACATTAATTAGTTGCATGTATCTGTCACACGTGCAGTTGCTACATGCATGCTGGGTGACATTCCCTGACTGCCTATGGCTTTGCGTACTTTTGAACCTGTCTGGCTGCATTGGGGTACTTCTACATTGTGGCCACACTACATGTCCCACAACGCTTTAGGGCATTACCTGATGTGCACCGATGGCATGACTATGGAACATTATGGGAGGCTATATGGTCATGGCCATTCATAGGGGACAGGGTCGCAGTCGCATGCCACTTACCTTGGATCTCTTGGGTGGGGCGGGATGAGTCCAAACGGGTGACTCCGATGCACGCCTCAGCCTCCAGCATGTCTTCTACTCGATCCTCCATGGGGGTGTTTGGAGGGACTGTAGGTCCTCCCCCTCCAGTGCCCAGGGACTCTCCAAGCCTCTGGGCTACCTTCTCTTTGGCACGACCTCGGAGGTCGTACCACCGTTTCTTAAGTTCATCGAGTGACCTGTCGGCCACACCCACAGAGTTCACAGCGGCCGCTATCCCCACCCAGATCCTGCGCTTCTCCTGCTCGGGCACCCTCCTTGAGTCCTTCCCTAA
Source organism: Lissotriton vulgaris (assembly GCF_964263255.1). Lineage (NCBI taxonomy): Eukaryota > Metazoa > Chordata > Amphibia > Caudata > Salamandridae > Lissotriton > Lissotriton vulgaris. The sequence continues at coordinate 314,790,503 of NC_141696.1, forward strand.
CAGTTTGGAGTGGTTCTCCACCACCCTTTCAATTAAGTGCTCCAACTCCTGCTCGGAGTACTTTAGCTTTCTCTTGCGCCCGGTGGTGTTGCTGGGGCCAGGTACTGCCACCTCAGCCATAGCTGCAGTGTAGTTAGCAGTGGTAATCCAAGGAGTCCTGCAGGAGCTGTCTCTGTAGTTGCCTCGAGGTCTGCCTCACTGTGGTGAATGGGGGTGGGAACTGGCTGCTTCCTGGTTGTGATGTCATCACTGTGCTCGAAATGCGACTTCCCGTTTTCCCGATCTCGCGATTTTGCGATCTCGCTTTTTGCGATCTGGCAATTAGCGATATCGCTATTTGCGATATCGCAAATCCGACACGGATGTAGGCGGAAATTGGATTTTCGATAATCGCTAACAATTTTTGCGGCCGCGTGCGATTCGCTTTTTTTTCTCGCTAAACATCATGAATTCCGTTCTGCGATTTCTCAATTGTGATTCGCAGTTAATCGCTAATTGAGAATCGCAGATTCCGGTTTTCATGAATCAGGCTGTATGTTATGTTATGTTATGTTATTTGGATTTTTTAAGCGCACAGCTGCCCCAGCTAATGGGCGTCCCGGCGCTGTAACTGGAAAAAGTAACATAACTAATAACACAGAAAAAGTCGGGAGTGATTAATAAGACAGAGGAAAGAAATAGGTTTTGACAGCTTTCCTGAAAGCAAGAAGGTCATCCAAAGAGCAAATGTAGGCAGGAAGTACGTTCCATAGTTTAGAGGCCAAGACCGTAAACGATCGGCCACCCAATCTACATTTTTGAAATCGGGGGACAAGTGCCTGATTTTGGCCAGCAGAACGAAGGCTGCGCGAAGGGGTGTACAAGTACAAAAGGTGCTGAAGGATGATAGGGGTGTTGGATTTAAGAATTTTGAACGCAAAGCAGAGGGCCTTGAACTCTATGCGCCTGATTACTGGCAGCCAGTGCAGATTGAAGATTGTGCTACGGGCTGAGCAGAAGCAAGGCAGGCCCACCAGGGCCCTAGCTGCCGCATTCTGCACCCGTTGAAGTCGCAAGACTTCCGCCTGGTTGGCGCCCAAGAACAGTGAGCTCGCATAATCGAGCCTCGATAGTACGCTAGCTTGGATCACCATCTGGCGGGTGGGGGCATCAAAAAATTTGAGGATAGGCCTTAAGCCACGCAAAATGCCGAAGCACATGGATGCCACCTTCTTAGTGTGGAACAAGAAGGTTAGTTGGGAATCCAACCAGACGCCAAGATTTTTGAGTTCGGAAACAGGTTTTGGGGGAGGTCCCAGCTCCTTAGGGCACCAGCTAGCACCCCACAGATCAGGATGTTTCCCCAGCACCATCACCTCAGTTTTGAGGGCGTTGAGTTGTAAACAATTGGACGTAATCCAACTAGCAACGGCCCTCAAACCATCCGCAAAGTTCGATGCCAGTTGGTCAGAGTCCCCGTTAAGAGCCACCGCCAACTGGGTATCATCGGCATATGATACCATAGTGAGACCCCAACTCTTCGCAACCTCCGCCAAAGGTTGAACGTAGAGGTTGAAGAGAGTGGGGCTCAAAGCCGAGCCCTGCGGGACTCCTTGAGAGATGGCGTGGGGCTTGGATCTGAACGGTGGCACTACAACCTGAAAGGATCTTTCCGAAAGGAACGATTGAAACCAATCCAACGCCCTGCCTGAAATACCAGCCTCACCAAGCCTTCGAATAAGAATGGTGTGAGATACAGTGTCAAAGGCGGCACTGAGGTCCAAGAGGACCAGTGCCGTCGTTTGATCTGCATCTAGTACAGAGCGGAGATGTTCAACCATGAATAGAAGTGCCGTCTCTGTACTATGTCCAGATCTAAAACCATTCTGTGTAGGATCTAGAAGATGTGCAGATTCCAGATGGTTTGTTAAGATGTTATTCACATGGGCCTCTGTAATTTTTGCCACCCAGGGAAGGAGGGGGATGGGAGGGAGAGGGAGATGGTGGATTTACTATCATTTTCAAAGAACCTGTCCAATACTCCACCACCTCGGAAAGCACCACCAGCAAAATGGAGCACCTGACCTCAAAACTCCTTATCCCTGCCAACTACACCCTGAGTGCAGGAACAGATTTTGTGGTCCGCTGATCTTCGATTCCAGTCCCTTCCTTCACCACTTCCAACTCAACTACCAACTCGAGGACCTAACTACCACACACAACTAGTGCTGGGTGGAATTCAGCAGAGCACATAAAAACTCAGCAAGATTCTGTGGAGTTCTGCAAGTGAGTGTAAATCAGTATGTTGTGTCACCAGTGTTGATTTTCAGTGCCAGGAGCTTGTTCCGCAATGTAAGATCAGTGTGAACGGCACTACGGGGCATGTAAGAGGGCATTGGTTCTCTGCTGATGCTCAAGTAGATTTCCTACCTAAGAGGCAGCTTTCTCACCACGAATGGTTGTGACCTGCTGCAACTGCCAGCGTTGAGAAAATCTCACAGGTGTCATTCTAGTGCCCAAAAATCACGCTAGGGGCACCAATTTGCACATATGCTCACTAACCAAGCATTGGCATTACACATGTGAGAAGAAACTCTTGAGGAATTTACAACTGAGGTGGTGACTCTGATGTGCAGGGGCAGGTTGTTCCCTAAGATAGAAGTGCGATAAAGGAGGACATGATTATAGTTACTTTAGGGTGCAAGGTATAGTTACTTGATATAACAATAACTGGTGAATTTCAATGTTTTATTTTTGCTTATAAATTCACCTAACTGTAAGGTCGCAGGATCCTGCATCCACACCAAGCAGCTGTGGTCCTGAATTCCCATGGGGCCCTGCATGCAAGGTGCATATAGAGCCCCCTGTGTTGCCAATCACAAGGGAGCTCTGCACTCCAGCTGAAGCACATAGGGTTTCAGCCAGAAGTGAATTTAAAAAATATGGTAAGCTCTCCTGGAGCCATCAGTTTAATGACCCACAAGTCTTGTTGTTTATTTTCTTTTTTAATGCTGTTGCAATTTTTGCAACCTCCCCACAATATTGAAAACAATGTTTGATGGTGCTTCTAGCTCTTTTAGGGGCACCACCAGCAGTAAAATATATAGTAAAAAATGCCACAGGGAATTATGGGTCACTCTTTGCCAGAGCAGTGACTAATAAATGAGCGATTCTACTGTTCGTTTATTATTCACTATTTTTCTCCTAATTTTCCCTTTCTAGATATCCAGGTGAAACCCACCTGTTTTTTTTGGGGGGGGGGACTGGGGAAGCAGCCCTAGGACCCCAGTGGTCCCAGATGATTTCCCTTGCGGGATCCGGCATCCTATTATATCTCGCCACTTTACCATCGACTGTGTTCTCACAAAATATATGATTTGCAATGTTATAACTAATTTTGTGTATACTATTATTTTACCTGGTATAAGTGATATATTATAAAAGGGTATAAGCAGTGCATGGAAAAGGAGTGAATCATTGATTCACAGTGTGCCCAATTCACAAAGGTAAACTGTTGCTTAAACAAAACTATGTGTGCTTTCACAAACACAGGTGACACAAATGAAATTAATTCCATGCACTAGCGATTGAATGTGAAAAACAAGGTTTTGTAGACCCGCACAACTCCAATCAATTTATTTTATTTATTTATTTAATGCAATTTTATGTAGCACGAACATTACCGATGGCTTTACAAAAGAACCAGTTGTATTACATAAGGACTTTGGAATAAATGAGTTACATAACAGATATAAAACAGGAACAAAATTGAAAATATACAAGTGGAGCGAAAGGAGGGAAAAATTGCAAATGTACTAGTTGTAAACTCACTCAAGGAAAGATACAAATGGATAAACTCTAAAATCACATAGGAATGGTATTAAGTACAAAGGTCTACTACATATACTAGTGGTAAGAGCACTTTACAAAAGGACCAGTTACATTACATAAGGACTTCGGAGTACATGAGTTACATAAAAGATACAGACAGAACAACTTTAAAATCGCAAAAGAACAGTAGTCAGTACATACGCCTACTACATATACTAGAGGTTAGAGTTGCATATATATAAATTGAAGATTCACTCAAGGAGAAGAAACAAACAAAAGAAACTCTAAAATTACATAAGAAAAGTAAAAAGTAAATACATCTACTACAGATTCTAGTGGATAGAAGTACGTTTAGCCACAAAAATCCAATGTGTAACGGGCTGGTTAGAGCGGAAAAGAAACACTGCAGTCGCGGCCACAATTCCAAGCGTGTTTATTTACAACACTAGGTCCCAACGTGTTTCAGAGTTGCGTCACTCTTTTCTCACTGGCCTGTGACGCAACTCCAAAACGCGTCAGGACCTAGTGTTGTAAATAAACACGCTTGGAATTGTGACCGTGGTTCCAGTGTTTCTTTTCTGCTCTAAGCAGCACGTCATGCATTGGATTTTTGTGGCTATTTGGGAGTGGCTACCCCTACTGTGTGCCCGCTGTGAGAAGAGGCTTGGGCTCAGCCAAACTGAAATGAGAATTACATATATATATATATATATATATATATATATATATATATATATATATATATATATATATATATATATATATATATAGATAGATATATATATATATATATATCTATATATATATATATATATATATATATATATATATATATATATATAGATATATATATATATATGTATATATGTATATATATATATAAGTTGCAAAACACTCAAGATAACATTTAAAATGCGATAATGGTTGGACAATTATAAATTACAAATTTACAGACCATGGCATTTACAAGAGTATCAGCGAGAAGCAAGTAGGAAAAGCAGATCGGGACAGAAAAGAGAGAGAAAATGGAGATGGAACCAGAAGTATAAACAATAGTCACAAACAGGGAGCAGATCAATGGAGAAGGAGGTCGATGGATAGGTCGCCCAGATGGAGATGCATAGTTGATGCAGTGTTCTTGCTTTCTCGGTTGGTAACAGTCCTTAACCCCTTCACTGCTCATGACGAGCTCAGCTCGTCATGCAGTACACTGGTCGTGTGCTCATGACGAGCTGAGCTCGTCATGATCCATGGAATATAGGAACTTCCAGCACAGGAGGGGAATTGCCTTAGCAGTCATGTGGTTAAACAGGGATTGAAGGATGCAGCGGTAATTTGAAAGCCCAATTTCAAATTATACTTACTGCTGGAAAGCATTAATTTCAACAGGCTCATCCTGTTGCCTAACACATGTAAATAAACCATATAGAATATTATTTAAACAGCACTAATGCATGTTGCAAACTACGAAAACAATATGAACAATTATACCATAGTGGAAATAGCTTCTAGCAACCTATCACCCTAAAACCTATTTCTATGCTCTAATCTATGAGAGCGTGGATTAGCGTAAATTGTATTTAGAGTTTCTTGAGGAGAATTAACACACTGCATACCTGTTTAGAGCAAAAGGCTGCAAGTATCGGTGGCCAGGATAAGCATCAGGTCCTCTCCTCTCGAATTGGGCTTGGTATCAGCATTCAATGCAGAATCAGATGTTGCAACATCACAGAAGTCCGGTATCTCTGTCAAGATCTTCTGGGAGTATCTTGTGTAATAATCTGAGGTGAAGGAACTCACCATCCAAGTGATCACTTGACAAACCTTTTATACTGTGGTTTATCTGATGTGGGGTATTTCTAACATATCCTTAGGAATGGCTGACACAACACATGTGCATCAATATTCAGACTACATTTTTATGTTATTGTTATCTGGCCTAGAAATAGAAATAACAATGCACATGTCCCAGGCTTATGTCACATCAAGGGTCTTAGAGACTTGTAGCAAACCTACACTTTTGCCTAAGGTTACTCTTTTGCTGCAAACCTACACTTTTGCATAAGGTTACTCTTTTGCTGCAGGTACAAACAAACAATTTAATAGTAACTTGCCTCGGCATATAAAAAGATAGGCCCATCCTATCTTTTTATGTTTGTAGTTCCCCGTCCTGACTGTGGAGTCTCCGCAGTCGTAAAGTTACTATTAAATAGTTTGTGAGTATCAAAAAAGAGTAAACTTACACAAAAGTGTACTTTTAACCTTGTGAATTGGGCTTTGTAAGTGTAAACTGTGTAAAGAATTACAGATGCCTGGAAGATTATTGTGCATTGAGGAAATAATGCTCGGATAGCAGTAAATACAAAATAAAAAATCAAGTTCATGGATGTCGTGAGAGAAGATCAGAAAAGATTCCCAAAGCTCAAAGACACCATGGTCATGCAGGGTCAGTCAAAGCACCAAGTGCTGCACAAGACACATTCATACACAGTATCTTATAGTACATTTCTAAAATTGATTACATTTGTTTCATATGGGAGTGTAAATGTTTGAAAAGAAAAGATTGGTTGGTCAATAAGTTTCTCATTGTCAAGATATGACCCTAAAGAGGCTCAGGAGGAAACTAGTTTTGTTTGATTTCAAGATATTTAGAGTGAAATGAGATCAACAGTAAAGGATTACTTGTTTTCCAAGGCATTCACCAGAATCCAACCTTGGGTATCTCATTAAGAAAGCTTCAAGTGGGATGTTGTTTATTTCAAACACTCGGCCAGTCTTAGGTCTGATTTCTATATCTCATATGTTTCATAAATATTGAATATGTCTCTTCAGAAATGTTGTTATTAAAATAAGAAATTTGTTTGTAGTAAAATGCCTCTTTTTGAATGATCCTCCACATTTTGTATCGCATGTGCTCTGAACCCTAAACATGTTGAGCTTAGCTATCCCCTTAACTGGCCTAGTATATGGTAACTAAAGCATACAGAGGGCTTTTAAGTTAAATGACTGCAGCATCCGCTGTGCCCCCCCCCCTCCCCCCACTACAATGATAGTGAAAACATGAAAACACATAAAGTGAGAGAGGCATTGTTACAAAGACAAAAAATTGTAGGGTTTAAATCTGACAGATGATGGAGGACAGCGATGGCAGAAATGGTCAGTCTTTCACTAGATGGTTTTGTAGATCCTTTTATTTATTATTAAATACACAACAGCCAACGCGTTTCACCCCTGCCTAGAGTCTCTCGAAGCCATGAGCCACCAAATATCGCCCAGAAGCTGAATTGGCCACTTGATGAGGTGTGACCTTGTTTCAAGAGTGTAAACAAATGCCTTGAGTGTGGGGAGGTGTCCTCTTCTAGGACATCTGACCATCTAGGCTGAGCCTCGAACATAATTAACTTCACAGAAGCCTACCTTGTCACAGGTAGATGTAGGTAACACCTAGACCCACACCTCCTTTGCCCCTTTAGCCAGCCATGCACAAATCCTAGCGTGAGAGGGAGGAGCTGCCTCAGAAATGGTTTTGAGTGACCGCCCAGGAGTTCTGCACAGGGGATGAAAGGTTCTGCCATAATGGTTTTAGGTAGCGAGTGCCACTGAGGGATTATTTGCAGTAGGGCAGACAGAAACTGCTGCAAAGTGGGTATGGTTACCCCTCAAAACTTTTTCCCTATGCGTTTGAAAGAGGCGAAGCATCACCCCACTCACCGGCTAGTAATATGCATAAATATGGCACCCCTGGGCAGCTTCTTCAGATTACTACAGGACCTGTGAAAGACAAAAGGACTGCACCTGCTGGTGTGTCTGGTGAGGACACCTGAAAGGCTGTACAAGCTCTCACACAGTTCACCTGTTAAGTTACAGGGACACAGCAAGCTGCTAGAAGCCCTTTTCCCGACTACCCCAGTGAACTAAATCTAGTGGATTTCCCTTGGACCCTGCAGGTGGCTTTTGCTGGAGGAAGTCTTGGCTTGAAGTGCAGTTCTTGAGATCCTGGGACCCTTGGCTTTGTCAAAGTGCACTCCTACTAACATCCTCAAAGAACTTGGGACTTAGCACATTTTTAGGTCCCTGGAAGACTGCAACAAACCAGCCAAGTCTTACTGCTGGGCTAAACATTCAGGTTGCTCCCACTTCAGCCAGACATCGCATAGATGGTATCTTGCTTCATGGGGCCCTCTTCGTCTTCAGCTTGCAGCCTTTCCTGGCTGGGGGAATCCAAGCTCCAAAAAGTGACTAAGTCCAAAAGTAGAAAAATTAAGTGGATGAAGGCACCAAAAGTATCTGGTTGGAAAAGGATCGTTGGTGTTAAATTGTGACTAGGTCCTGGCGAAGTGCAACCAGATGACCTTGGCTGGCAGGTAACCTTTTTTGGTGCTATTTCCATGTAAAACTTGAAAAAATATTATCCCCATTTCCCCTCATTAGATTTTTATCATTTTTATGTAATTATGTTTATTAGTTTAGTCTCCAGTTTTACAGTGTTCCACTTTCAACATTTTAACTGTTTTGGTATTTATTTCAGATTTCAGAATTACTGAAAACGTTACTGGACCTAACAAGGATAGTGGCATTATAATGGACTACCATCCACCCCAGCTAACTATTTACTTTTTTACATATTTTAATCAAGCAAATTAAAAAAAGTGGTTACAATGCATACATTGAGTAGATAATGCATACAATTTAACAATAGTATTTCTAAGCAATATTAATTTACTGAATGTTCAGAGATGTCAATGTGGTGCACAAGGGCATACTTACTAGAAAATGATCTTGCTGCACTGAGCTACATCATTAGGAAAGTGCAGGGATCCGTTATACTTACAGCTATATGATTCTACCCACTGTGGGTTGCACCACCATACATCAATAACACAAATATCAATAGACTCAAAGAAATGCTGGGCTGCCTGATGAAATTTGAATAAAGAAGATCAAAAAGCAAACAGTTACTGGATGGACACTTTTCTTTGAATCCATTAATATTTGTGTTATTGATGTATGGTGGTGCAACCCACAGTGGGTAGAATCTTTGTTGTTGATCACTAAACGATCGCCCCATGGGGACAACAGGGGCAGTGGAAGTGAACACCACGAGAGCTAATAGCCATTATTAGGTACATAATTGGGACGGGTTGACTTTTGGCCATTTGAGCGGTTCGTCACACACATCTCTTTGTGTGTAGAGTTGAGTTGTTCTGGCTTTGGGTTTCTATCTTACAGCAATATGATGCAACCCTCTGCTTTCCTCTGCGCTGGTGCACAATTGGCTACCTAGCCCAATGCAGGCACCCTTGCACCATGGTGCAAGGGTGCCTGCCTTGCCGGGCTGCCTTTTTTTTGTGCAGGAAGGGACACCTTCCTGCACAAAAACAATCATAGATGGCATTTTCCTCCTTCAATACGCGCATCAGAATGCAGTACACATAGGAAGAGCAAACAACAAAGAGAATTCTCCTTGTTGCACCACTTTAACGCCTCCCCTAGGGAGGCATTAGAAAATGACAAATTCCTAGTTTTGCAAAACATTGTATATCTGGGAATAAGTCAGATTCCATGGGTGTTGTATGAGAACACCCACAGCAACACTCATGGAATGGCCCTTTCACGCAGAGTATTGCGTAAAAGTGGGCAATATTTACAAGGCCATGCAAAGCTACTGTAGCATAAAAAAGTGATGCTCTGTTGTAGCAGGGGCCTTGTAAATATTCCACAAAGTTCTTATGGGACCACTTTTAGTGACTAAGGGCCTGATTTTAAGTTTGACAGATCAGTTACTCAATTACATACATATCAGATACCCAATTCACCTTATTGTAAGTGGACCATATTCTACGGCAATTGTAATATGTATCTGTCATATTTATGATGTACTGACCCATCTGCCAAATTCTAAATCAGACCCTTATTCACTTGTTGCAGAATATGGTGATACCACCAGGTATTCCTACTTTTGCTGTGGGAGCTAAAAATATTGCAAACTCTGGCTATTCAACTCTTAGTTGTCAAGAGCAATTCCAAGATTAAAATATAAATGTTTGACTTCCTGGTAGCAGTTTTTTGCCTTCTTTTCAATACTATTGTGAGCTCATTCAATTGGGGTACTCTTCAATTTGACCCCCAAAATAGGAGGCAAACCACTAGCCCTATTTTAAGGTCTTTACAAAACTCAATAGGTTTCTATTTTCGCCCATTAAACTGGTGCATGGGGTTATGCAAAACCTCTTTGCACACCCAGAAGGAGGTGAATTGTTTTTGGCGGCTTCTCTCTCTCAACTCCTAGTTACCCCAATTTTATCTATCATGAGTAATTAGCGTTGGCTTTTATTGAAGATTAAATAAGCTTTCTTCGCTGAAGCTCTGGCTAACTATTCAGAGCAGACATCACACCAGTTTTAACCAGTAGGTCATCATTACTGTGTTAGTAGTGACTTGGGGTTGAGTATTCCTTGGCTGTCATATTGAACATTCTTACAGACAGCTGGACATCCAAGTATTGTTACCAAACTTAATAGATCTTAGTTAAAGCATACTTTTTTAGAGGTTAAATGACTTGAGAGAGAAGAGAAAGAATTAGTTAAACACCTGTTAGGCAGTTTATCACTTTACAGACTACTATTGGTAATAGGCCTTATTTATTTCACACATTAAGCTAATGGTAAAGGACTTTATTATTCAGATTTAGAATGGGATTCCTACAACATCTACTCTGTTTCCTCTTGGGCCAATATATAGGGGGGTTGTCCAATCATATGTCCTGGGATGTAATTTTGTTTTAAACTTTGAGGTAATTTACCGATTTTTGCATATTGTATGCAAATTATGAAAATACATTTTTATTTACATTATTGAAAGCAAAACATTTTGTTGCATGCATAACAGCTTTCCATTACCTCCAGCCAATAAAGGTCTTAGTGACCTGTTGGTTCCTGTCTCAAATATATTGTTTGCTGCCGCAATACTATGCTATTATAAATAACATTTTTTAGTTATATCAAAAAGTAATTTAATTATTATTCCTATAATCAAATAAAGTTTCATGACTGACTGATTGTGAGCTGAATAAGCTGAAAACGTTTGGGCGAGATTGCTAAACCAAAATGTTACGATTGTTGCAGTACAGGATCCCATACTAATAGCCCACAATTATGGCACATACTGCTTCCTGCAGAAAATATGGACAAAAAAGGCATTTTGCCAGGGTTTACGCGGAGATGTATGTAATTAAAGAGAGTTCTGTAGAATTGCTGGTTTAATGAGTGAGCTAAATGAAATTTCAGATTAACAGTAAAGTCGAAATATTGGCATTACCTAGCTCTGAAATATTTGTGGATCAATGAAATATTAGTCGGATGACTGAATATTGGACTCCATATTCACTGCTTACTAAGGTGCAGATTTACAAGCCCCATGCGCCGCCAGTGCATCACGTTGCGTGACGCACCGGTGGCGCAGCCTGCTAAGGGATATTTACAAGCACAGGTAAAGTCACCCTGCATGACTTAACCTGTGCTTGTAAATATCGCCCCTGTTCACACAACACTTTGATTGTTAGGGGCGGGACATGGGTGTTGCTGTGGGTGTTCCCACGCAACGCCCATGTCCACTGAGGCATTTCCAGATTGACGAGAAATCGTAAACCTGGAAATGAGTCAGTTTGCTGTGCCACCATAGGGGTGGCGTAGCCAAGTGAAATGAGGAGAACTGTTTTCATTTCTCCTCGTTTTTTCCTCTTTCAATGCGTGCTGCATTCTCCAGCACGCATTGAAAGAGGAAAATGCCTGCAGTGATTGCTTTTGTGCAGGAAGGGGCCCCTTCCTTTACAAATGCAATCTCCCCATGGTGCAGGCATCCTTGCACCATGGTGTAAGGGTGCTTGCGCCGCCGCATGGCAGCTGTTTCTGCACCAGCGCAGGGGAGTGCACAGGAATGCGACAAATCATTGTAGATATGTCGCATTCCTGTGCTCTGAAAGTGCCACAGCCAAAGGGCTTGCAGTGCCGTGCTGCGGCACTTTCTTGTACATCTGCCCCTAAATGTTTTTAAATGCACATCCAAAGACCTTGAGAATGCTCTTGAAAAGCTGGATACAGGCCTTGAAGATAGATAGATAGATAGATAGATAGATAGAAAGATAGATAGATAGATAGATAGATAGATAGATAGATAGATAGATAGATAGATAGATAGATAGATAGATAGATAGATAGATAGATAGATAGATAGATAGATAGATAGATAGATAGATAGATAGATAGATAGATAGATAGATAGATAGATAGATAGATAGATAGATAGATAGATAGATAGAAAGGCTTCAATAAAGTGCCATAAGTCAGACCAGAATAATGGATAACTATAATAACGACAATTAAGAACTCTAAGAAGTGACTTGCAAAAGACCAGTTTCCATAAAGTGCCAGTGCTTTGATTGTGCATAAATTAAAACCAATTCTAAAAGACAAGAGAAGAATCAAGTTCTCCTACAAATAATAAACCTTAATGCTTAAGAATTTGATGGTGCGAGGGATAAAGGTTTTTGAGTTTCTTTAAGAAATGTCATGCCCCTGGCTATTAATTGTGGGTTCAGACTGCTCTGGAAAGCAGAACAGCAGTGTTGCAATCTCTTATGACGAGATTTAAAAACTGCGGTTTTAACCAGAAGACTCTCAAATGTTTTAAAATTGGGCAGACACATATCATGTGTGCTAGAAGTTGCTTCAAGAAGTTACATAGACAAAATTGTCGATCAAAGGACCCAGTTAGTCTTCTGAATTTGCAGGACTTTAAGGTGATGAGCCCACATCTCAGTCGCATTAACTCTCTTTTGAATAATAATTTCATGTGGGAGTGTAGATGTTTTTGATATAGGGAGTCACATAAATTAGCGTGGGCCTTTAGGGACAATTCATGGATATCTGTTACCCTTGTTTGGATCCTTCCAATTTTTAGTAGTAGTTTTGCTGAAAGCTTTATGCACAAATTAGGAAGTTGAATAACAGGTGTCTCAAAGGGTTTCATTGTATCCCTCAAGAAACATTCCCATGGTAGAGATTTATGAAGGATGCATCAAAGAATCATTTCCTTGAGTGACTCTGGGTCTGCCATGCTCAACTTTTTGTAGCATCCAAGGAATCTTGCTTCTGATGTTAAAACTTGTTTGCAGAGCCCGAATTCCAGGCAATCCTGAGGGACGGAGCCATGTTGGGAAGGTTAAAAAGTCACCTATAACACCTCAATTGAGCTTTTTGCCAGCCAGCCAGACATTTTGTCATTGAAAATCAAGGTTCCATATGCGAGAGAGTGGGTATACATTTGATGTTAATTACATTGCATTGGCATGTGAGATCTGGGCCATTTATTGAGCAAGCTAACCTTTTGAAAGTCATTATGATTGGCAAAGTGGAGACTTTCAGATGCTCAAAGTGTGTAGCATGTGAGCCACGGGAATTAAAATAGATGCCCAAGTATTTTAAGCTGATTACTTGTTCAAGCACTACGTTGTTTATACTGAAATATAATTTAGCGGCTGTTTATTTCTCAGTCCATAGATCATCGTTTTTGTTTTGCTCTAGTTGATTTCAAGCTTATTTTTTACACAGTAGCCTGCAAGGGCCGCCAATGAACGCTGCAGTCCTACCACTATGTGGTCAAAAAGTAAAGTTTGATCCGCATACTGAAGACAATGAATGTGATGTCCAGCAAACTTGAGGAGAACTGCATTTGCTGCCTCTAATGCGTTGTTAATATCAGCCAGTTAGAGATTAAACAGTAATGGTACCAGGAGACAGCCTTTCACTTCAGTGGAGGTCATGATTTTATAGGTAGTGACTCTTTTGGGTGTAACTTTTACTTTTAGCCATGTGTCAGTGAATGGATTTATGATGGCACACTTTTTCCATAATCTCCCTCTGTCTACTCTATCGAAGGCAGAACTAAAATCAATAGAGACCTCTTATAAAGGTGGAGATTTAGTGGAATTTGCAGTTTTAATAAGGGCAGATGGAATCATCAGATTATATTCAGTTCCATGTCCGCTCCTGAAGACAGTTTGGGTGACTGGAATAAGGGCCTTGGAGCGGGACTATTCTTCCAATTCATTATTTAAAAAAATAGCAAAACATTTGCCGTCCACATTCAGTAGCAAAACGAACAAATGATGGACGGAATGCTGAACAATGCAAACATTCACCCCAGTCACAGAGATTTGGGTTTAATCCATCGTTCTTTTGATCACCACACCACCCCAGTTTGGACTCCACCATATGCAAATCAGTCTTGACCCTGTGCATCATGGGAACAGTCTAGCTCAAACTGCCAAGCTAGGTCTTCCCTGAACCGAAAACAAGCATCCTGGGACTGGTTGGCGCAGTGAGCACAGGACCCACGTCTGGGCATACCCTTCTCACTAAGGGTGACAAATGTAAAATGAACAAATGATGGACGGAATGCTTATCAATGCAAACATTCACCCCCAGTCACAAAGATCTTGGTTTAATCCATTGTTCCTCATGGGAACAGTTCAAATATAGAAACAAAATATTGTGGAGGAATCAATAACAAAACATATATTTCTGTAAGGAGAAACACATTAATCCCTATCAACGAGCATTAGATCTCTAAACCGTCTTTACATTTTTGTGACTCAGATACCAACTTTAAGTGTATTATCCAAAAAATACTTTATCTTTTTTAAATGTATTATAAAGACACAAGCAAAACATATACACAGGTAAATACATACATATACCTTTACACATCTTTACTACCAATTCTTACTTAGTACAGATGCTAGTTACAAACAAAGAAACTTCATTCAAAGAGCAATCTGAAAAAAGGAAGTAGTCCAGTACACACTCGAGGGAATGAAACAACCCTCCACATAGTACAAAAAAGTGTGTAATCAATTCTTAATATATCAATCATGGTCTGTGGGACTCCTCTATGCTGTGGGGTACACGCGTTTCGGTCCAATAATTCGGCCTTCATCGGGACAAGGGCAAATAAAACGCCTACAAAATAACGTATGCAAATCAATAACATCTCTATTACATAACTTCAATGAAAATACAAAAAGAATATACATAACAATTCAGAACCTCACTTCAACAGGCCGCCAAGGGTGCAAGACAAAGAATACCAACCACAGTGATGTGTTAGGAAAAAGAAAAAGAAAGTGACAAAATAGCGTTTTAAAACTGTAAATACCAAAATTTGTCTCGTATAAATAAACAATAAATTGCAGCCAAATGAACACATACCACTGTATACTCCATAAGCACTACCCACCAGTGTCTGATAGACAGAACGAAGTATCCACTAACAACTTCTTAGTGGTTCATCGTCACCAACTCCTAAGCACTAAACATACATCAAAATACAGAAGGCGTGTAATAGTATTTAGAACAAACTATTATTGCTACTATTTCGAATACTATGGGAGCCCATTGTTTACAACACTTATTACAAGATTCCTTGACTAAACACTTTTTTGACGACAGACTTGATTTGGCAGGAGGTGAGATTAATAGGTCTAATTTTCTGTATGATTTCACTTCCATTATGGGGGCCTGTTAGTTATGTATACTTATACACATTAGAAGGAACATGCTGTATTAGGAGCAGGATGTTATCAGGGATATATGGATTAAAATTGTGATTAGGTTTTAGGGACTCAATCCTCGGCTCGAATATATTTTTCTAATTATGTTCAGTTTCTCCACCCGATGTAATGAAAGTAATCTAAATTGTGTAGGTTTATGACAAATTGTGTTTTAGATTGTTCAATAGGCAGAGTAAAGACTGTTCTAGGTTTGGTTAAAATTCATATCATTAGTTTTTGTCAATGTACCAGCATTTAATTCAAATGCAATTATGTATAGAAGTGGATATTTGGATTATGATTATATGTTTTTTGATTTACAGCCCTGATGATGTCCCGGATGGGGACGAAACGCGTCCGCTGTTAATTGTATTACATTTTTGAGAAGTTGGCTGACATTGATGAATGGTCTGAATAAAGAAAACAAACTACACCTCATTCGACCGGAAGATTTTCTTTGGGACTTATTGTACACATAGAAATTCGCAATAGTAGCAATAATAGTTTGTTCCAAATACTATTACGCGCCTTCTGTATTTTGATGTACACTTACCTAAACATTCGGGAAGAAATATTTGCAGCTTCTCCCCTTGTGCTGTGATACTACAACATCATACAAGCAGCGGTAAGGCTGCCAGGAATACAAAAACATTCTGATATCATCCTAGGTGCCGGGTATCCTGTCACATACTGCAAACGGTTGTCTGAGTATGTGCTATTTGAGGTAGCACTTTCTTGAGGTTCTAAACAAAATAATAGCACTCTTGCAGCCAGAGTCCATGATGTTGGCATAATGGGAACCACCCTCAAGAGGCTCTGCTCCTCCCTCGCCGGCAGATTCCAAAGGATCAGACTCCCGCCTTTCCTCTCCAAACCCACAGAGATCAATTTCGGAGTATCAAAATGATCATCGCTCAGTCCCACGTTCTTCAACATCTACATGGCCCCTCTCGCCGCCATCGTCAGACAGCATGGACTCAGCATCGTATCCTACTCCTTTGACACGTAGCTCATCCTCTCCCTCACAAAGGACCCAGAAGCCACCAGACTCAGCTTCCAGGAAGGAATGAAAGACGTTGCAGCCTGAATGAGCAGCAGCTGTCTGAAGCTCAACTCAGAGAAGACAGTAGTCCTTGTCCTTGGACCCATCCCCACAGCTTGAGACAACACCTGGTGGCCCACCACCCTTGGCAACCCCTCACCCCAAGCAGACAATGCCTGGAACCTCAGCATCATACTCATCTCCTCCCTCACCATGACCCGCCAGATCAACGCCGTCGCCTCCACCTGCTTCAACACCCTCCGCATCCTTTGCAAGACCTTCAAGTAGATCCCCGAAGCATGAAAAACCATCATCCATGCACTCATAACAAGCAAACTGGATTACGGAAACGCCCGCAACGCTGGAATCAACAAATGCCTGCTACACAAACTCCAGACCATCCAGAATACTGCGGCCAGACTTATCGTTGGCATCCCACGACATGAGCACATCACCCAAAACCTGCGAAACCTTTAAGCTACTTACCCACGCACACCAATCTCTCCACAACACCGGACCTAAATATCTTTACGAAAGGGTCTCCTTCCACGTACCCAAAAGAAACCTCCTCTCTGCCGACCTCGCCCTAGAAGAAACTCAGTGCATCGTCAGAACCACAGCGGGTGGAAGATCCTTCTCCTGCATCACGGCCAAGGCCTGGAATGAGCTCCCAGTAAACAGCAGATGCTCCCCTAATCTGCACACCTTCAGGAAGAGCCTCAAGACTGGCTCTTTTGCTGACCCGGAGCTGTACCCCCCCCAGTGCCTTGAGAGCCTCAAGGGTGAGTAGCGCACTTCACTATTCCCTGATTGATTGAAAATATATACTATCAAAAAAAAATCCTCAAAGGTGTCTAGAGATATAAAAATAATTAACATTGTGCAGGTGTATCCCTTTCTAAAAGATGATTTCTTTCAGAATAATAATCCTAGTTCATTAAATTTGCAGTATAGAGGCCGTTTCCGAAGAAAATTCATCACTTTTTCAGATACTTCATCAGATTTTGATCAAGGATCATTTATTGCCTACCAGCTATGTTTTCAGTACCCCAGGGCTAAAACTTTTAAAGGCAAAGCCAGGAACAGGGGGAGAGGAGACGTTGGCGAATAGAGAGACCAAAACCAGAACAAGGGTTTTTCTGGACCAGGAGGAGAGTAAACAGATGATAAGAATGATGACAAATGATCCTATGATTGATTGATATTCCGATCTATAATTTATCGAAACATACTCTTACAGAAACTACCGGAGTCTACTGCCGTAGGGCTTGTCCTTTGTCCCACTAATGGTACAAAATCCAGTAGATACAAAGACAGAAGATTTACAGTTCTTACGGAAAATCAGATTCAAACTCTTTTTTTCAGACTCTGCTGATGAAGAAGAAATTAATGTTAGTAGATTGAGAAATAAGTCATCTTTTTGTCCTGAAAGTTCAACTATGCCGACAGAAATCTTGGCATTTCAAGAACAAGTCTTCAGAGAAAGACATCCTAAATGTTCCTTCATAGAAAAGCTAATTTTATTGGGTTCTGTAGGAAATAGGTGATCATACGTTTCAAATTGAATTTAACGGGTCACATAATGTTCACCCGTGTGAGGAAACAAACGTTTAGCAGGTCCCCCCTACATTTTGCCCCAATTCGGACCACTGGTTTTTCAACTCTGAGAGTGTACTGAGGCCTGCTAACCAAACCTCATTGCCAGTTGTAATCCATTACAAAATATATGTTGAATTGGCTACACCTAATTTGCAGAAGCTGACTTACTTATAAGTCCCTAGTATATGGTACCAAGGATACCCATGGTATGTAGGTTAAAGTGTTGACCAAGGCCTACAGCACTGACAGCGCCACCCTGTGCACAAAAAAATCATAATAGCTCCCAGACAGCTGCGGCAGCCAGGAAGAGAGTTTTATAACTGCTAGTTCGACTTTGCCTTTTCAACAAATGGCAACGTGCCCACTTCCCTGAACAATATATATGTCTCCCCTAAGGAAGGCATATCTTTGGATCACTAGGGCAAGGAGCTGTGTATTATCAAGCAGGACATATACTTTTAATATGTCCTAACAGCAAAACTTCCAAATTGTCGCTATTGCTATGGAAAAGTTAGTCCCAGAGTGATCTCTTAGTCCGGCTAAGTTCTGAATGGGGCTGTTAAATGAGTCCTTCAAGGTATCAAATAATCATGTAATTAAACCCTACTTGATGTCCAAGTTAAATTTAATGTCTCTTTCATGGAAAGGCAACCTTTAGAAAGTTGTTACTCTGTAGCCCAATTTGACTAATGGCCTTGCACGGTTGCTGGCCACCAGACATTCTTCTGACTTCCTGAAGAGTAGTGTGAACGACTCCCAGGCTCAGGAACAATAGTAGCCTATTATAGAGGGAGATGTTACCTCTGGATTGCAAAAAGCCACTTAGTGCTTTGGCCCAAAAATGTGAACTTCAAAGATGAAGCTGCCTTTTGGTAGGTAAATGCAGATCACATTTCAGAAGGGCAGCCCTTTGATCAGGTAGGCAGGCTGGCTGTGGGAACAGAGAAGGAGACAAGTGCTCAGACCGGTTTGCCCATGCGTGTGTAGCCCACATGTAGTCATTGGTCTAGGGTGGACTACCAAACTTGTTACATCCAAGAAAGGGTTCAGACATCCTGAGAGTTTGCAAGATGGTGCACTCTGGTATTGTTCGATGACAAAGTCGTCACAGGGTGGGAGGGATTCAGGTAGCCCATTAGATAGTTGTTGAATAAACCCCCAAGGCACTTTATAGGAATAAATATGGCACCACTGGCACCCTGAACCTCAGACCACGATGGAACACGAGAAAGGACCAAAGAAATACTGCCCTCTGATCCCTGGACCTGGCAAGAAAATCGGCACCATCGGCTGCACTGCACCTGCCGCCATTTGGGCTGGCAAAGGGAGGATTATGCCTCTGGCTAATAAAAAAGTTGCTTTTGAGACCCTAAGCAAAAAAGTAACTCCAAGGGTCAGTCAGCTGACCCCATGGAACAAGCATTAGGACCATCGAAGCTGAAGTAGCCCTGTCCACAATTCAATAGCTGCATTTTTTGAATCACTGCTGTCCACCACTGGGCGACTCAAAAGACTGAACCTTGATGGCCAAAAGCTGCACATGAGTATCCTGCACCTAGGAGTGTTGTATGAGTTCAGAATGGTCACCAAAGATGGACACTATCCTCCAACAAGGTATACAACTTGACCCGCTGTGTATGGAGATCTGCTGCCTAGCTTGCTGCTGGCCTTCTACTGGCTCAGAGAAGACTGTGAGTCGCCCCACCTTTCCTGTTGTCTAAGGAATAATTGCAAAGACACCCCATTCAACAGCACTGCACCCAGAGCACAGTTCACCATCCTCAGAATCCTGCAGGCCCAGCATCAGACCCATTCCATTGAAGTGTAAGGCTATCTTGATATAAAGTTTTGAACAGAACTTGAGATCTGCTTTGGTGACCAGATAAATGTCTAGGTTCTCCTTACTGGCTTCCTAATTTTCTTCCTGCCAGATTTGGTCACTTAACTTATACATGAGCTGCAAACCAACCTGTGAAGCACTCCAAGCATTGACTTAGGCATGGGTGGAGTTTGCGGAATTCTATACTGTTGCCTGATGTAACAAGAACCGGCGAGCATGTTCGTGTGTTTCCTGTTGTGCTCATGCCCACCTGTCACCACACCACATGAATTATCAGAGCAGGAGCAGAAGGCCAAAAAAGGCACTATCAATTGGTAACTTATCAAAATACGGTAGTTTCACCCTTAGCATTGGGAGAGCCAATTCCAGACGTGAGGAAATAGACATTTTACGTGGCCAGTGTGTCCCCTACACGCACCCTATGTATGTACATATATCCCATGTATGTCCATGTTACCATGCAATTCCCTTCTCATGCCTGTAATAATAATGCCTCTGCATTTCCGTTCAATGTTAGCATGTCAGTTACCAGGCCCGCCATGAATGAAACGTTAATTCTGTACTGAGGCATATGTTTCCAATGCATTTACATGGTGCACGTTTAAAAGTCGAGATGAACACGTTTTTGTGGCACAGCCGAGCCAGGACCCGAATTCAGGCTCCAAGCCTCCTCCCACTCTGAAAGCTGCAGAATAGTTATGTATCCCTGACCTCTCACTTACTTCCTGCTCAGCTGAGAGGTGCCCAGCTCGGCCTGCCAAGACGGTATTTTGCCTACAGTTATCTGCTCAGCTCCACAGAAACACATTCCTGTCTAACGAAAGGGGTAAACATATTCTAACTGCAGAAGATAGGGCCTAGCCTTTCTGTCTCCATTCAAGTGATTTACTGAACCTACTTCCATAGAAGGCCCATGGCCCCCGCAATGCACAATGAAATATATACACACACTAGCATTTAGTGATGAGCAGCCTTTGCTCCAGCGACCTTTAAGTCAGACAATACATCCTCCAAACACAAGATATCAGATAATGCCAGGGGTGCAGGTCGTTCTGACATCCAAGACTCCTCTACTAGTACGAAAAGTCAGCTCCCCCCAGCTTTCCCCAGTTACACGTCAATTCCACGTCATGACCAAGTTTTGCGCGCACAAGTAGGGTAAAGGTTCCTACTGACCATGCAGACCCCCTCTATGCATCCACCCATCTATGACACACCTATGACTCATCAAGTGAACACCCACATGTACGCCGTCTTTCACGCCCATGTGCTCTTATCTCTCTCTTTCACCTGCTCCGCCTGGAGCGCTCCGCCTTCTCTATCTAAATCAATGTATGTTTTAACTATATATAATGCATTTTGTGAATAAAGATTCAGATGACGATCCTTCCTGAACCTTAGTGGTGATGGAACCCGATTCTCCAGTAACTCGAGTTTCTGAATTAAAGCCCTTCTGAATCGGACACCACGGACTCTGCCTCTCATTATATGCATGATCCTTATTAATGTATAGAAATTATGACAGGGTAATTAATTATTTACCACAGACGGCAGGCCAGCACGGCAACGGTGTCATCTCCCAGTGGAGGGGTGCGCGTGGAGGAGCGGATGAACTGCAGTGTTGTCAGCTGCAGAAAGCCTAAAAAGACTGGATTAGTAGCCAATTTTGGGCAAAACTAGTAGCCAAGAAGGCTGGAGAACTGGAAATCCGGGTGGTGGTGGCAACAGGAGGGGAAGGCACAGCAGAGGAAAGTGAAAATGTTTTAATAAGTGTGTTATTAGGCAAAGCAATGCATTGAAAAGTGCTCTAGAAGGTGTGCAGGAATAATGTGTAGTACATCAGTGGGGATGGCACCTGGTACATAACTCAGTCCCCAGGCTCATCATCAACAATGCTGGATGTAATCGTGATTTTACAAAAGATACTGCAAGGACTGCTGGACGCATCTATGAGATGAAAATTGATATACTGAAATCTCAAAAAAGATCAGCTAAAGATTATTTTGGGTGAATCTAAACAAATTCGAGAGCATATGACATCTATACTCAGACAGGTATGGAGTAAAAATGTAAATGCAGAGTCTGGAGACATTTAGCAGGGGGGACATAGTGTATACATCTCTAGGTGATACATGCTCATAAAAAAGATCAGAGAGTTATCCAGATGTATACAATATATACCTAGAGCAAGGAGGGTGGAGAAGAGCACAAAGGGGAGGGAGAAATTATTGGAAAAAAAGAGCATTACCAGTGTCAGGAATAAGAAATCTGAAAACACACACATAAAAAGCACTCTAAAAACCCAGAAAGAGCCTGAAAGTATGATGAGGGATGAACACGAAGCTGAGGGAAAGAAACTATGATTAAGATTAAAAAAAAGATGGGTGTAGTAAGAAGCAGATTGACAGCTTTAGTAGATTAAGAAAGAAGGATAATCTGATGGAACAAGGAGCTGGCAGCAGTAAACTTATAGCATGGGGGATGGACATCATGTGTAATAAAAGAGAAAGAACCCCAGATGAGGAAAGAAAGGATGGAAGAAGCTTGTGGTTGTATCTTGAAACTACACAGTATAGTGGGGGGGTTAGAAGATTGAGAAAGCTACACCCCTTGAATCGATCCCAGCTATTATTAACCTTCTCTAAATTTGCCAGCCTAAAGAAGTATGGACAAATGAGCTTAGACAAGTAGGTTATATACAAAATAAAAAGGTACATAAGGCAAAGTACTGATGTATTCGGGTTTAATAAAATCTACATAAATAAAAGCAGGAATTAGTTCCTGAAGGATGGAATAAAGCTAGTCCCATCTATATATCTATAGTGGGCAACCATGGATTAGAATTCCTGAGTCAACATGGGGGTCAAGGGCAAAGACAAATAAGACTAATTAATCAGGGCCTGAAAGGAAAGGATGGTATAGAAATCACAGCTTCTGGCGTGAGGAATGCAAAGCGTTGGTGTAATGCAAACTGTGCAGATAGATGCATGAACCACACTATACCAGCCCAAGAAGAAGGGGGATGGCTAGGAAAAAAAGGTTAGGACACTAGGTCATCACACAACCTTGGGATTTTCTCTTGGAATATAAATGGTTTTAGTAGAATATTAAAATCAGAAACCTTTAAAAAGCTAATAGAAACATGAGATTGTGGGGCATATGTACAAGCCTCTATTGCCACGGGAACATCACTTTTTGTCACAATTCAGTGGCAATAGTGGCTTTGCCTTATAAGGCCCCCTTTCATGGTATTCTTAGAGTGAAAGGGGTGGGCAGTGGGTGTTGCGTGGGTATTCCACCGGAATACCCATTGATTTTGACGCTACCCCCAATTTACTAGGGCAGTGTAAATAGGAGGAAGTGCCAAAATTAAGACCGGGGAGAACATGGTCTTAACTAAGCAAAACAAGGAGAAATTATTTATTTCTCCTTGTTTTTGCTTTTTCCATATGTGCTGCCTTGTGCAGCACACATGGAAAAAGCAAGACGCCTTGGATTGTTTATGTACAGGAACGTGACCCTTCCTGCACATAAACAATCCTTAAAACATTTTTATTTTGTAACTTCCATGTGTGTTGCATTAAGCAGCACACATAGAAGTGACGGTATGACATTTCAAGATTGTTTATGTGCAGGGAGCGGGACCTTCCTGTACATAAACATTCTTCCCTTGCAGGCAGACACCGGCATTGGCACTATACTGCTAAGTGTTTTGCCAGAGCAGGGGGGAAATGCAAGGCTGCACCATATCCTTGTAAATATGGTGCAGCCTTGCGATTATGAAGTGGCGGAGTGATGCATTAAACCATGTCGGCTAACACCTCACTCCGCCAATTCTTTGTAAATATACCCCTGTGTATCTGCAAGAAACATGGGTGTGCGATTAAACCCCTATGATAGAAGGAAATGTGCAGGTATGCAACTAAAGTTCAGCAAGGACATCCTGCAGGAGGGATATCAACCCTGATATTCACTAGAATAGCCCGGAAGGTGACAATACTATCAGTAAAATGCAAATGGCTGGTAGGATGCAAAGTGGAGCCACGGGACCCATATCCCATTAATGAAAAGTTGATCATAGTTAATGCCTATATACAGGGTGTGCGGTCTAAGGAATATAGGTTTGAAATGGAAAGGATGAAGAATGTTGATTGTGTGAAAAATACCAGAAAGAGATGTATTTTTATTGATGGGGGATCTAAGCCATAAATGTAACACAAATAAAGTGGATAAGTGGTCGAAAGAAATATTGAAATCATACAATATAAAGGTAGCCCAGCACAACTGACCTTTAAGGTTGGTCAGCAATTATGCCCAATTGATCATTTATACATGCATTCTTGAAAATAAGGGACTTTCAAGTGGGATCTAAAGAGCGAAGTGATCACCATTCTCTCAACTTAAATTTGCTGAGAAGCAAAATGATGCCAAGGGAAAAGATGATTCCTCTTCAGATATCCGAAACGACTGAGCACTAAATTAACATATGGAAAAATTGTATAATCTTCAGCAAAACACTTCGCTAAAGAATGCCTCAATAGCACATCCTGAATGGTATGAGAATATAATGGGACAGGTAGTACAGTGCCTTAGAGCAGTTCTAAAAGGAAAGGGAACAAGGAATGTGAATGCTCTGAATAACCAAAGTAAGAAAAACAAATGGTTTACTGAGGAATGTTGGAATCTAAAGGCGCAGATATGGAAAGGGGAAATTAACCTCAAAATAGGATATGAAATAGAAAGTCATAATGCCCTAAGGAAGTTAAGGCAAAGGTATAAAATTTAATCTGAGACCAGAAAAGAAATCATAAAGAGAGGTGTTTGAGACATATGCAAGAGGCAATAGAAAATAAATTAAAAATTTTATTTGGGACAATGGTGCACGAGGGATCAGGAAAAGCACATAGCACAATGCCCTGTGTGGTAGAAGAAGTCTAAGCGCACACTGACAGCCAAATATCAGCTCACACGAACCACCAGCCAAGGGCCAGTCCACATACAAAGCCAGCCAAGCACCAGTCCACACCCACTGCTAGCCAAGCATCTGTCCACCCACACTAGCAGTATATTTTTTTAACAAAAAAGAAAACACAACCCAATTTGAAGAATATAAAAAAAACAACTATGACTACAAAAACAACAGGTCTAACTAAATACATCAAACTGCCGCCAACCACGATACTGAACAAAACATATACAACGATACAGACCATACAATTAGAGGACATCTCTGTTAGTGAGTGCCGATCTCCCCAAATCATAAGTTTACAGATTAAGTCCGTTCATGAGGGCGTAGGAGGCCATTCCCCCCAGATGAGTGCACCATTCTCTCCTTACTATTCCCACGGTGTGATAGGTGCAGTACTAAAAAGTCTAGGCCTCCTTTTGTAAATTGTTTGGGGTTTGATTTAAAACATGCATGCACACATAGTCGGGACCAAAGATACGGGAAAAAGCAAAAAGGAGCTCAGTGTGTAGGAAATGGGTGGGCTTCTCACAGGAAAAGCTTTGCAGCGCCCTCTTGATGGGGGGTCCACCTGGTGGCACAGATGCTGAAGGGGCATGCGTAAACTTAGACAGGTGGATTATGGAAGCCCTGGATAGCACCCCCCCTCAGTCATATAAATTACTGGGTAGAGCACATAAATCAGCTCCTTGGTACTCTGATGCCTTAAGAACGGCGAAAACAGATTGTAAACGCCTGGAAAGGCGGTGGAGGAAATATTTCTCTGACCAGGGGAGGAGGGACTATAAAGAGGCATTGAAGAGCTTCCATGGGCTCATTAGGAAAACAAAAGCAGGATAATATCTGGAGAGAATTGGATTGGCGGGTAACTCTACACAGGAATTGTTTAGGGTCTATAAGGAGATATCTTCCTTGTCTGCGTCAGCGGCACCGACTGTGGGATCAGAAGAGCTTTGTAACCATGTGGCAGATTTTTTTTCCGACAAAGTGGAGAAAATATACTCCACTCTCCCTGACTCCGCCCGTTTAGGAGAGGAGGTGGCGGAGGAGATAGAGTATGTCTGTGAGGCGAAGGGTTGAAGAGTTTCTTCATGCCCCACCCAGAAGAGTTAATTAAAATCAGCACTGGCATAAAATCGGGCTCGCCCAGAAACCCGGCGCCCCCTAAGGTACTGAGAGGGAGCCTGGATACCCTGGAACCATATATTAGATACTTGGTGGAGCCCTCTTTTAGGACCTGCACTGCACCTGGATGCTGGAAGAAAGCTGTGGCACTACCGCTCCCCAAGAAACCTCATATAGGCCCAGACCAACTGGAGAATCTTCGCCCCATCTCCCTCCTGCCATATTTTGCCAAGGTCACGGAGAAAGTGGTAACTATGCAGCTGACGGCGCATTTTGGGAGATCTAATCTCCTGCACCCCTCTCAGTCCGTGCCCCCTACTCTACGGAATCCACCCTGCTCTTTGCCACTGAGACCATCAGGCAATATGTGGACGCAGGCTAGACGGCGGCCTTGATCCTGTTGGACCTAATTGCCGCCTTCGACACTGTTGCCCATCATACTCTGGTGCGGTGTTTGAAGAAAGGAGGGGTGTCGGACTGCGCCCTGGGCTGGTTGAAATCTTTCTTGTCAGGGCGCAGCTTCCAGGTGAGGCAGGGCTCCCATTACTCAAAAGTCATCGAGTTAAGACAGGGGGTACAGCAGGGATCGACCCTGAGCCCGACCCTAATACAACCTATATGTGGCTCCTTTAGCAGAGATTACTGATGGGTTTGGGATCAGGATTGTGTCCTACGCCGATGGCACGCAGCTGGTGGTCTCCCTCAAACAGGCACCGGATACGGCAGCCTTCAACTTTGTGGCGTGCCTGCAAGAACTAGCCGCATGGATGGCTAACAACTGCCTGAAGTTGAATGGCAATAAGACTGAGGTGTTTGTGGTGGGGGAGCTCCGTCGGTATGGATTCTGCCTGGTGGCCTCAGAGCTTGGGGACTACGCCTGTTTCCTCTGCGCATGCAAAGAATCTGGGGGTATGGCTGGACACAAGGCTCTCTTTTAAGTACCAAACCAAGCGGGTGGCAGGCACCTGTTTTGGAGTCCTAAAGGTCCTCCGCAAAACCCTGGATATGCTACCAATGGCTGCCAGGAAGACAATGGTTCATGCCCTAGTACCATCGCACCTGGATTATGGTAACAGTCTCTATCTGGGTGCCATGACAAGGGGGTACAGAACGCAGCAGCATGTCTGGTTCTTTTGCACCTGAGGAGGGCTTTGGCTCAGGCAGCTCAGGCTGCACTCCAGTGGCTGCCGATAAGGGAGAGTGTCCTGTTTAGGCAATGTGTGTTTGCCACCGCATCCTGCAGGGGACTGCCCCCTCCAATCTGTCGGAGCTACTCATCCCCTATGCTCCTACTTGCCAACTAAGATCAAGTGGGGTGGGTTTGGTGTACGTTCCTGCGAACAAGAGAGCTAGGATGGGTGGACGTTTGTTCCGCCTGCTGGCTGCCCAGCACTGGAACAAGCTCCCCGTGCACCTCCGTATGCAGGCTCGAGAGAGCTTTTTGAGAAGAATTTGAAGACCTACCTTTTCCCCCGAGATAACTAGGAAAGAGGCTGTCAGGTGTGGATTTCTTGCAGTTGCACCGCAGCGTGGGGACACACTGGCCAAGTGTAACCATGCGCTTTACAAATGTGCCTACTATTATTATTATTATATTCCAGGATTAGAAGGACACTCAGGCAATACATACAACTCTCCTTTCACACCCTCTTTGGATTCTGACTCTACATCTCCTACAGGGATACTTTTGGGGGGGTTTGAAGAAATTTAATCAGTAAAGTGGCGATCTTTCAATCTAGCCACCACAGCAGCTCTAAGAACATTTGCCTACTGCACTTCAGCAAGGCTGCCTATTACAGACTTCTGTAACTGAACATCTTTGAATCTGGTGAACAATCCTTGACTAAAACAAAAGCATTGAAGATTGCTGAATGAAACAAATGGACAGCCAACGTCTTATAACCAATGTGTAACTTATGAACCGCACTGTCGGTTCCAACATCTGATCTCTCTATCTACACCACCCATGTGCTTATTGTAGTCTTAAATGCACACAGGACTTCAGTAACATGATGCCAAACAGTCACAGGTGATGTGCCTTCATCATGAATGGTTGTCAGCATGTGGACATCACTCCTGTCTGAACCAAAGTCCACCAACTACAGATCTGCCATAGCTGCACCCACAAACAGGATTCACCTCAAAGACAAAGGAAATGATTGGCTCTACAATAAAAAAATAAAATTACAACATGAATAAAACAATAAAATATCGATCAAAAGACACTGATATTCCCCAGAAAAGAGGCATGACAAAGGCGAAATAAGCCACCACCAGATGAAATCAAACCTTACCCCAGAAGCAGAACCCCCACAACATACATAACCTTATTTCCAGGTGACTCAAGTGTTACCACCCACTCTGAAGCCCAATCCAATCAAAAAAAAGAGCAAAAACGAAAACAATCTGTCTTCAAGGGGAGGGTGAAATACAAATACAATATCGCCCACAAGGAGGCTGATCCTTGCCTAAGAGATGGCTCCCATTCCAAATATAATCTTCAGTGGCTTCTGCCCCCCTCCAGGAGGCAGATAGGCTTAAAAAGGGCTGATCTGCATTCCGGTAGTGGGGGTGAAATTACAAAAAAAAAGTACTGCAATTGTAGCAATTCTTGCCTCAGGGGTCAGTCCCCTTCAAAACATTATTCCCTGGTGTCCTGTGGGCTTTTGCCCCCCGAGTGCAGATCATCCTAAAAATCTCCAATCTGCATTGCCGGGAGTGTTGAATCCAAATAACAATTATCCCTGAGGGGAGCGACACTCGCCTCAATTTTACTATACACATTTATCCTTGTGTCCAGTGGGTTTCAAACCCTCCCCCCCCGCCCCCGAAGCAGATTCGACAAAAAACTGCCAAACTAGTGGGTGAAATATTATCTGCCACTAAGAAAGAGTGACCCTTGCCCGAGGGGTTGCTCCACCGACTACAAAAATGCCATTGTGGTCTAGAGGAGTAAACTCCTATTCCTTCGACACAATTGCCGCCCCCAACCGCTATCATGGAGCAGGAATACACTTAAAACAGATAAAGGGTAAAGAAAAAACGTTTTCCTTTTCCCTGGTGTCTGTTCACTTGAACCCCCTCTAGTGTCTTGTGAGTTAGCAATGATGGATCCTTTTGGTTCCAGAAGAACTCCATAGAACTATCAGAACCAGAGAATGTTCTCCCCTCAGGAGCCGATCTGCTCATTGTCCACTTCACATTCACACTGTATTCCTCCAAAACTCACTCCTAATCAAGATCCACAACACTCTTAATCTGGGTGCAAAAGTGTAACATTGTAGCATATTCAAAAACATCACAGTATGTATGTACCAGCAATAAAAAATAAGGATCACACAGAGCATCTGACCCAATAAGTTTAAACATTTTCAAAACCTTTCAGACACATTTAAAAGGAAGAATTTCTCTTCATTATCCGTCTCTTTCACATCCATATAATAAACACCACAGTAAAACTAAAATATAGGTGAAACATAATGCTGACTAGTTTTTTTCTATATCTACACACTGATCGGTTTGAACTGTGCTGGATTGTTTTTTGTCCGGTATTCCGAATGTCAACTCGCCGATCCACAGACCCCAGATTCAGTGTTCCAAATTATGTAGACCCTTTCGGTAGAAAAGACCCTAAGTCATCACCTTCCTAAGGACTAATAACTCGATTCTCTCAAATTAACATGAAAGTGAAAACTCAAAGAAATATGTTTATCAATTTGATTGATGCTAAAAAGATACTGGCTGGAACCCCTCCAGGATAGCATGAGTCCACCTGAGAAACAGTCTTCTGTGCAGTGTCGGGAATGTCATCTCCCCAATCCACAGACCCTCCTCCCCATATTCAGTGTTCCAAATTACATCGATGGATTTTGGTGGGAAAGACCCTTAGTCTCCCAAATTTGCATAAAAGTGAAATCTCAAACTACAGGTTATCAACAGATATCTTACAGATTCATGCAAACGATGAATGCTGAGAGAAAGCCTTAATCTTGAGTGAGGTTTCTTGGCTGCCAGAGCTGAGGAATGTGCTGATCTACAAGCTGCTGATATGGAGGCCAGAGGTGCCCATAATGAGTCAGTCTTGAATGTTGAAATTAATCAGAAACACAAAGCTGAAGGACACAAAGTGATGTCTCAAAAAATAAAGAAACTGTGCTTTACATGTAGAAAAGTATGCAAAGGCTGTGGGAAGGAAAACCATTTTGTAAGGGCAAGCAAGGTGAAGGAAAAGCTAAGTGCTTCGTGACGAGAACGCAAAATGGAGGTCTGAATGTTCCAGAAGCGACGTTCTACGCAAGCTCACAAGGTCAAGTGGCAATATCAGCTTAGGAAAATCAATACCAAATTAAGTTAATCATTGTCTAAGTATTTGTTCAAGTGTTCTTCACTTTCATTGTCAAGTGACAGTGGGGAAGACGGATGTACAATGTCAATGTTTACCTCAGAAAAAAGTGCATGTGGGACTGGCCATACGCAATGAAGAATACAAGTCAAAGAAAAGTCGATGAGAAAAATCACAAAAGTCATTCAAACATTGTCCAAAAATTCCACTAAAAGGAAATGATTACTCCACACCTTTTAATTTTGACAGTGGTGCATTGATAAACATTATGCCTGAAGAGAACATCAAAGACTAAGATGTATATCTGGGCTGCTTGGAGACCATTAAAGAGTCAATGTTAATTTGTAGCAAACGTGAAACACAAAAAGGCAAAAGTACACTCATCCATTCATGGACTTCAAGGTACTGCATCAAGTGCCTGTATACTCAGTTTCCATACTGCTGCTGATATATGACTCATATCTGTGAACTACAACATAAATGCTCATCACAAAATATTAAGTTAGTTCCCATCCTAAGGAAAACTTAAGACCATGAAAGTGCAACTGCATATCAATGAGGAGGTTTGTCCTGTTGCTCAAAGACATAGATAATAATTGAGCGGTCTACTGATCCACCTATGTGGGGTTCACCCATAGTGGCAGTGCTCAAAAAAGACAGTGAAAGATCTGTACGCATCTGTGTGGATATGCATCAAGACAACAAGGTAATGGATAGAGAACAACATCCCGGTATGCACATTGACAACATGATAACCCAGCTAAAGGGTGTAAAAGTCTTCTCTCTCCTTGAACTGAACAAAGGACATCATCAGTTGGAACTCAAAGAAAATTGCATGTGCATTACTATTTAATATGTCATCAGCTGCTAAACTATTTCAAGATGTCATTTGATGCTTCATACAACCTGTCATGAATGCTTTCAATTACAGTGATGACATACTGGTTTTTGCAGTGACCAAAAGAGAACATGATGAAGTTCTTACACAAGTGTGTTTTTTACTTGCTTATGCAGGTAATTTTGAATGCTGAGAACTGTGAGTTCCACAAAACAAACTCAAATTCTTTGTCCATTCTTTCCTGATGAAGGTATGACGCCAGATCCAGCTAAAGTGCAAGTGCTGTCAGCCACCAAGTCTCCCACAAGATGTTACATTCACTCCTTGGCATGGCAACTTACTGTTCTAGATACATATGTGACTTTTCCGCAGTAAGTGCTCCTTTAAGAGACTTAATACTGAAATTCTTCGATTTACTGGTCACATGAACATGAGCAAAGTTTAACTTTAAAAACAAGCATGCAATTGAGAATGCCACTGAAATGGCCTACTTTGTTCTAAAGCTCCATACTGAGGTTGTTTTTGATGGAAGCCTGGTCAGATTGGGCATGGTCCTTTCCCAACACAGTGGACACCCAAATGCATAAATACATATTGTGGCATATGCATGCAAAAGTTTTTCGCAAACTGAATATGCCTATTAATAAACTGAGAAAGAAAGTTTAGCAATAGTGTGGGCTTGTAAACATTTTCACATATTTTTATATGGAAAACTTCTCTCTTCCATAATGGATCATCAAGCATTACTTACCATCTTGGCACCCCAAAAGCCAAGAGGCCTCTAGGAATTGAACGTTGGGATTTGGGACTACAGGAATATGACTACACTATCAAGCTGACAAGGGAGTGGTCAAGACCCTGCTGACTACTTCGGATGAGCGTCAGTACAGTGCCATGGTACCCCTACGAAAGTGACTGAAGCCTTCATTAACTTCATCATAAAGTCCAATACACCTGGCGATCTTTCATTGGAACCAATCACAGTTGCAATGAGCAAAGATAGTGGCATGTTGACACTAAAGGACATTATTGCACACCAATCATGGAAACAACACACTTAACTTTTCAGGCTTGACAACAAAGATCAAAAGTTCAGAAATGTGAAGGTGATTAGTCCGTTACTCACAAAGGTATTATCTTAAGAGGTTTGGGAATTGCCATATGAAGAGTCTGCAACAATAAGTAATAGAAGTGGCCCATGAAGGACATTGTGGAATTGTTGTCCCAAGACAAGTTCTCCAAGACTAAGGGGCCGATTATGATTGCGGTTTTTCCGCATCCTCGGGGCCGGCGGAAGCCACCCCCGGCCCAGAGGATGCGGAAAAACCGCAGCGGACTGACCAAGGACCCACCGCCACATTAGGATGGCTGGTGGGTCCTGGTTTCCGTCCGCAGCTTTTCCGCCGCGGTCGGCTTACAACCGCGGCGGAAAAGCTCTGATATGGTGACGGTGTCTCTCAGACACCGTCCGCCATATCAGGATGGCCTTTAAAAAGTGCTTTTCCACGGCGGGTTTTCCGCCGTGGAAAAGCATACGGATCTTCACTGCGGGGGCCCGTTGCGGGCCCCCTAGGTGAAGGGGGGATGGGGGGTGCACATGGGGGGTACCTATGGTACCCCCCTGCATTTGCATGCAGAAAGCGGCAGGCACCGCGCGGTGCCTGCCTCTTTCTGCATGCAAATGAAATGCGTGCATTTTTAACATTGCCGCGGGTGCAGCTTGAAGCTGCACCCGGTGCAATGTTAAAAATAGAGGATGTGACCGCCAGGGTGGCGGTCACATCCTAATTGTACAGGAGGGAACTCCGCATGCCATGCGGAGGTTCCCTCCTGCTCTGGGGTCGCGGATGGACGCAAGTCCGTCCGCGATCCTAATCGACCCCTAAGTTTGGTTTCCTCATCTTGACAGGAGAGTTGAAGGCTTGTCAATGACACAATTGCGTATCCCTCAAAACTATTCAACATTCCTTGAATATGTCTCATTTACCAAAATATATAAGGGAGAGAATTGCTGTTGATTTCTTTAATCCTCTTGAAAATGGACCTCACCTGATGGAGGTTATCAATGAATGATTATGTTTTCCATTGATAGCAGATTTCTCATTGACCACTCAAGAAAACGTCATCAAGAGGGTAGATGCCATTTTTGAAACATTGGGTGTTCCTTCAATTCTGTAGTTTGACAATGTCCCACCATTAAACAATCAAGAGTTCAGAGACTTTCTTAATCTTCTCAATGTGAAGCATCAGAAAAGCGCAATGCTTCGGCCAAAAGGAAATGAAGTTGTTGAACGCTTTATGAGCACACTTAAAAAAAAATCTAACATGCTACAATGGAGAAACTTGATCTAAAGTCCACTGTCCATGCTGCTCTTCCAGCTTTACGGTCGACTTCTCATTCAATGACAGGTGAAAGTGCTGAAAACCTGGTGTTCGAGAGAGCCATGTTTACCAACAGAAGATCTACAACAGATGGTGAACTTTGGCAACCAGACTTGTGCCCTAAGCAAAAGATGGATGTATATGCCCACATGGGATGATGTGCCAAGAACACTACTTTCCATGGAGGTGTTTGAGTCTTGGTGTGAAAACAGAGAAATCACAAATCTGATGCTCCCTTTGATGCTAAGCCCTTCAAAGTTGTGATTAGTAAATTACACATGGTGACTGCTTACCATCCTGGAGAGTTTATTAAGCAAGATTCTTCGCATTTCAGGCATCTGCCTCATCATTCACCAGTACCTGATGTCAGAGGTGAGACTGGTTTGATTGAGACTGTAGTGAGCCCCTTGACTGCATCTGACCCTACATCACCAATGCCAATCATGGACACTTCTCCTCTCTTTCCCAAGTCTCAGAGGGCACAATCTGGGTGTCTGGTCAGAGCTCCACAACAACTTATACAGAAGTTGTACTATATATATATGAATGTCTGTAAACATTTTTACTTTTTATTTAACGAAGGGGGAGAATGAGTGTCTTGAGAGTTAGTGATGACTGGACCCTTTTGGTTTCTGTTGAACTCCATAGAAATATGACGCAAGTGTTTGGATGCGGTGAATAGAGCTCTTGTTTAGAAAGTTGAGTTAGCAGTTATTCACTGAGGGGTAAAAACATGCGGTACCAAGCTCTGTGTGTGGCATACTCATTTATGAGTATCCAGGCTGAGGAGGACACTACCTCCCAAGGAAGAACTCGCCTTGTTCCCTGGACCCACTGGAAGAAAATGGCTTCCAGCTTGTCCACGGCAGTATTTGATGATGTCAGAATGTTGTAGGTGCACTGACATCAGCAGAGTTTCGAAGTGGGGTTCGGGGTCAAATCAGAAGTGTTTTCTCTACCGACTCCATTGGGGGCATGTTGCAGGGGGCATGTTGAGTGAGTGCCGTGTATGTTACAGGGGCAACCCAATTCACCCATAGGCCTCTGGGTAAATAATACAATCAAAAAAAGAAAATAAAGCCTACGGAATAGTTGTATGTCCAACTACTTTCCTAAGACTCAATACCATAAATTATCCATTCTCTGAAAAATCATTTTTCACAGGACTTAATCCAAAAGGGTTATATGTGTGGAGTTTCTCCAATATGACAAGCCATTTAAACACAAATAATATATATGTATATGGTTCAAGTATTTCTTTTAATTAAACCATGTTTCTTCATAGAATATTCTTATCTCACATTTAACATAAATATACACACTTTGTACATATATACAAATACAAACAGAAGTAATACATTTACCTTAAATACAAATTGCTTTGAACCAAATTTAGAGTTCTTTTGCCCAACCTATTTTGAAAAAAAGGATGTTTAACTACAGTATACCTGACAGCATTCTTTATTTACAGATCACCCAACATCGGTCAGTGCCAGGCTGACCTGGAGCCATACTTGGCACACACCCACTGTGGCTGAGGACATATCCAGGCGGTACTCACCACGAAAAGGGGTTAAAAACATTAAAATGAACAATATGTTTACCACTACAACTGCCATTACTACTATGTCTACTACTACTACTACTACTACTACTGCTAATACTACTGATACTATTAATGTTAATAATATAAATACAGATGCTATTTTGAGTTTGGTAGGCTGTAATCCATTCTGCCAGCGCAGCAGAGGCATGTAATCCGCAGCCCCATATTTAGATATCACTGCCTGGCTGGCGGAGATCTCTATGCCTTCATAGGAAATGTTGTGACAGCATCTCCTCTGAAGCCATTGCATGTTAGGTTAACAGCCAACTTGGTTTACGCAGATATTCTGCATTATTTTATTTTTTCAATAGCAAACTCTAAAAGTGGAAGCTTGTTTTTGAAAAACTAAATACTAATACCCCTGACACCCTGTAATTTTTCTCCCAGGGTCAGGGTATCATTTTACTTTTGTTTCTATTCTGCTCTACCATGCTTTTCCTGGTGGTACGAAAAAAGTATTTTGACTGACAGCCCCACATCCATGAGGCTGTCAGTCTAAGATATTCATTTGATGATCCCCTCTGCCAGAGAAAACATGATGGTTCGCCTGAATCCAAATTGAATGGGCAGATGGTCAATTTAGTTATCAGGTTTCCCTGGCATATATGGCAGAGTTCTATGTCAAACAATCTCTAAATAATCCCCTATTATTTGTTAAAATAAATAATATAATATTAAACGTATAATTTTGAAAGTAATATTACACAATTGAATAAAGGCTAAGAAAAATAGCAATACGATTTTTGCAAAAGAGTAAAATCTCTACGATGATACTAAGTACAAAAATAAAGAAGCAAGTCGGATGATGGAACCTTCCTTAACTGAGCACCTGACCACAATAGCCAAATTAATATTTTCCCTTTAAGTACGAAGAAGGGAACAGTGTGCACACTGGAAACCACCCACCATCACAATGGCAGTTCTATACAGAACTTGGAATACAAATTGGATTTTTAAAAATCCACTAAGTACAAAAATACTCAACAGCAATAGTAAAAAAAAAAAATAGGAATCAGAACAATAAGAAAAAATTAAGAAAAACGAAAATATGAGAAACATTGATAAGATACAAACAAGTGCCTCAGTTAGTGAGATGTTACTCCAACTGCCTGAAATGCATATTTCCTATATGCAAAAGTCAATTTTCACAGCCGCGGCCCATGCAGGTAGGAGTGGTGCGGCAGTGAGGCTCATGGGGGGCAGGTTTGAAATAAGAGGATGAGGGACAATCCCACTTCCCCACCATTCTTACCTGAATGGGCAGCGGCTGATTATCAACTGTTAATACCTTAGCTTCTCGTGCAAAATAGGAAAACTTTTCAATAAAAATGAGGAAAATCTCTCACATCTTAAACCTAAGGGGGCTTATTTACAAGCCCATTGCACCACTGGTGCGTCACTTTTTTGGAAGCACTGGTGGCACAGTGTACCTGCCTATATTTACAAGGCCATGTTAAGCTACCCAGTGTGTCTTTTCATGGCCTTGTAAAAAGGGCCCACTTTCACTAATTACTCAGTGCAAAAGGTACGTTCTATGGGGCATAATACAAGGGCATTGTTCAGCTGGAGTGTCACTTTTTACAACACAACGGTGGTGCAATGCCCTGCTCCATATTTACAATTCGTGGCTTAACACTGCATTGTAAACATTATACCCTTCCATGCAGTTTTCTGCATCAATGGGCCATACATTGGGTGTTGCTGTGGGCGTTCAACCACAACACCCATTGCTTTTTTACGCTGTCCGAGATTTACAAGGATCTGTAAGTCTAAGGCAGCACTAAAAACTAATGCCATTGAAAAGCAAACGTTAGAGTGGTGCAACAAGGAAAAATACTTTTCCTTGTACCCCGTATAAAGCAAGTAGAACTCTTCGCTCTGATCAACAACATCTAATTGTGGTCCCCAGGGTCAAAAAGGTCCGATCAGGAGGGAGGAGATTCTCCGTAAAAGTTGCAACCCTTTGGAACTCACTCCCCCATGGTTTACGCTCGGAGCCATGTCTTTTACGTTTTCGTAAACAACTGAAAAGTTTTCTCTTCTGCTAATCTGTTTGCCTCCTCTCTGCCCTTATTGTTACTCTGTTTGGTGAAGTGCTGGGATGCTCCAGGGTAACCACGCGCTATACAAAAGTGTTTAATAATAATAATAATAATAATAATAATTTCAAATTGCCTTTAATTATTGTTTATGTCCAGGAATGTGCCCCATTCTGCACATAAACAATCATCCCTGCAACACAGGCACCCTTGCACCATGGCGCAAGGGTAGTTTGAGTTGCCGCTAGTCAGCTTCTCCATTTCATCAATCTTATTCTGAGAGGCATGAAGCTTCTTCTGGAGAGAGATAAAGTCAGAGTCATATACTGCAGATTGATCCTCAATATCAGAAACCCGTTGTTCCAGCTCTTTAAATCTCTCAGGTATTTGTGGTACCATAGTTTTGATTTTATCTAGGCATATAGGTGTAGTAGAGAGAACTCTTGGGCTTGCGAGGTCTTACAGTACCGGATCTCTCCCAGAATGGTCTCAAAGAGCTGCTGCATCTGATCGAATGGGACAACTGAGGATTGAGTCACGGCAAAAACAGTATCAGGGGTACCTCCTGCAATATTGGGGCCGCTATTATCTGTTCTCTGCAGACAAGTCAAAGCCCCCACTTCCAGCCCTCTTTCTGGTACTGATGAGCCATGTTCTGGTGAAGGGGTTAAAACCCCCTGGCCCTCGCTTGTCCTGGAATTGCGTCTTGTTATCTCCAGCGTTCCACCTTGTGCAGTCCTTCGCCCCTGCCTTGATTGACCTTGACACTCTGAACTTTTTCCGCCACAAGAAATCTCTACTTCTTTTCTCAGAGGACCCCTGGCTCCCGTAGTGGCATCCATACCTTTTGCTTGTATTACAGGGACAGCTTTTACTGGAAGTGCTTTGTCTGCTATCCACTTGTCCACTGTGTTAGCTGTGGTAGCTATCTGATTACATTTGTGATTAATAGAGACTACCGGGTACCTTTGGGAGGGTTAGGAAAATTAACCACTTCTGAGTTTTCAGTCCTCACTATATCGGACCCTGCTGCCCCTGTGACTCTGTTTTTGCCCTCGGTTCTCACTTCCGGCGAGAGCTCCAGCGAGACTGAGGATGTTTCAGGGAGTCAGAAAGCATAGAGGAAAACTTCTCAGATAAGAGTGCCACCTGCGAGTTGGTAAAGTTTATATCTCCCCTGATTTTCTGAGCAGTTCTTCCTCTTCTGGCTGCCAAAATACGAGCCTGCGCTGTTTGGCGTCTAGTTGGTATCCCCGTTTTCCACACTTCACGTTGTCCTAGCTCTCTTAGCTCACAAGTGCCTCAGATATGGATACTCCTCAGCGCGACCATCAACGCGTTCCTCCTTGCTCCCATTTTGGCTGCGAGACCCCTGGCGGCCTCAGGCAGCCTCTAACTTCAGCCTTGACAGTGGTATCTCGCCACGCAATTGTACTCCAAGGGGTGTGGGGCATAGAGGAACCGCTGCTCAAAGCCTCAGAGCCATCACCCGCCTCCAAAACTGGAGGAAACAGTGGCCTGAGGAATGCTCACCGTGGCAGGCTGGTGTCAAAGGCATTCCTTGTGATTAGCAGTGTGCTTCTTGCTTTCCAAGCGTTGATATCGGTCCTTTTCTCTGGAGCCTCATCTCACTGCAAGCTGCAAGCCACGGCCATCCCGGAAAGCTGTGGATAGGGGAAGGGGGAGGAACACTGTGCTCAGCTCCTACAGGGCATCGGGCTCACCTGTGAGAATTATGCTAGGCGCTCGAATCTGCCCTTCACAGGAATTCCAGAAGATAATGAACATATTGACTGGCAATCCAACCCAGTGGCTTATATGGAGTCATTAATCAGAGATCATCTGCTTAAGAAAGTACCTGAAGACCTTACAGTAGTGAGAGCCCATAGCGTCCCTTCCTTCAAAATTCCAGGGGCTAAGTGTCCCAGGACAATATTGTGAACTCTTCAGATTATCGTATTGGAGAGGCAGTACTAACAAAAGCAATGCAGAAGAGAGAGATTGTTCTACCCAATAGAGGCTGCATACGAGTGTTCTCTGACATGTCTGTAGCAGCAGCAAGAAGACGGAAGGGCTTTTTTTGGGATACTTAGCCAATTTAAGAGTGCAGAAACCCAGGCTTCGATTGTGCAACAGTCCAAACTGAGTGCTATGGAAAGGAAGGTTCCATCCATGTGTTTCTCTAGAAGAAGCCCAAGATCTACTACAGAAAATTACACAAGATAATTAATAAGAGACTTGGGTGGGCTCAATTAAATTGTTAAAGAATCTCTTTTTCCTTCCCTTTCTCTTTTTTATTTTTTGTTTTTAGCTTATTATAAAAAATAGAGCAAACTGTTTTTGTTTGCTTCTTGTATTTTCGGCATCTTGATAAGGCCTATTGCCTTTTTGCACTGCACTATCCCTGTGAGAGATGAGTCAAAATGCACTTTTTCAGAGCACTTTCAAGGTTTTCCCTTTTGTCTTATAAATGTAGGGTGTAGGCAGTAAAACTGTGGTCCTTGCATTAGGGAATTTGTAAATACAACAGCAAACATAGTATAAGTTTACAGCCAATGTTTTCCCATATGGCACTTTGCACATTGCATATTTGCACTTTTCTGCATTGCCACTTTACAGAGCATACTCCTCTACATTCGTCATATTGAACCTGCATTTGCTTCTGTATTCAGTGTAGTAAGTTGATAGCTAATGTACTTTCTATATTGCACACTGCATTTTATCTAGATTTTTGCACTATATATGCTCTTCCCCGTTTATGTAAGGTTTACTGAGGCTTAACAAGGTAGTAAACAGCACTAATGAAATATTGCACTTGCTGCACTAGACCATAATAAGCTTATAGTTGACACTATCTATAAGCCACTTAGCATAATGCACATTGCACTTTACTTTCTATGGTACTGTGCTTCTATACTAATGATTCGTGGTTGCTGCACTGTAAATGTTTATGTGTATTTATATGTATTAAATTATTACACTATAGCTTTTGCAAGCAAGCAATATATTTCAAATATCCCAGGGGTATTCAATTAGAGTTTCTCCCTTTTCTTTTTTTCCCCCAGAGGGGAAGGGGGAGAGGGAGAACGCGCTCCAGGGTGCTAAGACAAGGCACCTTGTTGGTAGAGGGAGGCTGTGTTAGTGAAGGAAGGGCGACCTCACTCCACAGATGGTTTAGGGTGGGAAGAGGGGGGGGTTAAGAGGTGCAGCATTAGAAAAATGAACGTAGGGCTAGAAGACAGACTAGGAATGTTGAGCAAATTGTTTAAATGTGGATGCCAAGCTGTCATTGGCAGGGTTTTTGTCAACAAGGGGCTTGATTTGATTTTCTTGAAAGATTTGGTACAAATGGAAGAGAATAGGAGGAGAGAATATGCTGGTCCGGGCTGTAAAGATTCACGTCGGTCTAAGGGATGACACATTTGTTTAAAGAAATTTCTTGTAATGTGAATGGCTTCTTGAACTCACAAAAAAAAGAGCTATGGTAAAATGGTTGGAAGCCTTTTCGCCCCAGGTGATCTTTTTGCAGGAGACGCATCTTAAATCTAACTCCCCCAACTTTACTCTCCCTAAGAAATATGCCCAAGCATATTTTGCCTCAGCCCAGGTGACAGTGCGTGGAGTGGGCATTCTTTTGTCTTCGGATTTGGATTGGGAAGTGGGTAAGGTGATTAGGGACAAGGGAGATTGATGGTTGTGGATAGAGGTCATAGTTAATGGAATAGCTATTGTCCTGCTCAATTGCCATGGTCCAATTGGTGACGAGGGTGCGCCCCTGGAACAGATATACGAGCTGCTGTTGGGTGTTATATAATTATGGAGGGAGATTTTAATCTAATACAAGACTTATGTCTTGATACTTTCAATAAGGGGAAAAGCAATTAAAACCTAAAACAGATAGACTTTTAAATATTTTTTTTTATTATTAAAGAGGATCTTGCCTTACTGGACCCATGGAGGGTAGACCATCTAGGTACCGCTGAGTTCACTTGTTACTAAGGTAGATTTAAAACAGCATTCATGCTGGATTTTTTTTTGATTAGTAATCAGTTCACAAGGGAAGATTCTTTGATTCTCTCTAGTGCGTTCTCAGATTACTCTCTAGTATCCTTAATTTTAAACTTTCCAGAAGAAAGAGTAATAGATGGTATTTTGATAAAGCACTGTTATTAGATCAAAAATGGATTGACTAAACCTGGGATTTTTATAGGGTGGTTCTTTAAGGAGAATGTGAATACGGTGCCATATTTTATAGTATGGGAGGCTTTTAAGGCTACGTTTAGGGGACTAGTAGGGCATACAGTGCTAATCTCTACAAACTAAGAAAACTGGAGATTGCCGGACTCCAAGAAACGGTGGAGCAGGTTTAGGAGAGAACGTTCAGGAAGGTGGAAGGAGAAGCACTCCATCAGGAACTATTAAGAGCTAAGGAGGAGCTGAAAAGTTTTTTTCTGCTTGAGGAAATTGCTGGAAGTAAAGCTGCCTGTCAAAAGGCGTAAGAGGAAAGCCAGCATATCAGAACATTTTTCGCCTGGTCCACAAAAACGCAACAAAGTAAACAGTCCATCCCACAAATTAGAAATCCGAGTACTAGGTGTCTGGTAAATAATAATAAAGATGATATTGCTGTGATGTTGATATCACATTTCAGCAAGATATGCAGAAGTTCAAACAGTTGACCCTCATGCTCTTGCGGAGTACTTTAAAACAGTCCACCTGCCTAAAGTTAGAGAGGAGGACTGTACGCTTTTGATTGAACCAATTACAATCAAATAGCTAAGTAAAATTGTTAAGAAAATGACAAATGGGAATGGGAGTGGCAATGATGGGATCCCCATCGAAGTTTATAAACTGTTTTAAAACAAACTCACCCCTTTCTTAGTATTACTGTATAACCAAGTTATGGCTGGAGCGGGAGTCCCAGATAGATTTAAAGAATCCGTGATGATTTCAATTCTAAAAATAGATAAGGACCCTAAAGATCCAAGCTTCTATCACCCAATAAACCTACTAAATGTAGACTATAAGCTTCTTATGAAAATCTGGGCAAATATAATTATAGGCTGTGCACGGTACTTGGTTCATGTAGACCAAACAGGGTTTTTGCTGGGGAGATCTATGGCTACAAATACTTTCTATCTGATTCAGGCTATTCACTATTTCTCTGCTACAAAGGAGGCTGCAGCCATTTTAATGATGGACGCAGAAAAAACCTTCAATCTGGTGCATTGGCAGGCCCTCTTCTTTATTTTGGGGGAGTTCGGCTTTCCACACCAGCTGATTGAGATGCTGGAGAGAATCTTTAGAGGAGCCATTGCAAAAATTATTATAAATTCAGAGGAGGCGGGAGAGGTAGTAATAAGGCAGGGTAGTAGGCAGGGATGCCCCCTCTCCCCCCTTTTGTTCTCACCTTTTATTGAACCATTAGCGATAAAAATCAGCGCTGACATATCAATCGAAGCCCCCCTATTAGAAATTTCCAAAATAAATATATTTGCTGCTGATTTGATCCTGTACCTTAATCCAGAAAAATCAAACATCCAGAGAGAATTGGGTGAAATTCAGGCATTTACAGAATTAGGAGGATAGAGGGTCAATCAATCTAAAACAGAGCTTCTTTTATTTAATTCACCAGGAACAGAGCTGCTGAAAGGGTTAAAGTTTTTAACTTTTTAACCAATTAGATATCTGGACTTATATGTAACAGTGGACTACCTTCAACTGTTTCACCTAAATTACGGTAAAATACTGGATAAAATAAAAAGTCTGTTACATAGATGGGCATTATTGCCCTTGTCTATAATAGGTCAGGTTTCTCTGATAAAAATGTCCATTCTTCCTTTGTTGTTATTTTTATTTTTAAATCTTCCTTTAAAGACTCCAATCTCATATTTTAGTGAAGTCGATAAGGAGTTTCGTGAGTTTATTTAGGCCCAAAAAGAATCTTGAACAAATTTTTCTATTTTACAATTAGATGTTGAGCAGGTAGGTCTTGCAGTACCTCACTTAGCCACTTATTACCCAGCGACATTACTTAACCTTACAACTCAGCTTTTGTCCCCTCTCTCGAAGTTTGATAATGTTTTAATTAATCATATGCTAAGGGAGAGTGCTATTGAATTACCAGCATTCTTGAGAACG
Organism: Lissotriton vulgaris; assembly: GCF_964263255.1. NCBI lineage: Eukaryota > Metazoa > Chordata > Amphibia > Caudata > Salamandridae > Lissotriton > Lissotriton vulgaris. The sequence continues at coordinate 314,833,841 of NC_141696.1, forward strand.
GCAAATTTGCCAAGAAAAACAAGATAAAAGGTGGTGAATACACTATTAAACCTCATTCAGCGATTTTATAAAAATTATAATATTCCATCATGCCATACACACTCCTTTCTATGTGATGGCGAGGTAGGGGCCTCAAACTCCCACAGAAAGGGGTACAGCCTTTTATTTTGTTGGGTTTTTGTAAACTGGGTGATTTTAATAATGGTGCTGATCAGATGACATGGGACGCGTTTGTAACACAATTTGAAACACATTGCTGCTACCTCTGGCTACGTTTTAGGCAGATATCATGCTTCCTCCGGACTAACTTCAGAGGAATTAGTGAGAATACAAGAGTCATTTTAAAAGCTGCTTTTGAATCAAATGTATTAGGCATTGGCAATTGGTACAAGGTATTACGCCAGGAGAAGAAGAAGAACCTTATTTATCTAATGCTCCCAACAATCGCTCAGGAAACAAACTGACGGTTTAGTAGTCAGGAATGGATACAAGTCTGTGAGCTTGGTCACAGGGCATTGAAAGCGGCTATCTTTCAAAGAATGTCCTTATTGTCTAGATGGGTGACCTATTACACTCCCTCTAGGCTTAATAAATGGTTCCCTATGCTACCGAATGATTGTTTTAGATGTAATCTACTAGAGGTAGGGGACTGGGCACATGTATTTTTCACTTCTCTGAAATTACAACACTTTTGGGAAGAGGTTTTTGGATTTATTAGTTGGTGTGTTCCATTAGATATCCTTCCATCAACATCGCTGGCGCTATTTGGCTTCTCCTATGTAGTTGACCAGCTCTCACTTTACGAGCAATTGTTTGTGTCCCGTGCCTTAGTAGTAGCCAGATCTTTAATTTTACAAAATTGGAAATCTCAGAAACTACCTATGCCTACTCAGTGGCTACAAAAGATGGAGAGGACTTACAAATTTGAGGAGGCCTACGCAAAGAGGATAGGGGCGGGGCGGAAATTTGAGAACATATGGAAGGGCTATGTCACAACTACACAAATAAATGATACTTTGTGATTTATTACTATGGAATTTCAAGGCGTAGAGTGTAACTATAGAGGTTTTTTAAGTTGGGGCCAAACGCCATCATGGATTTGACTTCTAGAATGCTGGTTTTATAAATCATGTAAAATGGAGCATGAACTTATGTTTTGTTATCTTTTACCATGCATTTTAAATATGAGACTTAGGGCCCGATTAGGATGGCGGATGGACCAGCATCCGTCCGCCACCCCGAGGTTGAGGGACCGTCCGCAGGGGCTGCAGAGTTCCCTCCCTCGGAATTAGGATGTGACCGCCACCCTGGCGGTCACATCCCCTATATTTAACATTGCGGCGGATGCTGCTTCAAGCAGCACCCGGCCTCAAGGTTAAATGTGCATGTTTTCATTTGCATGCATGAAGCGGCAGGTACCGCGTGGTACCCCCCATGTGCACCCCCCACACCCCAACACCCCTGGGAGCCCGTAACGGGCCCCCATACTCAAAACACCACATACTTTTCTACAGTGGAAAACCCGCCATGGAAAAGCATGTCTCCGCCGGTATCCTAATATGGCTGGCGGTGTCTGATAGACACCGTCGCCATATTAGAGCTTTCCGCCACGGTCAAAAAGCGAGCTAAAAAGCGGCGGACAGAAACATGACCCCCCCAGCCATCCTAATCTGGCGGGGGGTCTTTTTTTGTGTCCGCAGCGGTGAATCCGTATCCTCCGGGCCGGTGGTGGATTCCGCCGGTCCGGAGGATGCGGATTCACCGCGATCCTAATCAGGCCCTTAATATGCAGTAGGTTTTATCTTTTCTGCCTCTTAGTATACATTGTGGGTCATATTTATTATGCACTTGTGGATTATGAAATTTGTTAAAGATTGGAGAGTCTGCAAATTTGTTTGTACCATGTCTGTTCCCTATGCTCAATAAAAAATATATAAAATAAAAAAAAGTTTCTGCTAGGCAGCTTTTTTAATACCGGCACAAGGGAAAACAAAAAGGGCGGCTGTCTACTTGTGAATATAGAGCATCCATACATTTTTTAAATGACGCGGCACAGCTAAATTGCTTGCAGCCCCGCGCTACTTAATTTTTTTTGTAAATATGCCCCCATGGGTGTTGCTGTGGGTGTTCGCACGCAACATCCATGGAACCTGGCGCATTCCCAGATTTACAACATTTCGTACATCTGGGAATGCATCAGATTCCTATGATGGGAGGCATTTGGGAGGCACAACGAGGAGAACCTTTATTTCTCCTTGTTTTTCCTTTTTCCATATGTGCTACATTCTGCAGCACACAGAGAAAGGGATAAACACCTCTCATAATTGTTTTTGTGCAGGAAAGTGTCCCTTTCTGCACAGAAACAAACACCCCTACAACGCCAGCACCCTTGCACTATGGTGCAAGGGTGGCTGCATTGGCGCATGGCAGCCCATTGTGTGTCAGCGCAGGAAATGGAACAGAAATGCGCTGTATTGGATAGATACTGCACATTCCTGCCCTGTTCTTTTGACGCACGGCAGTGCACAGGAAGGCATGCTGCGCTGCGTTCATCAAAATATTGTAAATTAGGCCTTGATTCTCTATATACTGACAACACGAATCTGACACTTCTGCCATGAGAACATCAAGCTTTACTTTTTCTCTCTCAACGTCTTCAATGGTACCTGCCTTTTTTGAACACACATACAGAACCAATCCCCTGCAGAGTGCCTGTCAGAAGGCCAAGCCAAGTTTAATTATTTGTATTACTTCCATTGTCTTTGTGTTTGCCAGGCTGTTGCCTTCTAAATGAATTGAAATTGCACCTGGCACCTGGCTATTTTTCTTGATCTGCATGAAGGTCAGTAACAGCTGATCCCACTGCGTGCTCTTCCTGTCAGATATCTTACCACATGCCTCTTTAAAACTGCATTTAGATGTGTGATGATTGTATTTCCCGCACAGACAATGGATTAAAGTTTCAGCCTGAAGGTGAAGCTTTGGAGCCATGGGCATGTGTTTCCTTGAAGGCCTGTTGGAAAATACCTTACCCAAACGATCTTTAAAATAGACTAAAAATTAATATTTCAACAATATTGTCATTTTTTGTTTCCTATTAATAGAATAATAGGATTCGAAACAAATGATATAGTGATAAAGAATTACTTTTTGTGACACTGTCTAAGACAGCCTTCAGTTGAAATATGTCATGCTCCTTAAAAAAAACATCTATATAACTGTAGATCTATAGCTCAAAATGTTCCTTTGAAATGTACCACTCTCTTTAAATACAGTAATCTATCTCTATAATATTCCTAGCTCTCTCATTCTCCCAGTCTCCCTCTCTTCCTCTCTCTCTCTCCCCCTTTTCTATATTATTTTGTTGTCTATGTGTTATCGCCTACGATGCCTCATTGAATTCCTATGTCATGATATATATTTTCAGAAAGCAAAATAGAGGGTAACTCATGGGTTAATATTAATACGATCACTTTACAAACTGCTGATAATTATTATTCTGGCGAAAAATAACAAAATATTCCGATAAATTCGAATAGGTAATGCCATCGCTTTTGGGCCGTTTTTTAATTCCTTTGCAGCTCGTGTGCCAAAAAAATGTTTTCACCCAGTTCGAAAGAGCCCCATATATTTATTGCCTGTAGGCTAAAGAGTCTTCCTCTCTGCCAGCAAAATCCAAGTCCCCCTTTGATCATGGTCTTTGGATTCCCTAGAGGTCAGTTTGATCACACAGTATTTAACGAATCTCTCAAAAACGTGTACAAGTGATAGTTATCTTATGGAAATAATATTTTCACATTTTTATTAGTTAACGTGATAATGGAAGGAATAGAAAAATATTTGTATAGCTCTGCAAATATTTGTACTATTGACTTTGGGTCAGATGTACAAAACATCAGCCCGCAAAAAAAGGTGTTTGATACGTACAAACACAAAACTGAAGTTACCGATTCACTGTAGTACATCAATCTTTATTTGTATTTGATTAATTAAAATTTTACAAGGAAGCATCAATCATAAAATATCATAAAAATCAGGAAAAGTGCAAATGGCTGAGGGGCTCGCTCAAGGTGACTATGGGAGCAGCAATAAATCAAAATGCCTGCATGCAGCAGCTGTTAATAGTCATGGGAGCAGTTCAGTTAAATGCCAAGAGTGTTAGTTCACAAATGATCCCCGTAGGAGGCAACTATGGGAGCAGCAGTAAATCAAAGTGCATGCTTGCAGCAGCTATTTGTAGTTGTGTAATCCAGTAATTGCAGAACAAGTTCGTTCAGAAGCAGCCCCTCTGGAGACCAGAATGGGAAGAAGGTGTAAGAGGAGGTAGTCCATTGATAACCAAGCAGTTCAAGAGGCAGCCCAGTGATGACCAAGCAGGTCAGTTCACCAGTGACCCCTCTGAGATCCAGATAAAATGACAAGAAGATAGGGGTAACCATGTCCAGCAATAAATAGCACAGCAAGTTCAATGTATTGCCATTCTTGACTGAATCCAGCAGGCTTCTTTGTCATTAGTGCCAGAAGTCCTTGGCCTGGATTGCATGAAAGTTGGAGGGAGGCTGAGCCTCCAGCTAGCAGCCTGGCCCGGTGAAGTTTATACTATGTTAGAGGCTTTCCTGGGCATCCAGGAGGCGCAAATCAGCATTACATTTTGTCATGTACTCCAGAGCAAGATGCTGGGCTTCCAGAGAGTCAGAAAGTCAGTGGTATAGGTGTGAATGAAGACCTGACTGGCTCCTGGCAATGAGGGCGCTGCCTTCATTTGTGTTGGCTCAAAGTTGTATAGAGGCTGATCCCCTGTCTTCCAGCAGGAACCCTAAGTAATTGTATTCTTTTACTGACACTAAAGGTGTAAGTGTCATGATGGCAGGTTACGGTTTTCCAATTTGCCTTGCTGACCACTAACACCTTAGTTTTATTCGGATTGATGACCAGGTTGTCATCAATCGGATGACAACCTGACAACCGACTAACTCTGAAGCCAACTTTAGTTAAGCTGCAAAGTACTATATCGTCAGTATTCGGGAAATAGTTCAAAGCAATCTTGCCTAGCCGTGGGTGCGTGGCTGTCGATTCTATCAAGAACAGGGGAGAGTTCAGCCATAAAAAGATTTAAAAGACTAGGCGCTAGCACGCACCCCTGCTTTAGGCCTTGATGGGTGTGTATCTTTCTTGATAATAAAGATTTGTAACCAATTTTGTCCGCTACCATGTGTGGCTGTGTAAGGCCTCGATAATTTTAAGCAGATGTGATGAAATGTTCCAAGCCTTAAGCTTCTTTCATGGCTTCACCAGGTTTATACAATCAAATGCTGATTTGTAATCAATAAAGCAAAGATAGGTGGTACATTTTCGCTTTTCCATTTGAACCAAGATGGTTTATAGGGCTAGGATGTTAGTGATGGCACCAGAGCCCCTCGGGAAACCAAATTGAGTTATTGGGTTTAACTGATTGGCATCAGCCTGGGCATTTAGGTGATGAAGAATGAGAGATGCATAATATTTTGCCTCATTGTCTAGGAGTGATGTGAATCCGTCATTTTCTGGGAGTGTTTTATGTCCTCCCTCACTGCTCTGTGGTGTGAGTTGGATAGGGCCCTGTAAGAATTGCCTTGGAGTAAAGGCCAACTTCCTTGCCCAGAAGGCCGGGTCTTGCTTGTAGATGGCCTGGGAAATTCCATTTGGCCAAGGGGTGCCGTTTTTCGGGGTCTCTTCATGACAAGTTCAACTTCTTCTTGAGGTAGTTGGACACCTTCTTGGCTGAGGTAGAAAGACATGTCTTCCCCTGTAGAATGGTTGGTCGTTTGAACAGAGATCAGACATGTGCCATAGGCCCAGGGTTGAGCTGTGTCTGCTGAGGAGACTTTTTGTTGTTGTAGGATTTCCTGTCTGGGTTGCTGCAGGGGAAACTTGATGAAGGAAGGTGATAGACCGGAAGAAGATGGCAAAACATGGTGAACGTAGGTGTCTGTTGTTGGTCCCAATTCGATTCCAGCTGAGAAGTGTTTCTTAGGAAATGCAACCCATCATCCTATCCTAATTGGTATAATCCAGGGGGCATGCTCCTGTCATCTTAAGTTGTTCACAGTTTGCCAAAATGATCTTGTGTAAAATTGATTGCTGTTGTAAAGCAGCTTGATCCAGAAGACATCCAGGTCATTCTTATCGGACCAGGTTGCCTTTTGGTATTCCTTTTTTGCCACCCTTAGAGCATCCATATTGTGTTTTTTATTGTGAGGCTACTCCTGTGAACTAGCCACAGAACCTGGTTTGGGGCTTTTTTGGCCAGGCGACAGACTACAGATTTATTTTTGTAGCTTGAGCGAAGTTCAAGGTGTGCTAACCTATTTTGCTGAGATGGAGCAGACCTATTGTGGTAGCTGTCAGCCAAAAGACGGGTCATGGAATTTTACTAGGAAGTGATAGATTTAAACATTCACAGTCTTCCAGGGCTGCCTAGGCTCTAGTAGTAATTGTAACAACTGATAATCTGTCCATTTTACTTTTTTATAGTTCACCATGAATTGGGAGCCAGGCAAGGCCGGGCTACTCTCAACGAACTGCCTGTTAGGGTCCAGAACCAGTATTTGCAGGAGATGGCCACGCTCACAGCGCTCTGCTATTTAGAAAGAGTGACCAGCAGCAAATAGTGGAACTGATAAAAAAGTAGAGTCAGGAATGGGCTCCTAAAACTCGTCAAAGTTATCTCTTTTTGCCAAAAATCAACCCCTGGAGAAGACTGCCAATGCAGAGCTCCCGCGGGACCTGCTCTTTGCACCAACAGTGACAACCAGCAATCTGAGGCTTGCACTTTACACCAACAGTGACTGTCCACAATTATCAGCCAACACTATACTCCAGTGATGACTGGCTCTTTGCACTACAGCAATAACCATCCCTGAGACTCGACCTGTTTCTTGCAATAGACACCTCCTCTTCAATGGGACAAACCCTGTCCCTGGATCCAGCCTGCACTCTTGCGGTCCAGTGAGAACAGATTACAGCGAGTGACACTTTGTGCATTTTTGGCGCAATTTACACCTTAATCTTTAAAAGCTCCTGTCTCTGGCACTACTCAGTCGATGTTTGTTGTTTTTATATTCATTTTGTTCAGTGCATTTTACTCAACTTTTCTAAATTGGTTTGGGTTGTTGGTGCTGTTTTCACTTTATTGCTGTTTGGGGGCTACATACATTCTTTACACATTACACAAGTTAGGACCGACTGCTTTTGTGCCAAGCTACCAGAGGGTTAAGCATAGGTTTATTAAGTGACTTTTGTGGGTCACCAGGACAATTATTGTGTTTATTAATTAAATTGGGTTCCACCCCCAAACAAATAACCCCATTTCGTACAGTAATGAACAATCAATTTTACTCAAAAGTTTGGAGCCAATAAACAACATCCTTGCTATACATACAAAAGATCATTAATTGGAACCGTATATTTTCATTGGTAGGAATATTTTCAAAAATAATATCAAGAATTTGCATGGCATTCAGACTGCCAAAGCAAGCGGATAAAAGTGATGGATATCTGGTCTGGCCTTTGTGCAATATCTAAATTACTAGCAAATATTAGACCTACACCACTCTCTAGTTTTCATATAATTTTTAAGTTATTTCCTTGTTACCACTATCACTGGGGAAAGAATGACTACAGACTGGCTGCGATGTTCCAGAAAACCACCGTCCCTCATGAAAAGCTTCTTCTTGCCATTACCACTTATCGATTTCAGCTTTTCATTAAAAGTGCGATTTTGAGGTTCTTGCCATCTTCCCTATAGTTTTGTAAGCTGGAGGGTGCTTATTGCTGTGCCCCCACCTCGTAAGGTATTTAGTTTGGCCCCAAAGTCATAAATAAAGGGGCTCTGCATAGGCACTTCCATGCTAGGCCATGATCAGTATTTACTGCACACTCATTTCAATACAGCGTGGCTTGCGCACAATGTTCTGGGGCCAGCTTAGATACCTGCCATCCAGAACACAACCGGTGATGAGGATGGTCATGCTCCACCCTCACATCGACTCCCTGTTGCACCCAGCCTGAGCCCTGAGTGCCCTCTGCATGGAAACGTCATGCCAGCCATGTCCTACTCCAGCAGTTTAGACAGAGAGCGACCCCACTTCCAAATGGTCCACACCACCTGTTATCTGCCAGTCACCCGTGTTCAAGAAGCACCACATTTTTGGAACTGTTGGCCTAGCGCCTCTGTGAAAGGCCCCCGACCCCTAAGGAAGCACTGGAAGGAGCACCTGTTATGCTCTGAATACTGACAATGAAGCCTGGAAGGGTGAAAGCCTACAGAAAGTCACATGTGCCCTACATGGAAAAGCCCAGAGCAAGAAGGCCCAAAGGGAGGCACGTGCGTCTCATGCACAAAGCCGCTCTCCCAAGTGGCACACAGCCACCACACTCAGCTCATCAACACCAGCCTGCACAAAGAGGGCCCCCACAGGGCTCCTGACAGCAATTGCCAGCAACTACGCCGACCACTCTCATTCCAGCTGCTGATTCAATCGCCTGCCTGGAGGTGATGCAAAGGACAACCCATTCACCTATCAGGGTTTTTTGACTTCGGGATCGCTCTTACATCTCCCACCACCCTACGCAGCTGAAAGGACAGCTGAGAAGCCAGGAAGGAGTTATGCCATACCTTAATCTCCGTATCCCTGGCAGAAGCAATGTCATGGCACGCCACCACACGAGCGCTTCTCCACTAGCTCAAGATAATTGAGCACATGGTGTCTGTACCAACAATTGATCCTTTTGTTGCCTTCAAGAACACAACCTGTGTTCAGGGAAAAGAATAATAAAACAACTGTTAACACTCGTTTGGTGGCACATAAAGTTTCCAAGAGGTTAGCATCCAAAACCTCCTCCCACACACAAGCTCTGATGTCAGAAACTCCTTACTGTTCCGAAGGGGAATTCACACTAGTTTGTGCCTGCCACCACCCCGCCGCGTAGTGCGGGGAGGAGCCACCATCATGACCGTTAAATGGATAGTTCCCGTATCCTTCCACATCACGTGTCACGTCCGGGATGAGCGCGTCAAAACGCGCCAGCAACCCGCCGTCAATAGGGATGAATGTGGGGGCATGGTCTACAGTCTCTTTGTCACTCCCCTGCCCAACCCATCTCAAACTCTCTCGTAAGGGCAGACTGGATAGCGGTAATCAGGGTACAGAATGGCGATCCCTGCAGTAGGGAAACAAAAAAAAAACATCCTATCAGCCCATTATGAACTGCAACAAGGGGTAGCATACACTATGTATTCATAAATCTGGTCAGATGGAATATGTGTATACTGCCCCCTAGGTCAACAGTCCTACTAGAATGGATCACAGTAATTGCGCTTAACATTAAGGACATTACGCTGGAAGATTGTAATAGTCTCAATACTTCAAGCCTCCATGCCTAAAGGACAGAAGGCCCCATATATTCACCCGCTATCAAAACGGAATAAATGCAGGGGCATGGTCTACAATCACTTAACCATCACCCTGCCCATCCAGTCTCAAACTATCTAGTCCGGGCAGACCGGACAGCGATAGTCAGGGAAAAGGATAAAAGGCCTGTAGCAGGAAAATGGAGCATACTATATCAAGTCAGCTCACGGTATTCAATACTCAGTCAGTCAAAGAATCTTTATTCGATTTAGTTAAAAATCATACAAAGAGAATAAAAAAATGTATGTACAAGTAAAACACAATTAAACAATTTCATATAAATCAAATTCATGTGGCGAAGTAAATGAGCTAAAAAACAGGATTAAAAAAGGAGTATAAGAAACAATTCATACGGGGAAATCTTATAATGTCTTGCGTGATCTAGATCTAGCCGCCGCGACTAAAAAGTTTGCCATACAAAATGTGATACGGATGTTACACAATGATTGGAGATAAAACATGGCTGGTCTCACCTGGGTGAAGCCAGCTTCCCTTAAAACAGGTAACAAATATTTTTTTCTCTGCTCAGAAAAGAAATCACAAAACATGATAAAGTGCATGGTATCTTGTACAGAAAAATGGGCGGTGCTGACTCTGGTTTCGTCCATGTGTTAAAGCTTCCCAAGTAAAAATGTATAAGATTAAATCTAAATTTGGGTAAAAGGAACCTGTGAAATGGCTTAGTGACAAAACATAAATATGGTTCTAGTGCGATGGAATTCACTAACAAATAGTGTCGTCTTACTGCAGGCTTTTGCAGTTCCCTTTCCTCTCGACACACTCTTGCCCTTGACATAAATTGTTTTTTAATGATATCTACAACTTGTTTCATAATGCCAGAGGGGTCTGTAAAAAGTTCTGGTTGGCCCAGTTCCATAAAGGACTTCTTCAAGTAGACCAACCACGGTATTCTGCTGCTATGGTCCAAAGACATGACTTACTTCATTTTCAAATGATTAAGGGTTAATTTTGTATTGAGCCATGTCTTAAGCCAGTAGATTAGAGGCGCCAAATTTAACCTGTCATAAACATAATCCAGACCCACTTCTGCATGTATGGAAAAGGTTGGAGTCGACTAGGGAACGAATAAGAGGGAGCGTAAAAATCTATTTTCCGCCTTTTGGATAGTTTCCAAACATACGTAACCCCATAATGGTGCGCCATACAGTGCCACTGAGAAACATTTGCTGTTGTAGACCTTTAAGAGGGCTTCCATCAGTCTAGAACCCAACCTTTTAGCAAAACCCAAAATGGCCGTTGATGTCCTGGTCACCGCTAGGCTTTTGGCCCTTACCTGCGGGCCCCAGGTACCCTTGTTGTCAAAAAGTACCCCCAGGTAGGGAAAAACAGAAACACTAGAAACAACTTCGCCCTTACATATGAAGGTTTTTGCAAGGGCCCTTTTCCTCTGGTGACCAACGACCATGGTATGTGACTTGTTCGAATTAACCTTCAGGTCTAGTTGGTTCATAAATGTGCCAAATGCGTCCAGGAGCTGCTGGAGACAGACGCCGGTGCGGGCTATCAGCACTGCGTCGTCCGCGTATAGGAGAGCAGGGATCTTAACTTCTCCTACACGCGGAACGTCTCTGGCCACTCTCTCCAGATGGCTACCTAGGCCGTTGATATAGATTGTAAAAAGCAGGGTATGCAACCCTGCCTGACACCTCGCATAGAGTTAAAACGGGACGTGCATCTACCTTCCTTTGTGACCCGCACAACTGCAAAAAGCTCTTGGTGGATTGAAGCCATAAACCTAACCAGTGCCTCATCAATCCCAATCTTCAGGAGGATGTCCCACAGCTTGGACCTGTTCACCAAGTCGAAGGCCGAGGAGAGGTCCATGAACGCTAGGTACAGAGACCCCTCCTTGGCCACCGTATACTTTGAGATCAACAGGTGCAAGTTGGAGCACTGCTCTATTGTTCCTCTCTTCTCTCTGAAACCGTATTGGATATCGGCCAAACCTCCACAGCTCTCCAGACTATCCCTTAACCTGGCCAAGAGGACTCTGCCTAAGATCTTGATGGCAGAGTCCAAAAGGGATATGGGCCTGTAGCACCCTGGGTCGTCCCAGTTCCCCTTCTTAAATATGGGAACAATTGTAGAGGTTGCCCATGTGGTTGGAAGAGGGTTGTTGTTTGCAGCTGTAAATACATTAGCTAGAATGCCCGCCCATAAATCTGGACAGTGTATGTAAAAATCAGCCGGCACCCCGTCTGGCCCAGGGGCTTTGTTCCTAGTGGTAGCCAGAATAGCTTTCTCAATCTCAACCCTGTTAAAGCACATAGGGGTGACCTCTGGGACGGCAATGTTAAATGACTGGGCAGCTGTGCCATTATCTCCATAGACTAGTCTAAAACGAGCCAACCATTTATCATCCGGGATGACACAGTCCGTGGCTAGGTTGGACGAGTCAGAGAAGAAAGGCTGGTTAATTAAGGCCCAAAATTGCCTACTGTCCCGCAAGATATCGATAGAGAGTAAATTCTCCCAAGCCTCGTTTTTAATTTTATCCTTCCTGGCCTTGATAGCTCGAATATATTCTTTTCTTAGGAATGCAATGTCTGACCTAACCCTTGGGTTTGCTTTGAGCGCCGCTTTTAAGGATTTATGGGCTTTCGAGCATGGGGCATCAAACCAGTGGCAATGTTTATTTTCCCCCTTCCTCAATTTAACCGTGAGGTTAGAAGAAATTTTACTACGAATGATTTGAAAGGCATCCATTATCTCGTGATCTTGGGAGTCTGGGTTCTGACAGATCATGACCTGATCCTCAATTTGCGGAAAAATATCAACATAAAAATTGTTAGGAACCACATTTGCCCACTTGAGCCTTCTTCCCTGATCTGTTGTGCGTAGGGCGAGCCTTGAATTGGCTTGCCCCGGCATCAGACCAATGGAGTCCCCCAAGCGACCTCCAGGAAGACGGGATTATGGTCATTAAGGAGAGAGGGGACTGTGCAGTAAGAGATGGCCCTGTTGGAAATGGCTGGGGTCACAAATATATAATCAATTATTGTACCTGGTACTGTCCCCTTAAAAGTAGGTGTTCTAAACTCCCCTTCCGTATTCGTGGGTTCTGAAAGATTGAAATTAGCCAAAAGTTCTTCCAACTCTTCGCCAGGTTTAGTGTGCTCAAAGTGGGGTCCCTCAGGTCCCGTAACCCCCATAGGGTCGGTTAAGCCACACATAAGTTCACAAGGGTGGATATTAAAATCGCCCATAAGCACTCAATAAAACAATCAGAAACCGCAACAGACAAAGACTAGCAAGCAATTTTAATTCATTGCATTGTCAATCGATTGCTCATAATTTACAAATAGAGAAATTGTTAAACAGTAAGCAATACCGGTACAGCCTTCGGTAAGCGTTTTACGCTCCTTTCGAGCGTCCCCTTTTTTTCGTATTTGGCTCTTGCTTTGTGGTTGATTTACTCAATCTGAGTTAGTGGGTTATTGATCCGTTTCTCCACTCTTTCCCATGTAGCCGATTGAATGGAAGGCTTTCCATACATGTAATCCACCCCACGATCACTGAAGGGACGTATCTTCAATACGAGACTCTGGTCGCGTTTGACCACCAGGTAATTGTCATATTGGATAGTGATACCTTTAGGAATGGTGTTATAACCACTATGTGGCTATTTATTTTGGCCTTCTCCCCATTTCTTTTAGCCCTGTAAACTGGAACGGTCGATATTAGCCATACTTGCTGATGATCTGTCTTTACTAAGCCGTCTCTACCATCCCTATCATCCCTACCGACAGGACATGCTCATTCCGGCAAGCCCCTAATTAATTTATGGACCACGTTTTTCCTTGTGTGTGGGAGGTAATTCATTGAATTCCTTTTTCCATACCGCCATTTATCACTTTGGTGGAATATCATTATTCTAATTAGAGCTTATTGTTTTTGTAGGTGTTAAACGGCACCTTCTTATTGGGTTGAGTTTTTTCCTACCGCTAACTTCCACCTTGATGGATATCTGATTTAATCTGTTGGTAAGCATCTTAATTAATGGATGTTTGTCTTAATAAAATTGTATTCTTCCGCAACAGCCTCACTCTTTCCCTTACCTATTTATTAGGGATCTTCGGCACCTCATAATCCCCGTGAGATTGCCCCTGAAGTCCTGATGAAGACTCGCACGGCCAAGGTTCAAATTACCTATTAGGCCTCAAGACAAGTCGAAACGTCGACGCATTTGCCTTGATAGTACCTGGACCCATTTTTCTTTGATACCAAGCGTGCTTAGAAATTGGAATATGTATCCAGATTGTTAAAACAAATTATATGAAAGTGTTGAAAATATTATTGTGGCCAGATTAGGGAGGACGGTGATTTGTTTTGAACTTGTCCTTCTTGTGTATAACATTGTTAAAATTATTGATGTCACTGTTTTAACCCTTTCCTCTATTTTCCGTATCACATTTTAACACTTTTCAACACTACTATTTCTTCTTGCACGTTCCCTTCTCAGGGGCAATTTTGCTAACTGTTTAACATTTTTTAACAATTTCTCTATTTGTAAATTATGAGCACTCGATTGACAATGCAATGAATTAAAATTGCTTGCTAGTCTTTTGTCTGTTGCGGTTTCTGATTGTTTTATTGAGCATTGAATACTATGAGCTGACTTGATATAGTATGCTCCATTTTCCCTAAATCAACGACTATGCACTGATTTTTCTGTATTTCATTCAAGGTCTAGGACCATTGGGCCCGATTCACAGAATGAACTTAAGACAAAATCCTAAAGTTACTACCATTTTCGTATTCATAGAAGGCACTTACTCATTTTGGTATTCACAGAAGACACTTACTCATTTCGGAATTCACAGAAGTTAGGAGTCCTAACTTTAGGACTCCTAAATGCCTTCTGTGAATACCGAAAGTCTTAAAGTTAGGATTTTTCTCAGTTTAGGAGTAGCAAAGTTAGGACTCCTAACTTTAGGACTCCTAAATGCCTCTGTGAATTCCGAAAGTCTTAACTTTACTACTACTAAACTGAGAAAAATCCTAATTTTAAGACTTTCAGTATTCACAGAAGGCATTTAGGAGCCCTAAAGTAAGGAGTCCTAACTTTACTACTACTAAATTGAGAAAAATCTTAATTTTAAGAGTTTCGGTATACCCAGAAGGCATTTAGGAGTCCTTAAGTTAGGAGTCCTAACTTCAATACTACTAAACTGAGAAAATCCTAATTTTAAGAGTTTTGGTATTCACACAAGGCATTTAGGAGTCCTAAAGTTAGGAGTTCTAACTTTACTACTAGTAAACCGAAAAAAAATCCTAATTTTAAGACTTTCGGTATTCACAGAAGGCATTTGGGAGTCCTAAAGTTAGGACTCCTAACTTCTGTGAATACCGAAATGAGTAAGTGCCTTCTGTAAATACCAAAATGAGTAAGTGCCTTCTGTGAATACCAAAATGGTAGTTAGTTTAGGATTTTGTCTTAAGTTAGTTCTGTGAATCGGGCCCACTGTGTTTTCATATCGAATTACGCCCAGGTCCATGGCCATTTGGGTTACCCCATTATTATAATGGGTGTAGCAGGAAAAGCAGAGATTCCTTCATATCAAACCCTCATAAGCTGCAGCAAGGGGAGCAACCATAGTGTGTTTAGACATCAGGGTATATGGTGTCTGTATCTATGTGTGTGTCTTGTAGCCCCTGGATCAACCTTCCTACACGTGAGGGTCACAGCAGTGACCCCATCACTCTGGCCATTATGCTGGATGATTATACGCGTCCCACTGCATAAATCATACATGCCCACCGGACAGAAGGCCCAGCAAGTTCACACAACCCGGGCCCGGGTACACAAGAACCTTCCCTAAGCTGTTTACACAAATATTGGATATATACCCTGGACCACAGTTGACAGTCTCCTAATAGCCAGGAACAGAAAATGTCCTGAGTTAAAGCGTGTCACTGAATATTGTCATTTAGTCCCCATAGGTGACTTTTTAATCGATATACCCATTTCTGTTCCCTCAGAAGGAGTGCTCTATCACAGTCGCCCATATTTGACCCCAGCTGTAGTTTTTCAATGACTGTCCAATCCAATTCCTCAGCAGTGTGTTTAGCCTCTAGGTAATGAGCAGTCAGTTTAGTGGTTGACCTTCCACATCTGATGGTACTCCGATGTTCCATAATACAAGTTTTCACTCTGCGGCTATTCATCCGCACATATCGCTTCTGGCATGGACAGGTGATCAAACAAACAACTCCCTCAGAAATACAATTGGTGTGAGATCTTTGTTCCCAAGGGTAGGCTAGACCAATGTCAATACACTTAGTGTTGTTAGTTAAGTGGCCGACGCTACAGGACCCACACCGAGTATGACCCATCACTGGGGGCCGACCTGTAAAAGTACTGACCACCCCGTGTTGCACCTTCCTTGGTCTAGTATGGACCAGTTGGTCTTTGAGATTTTTGCTCCTATTAAAAGGAAAAAGTGGCTTCTCCACACTCAACCCATTGGAGTTCAAGATCCTCCAATTCTTCTAAACTGTCGGTTTGATCTGTTGTGAGGCCGTGTCATACGTGGACACAAAAACTGGTTTGTTTGTCGCAGGTCTTACAGTTTGACAACAGGAGTTCCCAATTGACATTCGAGGCTCTTTTCCGCGCCCTTTTATTCACCTTTTCAGGATAGCCCCTCTCAAGCAGTTTCTCCAACAGTAGCCAGGCCTCTTCCCTGAAATCCCCCTTGTCAGAACAGTTACCGCGTACCCGGAAAAACTGTCCAACCAGTAGATTTCCCCACAGGGATTTCGGGTGAAAGCTGTCAAAGGCAAGTAAGGCATTTTTGTCAGTTGGTTTGAGGAAGACTTTAGTATGTAAAACACCTTCCCTGGGTTCAATTACCAGGTCCAAGAATGATAGACTAGTCTTGGTAATGGTGGAGGTGCAGTGAAGTAAGGGGTTCCTCTGATTCAACCATTCCAGGAAAGACCAAACCAATGGTTTGCCCCCCTTACAAATGACCAAGACGTCATTAATATACCGATGCCAACGTTTTATGTTGGACGTCCAAGGGTAAGATATGTCTTTGATAACAGCCTGTTCAAAGGCCCCCACATACAGGCCCGCCAGACTAGGTGCAAAAACGCTGCCAATGGAGGTACAAAGGGTCTGCAAATACAAAGTACCCTTTAACTCAAAATAATTCCTAGTCAAGGCTATTTCGGCCAGGTGTAAAACAAAGGCCCTAGGAGTTTGGTACAGCCAGTCTTCAGCAAATAGGATTTCCTCCAAAACCCTGAGAGTTTCTCTTTGTGGAATGTTAGTATGCAAGGCCTCTTTATCGAGGCCTATGAGACACTCAGTCCCAGGGTCAAATGGCATGTTCTTCAACTGGTGTAGAATGTCCAGGGTATCCCTAAGATATGCAGGTAATTGCTGCACAAGAGGTTTCAGATAAAAGTCACAAAATCATGACAGAAGTTCCAAAAGGGACCCCATCCCTGAGACAATCGGTCTTCCTGGAGGGGGTCTGGTACGTTTATTAATTTTAGGAAGGATATAAAAATAAGGTGTATGTGGTTGCTTGTTTACCAAAAATTCTGCCTCATGACTTGATATCCAGTTATTGGATCATGCTTCCTCCACCAGTGAAACAATTTCGGTGGTAATCTCTGTAGTGGGGTCCCACAGGAGTCTCTGGTAATTCCTGTTGTCAGATAACAGGCGGGCACACTCATCATTGTACGTGATTTTGTCCAAAATCACTGTTGCTCCGCCCTTATCTGCAGGCTTCAACACAATATCCTCATTCTCCATCAGTTCCTTCAAAGCAAGCTTCTCAACATTAGACATATTAGAAAAAGAGTGTGCTTTCTCCTGATTTGAGTTTTCTAGAATCACCGCTTGTTCAAAAGTTCCCACTTCCAGGGGTAACACAGCTAACTGGGGAGTGAAGGTATACTTCGGCCAAAGGGACCAGTTTGTGTTCTACATATTGTGGAACCAACCCCAGGCTGCATCCTCCGCACTCCCTGATGCCAAGCTATTATTGATGGACAACCACTGGTGGCCATTATAGCCACTGTTGTGTCAATCAACATATTGCCCCTTTCAATGCACAGCAAAATGGACTCCCCACCAGTGCTTCGCCCCACTACCACCAGGTTGTATGCCTATGGCACCTTCATTTGTTTCGCGCTTGCAGGCATGTTCATCACTACGCTTAGCCACCAAGGAGAAGCCACCGAAGCAAAGGTGTATTTCACAAAAAGTGGAGCCGATATGGCTGCAGCTGGCCCAATTCACATTTGGGTTCCATATCAGTGCTACAGACTCACACCTAGATGAATTCAAACATCTTTTCCAAGTCATCAGATGCCTCAAAGACCGAGTAGTCCAGCCACAGACTCAGCAGATGGTAGAACTAGCCCATGGATCTTATCAGAGAGTAGTCAAGATGAAGAGCAGTCTGAGAAGCAAAGTTTGGTATCCCAGCCTGGACCAGAAGGTCGAACAGACAGCCCAGCAATTTGACCTCTGGCAAGCCACCAGGAGAGACAATTCCCCTCCCCCTGTCATCACAGAATAAGTAACTGAAGTTTCATGACACTGTGCTAACGTGGATTTTGGCAGTCTCCCAGATGGCAGACACCTATTGGTATTCATCGAGGATATCTCAAAATATCTGGAAGTTGAGACCATGAAGACCACCTTTGTGGAAGAGACACTTACCGAACTAGAGAAAATCATACCCAGACATGGCCTCATCTGGGAACTCCTCAAGGATAACGGGCAAGACCTCGCCAACAGCATGGCGTTCAGAGGAACCAAACACCGCTGGATCGCCTCCATTGGCCCCAGGCCAATGGCAAGGTCGAAGGCTTATGAGAACCATCACAAAAAAAGTTATTTGAGTAGCCCAGGTTTAGCAGCAGTGCGTGGAAAGAACAATCTACACCTTCTTAAAAGATTACCGCCTAACTCCACAAACCACCACCGGAGTCGAACCCAGCATTTTTTGTTTCAGGCGAAGGGTCGAGGACGCTATCACACAGCATTCAACATCAGAAATAGCCCCAGTGCCACCCAGTCATACTAACACTCACCAAGAAGAGCAAAGTCAACAGGCCCCTCCAACGCAGGCGAGCCAAAGCAGCAAGACTTTCCGCAGAGGACTGGGTGCTGGTAAAAGAAAGACCTCCAGGAAGAATATTCTGGCTCCCATTTGGGAGCCACCTGTGGAACATCACCATAATCCAAGGAACTGTGGGGCATATTACCAAGGGCATTATCGCCGCTTTAGCGGGATTTTTTCCCGCTAAAGCGGCAATAATTGTATCGCCCTATTACCTAGCTGCCGCTAACACCAGTTAGCAACAGCTAGTAGGAGATAGCGGGCATTTAGGTGCCCACTTTGCATGTCAGCGATAATTATTACTAATGACATGCAAAGTAGACGTGCCAAGATGTTAGCGACTGGAAACTGTTGCTAACGTCTCTATCTCCTATTACCAACTTTTGGAAATAATCGCGCTAAGCGCGATTATCTCCAAAAGCTAACGCCTGCCCAGAGCTGTTCTGAGCCATGTTATCCAATGGTAGGTGGATAACATGGCTAAGAGCATTTGCTCGGTAATGCATGAATATCGCTGACTTTACAGCGATATTCATGCATTTCGGCCGATTTTTATCGCTTAGGAGATAAACCTTGATAATATTAAGACTCCTAAGCGATAAAAATTGGCGGAGCTCGGCGATATTAATATTGCCGCTAAACCAACATAGCGATAATCATTGCTAGTTGTTGGTAATATGCCCCTGTGTTGTTAGCCTCAGAGGCCGTGAGACAGTCATATGTAAGGTCTTCTATTTGAAACAGTTTCGGGGAAATTTCAGAGTCTCACATTACCTCATGGACGAACACGCACAGGAGAATCCAGACAATCTGGAAGTGAATGATCCACTCATGCCATGCTCAGAATGGCTAACAGTGCAGCATTCTTTGTGATCCCCGGACCAGCTTTGCTGTCAGTCCAGCATGCGGAAGAGGACACTGAAAATCCCAGCACTGAACCAGATCGACTTGCCCGGGACCTCTCTAGGTGCAATCTCCAGCGGAATTCAACTTCGTCCGAACAATTTTGGGGCTACATAATAAAGTAGCAGAGTTTGGGTAGCAGGACGGAGAGACGTTTTAAGGCATGGGCAAAGTGGGCACTGGCCCAGGGCCCCAGTCTTTCATGGGGCCCCCTGACAGAGCCAGCTATGTTCTGAGAGTTTTGCCCTGATGACCTTGAAATTTTGTGAAACAGATTGCATTAAATACTGTTTTTTTTATTTATTTCAATGTGAGTGGTGTGTCAGAGTTTATTACATATTTTTGCTAGAGAATTGTTGTGTTAATGTTTTAGGCAACATCCTATAAAAATAGTTTTTTTTTGGATCAAAAAAGGAAAAATGAGAGGGTTTCACAGAGATTATTTGCAGAAATATTAGTGAGCTGCTGATGTGTTACATTTCTGAAAACAAACATCACTATTCCTAAATATCAAATGTAAATACATTTAAAATTCGGACGATGGGCATGAAAGAACTACAATCTGATAATACATTCAAAGCTTAGCCCCCCAAAATATGTTTGGCCCTGAGCCCCCTAAATCCTTAAGATCCCTTTGGACGGTGCAACAAGACAACTGACTGTCAGCATCCTTTAATCTGCATGGGCCATATTTTCTATTGTGGGTAATACCCCTACCTGGGTTGTTTTGACTGAGTGTTTGTTAATTCTTCTTGTTAGTTGTATTAAAGGACAAATGTCGTTATGTGGGCCGATGGGTGCTTAGTGCCGCTCCCCCGGCCTTGTAAGGCATTTAGGGGCATATTATCAAGCCCCTTATCGCCGCGTCATTGGCACTTTTCTGCCCATAACGCAGCAATATTTGCATCGCCCTATTATCAAGGCAGCGTTAAGTCAATTAACTTGGCTTAAAGCCATGTTAATTGCCTTAACGCTGCCTTTTGTAATAGGGCCCCTTTCACGCTAAACTCATCATGAAAGGGGGCGTGCAGTGGGTGTTGCGGTGGGCGTTCCACCGCAACACGCATTCATTTCGGCGCTGCCACCTATTATCAAGAGAGGCGATAATAGGTGGCAGCGCCGAATTTAAGAACAGGAAAGACCTGCTCTTAAGGTGAAGAAACGAGGAGAAATGCTTAATTTCTCCTCGTTTTTGCTTTTTCCATGTGTGCTGCCTTGTGCAGCACACATGGAAAAAGCAAAATGCCAAGGTTTGTTTATGTACAGGAAGGTGTCCCTTCCTGTACATTAACAAACCTCTTTTTAAAAATGCTAATTTGTAACTTACATGTGTGCTGCATGAAGCAGCACACATGTAAGTTACAAAATGGCATTTAAGCTTTGTTTATGTGTAGGAAGGAACACCTTCCTGTACATAAACAAACCTTCCCTGCCTGCGCTGGCGTTAAGTTGTAAAACGTATCGCCATCGCAGTGGGAAACTCTCGGCTGCACCATATCCTTGGTAATATGATGCAGCCTAGCGTTTCCGAAGTGGTGAAAAGAGGCGTTAAGCCAAGACGGCTAACACCTCTCTTCGCCACTTTGTTGGTAATATGCCCCTCATTTTGGCCCCACAGTCATATGACCAAGGTAATAAATAAACGGGCAGGACTGCACATAGACAGTTCCACACCAGGCCATGACCAGTATGTACTGCACATTGGGGCATATTATCTAGGACAGGCGATATATTATCGCCGCTTTTATCGGCAGGAAACTGCCGATAAAAGCGGCGATAATATATCGCCTGTCCTTGATAATATGCCCCATTCATTTTAGCAGAGTTTGGACTTCGTACAGCATTCTGGGGTCAGCCTAGTCTCCTGCGGCCCAGAACACAACATTCCCCATTAAATTGGCATATCCTTTATTTAAGTGCTGTTATAATGAGGAGGCAATAGTCCAATAAGTTATTAGAGAAGTATATCAAAAATAGTCTACGCTGCCATCTTCCTTGTGGCAATATTTAGAGCGGGCTAAATGCTCTTTATGATAAATTGCACAAGAGAAATTTAGATTTTGCCATGGGAAGTTGCAACAAATAGTTTAGTCAACACTGGCAGATCAGTACAAATGCTGTAGCAGAATGGCAAATAAGATGGCAGCATGCTGCTGGGGTTAGGAAACCCCCAAACTGCCTCACCTCCAATTTAAACGGTAGAATGTCAACATATATTAAAAATTAACTCACCTCTATGTGCAACGGAATTTCTGCCCCAAAGAATACATATGAATCCTGCTTGGCTGCTCACGAACTGGCAGCTTTTGCAGATGTTCGACCCCTCATGATTCTTTCCTTCGTTATTTACTGTATTCCATCTAATGCTGGCAGCCAGCTTTGGGTCACTTGAGGTAAACTCAGGAGCAAAACTGAAAAACACAATAGAAACCTTTTTACAGGAATAAAGCTAACATTGATGCACTGCTGTACAGCTTCAGTTCACTCTGCCTCGCCAAATGTCTGCAAGAACCTTGACGTATCTTTTCTTTTTTTGTGTTATCGCAAAAAGCCTGGGCTGTAACCTTGGAAAGAGTTACCCACGACAACTGTATGTTATATGTTTTTATGTGTATGATTATGTGTATGCAAAAAACAATAAAAATCGTATGGAAATTTAAAAAAAATGTTTTTATTGAATTATGCAATAAAATTCATAGTAAGAACCTTGACGAATCTTATTGTATTCTGACTGAAAGCATTTTGGAAAAAGGTCGGTTTCTTTTTCTCGTTTTTTAAAAGACATTGATGATATTGGAAGTCTTTATGAAATGAAGAAACCACAGCTCTTGCATTATTATTATGACATGTGTGCCAGGCATGTGTGGTTACTAATCGAATGCATGGCTATGTTCAAAGCAAAGCAAAGTACATATATACCTTTGCTGGACTGAAGACGGAGGAGAGCAAGAACTAAATGGCGTTGAGTATTTTTGGTGATCTTTTTTTTTTTATCATATTAGCAAGTTGTAGGGGGGCATGCTTCTTTCAAATAATGCTAATTCCAACTGCTGGTTTGTGCTCCGTATGCTAGATTCACTTAAATTTTGTGTGCACACCCAATGGGTACAAAGATACACAAACGCACATAAATATCAACTTTCTGACACCAAGGTTTATTATATGCGTCGGAATTTGAGGTATGGGTGGTGTCAAATTTAATTTGCATCATTTTGCGCCTAATTCATTTAATGCGTGCACAGTTGACTTGTTGTGGTGTAAAAAGCTATGAAAAGCTGTCCAAAGTTAGCCTACTAACCTGAACAAAAGTTACATAAATTAGCACAAATGCAAAATGCATTGAAAAAATATTCCAAGCTCAAAGCAGGTGCAAAAACCCTGCGTAAAATCATCAGTGCCACAAAAATGGAGCTCAATAAATTACCACCTCTGAGCCACACCTGTGGAGATAGTTATTGTACGACACAGGCAGCGTCTACTTGAATTTGCTTGAAGAAGACAGAGAAAGGAAAAAATTATCAGGGTTATACTCCAAGACCAGTGTGAAAGGAAATTATTACCAAATTACATTTTTCGCCTAAAACAATACTTAGTGAAAGATAGTGCGTTAATTGGTATCATATGACTTTGTTCAGCATTACTAACGATAACCTGTTCTTATGCCATAGGTGACTAGGGATGTGCGCTCATGCTCTAGTCTAGATGATGACAGTGTTCGCCAGACCAACAACCACAACAGAACACATTTAAATCGTTGCCCATTTAAGGACACAAGTCATCAAACAATTTTGGTTTAGTATACTGAAATCAAGAATCCAGGGCCTGGATCAACTGGTGAGAGTCTTTTGTACCAATCACAACTGGTATGCAGTATCAGTTTTGCAAAGTATTCCTACAAAATAGTGCAGCGATAAGGTCTCTCCCTATAGCGGAAGAACCTTGTGGCAAGCCCGTATGGCTGAAAAACATAATGGATCTGGACCTAGTACAGACACAGAAGTCAAATGACAATATTATTGTGTTTTTTTGTGATGTAGGTGAGGGCTGGGCTTGCCAGGTTAACTATTGACCTGTAGAATGGAGCCTCTTGAGACTGCCTTTAGAACACAGACCTTGAGAAAGAAGCTAGTGCTTTGAAACTGGTCAGGTCTTAATAAAGTTACCAAGGAGCGACTCTGCGTGTTCTTGTCCTGTTTAATATGGCCGGATGGTGTTTCTTCTGGGAAAAAACCGAAAGGTGGAAACTGCGGGGATCAAGCCAGATGGATCCGACTTGCTGTGAGTGCGCCCCTGCATGCTAGGTTATTTGGTGAATAACAAATATATATCGATCTCTCCAACCTCCGCCTGCGAATCTTCAACAAGGATATGGCAGAGATACCCGCCACCCCCTCTCGACGCAATCCCCAAGGATGGGAAACTGGAAACTGTTCTGACTTTTGGAAGGCGGGAGGGAGTGACCCTCCCGGCCGTATTTATTAAAATATGAAACAAAATTAAAACATTAAAATAACAGTTTCATATTATGTACAATTTCATTTCCACATTACGATGTTTGGCTAACCTTAACAGATCTCTAATACAAAGGTTCTCCTAGCCGAACTAACATCCTACAAAACATTTGACTTGAAATTGTACATCCTAACGTTAAGGGCCAACGGCAAGGTCGTAACCGGTGTCAGATCCCTAAACCAGAAAATACCCCCCTCAGGGGGGGCGACCGCACAGAGGCGTACCTCAAGTGCATCTACCAATTTCCCTTTGACTTGACGGGGGCCCCAATGGACTCGACGCCATTTAACGGTCGTCCGAGGACTCGTGTGAGGTGTCTAAAAGGTAGCGTAAACCCCCTCCCGAACCCCACACAACTTACCCATCTGCCGTCGCAGATGTCCTGGCCCCGGGAAATTCCCCAGGAGGGCCCGTAGCCCCTCCTATCCAGGAAGGGGCCTTGACCGCCTTTCCTTTCCTTCCGGCGGCCCATCCTTAGAAGGGACCGCCTCCCCGTTGAGGGGCCAATGGCCACCTCCCCCGAGCGCTCCCATCCGTAATGGGTGACGCCCCCCCATAGGGATCTTCCAATTACTGCTCACCGATCATGACCTTACCGCCCGACCAAAATAAATACGACAATTTAACTAAAATCACTCAATTACAAAACAACCATAACTATTTCACGTATGATTACTGATCAATACTAGTGCAGAATTACTTTATTTGAAAAAACATACTGTAGATGACCATTCTTTATTGCATACTCAAAATAACACGACAATCATCACAACCTGCAAGAAATAGAGTTACCATATCAAAACTTTATTCAAAACAACTGGCTGTCCTCAGGGGCTGGTGGGTGGGTCAAAATTGGCTCTTCGTTCCGTCTCGAGCTCACGTGCAGCGGGGAGGTGCAGCTTCAGAGCACAGGAACAAGAGGATGCTTTCTTGGCTTGTTGCTCCTTTTATTCGTCTTCGGGCGGGCGTAAACCCGCCTCCGCCTGTCCCCCGGGGGCGTGGCCGGCGGCGTCAGCGTCTAGGACAACCCCCTACAGGGCGGGAAAAGGCGCGCCCTGGCTACGCCGCTTCGGGCATACCAGCCGGGACTCGCCCCCCGCCCAAGATGGCCTCCCGGGGGGATCGGGGTACTCCACCATACGTTCAGGGGGGACCGAGTGGTCGCCCCTTTCCATATGGCAGAGATACCCGCCACCCCCTCTCGACGCAATCCCCAAGGATGGGAAACTGGAAACTGTTCTGACTTTTGGAAGGCGGGAGGGAGTGACCCTCCCGGCCGTATTTATTAAAATATGAAACAAAATTAAAACATTAAAATAACAGTTTCATATTATGTACAATTTCATTTCCACATTACGATGTTTGGCTAACCTTAACAGATCTCTAATACAAAGGTTCTCCTAGCCGAACTAACATACTACAAAACATTTGACTTGAAATTGTACATCCTAACGTTAAGGGCCAACGGCAAGGTCGTAACCGGTGTCAGATCCCTAAACCAGAAAATACCCCCCTCACTTGTGAGGGGGGGCGACCGCACAGAGGCGTACCTCAAGTGCATCTACCAATTTCCCTTTGACTTGACGGGGGCCCCAATGGACTCGACGCCATTTAACGGTCGTCCGAGGACTCGTGTGAGGTGTCTAAAAGGTAGCGTAAACCCCCTCCCGAACCCCACACAACTTACCCATCTGCCGTCGCAGATGTCCTGGCCCCGGGAAATTCCCCAGGAGGGCCCGTAGCCCCTCCTATCCAGGAAGGGGCCTTGACCGCCTTTCCTTTGCTTCCGGCGGCCCATCCTTAGAAGGGACCGCCTCCCCGTTGAGGGGCCAATGGCCACCTCCCCTGAGCGCTCCCATCCGTAATGGGTGACGCCCCCCCATAGGGATATTCCAATTACTGCTCACCGATCATGACCTTACCGCCACAGGCCGGATAGTTGACCGGCTATCCGGACCCCCCACAAAACTCCTACCTAAAGGTCATGTTTTAAACTCTTCAGCCAAGCAATGAGGTCTCCTATGAGTAACTCATTCCCCACCCGGGACAAATGGACCCCATCTCCCAAATACATACTGTCCCCCTTGATACAACCATGCGGGATAGAATGCAGTGCACTTGAACGAAACAATCTACCCAACTTGTTATTTACCTTCTTCACTGAGTGGTTCAGAGCAGAAACCGAAATCGCCCCCCGCCACATTTTACATGGAATCATATGGGACCATGCAATGGTGCACCCTGGAACTCTTCTCGCCAGCCAACTTACAGTGGAAAGCATTGCCTCGAGAAGCAGTCGTCTACCAGTGGTCACCAAATCATTACCCCCAAGATGGACTATGAGTATAGACGGCGGTGACCTTGTCCGCCCTAACAAACCCTCAAAAAAGGATTGAAACTGGTCAATACAGAGCCCGCCCCTTCCGTAGAAGGTTACCCTGTACCCGTATTCCCCAGCCATGTGAATCATGTCACCTGCCTTGAATACGTCTGCGGCACGCCTCACGTATGAGTGGCCCACGACCCACACCTCTCTTTCTGCAGCCGGTGATGTCTGACCGCTGGTTCCCGGGTGTCGGGTCGACTGCACAGTCCGCCCCGCCTCGTAAGGTTGCGCAACTGAAAACCAAACAAAAACAAGAAGCATGAGTACATCATTACAGCTTCACAACATGTGCAACCGCACATACCTTTTGTAACAGTTCGAGGACCAACGCCCCAAAAGCTTTACTTTTTCAACACTCAGACCCCTGGCTGTAGCCTCAGTAGCAGCCCCTATCCGAAAGGAGTGGGTCCCGAACTCGCCGGGGTTCAAGCCCGCGGCCGAAATTGACATCGCCAGCACCCGCCGGAACTGAAACCTCGTCAGTGGGGTGGCGTCAGCGTGTCTCAACAAGGTCCCCCCCCATGATGCCACCCTCTGCGCTAAATATTCCTCTACGCAAACACTAGGGCACATGGAAGACCCGGGAATCCTCTGAATGATTATGCAGTCCCCAATCGCACCCTGATCGGTTTTTGAGCTGAAAAACAAGACAGTCATCGTCTCGACCTTGACCCGGATGTGCTCCCGGCACAGTCCCCCCATCGTATCCCGCTTGTTCTTTGCCACTAGTTCGCTTACCCGCATAGCCCCATGGAATGCTAGCGCAAATGCGGCTCGGAATAACACAGTTTCATACTGGGATGAACATGTTGCAGGGAGTACGGAGAATAACAGGGCCAACCTATCCAGACCTATCGGGTGCCTCTCATCCACTCTGCGACCCTCAAGGCGTTGCCACCCACGTAGCGCTTTCTGCACCACGAAAGACGCTGTCGGGTCCTGAATCCCATGAGCCTTTGCCATAAAGGAAATGGCGGCCCGATGCCTCTGGGCCGTAGCTACTGATTTGCCTGCCTGATGTAAAGACAGCAAGAATTTTACGACAAGCTCTTCCTGTCCCCAAAGCTCCCCCCTAGCAGAACCCAAAAAGGACCAATAGGAACGGAACGCCCCTTTATATGCCTTCCTTGTCCTGGGTGCTAAACTCTCTCCCACGAGGTTTTGTAGTTCGGGGCACCGAGAGACCAGAGAGCTTCGGGAAAGGGTGCCGCCACCGGGTCCGCTGTGGGCAGAAAACCCCAGAAGGCCTGCATACGGAAACGAGAAAGTGCATCAGCCGCTTGGTTCAGTACCCCCGGGACATGTCTTGCCCTAAAGAGCACATTCAACTGCATACATAATAACACAATTTCTTTGAGCAGTCTCAGAATCCATTTGCAACGTGCTGCCTGACTATTGATACACTCAACCACAGTCATGTTATCAGACCAGAACACCACAGAGTGATCCCGGAACCCGTCCGGCCACGTTTTCAAGGCCACCAGAATAGGGAAGAGTTCGAGAAAAGCAATGTTACTCGTCAGCCCGCACTCGTGCCACCATGACGGCCATTTTTGAGCCGACCATTGTGTCCCAAATATGGCCCCAAAACCTATACTCCCCGCCGAATCTGTCCAAAGCCCCAGCTCCTCGGAGGACACCGCAGGTTTGTTCCAGACAATTCGACCATTGAAATCCGCCAGAAATGCCAACCAAATGCGCATGTCCTGGCGAACCTCTGCCGAGAGCCTCGTGCGGTGATGTCCTTCCTTCAGGCCGACCATGGCTTGTGCAATCGAGCGGGAAAAGGGGCGGGCCATTGGCATCACTCTCAGGGCAAAATTCAACTGACCCACCACTTGTTGCAATTGATGCAGGTTTACTTCCGTCGCACGAATACATGTTTCAAGGGATGTCCCAAATTTTAACACTTTTTCCCTGGGTAATCTAAAACAACCTTCTACTGAGTCGAGCTCGATCCCCAGGAACTCGAGCAAAGTTGAGGGACCCACAGTCTTACCTGGCGCTAATGGCACACCAAATTGATTCATTAAGACACGAAATTCATGTAAGGCCTTACCACATTCAGGATCCCCGGCTGCCCCCAAAAAGTGATCGAGATAATGCATAACATGCCGAAAACCCGTTTTCCTTGTAAATACCCATTGCAGAAAACAACTGAATTTTTCAAAATAGGCACAAGATATAGAGCACCCCATTGGCATACATCTATCCATGTAATAGCGACCCTGAAACGTAAAACCAAGGAGACGCTGATCGTCTGGGTGTACCGGGAGCAACCGGAACGCTGACTCGATGTCCGATTTTGTCATCAGCGCCCCGGGCCCCAGGCGATTCAACATGGCGACGGCCTCATCAAAAGATGCGTACCGCACCGAACACACTTCCGGGTCTATCGCATCGTTCACGGAAAGACCACGTGGGGCTGACAAGTTATGTATTAGCCGAAACTCACCCGGGTCCTTCTTGGGGACCACCCCTAGAGGGGAACAAACAAAGTTAGCAACCGGTGGCCAATCAAATGGACCGGCAACACGACCTCGAGTTACCTCCTTCCCAATCTTTACCTGAACCACCGCCGAATACTGCAAGGCCGACAGTTGGTTCTTACAGTTTGCTACACCCTGAAAATCCCCCACTGGGATGCGGAAACCATATGAAAACCCGTCCCGCAACACCCCAGCGGAAGCATGATCCGGGTATTCGTTGAGCCAAGGAATCATTGCCATGGTATCAATCGGAGTAGGTAAAGGCGCCCCTCGGACTATTTCAGACCTGTTTGGCGCTTCCCTTACCACCGTTATCACCCGTCTTGGCTCTGCACATGGACTCAGGATGGGATGACTGCCCACACCCCCCGCATTCATGTCTGAACTTGCATGACCCCTGGGGCCTCGTACATTTTCCCCTGTTGAAATTCCAACAAATCCCCTTTTTACCTGTGTTGCCACTCGACTTCGAGTGGTGTTCGTTACCTGCACCTGTCCGAAAGGGTGTCCCAGAGGATTGGCAGGAAGATTAACCCCCATTACTCCCTGACAATGGCACTTTTAGCATTCCTGAACTCTCCATTTTCTGCCATGAGACAGAGTCGAAACAATCCCATGTTAGAACTGGGTTGTGCTCTTTAGCCTTTCTAAAAAGATTGTCATAACAGAACCACTGATTGCCCCCGTACGTCAGGGAATACTCCATGATACGTGACTGATAAATAGGCAACTCGGTCAACAACTCGGGCCTGCGCTCACCCATGATGGAGGTAAAAATGCCCCACGCTCTGCCCCAAGTACCTATGTTTTCGTCAACCTTAAAGGCTGCCATTTTCGCGCGCCAAACACTCGGATGCATGAGCTCCTTTTGGCTCTTCACATGCTCTATCTCGTAATGGTCGGTAAGCAATGAAAACATGTTTACATACTTATCCGCCCAAATAATTTCCTTAATTTCCAGTGGAACATGCTGGGCAATCTTCTCCCTTCGAGAAGGTACAGACCCCTCCCCCGCAATCGGCAATGGCCGCTTACCTGAAGTAGATCCCGCACTTGCCGCCGAACTTGGGCCTGCTGCACTTTCAGCCGCCGGAACCTTTGGGGGAACAGAAGATGGTGCCTTCGCAGCCTCTCTGGATTCCCGCAGCTGTCTCATTACTGCCCGGGCGTCGTCAGCCGTGGCGCCCTTACTATCTTTCCCCAACCACGCTGCCAATTGCGCCGCCAACTCGGGAGGCATATCTTCCCCGTTCACGGGGGTGACCACCACGGGGATCGGATGCCCCTCCTTCGGAACCGCGGTTGGCTCCTCACGTGGAGTATCGGGAACCGGGGTTTCCCCCCCAAGTGCCCCCCTTTTTGACCTCTTGCCTCTCCCGCTAGGGACTACTCCCGGCAAAGCTGGTCCGATAACTCGCTTCGGTCCTCCCTCCCCGTCTTTAGCCGCCATCTGCTTCTTCAAATCGGCTACCTCCTTTATGAGCATGCGTAGCATCTGATCGGTACCGACCCGCTTTCCGACCTTCTTGCCCGGCATTCTCAAGCGAAGATATCTGTAAGACAAAGAGAAAGATTACAACGCTCAAAATTGGCTCTTCGTTCCGTCTCAAGCTCACGTGCAGCGGGGAGGTGCAGCTTCAGAGCACAGGAACAAGAGGATGCTTTCTTGGCTTGTTGCTCCTTTTATTCGTCTTCGGGCGGGCGTAAACCCGCCTCCGCCTGTCCCCCGGGGGCGTGGCCGGCGGCGTCAGCGTCTAGGACAACCCCCTACAGGGCGGGAAAAGGTGCGCCCTGGCTACGCCGCTTCGGGCATACCAGCCGGGACTCGCCCCCCGCCCAAGATGGCCTCCCGGGGGGATCGGGGTACTCCACCATACGTTCGGGGGGACCGAGTGGTCGCCCCTTTCCATTTGACACAGACTACAGATAGGTGCAAATAATTTCCTTTATTTTTCCATCAGCAGTTGTCAGCCATTACGTATTTCAGCCAGGGAGGGCCTTGATCACATGATGCACTCCACAGCTTCAATTTGCTTTTTCAATCATATTTTTTCTACAGATTTTTATTAACCGTTTCATTACCTACTCATACGGTTGCTCAACATAAGTGGTTGCACCATTTTGATCATGGTGTTACTGACCATATTTCGTCTGATACCTGGCAGATGATTGGTAAACTTTCTCTTCGCAATAAGATCACCCCATCGTTAATGCAATCTACATTTTTTTTCGTCAACCTTCTTCATTGGACTCCTGTTTGTTTACATTTGCTCAATCTCAAAGAGGATAACCTATGTTGGAGATGTGGCTTGCTACCAGGTGACTTTCCGCATATGTTTTTTGAATGCTCCCTCCTCCAACCCTTTTGGGTCCTCATTCACAAACACCTAATGCTCATCTTTAATATTAAGTTCCAACTTTCCTTCCCATTAATTCTTCTGGGTCCACTAGCTGCCCCAGTCCCTCTTCCCTTAGATACCATGGGCCTTATTTATGAAGGCCTTGCGACGCCGGTGCGTCACTTTTAACATGGGAAAAAGTGACGCACTGGTGGCGCAAGTCCTTCATAAATAAGGCCCCATGGATTTACAGCTGCTGGATCTACTATTGACTATTGCAGTCAAAGTAATTCTTATGGAATGGAAATCCTTTTCTGCTGTTTCTTATCACACTTGATGGGCTTGGGTTTCCTTCTTGCGAAGTGCTCATATCTCGGTCGATCATGCTCACCTTTCTCCATCTATTTCTAGTGGAGTTTGGAATTCTCTGGATAACTATATGGATTTGTCAGCAAAAGGGTTGATTGAACAATTTCCCTTCGATTTGTCTGAATGAATGGCGTCTTGTTTGTTGGGGGTGGTTCGGTGGAAATCCTTTTCTCCTTTTTTCTTCTTCTCCTTCTCTGTCCTCTTTCCTTTTCCCATCTTTTCCCCTTTTTTTCTCTCTTTCTTTTTTCTTTCTTTTTTCCTTTCCTCTCCTCCCCTGCTCATACCAGCTGATAGTGATACTTTTGATTGTAGACTTTGCCTAGCCACTTACTTTACTTCACTTCCTTCATTTATCAGTTTTTGGCAGGCTACTTTTGTTTATTGATGTCCTGGTTATGACTCATTTTTTAATTCCAGCTTCTAATTGCTTTTTATCTCTGATCAATTGTATCACTTTTTCATGTATTGTGTATATTTATTTTCTTTTTTATAATAATAAAATTCTTTTGAAATGAAAAAAAAAAGTGACATTTACAATTATTTAGTATTCGTAGACATAGACAATATACTTGCATGTTTTGCTAGAACCGGACTTGGGTTGTCGTGAATTTCGCTAGTTTCTCATTAATTTCCCAGCATTATAATCATGGCATGAATACCAGAATTTACATGATTGAATACTTGTATAAATACAATAATCACCTAATAATTGTGATTACGCTTGAGAACGAACATTGGCTGGGTATTCTTATTAATGAAGAAGGGTGGGGTAACACATGTCACCCCAAAACCAGTCGCAGCTGCCATCTTTGCGCCTTCTGGCAAAATTCCATCCACGTTTTTCACGTTTTTCCATTTTCCAAATATTCCATAGTTTTTACCATATTATTCCACAGTTTATCTCATTTTCTATGTTGCTCTGTCATTTCACTTCACGCTCAGGTTATGTTCTGCCATTTTCCAGATTTCTAATGCTTGAACCGTGCCCTCCGGACTTCATTTTCAAACATGATCAACGCAGTGGTTCGTCCAAAGCAATATTTATTTAAAATCCAATGCATTTCGGGCACATCATTGCCCTTCGTCAGGGAACACTATAACAATAATAGCAAAAAGTAAACATCGTGTATTCTCTTGCATCAATTCAATGTTAGTCTAAATGATTGAATGTTTATACATCATGATCATTGTGCAAATTTTCTTATGCAGTCTGTCGCCTTAACCCTAGCAAACTCTATCTTTTTAAACAGTGCCTATCTAACCACATTTTCTCACTCGTAATCAGCGCTATTATGCATAGAGATTGTTGGCTCTTATTCCCCTTCCCGTTTGCATATCGTTTTCTGTTCACCCTTTCCTGTCAGAAGCTACGTTTTCTACCCCCTTGATTTACAACATGATTATCTCAAATTCACTTTCAGTGCGTTTTTGATGTTAAATAAAGTATTCCTGTTTTCATTCGCAAGTCTGCAGACCCATTGGTCTTTTTCTATCTCCCTGCTACATTTTGAATCCTTCCACGTACCTGCAATGAACGCTAGAACCCATCCTGTCTTGCTTCCGAACCGGTAAAGTGACCCTCCTGTTGTTACCCCTTCATTTAAAACTCATCTCTATGCTACCTTGTTCCTAATTGGCCCGTGCCGCGCGCTATCACACGCTTTCGTGTTCACGTGGTGGTGCACATCATTTCGCTTGAGACTACGTTACCCACAATACCATACTAGCCTACGCGCAATATTAAGACGTTCTTAAATCTTCGCGCTTTGTTACACAATTGCATTTATCACTAAAAAGCTTTAATCATCTTTACATGAACAACATGTGCCATTATTAGTGTCGTTGATTTCAACCTAAAAAACATTGCTTTTTATAAAAAACGAACCAGGTCTTATTACGTGAGTGTCAATTCTTTTACAGTAATACGGCAAGAATCAAAGAGACTGTTATTTCTGCGGGTGCAATCCCAACATTTGGGGGAAATTTATGAACAATATGAATGAGGGTGGGATGCACACCTTTGTACTCAATTTTTTAAAGTCAGTATTAATATATCTTCTATTTGTCCAAAGTTAATCCTTTATGGCGTGCAATACTGGTTTTTGTGCCTCCCCCGGTGACACTTTTGAATCAATGAAGAAGGGTGGGGTAACACATGTCACCCCAAAACCAGTCGCAGCTGCCATCTTTGCGCCTTCTGGCAAAATTCCATCCACGTTTTTCACGTTTTTCCATTTTCCAAATATTCCATAGTTTTTACCATATTATTCCACAGTTTATCTCATTTTCTATGTTGCTCTGTCATTTCACTTCACGCTCAGGTTATGTTCTGCCATTTTCCAGATTTCTAATGCTTGAACCGTGCCCTCCGGACTTCATTTTCAAACATGATCAACGCAGTGGTTCGTCCAAAGCAATATTTATTTAAAATCCAATGCATTTCGGGCACATCATTGCCCTTCGTCAGGGAACACTATAACAATAATAGCAAAAAGTAAACATCGTGTATTCTCTTGCATCAATTCAATGTTAGTCTAAACGATTGAATGTTTATACATCATGATCATTGTGCAAATTTTCTTATGCAGTCTGTCGCCTTAACCCTAGCAAACTCTATCTTTTTAAACAGTGCCTATCTAACCACATTTTCTCACTCGTAATCAGCGCTATTATGCATAGAGATTGTTGGCTCTTATTCCCCTTCCCGTTTGCATATCGTTTTCTGTTCACCCTTTCCTGTCAGAAGCTACGTTTTCTACCCCCTTGATTTACAACATGATTATCTCAAATTCACTTTCAGTGCGTTTTTGATGTTAAATAAAGTATTCCTGTTTTCATTCGCAAGTCTGCAGACCCATTGGTCTTTTTCTATCTCCCTGCTACATTTTGAATCCTTCCACGTACCTGCAATGAACGCTAGAACCCATCCTGTCTTGCTACAAAATTCGACCATATTCATAGTCATTTTACTGTGATTTAACCTCTGAACAGCCTTACTATTAAGATAATATTGTAAAGCCCTTATTCCGTCCTGATGGTTTATGCTAGTGTATAACGCAGTTACAGCAAGGGTTATCAACAGGAAGTCATCTTGCTACCCAAAATCCTTAATTTTTGCCAAAAAGTCCCCTGTGTCTCTGATGTAGGACGGGAGTTGTTGAAGGTGATCTTGCAGAAAGTAGTCTACATATTGGGATGATTTCCGTGCTGGTAATATAGGTCGTCCTTATGGCTTTAATGGATTTTTATAGATCTTGGGAATAAAATAAATAATGGGAACTGTTGGGTTGTCGTTCCTCAGAAATAGGTTCTCCTGCACTGTTATTAATTCAGTACTTTTCCATGCCAATAATTTGCAGTAATATTCATTATAAATGCATGACTTTTTCAGTAACAATTTCTGTCAGACAGTTGTCCCATGGGTTCCTCCACATAGTCCTCCTTGCCCCAGATTACCAGGTACCTCCCTTGTCTGAATTTCGTATAATGATTTGGGAGTTGTTGCGTAACTTGTTCATAAGTTGATGCTATTGATATTGTTGTTGACCCTTGACCCTGCTTTCAGGGTAGGCCGCTCCCCTGTTTTCAGGCTAGGCCGCTCCCCACAGCACCACCTGTGTGTTCGTGTCCCAGCCAGCTGCTGCTGTAAGTACGCTGCTGCTGTTGCCCTCATTATTGTGCCTCCTGTACTTCAATATATTTTATCTGCTTCTGTATTGCTTTTTTCCTCTGTTATCTGCTGCCCTTAATTCTTATTTTTTCTCACTGTTCACTGTTTACTTCTGTTACTGTTGCCCCATTGTGCTTGTTTTTTTCCATCCGTTTACTCGCCGCTGCCTCCCCTGTGGCCCGCCCCCCTGTGTGCCATTCTCCGCCCTGCTCCCACCTCCCGTCAGCTCCTCTCTCCCACCTCCCCTCATATGGCGGCTGCTGCACAGTGAGGAGAGTGACCCTTGACCCTGTTTTCAGGGTAGGCCACTCCCCACGCCGCACAGCACCATCTGTGTGTTTGTGTCCCAGCCCGGTGCTGCTGTAAGTTCGCCACTGCTGTTGCCCTCACTATTGTGCCTTTCTTTACTTCACTGGATTTTATCTGCTTCTGTATTGATTTTTTCCTCTGTTATCTGCTGCCCTTAATTCTTCTTTTTTTACTCTCTGTTTACTGTTTACTTCTGTTACTGTTGCCCCGTTGTGCTTGTTTTATTCATGCTGTTTACATGTTGCTGCCTCCCCTGTGGCCCGCTCCCATGTGTGCCCATTCACCGCCCGCTTCCGCCTCCGAGCTGCTCCGCTCTCCCACCTCCCCTCATATGACGGCCGCTGCCAGGACCGCGCCCAGCGCCAGAACCCCTGGCCCCCTCGATCTCCACAATGCCCATCTCTGCTACGATGCCAGCACTCTCCACGCACTCAACACTGAAGGATCACACACCTGCTTCCAGGCCAACCCGAAGCGCACACAAGGACCCTTCTCCGGCCTAAACTGCAGCTTTACCACCATCCAATCTACCAATCCATCCACCATGAAAGAACTCAACCACCTGAGCTGCATTGTTCTTAGCACCCGCTCCGCATGCAAACACACCTCTGGGACCTACTGGACTCCACCTGGCCAGACGTTGCCTTCCTTACGGAGACCTGGATGAACCCCTGCTCTGCACCCAACATCACCATAGCCATCCCTGATGGCTACAAGATCACCCACCAGGACCGCACCAACAGAACTGGAGGAAGAATCGCCATTGTCCAAAGGAACACTCTCAGAGTCTTGACCAGCACTGACGAAACCCTCAGCACCACCAAACACCTACATTTCCAGATCCACACTGATTCCAACACCAGCCTCAGAGGAACCCTCATCTACAGAC
Organism: Lissotriton vulgaris; assembly: GCF_964263255.1. Lineage (NCBI taxonomy): Eukaryota > Metazoa > Chordata > Amphibia > Caudata > Salamandridae > Lissotriton > Lissotriton vulgaris. The sequence goes on from NC_141696.1 coordinate 314,870,269, forward strand.
CCCCCCGAAACCCGGCCACAGTTCACCGACTCCATCGCCGACTTCATCAGTACTCATGCCCTCGCCTCCACAGACTACATCCTCCCCAGGGAACTGAACTTCCACCTCAAGAACAACAACAACACCAACTCCACCACTTTGATTGACAACCTCGCCAAACTCTGACTCAGACAGCTCGTCACAACACCTACCCACTCTGGCGGCCACACGCTCGACCCCATCTTCTCCGCTAACACAGAACTCCATTGGACCGACCATTGTTGTATCCACTTCACCTTCCGGAAACCCACCACACACCACCGCACTCAACAGATCCCTTGCCACTGCTGGAGCAAAGTCACCGAAGACCAGCTAACCACCACCACCACCCTCGCCCGGAGCCCACCCGCCGATCCAGACACCACCGCCCGCAACCTCATACAGTGGATCGATGACTCTCAAACAGACACTGCAGCAAGAAAGCCAGCTGGTTCACGGAGGACCTACAAGCCTCCAAGCAAACTTGCTAAGTCTAGAAAAGAGATGGCACCGGGGACAGACACCAGACAGTTACGCAGACCACAAGACCACCACCCGTAGACACCATCACCTCATCCGATCCGACAAAAGGGCCTCCTTCAAAGACCTCCTAGACAATAACGCACAGAACAGCAAAGAGCTCTTCAACATCGTGAAGGAACTCTCCAACCCCAGCTCCAACACGAATGACATCCCACCCTCGCAAGACCTGTGCGACCCCCTGCCAGCTTCTTCCATCGCAAGATTGCAGACATCCACGACAGCTTCAACATCACAACCGCCCCAACAGCCACTGAGATCTCCGCCCCTATGGCCTCCATCCTTACCAACCACTTGGTCTCCTGGACCAACACAAATGACGATGACACCATCAAAATCATGAACACCATCCACTCCGGCTCTCCATCACACCCCTGCCCACATCACATCTTCAACAAAGCCAGCACCACCATCGCACCCCACCTCCGGAAAGCCATCAACATATCCTTCAAGACAGGGACCTTCCCGGAAAGCTGGAAGCACGCTGAGATCAACACCTTACTCAAAAAACCCAAAGCTGACCCTAAGGACCTCAAGAACTTCTGACCCATATCCCTGCTCCTGTTCCCAGCGAAGGTCATCGAGAAGACTGTCAACAGACAACTGACCCACTACCTCTAGGGGAACAGTATCCTGGACCCGTCCCAGTCTGGGTACCGCAGCAACCACAGCACCGAAAATTCCCTCATCGCCGCCACTGATGACATCAGGGCCCTGCTGAACACCTGTGAAACAAAGGCCCTCATCCTCCTGGACCTGTCGGCGGATTTTGACACTGTCTGCCACTGCACCCTATGCACACACCTCCACAACGCCAGAATCCATGACAATGCTCTGGACTGGATCACCTCCTTCCTCTCCGGTAGAACCCAGATCATCCGCCTGCACCCCTTCTGCTCCGAAGCCATCTGTGGCGTACCCCAGGGCTCATCCCTCACCCCAACACTGTTCAACTTCTACAGGGCACTGCTCACCCAAGTCACCTGACTACACAACCTCAACATCATCTCTGCCGACAACACCCAGCTAATCCTTGCCCTCACCAGGGATCCCCTCTCCTGCCAAAACCACCTCTACGAAGGAATGAAAGCCGTCGCCGAGTGGATGAAGAACAGTTGTCTAAAACTGATCTTGGACAAGACAGAAGTCCTCATCCTCTGCTCCACCCCCTCGGCCAGGGACGACTACTGATGGCCGACCGCACTGTGAGCAGCCCCGACACCCACTGACCACGCAAGTAACCTGGGGTTCATCCTAATCTCCACCCTCTCGATGACAAAGCAGGTGAACACCATCTCGTCCTCCTGCTTCAACACCCTCCGCATGCTCCGCAAGATCTACCAGTGGATCCCCACTGAAACAAGAAGATCGGTCACCCAGGGCTGGTCAGCAGCAGGTTGGACTACGGAAACGCCCTCTACGCAGGCGCCCCAGCCAAACTCCTGAAAAGACTACAACGCAGTCATACGCCTCTGCACGCCTGATCCTCGACATCCCTTCGCGCAGCCACATCAAACCCTACCTGAGAGACTTGCACTGGCTTCCCGTCAACAAGAGGATCACCTTCAAGCTCCTCACCCACGCACACAAGGCACTCCACAACACCGAACCAGCATACCTCAACAAACGACTCACCTTCTACATCCCCCAGCGGACAGCTTCACTCTGCCACCCTCACCCTCGCCACCAACCCCCGCATCCGAAGAGCTACAGCCAGCAGCAGATCATTCTCCCACCTCGCTGCCAAGACCTGGAACACTCTACCCACCCTCCTACGGCAGACTCAGAACCTGCTAACCTTCAGAAGACTACTCAAGACCTGGCTATTTGAGCAGTAGCAGCACCACCCCAGCGCCTTGAGACCCTCACGGGTGAGTAGCGAGCTTTACAAATGTCTTGATTGATTGATTGATTGTCTGTTGTGATTCAGTTGCTTGATTCCAGCAACTACTTGTTTGTGAAATATATCTATTGCATCCCTTGGTGTTATTGGATTGAACATGAATTTGGCCCTGAAGGGTGTATTAGTCTTCCCCAGTTATGTTTGTGGTTGCTGTAGCATCAAGATTGTCTTGGTTGGAGCTGCGGGACTTGGATAATGCATTTTCTTCAGCCAGTTCCTCAAGATCCCTCAATATTGGTAGGTCGGAGATAGTTACATTTAGAAGGGGCGATTGTGATGGTTCACTGCGCTGTGTACTATCCAGTGTGTTATTACAAAGTAGATGACATTTCTTCAATTTTAATTTATGCACACTTTTAAATATATCCGTTCTAGTTGTGGCATAGTTGAAAGTGCTTTCTGGACAGTACAACTAACCTAAGGACAATAGTTGTTCTTTCACTTTGTTTAAATCTATGTTTGCCAAGTTTATGATGGTACAAATATTGGTTGAATTTTCTGATATTCCCATTTCCACCTGCGCACTAGTTTTTTGGGATTGGATTTATTTTCGTTGTGCTTTTCTCCTCTCCCGGCACCTGCTGGATCTACTTTTGCTGCTCACTTTTCCTGAGTTCTTGGACGCAGCATCTTATGCCCTAGCATGGGTGACTAGGGATGTGCCCTCATGCCCTAGATGATGAAATTTTTCGCCAGACCAACAACAACAACAGAAGAAGTTTAAATTGTTGCCCATTTAAGGACACAAGTCATCGAATAATGTTGGTTTAGTATACTGAAATCAAATATTCACTGCCTGGGTCATCTGGTGGGTGTATTTTGTACCAATCACTATTGGTATGCAGTATCAGTTTTGCCAGGTATACCTACATATTAGTGCAGTGATAAGGTCACTCCCTCTAGCGGAAGAACCTTGTGACAAGCCCTTATGGCTGACAAACATAATGGTTCTGACCAAGTACGGACACATAAGTCAAATTACAATATTATTGTGTTTTCTTGTGATGTACGTCAATAAATGTATATATAACAGAATAATACATTGTATGTAAATTCATTTGTCTTTATCACTATATATATATATATATGGCACGAACTCCGTTATGCCCCGAAAACAGCTCCAGAACACCAATGAAACCGGACCCAAATGGAAAGTTTGCAAAATACATTTATTTCATCCTTCGTGCAGAAAAACACGCCGCCATGACGCGTTTCGGGACCTCAGCCCCTTGATCACATGACATGGTCCGGCATTTCACCATTAAATTTAAAGTGCAAGTGGGTCATCAGCTGACCCCTCAGCCTGTGGACATAAAAAACAGACTTCAGCCTGGTCCAGGAATGAATACATAACATATCTAATGTAAGTTTCCAATTGATTAAACATGGTCCATGTAAATTTAAAATACAACATGTACAAGTAAGAGATAAACATTTCAAGGAAATAATTACTCCTTTCCACCAACGTAAACTCTCTGTCCTCCTATCCCTCTCATGTTAGTTCCCATTGATTGAATTGATTAGGGTGTACAATCAATTAAAAGAATAAAATGAGTACGTATATTTCATGTTAAAATCATGATTTAAAAATATACAATTCATAAATTCTGTGCAAATTCGCTCTATTATGTGCAAATTACGCCAATGGAAACAAAACATCATTGTCCTTCAGAGGAACTCATGTTAAGGACCACTTTTCAAAATTAAGCCCAAGTGGGCATATCAACTCCTGGAACCACTGCGTCCACACTGCTGTACATTGGTAGAAAGCTAATGCACTTTAAACAGCTTTAACTAAATCATTGTTTAAATAAACAAAAACCTTTCCCTAGTGGTTAAAATAACACTATACCCATCACCATCAAATTGTGTTAAAAAGGCCATCTTGATGTTCGACTTAGTTTCATTAATTAACAATCCACTTAAGCTCCCCTACAGTACTAAATTTTTTGCTGCTTGAAAACCCCCCCCTGATATTATTTGTATCCTCAATACAAACTTGAGTGTAGGTCTTCAGTTTGATTCAGACCATTGGGGGTTTTAGAATAGAGCTCTAAGATGTACTGAGTCTCCAATATTCGCAGCCGGGCCTCTCTGTCACCCCCTCTCCGAAGGGGCGGGACCATATCTATAGCATAGTACTGTAGACACCCTACATCACTCCCATGGCATGACTTCACGTGTCTAGCAACAGGGTAAGTCTCATCCCTGTTACTTATTGCCCTTAGATGCTGTAGAATGCGCTTGTGAACCTGCAACTTCGTGCTGCCCACGTATCGCAGGAAACAAGCGCATTCCAACACGTACACTACAAAGTCGGATTTGCAGGTGATTTTCTTTTTGATTGCTATCACCTCGCTACTAAAAGGTGTGGTATAGGAAGTACGACTCCTCCCTATCCTACATGCCTTACAGACAGCACATTTAATGAAGCCCTTACTCTTTCCAAGCCAGTTATCATCAGCCACTTCAGGACTACTGCTCACCAACATATCGCTCATGGATCTGGCCCGACTGTATGTTATAGCTGGTCTATCAGCTAGGGTCCCCCCAATAACCGGATCTCCCTTGATGATCTGCCAGTTCTTGCGAATTATGTTGTGTATTTGTTTGTGCTGTCTGCTATAATCTGTTATCAATCTAGGTTGACCAGACTCCTTATCATCTCGTGCCTGTGTTGGTACAACACCCATAGTCAAATCATGCCCAGAGGTTTTGTTGGTGCGCCTCATGGCACCCTCCACCATTTCTCTAGAATACCCTCTCTCAATGAATCTTTCCCTGCTTGCATTTTGGGCTCTAGCACAATTTGCACCTGTACTACAGATCCTCCTGATCCTTAGCATTTCCCCGTAGGGAATGCTCCGAATCAGGTGGGCTGGGTGGTGGCTAGTGGTGTGCAACACTGTATTGCCTGCTGTCTCCTTACGGTGCAGGTCCGTTACCATTCTTCCGTTAGCACTGCTAACCTCCACATCCAAAAAGGTAACTTTTGAGCTACTGATCTGACCAGTGAATCTCAAGTTCAAGTCGTTTGTGTTAATATCCGAAAGGAACCTAGATGCCTCCTCCTCTGACCCCCTCCAAATAATGAAGAGGTCATCAATGAACCTGTACCAGGCTATGATGTTACTAGCCATGGTACTTTCATAGGTTCCCCCAAGGACCTGCTCCTCCCAAAGCCCCACGTGCAAGCACGCGTAGCTTGGGGAGAAGCAGGCCCCCATCGCAACTCCCCTCAGTTGTTGAAATACCTGCTTTTGAAACAGGAAGAAGTTGCTTTTGAGGCAGATCTCTGTCATCTCACTGATCATGTTGTTGTGTTGTAGCATGCAGGCAGGCCTGCGCTGCAAAAAGTGTTTTACCGCCCTCAAGCCATCATCATGATTTATACTGGTGTACAAAGAAGTTACATCAAGCGTTAACAATAAGTAATCTTCCTGCCACACAATTGATCTAATCTTATCCAGAAAATCACCAGTATCTTTGATGTACGAGGGAAGAGCTCTCACATGTTCCTGCAGGAAATTATCAAATGTACCGTGCCTGGCTGAAATTATAGGCCTACCAGGTGGTTTGGATAAATTCTTGTGAACTTTTGGAATCATATAGAAAACAGGGATTACTGGATAATTTGATTTGAGGAACTTCTGCTCATCCCCACTCAGTAATCCCATACCCTTCCAAGTATACAATTTGGTATGGAAAGCATCCCAGGCTTGTCTAGCTGTTTTCCAATCGCTCCTACAATAACAGTTTCTGTCATTAAGTTGTTGTAGAGCCTCCTCCATATACATTTCTTTTGGCCAAAGGACAATATTGCCCCCCTTATCTGACTGCTTGACAATCACTTTGTTGTCCCCCTGCAATTTTTTCATAAGGCTACCATAAGCATTGTTGCATTTTTTGTTCTTTGCATCTTTTGCCATGGACACCTGATGCAGTTTTTTCAAGTCAGATGTTACCAGATTATTGAATACCTCTATATTGTCAAAAGTTAACACCGGGTTGAAAGTTGATTTTGCTTTAAAACCTGTTGCCGCTGGAGCATTGGTTATCAACTGTCGTTCTACACCGATGGCATCCAAAGTTCCCCCTTCTCTGTTCAGTTCTACCAAATCCACATACAGGTCAACCTCTCCTGCCAAGCAAGGGGCAGGGTCCAGATCAGTTCTGATACCATCCCGAGGTGTCGTGCGCGCTTTAGATTTGTTCAAAAAGAACAGCTTCTTAAGTTTCAGTTTCCTGATATATTTAAAAAAGTCCATTCTGGTACGCGCATAATCAAATGTGCATGGTGGGCAATATGTCAAACCCAGCGATAAAGTTTTAGTTTCACTGGTAGTTAAGTGGATATTTGAGAGATTGATAATGGAAAGTTGGTTGCTTACTTGTACATTCACTGGCGATTCCATCGTTTGCGTCCCCGGCCCCTCGTCGGTGGCTTCCCTGTGCCGGTTTGCTGCCCGACTTCTCCTCCACCACTTGCGCTTGAGGTTGTGCTTTTGTTTATTTTTGCACCTGCGGAATGTGATCTTAGGGTCTGTCTGCGGTCGTGTCTCAGGCATTCCACTTCCTGACCTAACAACCGCTTGGTAAACCCCACCGCATTGCCACTGTTACGCTGTTCACTCTCGGACTCACTGCCCGGTACCGAGCTTAGGTTGGAATCCGACGTTGAAAGACTGTTTCCCATACGTCCACTCTGTCCAGTACCTGTTGTGGGAGGTACGGCCGTTTCCTTAGGCTGATCATACTTCCTTGAGAAAGAGATATACGGCCATTCTGGTGATCCAGTTTATCTCTCTGGAATTTAAAAGTTTTTCTCTTCTTGATTACCTCCTCCTCTTTAGCGAGCCTTTGTAGCATTGCGTCGCGAAGTCGCTTTTCTTGCTCCGCGTCATCCAACTTCTTGATCTGTTCATTTAGATCCATTATAACCACCTCCAGTTTCTCACCATCACTCTCTGCATACTTGATCAAAATTCGTAACAGTCTGCTGGAGGAATCCAAATTACATCTTGCCCACTCATGCAACATCTCAGGATCTGGGTTTTCAAAACTCGGGGCAAGCATAATTCTCAAGCCACCGGGAACGCGTTCTACCTCCAAATAGCGGGATAATGATTTTTCTCCCACCATTTCGCCTGTTCAGTGGGCATGGCTTTCTCAAGTTTTTTGAATAGATCTTTCATCGTATTGCTCCCGGTGCCCGCTTGTGTTACCTGTCTCATAGGGTTGCTGTCCGTAATTGGGGCGTCGTCGAACAATCCAATGGCCGCTTCTTAACGGCTTCTGACCACATCAGCGGCGGCCATGATTCCCGCACAAATTTTACTTATAACGAATGATTCCTTGCACCCAGCTGTGCGTATCGATGATTGTTAATAACCCCTTATGCCGTGCTGGTTCCTCCTCCAGTCCCAAAAATTATCTCTCGCGGTTCCACACAAAGCCGCAAGCTGCTGCTTGGCGTACGTTCTACCACAGCCGTGGGAACTGCCTCGCAGTTCCCACGGCAGTATATATCAATCCAATGGTAGCTTCTACGATGTATCCTTCGTCTTCAGGGGGTGGCACACCACCGGTGAAGCAGCCGGCGTCAATATTACAGTTCAAACGGAGTTCCAAGCGTGCTCTCAGGTGCAATAATCCACACCACACAATCCGGTTGCCAACAAAAGGTAGGGTTTATTCACGTCATAAACCCTACGTGACGCGTTTCGCACTCCATGAGTGCTTGATCAAGCACTCATGGAGTGCGAAACGCGTCACGTGGGGCTTATGACGTGAATAAACCCTACCTTTTGTTGGCAACCGGATTGTGTGGTGTGGATTATTGTGCCTGAGAGCACGCTTGGAACTCCGTTTGAACTGTTATATATATAGAAATTTATATAGATATTTAGACAGTGAGCAAGGGCGTTCACGCCCGAAACGCGTCTGTTCGGCGTTTTGTTGCACCTCTGCACTTTATGATGGAATAAAAGAAAAATATCCATACAAGACTGGATGTGGATTCATTCATCTGTGTCTGCGTACTGGACTTTGTGCAAAGGCGTTGCACAAGTAACTGGTTGGAGTGTATATATATATAGGCCAATGACCTAAAAAGAATGCTCAAAAAGAACTGGCATATCCTACAAACAGACACTGTACTGAAGGACGATCTTCCCCCCAATCCGCTGGTCACATTCAGCAAAGCGAGGTCTGTAGGTAACATGCTCGTTACAAGCCATCTGGAGAAACCCCTTCCAAGGGCTAATACCCTGAAGGACCAGAAAGGGTTCTTCCCCTGTGGGAGATGTAAAGCCTGTGCTAACAGCAAAAGGGTTCTCTCATATATCATACCAGACACAGGAAAGAGCATGCCCATAAGAAAATTTATCACCTGCAGTACACAATATGCAGTTTATTGCCTACACTGCCCGTGTGGCTTACGCTACATAGGCAGCACGATCAAAGAACTGAAACTGAGGGTCATGGAGCACCTGAGAGCCATCGACAAAGCCGACCCCAGTTATCCAGTGGCCCGCCACTTCGCGGAGGTACATGGACGTGACCGCAAATTACTACAGTACTACGGTCTGGATGCCATACCCCCTAATGCGAGGGGCGGAGATCGTCTGAGACGACTCCGCAGACTGGAATCTAGATTCATTATAGACCTCTCCACGAAGCATCCCAGGGGTTTGAATGCGGGGGAAGAGATGGCGTTCCATCTGGGAAAATAGAACCGTACACAGTGGGTGGAGGTTATGCACAGTATAGAACATCTCCCTGACAGAATAGAACGTCTTAGGAAGATTGGAGTAGACATTCTAGGTGATCATAGAACATATACAGGGCCTCCACTGTGGCTGGAATAAGTTGTTGAACATGAGGCATGCCGACGCGCTTATCTGTTTGTTTGTTTGTTTCACACTGTAAGATTTATTACCCTGTGAAGATGTAGGATTTATTACATCATTTTTGCACTGTCTGTACGCTCAGGTATTTCCTGTGTCCAGATTTCATCTAATGCATAGGTTTGAACACTGTTGTGTCCCATGGCTTGCATGAATGCATTTACACAACATTGTGTACGAATACGACCTGAGACATGTAATTGTACAGCATAGTGATTTTGGGATTTTCTTTCGGTAACCTAAGTTGTCTTTCTCCTGCAGTAAATTGGTGGACTGTTATTTGATTTATTAGATAGAGGACCCTAGCCGATCCACGGCTTTATTCTTATTCTGTTTATGTCTTAAACGGTGTAATTTTGTGTGTACCCACGTCCTGTTTGGATCTGCCCATCTGTGGGCTATATTGCATAACCTGTATAACATCTTTAGGTTGCGCACACTGACACTCTAAGATGGTGCCTACAGTTACCACAGTGGGGTTGTCCTCTGTCAATTTCCATTCTCACAATCAGAGAGTGAAAATGTCTTATTTAATCCACCAAGTAATTTACAACGTTGTTACCACACTGACGAAGGCAGCACGCCGAAACGCGTTTGTGGAGGGTGCCTGCAAGAAATAAATAAACCTGCACTGTTTCGAGAAGTAACCCCCGAGTGCTGTCATCTTTCTCGTATGTGAGGAGGTGTTGGAGCGTGATGATATATATATATATATATATATATATATATTACCTACTGGCGGTCGCCAGTAGGTAGTTATAGTTAGGATTGTTTTCAATGTTAAATCTCAAAATTCTATTTGAAATAACTTTGGCGCCGGTTGACGAATCTGACTGAAAATTTCCTCAAAATGGCCTCGCGGCGCTCCGGTCCTTCCCTGAAAGTTTGGGGGGGGATTCGTCAAGCGGGGGCAGAGATAAAAGGGGGGTCCCAAAACGCATTTTCCCCATGTTAATTTCCATAGGGCAGTCGATTTCACTTTTAGCCCGAACGGCTGAATGGATTTCCACCAAATTTGGCAAAATTGTAGGGACTGGTAGCCCGATGTGCCTTTGCTATGTCTCAAGATATGTGCTCCAGTGGATTTTGAGAAATTTAGGTTCAAAAAAATATATATATCTATAGCAGCGCCGCGGTACGCGCCCCGGGGAGCGCTCCGGGCGCGCCACGCGAGGTGCGCACGGAAAGCTGATTGGCTCTCGGGTGTCTGTAAACATTCGAAACAGTCCGGAGCGGCCGCCATCTTGTGTCTCACTCAAATCGAGACACAAGAGGTGGCTAAAACAAAGGGGGAAATGACCATAAGGCGTCAGGGATAGACCCCCTTTGACCCCCTAGGTTTGATGTGGGGGCTATAAAAAGGCCCCGCGGGGCATTTAAAATATTTTTTTTTCGTTTTGCGCGGGGGGAGCGCCCGGTACGCGCACCGGGGAGCGGCCCGGGGAGCGTACTATGAGGAAAAAAGATGACAGAGTTTTTTAAAAATGAAGCCTTTTTTTAGAAATTGGAGGTAGTTCTAAAAAGAACTTTTTTTTCCTTCTTTTCGTTGTTTTATATATTTTTTGTGTTTTTTGATCATTTTGTACTTTTTTTGGCTTTTCAAAACAGTTTTATATTTTTTTTGTATTTTTTTAGGGGGAGAAACAAAAAAAGGGAATTGAAACTGGCTCAACTGGAGCAAAAAAACAAAAAAACACAAAGAATTAGTTCTTTTTGGGGCACTTGTGATTATCACCTGCAAGGACGATGAGCTTTACGCTTTTTTCACCATAGGCGATAAGCTTGCCACATGCAGAACAAGTGATTTTAAAATCAGCAAATCTTATCTGAATACAAGGCATCATCTCTGATGTTTCTGGTCCCGATGAAGTGGGTTCGTTTCTTTGGGAGGTGGTCCTTGAAGACTGTTGGAGGTTACTGGCCAGTTCCCTGAGCTCTGCACGAGAATAGTTGTTTGGGTGCTTTCGGGTCATATGACGAATCATGGTATAGTTACCAAATGAATATTTTTTGTTTGGGTTGCCCCTTGAGAGTTCTTCATTGCAGATTAGGCAAGTTACCTTGGCCGCATTCACTTTTTTCTTGCCCTCTGGGATTGAAAAAAACTCCCATACAATGTGTGGCTTGGGTTTGTATGGGGTATTTTCTTCAGGCAGCCATCTTCTCCTCCCCTCCTCCTCTTCCTCTTCCTCCTCCTCCTCTTCTTGGCCACCAATATAATCTTGAGCTGGTCCTGTTGGTGGTGGTGGTGGTGGTGGTGGGGCAGATGCACCAGCTGCTGCTGATGCCATTATAAAGATCAAAAAGGTACAGAGATGTACAAACAGGTCTTCCTCAGTCAAAGGACAAAGTCAGAATAAGGAAAAAAGGTGGGGTCTTTCATCATTTGGAAAAAAAACTGTCCTGAACCAATGAGAAGTGTTATTTTCAGGTCACAAGACCAGGGGCTTCATCATTATGAAACCAAAACTATTATGAACCAATGAAAAGTGTTATTTTCAGGTCACATGACCCGACGCGCTTACGCTACGCGCCCCGCGCGCTCCGGGTCGCGTAGCGTAAGCGCGTCGGATGTTTACGTTGCGCGATCGTATTCGCTCGAGTACTTCCGGGTGCGCTTACGCCGTGCGTATCACGCGGACGCGGCTACGCGATACGTCACGATCATGTTTTCGTTCGCGATATTGGCGCTCACGGGACGCTCCCCGGAGCGCGCCCCAGGGCGCTTTATAGAAGTACGCTTTCCCGGGCACTTCCCGGGGCACGCACCGGGAGCGCTCCAAAAACAAAACAAAAAAACAAAAAAAAAAGGGATAATTGTAGGTACAGGTAGCCCTATTCTGAAGTGGTTTTTACAAAAATTAACTTTTGAAAAATATGTATTGTGCTACATTGGGCTTTATATATGTTAGAGCCAAAATGTAGCCCAAATGTAGCCCAATGTAGCCCAATGTAGCCCAAAGATGGCCACCAGAGACCAAAAAATACAAATGTAGCCCAAATATCAGCTAGATGTAGCCCAACTGTAGCCCAATGACAGAATGTACCAGAGTGTTCTAAAGAACAACTAGAGTGCTAACAGTCTTATTTATAAAGTGAGACTTATAGTTAGGAATTAGCATTTAAAAAACGTTTGAAATTCACTGAAAAAACCATAGGTTTCACACCAGTTATAGTTAGGAATTAGCATTTAAAAAACCAATGAAATTCACTGAAAAAACCATAGGTTTCACACCAGTTATAGTTAGGAATTAGCATTTAAAAAACCTATTAATTTCACAAAAAAAACCATAGGTTTCACATCAGTTATAGTTAGCTGGAAATTTTACTGACATAAAACCAATGAAATTCCACGTTATAGTTAGTTGGACTCACTATAACTTGCGCGCCTGCAATGCACTGCTGATGGCGTCACATATTACATCACTCATGACATGGTCAGTGACATCACTCATGACATCACTGATGACCCCATCCTTGTGACAGACTGATAGACCTCCTTTCAGTGTAATGTAAACCTTAAAACACATATTCAAACAATAGAAACTAACATTTTCAAAAAAATGGAGATACCCATACCAGTTACAATAACCAATTCAGTAATTCCACCATCTATATACGCATCCACTCATACACCAACAGTTCTATATAGTCACTCATACATATTCTCACTCATCATGTATAGTGATACACATATACATCCTGTTACACACCGACAGTCTTACAAAATCTACTCACACACATACTCACACATGCAAATAAACTATTGAACATCAATTTATTTGCATATACAGCGATACATACATTAGCACATTACTTCTAAGGAAACTTACACATACTTACTCTCTTAAACAATCACTTATAGAAACACATACTTATTTAAACAGGAACTCTTTCAATCTCTCACTCTAACATATACTTACTTATATACATCAATGCTCATATATACAAGATTAAAACATATGTAGTTACTCATAAAGACACTAGTGAGACAGGCATTCACTCACTAACACACACATATACACACTCATCCACCCATACAGTCCTGCACATATGCTGTCTTCAAAACACATACAAACAGTGAGTCAGTCACCAACCCATGCAGCCACTTATACACAAAGTGAAACACTGATACATATATTTAAATATTTAAAAATTACTCGTTAATATATGTATTCATTAAGATACACTTAATAAGACAGTTAACCAATCAATTCTTTTAAAAAAAAACATCCATTTACACACTTATTTAACCATTTATTCTTCCATCGTCCTTTACAAATACATATATAAAACATATTTATTTTTCATAAAGACACACATTCACTGGATGATGTCATCAGTGATGTCATGAGTGATGTCACTGACCATGTCATGTGTGATGTAATATGTGACGTCATCAGCAGTGCATTGCAAGCGCGCAAGTTATAGTGAGTCCAACTAACTATAACGTGGAATTTCATTGGTTTTATGTCAGTAAAATTTCCAGCTAACTATAACTGATGTGAAACCTATGTTTTTTTTGTGAATTTAATAGGTTTTTTAAATGCTAATTCCTAACTATAACTGGTGTGAAACCTATGGTTTTTTCAGTGAATTTCATTGGTTTTTTAAATGCTAATTCCTAACTATAACTGGTGTCAAACCTATGGTTTTTTCAGTGAATATATATATATATATATATATATATATATGTATATATATCAGGGATGCTGCAACACACCACCTTTTTTCTCCTCGATAAGCAGACATGGACCCAGTATCAGTGCCAAAACTTTAGTTTATTTCTCGTCCGCCATTACGCGTTTCACCACCTCAGTGGCTTGATCACATGACAACGCTAGTTTGATTCTGGACCAATCATAAAGCTGCACCGTTTTACACGTGATTAAGGTGAGTAATAGACATGAACAAAACATTTCGGTATCAGTATATCGTTCTATGCTGTAAAACATATGAAAGAGCAATATAGAGCGTTTAGAAATAGTCAAATAATTAAGATAAACTCACTTTCATGGTATTTACATGATGCCAACAAATCTCAAAATTAAACTCAATATCTATTTACAAATACAAAAAATAGATTTCAATCTTAATAAGTATATAAAATCTCCATTGGTAGAGGGAGCTTTAAATATATTGGATCGAATTTGACTGATATAAAAAATTTCATGTTTTATATAATAACTGCATAAATGCATTATTTCAAATGCTAATTTCATTCTAGATGATGACCTTGATAACCACTTAAGTTTTAGTCATGTAATTAAACAACAACAACAAAAACATGACCCGTGATTTAAAGTGCATAAAGTGTGAGACTTTTAAAAATATTTAAAATATGAAAATGATAATCAATATAGAGAAAAAGCAGCTTCTGTAGATAATTTCATTTGATTATATACACTAGAATAATATGAAAAATTCAAATGTTAGTTAACAAAAAGCATGTCTAATTAATAGTCAGAAGGCAAAGCACAGAAAAGGCTTTGCAGTTTCGAATCTAAGCGGGGTATTAGAGACTTATAAACTAGTGTGCAGGTCCTCCGTATTGTTAAGGCCTCCAGGATTCTTACTGTTAAAATTAAGTATGTAGCGTGTCTCCAATTTCGTCATTGCCTGTTCTCTGTCGCCACCCTTTTTGGTTTTGGGTATGGTGTCATATATATAACCTGGTAGCGGTCGCCAGTAGGTAGTTATAGTTAGGACCTAATTTATAAAGGAAAAGTTTTTTTTTTATTTGCCTATATCTTTGACGCCGTTTGACAAATTCAATGCATCAGGAATGTGGAATTCCTATAGCCCAACGCCCAGGACATGTTGTTTGCGGTTAAGGGCAACAGGTTTTCATGTGTATTTTGTCCTTGGGACAAGTAGGCCCACCTCTGCAGCGCAAACCATTTAACTACCAGTTTGTAGTACCATATTATGGATCAGGGAAGGGCACAGTCTGCAGGTAAGGTAATCTTTTTGTTCATATGTTTATGCTGTTCAAACTTGTATTCATGGTTCATTAATTGAAAACCTTTATTATTAGGGTGAGCTTTCAAAGTAAATCTTGTAAGCACTAACTGCACTACTGACAGTGCTTCCAGTATAAAAACGTGCATACACGTTTTTAAGGTCTAGCAATATTAGGCTATGTATAGTCCTCCCAGGATGCTCTCTGATGTGATGCAATTATTTGAAGAAGCTTGAAAGCAAGATTGATGATACTTTGATTTCAAAATAAAATGTTCATTTAAAAGAATGAAAGCAGGAAAAAACATTTTGCTAAACTATTGTAAAATGCCTGGTACCATTTCTTTGCAGCATCATTTAGTAACATGTTATTGATGCATGCTAGTATTTCCCAAAAATATTTATAATGGAGAATCAGTGTAACCAGTTCCAATAAGATTATGGGAATCAAAAATAAACAAACATTGGCAAAGCCAGTAGGTCTGACATTGGTGGGCAGATTTTTAGTTTTGTCAATGTTTGACTTGTTTTGGCATGGTTTTTGTAAACCTTAATTGGTGTGGGAGCTGCCCGGCCTCACCATTATAACAAACATTGACAAAAGCAAAAATAGTTTTTGGTCTCAAAAAGCACACACTGCCACAGTAGTTACTCGCACTGAACAAAATTATTTTGTGTGCCGATATGCTCCATCTGAAAAAGCAGAATGCTGTCACTCACAGTGAAGCCAGCCAATACAGAGAGAGAGACAGACTTTTAATAATCGTAAAAGATCATGGTCAACACCAGACCAAATTAGGGGCCCAATTATTAAAGAAAGTCTCAAAAGGGCACCCATGGTATATGTCCTTGCATTAAGTGCAGCTATATGGCTTTCGTGAATTCCCAAAAATTTACAGAAGTAGATCAAGAAATAGTACTCCTGGAAAATATTTGTGAACTGCATTTTAGCAAGAGAAAATATGCATGTGTAGATTTGCTCATGTGAAAATCTAAGTGTTTGAAGTTCACTTTCCCTCCAACCACTTTTTCCCAACACTGGAAGAAGGTTTACATCTGTCATTGTCAGGAGTAAATTTCCAACATTTGTCAGTATGGGAAATGATTAGAGAGGAGTTGTTGAAAACCCTTAAAACATGCATGTTAGTAGGTTTGCACAGACTCAGAATGGCTTTCTAACCCTGGAACTATTTCTTACCAATACTTTCAGCCCCAGTATGTAGATCTGCGGAAACGTGGCAACATAAGGGGGACTGCAAGTATTCAAACGCTACTATGGTAGCAGCCCTGGCATAATCAAGAGAGGCTATATCAGAGCTCTTATATAATGCCATAATTTGTCGCTGCACTACATGGAACCAAAGGGACATGTGGATTTTGTTACAGGACAAGTAGATTTATGAAGCAACCTACCCCATGGACTAGTAGATATTTTATCAAATTCCACACCCCTGATGCATGTTAGCAGCTCCCTTTGTCCAAAAGCAATGACAGCTCCTGCAGGAGGCGGGGAGCTGACAGGGACCACGGGGGCATTGGGACTCCCCCATGGTCTGCCAACATGTGGCAATGCCCCGGGGGTGGGGTCCCCGGGGCCGATATCAGCTTGTGGATGGGGGTCGTGCAGCACCCTCCATTATTAAATAAAAATAATATAAAAAATGTCTAAGCTCCCAGGGATGGGGTCCTAGGGGCCTAAATGCCTGGGAAAGGGAGGCCAACTGGCCCCCCTCCTGTAAAACATAAAATGTTGTTAAAATTACCTGGACCTTGGGCGATGGGGTTCCCGGGGCCGAAATAGGCACAAAGGAACTGGGGAGCAATAGTTTTTTTCTTTTCTCTTGTGATGGGAGTTGCAACCCTATTGCGGATCTCAGCGCGGCACCCCAATGTAATGTTGCAGTGGATTCGTGGACCCTTCTTAAATAAATAATTAAATAGTATACAATTAATAAGGTAGTGCTGCAGTTGTGAAGTTTTTTGGTAAAGGTAGTTAAATTGAAGTTCATAATAACATTAAAATTGAGAGAGTTGGAAAAAATATTAAAACATTTAAACTATAAGTTAAAATTGTAAAGTGAAAATTGAAATGTGGTGTGGTACATTGAATTTGTGCATTTGTTTTGCAAACTTGAGATGGGTTGGTGAATCCGGGGAATATTTAGAAAGCATATACATGCCTAAAAATATATATCTTTCACTGTTGGGTTATAGGTTGGCTCTAAGTGTTCATTATGACTCTGTTCCATCTGCACGTAAGTCCGGATGCACAGCTTAAGATTGTTCAGAAATATAATGTTTCCTTCATCTGTGAAGTGAACTCCATCACTTCTGTAGATGTTATGCATGGGATAACGTAGGTTGTTATAAATAGAGCTCATGTCATGGTCTCTGAGGTAAGCAGACACAGCTTTATTGACATTCTTCCTAGCCTTCTGAGTATGTGGACAGAATTGAGTTGACCACTTCCATTTCTGTCTACAGTATATAATACAGTATACAAAGACAGTGTGAGGGAAAAGAGACTTTAGTTGTGAAAAGGTATCCTTCATTAGGCTTTCCAATCCTACCCAAGTCAATGTGCTGAGGTCATTGCCACCACAGAGCACAATCATGAGGTCTGGGGGTCGGAGATGTAAAAATGTTTTAGCCAAAGGCATCAATTGGTGCCACTTTAATCCTCTCTGTGTAAACTATTTGATATCTACATTTTGCAAACCTAGGTCTTTGTCAGTACGTCTGTGTTTAGCATGCCTTTTGCACCAGAAAATATAGCTGTGCCCTACAATCCATACTGTAAGCATTTTGAAGGGTTGTCTGGAAGGAATCGAAAAATGTCTGTAGCTGAAGTAGTCAGTTGGTCAAATGAGAGGTATTGAAATGGTAGAGAAGATTCTGTTTTTGAGAAAACCAATAACTGATTGGATGTACATCAATATTGTGCACTCAAAAATAGGAAGCATGTTACTATGCTTATCAAGTATGTTTCTCATTGGTTAAACAAAAAAGTTTGAAGGGTAAAGTAGAGTGGATAGGCTAATATTTTGGAAAAGTCAACCACACCTGCTGTTTGCATTTTTAAGCTAGTGTGCTGCATTTCAAAATATGCTGAACTTGTGACCTCCTGGTACAGTTGAATGTTGCAGAAATTTTTACTATTGAATCTAGTATTAACCAGAATGTGGGAGGGTTGAAACTTAACTGTGGTTTTAAAATATGAACTTCTAAGTTATATGTGAGTGATATGATACTTAAGTAAGATTTCCCAAATCAGTACTATGTTTAGAAGTGGTGTGTTCTGAAAAAATAAAAGTAGTATTATTGGAAATAGTTTTTTGAACTCCTGTAAGGGTTTGGGACTCCTTCGCGATGCTACACTGCGGCACCGCGATGGAGTCGTGACTCCCATAAATTACAGAAGCTTATTGGGTAGTTTTAGAAGAGTAATAAAGGGTTAATATGTTTAACGAATAGAAATGGATTTTAGAATTTGAAATACTGAAGAGAGCATTTTGATTTGTTACTTATATTCACTTGTGTGCAAAATGAGAGGGAAAGTTAGCAATTACCGGTTTTACCTTGTTGAGAGTGGTGCAGTGCATTTATTGTATTTGAAATAAAATCTTTTAGGAGTTTCTGACATTTTCATAATCTGTATTAGTATTTCAAAGGTGAGTAACATATGTGTAAGGTGTGTTATGAGTTGCGTAGGAGTGGTTCAGTGTTTGTAATGATATTTGTAACTTCATGATTATGTTTAAAGCTTGCAAAGCATTAGAGACATGTGTTGTTTGAAATATGTTACCAACTGTACAAATGTGTATTGTAGTTTGTTTTATTGTACTGAAATGAAGATTTAAATACATTGTTCATACTAATATGAGCTCTTCCTGAGTGTCTAATAAAGTGGTAGAGAAAACTAATGTTTAAAACATGTTCACAGATGTATTTAACTGTATCCCATGCACTCAGGCACTACCCATGCACTCATCCAAAGACTCAGCCACTACCCATGCACTCATCCATTCACTGAAGCACTGCCCATGCACTCATCCAAAGGTTAAAACTCTATCTTTTCACGCATTCATTCGCAGTTACTATGCATAGAAGTCCTTCTTCTAATCAGTGATACCTACACGGCAAACTCTACCAATGCAGGTCCATATTGAAGTCCTTTCTCTATTCATTAACACTTGCACGGGAATCCTACCTTGACTTCCCGTATCCCAATAGAAACCTACACATGTGCCAATAATTTAGCTAATTGCCAACAGTATTTAAACGAGTTGTCACAAACGTGCAGCCATTCATCATTTTTTCGCGCTCAGAATCGTCACTCTTGGTAACCCGCCGCCGGATACACAGAGCCCTGCCTATTATCTTCGGGTAAGACTAGAAAAGAAGCAATTCTTTCTCCTAGAACAGCTCGCAGTTAAATTTTAACCATAAGAAACCAGACATATATCCTTTTCATGTTTTATAGGCAGGGAGATCTTTTAACATAAAATCCTTCATGTCCAAAACCCAAGAATTCAGCGAAGCTGTCCACAATTTTTGAAACAGGGTTCCACAACTTTAGGTAAGACCATTGATAATCTTATTTTTGACCCTGCTCAGTAAATTCTATATAGAACAAAAAAAGAAAAGAAGGGTGGTGAGAAAAGAACATGCATATCTGACCCCCCATACCTTTTACCAACAGATAGGAAGTTATCCAAAGCTATTTACATCGATTAGAATATAACCTTGGTTCAACACATTGTGTATCAGACCCATACAACGAAGGAAATCGGTAAGGATAACATAAGCAGTTATCTCTTATGTATTTTAAAAAATGTATTAAATAGAGAAATCAAGAATATCAAATTCATAAGAAATACCAAGCCTACTTCTTAAGGCGACTAGGTAAGAACAACGTATAGACTAAAATAGAAAAATCAAAGTTATGATTGTGAAACTCTATGGGGAGTCCCTAACCAAAGGATTGCATTGATTTGGGGTGAAATAGTATGGGAAGTCCCTAATTAAAAATTCTTTTTGGTCAAATTGTTTGTAAGAAAAGACAAGTTCATACACCTTGGCGTATATATATATATATATGTTTTGAAAATAGATATCCTGACACGCAAGATCCTCCATTGGAAGACTTCACCAATTGAGCCTAGATAATCAACAACATCCCTTCCTAAAGGTTCCGGTTGGCGGGATTTAAACCAATTACTTTCACTTAACTAGGTAAAAAACTATAGAAACTTGCTTCATCCTTGAAAACTCTATAGAGAGAAGATAAATGAGAGCATTTGTAATATAGAGTGTATAATGCATATCATCTCTCCTCTTTAAGCTCCTGTAAGACTCTATCAGCAGAACAGGAAAGTAAGCAAGAAACAGATACTATGCCTTGATAATTTCACCCTCACTGCTGCTTGTAAGTATTGACTGCATACGAAGTAAAATAATGGAAGAAGTGCCGATTTAGAGGGCAATTATAAACTCAACAAATCTTGACTAAATGGCGGTAATATACTGGCCTAAGTATACAAAAGTCCTATTAAAAAGAGTCAAATTGACCAATGTAAATAATGGGCTTATATTTTGTAAGCCTCCTATTCTGTGCATCTTGGTTATCATACCCTCCCCTTCCCTCTCTTTAAATATCTCAATTTGCAAGCCCAGCTAAAACCTTGTGGGTTCGAATAGATTCATCGATCATTTGCCAGTCCTTCTATCCCTACAAATTTCTGGTTAACACAATAGTTAGATACTGCAAGGAAATGAAAATGGTAAATAAATGAGAATAATATAAACTTGAATTTAAAGTTTTTGTGATCATGTGTGATTCTAAAAGGTACTATGTGGCTACTGAAATTAAAACTTGTGGTGATATGATCTTAAACTGTATAAATATGCTGTATTTCCAATGTATAATCATGTTTGCATGCACTTTTACTTTGTAGAAATTACATGGCTGCTCCAGAAGAAGGTGCTGGTCGCCGAAACGTGCGTAGAGATTTATTGTGCCACCCATTCATTATTTTTTAACTTGTGTTTGTATAAATTCTTTAAAATGTATTTCTCATTGATAATGTGTTTTGTAGGATTTTAATTTTGTCATTTCGTCGCTATTTTTAATCATGCTATGTCATTGATTTTTTAACCACTTAATAAAAATCTGAGTTTTATAGTAATTTGTAGCCGACTGTCCTTTTCTATTTTTCACCTTTTTTAAATATCAGTTGCCTAGGTTGTTGTTTGTCAATTGCGTTGTTTTCCCTGACCTAGGAACTACAGTATCTATGTTTTCAGGGGGTCCTTGTTAAATATACGCCAACTATGCATACGCCCATCCATTCACTCAGATTCTACCCCCGCACTCATTTAATCATGTAGACAATACTCTTGCCCTGTTACAGTCAAACAGGTGATACCCATAGACTCACCAATTCACCCAGGCAGTATCCATGCACTGATTGAATTACCCAGGGACAACTCATGCAGTCATAGAACCTAACAGACGCTATGAATGCACTCATCCAATCACACAGGGACTACGGATACACTCATTCATTCACTCAGGCACTACCCATGTGCTAATTCAAAAACTTAGCCAGTACCCATGCACTCATCCATTAACTGAGGCACTACCCATGCACCCATCCAATCACACTAACACTACTCTTCCACTCAAACATTCGCTGAGGAACTACCAATGTACTCCTCCATTCACTCAGGCACTGCCCATGCACTCATCTGTTCCCCATGGCACTACCCTTGCACTCATCCATTCACTCGGGTACTACGCATATACTCATCCAATCACCCAGGCACTACCTATGCACTCATCCAAAGACTCACCACTACTCATGCACTCATCCATTTACTGAGGAACTACCCATGAACTCTCGCATTCACTCAGGCCAGTCTCATGTACTCATCTGTTCACCCAGACACTAACCTTGCACTCATCCACTCAACCACGTAGTAAGCATGTACTCATCCAATCACTCCTCTTTCTGCACATCACTTAGCTCTTTCTGTGCCTTACATCCTCTTTCTGTACCTCGCTTGTCTTTTTCTGTACCTCTTACCTTTTTCTGCACTTCTCTTGCCTCTTTCTGCATCTCTCTTGACTTTTAATGTATTTCTTTTGACTCCTTCTGTACCTCTGTTGGTTGTTTCTGTACTTCTCTACCTTCTTTCAGCACTTGTTTTGGTTCTTTATGTATTATCTTGCTTCTTTCTGCATCCCTATTGCTTCTTTCTGTACTCCTCCTTCCTCTTTCTGTACCTCTCTTACCTATTTCCATACCTCTATTAAGTCTTTCTGCACTTCTCTGGCCTCTTTCTGCGCCACTGTTGCTTCTTTCAGCAGTTATCTTGCCTTTTTCTACACCACACTCCCTTCATTCTGCATCTCTCTTACCTCTTTCTGCACTGCTCTTCCCTCTTTTTCCACTTCTCTTGCCTATGTCTGTACCTCCCTTGTCTCTTTCTTCATCTCACTTGCCCTTTCTTTACCTCACTCTCCTCTGTCTGCAGCTCTTTTCTCTTTTTCTGCACTTCTCTTCTCTCTTTCTGTACCTCTGTTGGTTCTTTCTGCACCCCTCTTGCATCTTTCTGCACTCCTTTTCCTGTACCTCTTTTGCCTCTTTCTATGACTCTCTTGTGTCTTTCTGAACTTTTTTGTCACCTTCAGCACCTTTGTTGCTTCTTTCTTAACTTCACTTGCCTCTTTCTGCACCCGTTTATGTCTTTTAGTAGCTCCCTTGCCTCTTTGTGCACTGCTGTTGCTTCATTCGGCACCGTTCCTCCTTCTTTTTGCACTTGTCTTGCTTCTTTCTTTACCTATCTCACTTGTTTCTACACTCATCTTGCCTCTTTCTGTACCCTTCTTCTCTCTTTTTCTACCTCTCTTTCCCTTTTCTGCACCTTTCTTGCCTCTTTCTGTACTTGTCTTGCTTCTTTCTGCACCTCTGTTGCTTCCTTTGTGCACTTCTTTTGCTTCTTTCTGCAACTCTCTTGCTAATTATATTTTGAGCAGTTGGTAAATAGTGAAGCTGCAAGATAAAAGTGATGTTTAGTACATGTTGGTAGAGAGATTACTGATTAGGTTATTTCTTAAAAGTCTGAGGCAAGGTACCTTTGAAGAAGGCCGTATACATTTAGATGTGTGCTTGAAATGGGAAGTGTAGTCTGTGCAGTTTAAAGTTTTGCTTTTTATCATGACTGAGGTATGTGTCTACTTGTACACGTATTATACATCAGATGATGCTAGCTTAAAAAGCTGATAGCTTCTCCTGCAGGTGGAGAAAACTTCTTAGTTCTGTTCTGTCATTTGGTCACATGGATAGACATTTCTTAGCTATGTATGTGGTATAAAGCTCCTGAAATAAACTATTAACTACCCATTTACGCTGCTTTATGAGTAGACAGGACTATATACACTTCTTGTACATACATTTAGAGAGCATGTGGTCTGAAATACAGGTATTCAAGTATTTGCATGTTTATTTTTATGCATCATGGCACTAACAAAAGGTACAAACACACATGAATGCTTTCTGGAATAGGGTGAGACTTACAAGATTACTACTGGAAGGATTGCTGTTTTAAATGTTGCTACACCATACATTCAGAGTTGTTGGTGAATAGTGAAGCTACATAACAAAAGTAAGGTTTAAACATGTCGCGAGGGGAAGGGATCAGTGATTAGGCTCCTTCATATGATTGTGTGGAATTTTATCGTTAAAGTAGGCCGTAGAAATGTACCTGTTTGCTTGAAATGTGAAGAGCAGGTCGTTAAATTTAAAGGTCTGCATGCTCTCTTGACTGAGGTATATGTATACTTGTACATGTATCCATGTACGTGTTATGCATCTGAAGATGGTAGCTTAATAAGCTGGTAGCTTGTTTTACAGGTGGTGAAATCTTCTCAGTGCACCTTTCTTTGTCTTTCTGGATTTCTCTTTCTCTTTCTGGAGTTCTCTTCCTCTTTCTGGAGTTCTCTTGCTTCTTTCTGTTCCTTTCTTGCCTCTTTTTCCACTTCTCTTGCGTCTTTCTGCACTTTTCTTGCTTCTGTATGTACTTCTTTTGCTTCTTTATGCACCTCTCTTGCTTCTTTTTACACACCTCTTCCCTCTTTCTGTACCTTTATTGCCTCGTTCTGCTCTTCACTTGTCTCTTTTGTACATCACTTTTCTCTTTATGCACCCCTCTTCCCCCTTTCTACAAGTCTCTTGCCTCTTTTTATATTTATGTTGCTTCTTTCAATACTTTTCTTGGACGTTTCCGAATTCCTCTTGCCTGATGTGAACCACTCTGTCTTCTTTCTGCACCTTTCTTGCCTCTTTCTGTATCTCTCTTACCTTTTTCTACATTTCTTTTGCCTCTTTCTGCATCTCTGTTGGTTCTTTCTGCACCTCTTGTTTCTTTCGTGTATACCGCTTTCCTCTTTCTGCACCTTTATTGCCTCTTTCTGCCTTTCACTTGTCTCTTTTGCACCTCAGTTTTTCTTTCTGCATCCCTCTTCCCCCTTTCTACATGTCTCTTGCCTCTTTTTTTACATTTCTGTTGCTTCTTTCAGCACTTGTCTTGGATGTTTCTGAACTCCTCTTGCTTGATGTAAACCACTCTTCCTTCTTTCTGCACCTTTCTTGACTCTTTTTACCTTTTTCTATATTTCCCTTGCCTCTTTCAACATCTCTATTGGTTCTTTCTGAACTTCTCTTCCTCTTTTCTGCACTTATATTGCTTCTTTCTGCACTTCTCTTGCTTCGTTCTGCATCCATCTTGTCACTTTCTGCACTCCTCTCTCGTCTTTCTGCACATCTCTTGTCTCTTTCTTTACCTCTCTTGCCTCTTTCTGTATTTTCGTACTTCTCTTGCTTCTTTCTGCACCTCTATAGCTTATTTCTGTACTTCCCTTGCCTCTTTATGCACCCCTCTTCCACCTTTTAGCAGCTCCTCTGCCTCTTTGTGCACCTCTGTTGCTTTTTTCTGCACTTCTCTTGATTTTTACTCTACTTCTCTTGCTTCTTTATGCATGTGTCCTGCCACTTCTGCACCTAAACCTTTTCTTTCTGCACCTCGCTTGCCTCTTTCTGTATCTCACATGCCTCTTTCTGCACCTCATTCTCTTCTTTCTGCACCCCTCTAGCTTCTCTCTGCACTCCTTATCCCTCTTTTGGTACCTCTTTTGACTATTTCTGTACCCGTATCGCCTCTTTGTGCACCTCTGTTGATATTTTCTGTACTTCTCTTGCCTCTTCCTGCATCTAAATCTTTTCTTTCTGCACCTCTCTTGCCTCTTTCTGTATCTCACATGCCTCTTTCTGCACCTCATTCTCTTCTTTCTGCACCCCTCTAGCTTCTCTCTGCACTCCTTATCCCTCTTTTGGTACCTCTTTTGACTATTTCTGTACCCTCTCGCCTCTCTAAGCACCTCTCATGATTCTTTCTGCACTTCTCTTGTCGATGTGTGCACCTCTCTTGCCTCTTTCTGCACATCTCTTGCCTCTTTCAGTTCCTCTGTTGCTTCTTCCTGCACTTTTCTTGCCCCTTTCTGTACTTCTCTTACTATTTTCAGCACTTGTCTTGCCTCTTTGTCCGTCTTTGTTGGTTCTCTCTGCACTTCTCTTGCTTCTTTTTGCTCCCCTTTTTGTGCACTCTTCTTCCCTTTTTCTGTACTTTTCATGCCTCTTTCTTCATCTCTCTTGACTTTTTGCGCACTTCTTTTGACTCTTTCTGCACTTTTCTACCTTCTTCGTGCACTTCTCTTGCTTCTTTCTGCATCACTTTTGTGTCCTTCCGCACTCCTCTTTCCTCTATCTGTATTTCTTTTGCCGCTTTCTGCACCTCTCTTGCTTTTTTCTGTAGTTCTCTTGCTTCTTTCTGCACCTCTCTTGCTTCTTTCTGCACCTCTCTTGTATTTTTTCTGAAGTTCGCTTGCCTTTTTCAACCCCTCACTCTCTTCTTTCTGTACCTATCTTACCTATTTCTGCACACACTTCTCTTCCCTCTTTTTGTACTTCTCTTGACTCTTTGGTACCTCTCTTGCCTATTTCAGCATCTCTCTTCTCTTTTTCTGCACTTCCCTTGTCTCTTTTTGCACCTCTGTTGGTTCTTTCTGTACTTCTCTTTCTTCTTTCTGCTTTTGTCTTGCTTCTTTCTGCACTTCTCTTGCGTCTTTGTGCTCCCCTCTTCCCTGTTAGTGCACTCTTCTTTCCTTTACTGTACCTTTCATGCCTCTTTCTTCATCTCTCATGACTTTTTGTGGACTTCTCTTGGCTCTTTCTGCACCTCGGTTGGTTCCTTCTGCACGTTGCTGCCTTCTCTATGCATGTTTTGCTTCTTTCTGTACTTCTCTTGCTTCTTTCTGCACTTCTCTTGCCTTTTTCTACACCTCTGTTGCTTTTTTCTAAAGGTTCTCTTGCCTTTTTCCACACCTCACTCTCTTCTTTCTGTACATCTCTAACCTATTTCTGTACACATTTCTCTTCCCTCTTTTTGCACTCCTCTTGACTCTCTATGTACCTCTCTTGCCTCTTTCTGCATCTCTCTTTTCATTTTCTGCACGTCTCTTGTCTCTTTCTGCACCTCTGTTGGTTCTTTCTGCACTTCTCTTTTTTCTTTCTGCTCATCTTGCTTCTTTCTGCACTTCTTTTGCTTCTTTCTATATCCCTCTTGCCTCTTTCTGTACTCCTTTCTTCTTTCTTTACCACTCTTGTCTCGTTCTATACCTCTCTTGTGTCTTTCTGAAGTTCTCTTGTCTCTTCATGCACCCTTCTTCCCTCTTTTTGCAGCTCCTTTGCCTCTTTGTACACTTTGTACACTTCTGTTGCCTCTTTTTGCACTTCTCCTGCCTTTTTCTGCACTTGTCTTGCTTCTTTTTTTGCATGTGTCTTGCCTTTTTTATGTACCCCACTCTCTTCTTTCTGCACCTCTCTTGCCTCTTTCTGTACCTCTCTTGTCTCTTTATGCACCTCAATCTCTTCTTTCTGTACCCATCGAGACTCTTTCTGCACTCCCTTTCCTTCTTTCTGCACATCTTGACTATTTGTGCACCTCTCTTGCCTCCTTTTGCACTTCTCTTGCCTCTTGATGCACCTCTGTTGCTCCTTTCTGCACGTCTCTTGCCTCTTTCTGTACCCCTTTTGCCTCTTTCAGCACCTGTTGCTTCTTTCTGCACTTCTCTTGCCTCTTTCTGTACCTCTCTTGCTTCTTTCTTTACCCCTTTTCCCTCGTTCTGCACCTCTGTTGCTTCTTTCAGCACCTCTCTTGCTACATTCTGCACTCCTCTTGCCCTTTTCTACACCTCTCTTGCCTCTTTATGCACTTCTCTCACCACTTTCTTTACCTCTGTTGCTTCTTTCTGTACTTCTCTTACCTCTTTCTGTATTTTTCTTACCTGTTTCAGCACATCTTGCCTCTTTGTCCACCTTTTTTGCCACTTTCTGCATCTCTCTTTACTTTTTCTGCACTTCTCTTGACTCTTTCTATACTTAGGTTGGTTGTTTCTGCACTTCTCTACCTTCTTTCTGCACTTGCCTTGCTTCTTTCTTTACTTCTCTTGCTTCTTTTTGTACTTCTCTTGCTTATTTCTGCATTCCTCTTGCTTCTTTCTGCTTTCCTGTTTCTGTATCTCTCTTGCTTCTTTCCATACCTCTCTTGCGTCTTTATGTACTTCTCCTACCTCTTTCTGTACCTCTCTTGCTTCTTTCTGTAGTTCTCTTGCCTTTTGCTACACCTCCCTCTCTTCTTTCTGTACCTCACTTACCGCTTTCTGTACTTCTCTTCCCTCTTTTTGCACTTTGCTTGCCTCTTTTTTGTACCTCTCTTGCCTCTTTTACATCTTTCTTTCCCTCATTTGCCTCTCTGTGCATCTCTCTTCTCTTTTTCTGCAATTCTCTTGTCTCTTGCTGCACCTCTGTTAATTCCTTCTGTACTCTTCTATCTTTCTGCTCTTGTCTTGCTTCTTTCTACACTTCTCTTGCTTCTTTCTGCACTCCTTCCTCTTTCTGTACCTCTCTCGTCTCTTTCTACACCTCTTGCATCTTTCTGAAGTTCTCTTATCTCTTTCTGCACCTCTATTCCTTCTTTTTGAACTTCGCTTGCCTCATTCTGTACCCCTCTTCTGTCTTTTAGCATCTTCATTTCCTCTTTCTGCACTGCTGCTGCTTCTTTCTGTACTTATTTTGCTTCTTTCTACACTTGTCTGGCTTTTTTCTGCACCTCTCTTGCTTGTTTCGGCACTTCTCTTGCTCTGTCTGCACTCCATTTACCCCTTCATGCACCTATCTTGACTATTTCTGTACCTCTCTTTCCTCTTTCTGTACCTCTCTTGCCTCTTTCTGTACTTCTATTGCCTCTTTCTGCATCTCTGTTTCTTATTTCTGCACTTCTCTTGCTTCTTTCTGTACTACCTTTGCCTCATTCTGCACCCCTTTTCCATTTTTCTGTGCCTCTCTTGCCTCTCTTAGCACTTCTCTTGCCTCTTTCTGTACCTCTCTTGCCTCTTTATGCAATTATCTTGCTTCCTTCTGTACCTCTGTTGCTTCTTTCTGTACTTCTGTTGCCTCTTTCTGCACTTCTCTTGCCCTTTTCTATACCTCACTCTCTTTTTTCTGTACCTCTCATCTCTTTCTGCACTTCTCATCCCTCTTTTTGTACTTCTCTTGCCTCTTTCTATGCCTCTCTTGCCTCTCTCTGTACCTCAGTTGCCTCTTTCTGAAGTTCTTTTCATCTCTTTCTGCACCTCTGTTGCTTCTTTCTGAACTTCTCTTGCGTCTTTTTGCACTTGTCTTGCTTCTTTCTACACTCCTCTTATATCTTTTAGCAGCTTCCTTGCCTCTTTCTGCACTGCTTTGGCTTGTTTCTGTACTTCTCTTGCTTCTTTTTGCACTTGTCTTGCTACTTTCTGTACCTCTTGCTTGTTCCTGTACTTTTCTTGCCTCTTTCTGTACCCCTTGCTCTTCTTTCTCCACCTCTCTTGCCTTTTTCTGTACGTCCCTTACCTCTTTTAGCACTTGTCTTGATTCTTTCTGCACCACTCATTCCTCTTTTTGCACGTGTCTTGATTCTTTATGCATCTCTGTTGCTTCCTTGTACACTTTGCTTGCTTTTTTCTGCACCTCTATTGCAAATTACATTCTGAGCAGTTGGTGAATTGAGAAGCTGCATGATAAAAGTGATGTTGATGACATGTTGGTAGCAGGATTACTGATTATGCTACTTCTTATAAGCATGTAGAAAGATACACTTGAAGTAGGTCATATAAATTTAGATGTGTGTTTGAAATGGGAAGGGTAGTCTGCACAGTTTAAAGTTCTGCTTTCTATTGCTACTGAGGTATGTGTCTACTTTTACAGGCATTGTCATATGTGTTATGCATCTGATGATGTTAGCTTAAAAAGCTGGTAGCTTCTCCTCCAGGTGGAGAAATCTTCTTAGTTCTGTTCTGACATTTTGTCACACAGATAGACATGTCTTACTTATGTAGGTGGTATAAAGCTCCTAAAATAGACTATTCACTACCTATGTGCACTGTTTTATCACTAGACAGGAATACATACACTTTCTTGTTCATACATTTAGAGAGCATATGGTCTGAAACACAGGTATTCAAGTATGTGTATGCTTCTTTGTATATATCATGGCACTAGCCAAAGGTACAGACATACACATGAATGTTTTGTGGATCCGGGTGAGACTGACAAGAGTGACATGGGAAGGATTGCTGTTTTAGATTTCGCTAACCCCAACATTCCGAGTTGTTGGTGAATACATGTTACGAGAGGGATTAGTGATTAGGCTACCTCGTATGACTGCATGGAAATGTATAGTTAAAGTACGACACAGAAATGTAGGTGTTTGCTTGAAATGGGAAGTGCAATCTGTTATATTTAAAGGTCTGCATGCTCTCGTGACTGAGGTATGTGTCTACTTGAACATGTACTCTCATGCGTATTATGCGTCTGAAGATGGTAGCTTAAAAAGCTGATAGCTTGTTTTACAGGTGGAGAAATGTTCTCCGTGCACCTTTCTTTCTCTTTCTGCATGTCTCTTCTTCTTCCTGGCGTTTCTTGCTTCTTTATGTTCTTTTCCTGCCTTTTTTCACGCCCCTTGTGTCTATGTGCACTTTTCTTGCTTCTATCTGTTCTTCTCTTGCTTATTTCTGCACCCCTCTTGCTTCTTTCTGAATCTCTCTTCCAGCACCCTTCATTGCCTCTTTCTGCTCCCCTCTCGCCTCTTCTGCACTTCTCTTCCCTCTTTCAGCTCTCTTCTTGCCTCTTTCAGCACTTCTCTTGCCTCTTTTTGCCTCTCTGTTGCTTTCTTCAGCACTTGTATTGCTTGTTCCTGAACTTCTCTTGCTTGTTTGTGCACACCTCTTCCTTGTTTCTGGACCTTTTCCTGCCTCTTTCTGCATCTCTCTTGCCTATTTCTCCATTTCTTTTATCATTATTATTATTAAGGGGCATTTATAGAGCACCTGGTTACGCAGAATGCGTGTCCCCACGCTGAACTGAAGCACTCTAAAAGAGAAGTAGGGGAGGAACACACTTATTTTGAAAAGAGGTGAGTTTTTAATTTCCTCCGGAAACTAGATTCGGAGGGGTGCAGACGGAGATTGAGAGGTAGATTATTCCAGCTTTTTGCCGCCAGGTATCGGAAGGATCTTCCTCCCATACGGGCCTTTTTCACCCTAGGGACCTTAAGTAAGCCTCCTTGCGAGGAGCGCAGTGCACGAGTTGGTGCATACCTTGAGATAAGGTTCTGGAGTGGTGCTGGCGCCTTCTTAGCGAGGATACGGTGGCAGGTACAGAGGGACTTAAATTCAACTCTGCTCTTCACTGGCAGCCAGTGGAGTGACTGGAGGGCAGCCTTGGAGTTCGATCTTTTTGGGAGGTTTAAGATAAGGCGAGCTGCAGCTGTAGTGTAGTTCCTAGTTTCCCACTAGGCCCTGCGCATTGGAATAACATAAACAGTAGTATCAACGTGGAACTGCGGATATTCCAGGCCTCCACTGACTATACTAAACTTAATTGGGTTGTGTTACCAACTAGCTCAGAGGTCACTGGAAACTTTCTTCTCTGCATAGGAAGTGATCAGCTTCCTTGGCACAGACAAGAAGGGATTCAGTTTTCCAACAACCGTGCAACATGACAACTTTGCTCCTCAGATCAAGAGTCAATCTCTAGGGTCGTGTGAAACAATAGACATGTATTTCACTCAGTCAGTCTAGTGCAATTTACTTTCACGAGATGTAGAGAATAGAGAGACGGGCGTGTATCAATAAAGGTTAACATTTATTGAACAGTCTTTCTTCTCGTACAAGAGAAATGTATTGCCACAATTGCAATAACTGTTATTATAAAAAGTACGTACAGTAAGATAAGTATTGCGAAATAGAACTGTAAAAGCATTGGTATGGTTTCTTAGCCATACAATGGTGTAAAAGTAATAAAACATATATACAGTCATATATACATTAGGCTAACATACTCAACTGGTGCTTCTAACTAAGCCTACCCCAGTGTGCCTGACCTAAGCCTAACACGTGAAAAGGGGAGTAAGTAAGTAGCTTAAGTTAAGTTGGTTTTGCCAAGGTTTGTTTCAAGAATTCTCGTCTAAGGGTTTAGTCAACACCATACCTCTGAATAGAATGATGGAGGATTGGTATCTCCTTCAGGGGTCTCTCTCGATATCCCAGTCACCCGCGAGGGTAAACCGGAAGCGCCGGGACTGGATTTCTCTGCACGAGAAAGGCAGCGGCGTCTCTCAGCGCGTCGAGGAAGGAGGCGGGGGACAGCGTCCACGGGCAGCTGGGCTGGATGTCTTCGCAGAGGACGGCTGCTCGGCTCCTCAAGCGTACTGCACCATAGGCGCGCTTTAGCGGCGATAATGGTAATCAGCAGCTTCACCACCACAGGATAGCAGGCTGCAGCGACAGAGTGCTAGATTTACCAACACAGGGTCACGCAGGCAGCTGGCATCAGCAACAGTAGCTCGTACAACAGGCATTGCTTAAGGCAACGTTGGTAATATTTATACCTGACAGGTGCCGGGTTTGACGCAAGTTTGCTGGACATAAGACGTCAATTAAAGATGTCACTAGGAAGTGATAGTTATCAGTTGCTCATTAGAGTTCCATTACTAATCAAAACATAGCAAGCGGGGATTTCCAGGTTTGCTAAGTTTTTATCTTGTTGAAGAACTCGGAGTGTTATCTAGGAATATCAGATAGTGACTGCTGCTCTGTCATTGCACTAATTGGTCGCAAAGGAAGTAGCAGAGAGTCATGCTGGAATGTGGCTCTGTTCGTGTGAGGCCAGAGATGACTTTTCAGAAAATCGCACTTGAACGGTTATGCCAATATAGGGAATAAATGGATTTATAGCCGAATAGGGGCATAAGGTCACAGTATCGATCAGGAACCTAGATAAGCACGCAACACCCACTCCACGGGTTAATGTCCATCAAAATTACTAAAACTAAGCAATTAGATGCATGTGTAACATTGCCCACCCCAAAATACATAAATGCATTCGAAATAGGCGTACTTGTAATACATGGAATATAGGTACTGTACGTTGTTTTAAAAGCATAGTAATCATTCAAAAAGTATTGCATATGAAATCAATGAACGATTCTGCATAAAGAATTACACATGAAGTATCTCTGACAGAAGAAATGCGAGATAAATCATCACATAAAAATGCACTGTAATAACATGTGTGCTAGAGGCTGGTGTAGTATTGTTATGTCTCTAGATGTGTTTAGAAATAGAAGTGTGAAGCTTCTGTTCTCTAAGAATAGTTTTTACGTTAAGCAAAGAATTGTTCGTGCCAAAAAGGGTCAATTTTTAGAAAAAATTGTCCAATTCAAAGAAAATAGACTTCCAAAGCTCTTGGCAGTTTTTTGTTGATCAAAACTGAAGGCCGAATTCAGAGTTCATGGGAACGCTGTGTGTCGTAAAGCTTCGTAAAAGTTATTGTTTCTCTATGGGTGAGAACATCGTATCAGACAGGCTCGCAAAGAATTGGTCTACAAAATCAGGTGATAGTTCAACCAAATTAGATAGCGCTGTAACTTGGCAGGTGTGAGAATGATTGCTGTCATCGAAGGCAGGACCAGCAATGCTCACAGATGGCTGTACCTGGGTGATGCTGCTTTTGTCACTCGCTCCACTGATACCACCTAGTCGTAGTACAGGAGTCTCCACAAATGCCGTCATCAGGATTGGTAGCCGCTGGGGACAACACAATGCGTGAGCCGTTATTGGACTGAGCAAAGTATCGACGTCCATTGGTACTGCTGATGGAAGTGAAAGACAGATGTCCAACACGCATTCATCTCCGCAAAGCATACACCGTAGCACAGGTAAAATGCAATTTTGCCATATCGGTCTGAATGAAAGGAACCAGGTCATGTTTAGATCTCTCAGCCTGGCCAATCCGAGGACGTTAGTTATCCTGTCCCTGTAGCGCATTGCTAGGATTGTCTCTTCCATTCCCATGGGAGCTATGTCTGAGCCGAGGCTTGCCATAACGAAGCAGGATGGTCAAAAATAGAATCCCTGCAACGAGTCCCAAAAATAGTGGTATACCGCCAAAAATGGAGTGCACAAAATTAGGAAATATTCCCAAAATTGCCTGGAAGGGTGTTAGCAGTCCCGTAAAGACTGTCTTAAATATGCCTGGGATGCTTGTTGCACTAGACATGTTAAGGAGTTGGCTAAACATTTCTACGAAATGCACGGGGAAATTTGTTGATAAAAGGTCATGGACTTCAGTAGCCGTCCTTGCGACTAGAAGATCATACGTCTCTTTAGATGACGTTATAGGCACTGTTGTCTGTAAAAGTACAGATTTCATTTTGCTTAATGTATCAATTCGTATAGAATAGAGATTCAGACGAGGCCAGAGGGGAGTCACTATGTCTGGAGGCCCGCTCGGGAACAATGCTTGCATACAACATTTGACCATGGACGTTACTTCTATTAGATAACTTTTTCCTGGCGTCAGGCCACAACATCTGTGATCCGTTCTAAGAATGTAACTCCCGTTTGCGAGTTGCATAAAGAAGGGCTCTATCTGAGTTGCAGGTGTGACAAGCTGGTGGCATGAAAGGTTGTTTGAATTTCCATCACATGCTCCGTGTAAATTAATACCCTGACACAAAAGTATACCGCTTAGTGAATGTTTACAGTTCTCACCACTAAGAAATACATTTTTGTCGCTGTCACTATAGCAAGAATGAGTATATGGTAATTTCCATATAGATTTTACATATCCTTTACCCAATTGTTCATATTGGCCCGCAGGTATGTATTCAAGGCACTTTTTAAATCGGAAAGTTGTTATCGGAATTGTGATAATTCCGTGTATTATCCATTCAATGACAGGACTCTCTGACATTGTCAATGGTAATCGCTCGAGTTTTTCGATGCTCAGGATTGTATAGTCTGCTCCTTTCTGTGCCAAACTGATCTGTTTATCAGTAAGGTTAAAACTGGAAAATAATGACGTTGTGTTGATTAAACGCCAAGGCACATAGCCTGAACGAAGATTTTGCAGCGTCCAGCCTAATTCTATAATAGAGCGTAATTGAGATTGGCCATGTTGTAACATAAGCAAATCTCTGTCTATCACATCAAAGGCAGAGGATACAATATTGTCCAACGAATATATTCTGGAAGACAGAGTCGTTAACCCATTGTCTACCACAGAAAGTGATTTTTCCAAATTAATACGATCAATTTCTCGTATCTTTTCAGCAGTTTCAATTTTCTTTACTTTCCAAGCCTCGTTGTAAGCAGCATAGATGCTGGTCGCTATGAAACGCTTTTGACGCTGTTTGCGTGGTCCAAGAATGAAATCGCGCAAATCAGCACCATCTTTTAGTAAAGACAAGTGTTGCTTAATTTCAGCCAGTGTGGATGTAGCTAGCCATTCTAGGCAGAGTTTCCCTACACTGTATGTTGTTATAATCCCTGGATGTTGTCTCTGGGAATATCTTGAGTCTAATCTGGTCATTTTTAAACCCTGTGTTTTGTTCAGGAATCTATCTTGACAGCTATTTGTGTCTGTAGGCCAGATTAACCATTTTTTCCAATCAGGATGTGTTCTGTTGAAATGTAAAATTTGTGACACGTCTAACTCAATATCTGTGGTTGTATTCTCAGCTATTGGCTTTGGAATAGACGGTGTTCTAAGGTCTTTGTTCTTAGCTAGGCCAAGACAAGATGTTTGGTGTATTGTGTCATTTAAAAACAACATTTGTTCTGGTATCATGCAGGTTCTAAATAGTGCTTCTATGCCTTGCACCTGCCAATCTTTTGTACCCCAAATTGTTTTCGTTTCAATATTATTTTTCCAATAATCAAAACCAAATGTCATCATTTTGTCATAAAATGCTTCTGAATATATCAATTTAGAATTTGTCAGCATTGTTTTCATTCCTGTTTTCTCTAACAGTTTATAATAAAACGTTTCTGCATCACTGGTGTTAAACCCTGAGAAGTATTTAAATTTCTCAAAAAATGCTTTAGAACTGCTTTTAGGTGGTGTAGAACAATGTTCCCATTGATTATACATAAAAACATTTCTAGGCTGTGCAGATTTATGCAAGTAATGATCCCCATAGTGGGTGTAACAGAATAACTGCTCATAACTAGATGAACCTTGTAGATAATCATGATCTGTGAATCTAGCTGACATTACTAAATCAGACATCATGTCATTAATACTGTTAAAGTCCCAATCATCAGAGAATGTACTAGGTGTAACAAAGTCACTTAAGGAAACCTTCAGTTGATGAGGATACTTCAGGATTTCGACCGGACCATAGATCTCATAGTCTGTTTTCTCCCATACTACCCCACCAGGTATTGGAATTGCTGTGACATTTACTGTTGACAGTTCTCTTTTCTTCACGTGGGATGATCTGTGTGGTTTCAGGACTAAGTTGATGTTCTGACTTGCTGTGTCCATTGTAATATATTTTCCTTCAATGAATTTTCCCAAACATAGTACCATGATGAGCCAAAGCAGGAGGAAAAATACACCTAGACCGAACCAGAACTCTAGCCAAGGGGAAATAAGGTAGATTTCCTTCAGTTGATGAAAGAGTTCCGTTGCTTTTTCTTTGAAAGACTTTTTTGTTTCTGGCATCACTTCGGGGTCGTTTAAATCTTCAGAGAAGTTGTCGAAGTTGATGAAATAACCAGAGGAAGTTCTGTCAATTGATGGGATTGTTCTTTCAATCTGTCTCTCGGTAGCACTTTCTGATGCCACATCATTGTAGACTGGTGTTTCTTGACGAACTGTTTCAATCTGTGTTTCAAGAGGCACGAGTTCCATGGCATTATTGCATAGTCCTTCATTGTGCACTGCAGGCTGATCGAATGTGATTAGTCTTTCAGTTTGAACCTCTTGGATTGTTGCAAGTTTGGGTATTCTGTTGTTTCTTGGGAGTCCACTGGGCCTACTGTTGATTATAGGCCACATGCTTGTGGTTTTACCAGATCGATAGACACGACTCTGTTCTCCTTTTTACCAGCAAGGGGCGGTAGCACAACTGATCTTGTTCCGGTGACTGCCAAGACAGGTACTGCTTTTCTGTAAGAAGGCCCAAATTCCTTCTTAACCGCGATCTTTTCTCTGACTAGATCCCCAATCTTTGGAATCCAGACAGGCCTTGCTGGGGCTGTTGCGGGTGGTGCCTCGTCAGTGGTACTTGGCTGTTGCTTTAACTTTATGTTGCTTAATGATTTTCTTGTTTCATTCAGTTCCTGTAAAACAGCCAAACGGTCTTTTACATCAAACTGCGTTGTTTCTTCTTGTACCACTGACATCTGACTATCGAGGTCCTGAACGCGCATTCTAATTCCGAACAATAGTTCGTATGGGCTGAAACCTTTTAGAGAATTTCTTGGCATGTTGTTAAGACTAGTCTGGACACTTATTAAATGTTTGACCCACCCAGCACCTGAACCTAATACCTTCGCTGTGATAGATTGCTTTATGCCCCGTTTTTTTTCTTTCTATCACACTATTCCCTTTCCGAGGTATGACGGACAAGAATACCACAACCCAATTCCCATGCTAGCCATGGCCTCCTTATAAGCTCGAGAGCTGAAAGCAGGACCCTGGTCAGAATGGAACGTGGTAATTGCGTATATGCCGATATGGACTCGCAAATCTTTTATAACAGTTCTAGGCGTCAGCCGAGTGCTGGAGGCCTCATTTTTAAAGTGCTTTTCGTCTTAACTAATTAATAGGACGCGGGTTGGGGTGCAGGCAGCGTTACGCTCTTTCTGACTGGTAGCCGGTAGCAAGGTTCGCTACTGCGATCCCTATTGCAGTTTTCACAGTTGTTTGCATATATTTGGTGTTCTACACTCATTCCCGGCCACCAGAATACTGATTGCAATTCAGTCAGTGATTCCTTAATTTCTCTGTGCATTAGACCCAAACCCATATGTGCGTCTGCTATTAAAAATATTCTCCTGTTCATGTTTGGAATTACTCTATCCCCCACTCCAGGGATTCGAGCAAAAGGAACGGAGTTTGCATCGATTATGTATGCATAATTGAGTGGATAGTTTACGGGTAGTGCTGCACAGTCGCCTTTTACGGTCGTTTTTACTGCCAGCATGGTTTCCCAGTCTATGTATTTATCTGTACGCTTTTTTGTGGCTACGGAAGCCGGTTTAGTTGCTTCCGCTTTGGCTGTATTAGCCAATGAATTCCCTGCAACGTGAACGCCATCAAGTTGAAGACTCTGTGCGTGAATCACGTGAGTCTTTTGTAGTTCTTTGTGTAAAAGAGCTACCTCGTTCCAGAGCTTTTTATGCTTTATTGTGGCACCTGTGTCATCTTTGTAGTCGTTTTCGATCCAACTCTGCAGTTTGTTATTGTAAGAATTGACGCAAAAATGAGAATCGCACACTATAAGTGTGGGGAATTCGCGTTCTGCATTTTCGAGCGCCATCTTTAAACATCTGATTTCAGTTCTTTGAACCGAACAGTACTTCACTGATTCAGTTTTTGTTATTTTCGGTTTGATTTTACCGCACAACCAACGACATTTAATGATCGCACATGCTGCATCGTAGGATTTTCTCTCTACGTTAAAATGCTGTACAAAGCTATCTGTATAGATTATACAGGCGTATAGTGGAAGAGGCAGAATTTCGATTGACAGAGGATATTCTTCTTCATATTCTAAGTCATTCAGTTCTTCGTATTGCGGGGCGAAATAGTATTTCACATCTTCCGCTCCTAGAGAATCTATACCCTGTATCCATTTCGGATCCAGTGACACTGTAGGCAGATTTACTGGGCTGAATAGCGCTTCGAAGGCGGATTCCGCTGTAAGGATATTAATCCGTTTGCCGTGTGCTAGTTCTCGTTCATTTGCTAATGCGATTTGCACTGCGTTCACAGTTCTTTCTGTGTGACTGAATGCTTTTTCTGCTTGTGTGTACAAGTGAGATTTAATTGAAATGGGTACCTTTTCTCCCTCATTAGAGGTTAGGTACGTGAATCCGCATCTTCCTGGGATGACTCGGATTACAAGATCGATTGTGTTGTCACGTGTATCTAATTTTGTTTTTGCTAACATGTCTGTTTGCAGTGATCTCAAAATTTCTGTGTGTTTTTGAGTCCAATTGATTTGTTTAAAATCAGGTTTAATTAGTTCGTAGAGAGGTTTAACCCTCTCTGCGTAATTTAGGATGTAAGTTCTTCCGAAATTCAGAAAACCTAGAATGGATTGTAAATTCTTCAGCGTTTTTGGAGCTTGGAGTACAGCGCACTTCTCTAAGAAGTTGTCCGCTAGGCTTTTCCCTTCACTTGATAATTCGTACCCTAAAAACAGTACTGTCAGATGGGCAATTCGGGACTTTTTAAAGTTGAATTTGTAACCCTCTGCTGCGAACCCAAGTATAATGGTGTTCACTCTCTTCAAGTGAGTATCCAAGTCGTCGTCTGTGAGATAGATATCATCTACGTAAGATAATGCTTCATCATCATATATTTGTAGTAACTCTGTTACCCTAGCTGAGAATAGTCCTGGGCTGTTCTTGAACCCCTGTGGGAGTCGACAGAATTTTTTCTGCGACCCAAATGCAGAGAAAGCGGTCAAATATCTGCTTTCTGGTGCAATGTTTTGACAAAAGAAGCCATTAGATATGTCTAATGTCGTTTTGTATTTTTTCCTAACTATGTTATTCATTAGGGCTGCACTATGCGAGTTTTGTACTGCAAAAGTTTTGCAACATGTATTAAGATGTCTGTAGTCCAAAACTAGACGATATGAATTGTCTGGCTTAGAGACAGGAAACAAAGGATTGTTCATTTGAGAGGTGCATGTTTCAATCACCCCCTGGTACTCAAGTTGATCTAAGATCTCCCTGACTTGTTTTTTAGCTTCTTGCTTTATGGGATACTGCCGTTGGGCAGTTGGTTCATTTTTTAATTGGATTTTGTGAGAAGAAGACTCCTCATCCCATCCTACATGATTTTTATACAATGCTGGTGCCTGGGCTACTGCCCATTTCCTTGCATATGTATATTTTTTGTGAATGGGAATGTGGTTCGAGAAGGCAGGCATAATCACTTCTTCGCCACGAGGGCACTCCCTGACAAACTCCGGGGGCCAATCTTTTTCAGCTAACAGAATATCATAGCCTTTTGAGAGCCTATCCCAAAATAGACCCTTAATTTTCCAAGTCTTATCACCCTCTATACGCAATGTTATTTCGTATATTTTATGGGGCTCGCTAAGTCTGGCGTCGGCAGTTTCGACCTGAATGTATTCATTCGTGTCCACTGTCTCCAGATGACTCATCAAGTTCTTGCGCGCTATACTGATTTCTGCTGCACTGTCCAACATTGTCAATGCCCACTCCCCGTTTTTCAACTGTGTCCTCAGTATTCTCGGCATGGTTGATTACTCTAATACTGGCTACCTTCTTTTTTGCAAATTGAGATTTCTTATTTTGAGCAGGTTCCTTGTCTTTGGACTTGGTGTGCTCTCCTGGGTCTGACCGTCCTCTTCTTTCCGAATTCTGTGGAAGAGATCGAAAGGGACGTGTATCAATACTTTGATATCTATCAGGTTTTTTTAGATTATCCCTATTTCTAAGGTTATATCTTTTCTCAGAGTGCTCCCTCTGGGGAGACTGGCGTTCTCGAGTCGGAGTTCTTTCCCTCCGTCGAGGAGACCTTCCTCTGGACTGGAAAACTTCTTCCTTGGGAGTGGATTGTTTATTTCCATCCCAGCTCTTTTTAGGAGTATTTAAATTATTTTTAATAAATAATTTTTCAGGATTTTCGAGCAGTTGGGGCTTAACTGGTTTTCCACCCAAGCTGTCTCTACCTAATTCTTCATAGCATTTTTCTATGATTTTTGCAAGCTCAACAGGATCTTTTATATCTGTTTCCCTCAACTTCTGGCGAATCGCCACAGATGCTGCTTCTCCCTTTACGTTGGCTAATAATATAGCCGTGACCTGCTTGAAATCTTTCAGTAATTTCATACCCAGATTTAAGGCGGGCTCTGGACCAAACACCGTGTGTTTTTGTGTGAATGGAAGCAAAGACTGTACCCCAAGTGTCGCAGTCCTCCACGTGTGGTGCGATTCCCATAGGAAGGCAGATGGTCAAGATTCTGTGTTTCTCAATAGGGGTAGTATCGGGAAATACTGCCTCTATTTGAGTGATTTTCTGGGCTAACCAGAAAGGAATTTGTTCCCGTTTTACGGGTGTTTTACCAAGACATGACTGTATGTTCTGTGGTGTAATTTTATTTGTGTTTCCCTGATGAGGGGTTAGCTGTGGTGTATTAACAGCTGGCTGGATTGTAGCAATCCGCATTACATATTGGACTAATTGCCTATGTATTTTTATCAGTGTGTTTAGCTGTACTAACAGCTCATCTCTAGACATTTTTACAATGTCCGGATGTGGTGTGTAGCTGGCTAGAACCGGCCACGTTGCTCCTGGTCTACCTAGTGGACCGAGCCTAGTAATGTGATCATTGTGTTTTAGGGCGCCATTAAACCAGAGCAGGTGCTCTTGAAATTTAAGTGGAATTTCAATCTCCTCGAAAGGAGCGTACTCTTCCGGAGGTTTCTCTATTTTGTAATAGTGAAACTCTTGTGTTGCAGCGTTTGCTGCTGGAAAGTTTATCCATGAATAGAATACCTCTGTCTGCCGATACTCGTGAGCCTCTATCACGAAAACTACTGTACCACCTTGTGGTGTCAGTCCGTTATCTATAAGTTTTAACGTTATAGATCTTCTTAAGTGGACCGGGATGATAATAGCATCCGGGTCTGTATGTTCGGGACCTTGCTGAGTCGCATCTACTGCGGCCCCAGAGGTTCCGTTTTCTACTGACATTTTTAAAAAATGCAGGTTTTTCAGAGTAGGTCTCCAAGGAGACAAAGATTAAGTGCACAATATTTTGGAACACTGTATCCTTCAACGTTGAATAAACCGGAGCTTTACATAGGAATCTCTTCCTACTAAGGTCGGGCGGATTTTAACCTTTCACCCACTCCAGACGTCTATTGGAGTTTTTACGGGAGAAAGGGGTGTGAAATATGCACGACTGAGTTACTCTATAAGTCTTGCGTTAGTTTATCGCCTTACCAAAACGTTGGGCGCCATGTAGTGTAGTTCCTAGTTTCCCACTAGGCCCTGCGCATTGGAATAACATAAACAGTAGTATCAACGTGGAACTGCGGATATTCCAGGCCTCCACTGACTATGCTAAACTTAATTGGGTTGTGTTACCAACTAGCTCAGAGGTCACTGGAAACTTTCTTCTCTGCATAGGAAGTGATCAGCTTCCTTGGCACAGACAAGAAGGGATTCAGTTTTCCAACAACCGTGCAACATGACAACTTTGCTCCTCAGATCAAGAGTCAATCTCTAGGGTCGTGTGAAACAATAGACATGTATTTCACTCAGTCAGTCTAGTGCAATTTACTTTCACGAGATGTAGAGAATAGAGAGACGGGCGTGTATCAATAAAGGTTAACATTTATTGAACAGTCTTTCTTCTCGTACAAGAGAAATGTATTGCCACAATTGCAATAACTGTTATTATAAAAAGTACGTACAGTAAGATAAGTATTGCGAAATAGAACTGTAAAAGCATTGGTATGGTTTCTTAGCCATACAATGGTTTAAAAGTAATAAAACATATATACAGTCATATATACATTAGGCT
Source organism: Lissotriton vulgaris (assembly GCF_964263255.1). Classification (NCBI taxonomy): domain Eukaryota; kingdom Metazoa; phylum Chordata; class Amphibia; order Caudata; family Salamandridae; genus Lissotriton; species Lissotriton vulgaris. Next base: position 314,912,842 of record NC_141696.1, read on the forward strand.
AACATACTCAACTGGTGCTTCTAACTAAGCCTACCCCAGTGTGCCTGACCTAAGCCTAACACGTGAAAAGGGGAGTAAGTAAGTAGCTTAAGTTAAGTTGGTTTTGCCAAGGTTTGTTTCAAGAATTCTCGTCTAAGGGTTTAGTCAACACCATACCTCTGAATAGAATGATGGAGGATTGGTATCTCCTTCAGGGGTCTCTCTCGATATCCCAGTCACCCGCGAGGGTAAACCGGAAGCGCCGGGACTGGATTTCTCTGCACGAGAAAGGCAGCGGCTTCTCTCAGCGCGTCGAGGAAGGAGGCGGGGGACAGCGTCCGCGGGCAGCTGGGCTGGATGTCTTCGCAGAGGACGGCTGCTCGGCTCCTCAAGCGTACTGCACCATAGGTCGCGCTTTAGCGGCGATAATGGTAATCAGCAGCTTCACCACCACAGGATAGCAGGCTGCAGCGACAGAGTGCTAGATTTACCAACACAGGGTCACGCAGGCAGCTGGCATCAGCAACAGTAGCTCGTACAACAGGCATTGCTTAAGGCAACGTTGGTAATATTTATACCTGACAGGTGCCGGGTTTGACGCAAGTTTGCTGGACATAAGACGTCAATTAAAGATGTCACTAGGAAGTGATAGTTATCAGTTGCTCATTAGAGTTCCATTACTAATCAAAACATAGCAAGCGGGGATTTCCAGGTTTGCTATGTTTTTATCTTGTTGAAGAACTCGGAGTGTTATCTAGGAATATCAGATAGTGACTGCTGCTCTGTCATTGCACTAATTGGTCGCAAAGGAAGTAGCAGAGAGTCATGCTGGAATGTGGCTCTGTTCGTGTGAGGCCAGAGATGACTTTTCAGAAAATCGCACTTGAACGGTTATACCAATATAGGGAATAAATGGATTTATAGCCGAATAGGGGCATAAGGTCACAGTATCGATCAGGAACCTAGATAAGCACGCAACACAGCATTCTGTAGCACCTGAAGTCGATTTATCGCTTTACAGGTAGCTCCCAAATAGAGTAGGTTGCCAAAGTCCATGCGTGAGGTGACTAGGGCGTGCACCAGCGTTCTGCGGGCGGCCGTAGGAAGGAGAATTAGGACCTTCAGCAGAGTTTTTAGAATGCTGAAGCAAATGCCCGTCACCCTGTTAATCTGTGGTCCGAAAGACAGATCAGTATCTAGCCAGACCCCGAGATTTCTGACTTCCTTCCGAGGTGTGGGGGCCTCACCTAGGCATGGTGGCCACCATGCCGACGTCCAGACAGATGGGCTGCCTCCCACCACGAGCACCTCGGTCTTGTTGCCATTTAATTTCAGGCAATTAGTGGACATCCAGGTTGCAAGATCTTGCATGCAAGCCCTGAAACTGTCCATAGCAAGGCCGGGTGCACGCGAGAGGGAGACAACTAGCTGTGTGTCGTCGGCATAGGTTACAATTTGTAGTCCGTGTCCCACTACGATTGGAGCCACTGGGGAAACATAGAGATTGAAAAGAGTTGGGCTCATGGACAATCCCTGAGGAACGCCCTGACCCAATTCTATGTCTCGGGAATAGTGGTCCCCTTGACGGACCTGGAAACTTCTCCCCGTTAGGAAGGATTGGATCCATTGGAGTGCGGCTCCAGTTATACCTCCATCATTCAGACACTGTAGCAAGGTGGAGTGAGCTACAGTGTCGAATGCCGCACTCAGGTCTAATAGGATAAGGGCCATAGTGTGGCCTTCATCCACCCCCTGCCGTAGGGATTCCACAGCCGTCAGTAGAGCAGATTCCGTAGAATGGCGGGGGCGGAAGCCAAATTGGGTGTCGTGCAGTAAGGCAGCTTTGTCTATGAAATCCATAAGTTGGAGATTGACCGTTTTTTCGGCTATCTTGGCCAGATAAGGTAAGAGAGAGATGGGCCGCAAATTGTCTAATTTATCAAAGCTGATGGTAGGTTTTTTTTCTGAGAGGAAGGACCACCGCTTTTTTCCATTCTTTAGGCACAGTCTTTGTAATAAAAGACACGTCCAGTAGATGCCTAATGTAGGGCTTCAAGGCCCCCAGGCTGTCTCTTAGGCGTTTGGGAGTGGTAGGGTCCCGTGGGGAACCTGACTTTACAGATCTGCAGATTTTTAGGAGAGTTTCTGTGGGTGGGGTAACAAAGTTGGTCAGGGTGGGTGAGTTACCCCTTTCTCTTGGGTTTTCCACAAACTCTATCCTATTCGTGGGTTGAGTTGGGAAAGCCGAGTAAATTCTTGATATTTTCTCGGCAAAGAAATCTGCGATTCTGTCACAAGACTCAGGCGAACAGTCATCAGGGACAGTGACGGATTTTCCACTAGAAAGAGTTTTGTAAAGCAGAAATAACTCCTTCGTAGAGTTACCAGCTTCGTTGATCTTAGTCTCATAGTGTGTGGTTTTCGCCTTTCTAATCAGTCCATGGTAAAGTCGCCTCTCTGACAGGTAGACCTCTCTAGTATCTTTGGAGAAAGCCCGACGCCATTGCCTTTCTGCTCTCTTCAATAAGGTTTTAGCATTTCGCAGTTCAGTGCTAAACCAGGGTGCGGTTTTTTGAGCTCGGCCACTGGGTTTAGTTTTGGATAGAGGGGCTGTAAGATCTAGTGCATCGTTGATGCGTTTGCAGAGATGGGAGTTAGCCGTGTCTGCATCATCCCCCCCTGGGCCGCCTCCTTTTGTTAGTTCCTCGCAGAACTTAGACTGGGAGAAGGAGGCCCATTTTCGCCTTAGATGATACAGTGCTGTGGGTTGTCGGGCTCTACCTTCAGGAATTTGAATGGTAAAAGGTACCAGGTGATGATCCGACCAGGGGATAGGGATGGGAATCTTCGCTTCTACTTCCCCCCAGTTAACAAATATGGGATCAAGTAGGTTCCCTAACTGGTGGGTGGGCCCGCTTACAATTTGATTAAGTTGTAAAGCTTCTAATACTTGGCAGAGGTTTTTACTAGCGTTGTCGGACGGGTTATTGAAATGAAGGTTAAGGTCACCAAGTACCATGAATTTATTTTTTGCATATCGAGGTCTCTATAATGCATTCAACCAGACTCTCCTCGAACCTAGCTGAGGGGCCGGGGGGTCTGTAAATTAACATTCCTTCCAGTGTATAGTTGTTGTTCACTTTTATCGTGAAGCTCCCTGCCTCGCTGTCCAGGATAGGCACATGATTAAGCTGGCAGCGTAGACTTTCCTGTGCAACTATTGCAATGCCCCCTCCTCTGCCTATGGGTCTGTCCTGTCTGTATATTGTATATCCCTCTGGGAGTGCCTCTAGGGCGTCAGGCATGGATTCCTCATCCAGCCATGTTTCGGTTAGAAATGCCAGGTCCCATTGTGTTTCAGTAAGTAGATCGTATAGATCTAACTTGTGTTTGCGTAAAGAGCGGACATTAATCAGCCCACATTGTAAGGGATTGTCCGTAGTGACCATACTCCTACCAGGATCATAGGAGAAGTGACAATGTTCGCAGCCTATGTTATCCTCTACTTTTAATTTGTGCTTGCACAGCTCAGTAGTGCTAGGGCAGAGCGCTAGCAGTTCTAACTTACTCCACCGTGTATGGTTCACACGAGGGACATGGAGTATAGCCCTAGACCGCGTACGATCGCGGACGGGCGCAGACGGGCTTGCCTTAGGCGCACCTTCGGCACGCAAACGGCGCTCCCGCTGCGCTCGTCCGCTGCGCTTGCGCTGGAGGCACATTTGGGGAGAAAGGTTGTGGGCGTGGCCTGGCTGGGGGCGTGGCCTCGTGTCGCGAGTGTTAGGCGTTCGTGCTCCAACTCTGGCACCAGACAGCGCTATGTCCGCTGTAAGTGGAGTGGTAGCCTGTCCTTTTTAATCAAGTTCAGGTCGTTTTAAAAACAAATAAACAATCAACAAGCAAGTTTTAAAAATGAGCGTCTAACCTCCGGCTTCCGCCTCAGAGGGTGTCAGTTTCAATAAGACGCGCTATTGGTCTGCGCAGTCTTATAGGCGGGGGAAGTGGGCGTGGCCTGGCTGGGGGCGTGGCCTCGTGTCGCGAGTGTTAGGCGTTCGTGCTCCAACTCTGGCACCAGACAGCGCTATGTCCGCTGTAAGTGGAGTGGTAGCCTGTCCTTTTTAATCAAGTTCAGGTCGTTTTAAAAACAAATAAACAATCAACAAGCAAGTTTTAAAAATGAGCGTCTAACCTCCGGCTTCCGCCTCAGAGGGTGTCAGTTTCAATAAGACGCGCTATTGGTCTGCGCAGTCTTATAGGCGGGGGAAGTGGGCGTGGCCTGGCTGGGGGCGTGGCCTCGTGTCGCGAGTGTTAGGCGTTCGTGCTCCAACTCTGGCACGAGACAGCGCTATGTCCGCTGTAAGTGGAGTGGTAGCCTGTCCTTTTTAATCAAGTTCAGGTCGTTTTAAAAACAAATAAACAATCAACAAGCAAGTTTTAAAAATGAGCGTCTAACCTCCGGCTTCCGCCTCAGAGGGTGTCAGTTTCAATAAGACGCGCTATTGGTCTGCGCAGTCTTATAGGCGGGGGAAGTGGGCGTGGCCTGGCTGGGGGCGTGGCCTCGTGTCGCGAGTGTTAGGCGTTCGTGCTCCAACTCTGGCACCAGACAGCGCTATGTCCGCTGTAAGTGGGGTGGTAGCCTGTTCTTTTTAATCAAGTTCAGGTCGTTTTAAAAACAAATAAACAATCAACAAGCAAGTTTTAAAAATGAGCGTCTAACCTCCGGCTTCCGCCTCAGAGGGTGTCAGTTTCAATAAGACGCGCTATTGGTCTGCGCAGTCTTATAGGCGGGGGAAGTGGGCGTGGCCTGGCTGGGGGCGTGGCCTCGTGTCGCGAGTGTTAGGTGTTCGTGCTCCAACTCTGGCACCAGACAGCGCTATGTCCGCTGTAAGTGGAGTGGTAGCCTGTCCTTTTTAATCAAGTTCAGGTCATTTTAAAAACAAATAAACAATCAACAAGCAAGTTTTAAAAATGAGCGTCTAACCTCCGGCTTCCGCCTCAGAGGGTGTCAGTTTCAATAAGACGCGCTATTGTTCTCTTGCCTCTTGCCTCTTTAAAATAGCAACCCTTCCTGTGTGACTGTTTAAAAGGTCTGCGTGCTCTTCTGACAAGTTTACTAATGTGCAAAGTATGATATCCAAAATATGTGGTTGTTCTGGAGAGATTGCTAATGTAATTGTAAGCAATTGGGTATTTATTAGTGTGAATATTAAGATATATAATTATTTGTAAAGTTTATAATTATGTAACAAAGTATATAAAAAGTATTAAAACTACTCTTTTTTTTAGATAGTTAATTTTTGGGGGATTAAAATTGAAGATGGCAAGAAAAGATCTGAAGAGAAGAGATGAAAAAAAGCAATACTACTTAAAGAGAACTGAAAAGAGGAACTTAGATGAAGCTCAACATGTTAGATAGGAAAAGAAGCCTTCTGGTAAGAGAACGGAACAGCTTGTTAAAACTGTTTCACAGAGTTCTACCACAAATCAGAAGGAAAGGAAAAAAGGGCATGATAAAAGATAATCATTTGATGGGAAACCTATACATATTGAAAAAAGGCTAAAAGGACATAAAGACATAAGGAGGAGAATGTTTAGAAGTAGACAACTACAAATTGTAATAACAGATTGTAAAATATATTAAAAAATAACACAGCTTATAAGAAAAAGCAATACATTGAAAGTTTAATAGAGAAAGTTTTTGAAATAAAACAAAAATGATTTATATTAATATTGAAGTGAATTATAACATTGGCTAAAACAATGGTGTTTATGAATGGGGATAATCAAAAGAAAGAGACTTGTTAATCAAAGTAACTTTTGTTAAACTTTCACTAGTGAATGAAAGTACACTTCCAGTACTGACCTTTCTTTATTGAAGAAAGCTATTTCTAACATAACACATTAGTACATGCAGTTGATACTCGTGGTCCATGCTATGAGATGAAAGATGGTTCTCCCATTCCAAAAGAAAAAAATAGTTGTTAGTTATGTGGAAGAAGTAACAGCTGAGGATTGTAGAAGTATTTGCAGTATTCAACAGGAATCTATTCACATATTACAAATGTGTTTGCAATGATATGCCAAAAAAGTGTTAAACAGAAGATTAAGCTGTTACAAGGACTAGATCCATGTATGATGAGAAAATATACTAAGTTGCAGGGTCATTCTCTGGCTTGTGTTTCAAAAAAAGTGTGTCAAAGTACTTTTTCCCCCTTTAAGAATGTTAGCTGTGCACCACTCTGAAATGCAGAAGTTAGTAAGGGAACTGTAATATGTAAAAACTCCTGCATTATGTTTAAGTGAAATGAATATAGCTCCTTTGCATGGTTCTCTATCAGATATAGAGAAAGTTTGTGATGATATACAGTTTCGTTTTTTTGGTTCGGAAGACAAGTGTAGAGAAACTGAGAGTTTGATAAGTGTAGGTAATGAAGAACATGAGAAAGAGATGAGTACTGATGAGTTTGCAGAAGAAATTACAAAGTTTAACACAGTTTTGTCTGAAAACCCAAACTATATTTGTATTTGTTGTCAAAGTACTCACTATTTATTTTATTTTATTTAGTGTTTTATAGAGCGCAAACATGACCCGTTAGGGTATCAGAGCACTTTACAGGGATAACACGTCAATACAAGCATGAAATAGTCAAAGGAAAAACCCATTTCAAACTATAAAATTCAAACTAGAAATGTTGATTTACATTTAAGAAGGAAAACAATGATAAGTGGCAGCAATGTGGTGTTTATTTGTTGGTTGAGGGTCAGTTTGATTTGTCTAGTGAACAGGTTATTTTTAAGTACTGTTACAGCAAATTAGAAGAAAGCAAAATGCCAACTAGAGCAGTAAATAACAACTTAGAGGTGTGCCTATTCCTAAGGAACTAGCATTTAATTTTTTTTAGTGCAACCAGAGCAACATGAATAAACAGATAAACATCTTGTGTCACATCAGATCATGGAATATATGGAGGGGAAAACACTATTCATAATTCATTTAAACTGATTTCAATCTTTCATGTAGTCAATCATGGGCCCCCAAAAATATGTACCCAGTTTGCGCCTTCTCACCCCTTTGACAGAGTAGAGGCTATACTCCAGATTGAACTTACTATAAAACCTAGCCCTCCACATCTCAACGGATGGTGCTTCTTTCTGTAACCACATAGACCATATGCACTGCCGAGTCAAATCCATGGCTATAAAAATTAAATAACTAAGTGTATGCTCAGGTAGCTCTTGCCGCAAGTCTTCCCCAATTCCTAAAAGCATCATGAGGTATAAATATTTATCCCAGCCCCTGTTATTACAGACAGAAACCCTGCAGTATGTCCAACAATATATATCAGTTTGTCATATGAATAAAAAATATGTACGATATCAACAGTATCTGCTCTACAGCGAGTGCCAGAGCAACATGAATAAACAGATAAACATCTTGTGTCACATCAGATCATGGAATAAATGGAGGGGGAAAACACTGTTCATGATTCATTTAAACTGATTTCAACCTTTCATGTAGTCAATCATGGGCCCCCAAACATATTTACCAAGTTTGCGCCTTCTCACCCCTTTGACAGAGTAGAGGCTATACTCCAGATTGAACTTACTATAAAACCTAGCCCTCCACATCTCAACAGATGGTGCCTCTTTCTGTAACCACATACACGATATGCACTGCAGAGTCAAATCCATGGCTATACAAATTAAATAACTAAATGTATGCTCAGGTAGCCCTTGCCGCAAGTCTTCCCCAATTCCAAAAAGCCTCATGGAAGTAGAAATCTTTATCCCAGCCCCTGTTATTACAGACAGAAACCCTGCAATATGTCTAACAATATGTATCAGTTTTTCATATTAATAAAAAATATGTACCATATCAACGGTATCAGCTCTACAGCGAGAGCATTTCCCGTCATTGTCTCCACCTCACTTCAAAATTTTTCCTGGGCTAGGGTACAGATTGAACATTGTCTTATAATGCTCTGCTTTTAAAGTGCTGTTTTTTTTAAATGCATATGAATCTATTCTTATTCAATCTGTACACCCATTTCAGGCCATAGTTCGTATGGAACCTAAAACAGGTAAGCTGCCACCAACAGATTTCCAAAAATGTCTAAATGGAAGAGTTATGTACTTACCTTTAGATTTCAAGAAAAAACATTGAACCTATTTGTGGTGTTAGAGAGGAAAATGAGCCAGTATATATTCTAGTAAATGGTGTACTAACACAGAGTCAAACAATATGCCAAGAGTTTGAAGATGTGAATAAACTTCAAAAGGCTACACTATACCTATTACAGAATAATATTTATTATAAGAATGTAAATGTCGATGAAGAGATGATACGCTTAGAAGATGAAACAGAAATTCAAGTGGCTAAATTCAAACATTGCACACTTGCAGGATTTTTGAAAATTATACAATACATCCTTTGCATTCAAAAGAAATAATAGGAAGCAATATTGAACTATTTTAAATGAAAGAAGCAAAGGGAGCTCCCATAAGTATATGGAAAAAAACTTTTGAAGCCTGTTGCTTTCCATAACTATTCTCCACTGGAGAAGGTGAATGATTTGATGAGCAAGCTGTATGGATTCTAGCTTCAGAATATCGCTCTACAAGAATGTTCTCTGAAGATCCAAGATTTCGACAGTGTATTCCATCTCTATGTCATCTTTTGTTTGAAAGTGATTTGTCTGCACTTTCATAGGCAGTGAACCACATAAAGACAGGAGTTCATTTTCAACACATTTCTACAAAAGAGTTCATGGGCAGACTTAATTAAAGAGATGAAAATTTAGAATGTCAGTTAATTAATTTGATGGCATGTCAACGTGGTACCAATGAATATTGGTATTGTTGTCATGGTGAACTTAATGTACATTAAGAAACTTGGGTATACCTACATGGTTTGTAGCACTTAGCTATGCAGAATATGCGTGGGATGTTTTACTTCAGTACCTTTGGGAAGCAAATTTAAATGTGAAAAATATTGAACTTAAGACAGCTGGAAAACTCTGTTGTTTGGATCCTGTAAATGTCTGCAGATATTTTAACCATAGGTTTGAAGCTATAATGTCATTTATCTGCAATAAAAGTGCTCCACCACTTGGAGAGGTAACTCACTTATTTTGGTGGGAAGAGTTCCAAGCCAGAGGTGCTCCTCATATACTCATAGAATTACACTAAATGTAGGATGCTTAGTGATGAAACTGTTTTGTCTTTCCTTGAACAATATGTTTCATGTGCCATTCCAAAAGGAATAGGAGAAAAACCTTGAGACAATAGTTTTTATGCTTTCAAAGTTATTGATGTGGAAATTACTACGGAAATATTAATGTAAAGAACATTTTTTATACAAAATGTTGTTGTGGATTTCCATGTACTATAATTTCTAAAGGAAGAGTAAATCATTTTTTGGAATCAGTGAGACATACAATAACTCAGAGAACTCCCAAGAATACATACAATTTAAAAAGAACATAAGATTTAAAGTACATTAATGAATCACTACAATCCATTTATTTTGAAATTGTGGAATGCAAACATGGATTTTCAGTATGTTGCAGATAAGTGCTGTTGCTTGTTATGTTACATCATACATTACAAAATCTGAAACAATAGATATGAAAGAAATGTGGGAAGAAATTTCAGCAGAGAAGAATCTTAGCAAGAAATTGTACAGCTACAGCTAGAAAATGCTTTCCTATAGAGAGAATCAAATGGTCAGATTGGTTGAGCTCAGCCAATTTAAATTCAAATTCAAGAGAAATCATTAGGATAAGTCTAGATCTTGCCTCTACATGAAATACAGTACTGAAATCTTTACAAGAAATTGAATAGAAAGTACTGCTATTGTTAAAAGTAATATTTTGGATACATACTATCCCAAAAGGAGCCCACATCTTTAAAACAAATGTCTGCATGTAATACTTCAACATTACAGCTGTAAAAAGAAAGTTACTGAAAATATATAAGATAAAAACTATTCAGTAATTGAATGTGATGGATGTTTAGTGAAACATGCAGAAGGAAATCTTATTAACCACAGAAAGCTCAGTTGCGAAACTCCAGGTAAATGAGAAATTTTCTTTTTAGCACTTTTGCAACTTTTCAATTCTTAGCGTAGTGAAGCAGAATTACTTGGAGAGTTTGACTGCTATGAAGAGTCTTTTAATGCAACTAAAGACAGTATTCAGTGCAAAAGTTTCCTAACTTATCTACAAATGGTAAATGATAAGATTGAACAAGAAAGTACTATTGCAACAGAAATAGAGAAAGTTCATAAAGCAGTCAAAGTTTTGGTCCACTGATTCAAGATCCAGTGGGACAACCAATTACTGCAAATGAAGCAGCAATAGCCCTGAATGAAGAAGAAACTGCAATGCAACAAGCACAGCAGGCTGTTACTCAGTTGGAAAAAGTTAGAAGAACAAATACATTTTGAACAAAAAGAAACATACCTACAAGTCAAACAACAGGTACAGCATGATTTGCTGCATGAAAAAATGAGAATTTCAATGTTCATCAATTAAACCTATTTTACTATATATCAGTGGTCAAGCTAGAACAGGAAAACATGTCTTAATTAAAGTTTTGACCAGTTGTCTACGCAAAACTGCAGGATCACATGTATCTTGTGTCATAACAGCTACAACTGGAATAGTAGCACACAACATTAAAGGTATTACTTTACATCAATTACTTATGCTACCTGTTGAACATGAATTGGAATATCAGAAGCTTTCTGGAGAAGCTTGTTAAGAATACTGAAGAAAATATCAAGAGTACTGAAGAAAATGGAACTTTAATCATTGATGAGGTGAGCATGGTCTCAAACCTATGCTGTACTTTGTACACTTGAGAATGCAACAGGTTTTAAAAACAGATTATGATGTTCTGTTTGGAGAAAATCATGCAATTGTATTTGGAGACTCACTACAACTTTCTCATGTAGAGGGACATCCTGTTTTTAATGTTCTTTTCCATGATGACACAAGAAAATCTTTGGGAAGTTTTGGGAATGTAAATATTTGTCTACACTTCGAATACCAATAACTTGTTAAGAATATGTGACAAGCAAGTAATGAAGATTATGGAAAAGACATAAGAATTGGTGTCTTGAGAGATCATGGAAAACAAGCTTTAGTAAGTCGAATTCTAAGGAACTTGTTTACAGCACAAGAAACAGAAGCTGAAGTAATGTACAATATGCTTGGAGAAAACAAGTCTATAAAATGTGTCTAATGCCTACACTGCAAGAGTGTTCTTCATTTATTCAACAACTTTTGAAACTGGAAAAACAAGACATTGTGGAAATTAAAGCTAGTGACAACATTTAACACCAGGAAGTAAAAAATTATTATTTTTTTTTTATTTTTTTTATTGGTTCACAACAAAATACATCAAACAGCTATTTCATAAATCGTAAATACATCATAATACAAAAGAGAATAACATAATTCAAATATATATCCTGTGACTACAGACCCCACATATTCAAATTTAGTCACAAAAAGAAAGCACTATACATTTTTGGACAAACATTTTCAGTCTTCATAAAAATCAGAGAATGCCCCCCCAAATTCTCCGTCCCTGCCATGAATACGTCCCCGGTGCGCCTCACGTATGAGTGGCCCACGACCCATACCACTCAATCTCCAGTCGGTGATCCTTGACCGTTGGTCCTCTGGTGTTGGGTCGATCCCCAATTCCGCCCCGCGTCACAGGCTTGCGAAACTGTAATCCAAACAAAAGACAACAATCGTGAGTGCATTTCATAAGTCTTTTACAACATGTGCAGTCGCACATACCTCTTGAAACAGTTCGAGGACCAACGGCCTAGCTATTTCACTTCTTCCGCACCCAGTCCTGAGCCGTAGCCTCAGTAGCGGCCCCTATTCTGAATGAGTGGGTCCCAAAATCGCACGGGTTCAAGCCCGCCGCAGCAATCGTAAGTTCCAGCACCCTCTGAAACTGAAATTTCGTCAACGGGGTGCCGTCCTTGTGTCTAAGCAGGATCCCCCCCATGTCGCTAGTCCTCTGTTCCAGGTAGTCCTCTAAATACCTTATGGGACAACTGGGGCTCCCTCGGGCGCGCTGCAAAACCACACTACTCCCCAAAGCTTCCTGGTCTGTCTTGGACCTGGCTATCGAGATTAACATAGAATCACCCCCTATTTGGGCATGATCCCTGCATAGACCTCCCTCCACATCCATCTTGTTTCTTGCTATGAGTTACCTTACCTGCATGGCCCCATGGAATGCCAATGCGAAAGCCGCTCGGAACAGAACTACTTCGGAAGGGGAGGAGCATGTCTCCTCAAGTTTTGCTAGTAGCAAAGACAATCTTTCTAAACCAATCGGGTGCCTTGTATCTTGTCTGCGACCTTCCAGGCGCTGCCAACCGCGGAGCGCCTTCCTGACTACGAAGGAACCCGTCGGGTCCCGTATGCCGTGGAGCTGTGCCATGAATGATATGGCCGCCCTATGTCTGTTGGCAATAGCGGCTGATCGGCCTTCCTTATGAAGCGCCACTAAGAACCCTAGGAAGGATTCCTCCTGCCCCCAGCTATGTCTCCCTACCGGCCCTAAAAAGGCGCAGTATGAACGAAACGCTCCCTCATAGGCTTTCCTCGTCCTGGGCGCTAAGCTGGCTGCCATGAGGTCCTGTAATCCGGGGCACGGATCTGCCATAGTGCTTCGGGGAACGGTGCCACCACTAGATCCGCTGTGGGTAGATAACCCCTGAAATCCTGCATGTGTGAACGAGAGAGTGCATCAGCTGCATTATTCAGTACACCCGGCACATGTTTTGCCCTGAATTGTACATTCAATCTCATGCATCGCAATACAATTTCTTTCAACAGTCTCAAGATCCACTTGCAGCGTGCTGCCTGGTGATTAATGCACTCGACCACCGTCATGTTGTCTGACCAAAACACGACTGAGCGGTCCCTAAAGTCTTCCGGGCATGCCAACAGAGCCACCCAAATGGGAAATAGCTCCAAGAATCCAATGTTACCTGTTAGGCCACTAGAGTGCCACCATGTTGGCCATACTTGCGCCGACCATCGATTACCCAAGATTGCGCCAAATCCCACACTCTCGCTGAGTCGGTCCACAAACCCAGTTTGTCAGATGACGCTGGGGGTTTGTTCCACGCCACCCGACCGTTGAAGTCCGCCAGGAATGCCAACCAAATGCGCATGTCCTGGCGAACCTCTGCCGACAGTCTCGTGCGGTGGTGTCCCTCCTTGAGGCCTACCATAGCTTGTGCAATGGAACGTGAGAAGGGGCGAGCCATCGGTATCACTTTCAAGGCAAAGTTAAGCTGACCCACTGTTTGTTGTAACTGGTGCAGGGTCACCTTCTCCTTACCAAGGCATTGTATTAAGGAAGCCCTGAACTTGGCAACCTTCTCCATTGGCAGACGGAAGCATCCCTCCATGGAATCGAGCTCAATTCCCAGAAACTCCAGTGAAGTAGATGGCCCCACTGTCTTACCCGGTGCCAATGGGACCCCAAACTCCTGCATGAGAGTGCAGAATTCCTGCAGTGTCTGTGCACATTCCGTAGTGTCTGCCGGACCCAAGAAAAGGAAGTCGTCTAAATAGTGCATCACCTGTCCACGGCCAGTGGCCTCAGTGAACGCCCATTCCAAAAAGGAGCTGAACATTTTCAAAATAGGCACATTAAATTGAGCAACCCATGGGCATGCATTTATCCATGTAATACTTCCCTTGGAACGTGAATCCCAGCAAGCTCTGGTCCCGAGGGTGTACCGGGAGCAACCTGAATGCTGATTCGATGTCTGATTTCGCCATCAAAGCACCGGGGCCCAGGCGATTCAATAACTCGATGGCATCGTCGAACGATGCGTATCGAACTGAACATACCTCAGGGTCAATAGCTTCATTCACCGAGGCCCCCTTCGGGGCCGACAGATTGTGAATGAGTCTATACTCCCCCGGATCCTTCTTCGGAACCACTCCTAGAGGGGAACACACAAAATCCGCCACTGGCAGGCAAGCAAAAGGGCCTGCTACCCGTCCCAAGCTGACCTCTTTGGCAATCTTCTTGGCGGCCACCGCCGGGTTACGTTGAACAGATAGTTGATTCTTACAGAAGGGGCTCCCCCGAAAATTCCCCGCCGGGATGTTGAAGCCATACAGAAAGCCATTCCTCAAAATCCCGGCGGATACATGATCAGGGTATTTGTTCAGCCAGGGAGTCAAAGTCAAGATGTCGATGGGTGAAGATAACTGCTTCCCAGGCACCACATCAATCCTGCTTGGATCCCCCCTTTCCTCCCGAACTACCGGACTTGGACCTACAGCTAGTTTCTGGGTGTGGGTTTCTGGGTGCGAGGAGTTCCCACAGCCCAACAAGCATGCCGGAACCTACATGTTCCCTGAGGCCTGTTACAGTTACCTTTGTTGAAACCCCGACAAACCCCACGCTTGCCCCCATTCCCGCCGGTCTTGGGCTGTGACTGCCCTTTCGTGCGAGCGCCGGTCTCTGTTGGATTGTCCCAGACCCGCTCCAGCCTGGTGACGACGTACCCACCGACCCAGGCAAGAGCTGCTTATGCCATGACACCGTGTCGAGACAATCCCATGTTAAAGCCTCGTCAAACTCTTTATATTTTGAAAGTTAACATCATAACCCTTCCATTCATTCCCCCCGCACATTGTATAAAAATTCATGATCCTGTTCTGGTAACATGATAATTCCGGCAACACTTCGGGCTTACGTTCCCCCATTACTGCTGTAAATATAGAAAAGGCCTTGACCCAGTTCGCCATGGTCTCATCGACCCTAAATTCCGCCATCTTGGCCCGCCATACGCTGGGGTGCCATAAATCTTTCTGGGTCTTTGCGTATTCTATCTCACGATGGTCGGTCAACAGTGAAAACATGTTAATATATTGTCCCCCCATATCATTTCCTTCGTGGCCGCCGGGATGTGCTGAGACAACCTTTCCCGCCTTGAAGGCACTGAACTCTCCCCAACCAATGGCAATGGGTTCTTACCGGGTTCAACTGCTGTGTCCGCTGTCTTCCCTCGGCCATCCGTTGTAACCCCTGTTGCTACCTGTGGGGGAATACAAGGAACATTCGCCGTCCCGGCTTCCCTTGACTGCTGTAACTGCTCAATTATTATTCTGGCTTCCTCGGCCGGGTCCCCAGCAGCCACTGCACCCCCTGCTTTCTTCTTTAGCCAGGGTAACACCGCCGCTAACTGAAGTGCCAGATCTGGGGGCATCTGATCATCCTCGACTGGCGTTATCACTACGGGGATTGGTAAACCCACATCCGGACCTGGTACCGGGCTATCCACCGGTGCGACTGGGGTGATTGAGCCCGGGCTCGTTGGGGGCACCTCTGGAGCTGGGCTCTCCCTGGAATCCGCCCTCCTCCTATTCCTCTTCCCCTTACCCTCTGGGGCGACGTCCGGCAAAGCCGGCCCTCTAACTTTCTTAGGCCGCCCGAGAGGTTGTTCTGCGCTGCTATCTGCTTCTTAACCTCTGCTAAGCCCCGACCGATCACATCCACTTTACCCATTTTTCGGTCCATCACCGCTACCCGGTTCACGAGGGTGCGTAGCAACTTCTCCATCTCGGAGCTCTTTCCCGCTTTCTTGCCAGACATATCTTGATTACTTCTCCCAATTCGATCCGCAAGGTACTACAGCCTCAATCGGCCTGGCACTGAAAGAGAAACAACAAAGATTACAAGTTCTCAAAATTGCCGCTTGTTCCTTCGAGGGCTCACGGGCGACGTGTGGTGCAGCCTTCAGAGCACTGGAACAAGAGGAAGCCTTGTTGGATTCCCGCTCTATTTATCCTTCTGAGGGAGGGCGGGGGCCCGCCTCAGGTACGCCCATCCGTGCGCGGACTTCCGGGCAGGTGTCTAGGACAACCCCTTCTGGGCGGGAAGGGCGTGCTCCGGCTACGCCGCTTTGGGCATACCAGCCGAAACACACCCCCGCCCACAACGGTTTCCCGGGGGGATGGGGCACCCATCCATACGTTCGGGGGCATCGAGTAGTCTTCCCTTTCCATTTTTTCCCTCCTCCTGGACCCAGAAACAGAGAAAAGACCCCACTCTAATTTATACAATTTATACAGTCGTGCTTGCCACGTCTGAAATAGTGGCGGTTTTTCCTGAAGCCACTCTGTGGCAATACATAACCGTGCTACAGTCATGGTAAAAAAAATAAAGTAACGAAAACGATAAAGTTCATTTAACCGATTATCATTGGGAATCTTCCCCAGCACCAGCATAGAGGGAGTAATCGTTACACAAACATTAAGCACTAAAGACAAAAACTTTTCAATATCTTGTATAAACCCTCTTAAAACAGGGCAGGAAAAAAAAATATGTAAACTATCTGCTTTATCAGCTTTGCAGCGAAAACATTTTCCATCAAAACCTCTTCCCCATTTTGACATTCGTAATGGTGTGTAATACAAATCAAATAAGGTCTTGAAAAATTGAGCTTTTAAATTAGCTGACATCAAAACATCTTTAGAAAGCAATATCAAATTTTCCACATCAACCGCGTTATCTCCCAATAACTCCACCCATTTTACCCTTATTCTCTCCAGGTCATCAGATTTCTCCTTCATAAGCATTCGATAAAGAATTCCAATCTTCACCTGTCGTGCAATTCCCTCTACTACTTGGTGCTTTTCCAAACTTAATTTATGTCTTGTGAGGTAATCCCTTATTTGTAAAAATTGTTCTTACTGAGAAACTACAAACTAAATTGGATTATTTAGAAAAGTCTGTATCAAAATCTGCAGGATTAGAAAAGACTTTACATGTATGTAAAAACTGTTGAGTAATTTGCATCATAATGTGAATGTTGAGGAAGGATTATTTAATGGAGCAATGGGAAAAGTTGTTGATTTTATAAATTTTCAAAATAGACTTGGAATAGATTTTTTGATTATAAAATTTGACCAGATAAATAAGGTAAGACAGATTGGGTGTTGTGTTGTTCGTTTTTTGCTTGTAAAAGACATGTATGTTTGTAAACAACAGTTTCCTCTGTCGCCAGCATATGCAGTAATTATTTATAAATCTCAAGGTTTGAGTATAGACAGAGCTTTTATAAATATTGGAACTATGGTGGAATGGCATACGTTGCATTGTCTCCAGTAAGAATATTGTCTTGTTTGTATTTTCGAAATTTTTATGAGAATACGGTTAGTGGTTATGCAAATTGTGTAAGAGAGTACAATTGTTTAAGAAGACGTTATGTTCCTGATTTAGGTGAATATCCCATGTATGAAAAACGTTTAGTCTGTCCAAAATGGAAATATGTCAAACTTTCAACTTAGTTAAAAAAAAACAATTAAAGAGAATCCTAAAGGCATAACGAAACAAAAAATGGAAAGTGTTGATGACATTGTAGGATATCAGTTGGAAAATAATTCAGGTATCAACTGTTATGCTAATGTGATTCTAAATGTTGTGTTTCATCTACAACATCTTCATCATGAAATCATGACAAATTGTCAAAAAAGATTCTGTTCTGCACTACCTCATGTATTTGAACAGTTGGTTAATGACAGAGGTCAAATGTGTACTACTACTGGCATTAATCTTTTAGGTATATGTACTAGTTCATTGACATTTACTCTCAACATACAAGATGCACACACATTTCTAATGTATATGCTTGGAGCATTAGAACATGAAGGAATACACATTCAAAACTTATTGGGACGATGTTACAGATGGGACCTCTAGGGGGTCAGTACGATGTCGGGCAGATTGCCTCTGCCAGGCTGGCGGTAGCCACCGCCGGCCTGGCGGAGGCAATCTGCCCGACATCCACACTAGTTTTCCCCCCGCCATATTAGTATGGCGGGGGGACCTTGCAGACCTTGTGGCCGGGGCCGAAAAGGAATAATATGGTGGCGGTGTCTATCAGACACCGCCAGCCATATTATGATAGGCATTTTTCATTGTCTTTCCGCCATGGAAAGGCATGCGGACTTCACTCTGGGGGCCCCCTGCGGGCCCCCAGAGTGAAGGAGAGTAGGGGGGTGCACACGGGGGGGTACCTGTGGTACCCCCCTGCATTTGCATAATCAAAGCGGCAGGCACCGCGTGGTGTCTGCCGCTTTAATTATGCAAATGCTAAAATGCATTTTTTGCATTGTGGAGGACGGTGCAGAGAGCACCACCCGCCACTACGCTAAAAATACAGGACGGGCACATCCTAATACTCCCCACGGGACCCCCACCCTTATGGCGGGCGGTCTCGATTACCACGAGGATGGCGGGCAGGCAAAGTCGGCCCACCATCGTAATGACTCACTAATGACCCCCTAAGTGTGAAGAGTGTTCATTTACTCCTACCACTGAAATACAAACAGAACGATTCCACTGAAATACAAACAGAACGATTCCTATACTTGACAATACTAGACTGGAAATCAGTACATTTTAACAAATTGATAAAAACAGCCAATCAGGATATGAGATGTTCACATTGTAGATCAGAGATGTTGTCTACATTACATAGAGAAAGATTTGGAAAATATCTAATTTTAATGCCACAAAGTTGTAGAGCAAATGGAAGAAAATTGGAAACAAAAATTACGTTTTTAAAGCAAGTCATATTAAATTTCTAATTTAGGAAGAAATTTTATAGCAGTGGCTATTATTTTCCATGATGGGCCTACTACAACATCTGGACACTATATTGTGTATTTAAAGTGTAATAAAGGATGGACGCATAGCAATGATTTTGTCAAGAAAGCAATTCCCTTTGGACACATTAATCAAAACGTACGGAGTGGTGGATCTCGCACAGCTACGGTAATCCAACAAGCTGAGGATTGTAATGGGTTTTCGTGTGCTGCAGGGTGGAAAACACTGTCTAGCCAGGCAGTGTATAGATTGAAACTGCAAAAGGAGCTCTCCCGCCTAGGGAGAGGACGACCCAGCGCACTACTTTAAAGAGACCAGTGGTCTAATTCAATGTTCCAATTCAACAACAAATCGTAATCCAAATAGGAAAGTATTTAAACATCCAGTTTTATTCATATCCATGATAAGATGTTCATGTAGACAGTGCACATCAACACTTTGTAATCCACGTGTACGTTAGTTCAGGTGTGTTATCACATCACACAACCCAATGCATTTCGGGCATGGCCCGTCGTCAGGGGAATTACTCTACAAACGGAAACAAAGGAACCAACTGTAATATCCATATGACATCGTGACTAAATCAAATCATGCTGAGACCCACAAGGAGGTGTGCATGCTGAAAAACGGAAGGTGATCAATGCGGTAAACATATCTAAGGAAAAAGAAACCAACGTGTGGGGGGCTGCAACAAGGCTACAGAAGGTGTCGAAAAGTTATAGGCATAAAAAAACAGAAAGAAAGGCATAACTGGTAACTACACGTAATAGCGAGTGACTAGCTCGAACTGAAACGAAAGGGTGAAACATGCCAGGTAAATCCCAAGTAGGATAGTAACCGCCACCGATAAAGCGGTGTCCCAGAGCGTGGGTACTTACAGGTGTGAAGATGACAATCGGACTCCGCGGAGTTCCGTAGGGTGAGCGCTCGGTAAACGACCAGGAAGGAAGAATATACCAAGAGTAAACATAGGGGTAGGACTAAAAGACCAAGTGCCGGGATAAGGGTGAGCGCCATCTTGGAAAGTGCAAAGAAGTGAAAAAACATAGCTAAATATAAACGAATAAATGGACATGTCAGAATCAAGCATATGAATATTCAATAATAACAAATCATAAATAGCACAAGAATTCAATACGATCATTAAGACCCGAGGGGGCCATCGTGGATAGATAACGGATCCAGAAATTCTCTCTTTTGAGTAAATGGTTCTTATTGTTCACTGTAATGGGAACTTGTTCCAGTACTTGGAATTTGAGCTGTACAACTGAGTGTCTGTTTTCCAAGAAGTGGGTAGCCACACTCGATTTCTGATTTTCCGTGCGAATATTACTCTTCCTCTCTGTATGGCCAACATAGCATTTGCCACATGGGCATTTTAAGGCATAGATCACGTTCTTACTATTGCATGTGGCGTTCATTTTCAATTTGATTGGGAAACCTTTCATGGGATGGTTCATCACGTTACCATGTATGCTGTTGTTGCAATTGCTGCAATTATAACAAGGTTTGAAGCCACTGTAGGTTACTTTGGTTTTCGAACCACTGGTGTTGCTCAGGATCTCTTTCAAATTCTTGCCCCTAGTGAAGGCAAAGATAGGGGGTTCTGTAAACAGGCCATTGAAATCTGGTTCCTGTGTCAAGATGGACCAATGTTTACGAATGATCTTTTGGAATTGTGAGGAAGCTCTCGAAAACTTAGAGACTACCACTAAGCGATCGGTGGGAGTCTTCAGTCTAGGTTGTAACAGAGACGCTCTGCTGCGTTTCTCACTTCTCTGGATAGCCAAGTCCAGAATGGGAGTAGGTTATCCTCGTGCTCGTAAACGGTCTAGAACAGTTTTGATCTGTGTGCTGCTCTCATCTGTTTTGGAAACGATTCTTTTCACCCTCAGTATCTGTGCGTATGGTAAATTGTTTTTGAGTCCCATACGGTGAAAGCTTTGATAATGTAGGGTAGAGTTCCTGTCAGTAGGCTTTCGAAAGATGGTAGTTGACCAGTCCCCCAATTCTCTTAATATTTTGACGTCCAAAAAATGGACGCAGGATGTACTATATTCCCAAGTGAATTGAATTCGTTGGGTGACCTGATTCCAGGTGTTGAGGAAGGTGGTGAGAGTATCCTTGGTACCTGCCCAGAGTAGGAATATATCATCAATGTACCGCAGATATAACCGGCCATGTTCTTGCCAGTTATCTTGGGAGAGGATGTGATTTTCTTCAAAATTTCGCATGAAGATGTTGGCGTAGCAAGGAGCAGCCGAATTTCCCATGGCCGTACCATTGAGCTGTAAAAACCATTTGTCGAAGACGGTGAAATAGCTATGATATAGCGTGAATATGGTAAGCTCCATGAGGAATACTTTCAAGTCATGATCAATGTTGGATTGTGCCAGTGTTCTTTCAATCGCATCAATTCCCCCATCGTGGGGGATTGAGGTGTAAAGCGAACTAACGTCCACGGTGCACATGATAAGATTGGAATCTTTAAATGCATTCATGACTGGTTCAAGTTTCAGTAGAAAGTCCGTAGTGTCTTTGACAAAAGAATCCGCTGTGGTGACAAATGGTTGAAGGTATTTGTCCAGGAATTTTCCCACGTTTCCGTGGATACTGTTTATAGTCGACACGATGGGTCTGAATGGAGGATTAGTTGGATGTTTATGTAATTTCGGTAACATATATAAGACAGGAGGTCTTGGGTTGTTTGGTGTAAGATATCTTTTTGTTTTTTCATTGATTGTACCGTTGTCAAAAGCCTTGTTGATTATGATAATAAGGTCTTTGGTATATTCCCTGGTGGGATCCCCAGGGAGAGTGTCGTATGTGTCAGTATCTCCAATATGAGTAGTGACTTTATCCTCGTAGAAGTTAGTGTCCATGACTACCAGGGCCCCTCCTTTATCAGCATTCTGACAGATGATGTTAGGATTGTCAGCAATTTTTTGAAGTATATTTCTCTCTTTGCGAGTGAGGTTCCCGCGTTTAGCTGGTTGTATGAAAGGAAGTTTGAGAATTTCTTGTCTGACTAGGTTTTCGAATGCATCGATAATTTTATGGCTTTGTGGTGCCATGAAAGTACTATGTGGTCGTAAACCTCTGAGCATGTCTTCCTCCTGAGTGTTAATAGGGCAGATGTTGAGAAAATAATGTTTCAGACGCATATTGCGTATCAATTTGAATGTACTTACTTCGAGTTCCAGTGTGTTGGTGCCAGTGGTAGGTACAAAAGATTGTCCTTCCTGGAGGATATATGTTTCTTCGTCCGACAAGATGGTGGAAGAAATGTTAATAACCAGATTCTCCTCTGGGTTCAACGTCTTGCTTTGGCTTTTTTGCTTTTCGCCGGTGGTGTTTTTTCCAGTTCCTCGGCGGGTTTTTCCCCCCCGGGATCTTTTTGTTGGTTGGAGCCTGGCTCTAAAACAGGAACCGCAGTATTAGTTGAGGTGCTTGGAGTTTGAGCATCTGTATCTGTTCTGGTCTGTGTAGGTCTTGTTCTTTGGTCATCCTCCGAGGATGAGGTTTCATTGGCCGAAAAAGGGTTATACGGTTTGTTAGGACGCCGGCGGGCGTATGCCTCGGCCCAGGAATAAACCTCGCCGAGTTTATAGTCTATGGTGTCCCTTTTAAATTTGATTGTTTTTTCAGTAGGCGGGAGAGCTCCTTTTGCAGAGAGGACTTGATAGTCAGCTGAGTGCACACCACGGAGAAGACACGCGGGAAGTTTACTGGTTCCTTTTAAAAGGAGCAGCATCTACCATTGAATGGGAAGACGAAGGCATCCCCATTTCAATTAGGAGTTGGCGTAAATATTAAATAATTGTTGTCTTTATTGATAATTTTAAACTGACAGAACCTGACTACCGCGTGCAAATAAGATTTCCAGACTTCATTAGATGGAAAACACTATGAAGAATCAGCTATTCGTTTATGCTGAAAAGAATACTTGCGTCTCCTACTGATAGGATTGTATAATATAAACTAAACTTGATAATACGACCGCACGTATTTACGGCTAAGAAAAGAGGAAGTATACCCTTTAAAATAGCGGGAGCTATTTGCCCCTTATAAGACTATCAAGTCCTCTCTTAAGTATTTCTGGGGAAGACAGCTAATATTTTTCCTGAAGAAGACGGCTGCATTATATCTGGTCCGTCGAAACGCGTTGAGGATTGGGGGAGAGAATTCACAGTATTACCAAAGGACTATTCTGACTGATGCTGAATATACCCTTTCTGAATTCCTCCCTTTGTTTAGCTCTAGGAACTTGTGTGATGAATTTTGAATATAATTTGTTCCATATATTGTCTGTTTTCCCTTGATTGTGATATATATATTTTTAACTTGGTTTTTAACTATATTTTTAAATTAAATTGTGCATTTGGAAATTTATTTGTTGTTTCAGAATTTGGATCACTACTGTACTGCTCTTAGTTTGCCTGCACCTGTGTTGTATGTTATGTTGTTTTGATTAATGTGTCCAAAGGGAATTGCTTTCTTGACAAAGTTAATAGTTGGTACCCCATCCCTTTGGTAGAGGGTCCCTCTCTCTTTTATTAGAGACGCATAGCAATGATGCCTACTTGGAATCCAAAACTAGATTGCCTTAAGAATTACCAAATTCTTATTTTTTATTTCTGCAGCCAAAGTTTTGAGCACATCATTCGGCCTATTGGGAAGATTTGAAAATAAAGTTCACTGCACTGAAAACTATTAGTGTTTATAATTAGTGTTTTGATTAATATTTGCGCTAATTGATATTACATTTGGAAAATTGTGTTTGTTGTCTATATTGTACCAGATGTAAATGAGAGTATGCATGTTTGCAAATGCTTTTGAGATAAATGATTGAGTTAATGTAGATGAAGGAAGTAATTTACAAAAGTGTAGCTAGGAAAACGCATAGCTAGATATATTGGTAATGATGTTCTATGCTGATTCGTTTTTTACCTACAATCAAATTGATTGTTTTTTCCCCGCTGTTCAATTATGATACTACATTAAAATCCCTGTGTATTTTGAAGTTAAGTAGAATCTGAGACCAGCAAAAGGAGGACTGAAAATGTTATGTAATTCTAAAATTATGTTATGTTCTCAAAAATATAATATAATATCATAACTTCTGTAATATATTATCATTAAATAAGTTTTTCTTTTTCTTCTTTATAGTAGCTACTGTTGAGCTTTGAAAAGTTTTAATGCTGTTTAGGATAAAATAGTTCTAATAAGTAATGTATCTAAATTACTCGAAAGGCAATAATACATAATATAATATGCATGCTAACCTGGAAAAATATTTATAATGTAGTTATGTGTTATTTGTCAAGTCTAAACAGCTTTATTTGGTGCAAGGTAGACAACCATAAAAGCATAATAATAAATCAATAAAAACAATTGAAAAAACGCGTATCTTTTTCATCTCAAAATCTTACATTTTTGCATTATTCGAATAAAACAATTTGAAAAGATAAAAACAAGAACATTTGTGTTTCAAAGTCAATCAATATGTCATGGTAATGTGAAAACTGTAGCATAATTTAAGACTAAATAATAAGCATGTCTTAGACTGCAAAGTGCAAAACAGCTTTCATGGAAAGGGGAGACCTCTCGGTCACCCCAAACGTATGGCTGGGTGCCCCGACCGCCCGGGAAACCTTTGCAGGCGCGGGACGTGTCCCCGGCCGGTATGCCCAAAGTGGAGTGGTTGGAGCACGCCCCCGCCGCCTAAGAAGGAGGTCCTCAAACCCGCCCGGAAGTCCGTGCACTTCCGGGCGGGAGGGGGATGCCACCCCGCCTCCCGCTGCAAGTTAAAAGGCGCGGGGTTCCAGGAAGGCGTCCTCTTGCTCCCGCGCTCTGAAGACTGCACCACTCGTCGCTCGTGAGCCCTCAAGGGAACAAGCAGCAGTTTTTTGAGAGCGTAGTAATCGTTGTTTTACTGTTTCAGTCATCAAGGCGTATCTGGGATCCGAGGAGCTGCTGGAAAACAGGCGGAGAAAAACAGAACGTCGGATATGCCTAGAAAGAAGAATGGGAAGAGCTCTGAGATGGAACGGATGCTGCGCACACTTGTAAACAAAGTGTCGGCAATGGACAGGAGGTTTGGTACGGTGGCCCAAATGGGTCGCAGCTTAGCGGAACTCCAGAAGAAAGTGGAAGCTCAGGCTGGGCCCTCAGGGAGAACCAAGAGGATTGTGGGGCCTTCTTTGCCAAACATTACTCCAGGGGGGACAAGGGGAAGAAGAAGAGAGAGAAAAGGGGTCCTAGCGAGGCCCCGGTCCCGGAGGAGGTTCCGCTGGTCCCAGTAATCCCGGTGGCCAGTCCGGTGCCTGCACCGGATGGGGGATTGCCAATCCCTGTGATTATCACACCACTGGATAAGGAACAGGTACCCCCCCGAACTGGCGATGCATCTAGCGGCGGTATTGCCTTGGTTGAAGAAGGGAGCTGGGGGACCAGTGGCGGCGGAAGATCCAGCTGAGGAGGCCAGGCGAATTATCGACCAGCTCAGGCAGGCAAGGGGCTCTGGGGCAGGAAATGTACCTTCTACTCCTCTGCAGGTGACGAACACGGCCGCGGTTGAGAATCAGAATAAGGCGACGGACGCAACCGGAGGTGCGATGGAAAATGGTAAGAGGCTGCTCCCAATAATGGGGGAGGGCGCTGTGCCTTCAAGGCAGGAATGCCTGGCACAACATGTTCCGATGTCCACCAAAGAGATGGTGTGGGCAAACAAATATATTATTATGTTTTCATTGTTGACGGACAATCGTGAATTCGAGTATGCCAAAACCCAGAAGGAATGGATGCACCCCAGTGAATGGAGGGCAAAAATGGCAGAATTCAGGGTGGAGGAGTCTATGATGAATTGGATCAGGGCTTTTTCTGTGTTTGTTGCAATTATGGGTGAGAGAACACCAGAATTGTTGAGAGACCTTGCTTGCTACCAGAGCAGGATCACGGGCTTCCATGAGAAATATGGGGGGGACGCATGGAAGGGGTATGATGTATCGTTTAGAAAAGCGAAAGAGTTTAATGAATCGTTGACTTGGGATTGTTTGGACACTGTATCATGTCATGCGCAGTTCACGCCAGGCCCGGCGGGAGGAGCAGGGTCGAGTGCGAATGGTTTCAGGTCTTTCCAGCAGAGACACCCACAGCCCTTTCGACCAGCCCACGGGGGAGAAACTCAGACTAGATCGGGTGGGAATGGGAACAAACGAGGGGTATGTTGGGGTTTTAACAAGGGAACGTGTAGTAGGCTGCAGGGAACATGTAGATTCAGGCATGCCTGCGCAGGTTGTGGTAACACCTCCCACCCCGAAACTCGCTGCCAATCCAGAGGCAATGTTACCGGGGGTAAAGGGGGTTCCAAGCAAGATTGACACGGTGGCCTGAATGACTAAGCAATCGCCCATGCATATTTTGGCTTTGACCCCCTGGCTGAGCAAATACCCTGATCATGTGTCCGCCGGGATCCTGCGGGACGGCTTCTCGTATGGCTTCAGGATCCCGGCGGGTGATTTTCGGGGGGGGGGTCCATATGCAGGCGCCAACTGTCCGTTACGCACAACCCGACTGTGGTCGCCACAAAAATTGCAAAGGAGGTTCGCTTGGGGCGGGTTGCAGGACCGTTTGGTGAAATACCAGCTGCCAATTTTGGGGTCGATTAGGATCGCGGACGGACTTGCGTCCGTCCGCGACCCCAGAGCAGGAGGGAACCTCCGCATGGCATGCGGAGTTCCCTCCTGTGCAATTAGGATGTGACCGCCACCCTGGCGGTCACATCCTCTATTTTTAACATTGCCGCGGGTGCAGCTTCAAGCTGCACCCGCGGCAATGTTAAAAAGGCACGCATTGCATTTGCATGCAGAAAGAGGCAGGCACCGCGCGGTGCCTACAGCTTTCTGCATGCAAATGCAGGGGGGTACCATAGGTACCCCCCATGTGCACCCCCCACCCCCCCTTCACCTAGGGGGCCCGCAACGGGCCCCGGCAGTGAAGTTCCGTATGCTTTTCCGCGGCGGAAAACCTGCCGCGGAAAAGCATACTTTACTGGCCATCCTAATATGGTGGACGGTGTCTGGAAGACACCGTCACCATATTAGAGCTTTTCCGCCGCGGTTGGAATCCGACCGCGGCGGAAAAGCTGCGGACGGAAACCAGGACCCACCAGCCATCCTAATCTGGCGGTGGGTCTTTGGTCAGTCCGCTGCGGATTTTCAGCATCCTCGGGGCCGGCGGTGGCTTCCGCCGGCCCCGAGGATGCGGAAAATCTGCAATCATAATGACCCCCTTTGTGTGTTCCCCATTAGGGGCAGTTCCCAAGAAGGAGCCGGGCGAATTCAGGCTCATACATAATCTGTCTGCGCCAAGGTGGGCTTCCGTGAATGAGGCAATCGATGCAGGCATTTGCAGTGTGAGGTATGCATCGTTCGATGACGCAGTGGTCATGTTGAATCGCCTATGCCCCGGGGCACTGTTAGCCCAATCGGATATTGAATCCGCATTTAGATTACTGCCGGTTCATCCCCAGGATCAGCACTTGTTGGGTTTCGCATTCCAGGGGAAGTACTACATGGATATGTGCATGCCGATTGGTTGTTCAATTTCTTGTGCTTTCTTTGAAATGTTTAGCTCATTCCTGGAGTGGGCATTCTCGAGGGCCTCAGGGCACCAACATGTGATGCATTATATCGATGATTTCCTGTTTCTCGGCCCGGCGGGCTCTCGGGACTGTGCACGGGCATTGCAGGAATTTTGCGTGCTCATTCGGGGTTTCGGGGTTCCGTTGGCGCCAGGTAAGACAGTGGGGCCAACTACCTCCCTGGAGTTTCTGGGTATTGAACTAGACTCCGTGGTGGTTTGCTTCCGTCTGCCGGCAGAGAAGATCGCCAAATTCAGGGCCTCCTTGCTACAATGTCTTAGGAACCACAAGGTGACACTGCATCAACTGCAGCAAACAGTGGGACAGCTGAATTTTGCGCTGAGGGTTATACCGATGGCTCGCCCTTTCTCATGATCCATTGCCCAGGCCATGGTTGGCCTCAAGGAAGGGCACCATCACACGAGACTGTCGGCAGAGGTACGCCAGAAGATGCTCATTTGGCTGGCATTCCTGGCGGATTTCAATGGCCGGGTAGTCTGGAGCAAAGCCCCGGCCTCGTCAGCAGAGTTAGGTTTATGGACCGACTCTGCGGGCAGTGTTGGGTTTGGCGCGATCCTTGGTAACAGATGGTCGGCCCAGAAGTGGCCAGCATGGTGGGAGGTGAGTTGCCTGATGAGCAACATTGGTTTCCTACAGTTATTCCCGATCTGGGTAGCGTTGTTGGCCTGGCCAGAAGAGTTCCGTAACCACTCAGTGATATTCTGGTCTGATAACATGACTGTGGTGGAGTGCATTAACCAGCAGGCAGCACGATGCAAGTGGATATTGCGATTGTTGAAAGAAATAGTGTTGAAATGCTTGAAGCTAAATGTACAATTCAGGGCAAAACATGTGCCGGGAGTACTGAATAATGCAGTTGATGCGCTCTCTCGTATCGAAATGCAGGGTTTCAGGGATTGTTTACCCTCAGCGGAACTAGTGGCAGCGCCCTTTCCCGAAGTGCTATGGCAAATCGGCGCCCCGGACTACAAAACCTCGTGGCAGCCAGTTTAGTGCCCAGGAAAGCTTATGAAGGGGCGTTTCACTCTTACTGTGCCTTTTTGGGCTCTGATTGGGAGCATATATGGGGTCTGGAGGGGTCCTTTACCCAATTTTTAGTGGCACTTCATGAGGAGGGTCGGTCGGCGGCAACCGCCAGTCGGTATAAGGCCGCCATATCGTTTATGGCTCCGCTCCAAGGGATCAGGGACCCGACAGACTCTTTTACAGTCAGAAAGGCCCTGCGCGGCTGGCGGCGCTTAGAGGGGCGCAAAAGGGATACAAGGCATCCGATAGGATTTGACATGTTGACCGCCTTGCTGGCTAAACTGGGGGAGACGTGCTCCTTACCTAGTGAGGTTGTCCTATTCCGGGCAGCATTTGCACTGGCGTTCTATGGGGCCCTGCGGGTAGGCGAACTGGTGGCTGCCAATAAAAGGGATACCGAGGGGGGTCTGCGCAGGGGCCACACACAAGTAAGGGGGGATTCCCTGCTGATCAGGATTGCCAGGTCAAAGACAGACCAGGAGCCTATATCATAAAAAGAATACATAGTGTAAAAAATCTTAATGGGGTATTTCGTGTTTCACTTAAGTAAGTTTTCATATGTTGGAGCATCCAGATGTGAGAGATCGTGAGAGATCTCTTCTTCTCCTAATAGCCCTTAGTATAAAAGAGGTTACTGAGTTTATAATTTTTTTGTTATCCAAACTACATGTAAAGTTAAAAGAATGTTTGTAATAAAAAAGCATGTTTGATAATAAAAGTAGTTTTAAAACTGATTTCCGGATATCACTATAAAAATTACCAAAGAATATAAAATGCATCGTAGATTGTAAGGATTTTCCATCATATGGGCAGAGTTGTAGTTTGCGGGACCATTTTTCAGTTATAGGGAATGCTATTAAATAGTGCGAAGTGCTGAGCCTTAATCTGGTTAGATAACATCTATGTTGTATGTTTCCTACCAGAATTAAATATATTTGTATTCCCTTCATAATGGGGCATTTACAGTAGGGGATGACGATTTGCTTGCTATCGCATCATACATTCTTAAAAGGGGTGGGCGTAATTTGCGTAATTGCGTTACGCAAATCTCTGCGAAACGGTAAAAAATCACAGCGAAAACACAGAAATTCTGCGAACAAGCAATTCTGCGTGTTCGCGGAATTTCTGTGTGTTCGCAATTGCTATTTGAATGCTCGGGGGAAATATCTTGCGAACACGCATTTTGAGAACGCGAACAAGCAAACAATTTCACGAAGTCGCGGAACTCATAATTTTGGCCAATTTCGCGTTCTCAGCGGAACGCAAAATTACCCGAATTCTGCAAATTCTGCAAGCGGAACGGAATTCAACGCCCAGGCCTAGTTCTTACACACTCCGTGGCAGTGATATATTTCAGCTTTAAGTCGCTTTTACTATGCTCCAAATTAAAGCCAGGGTTCTTTTTATCGAAATGTACTTTACAGCTTAATAACAAGTTGTGTATATGTTCTAGCTACAGTATCTTCCTACTAAGGTCAAGGGCTAAGCAATCCATAATTAGGTCTTAAGTATATTTTGTTTCGTCTTTTGCCCATATTCCTCGCCAAAAAGTAAGCCCCGCTATGTGAATAGTATCACTTAGGTTTGGTAATGACAATTCTTTATGCACTATATAATTAGCTGTAGAGCTTGGGACTGCCAATATTCTTTTTCCTTGTGTTTGTAGTGAAGCAGTATTAGCTCTCCCCATATGGCAGCCCCGTAGCAAACCCCTGGCACACATTTACTTCTATAATGGGCAAGAATTTTGTGTATCGGTTTATTTCCTATTTTGGCTGAGAATCTAAAAATGCCCTCAGTTATTCTTAGAAATTTCAGATTACATAGTTCTATGTGTGTGTTCCAGATACCATTTCTATTAAAAAGCAGTTCCAGGTATGAAAAGGATAAGACTCGATTCATAACTACTCCTCCCACATAATGTTGTCTAGATTTTTGCCTACTACTCCCGCATGTCACGACAAATGTTTTACTAAGATTTAATTGAAGATCATTTTCTGGCAAGTATAGTGAAGGCCATTCCCTGTCCTTGATAAAAGGGCAGCGTTGTCTGCGTACAGGAGTACAGGAGTACAGGAGTAGAAAGCATTTCTATTTTTGGGATATCTACCATTTGCTTTTTTTAAAAGGAGTCTACATTATTAATATATAAAGAAAAATGGAGGTGTGTTAAAAAGCATTCTTGTTATGTGTTTCTAAAATCAATAATGTTCATCCTTTAGACTATTTGAAAAGTATTGTCATGTTCCTGAGGACAGTATCACACTTACTTTTTACAAAAGTGCTTAGACCAATAAAAGTGCTTTAATCGCAAGTTATATACTCCTCATTATACAGGACAGGTGTGTATTGAACTTCTCATCCAAGGACTTCTCAGATGCATACATAGAAAATATATGCACTGATGGAACTACCAAGGGACTATCAATGCACTCATTGAATGAAACAAACAGTTTAAATTCCCTCATGCAATCAAACAGGGACTACAAATATATTCATTCATTACTAGCTATGCACCCATAGATATAGACAGACAATGCTGTTACATTCACCTATTCATCTATCCACTAGTCATGCACTCATTTGTTTACCGTCGTACTGCCCATGCACTTATCCAATCACCCAGGTAGTACCCCGGCACTCATGCAATCACTCAGCCACTATTCTTGCACTCAACCATTCATACAGGTGTTGTAAATGAATCTAGGACCCCAGTGTAAATTTCCAGATTCATGCCCTTATATAGGTATACATTATCCAATCCTTATATAGGCATAGAAATCACTATCATATTTGGCCTAAGCCTTACAGCCCAAATACGGCATGGCTACTTCCACTAAGTTCCGAGAATCAACAACGATTTCTTGGAAAAACCCGCCTTCAGCAGCTAAGGACTTCCCCCTGCTTGAATATTGAGTTCTCCAAGAAATCCTGGAGTTTTTAAAGAATCTATCCTTTGAGTGACGTTATTAAGTCCAATCATGCGTCAAACTCGGCACCTTCAAAGTGTAAATATGCCTAGGTTTGCCCAGACAAACACACAGTAGTTTGGAGCAGATTGACTATCTACTTGCCCGACGCCCTACAGCAGCAAGGGCCGAAGGAAGCCGACCCTCCAGCTGACGCACTAGGAGACTCTGTCTTTTCTCCTGCCGAGAAATCCAGCTCCAGTGTTTCCGGGCTACCCTTGCGGGTATCCAGGAAATCGAGTCCTGAGAGAGAGATACAATACCTCCTTCATTCTAAAACCAAGGTACCGAGCTGATTAGACCTCTTAGAGTATTCTTGGAATAGATTCCTGGCAGAGAACTACTAAACTTAAGCTACTCCTCACTTACTTCTTCCCTTGTACTAGACCTAGGTTAGGTACACCGGGGTAGGCATATTTTAGAAGCACCAGTTGAGTACTTTTAGTCATTATTTATTACTGTATGTATTTTATACATTTTATGCACTTCTATGGCTTAGAAACCATATCATGCTTTTACAGTACTACTTTATAATACTGTTCATATTATATACCCTGTACTTTATAACAAGTATTACGATTGTAGCAGTACATTTCTTATGCTTGACAAAGAAGAATGTTCAATAAATACTTTTATTGAAAACGCCCGTCTCTCTATTTTCTCAGCACCTCTGGTGAAACGAAGCATGCACGATTGACTGAGTAAAATAGTTATCTATTGTTTCCGCAACTCTAGATATTTGATTTCTTATTCTTGGGAAACAAAGTTGTCATGTTTATGCGGTTGTCAGAAACTAATCCCTTCTTGTGAATTTGAGAAAGTTTCTAGTGACTTCTGAGCTAGCTGGCACTCACCATTAAGTTTAATATATTCGGTAGAGACCTAGTCGACCTCAGTCCTACGTCTAAACTACAGTATATATTTTTCTAATGCGCAGAGCCTATTGGGAATATAGGAACTACACTACATGGCGCCCAACGTTTGGTAAGGCAATAATTTGGATTGGTGTCATTACAACGCATACATTTACAATGACCTACCGCTACAACGGAACTTTTACAACGCAAAAACCTTTACAACGCATGTATTTACAACGCTTTGATTTACAACGCAGGTACCTTTACAACGCATACCATTACAACGTAAGTATTGGTAAATATATATTAATTTTATAATCGTAAATTTATTTTAAAAAAATATAATTTAATGTAATTTAATTTATTTTAATTTCATTTAATTAATTTAATTTAAATGTAATTTTAATTTATTTTTACCCTGTACCCCTGTGCCCCAAAAACCCAAAACTGACCCTCAACCCCAAAAATACCCCTTTACCCAAAAACCCAAAACTGACCCTGAACCCCATAAATACCCCTTTACCCAAAAACTAAAAACTGACCCTGAACCCCAAAAATACCCCTTTACCCAAAAACTAAAAACTGACCCTGAACCCCAAAAATACCCCTTTACGCAAAAACTAAAAACTGACCCTGAACCCCAAAAATACCCCTTTACCCAAAAACTAAAAACTGACCCTGAACCCCAAAAATACCCCTTTACCCAAAAACTAAAAACTGACCCTGAACCCCAAAAATACCCCTTTACCCAAAAACTAAAAACTGACCCTGAACCCCAAAAATATCCCTTTACCCAAAAAATAAAAACTGACCCTAAACCCTAAAAATACCCCTTTACCCAAAAACTAAAAACTGACCCTGAACCCTAAAAATACCCCTTTACCCCAAACATATAACATTTAAAATATAATTATATACTTACCAATACTTACGTTGTAATGGTATGCGTTGTAAAGGTACCTGCGTTGTAAAAAAATGTGTTGTAAATACATGCGTTGTAAAAGTTTTTGCGTTGTAAAAGTTCTGTTGTAATAGTATCTCATTGTAAAAGTTGCGTTGTAAGTGATGTTTCCCGATAATTTAAACGCTAGATACTAGAGTACATCAGTCGTGCTTTTCACACAAACCCCTTTTTCCCGTAAAATACTCTAATAGAAGTCTGGAGTGGGTGAAAGGATAATATCCGCCAAAACTGAGTACGACGAAAATCCTATGTATTAGTTTTTGGTTTATTCAACGGTGAAGGATACAGTGCTCCAAAATATTGTGCACCTAATCTTTGTTTCCTTGAAACTTTTTCTGCAAACTTTCATTAAACAATGTCGAATAACGGCGAGAACAACGCAACCGGTGGAGCTGCAGTAAATTCGAACCAGCCAGGTTTAGACGTTACAGGGTTTAATGAAGAAGACTATGATGCTATAATCATCCAGGTAAATGTAAGAAAAACTATAACTTACAAACTCATTAATAATGGGGTATCATCGAGAGGTGGTAAAGTAATCTTTGTTATAGAGGCACATGAATACCGGCAAACAGGGGTATTCTATTCATGGATTCATTTTCCTCCTGGCAGACAGAGGGACACACGAGTTGCAATACTACAAAGTAGAGGAACCTCCAGAGGAATATGTTCCTTATGAGGACATTGAAGGTCCATTAACTTACCAAGAGCATCATCTCTGGTTTCTGGTTTAAAGGCGCCCTACAACATAAAAATCACATTACTAGGCTCGGTCCACTGGGTAGACCAGGAGCAACATGGCCGGTACTAGCCAGCTACACACCACATCCTGACATAGAAAATATGACAGATCGAGAACTGAAACAGTTAATTAAAATACATAGACAATTGGTTCAATATGTCATGCGGACCTTAACAGTCCAACCTACTGTAAGGATTCCACAGCACACCCCTCCCAGGGAACACAAATAAAATAACACCACAGACTATACAATCAGTTATTGGTAAATTACCCGCAAAGAGGGAACGATTTCCGTTCTGGTTAGCTCAAAAAATAACTCAAATAGAGACAGTATTCCCTGATAGTACTCCTCACGAGAAACACAGAATTCTGACAATCTGTTTACCAATGGGAATAGCACCACATGTGGAGGACTGTGACACTTGGGGTACAGTCTTTGCTTCAATCTACACAAAAACACATGGTGTTCCGTCTATGGTGGTAATACCAGATGTTCCGAGCAGATTCAAAATGAATATGGTCCAGAACCGGCCTTAAATCTAGGTATGAAATTACTAAAAGATTTCAAACAGGTCTCTGCTATATTATTAGCTAACATTCGAGGTGAAGCAGCATCTGTGGCAATCTGCCAAAAGTTAAAAGAAACAGATATAACAGACCTACTATATGAGCTTGCTAGAATTATTGATAAATCCTGTGAATAATTAGGAAGAGATAGTTTGGGTCGGAAGCCAGTAAAACCCGAATTAACAGAAAATCCTGAAAAAGTATTTATTAAAAATAATCTCACTACTCCTATAAAGAAGTGGTAAAATACTAAACAGACACTTCCTAAAGAGAAACATTCTCAATCCAGAGGTAGGTCTCCCCAACGGGAGCCCTCTGAAAAAAAGTATAACCTTAGGAATAGGGATAATTTGAAAAAACCTGATAGATATCAAGATAATGATACACGTCCCTCTCGATCTTTTCAGACTTCCTCGCAGAAATCGGAAAGAAGAGGATGGTCAGACCAGAAAGAGGAACGCGTCAAGTCCAAAGACAAAGAACCCGTTCACCAAAGCATAAAAGCTCAATTCACCAAAAAGAAGGTAGCAAGCATAAAGATCAGACATGCCGATGATCTTGAGGACACAACTCAAGAACAGGGAGTGGGCTCAGACAATGCTAAACAGTGCAGCAGAAGTCACCATAGTTCGCAGAATCCTGGAGGATCATCTAGAGACAGTGGACTTGAATGAATCCATTCAAGTTGAAACTGCAGACACCAGGGTTAGTGTACCCCACAAGTTCTATGAAGTAACACTCCGGATGGAGGGGGACATAATTAGAAAAATAAGAGCACTCTTTTGGGAAAAGCTCTCTAAGGGCTATGGCATTCTTCTAGCTGACCAAGACTGGCCGCCTGAATTTGTCAGGGAGTGCCCACATGGCGAAGAGATAATTATGCCGGCCTTCTCAAATCACATTCCAATTCATAAAAAATATACATATCCCAGGAAATGGGCTGTGGCTCAGGCTCCAGCATTATATAAAAATAATGTGAATGGGATGAGGACTCTCCTCACCATAAAATGCGGTTAAAAAATGAACCTACTGCACAGAGGCAGTATCGAGTTAAGCAAGAAACTAAAAACAAGTCAGGGAGATTTTAAATCAACTTGAATACCAAAGGGTGATTGAAACATGCTAGTCAGTGAACAATCCTTTGTTTCCTGTCTCCAAACCAGACAATTCATATTGTCTAGTTTTGGATTACAGACATTTAAACTCCTGTTGCAAAACTTTTGCAGTACAAAATGCACATAGTGTAGCATTGATGAATAACATCGTGCGGAAAAAGTATAAAACCACATTAGATATTTTAAATGGGTTTTTCTGTCAAAATATTGCACCTGAAAGTAGGCATTTGACCGCTTTCTTAATTATAGAGACACAGCGGCAATTTTGCCGTCTCTCCCAGGGATTCAAGAATAGTCCAGGGTTATTTTCAGCAAGAGTACCAGAGTTACTACAAACGTACGATGATGAGGCATAATCCTATGTCGATGACATCTATCTTACAGACGATGACTTGGACGTACACTTGAAAAGAGTGAACACCATAATACTTGGTTCGCATCTGAAGGGTATGAATTCAATTTTAAGAAATCACGAATTGCCCACCTCAACGTCCTATTTCTAGGCTACGAGTTATCAAGTAAAGGCAAAAGCCTGGCAGCTAACTTTCTAGAGCAATGTGCGCTGCTACAACCTCCAAAGATGCTGAAAAACTTACAGTCAATTGTAGGTTTCCTGAATTTTGGAATAACTTATGTTTTGAATTACGCAGAAAGGGTTAAACCTCTCTACTAATTAATCAAACCTGATTTCAAATGAACTAATTGGACCCAAACACACACAGAAATTCTGCTTTCAGTCCAAACAGACATGTTAGCAAAAACACAATTACAGACACGCGAAAACGTGCGCAACCTTGTGATCGGAATCATCCAAGGGAGATGCGGATTCACATACCTGACCTTTAATGATGGTGAAAAGGTACCAATTGCTTACAAATCACACTTTACACACAAGATGAAGTGAAATTCACTTCTACAGAGAAAATTCTGACCGCGGTTCAAACTGCAGTAGCAAAGAAGAGAGCCCTTGCACAGGGTAAACGCATAATGATCGTTACACCTGCACCTGCCTTGGAGGCGGTGACAAAAGCAAGCATTCCAAATGCAAAAACTTTACATCCAAGATGGATACAATGGGTTAACTCTCTTGCTGCAACAGACGTTGAATACGTTTTTGACCCATACTTGAAAACACAAGAATTTCTCCAATACGAGCATGAATGTCCTCTACCGACCGAGATTCTGCCTCTAGAACATTACGGCTGTATAATATATACAGAGGGATCAGCACAGCCTGCAATTGGGGTAAACAAGCCTATAGTGCTGCGTGCACGATTGTTAAAGGTCGCTGGCGCAAAGGCAAAATTAGACCTATGGTCACAAAAACTCAATCACTTGGAGACTGTACAGCTCAGCGAGCTGAACTACAGGCTTTTAAGATGGTGCTTGAAAATACCGATTGCGAATTCCCCACACTAATAGTGTGTGATTTGTGTTTCTGCGTAGAATCTTACAATGAAAATTGGCTGAACTGGGTTAAAAACGGGTTCAAAAATTCAAAAGGTGGCACAATTAAGCATAAAATGCTTTGGGAACAAGTAGTTCTTTTACAGAAAGAACTACAAAAGACTCACGTGATACATACACTGAGTCATCAGCGTGATGGCGTTCACATTGCAGGGAATTCATTGGCTGATGAAGCCGCAAAGGCAGCTCTGCAAACAGCTTCCGTACCTACAATCGCTTGTTCAAAAAAAGTAATAGATGGTGAAACGTTACTAGCAGTAA
Source organism: Lissotriton vulgaris (assembly GCF_964263255.1). Taxonomy (NCBI): domain Eukaryota; kingdom Metazoa; phylum Chordata; class Amphibia; order Caudata; family Salamandridae; genus Lissotriton; species Lissotriton vulgaris. The sequence continues at coordinate 314,950,126 of NC_141696.1, forward strand.
AAGCCTCTGTGGAAGGCAATCATGCAGCATTACCTCTAAACTATCCACCCACGTATACATACATAATTGATGCAAACTCCGTTCCTTTTGCTCGAATCCCTGGAGTGGGGGACAGAGTAATTCCAAACAGGAAGCGGAGAGCTTACTTGGTTCAAGAAGCACATATGGGAGAGGGTCTGACACATCAAGGGATCTTGAAATCTCTACTAGAATTAGAAGAGATGTACTGGTGGCCAGGAATGAGCGTCCAAGTTTACGAATTTGGAATAAACTGTGATACCTGTTACAGATATCACAGCTTTGAGGGACCACCAGATACCTGACTACAGTGTAGCCAGCCCAGTTCAGATACCACTGTTAGACAGCATTAGACTATCTACAATCAGAAGTCAACATGGACAGATGCAGTCCAACAACTACTAGGACAAAATGGATGTGGCCCCAGCTCTCTGCTGAAGCCAGAACTGTTATAAAGGATTTGCAAGTCTTTATCAGCACATACGCAATCGGCACACTACATTCTGACCAGGGTCCTGAGCTTAGCTCTCGAGCTTACAAGGAGGCCATGGCGAGTTTGGGCATTGCATTGCGATATTCTAGTCCCTTCCATCCTGAGGGTAATGCAGTAGTTGAAAGAAAAAACTGTGAGATAAAGCAATCCATAACAGCTAACGTATTAGCTTCGGGTGATGGGTGGGTCAAACATCTAATAAGTGTTCAACGTAGTCTTAATAATCTGCCAAGAAATTCTCTGGGGGGAATCACTCCATACGAATTACTATTTGGTACTAGAATGTTAATCGAAGACCTCGATTGTCAAACTTCAGTGGTGGAACAAATATCCTTTGATGTCAAAGATCATTTTGCTGTTTTACAGGACTTAAATGAAACAAGAAGAAGTCTGAGTAATATGTTACAAAAGCCAACAGCCACTGAAGAAAAACCACCTGTCCCAGCAAAACCTCTCTGGATTCTAAAGATTGGGGATCTAGTCAGGGAAAAGATAGCAGTAAAGAAGGCATTTGGGCCTTCTTACAGAAAAGCAGTACCAGTCTTGGCAATCCAAGGAACAAGACCAGTAGTACTACCGCCCCTTGCTGGTAAAAGGGAGAACAGAGTTGTGTCCATCGACCTGGTCATACCACAATCATGTGGCCAATAATAAGTAATAGTCCCGGGGGACTCCCAAGATGTAGCAGAAGACCAAAACTTGCTACTTTCCAACAGGTTCAAACTGAAAGACTTATCACGTTTGATAAACCTGCAGTAAGAAAAGAAAGACTATGCAACAAAGCCATGGAACTCGTTCCTCTTTAGACCCAAATAACAGTTTCTCAAGAAAAACCTGTCTACAATGATGTAGCCTCTGAATACACCAATACGACAAAGAAAGATGCAACTCCAAAGATTAATAACAATCCTGATGCAATTCCAACAATTTCACAGAACTGCCTCTGGCTATTTCATCAACTTTGATACATTTTCTGAGGATCCCAGTGAACCCAAAGAAACGCCAGCAAATAAAACTCTCAAAGAAAAAATGAACTCTTTCATCAATTTGAGACAATATATCTGGTTTTGCCCTGGATTGAATTTTGGATTGGTTTAGGTGTATTCTTTCTCCTGCTCTGACTGATTTTAGTTTTAAGCTTGGGACAAATGATAGAGGGAAAATACAATAAAATGGACACAGCAAGTCAGAAAATGAACTTGGTCCTAAAACCTCACAAATCATCCCATCGTGAAAAGAGAGACCCGTCATCAGTTAACATCACAGCGGTTCCTATACCTGATGGTATAGCATGGGATAAAACTGATTATGACATCTATGGCCCGGTGGAGCTGCTGAAGATTCCACATAAGTTCAAGGTTTCTTTAAGTGATCACCCAGCACATTTTCTGATGATTGGGACTTTGAGACTAGTAATAATATGATGTCAGATTTAGAAATGTCTGCAAAATTTACAGAACATGAATACTTAGAATGTTCATCAGATTATGAACAAATGAATTGTTTAATCACTATAGTCACCATTATTTGCATAGATCTGCAAGCCCTAGGAATGTTTTTACTTATAATCAATGGGAAATTTGTCCCACACCACCAAAAAGGCAGCTCAAAAACATTTTATGAAAAGTTTTCATATTTCTCAGGGTTTAATGTTACAAAACCAGAAACGTTTTATTTCAAAACTGTAAATAAGACGGGAATGAAAACAATGTTGACCAATACTAAACAAATGTATTCTGCAAACTTTTATGCTCAGCTGTCTACATTAGGTTTCGACTTTTGGAAAGACAACATTGAGACAAAAACTGTCTGGGTCACGAAAGACTGGCAGGTACAAGGTTTAGAAGCCTTGTTCAGAGCCTGCATTATACCAGAACAAATAATATTTTTAAATGACACTGTTCAACAAACTTCTTGTCTTGTCCTGGCTAAGATAAAAGATTTAAATAAACTGTCTATACCTAAACCCAATTCTGAGAGTAATGATACTACAGAAAAGGAGGTAGACGTACCATATATTTTAGCACAAACCAGAACTAATCCTGAGTGGTAAAAATGGTTAATCTGGCCCACAGACACCAATAACTGTCATGCTAGAGTCTTAAACAAAACACAGGGGATTAAACTAACCAGGCCAGATCCAAGATACTCCCAGAGACAACATCCAGGGATAGTAACAACATAAAGTGTAGGAAAACTATGCCTTGAGTGGCTACAGACATCCACACTTCCAGAAATCAAACAACACTTATCTTTACTTAAAGAAAGCAATGATTTGCGAGATTTCTTAATGGGGCCTCGCAAACCACGGCAAAAACATTTCACATACGCCGGTATATACGCTGCGTACAACGAAGCTTGGAAAATAACGCAAATGGACACTGCAGAAAGAATACGAGAAATTGATCGTATTAATTTAGAGAAAGCTCTCTCTGTAGTGGACAATGTGTTAACGACTCAGTCCTCAAGAATATATTCTTAGGACAGCATTGTATCCTCTGCAATTGACATAATAGAGCAGGACTTGCTAATGTTACAACATGGCCAGTCTCAATTACATTCTATAATGCAGTTAGGCTGGACGTTGCAAAATCTTCGTTCAGGCTACGTGCAATGGCGTCTAATCAACACAACGTCATTGTTTGCTGTATTTAACCTTACCGATAAACAAATCTCTTTGGCACAAGGAGGAGCAGACTATACAGTGCTGAGCATTGAAAAACTGGAAATATTACCATTGACAGTTTCTGAGAAGCCTGTCATTGAATGGATAATACATGGCACAATCATTATACCAGTGACGATATTCCAATTTCAGTATTGTCTACAGCATATACCAGCAGGCCTGTATAAAAGGTTGGATAAAGAATACATTAAGTCAACATGGACTTTACCTTACACACACAAATGACAGAACAAGGGAAAAGAGGTATTCCTTAGTGGTAAAAATTGTAAGAAATCACTTTGTGGTTCACTTTTGTGCAAAGGTATTAATTTACATGGAGCCTGCAACGGCTCTGCCAATAACCTCTCTTGCCACCTGCATGGTACACCCTCAACAGTGATAGAACCCATTTTCAGGCAGCTATCCAATGGTAGTTACGTTATGTTGAATGATCACAGCTGCTGTGGCATGTTGCCAGGAAAACTTTATCTTGTTAGTTTGTCGTCCATGGTCACTTGTTGTATGCAAGTATTGTATCCAACGCAAAAGACAGACAGTGAGATGGCTTTATGGCCTTCACTGAATATCTCTTCTATACGAATTGATCATTTAAGCAGAATAAAAGCCATTCTTTTGCAAAAATCTGTGCCACTGACCTCGTGTAAAGAAACGTATGATCTGCAAGTTGCGAGGACATCTGCAGAGATACATACATTATTATCAACAAACTGCTCAGTACATTTCGCAGAAATGTTAAATCAAATCTTAAATACCAGTGTCATCTCACATGTATTTCAGACGATTTTTTCGGGAGTGTTAACACCCTTTGAAGCAGTCGACCTTTTTTCTGTATTTAAGAGCCATTTCATAAATGTAATTATATGATTCATTCAGTTTGCATTTTATGTACAATGCTTTATGTTTAGAATGAAATCATTTCCTTAAATGCGTACTGTAGAAATGTTAATTTTCTCGTGTACAACCAGTTCAAGTGCATTTTTATGTATTTTGGGATGGAATTGTGAACACTAGCTTTAAATATGTTTGGTACTTATACGTTTAGCTTTATTGAACTTAAGATCGTGGAGTAGGTGTTGTAAATTAATCTAGGACCTAGTGTAAATGTTCCCGATTCATGCCCTTATATAGGTATACATTATCCAATCCTTATATAGGCATATAAATCACTACCATATTTGGCCTAAGCCTTACAGCCCAAATACGGCATGGCTACTTCTACTAAGTTCCGAGAATCAACAACGATTTCTTGGGGAAAAAAACCCTTCATCAGCTAGGGACTTCCCCCTGCTTGAATATTGAGTTCTCCAAGAAATCCTGGAGTTCATAAAGAATTTAGCCTTTGAGGGACGTTATTAAGTCCAATCATGCGTCAAACTCGGCACCTTCAAAGTATAAATATGCCTAGTTTGCCCAGACAAACACACAGTGGTTTGGAGCAGATCGACTATCTACTTGCCCGACACCCTGCAGCAGCAAGTGCCGAAGGAAGCCGACCCTCTAGCTGACGCACTCAGAGACTCTGTATTTTCTCCTGCCGAGAAATCCAGCTCCAGTGTTCCCAGGCTACCCTTGCGGGTATCTGGGAAATCGAGTCCTGAGAGAGAGATACAAGACCTCCTTCATTCTAAAACCAAGGTATGGAGCTGATTAGACCTCTTAGAGAATACTTTGAATAGATTCCTGGCAGAGAACTACTAAACTTAAGCTACTCCTCACTTACTTCTTTCCTTGTACTAGACCTAGGTTAGGTACACCGGGGTAGGCGTCCTTTAGAAGCACCAGTTGAGTACTTTTAGTAATTATTTATTACTGGATGTATTTTATACATTTTATGCACTTCTATGGCTTTGAAACCATATCATGATTTTACAGTACTACTTTATAATACTGTTCGTATTATTTACCCTGTACTTTATAACAAGTATTTTGATTGTAGCAGTACATTTCTTATGCTTGAGAAAGAAGAATGTTCAATAAATACTTTTATTGAAAATGCCCATCTCTCTATTTTCTCAGCATCTCTGGTGAAACGAAGCATGCACGATTGACTGAGTAAAATAGTTATCTATTGTTTCCGCGACTTTAGAGATTTGATTTCTTATTCTTGGGAAACAAAGTTGTCATGTTTATGTGGTTGTCAGAAACTAATCCCTTCTTGTGAACTTGAGAAAGTTTCTAGTGACCTCTGAGCTAGCTGGCACTCACCATTAAGTTTAATATATTCGGTAGAGACCTAGTCAACCTTATTCCTACGTCTAAACTACAGTATATATTATTCCAATGCGCAGAGCCTATTGGGAATATAGGAACTGCGTTTATCCAATCACCCAGGTAGTACCCCTGCACTCAAGTAATACCCAGCAACTACCCATGCAGTCATGCAATCACTTAGCCACTATTCTTGCATTCAACCATTCATACAGGCATTACCCATGCACTCATCCACTCTCTCAGGGACTAGCCGTGCACTCATCCAATGACCAAGGTACTACCCTTGTATCATTCCTTCACGCAGGCACTATTCATGCACTCACCAATCATCCAGGAACTATCACTGCACTCATACAGTTACCCAGGTACTACCCATGCACTCATGCAATCACCCAGGCACTATTCTTGCACTCAACCATTCACTCAGGCATTGCCCAGGAATTCATCCATTCTCTCAGACACTACCCATGCACTCATCCAGTGACCCAGGCATTACTCTTGCACTCATCCTATAATAAGGGCACAATGCATGCACTGATCTAAGCACCCAAGCATTACCCTTGCACTCATGAAGTCACTCAGACACTACCCATCCCCACATCCAATCACCCAGGCAGTTCCCCTGCACTCATGCAATCACCCAGGCACTACCCATGCACTACTCTTGTACTCAACCATTTACTCAGGCACTACCCATGCACTCCTATATTCTCTCAGGCACTACCCATTCACTCATTCAATTAACCCAGGCAGTACCCTTGCACTCATCCTTTCACTCAGGCACTACCCATGCACTCATCTGATCATCCAGGTACCACCACTGCAGTAATACAATTACCCAGGCACTACCCATGCACTCATGCAGTTACACAGGCACTACTCTTGCACTCATCTAAACACCCAGGCATTACCCTTGCATTCATCCTTTCACTCAGGCGCTACCCATGCACTCATCCAATCACCCAGGCACTACCCATACACTCATACATTGACTCAGGCAGTACGCATGCACTCATACATTCACTCAGGCACTACTCATGCAGTCGTCCAATGACCCAGGGACTACACTTGCACTCATCCATTGACTCAGATACTACACATGCACTCATCCAATCACCCTGGCACTACTCATGCACTCATACATTGACACACACACTACCCTTGCACTCATGCAATCATTCAAGTAGTAGCCCGGCACTCAAATATTCACTTAGGCAGTATTCTTAAACTCATAGATTCACTGACGTACTAACTATGCACTCATTCAATCATCCAGGCACTATTCTTACATTCATCACACACACATTTATACAAGCAATCAATGTCACTACCTACAATGTTTCTATTTTTTAACCAATATAGGTGGTTTCGTAGGAACCTTTTTGTTTTAACATTTGTGAGTTTTGTTTGTATTTTTATTGTTTTCGTGACTTATTTTTTTAAACTAAGAAATCAAATGTTACAAGTCCAATTATAGTGTTTCAAAATAACAAGGAAATACAAGGTAGAAAAACCCCAAAGTAATTAGCACTTCTGTGCTTTCAAACGATTGATAATGGCATCAATAGAAAGTTCCCCAATGCAAAGAGTTGTGATGCATTTTCTGCAGTGAATTTCTGCATCTGCAAGTTCAGGGAAGATATGGGGTTGCCGAGTGGTGAGGACAACAACACCCCCTGATGTAGATGGTTGGTTAGTGTCATCAGCTGCAGGTTGCTCCCTCTTCTCTTGTGCCATTACTTCTCACACAATACAAGTTGGATGGATAGTTTCCAGATGTTTTCTCATAGAAGAAGTGCCACAGGAGTATTTATTTTTCAGATCCTCTGGAAAGGACTGTGTGTCAGATGCTGCAGGTCACCTTCCTGGCAATAACTTTCTTCTCTCCTTCTGGCACTGAGAAAAATGCTCTGTGTGCTTTTTCACTGGCTCTTCCACCTCATCCATCTCCTCCTGCTGTTCGTCTTCTGGAAAATCTGATGCCATTTTACAATGAAAAATGCTGAGAACACCCAAAAAAATAAACAATTTTCAGAGCCTTCAAAAAAAGTAGTCTACAGATGCAGACACAACCAAAATAAGAGGAATACAACAGGTGTTGGATCATCCCTGTATGAGAATGAAAAGATTTTTAACCAATAAAAAGCTTTCTTTCCATGTGACATGGAGTCGCATAGGGGTCGCACACCCATCGCATATACATCAGCACCCGTAAAATGTACTAATTTTAATTTAAAAGTATAAATTGCTATTAGCAAATTGTGTTTGAAACTATTTTAATGGAAAGCCTTTAAGCAAAACAGATATTTAAACTTGCAACAATGACATTTCATATTTTTTAAATTAGATGCTGTGCTTTATAAGTGGTTCCAGGACTAATGCTTATCAGGTGTGTTTTTTTCTACATGTGATGTATGTTCTCTATTCCCCTGCCTCTTTCCCAATTCTTTTCAGTCTGTAGTTCTGCATAGCTTTAACTTTGAGAGCAATGCTTAGAGTTAAGCAATGAATACTCCTGAAATTCAGAAGTAAGCTAGTAGTACCACAAGTGTACGCCATAGTACTTAAGGCCATTGGTGTTTTTTTCTTACTGACAACTGTCACTCACTTTTACTTTCCAATGAAAAGCTGCAATTTGCACTTCACCATTAGTCAAGTTAACTTAAGTGAGGACCAAATCCTAGTTAAATGTAAAAGTGTCAAAGCCTCTATTTAGAAATTGGCACACTAGCTCTGTTTCTCTGTGTGCATGCTGATGACAGCTATTTGGGGTATCTGAGTTTGACTGGTGTAGACGACAATCAATTAGAACGAAGCACGCATTTTGTTATGTAGATATTTATAAAAAATTTCAACAGACGTGGCAAGGAGAAAATATTGCCTTCCTGATAAGAGCTCTCGGTTATAGGAAGTAACAGCAAACAATCATCCATTCGTATGACCATAATGATGAAAACATGTGCCTAAATGCTCTTGTTTATGCAATCACAGACTGTTCTATTGACACAGGCAGTGATGGGCGGCTCTGGTGTACAATTGCCACATTAGAATAAAGTATTTTCAAATGACTACGTCCCATTGTTTCAAGACCCTTAGGGTAGTAAGTAAAAACAGTTAAGAACTTAGGGGCATATTACCAAGCAATAGCGATAATTATCGCTATTGCTTGGTTAGAGACAAAAATGTACCGCTGAGCTGCGGCGATTTTTATCGCAGATAAGCCTCGGTATTACCAAGGTTTATCGCAAATGCGATAAAAATCGGCCCCAATGCATGAATATCGCTGAAAAGTCAGCGATATTCATGCATTACCGAGCTAATGCTCTTAGTCATGTTATCCACCTCCCATTGGATAACATGGCTAAGAACTGCTCAGGGCAGGTGTTAGCTTTTGGAGATATTCGCGCTTAGCACGAATATCTCCAAAAGTTGGTAATAGGAGATAGCGATGTTAGTGACTGTTTCCAGTCGCTAGCATCTTGGCACGTCCACTTTGCATGTCATTAGTGCTAAATATCACTGACATGCAAAGTGGGGCCCAAGATGGTCGCTATCTCCTACTAGCTGTTGCTAACTGGTGTTAGCGACAGCTAGGTAATAGGGAGATAATTTTATCTCTGCTTGCTTGGCTTTTAAAGCCAAAAAAGCGGAGATAAACCCCCTTAATAATATGCCCCTTACTTCGGAACGTGTTGTGATTTGCTTTTAATGAAGACCATGGGTTGTTTTGACACTAGGGATGACAGCATCACCATGAATCCATCGAGATATCTTAATGCATAAATGAGAATAGATAAGTATTTACTTGCTTGTGTAAGTGCAAACATTTTTTTTTGATCCTCACATATATTCTTCAACTAAGTAGGAGTGATGACTGTGTTGCAATGCCACATGCATAAGTAACAGCACAGCAGAAAACGATGGAAGAGTGCAAGATGAAATAGAGTGCTCAAAGTTGATATAATTACAAGAGTGCCGGTACTGGAGTTGGGCATAAATAGTGCAATCAATTAAGACAAATTGAGATTTTACTGATGCATGCTGTTGTGTTGGTCCGAGTGGCGCTGACCTATGGTCCCACTCTGGTTGGTCCTATTTTGATCTGTTGAGCACATCTTAAAAATGAAAAGTAGTCATGCCTACGTGCATGCAGTGTGTATGCTGATTCACATCTGTGCCCAAGTCTGCTGCTCTTATTGTGAGGCCCATGCAGGCCTACTAAATGAACTGAGATAATGTTTGACATGTAGCTGTTTTCTGTTCTACGTCAAGGCAACAGGACATGTATGTAGTTCAAGCAATCATTTATGGTTTTTTTTTAAAAAACATAGTGAATGACATAGCTTTCGAGCTCTTAGTAGCTGTTTAATCAACTCTGAGAAAAATAACCAGGTGCCCCCTGCATAAAGCAAAGGGACACCATTAGTCAGTCCATGTGCAGCAACTAAGGAGGGTAGTCTATTGTTTGTTTCGCCACGAAGGGTGATCGGGAGGCACACGGGATGTGAACATTTAAGGCATCGAGAAGCGTGGGATCGGCCTCTTTTCCTCTCCAGATAACAAGTCTCGGAGCTATAGTCTATTGGCTGAAACAGCAGGGCATGTATTAATGCTCTGTGGTGCATTTTATGTGTAAGGCCAAGTAATACCTACTTCGCCCAAGCTCTAGAGACACTTCATTGTTGTTTGTCACGGGCACTAAACTCTGTTGTGATAACAGTGTGATATAAATATGAATGGTGGACAAGAGAAGTATGCCGTCTGTGTTGAGAACAGCAGGAACCAGTTAGTTGTTCTGTACTAACACATTCTCTCCTTGCAGTTGAATGTCATAGAGTGATTGTACATCAATTTCCCAATAGGGTTTTTAACTTGTCTGTGTTCTTTTTTGGTGTGTGTGTCTTCCATGCAATGAGTGCACATGGTATTTTTAAAGACAAATATAACAAGTTGACCTTTCAGAAACGCAACTTAGGCCTAAACATATGTTTTTGACTCTATGCTAAAGAATTTTATTTTCTGAAGCGTTGGTGTTGGCAGACACCAGAGTCAGCACAGGACACGCATCCTCTACTGCTGATGCTCGTGTACAGGTTTGGCACACCATCTTCTCTGCTTATGACCGTGGATTACCCTGATGCAGGCAGCTGTTAATTTGGCTTGATACAGTGTGTGCACTGCCTATAAAGGGAGAGCTTATCTACTCCAAGTTTTGTATGGTACTTTCTTTAAATGCAGGAGTTGCAAGTATAAGTAAGAGTGGTGGGGCCGGGTGGGGAGGATTCGACACACGGAGACGAGGGAAAAGCAACTATTTATTTAATTTTCATTTTGTGTGGGTAAGGTAATCAGCTATAATATTTTATCAGGATATGTATTTCTCATGCCCCTTTGCACACAGGGATACATTTCTTGCCAACATGGTGCAATCAACAGAGAGGCCGCTTACAGTAACGTCTCTGATGCAGTCTTTCGATCTGTTGCTCACAGGCAGGTCACTCCCCACGCTACTGCACAGCTCTGCCTGCATTGTTTTTGCCTACTCTTGTATTTTTCACTTGTGCCTAACTTGCCTGCTTGCCCAGACTAGTTTTTTCCCCTGTGCCTGTCCTTGCTTTCTTGCCCAGACTTGTTTTGTTCCCGTGTTCCTGTACTTGCTTTCTTGCGCAGACTTGCTTTTTTCCCCTGTGCCTAACTTGCTTTCTTGCGCTGACTTGCTTTTTTCCCCTGTGCCTAACTTGCTTTATTGCCCAGACTTGTTTTTATTCCCCTGTGCCTGTACTTGCTTTCTTGCCCAGACTTGTTTTTATTTCCCTGTGCCTGTACTTGCTTTCTTGTCCAGAATTGTTTTTATTATTCCTCTGTGCCTGTATTTGTTTTCTTGCCTAAACTTGTTTTTCCTTCCTGTGCCCAATTCTCCCGCGGCCCCGCCTGTTTTTCCCGCCTCTGCGTCCCTGCGGTCCCGCCCCACTGCAATCCCATTCGCCGCCTCGCTCCCACCTCACAGCTGCTCCTCCCTCCCACGTCCCCTCATACGGAGGCCGAGCAGCAGGCGTGCGCAACGGTCAAGCGCAGCAGTCAAGCGCAGCGATCGTGCCGCTGGCACACTGAAGGCGCACCTAAGGTAAGCCCATCTGCGCCTGTCCGCACCTGGACCGCGCCCAGAACCAGGACCCCTGGACCCCTCAAACTCTACGACGCCCAACACCGATACAATGCCAGAACCCTCAACACACTCAACACCGGACGATCACATACCCGCTTCCTGGCCACCCCGAAGCGCACCCACAGAGATTTCACTTGCCATAACTTCAACTTCACAAGCATCCGCCCCACCATGCTGCCGACCAGGAAAGATCCCAACCACCTCAGATGCATCCTCTCAACACCCGCCACGCCCGCAAACACGTCGTTGAACTCTGGGACCCACTCGACTCAACCTCCCCAGACGTCGCCTTCCTGATGCAGACCTGGCTGACCCCCACCTGGGCACCCGACACAGCCACAGCCATCCCAGAAGGTTACAAGATCACCCGCAGGTACCGCACCAACGGAGCAGGAGGAGGAATCGCCATCGTCCACAGGAATACTCACAGAGTCTCAACCAACACCAACGACACCCTCAGCACCGCCGAACACCTGCACTTCCAGACCCACACCGACCTCATCACAACCCTAAGAGGAACCCTGATCTAAAGATCCCCCGGACCCATAGCACAGTTCAGTGAGTCCATCGCCGACTTCGTCAGCACACACGTCCTCGCCTCCATGGACTACATCCTCCTCGGGGACCTGAACTTCCACCTCGAGAACAACAACAACACCAACTCCACCACCCTGATCAGCAACCTAGCCAACCTCGGACTCAGATAACCCGTCACCACACCCATCCACTCTGCCGGTCATACGCTTGACATCATCTTCTCTGCAAGCCCCCACATCTCCTTCAACAACACCACCGAACTCCACTGGACCGACCATCACTGCATCCACTTCACCTTTAAGAAACCCACCATGCACCACCACACCCAACGTATGCCTTGCCCCTGCTGGAGCAAAGACTCAGAAGACCAGGTAACCACCACCCTCGCCCAGAGCTATCACGCCGACCCCACCGACCCCGACACCGCCGCCTGCAACCTCAGAAAGTGGATCAACGACTGCGCCAACACCCTTGCCCCGATCCAGAAACCCTCCAACAATCACATCAACAAGAAAGTTAGCTGGTTCACTGAAGGCCTCCTGGCCTCCAAGCAAACCTGCTGAAAGCTGGAGAAGATCTGGTTTCATGAACGAACAGTGGACAGCCACGCAGCCCACAAAAACGCCACCCGCAGACACCATCACCTCATCAGATCTGCCAAAAGGGCCTCCTTCAAAACCCGCATAGACAACAATGCGCACAACAGCAAAGAGCCCTTGAACATTGTGAAGGAATTCCCCAACCCCCGCTCCAACACCAATGACGTCCCACCCTCGCAAGACCTGTGCGACAAGCTGGCTACCTTCTTCCACCGCAAGATAGCAGACATCCATGACAGCTTCAATGCCAAACCACCCCAACAAACCACTGTGACCTCCGCCCCCACGACCACCATCCGCACCAACTGCCTGCTCTCCTGGACCAACATCAACGACGACGACACCATCAAGATCATGAACACCATCCAATCCGAATCTCCGTCAGACCCTTGCCCACACCACTTCTTTCACAAAGCCAGCACATGCATCGCACCCCATCTCTGGAAAGTCATCAACACCTCCTTTGAGACAGAAACCTTCCTGGAGAGCTGGAACCACGCCAAAATCAACGCCTTACTCAAGAAACCCAAAGTAGACCCCAAGTACCTCAAGAAGTTCTGGCCCATATCCCTGCTCCCGTTCCCAGCAAAGGTCATCTGGAAGACTGTCAATGAACAACTGACCCGCTACCTTGAGGAGAACAACATCCTGGACCCTTCCCAGTCTGGGTTCCGCAGCAACCACAGCACCAAGACTGCTCTCATCGCCTCCACCGATGACATCAATTCACTGCTGGACAATGGAGAAACGGCAGCCCTCATCCTCCTGGGCCTGTCAGCCGCCTTCGACACAGTCTGCTACCACACACACTACGAACATGCCTCCACAACGATTTGATCCAAGAGAATGTCCTGGACTGGACCATCTCCTTCCTCTCAGGCAGAACACAGAGCGTCCACCTCCCCCCTTCCGCTCTGAAGCCACCAAGATCATCTGCGGCGTACCCCAGGGCTCATCCCTCAGCCCAACTCTGTTTAACATCTACTGGCACCGCTCGCCCACGTCACCAGTCGGCATGACCTTAACATCATCTCCTACGCCGATGACACCCAGCGGATCCTCTCCTTCATCAAGGACCCCCACACTGCTAAAACCAACCTTCGCGAAAGAATGAAGGCCGTCGCTGAATGGATGAGGAACAGCCGACTGAAGCTGAACTCGGACAAGACGGAGGTCCTCATCTTCGGATCCACCCCTTTGGCCTGGGATGACGCCTGGTAGCTGACCACACTGGGAACCGCTCCAACACACACCGACCAGGCATGCAACCTAGGGGTCATCCTTGACTCCACCCTCTCCAAGACTAAACAGGTCAACGCCGTCTACTCCTCCTGCTTCAACATCCTCTGCATGCCCCATAGGATCTACAAGTGGATCCCCACTAAAACGAGAAGAACAGTCACCCAGGCCCTCGTCAGCAGCAGGTTGGACTACAGAAACACCCTCTACGCAGGAGCCTGGGCCAAAATCTTGAGACGGCTCCAGCGCATCCAGAACACCTCTGCATGCCTGATCCTCGACATCCCTCACTGCAGCCACATCACACGCCACATGAGAGACCTGCATTGGCTCCCGGTCAACAAGAGGATAACCTTCAAGCTTCTCACTCACGCACACAAGGCACTCCACAACACCGGACCAAAGTACCTCAACAGACGACTCAGCTTCTAAACTCCCACCCACCAGCTCCGCTGACTTTACCCTCGCCGCAGTCCCCAGCTTCCGAAGAGCGACCTCCAGGGGCAGATTGTTCTCTCACCTCACCGCCAAGACCTAGAACACACGCCCCATCCACCTATGGCACACCCAAAACCTGCTGATCTTCAGAAAACTCCTCAAGACCTGGCTTTTTGAGCAGTTGCAGAATTCCCCAACCCAGCGCCTTGAGACCCTCATGGGTGAATAGTGCGCTTTACAAATGATATGATTGATTGATTGATTGTTGATCGATATAGAACTGTATGTTGTGGCATTCCGACTGCTTGCTCCGGGAGAATATTTTTTTAACATTTATTTATCGGATCAATGCAAATGTGCAGCAAATTGGTGGCGAAGTACTGCCATGATTGTTGTGGAGAAGTGTGGCTCAATGGTTAGAGGTGGCAGACCATGAAGCAGAGGTCAGACCCGGGACCAGGGTTCAATTCCCGACGCGGCAGGGTCTTGAGCATTAAAAATGTCCACAGACTCGATAATTCTTGCTTCGGTGCCTGCTCGAATCATGGGTTCACACTCTGCAACTCCGGGCAATAGCTTGCTTAATCTCCACTATGGCCCCCTGCGGCAGGATGCCTGGGGGTGCCCCAGTATGGGTTATCTCACAGGGAAAAACCAGGATGGGTTCCCAAGCAAGCGCTTAGAGACCATTGGTGATAATGCGCTATATAAATATAAATTACATTTAAATTTGCATTGTTCTGAAGGGTGAGGGTAAGAAGGGTCACCCTAGTCAGTGCAAGGCACACAAGAGCTCTCTGTGGCAAGTGGTGGCGCTGGGGAATCCAAGCCCAACAACGTGGGAGGACTTTCGTAGACAGCCAATGAGGTACATGTGCAGGAGGAGGATACCAGATATTACTGGTCACTTCACTGCTTCATATCGCAGAGCTATTGGATATCTCCCTTTCAATAGGGGAGAGGTTGTTATTACTAGGAACCATTCAACCAGATCAAGCCCAGGGGCCTCACGATCGACAATAAAAAATAAACCACCAGTAGGCGGTATGGGCTCAACATTATGGGCAAATCAGTTAATCTTCCTGTGCACTAATATAAATATTGTATTCGTTTATACTAATGATTTTTTGCAAAAACGAAGGAGAAGAGTTTGTATTAAGGATAAAAATCCCAGAAATGCATGTGCAGTGTGATGAAGACATAACATGTAACTACGTCAAAGTGTACAACCAAAGATAAGAATCACCAGTGTAAAATATATATTATAAGATTGAGAAAGGAGAAAATAATCATACAGATGCAATAATTGTAAAGCATGTGAAAGCAAATGAACAGTATAAACCATGATCATAATATCTGAAAATGTAATGTTGACAAAAAACAGCACATAAATAAAAGTTATCAGTAATATGACATGAGTCAAAGGCTCTGAAACCAAATTTCACATGGTAAACGCTCACAATACTTATATACTAATCAAATTATTAGCATATTATGGGGTCCAAACATTAGGATTAAGCGTTAGCACAAAATCTGTTCAGTTCGCGGAATTTGCTGATTTTTGGCAAATTCGCGGTCCGCGAATCGCGCAAATTTGCCTAAAAATCCGCATATTCGCAAGCTGGTGTATTTTTTTGCTTAGTCGCGCTTGAAAAATACAATATTGTGCACGCGGCGTTGTCTTACCGTGATTCTGTGTTTGCCGAGTTGTTTTTCTCCTGGTTTGCGTGTGCTTCGCCATTTTGGATCTTGCTGAGTGATCGCGCGAGAGTTTTTTGACCGCGATTATGTCATTGCGGCCCACCATCTTGCACAGCGAGAGTTTGACAACGTGAGTACGTCATAAGGGCCTGCGATCACGCATTGCCGTAGATGCGCCTCGCAGTTCTCTTCCGGCGGGAGATTTGAACAGCTCGCCTTCCCGAACTTGCAAAAATTGCAATTCTGCACAAGAAATCCACCGCAGGCAGCAGAAACCTTCTGAAAATCATGATTTTGATCAGAATAACTCCTCAGATTGACATTTGGCTGCACTTTTTTTGTGTAAGGAGTCCATTTGGGGGGGGGGGGGGGAAGTGCGCCAGAGTCTCCAACTTCCTGTTCCTTTCCCAGTGCTTTGTCCTGGTCACTTTTGATTTGTATCTGGAGCTGGAAGGATTACTTTTTGTGGCTGCTGCTGGATATTTGTATTCAAGGACTTTTTGGAGTTTGGAGTTTGGATCACTTTTGGATTTGAGATTTTACAAGTAAGTTGGTGTTGTTTGTTTGGGGCATTGCAGTTGCTGCAACTAACATTTTAAAACTTTTTCACAACTTAAAAAAATATATTGTGGGTAGCCACAGTATCCAGTCGGCCCAGGGTTAGTCATGGGTGCATGATACAATTGTTTCTGTGAGCTTTTTTTAACTTAATTCTCATTTATGTCATGGAATTTTAGCTCACTGTTATATGTGGATTTCTTTTTTAATTTTGGGGTGCCTGTAAAGCCTCACTAGCCAGTAGGCCCAGGGGTAGTGAGTGCTGCATGGACCAAGTCTTTCTGTGGGGTGTCTTGAATTTAAACATCATTGAGGGCATGGATTGCATTGGATTGTGGTGACTTTTGTCTGTTTTTCGACATTTTGAGGTGTTGTTGGGGCCTGACCATGTGGGTGGGGGCCATTTTGAGGCCTGGTCCAGGCAGGGCCTGGCCATGTGGCTGGGGAACAATGGTCCATTTTGAAGCCAGGCAGTGTGCTCAGGCCTGCATCCAGTTTGCCTTGCTTTCATCCATTATGCCAAGGGGTACTCAGTGGTCCATGGTCCAAGTCTTTCTGTGGGGTGTCTTGAATTTAAACATCATTGAGGGCATGGATTGCATTGGATTGAGGTCATTTTTGTGTGTTTTTCGACTTTGTGGGTTCTGTTGGGGCCTGACCATGTGGGTGGGGGCCATTTTGAGGACTGGTCCAAGCAGGGCATGGCCATGTGTCGGGGGGACAAGGGCCCATTTTGAAGCCAGGCAGTGTGCTTTGAGCCATAGGCCTGCACCCAGACTGCCCTGCATTTACCGATTATGCCCAGGGGTAGTGAGTAAGTGCATAGTAGTGAGTGGTGCATGAACCAAGGCTTTGTGTTGGGCCTCTTGAATCTAAACATCATTGAGGGCATGGATGGCATTGGATTGTGGTGATTTGTGTGTGTTTTTTTACTTTGTGGGTGCTGTTGGGGCCTGACCATGTGGGTGGGGGCCATTTTGAGGCCTGGTCCAGGCAGGGGGACAAGGGACGATTTTGAAGCCAGGCAGTTTGCTTTGAGCCATAGGGCTGCACCCAGCCTGCCCTGCTTTCAACCATTATGCCCACGAGTATTGAGTGGTGCATGGACCAAGGCTTTCTGTGGGGCCTCTTGAATTTAAACATCATTGAGGGCATGGATGGCATTGGATTGTGGTGATTTTTGTTTGTTTTTCTACTTTTTTGGGGTGTTTAACTGATGTTCCTCTTGCTTCCTTTGCTTTTAGGTGCACAAGAGAACTACCAGTGCCAGTACGAAGTCCTGCAGTGGTGTGTGCAGCACAATGTCACATGACGTCACGTGTGGCCACAGACAACTCTGCAACTCGTACAACTGCGGCCTGCTGTTCTGCCATCTGAAGAAGATGGGCCCAAAGAAAGGTGGCCGTATCTCCTCTACAAAGAAAGTTGCCAGTGCCACTGCCGGTAATAAGGAGCAGAAGAAGCAAGTGGTGCCACTTACCAAGGAGACTGGTGTGCCCACAGACACTTTTTTCAGGGAAAAAAAACCAACGCCTGCAGCAGCGGGGTCTGCCAGGGACCAAGCTTGGAGCAGCACCTTCACTTCATTAGGCTCAGTGACACCACGCAAGGTTAGGTCCAAGCCCATGAGTGCTGCAGAGGCAGCCACTGTCATTGCTCAATCAACATCAACCAGTGATGTTGGCTCATCACAAGAAAGTAGCACCCAATCAATGCAGGGTGTAACTCAGCTGACGAGTGTTCAACAACCACAGCCGCAATGACAACCACAGGTTCAACTAGTACAAGCACAAGTACATGTGCAAAGAGAGGCGCAAGTACATGCGCAAGGAGAGGTGCAAGTACATGCGCAAGGAGAGGCGCAAGGAGAGGCGCAAGGAGAGGCGCATGGAGAGGCGCATGGAGAGGCGCATGGAGAGGCACAAGGAGAGGCGAAAGGAGAGGCACAGGGAGATGCGCAAGGAGAGGTGAATGGAGAGGCGCATGGAGCGGCACAACTGCCCACAATGCTTGTTCCTCCAGAAGTAAGGGCACATCAGGAAATCGAAATTCAAGCAGAGATATCTTCCAAGGAAGCCACTCCTCCTGATGATTCATTGTCTTCCAGATCCCCAGCAAGAAAAAGATCAAGGAGGGCTACTACAAGTTCTTCTTCAAGCCACCTTCCTTCTGATGATCTTGATGTGGATTGAAACCCACCACCAACAACAATGCATTCTGAGTCTGAGAGTGAGGCACGCCATGAGCCGACAAATGTAGCTAAGCCTAAAAGGAAGGTTCCCGCAAGGCTTTCAATTATGGGTGATGACGACGAACAAGAAGTGGTGTATTCTGCTGCTGATGAACAGTCTGACGACTACCCAGTCATCACAGACGTCACTCCAGCCCCAGCGGGCATGCAGCAGACAGACATTTTTACCCTATCCCGAATTGCTGCTGACCGGGATGTGGGCGGCAACTAGTACACAAACACTACCAACAGCTTCCATATTTTCTCATCAGAGGGGCCGGCAGGGACCTCCATCTAGCTCGACCTCCATTACCACAAGTAGTGGTGCTGTAATAAGTGCACAACAGAGTAAATTTCAGCAACGCCCATCCTCCACTTCATCTGGCATTGAAACTGAAAGTAGCACCTCCACCACCCGCAGACATCTCCAGTCCCCAGTTTGGGACTTCTTTTATATTAGCACAAAGGCGGAAAACATGGTCATTTGTTCGATTTGTAAACAAGTAGTTAGTCGGGGTAAGCTTGGTATCAACTATGGCACCGGAGGCCAGAGAGGTCATCTAATAAAACACCACACTATCGTTTAGGATGCGCACCTAAGGACGATCCAGGGAGCCAAAAGTACAACAAATCCAAATGTATCCATTGATATTGCATCTAATGATGATGATGAGGGGCTTATCGTGCAGGGGGGGGAGTGAAGAAGACAGACATTTTTCTGGTACACCCAGTACCCCTGGCAGCAGCACACCCTCAGCCCCTGCAAAATGTATGAGGCACACTAAGAGTCTTGGAGAGACACCAAGGTGAAAAAGTACATCAATGAGTCTAACTCGTTTGAAGAAGTCTGCATCATCATCATCATCATCACATAAAATGGTCCAGACCACCATTAGAAGCATGTTTTGGTCAGATGCGCCATTTGAACGCAACCACCCAATGGCACGTCTGTATAACGGAAAGCTGGCTAAAATGCTAGTGCTGGACCTTCTTCCTTTTTATTTCGTGGAAGGGGTGGGTTTTCTAGAATTTGTGTCAAAGGAAGGTTCCTAGCAGGTCCTATTTTGCCAGAGTTGCTGTTCCAGCACTATATCAAGATGTGCTGAAGGTGATTGGTGCAGCTATTCAGAAGAGTGCTGTTCACACTATCCACCTGACAACAGACATGTGGACCAGTTGCCAAGCCTTTGATTACATGTGCATCACTGCATACTGGGTCTATTTTGCAGGGGTTAAAGACAAGTTAAAAGCAGGTTTTGACACGGACACAGTTTTTCAAGCTACTCGGAAACAGGCAACAGTAGCCATGTTTGCCATGGAGAAATCTCATACTGCACCTAACCTTTTGGAGGAGTTTGATAGGAAGGTCTATGAATGACTGCATCCAAGAAATCACATGATTGGTTATGTTTCCAAGGATAATGGCAGTAATATAGTTAAGGCCATGCAGCTATGTGACTATTTCAGAGTGCCGTGTTTGGCGCACAGTATTAACATTGTTGTGCAACATTTCTTGAAAAAAGAAACCACAGTCAGCAAGTTACTGACCACCTGCCGAAGAATCTGCACACATTTCAGCCATTCTTTTAAGGCCCCGAAGAAGCTGAAGAGCATGCAACATGAACGTAGACTGCCAGTCAAAGTACTCATCCAGGAGGTGGCAACACGTTGGAACTCAACCTTTTACATGCTTGAGCATCTGTCTGAGCAGTGGGGGGTAATCAATGAGTATGTCTATAAACTGGGTTCTACTATGAAAAAGTCATGAGGCTAGAGTTGAAGGAATTGAAGCTAGTTGCAAGCCTGCCAGACATGCTTCATCCTTTTGAGGTCTTCACATGTGAAGTCAGCAGGGAGGACTGTTCTATGGGCAAAGCTATCCCATTGTTGCGCATGCTAGAGCACCAATTGAAGGCGGTGTCTTCAACGTTCCGAGATGATGCTGAAAAGCAAGATGCATATCAGTTAGCGGAACGGTTATTAAGCCACCTCGTTGACAATGAAAGGCTTAAACAAATGCATACAAAACAACATTACATTTGTGCCACTACTCTGGATCCACGGTACGAAAAGGCTGTGGCCAGCAAAGCATTCATTCCTTTAATGAAGCAGATGTTTCAAAGTACAAACATTAGCTAGCTGTGTCAGCTACTCGGTTCGAAAAAGAGCAGCAGAAAATTGAAGGAGCTGGCAGAAGTACTGAATCAGCAGGCCATCAGGCGTCATGTTCAACTTCTGAATCTGTGGCCGAAGGGAGTCACTTTCCCTCACAGCCGTTAACGACACCAGCAACCGTATCATCATCCTCACCTGCACCAGGCCCAGCCATAATATTGTCGGAAGCGGATTGGCTAACTCATCAATGGTTTGCTCGTTCCAGTGATGCAAAGACCACAGATGGTACGCAAAGTGGAGCAACCCTGGATAACCTTGAGTCGATGGTGCAGGCCTATCTGGATGACACAACAGAGGTCTTCGTTAAACAGAACCCATTGCTGTATTCGTATAGGAAAAGACCTCTATGGCCACTAAGCATGGGCGGAAAATCCGTTACGCTCGCGGATTTTGCGGATTTTCGGTAAATTCGCAATCCGCGAGATTCGCGAATTTCCCGCAAAATCCACAAATTCGAACGCAGCGGATTTTTTTTCTTTGCGGTGTAAGTTTGCAATTGCGAACATGTAGGTGCGGCGGGCAGCAACAATCTCGCACTCGCGAAATTACAAAAATTGCAATTCTGCACAAGAAATCTACTAGCAAGCAGCATAGACCTTCTAAAAATGATTATTTTTATCAGAATAACTCCTCAGGTTGACATTTGCCTGCCCTTTTTTAGATTTGAGGCCTTTTGATTTTCTTTGCATAACTTTTGGATTAGAAATCAACTTTCTCATATAAGCTTGGTGGGGCATTAAAGTTGCTGTAATGCTGCTCTGCAGAAAAACGAGTTTTGCAAAAGTGAAAGCAGGTTCAAAAGTTCAAACTCATCATTAGTAACCGTTCCCTGTAGTGCTTCCTGACAAGGGCCCCTCCAGAGTTTAGTTGCTAGTTGCAACAATTGTATGACCCTGCTCTGACCCTCACAGCAGGCTCATAGAATAGTTACAAGTAGGCCACAAAGGTCCTGGAAAATAAATTGCACTGCAACAGAAAGCAAATTACAGATAAGGAAGCAGGTGCCAGACTGGAATTTTAAAACAGTGACACATTAATAAATCAACCCCAAATTAATTCATGTCAGTTGAAGCAGGCAGGTGTGCTTGCTTTTTCCCCCCATAATCTACAGTGATGATGAACCAGAGGGTGGCATAAGGCATTGATGTACCAGAGGGTGGCATGGGTGAAACAGAGGAGGCATGGGTGAAACAGAGGGTGCTGGGAACCTGTAATGATGAACCAGATGTAGAAACAACATAATCGTGACCTTTGCGAGCCGACATGTAAGTTCGCAATTGCGAACTGTTACAAAACCCTCGCGAACTGTCAGAAATCCTTGCGAACTGGCAGAAATCCTTGCGAACACCAAAAAAAAAATCCCCAAATTCCCAGTTCAGTTGCTAGTTGCAACAATTGTATGACCCTGCTCTGACCCTCACAGCAGGCTCATAGAATAGCTACAAGTAGGCCACAAAGGTCCT
Source organism: Lissotriton vulgaris (assembly GCF_964263255.1). Taxonomy (NCBI): domain Eukaryota; kingdom Metazoa; phylum Chordata; class Amphibia; order Caudata; family Salamandridae; genus Lissotriton; species Lissotriton vulgaris. The sequence goes on from NC_141696.1 coordinate 314,972,640, forward strand.
GGAAAAAAAAATTGCACTGCAACAGAAAGCAAATTACAGATAAGGAAGCAGGTGCCAGACTGGAATTTTAAAACAGTGACACATTAATAAATCAACCCCAAATTAATTCATGTCAGTTGAAGCAGGCAGGTGTGCTTGCTTTCCCCCCCATAATCTACAGTGATGATGAACCAGAGGGTGGCATAAGGCATTGATGTACCAGAGGGTAGCATGGGCAAAACAGAGGGTGGCAGGGGTTAAACAGAGGGTGCTGGGAACCTATGATGATGAACCAGACGTAGAAACAACATAATCGTGACCGTTGCAAGCCGACATGTAAGTTCGCAATTGCGAACTGTTACAAAACCCTTGCGAACTGTCAGAAATCCTTGCGAACGGGCAGAAATCCTTGCGAACACAAAAAAAAAAAAAATGCGCAAATTCGTGAGAATTCGCGGATTTTGCGGATTGCGAGTTCGTAAATTCGCAAAATTCGCGAACGCCAGATTCCCAAAATTCACCCATGCTTAATGGCCTCTGGTCACCAACCTGGCTCTAAATTATTTGTCTTGCCCACTCGCAAGCATGTCTTCTGAACGTGTTTTCAGTGCTGCTGGTGCCATTGTAACTTCAAAAAGAACCCGCCTCTTGCCCAAAAATGTGGAGAGGTTAACATTGTCACAATGAATCAGCACTTCATACCACCAGATTACAAAATACGTGAATGCACGCAGGAAGAAGAGGACACCGACTTAGGTGATGGTAGTTCTTCTCTGTTACCTGACCTACTCCTGTCTCAATTCATAGAGTTTGAGGACGAGCTCTACTTCCCTGACACCGAGGCCTGAAAATGACTTCCTTTTTTTCGTCCTTATTCACTTTTATTCCTGTGTGTCTTTCTTTGTTTTGCAACTTTTACCACAACAAAACTCTAATCACCTAATCACAACAAGTCCATCAGCAGCACTGTCTTCATCTTATCTTATTGATTTGAAGGTGCCGCAGTCTGCATTTCCCTCAAGGCAGATGGCTGGATTATGCAGAATAAAGAAACTTTTTCTTGTCTTCGTAGACGAGTCCCCTCAAGTGGGACTGGAATTACTGACTACATGCTTGCTTATTGCTGACAGTTACTTCTGAAATTGACAGGAGAGGCTGCCCTGTGGTCCCTCACTTTCAGAAGAAGATGCGGACAAGAAGTGGAACAGGTAATGAATAATGAGAAGAAGATGGCATGCAGTGGACAGCAATGGCTGTCTGGCTCTGATGAAAGCAATTGCTGTTTCTTTGTTGTGCATGAAATTAATCATTTGTCTTCTGTTTTTATTTAATCTTTTACACACTAAATGTAACTCAAGTCTACTCTGCTTTTTTTTACCGTGTTTAATTCAAATTGTACTTCAACTGCAGGGGCCACTACGTTGCATTTTCCAATATGCAAAATGTCCTTGGACTTACTGTTTGCCAATATACCATGATGATTGATTAAATAATATATATTTTTTCTTTACAGTCACTCACATCGGTTTACAGAAGAACTATGGCCAATTTGTGAGTGGCAACCAGGTAAACCAGCCTACCACAACTACTACAGCAGAAATACATGTCTGTCTAGTCGTGGTATGGAGTGGTCGAGGCAGTGTAGTGTTGTTATGGCAGGCAGAGTACAGACAGCAGTTCATGTAAAATTGGGGCTATGTGGCTTGCTGCATAGAATTAGATATGCTTTGTCTGTCTGTGTCAAAGAGGCTCGGTATGCTACATCAGGTTGCTTCACTCAGTGGTGCCTGCCTTGACCGTCTGCATGGCCCTGCCGCAAGCATGGGCCAAAAATCCGTTACACTCCTACAGAGGTGTTAAAAGAGGCAACAGAGGTGCAGAAGGAGGCTAGAGGGGTGCAGAGAGAGGGAAGGGGAGTACAGAAAGGAGCAACAGAGGTGCTAAAAGAGGCACAAAGGGTGCAGAGGCAAGAGAAGTGAAGAAACGAGCAACAGAGGTATAGAAAGAGGCAAGAGTGGTGCAGAAAGAGGTAAGAGGGGTGCAGGAATAGACAAGAGGTACAGAAAGAGGCACAAGAGGTACAGAAGGAGGCAAGAGAGGTGCAGAAAGAGGTAGAAATGAGCAGAAAAGGGCAAGAGAAATGCAGAAAAATTGAGAAAGGTGCAGAAAGAAGCAAGAGAGGTGCAGGAAGAAACAAGAGAGGTGCAGAGAGAAGTGAGTTAGATGCAGAAAGAAGCAAGAGAGGTGCAGAAAGAGGTAAGAGAAATGCAAAAAGAGGCACAATGGGTGCAGAAAAAGGAAAGAGTGGAGCATAAAGCCAAGAGAGGTGAAGAAAGAGGCAAGCAAGGTACAAAAAGAGGTGAGAGAGGTAAAGAAAGAGGCAAGAGAGGTGTAGAAAGAAGCAAGAGAGGTACATCAAGAGGCAAGAGGGGTACAGAATGAAGAGAGTGAGCGGCAGAAGGAGGGAAGAGAGGTGTAGAAAGAGGCAGGAGAGGTGCAGAAACAAGAGAGTGAGCTGCAGAAAGAGGCAAGAGAGGTGCAGAAAGAGGTTAGAGATGTAGAAAGAGTCAAGAGAGGTCCATAAAGGGGAAGATATGTGCAGACAAAGGCAAGTGGGCTGCAGAAAGAAGCAAGAGAAGTACAGAAAGAGGAAGAAAATTTCAGAAAGAGGCAAGAAAGTTGCAGAATGAGGCAGGAGAGGCAGAAAGAAAAGAGTGAGCTGCAGAAAGATACAAGAGAGGCGCAGAAAGAGGCAAAAGAGGTACAGAAAGAGTCAAGAGAGGTACAGAAAGAGGAGAGTGAGCTGTAGGAAGACCCAGAGAAGTACAGAAAGAGCAATTTAGGTGCAGATAGAGGCAAGAGAGGTAAAAAAAGAAGAAAGGCACAGAAGGAGGCAAGAGAGGTACAGAAAGAGGCAAATGTGGTACAGAAAGAGGCAAGAGAAGAGCAGAAGGTGGCAAAAGAGGTACAGAAAGAGGCAAGAGAGGTACAACAAGAGGAAGAACGGTACAGAAAGAGGCAAGAGAGGTGCATCAACTTTAAAAAAGGTACAAAAAGAATCAAGAGAAGTGCAGAACGAGGCATGAGTGGTACAGAAAGAAGCAAGAGAGTTGCAGAAAGATGAGAGTGAGCTTCCGAACGAGGGAAGAGAGGTGCAGAAAGAGGCACGAGAGGTGTGGAAAGAAGAGCATGAGCTGCAGAAAGATGCAAGAGAAGTGCAGAAAGAGGCACAAGAGGTACAGAAAGAGGCAAGAGAAGTACAGAAAGAGGCAAGATAGGTGCTGAAAGAGAGATATGTATATGTATATATTCAATCTCCTCTCACTCTTACAAGGAAGGAATTAGCAAATGGGTTGTAGTTTGGAAGTGTTTAATCAACAATGGATGCGATCCACGCGTTTCAGCTAGTTCGAACCTTGATCACAATACAAGACGTCATTGTAGCTTCCTTATTTAAATGTGGAAATGGCTCCAGTTGCCAACAATAACAACGGACTACATATCACATTAAACCAAAAAGCTGTCAGCCATATTGGCATGGTCACGATATGAAAATTCAGGAATTCATACCATAATGAAAAGAAAACAAGTGTTAATATGCACACAATGTAATTTCAGCATATCTTGCCCTGTGACCACCGTACCTGTATGTTCGTCAGCGGGACTTGTTCATAATAAACATAGTTATGATCGCAAACATCAACATAAACAATGGACTACACATTACTTTAAAGTGAAAGGCTATCAGCTATATTGATCTGGGCACGTTGCATATCATAGAGGTTCTTACACACAAAAAAAGAAATACAAATGGGTGTTAATATACACACCCTATCCCTAAATGAAAATCAGCTCATTTGAGATGTCATTAGTGATGTTACTGACCATGTCATGAATTATGTAATGTCTGAGAGGTCATAAGCAGTGGGGACGTAAGTTATAGTTAGCTCAGGTAACCGTAATTGCTGAATTTCAATGGTTTCCTATGAATGAAATCTGAGTTTAACTATAACGTTCCTGTAATCTTCTTATTTTTCTCTGCAAATTTCTAGTTTTTTTAATGTTAAGTAAGATGCCTTTCACAATGGATGGTGGGGGGTTGGAAGCAGGGCCTGGCCTGGCATTGTGCTTCCCCCACCCAAGCTTGCTGCTCCTGCTTACCCTCCTCCTTGCCATCCATCATCAAAGTCCATGCCCCTGCACCCTCATTATAGCCCTGTGTGGCCGTTAACTGCCACTGGCATCGCCACAGTCTCTGAACAGTTAGATTGCTGCCCCATCCACTTTCTACTATCCTCTGTTGTCTGAATCCATGCACTAGCATCCTCCCTCCTGTCATGCATGGTCTAATGTGCTGCCACTGCCCTCCATTTAGAATGATATCCCTTCCCATCATTGCCCTCTTGCTTAGCCTCTGTGCTTAGCTAGCTGTCCCTACTTTCCTTCCCCCTGCCGTCCAATGGCTGTGTGCATTATCCATATCCATTCTTTTTGTCCACCATGTTCCATGGACCTGCCCCTCCTACCTACTCTGAGTTTTCTGTTGAGCTGTCACTCTCCTCCAACCTGCCTAGCATGTCAGATGACTGTTACCTCTCCCTGCCACCTCCACCCTGCCTGTCTACATTACATGCCCCTATCCTCTTCCTCCTTACTGCCACATCCTTCTGCACTCCCTGGTCTGTTGTGCTGCAACTGCTCCTCCTGCCTCCCCGAATGGTCTGTTCTGAGGCTCTTCCCCTGAACTCTCTTGTCTGTGCCCAGCTCCTATCCCTCCCACCTAACCTCCATGATGCTTTGTGCATTGCTCGCACCCTCCTTCTTGCCTATCATGGCCAAATTGAGCTTCAACTAACTCTTTTGCTTGCCATGCATGGTCTTCTATGCCGCCACAGCCCGTCCCATCTACCCTGTGTTATGTTATATTATAGCTATTTGTAAAGCGCAACTGTTACCAAAAAGGTGTCCTGGCGCTGGGAGAAGCCCTAAACAAGAAAGTTAAACCGGATGGGGAGATCATTGCGATGGTTAGATTACTTTTGTGAAAAGACAGGTTTTAAGTGTTTTTCTAAAACGAAGGAGGTTGGTCATGCTCCTTAATAAAAAAGGAAGTGCATTCCAGGCTTTTGCAGCATTGACTGTGAAGCTTCCGCCTCCCCTGTTAGCTTTTTTTACCCTAGGTACTGTTACCAGTTAGGCGTCAGAGAAGCGTAATGTTCTAGTAGGGGTGTACCATTGGGTCAGTTGTTTAAGGAATTCCGGCCCTATTCCATGAAGAGCCTTGAAAACTAAGCATAAGGCTTTAAATTGAATACGTTTCCTTACTGGAAGCCAATGTAGGGCTTTAATTTGGGCAGAGATGGATTTAGGTCTGGGTGTACTGGTGAGTAGTCTAGCCGCAGCATTCTGAAGAACCTGTAATTTGTTCAGAGATCCCTCATGTATTTTTAGATACAGACTTTTGCAGCAATCTAGCCTAGGCATAGTTAGAGCGGTAACAACAGTTTTTTTGCTGCTTTAGGGAGAAATGGCAATATTTTTTTGCAAGATTTTAAAATATAAGTAGTGGTGGAAACCACTTTATTGATCTGGTCCCTGCAGCTCAGTTTCTCATCAATCCGGAAGCCCAGATTTTTCACTTTTCTGACTGGCGTGGGAAGCTGGCCCATGTCAGCTGGCCAGCAGTCTGGCGTCCAGAGATTAGGATTGTTTCCAAACAAAACCACCTCCGTTTTGTTGGAATTTAATTTCAGACAATTTTGGGCCATCTAACCCCCCACGGCACTCATACAACTTTGAAGCCTCAAGGAGGTTGCCTGAGTGCTGAGTACGCTAGCTGCCTCTGACCCCCTCCCACCTTCCCTCCATGGTCTGTGTGTGTGCCATTGTAGTCTCACTGCTGTCCTCCATGGTGTGTTGTGCTTCTAGTGCCAATCCTGCCTGACCTCCATGGTCAGCTTGCTGCTCCTGCCCTGCCCCCTTGCCCCCTGTCCTCCCTTTTCATGTGCAGACACCTACTGCCTCCCTCCTGGCTTGTCTGTTGAATTTTCATGCCCCTGATCCCTTGTCCTGCCCTTTATGGTCCGTTATGTTGCAGCTTTCTCTCCTGTCTGTCCAGTATGGCTGCCTTGCTGCCATTGACTCTTTCCCCTTTGTTCTCTGTTGTCCATGTGCATGGCCCTGTCCGCTTCTTATTGTTTTCCATGGTTTGTTGAGCTGCACTGCCATCCTGCATGCCCTGTATGATGTGTTGTGCTGCTTAAAACCCTGATGCCTGCCCTGTAAGGTCAGTTTGGTGCACCTGTCCATGTTCTTCCTGTCCTCTGTTATCAGAGTCCATGCCCCTTCCCCAATTCCTCCTGCCTGCCATGATCCAATGTACCATACTTGCTAACATTTTGAACTTGGTAAGAGGGAGATTTTGAAAAAAACAACAACCGGGGAATAGATTTTTCCAATTGACTTGCATAGAAAAACAGGAGATTGTAGACAAGAGACAGATAAAATAAAGTTCTTTCGGGCTTAAAAACATTGGTCCTTTCCTACCTGAATCGGCTCTGTTGGCATGTATGGTTGTACTACCACTGCCTCTTCCTTCTGCCCGTAATAGTCTATTATAGTGCCACAGCCTTTCTTGCCTGTCCTGCATTGTTGGTTTGTTGCCCAAGCCCCCTTTCCACTGCCCTCCATGTTGTGCTGCAACTGCCCTTCCTGCCTGCCCAGTGTGGTCAAATTATTGCTTCTGCACCCTCCTACCTGCCGTCAATTTCCCGAGTTCGTGCCCCTGACCTCTGCCTTCCAACAGTATCCTAATTAACAACTAGATTGCTAAGATTCTATATTTATTACAAAAGTGTGGCACACCTGATGTCATCTTGATGTAATCAAAACTGTATACCTAAAGCATTTCCTTTATAAATTACATAAATGAGAGGGTCTTATTTCCATCAAAATTAAGGTTAGTGCTTTAAAAAACTAAAATGAGGACATATTTTCTGATTTTCAAATAGCAACAAAGCACTTTTAAATTATTTGTTATCTTGATGTTTTTATCCATTTGACCACTTAATTAAATGTTGCACTTAGGGGAGAGGGTATGGTGTTTCTTACGTAGCGGCAGACTTTGCAACTGGGGAACCAGGTTGGAGTTACTGCTTCAGCTTGACATTCTGTGATTCTCGTCAAATCACTTAACCTCCCCATGTTTACAACCAAAATTAATTTTTCCTTGTGTGATGTCATCAGTGCTCATGTAAAACACTCCAATACTTGACCAGTCTGCACTATATAAAACTGCAAAAATACAAAATATAAAAAGTGTTTTGCACACTTCTGTCATTGGGCTACACGTGGGCTACATATGTGTGATGTTTATGCTACATTTTGTCTCCATCAAGAAGCCATTCCGATTGTCACACATTTGACAACCATTCTGTATATTAGTACTCTAGTTGCTGATTAGATGACTGTAGTAAAGCTAATGCTCACCAGGGAAGTCTGCTGCTGGTAGTACATGTTTCAGAATGCATGTCAGAATTGTTTTAATGAAATAGAAGATGATTTGAGAAGTCACTCAACATGTGCCCTAATTTTTCTTTCTTCAGCACTAATAATAATTTCTATGGCAAAATGAACCCCCTCATTGTGCTCCTTTTTAAATTAAATGTTTTAAGTGTTACGAGTTTATTCCAGTTAACATGGCTTCAGGTATACCATACTTTTGTCATAAGTAATACTGTTAGCGATCTAGTTGTTCTTAAGGAAAACTCAGGGACATTCTGTCATTGGGTTATACGTTGGCTACATCTGGATGATATTTGTGCTACATTTGGGCTCTTTTTCCTATGGTGGCCATCTTGGGAAACTTATTTCTTATGAAGTTTCCTAATTTCCTCATTTACTATAGTCTCCTCAGTAGGAAATACTTTCAGTTTTTTACTTAGATTCCATCAAGAAGGCTTTCAGATGTGTCACACATTTGCCATAATTTCAGAATGTCAGCACTCTTGTTGCTCATTATATCACTGTAGTAAAGCTACTGCTCACCAGGGAAGTCTGCTGCTGGTATTGAAAGTGCATGTTTCAGTCTGCCTGTCAGAATTTTTTAATGAAATGGAAGAGGATTTGAGAAGTCAAAACGTGCCCTAATTTTTCTTTCTGCAGCACTAATCATAATTTCTATGGCGAAATAAACCCCCTCATTTTGTTCCTTTGCAAAATAAATGTTTTAAGTGTTACACCTTTATTCTAATCAAGATGGCTTCAGGTGTGCCATTTTTTTGTCATACGTAAGGCTGTTAGTGCTCTAGTTGCTCATTATAACCCTCTAGGACATTCTGTCATTGAGCTGTACGTGGGCTACATCTAGGTGATATGTGTGCTACATTTGGGCTCTTTTGTGTTTGGTGGCCATCTTCGGAGACTTTTTTGTTATGAAGTTTCCTAATTTACTCATTTACTACAGTTTCCTCAGTAGGAAATACTTTGTTTTTTACTTTGATTCCATCAATAAGCAGGGCTGGACTGGCCATAGCGGGCACCGGGCGTTTCCCCGGTGGGCTGCTAGGGTGGGACCTATTTTGGGCCACTGGGGACCGTTTTTGTTACAGGGCCGTTTTTGCAGCCAAGCTGCAAAATCGGCCCTGTAACAAAAACGGGGGCGTAACCGGCCTGGCAAACAGCTCGGCCGCTCCCAGGGAGGCCGGCCGAGCTCTTTGCCAGGGTCAGTTTTGGTTCCCAGTCCGGCCCTGTCAATAAGGCATTTAGATGTGTAACACATTTTCCATAAATTCAGAATGTTAGCACTTTAGTTGCTCATTAGATCACTGTAGTAAGACTAATGCTCACCAGGGAAGTCTGCTGCTGGTATTAAAGGTGCATGTTTCAGTCTGCATGTCAGAATGTTTTAATGAAATAGAAGAGGATTTGAGAAGTCACTCAAAACGTGCTCTATTTTTCTTTCTGCAGATCTAATCATAATTTCTATGGTAAAATGAACCCCCTCATTTTGTTCCTTTTTAAATTAAATGTTTTAAGAGTTACCACTTTATTCCAATCTAGATGGCATCAGGTTTGCAATACTTTTGTCAAAAGTAAGAGGGTTAGCGCTCTAGTTGTTCTTTAGAACACCCTGGGAAGCTGCAGTAGAACACAAAGGAATCAACTGACAGTCTCTGCTCTTGTTGGATGAACATTTTGTACTGAGAATGTCAGACTTCATTCTCACATGACTGAGAAGGATAATGTGAATTTACAGAAAATATGCTCTCATTTTAGCTTCTAGATCACCTTCCAAACCTCGGTTTAAAAAGTATGAGAAAATAGTGTTTCTCTCAAACATGATTCATGATTTCCCAGCAGAATGTTTTTTCACTGGGTAAATTGAAAATCACCGAAGAACACACCACAATTCCTAAAATTAGTATGGTACCATCAACAAATGATATATAATGTAACTAAAGTCTTATAACCCTTTATACGTTCTTCTTTTTGGTGACTCTCAAAACCTTCCATTCACTGCAATGCTTTTTAATGAGGTGCTATCATGTATATTCATCCCGAGATTGCTGCCAACACTTCATGGATGAAGTGCTGACAGCCAATCAGATCTCACGATGAGATGTGTAGTTAGGCTCCACCCAGATATATAAGGTTATTTTTCCTTTAATATTTAAAAAACTACTGAACGGAATTACACCATTTAACAAAACGGCTCTTTCTGAACAAGGCCTACATTTTGCCAAATTTGGTGTAATGCCGTTCAGCAGTTCGGTCTGTAGCTTTCTCTAAAGTTTCCGATGGAATTTAACATGGGGAAAACGTGTTTTGGGACCCCCCCTTTTTTCTCATCCCCTGCTTGATGAATCACCCCAAAACTGTCAAGACAGGAGCTGACTGGAGCGGGCCACTAGTTTTGTAAATTTTGCGAAGATTCGTCAACCGGCGCCAAAGTTATTGGGGAAAAAATACTTCATTTGGAAACTAGGTTCTAACTATAACTACCTACTGGCGACCACCAGTAGGTTATTTTTATATGTATATGTGTGTGTATATATATACATATATATATATTGTCGCTCCAAGGTTGTCCACCTTTGAGTAGCACACAAGCAGCAGCTTGATTTATGTGTAGGTGAGGACAGGGATCCGCTTGTAGATGCCGCTCCATAAAGGATCTGCCCGACGCATTCCGAAGCTCCATATGCTTCTCTTCAGGGGCTTTAATGGAAGTGGTGTGCGCAACCGCTAACCCACTTCTCGATTTTCCATATGACACACCCACCAATGGGAGGCTCAAATGAGACTGTGTATTATGGGAAGTGTGGTGCGGAAAGCACATAATCAAGTCCTGTATGGACCCCGCAAGTGGGCCCTTCCTAAATCCCGTGTACGGCTGCTGTTTCACTTCCGTGACCCCCAAGGATGACGGGGTGGTGCATACTCCACTGCTGGACAGCCGCGTATAAATTGTCGCTCCAAGGTTGTCCACCTTTGAGTAGCACACGAGCAGCAGCTTGATTTATGTGTAGGTGAGGATGGGGATCCGCTTGTAGATGCCGCTCCGTAATAGATCTACCCGACGCGTTTTAAAGCTCCATATGCTTCTCTTCAGGGGCTTTAACGGAAGCGGTGTGCACAACCGCTAACCCACTTCTCGATTTTCCATATGACACACCCACCAATGGGAGGCTCAAATGAGTTTGTGTATTATGGGAAGTGTGATGCGTAAAGCACATAATCAAGTCCTGTATGGACCCCGCAAGTGGGCCTGTCCTCGATCCCGTGTACTGCTGCTGTTTCACTTCCATGACCCCCAAGTGGGCCTGTCCTCGATCCCGTGTTCGGCTGCTGTTTCACTTCCGTGACCCCCAAGGATGACGGGGTGGTGCATACTCCACGGCTGGACAGCCGCGTATAAATTGTCGCTCCAAGGTTGTCCACCTTTGAGTAGCACACGAGCAGCAGCTTGATTTATGTGTAGGTGAGGATGGGGATCCGCTTGTAGATGCCGCTCCGTAATAGATCTACCCGATGCGTTTTGAAGCTCCATATGCTTCTCTTCAGGGGCTTTAACGGAAGCGGTGTGCGCAACCACTAACCCACTTCTCCATTTTCCATATGACACACCCACCAATGGGAGGCTCAAATGAGACTGTGTATTATGGGAAGTGTGGTGCGGAAAGCACATAATCAAGTCCTGTATGGACCCCGCAAGTGGGCCTGTCCTCGATCCCGTGTACGGCTGCTGTTTCACTTCCGTGACCCCCAAGTGGGCCCGTCCTCGATCCCGTGTTTGGCTGCTGTTTCACTTCCGTGACCCCCAAGGATGACGGGTGGGGCATACTCCGCGGCTGGACGGCCGCGTATAAATTGTCGCTCCAAGGTTAAACACCTTTGAGTAGCACACGAGCAGCAGCTTGATTTATGTATAGGTGAGGACGGGGATCCGCTTGTAGATGCCGCTCCACAATGGATCTGCCCGACGCGTTTTGAAGCTCCATATGCTTCTCTTCAGGGGCTGTAACGGAAGCGGTGTGCGCAACCGCTAACCCACTTCTCGATTTTCCATATGACACACCCACCTATGGGAGGCTCAAATAAGACTGTGTATTATGGGAAGTGTGGTGCGGAAAGCACATAATCAAGTTCTGTATGGACCCCGCAAGTGGGCCCGTCCTCGATCCCGTGTACGGCTGCTGTTATTCCATGACCCCCAAGGATGACATGGTGGTGCATACTCCGCGGCTGGACGCCCGCATATAAGTTGTCGCTCCAAGGTTGTCCACCCTTGAGTAGCACACGAGCAGCAGCTTGATTTATGTGTAGGTGAGGATGGTATCTGCTTGTAGATGCCGCTCCGTAATGGATCTGCCCGACGCGTTTCGAAGCTCCATATGCTTATCTTCAGGGGCTTTAACGGAAGCGCACCACACTTCCTATAATACACAGTCTAATTTGAGCCTCCCATTGGCGGGTGTGTCATATGGAAAATCGAGAAGTTTGTTAGCGGTTGCGCACACCGCTTCCGTTAAAGCCCCTGACCATGTCATAAGTGATGTAATATGTGACGTCATCAGCAGTGCATTGTGGTCGCGCAAGTTATAGTTAGCTGAACTAACCATAACGGAGGGAATTTCAAAGGTTTCGTATGCGTGAAATGTCCATCTAACTATACCATGTGTGAAACCTATGGTTTTTTTTTGTGAATTTCTAAGGTTTTTTAAATGCTAATTCCTAACTATAACATGTGTGAAACCTACGGTTATTTCAGTGAATTTGCAAGGTTTTTAAATGCTAATTCTTAACTATGACGTATGTGAAAACGATGGTTTTTCTGTGAATTTCTAAGGTTTTTTCAAAGCTAATTCCTAACTGTATCGTGTGTGAAATCTATGGTTTTTTCAATGATTTTCCAAAGTTTTTTAAATGGTAATTCCTAACTATAACGTGTGTGAAACCTATGGTTTTTATCAGTGAATCTCCAAGGTTTTTAAAATGCTAATTTCTCTATCAATTTTTATATTTTTTATATATTTATTTTTCAACAAACTGCCTTTTTATATTGTAATACATTGACCGTATCCTGTAATATGCAATGGCACAGCTAGTTTTTATGATTTGGATAAAGTTTAACAGTATAGTCTATATCTTCAATCAACAGATGAACACTCAAATTCGTTTTTTAACTTTTTTTGTGTTTTTGTTTAACGTGTGCGCAACGTGTGGGCACCTCGCAGGGTTTAAAAAAAAAAAAGATTTTTTTGCCCTTCCGGGTCCTTCAGGGACCCCCTGAGAAGGCCTAGGGGGTCAGGCAGTCTTTACCCTGCCCTCTTGTCACGTTCCTCACTTTTGTTTTTGAGTCACTTCTGCCTCGAGGGTGCGTGCAACGTGCGCACACCTTGCGGGTTTAAAAAAAAAAAAGAAAACCGGAGCAATATATTCAGTGTCCTTCAGGGACCCCCTGAGAAGGCCTAGGGATACAGACACTTACCCTGCCTTCTTTTCATGTTCTCCACTTTTGTTTTTGAGTCACTTCTGCCTCGAGGGTGCATGCAACGTGCGCGCACCTCTCGAAAAAAAAAATTTTTTGCCCTTCGGGGTCCATTAGGGACCCTATGAGAAGGCCTAGGGGGTCAGGGAGTCACTTCCCTACCTCCTTTTCATGTTTTTAAAAGTATTTACGAAAATCGGGTAAAACGTCATTTGTATGCGAGGGTCGCCCAACGTGTGCACCCGTGCGCGCACGGAAAGTCATATGACTTGAAAAAAAAACTTTTGATTGGTTCATAGTAGTTTTCTTTCCAGAATCTTCAAAAACCCCACCCACTTCCCTCACTATCTCTTTCACTTTCCTGGGAGAAGGATCTTTGGTGATTTCTTCCAGCTTTTCATCTTTTATAATGGCACAGCAACAGCAGCCACAGGATACAATTTCTACAGCACACCCAGGCCTGACTCACTCCATCACTACATGCATTGCCATATTTTTAAACACATCAACTAAGCAAATTAATCAGCCACACTTTTCTAAAATGAAGTCTGACTCACTGTGATCTTAGACACATGACAGTATGCCTTGCAATTCAGTAAAATTATTACTACAGTGAAAGAGAGTCTTGCTGGGAGTGCTGTTTCAGGTTTTAGGACAGTGCAGTGGTGTTCAGGCAGTGAAAGAGAGTCTTGCTGGGAGTGCTGTTTCAGGTTTTAGGACAGTGCAGTGGTGTTCAGGCAGTGTAGGGGCTCAAGGTGGGACTGAGAATGTAGAAAGGAGAATTAACTGACATGATTACTACATGCTACAGAGAGAGGTGCTATGCAATTTCTACAGCACACCTAGGCCTGACTCACTCCATGGCTACATGCATTGCCATATTTTTAAACACATCAAATAAACAAATTAATCAGCCACCATTTTGTGAAATGAAGTCTGACTCACACTGTGATCTTAGACACATGACAGTATGCCTTGCAATTCAGTAAAATGATTACTACAGTGAAAGAGAGTCTTGCTGGGAGTTCTGTTTCAGGTTTTAGGACAGTGCAGTGGTGTTCAGGCAGTGTAGGGGCTCAAGCCGGGACTGAGAATGTAGAAATGAGTATTCACTGACAAGATTACTACAGGCTACAGAGAGAGTTGGTATACAATTTCTACAGCACACCCAGGCCTGACTCACTCCATGACTAAATGCATTGCCATATTTTTAAACACATCAACTAAGCAAATTATTCTACCACATTTTTTCTGAAATGAATTCTGACTCACACTATGATCTTAGACACATAACAGTATGCCTTGCAATTCCGTAAAATGATTTCTACAGTGAAAGAGGGTCTTGCTGGGAGTGCTGTATCAGGTTTTAGGACAGTGCAGTGGTGTTCAGGCAGTGTTGGGGTCTCAAGGTGAGACTGAGAATGTTGAAATGAGAATTCACTGACATGAAAAAAAATATCTCCTCAAACACGTTAACAAACCAAATGCAACTATCCCAATGTGTTTCCCTAAGCAGACAAATTCAGAATTACACTCTATGCAAATAAACTCCTGCTTCCACATTAGCACACATTTTTCTTATTAACTTAAACTTCACAACATAGATCCCCTTACAAATTAACTACTCACCTTTAAAAATGCTTTTGTAGATTTAGAACAGTGACAATCACACACCAGATTTTCTTAAGCAGAATCTCTCAATTGTGCACCAGTCACTGGAATCATAGAATGGCCTAACTTCCCTCTCATTTTACACACATATTCTTGTTGATAACCAATGAAATATCTTCCCACAAAAAAATCTAAACCAAACTAACATTTTAATTGGTTCTACATTTCCATACTTTCAAACTCACATAATGTTCAACCTTGCCCCACAGCTCTCTCTGCATGTTACCATGGTAACACTCCATATAACACCTAAATGAACACACAGGTGAAACGTTCATCACCAAATGTTGCAAAACAAACCAGCAAGGGTGTTTGACTTCTCAATGTACAAGCTTATCCTGTGCAATGTACTTTTCAATGACTTGTTCTCAAACATTAGCATTTCTCCTTTTAAAAAACAGTACCATGCACCCTAGTTTTCAATGTTGAATTTTAAGAAACCACCAATCATTTCTTTTTTTCAAGTGCACAGAATCTCATCTACATTTTTATCTAACTTCCTACTTTTCAAACTGCCATTTCATTTCCAGAGCCCATCTGAGTACAACCAGATCTCCCTTCAAAATGCTTAGAGTGTGGATTGTAGGACATAGCTATATTTTCTGGACTGAAAGGTATGCAGCAAATAGATGCTTTCTCAACCTTGACTTACCAAATGTGGATACTATGTGGATTGGCCAGAGAGGATTGAGATGTCACCAATCGATGCCATTGGTAAAATCCTATTTGCATCTCCCACAACCTGACCTCATAATAGTGCACTGTGGTGGCAATGACCTAGGCACATGGAGTGAGTCAGGCCTTGGGTAGGTCTGGAAATGCTTTTAAAGAACACCTTTGGGCAATTGATGTCACTTCTTCCACAAACTGCCTTTGTATATTCTAATATATGCTAAAAGCAAAAATGGAACTGGTCGAACCAATATTGTCCACAGAATGAGAAAGCAAGGAAACATGTAAATAAGTCTGTTTCTGCTTTCCTGAGAGACTATGGTATGGGTTCTATGTACCACAACAAATTGCGTTACAACATGCAAGGCATTTATACAGGAGACGGAGTACATTTCACAGATTAGGGGAACAGAGTCTTCCTCTGTAACTTTAGACTGCATCAGTTCTTACTTGTAGGTACAAAAAACACTCAATGAACACAACAGCTCTTTTTAGAGCCAACCAACATATAAACACTCAAACTTCTTATTCAACTCTATTTTTTAGCCTTTTTTTTCCAATTTGCGCGCACCTCGGGATTTTTTTTTTAATGATTGTTTTGCCCTTCAGGGACCTTCAGGGACACCCTGATAAGGGCTAGTGGGGTAGGGAGTCACTTCCCTACCTCCTTTTCATGTTTTTAAAAGTATTTACGAAAATCGGGTAAAACGTCATTTATATGCGAGGGTCACCCAACTTGCGCGAACCCGTGCGCGCACGGAAAGTCATATGACTTGAAAACAACACTTTTGATTAGTTCATAGTAGTGTTCTTTCCAGAATCTTCAAAAACCCAACCCACTTCCCTCACTATCTCTTTCACTTTCCTGGGAGAAGGATCTTTGGTAATTTCTTCCAGCTTTTCATCTTTTAAAATGGCACAGCAAGAGCAGCCACAGGATACAATTTCTACAGCACACCCAGGCCTGACTCACTCCATGACTACATGCGTTGCCATATTTTTAAACACATCAACTAAGCAAATTAATCAGCCACACTTTTCTGAAATGAAGTCTGACTCACTGTGATCTTAGACACATGACAGTATGCCTTGCAATTCAGTAACATTATTACTAAAGTGAAAGAGAGTATTGCTGGGAGTGCTGTTTCAAGTTTTAGGACAGTGCAGTGGTGTTCCGGCAGTGAAAGAGAGTCTTTCTGGGAGTGCTGTTTCAGGTTTTAGGACAGTGCAGTGGTGTTCAGGCAGTGTAGGGGCTCAAGGTGGGACTGAGAATGTAGAAAGGAGAATTAACTGACATGATTACTACATGCTACAGAGAGAGGTGCTATGCAATTTCTACAGCACACCTAGGCCTGACTAACTCCATGACTACATGCATTGCCATATTTTTTCAAACACATCAACTAAACAAATTAATCAGCCACCATTTTGTGAAATGAAGTCTGACTCACACTGTGATCTTAGACACATGACAGTATGCCTTGCAATTCAGTCAAATGATTTCTACAGTGAAAGAGGGTCTTGCTGGGAGTGCTGTTTCAGGTTTTAGGACAGTGCAGTGGTGTTCAGGCAGTGTAGGGGCTCAAGGTGAGACTGAGAATGTTGAAATGAGAATTCACTGACATGAAAAAAAATATCTCCTCAAACACATTAACATACCAAATGCAACTATCCCAATGTGTTTCCCTAAGCAGACAAATTCAGAATTACACTCTATGCAAATAATCTCCTGCTTACACATTAGCACACATTTTTCGTATTAACTTAAACTTCACAACATAGATCCCCTTACAAATTAACTACTCACCTTTAAAAATGCTTTTGTAGATTTAGAACAGTGACAATCACACACCAGATTTTCTTAAGCAGAATCTCTCAATTGTGCACCAGTCACTGGAATCATAGAATGACCTAACTTCCCTCTCATTTTACACACATATTCTTGTTGATAACCAATGAAATATCTTTCCACAAAAAATTCAAAACCAAACTAACATTTTAATTGGTTCTACATTTCCATACTTTCAAACTCACATAATGTTCAACCTTGCCCCGCAGCTCTCTCTGCATGTTACCATGGTAACACTCCATAGAACACCTAAATGAACACACAGGTGAAACGTTCATCACCAAATGTTGCAAACCAAACCAGCAAGGGTGTTTGACTTCTCAATATACCAGCTTATCCTGTGCAATGTACATTTCAATGACTTGTTCTCAACCATTAGCATTTCTCCTTTTAAAAACCAGTACCATGCACCCTAGTTTTCAATGTTGAATTTTCAGAAACCACCAATCATTTCTTTTTTTCAAGTGCACTGAATCTTATCTACTTTTTTTCTAACTTCCTACTTTTCAAACTGCCATTTCATTTCCAGAGCCCATCTGAGTACAACCAGATCTCACTTCAAAATTCTTAGAGTGTGGATTGTAGGACATAGCTATATTTTCTGGACTGAAAGGTATGCAGCAAATAGATGCTTTCTCAACCTTGACTTACCAAATGTGGATATTATGTGTATTGGCCAGAGAGGATTGAGATGTCATCAATTGATGCCATTGGTAAAATCCTTTTTGCATCTCCCACAACCTGACCTCATAATTGTGCACTGTGGTGGCAATGACCTAGGCACATGGAGTGAGTCAGGCCTTGGGTAGGTCTGGAAATGCTTTTAAAGAACACCTTTGGGCAATTGATGTCACTTTTTCCACAAACTGCCTTTGTATATTCTAATATATGCTAAAATCAAAAATGGAACTGGTCCAACCAATATTGTCCACAGATTGAGAAAACAAGGAAACATGTAAATAAGTCTATTTCTGTTTTCCGGAGAGACTATGGTATGGGTTCTATATACCACAACAACTTGCGTTACAACATGCAAGGCATTTATAGAGGAGACGGAGTACATTTCACAGATTAGGGGAACAGAGTCCTTCTCTGTAACTTTAGACTGCATCAGTACTTACTTGTAGGTACAAAAAACACTCAATCAACACAACAGCTCTTTTTAGAGCCAACCAACATATAAACACTCAAACTTCTTATTCAACTCTATTTTTTAGTCTTTTTTTCCGATTTGCGCGCACCTCAGGATTTTTTTAAATGATTTTTTTGCCCTTCAGGGTCTTTCAGGGACACCCTAATAAGGGCTAGTGGGACAGGGAGTCACTTCCCTACCTCCTTTTCATGTTTTTAAAAGTATTTACGAAAATCGGGTAAAACGTCATTTATATGCGAGGGTTGCCCAAAGTGCGCGCACGGAAAGTCATATGACTTGAAAACAACACTTTTGATTGGTTCATAGTAGTTTTCTTTCCAGAATCTTCAAAAACCCCACCCACTTCCCTCACTATCTCTTTCACTTTCCTGGGAGAAGGATCTTTGGTGATATCTTCCAGCTTTTCATCTTTTAAAATGGCACAGCAACAGCAGCCACAGGATACAATTTCTACAGCACACCCAGGCCTGACTCACTCCATGACTACATGCATTGCCATATTTTTAAACACATCAACTAAGCAAATTAATCAGCCACACTTTTCTGAAAGGAAGTCTGACTCACTGTGATCTTAGACACATGACAGTATGCCTTGCAATTCAGTAAAATGATTACTACAGTGAAAGAGAGTCTTGCTGGGAGTTCTGTTTCAGGTTTTAGGACAGTGCAGTGGTGTTCAGGCAGTGTAGGGGCTCAAGCCGGGACTGAGAATGTAGAAATGAGTATTCACTGACAAGATTACTACAGGCTACAGAGAGAGTTGGTATACAATTTCTACAGCACACCCAGGCCTGACTCACTCCATGACTAAATGCATTGCCATATTTTTAAACACATCAACTAAGCAAATTATTCTGCCACATTTTTTCTGAAATGAATTCTGACTCACACTATGATCTTAGACACATGACAGTATGCCTTGCAATTCCGTCAAATGATTTCTACAGTGAAAGAGGGTCTTGCTGGGAGTACTGTTTCAGGTTTTAGGACAGTGCAGTGGTGTTCAGGAAGTGTAGGGGCTCAAGGTGAGACTGAGAATGTTGAAATGAGAATTCACTGACATGAAAAAAAATATCTCCTCAAACACATTAACATACCAAATGCAACTATCCCAATGTGTTTCCCTAAGCAGACAAATTCAGAATTACACTCTATGCAAATAATCTCCTGCTTACACATTAGCACACATTTTTCGTATTAACTTAAACTTCACAACATAGATCCCCTTACAAATTAACTACTCACCTTTAAAAATGCTTTTGTAGATTTAGAACAGTGACAATCACACACCAGATTTTCTTAAGCAGAATCTCTCAATTGTGCACCAGTCACTGGAATCATAGAATGACCTAACTTCCCTCTCATTTTACACACATATTCTTGTTGATAACCAATGAAATATCTTCCCACAAAAAATTCAAAACCAAACTAACATTTTAATTGGTTCTACATTTCCATACTTTCAAACTCACATAATGTTCAACCTTGCCCCGCAGCTCTCTCTGCATGTTACCATGGTAACACTCCATAGAACACCTAAATGAACACACAGGTGAAACGTTCATCACCAAATGTTGCAAACCAAACCAGCAAGGGTGTTTGACTTCTCAATATACCAGCTTATCCTGTGCAATGTACATTTCAATGACTTGTTCTCAACCATTAGCATTTCTCCTTTTAAAAAACAGTACCATGCACCCTAGTTTTCAATGTTGAATTTTCAGAAACCACCAATCATTTCTTTTTTTCAAGTGCACTGAATCTTATCTACTTTTTTTCTAACTTCCTACTTTTCAAACTGCCATTTCATTTCCAGAGCCCATCTGAGTACAACCAGATCTCACTTCAAAATTCTTAGAGTGTGGATTGTAGGACATAGCTATATTTTCTGGACTGAAAGGTATGCAGCAAATAGATGCTTTCTCAACCTTGACTTACCAAATGTGGATATTATGTGTATTGGCCAGAGAGGATTGAGATGTCATCAATTGATGTCATTGGTAAAATCCTTTTTGCATCTCCCACAACCTGACCTCATAATTGTGCACTGTGGTGGCAATGACCTAGGCACATGGAGTGAGTCAGGCCTTGGGTAGGTCTGGAAATGCTTTTAAAGAACACCTTTGGGCAATTGATGTCACTTTTTCCACAAACTGCCTTTGTATATTCTAATATATGCTAAAATCAAAAATGGAACTGGTCCAACCAATATTGTCCACAGATTGAGAAAACAAGGAAACATGTAAATAAGTCTATTTCTGTTTTCCTGAGAGACTATGGTATGGGTTCTATATACCACAACAACTTGCGTTACAACATGCAAGGCATTTATAGAGGAGACGGAGTACATTTCACAGATTAGGGGAACAGAGTCCTTCTCTGTAACTTTAGACTGCATCAGTACTTACTTGTAGGTACAAAAAACACTCAATGAACACAACAGCTCTTTTTAGAGCCAACCAACATATAAACACTCAAACTTCTTATTCAACTCTATTTTTTAGTCTTTTTTTCCGATTTGCGCGCACCTCAGGATTTTTTTAAATGATTTTTTTGCCCTTCAGGGTCTTTCAGGGACACCCTGATAAGGGCTAGTGGGACAGGGAGTCACTTCCCTACCTCCTTTTCATGTTTTTAAAAGTATTTACGAAAATCGGGTAAAACGTCATTTATATGCGAGGGTTGCCCAAAGTGCGCGCACCCGTGCGCGCACGGAAAGTCATATGACTTGAAAACAACACTTTTGATTGGTTCATAGTAGTTTTCTTTCCAGAATCTTCAAAAACCCCACCCACTTCCCTCACTATCTCTTTCACTTTCCTGGGAGAAGGATCTTTGGTGATATCTTCCAGCTTTTCATCTTTTAAAATGGCACAGCAACAGCAGCCACAGGATACAATTTCTACAGCACACCCAGGCCTGACTCACTCCATGACTACATGCATTGCCATATTTTTAAACACATCAACTAAGCAAATTAATCAGCCACACTTTTCTGAAAGGAAGTCTGACTCACTGTGATCTTAGACACATGACAGTATGCCTTGCAATTCAGTAAAATGATTACTACAGTGAAAGAGAGTCTTGCTGGGAGTTCTGTTTCAGGTTTTAGGACAGTGCAGTGGTGTTCAGGCAGTGTAGGGGCTCAAGCCGGGACTGAGAATGTAGAAATGAGTATTCACTGACAAGATTACTACAGGCTACAGAGAGAGTTGGTATACAATTTCTACAGCACACCCAGGCCTGACTCACTCCATGACTAAATGCATTGCCATATTTTTAAACACATCAACTAAGCAAATTATTCTGCCACATTTTTTCTGAAATGAATTCTGACTCACACTATGATCTTAGACACATGACAGTATGCCTTGCAATTCCGTCAAATGATTTCTACAGTGAAAGAGGGTCTTGCTGGGAGTACTGTTTCAGGTTTTAGGACAGTGCAGTGGTGTTCAGGCAGTGTAGGGGCTCAAGGTGAGACTGAGAATGTTGAAATGAGAATTCACTGACATGAAAAAAAATATCTCCTCAAACACATTAACATACCAAATGCAACTATCCCAATGTGTTTCCCTAAGCAGACAAATTCAGAATTACACTCTATGCAAATAATCTCCTGCTTACACATTAGCACACATTTTTCGTATTAACTTAAACTTCACAACATAGATCCCCTTACAAATTAACTACTCACCTTTAAAAATGCTTTTGTAGATTTAGAACAGTGACAATCACACACCAGATTTTCTTAAGCAGAATCTCTCAATTGTGCACCAGTCACTGGAATCATAGAATGACCTAACTTCCCTCTCATTTTACACACATATTCTTGTTGATAACCAATGAAATATCTTCCCACAAAAAATTCAAAACCAAACTAACATTTTAATTGGTTCTACATTTCCATACTTTCAAACTCACATAATGTTCAACCTTGCCCCGCAGCTCTCTCTGCATGTTACCATGGTAACACTCCATAGAACACCTAAATGAACACACAGGTGAAACGTTCATCACCAAATGTTTCAAACCAAACCAGCAAGGGTGTTTGACTTCTCAATATACCAGCTTATCCTGTGCAATGTACATTTCAATGACTTGTTCTCAACCATTAGCATTTCTCCTTTTAAAAAACAGTACCATGCACCCTAGTTTTCAATGTTGAATTTTCAGAAACCACCAATCATTTCTTTTTTTCAAGTGCACTGAATCTTATCTACTTTTTTTCTAACTTCCTACTTTTCAAACTGCCATTTCATTTCCAGAGCCCATCTGAGTACAACCAGATCTCACTTCAAAATTCTTAGAGTGTGGATTGTAGGACATAGCTATATTTTCTGGACTGAAAGGTATGCAGCAAATAGATGCTTTCTCAACCTTGACTTACCAAATGTGGATATTATGTGTATTGGCCAGAGAGGATTGAGATGTCATCAATTGATGCCATTGGTAAAATCCTTTTTGCATCTCCCACAACCTGACCTCATAATTGTGCACTGTGGTGGCAATGACCTAGGCACATGGAGTGAGTCAGGCCTTGGGTAGGTCTGGAAATGCTTTTAAAGAACACCTTTGGGCAATTGATGTCACTTTTTCCACAAACTGCCTTTGTATATTCTAATATATGCTAAAATCAAAAATGGAACTGGTCCAACCAATATTGTCCACAGATTGAGAAAACAAGGAAACATGTAAATAAGTCTATTTCTGTTTTCCTGAGAGACTATGGTATGGGTTCTATATACCACAACAACTTGCGTTACAACATGCAAGGCATTTATAGAGGAGACGGAGTACATTTCACAGATTAGGGGAACAGAGTCCTTCTCTGTAACTTTAGACTGCATCAGTACTTACTTGTAGGTACAAAAGACACTCAATGAACACAACAGCTCTTTTTAGAGCCAACCAACATATAAACACTCAAACTTCTTATTCAACTCTATTTTTTAGTCTTTTTTTCCGATTTGCGCGCACCTCGGGATTTTTTTAAATGATTTTTTTGCCCTTCAGGGTCTTTCAGGGACACCCTGATAAGGGCTAGTGGGACAGGGAGTCACTTCCCTACCTCCTTTTCATGTTTTTAAAAGTATTTACGAAAATCGGGTAAAACGTCATTTATATGCGAGGGTTGCCCAAAGTGCGCGCACCCGTGCGCGCACGGAAAGTCATATGACTTGAAAACAACACTTTTGATTGGTTCATAGTAGTTTTCTTTCCAGAATCTTCAAAAACCCCACCCACTTCCCTCACTATCTCTTTCACTTTCCTGGGAGAAGGATCTTTGGTGATATCTTCCAGCTTTTCATCTTTTAAAATGGCACAGCAACAGCAGCCACAGGATACAATTTCTACAGCACACCCAGGCCTGACTCACTCCATGACTACATGCATTGCCATATTTTTAAACACATCAACTAAGCAAATTAATCAGCCACACTTTTCTGAAAGGAAGTCTGACTCACTGTGATCTTAGACACATGACAGTATGCCTTGCAATTCAGGAAAATGATTACTACAGTGAAAGAGAGTCTTGCTGGGAGTTCTGTTTCAGGTTTTAGGACAGTGCAGTGGTGTTCAGGCAGTGTAGGGGCTCAAGCCGGGACTGAGAATGTAGAAATGAGTATTCACTGACAAGATTACTACAGGCTACAGAGAGAGTTGGTATACAATTTCTACAGCACACCCAAGCCTGACTCACTCCATGACTAAATGCATTGCCATATTTTTAAACACATCAACTAAGCAAATTATTCTGCCACATTTTTTCTGAAATGAATTCTGACTCACACTATGATCTTAGACACATGACAGTATGCCTTGCAATTCCGTCAAATGATTTCTACAGTGAAAGAGGGTCTTGCTGGGAGTACTGTTTCAGGTTTTAGGACAGTGCAGTGGTGTTCAGGCAGTGTAGGGGCTCAAGGTGAGACTGAGAATGTAGAAATGAGAATTAACTGACATGAAAAAAAATATCTCCTCAAACACATTAACATACCAAATGCAACTATCCCAATGTGTTTCCCTAAGCAGACAAATTCAGAATTACACTCTATGCAAATAATCTCCTGCTTACACATTAGCACACATTTTTCTTATTAACTTAAACTTCACAACATAGATCCCCTTACAAATTAACTACTCACCTTCAAAAATGCTTTTGTAGATTTGGAACAGTGACAATCACACACCAGATTTTCTTAAGCAGAATCTCTCAATTGTGCACCAGTCACTGGAATCATAGAATGACCTAACTTCCCTCTCATTTTACACACATATTCTTGTTGATAACCAATGAAATATCTTCCCACAAAAAATTCAAAACCAAACTAACATTTTAATTGGTTCTACATTTCCATACTTTCAAACTCACATAATGTTCAACCTTGCCCCACAGGTCTCTCTGCATGTTACCATGGTAAAACTCCATAGAACACCTAAATGAACAGACAGGTGAAACGTTCATCACCAAATGTTGCAAACCAAACCAGCAAGGGTGTTTGACTTCTCAATATACCAGCTTATCCTGTGCAATATACCTTTCAATGACTTGTTCTCAACCATTAGCATTTCTCCTTTTAAAAAACAGTTCCATGTACCCTAGTTGTCAATGTTGAATTTTCAGAAACCACCAATCATTTCTTTTTTTCAAGTACACTGAATCTCATCTATATTTTTTTCTAACTTCCTACTTTTCAAACTGCTATTTCATTTCCAGAGCCCATCTGAGTACAACCAGATCTCCCTTCAAAATGCTTAGAGTGTGGATTGTAGGACATAGCTATATTTTCTGGGCTGAAAGGTATGCAGCAAATAGATGCTTTCTCAACCTTGACTTACCAAATGTGGATACTATGTGGATTGGCCAGAGAGGATTGAGATGTCACCAATTGATGCCATTGGTAAAATCCCTTTTGCATCTCCCACAACCTGACCTCATAATTGTGCACTGTGGTGGCAATGACCTAGGCACATGGAGAGAGTCAGGCATTGGGTAGGTCTGGAAATGCTTTTAAAGAACACCTTTGGGCAATTGATGTCACTTTTTCCACAAACTGCCTTTGTATATTCTAATATGTGCTAAAAGCAAAAATGGAACTGGTCCAACCAATATTGTCCACAGATTGAGAAAGCAAGGAAACATATAAATAAGTCTGTTTCTGCTTTCCTGAGAGACTATGGTATGGGTTCTATATACCACAACAACTTGCGTTACAACATGCAAGGCATTTATAGAGGAGACGGAGTACATTTCACAGATTAGGGGAACAGAGTCTTCCTCTGTAACTTTAGACTGCATCAGTACTTACTTGTAGGTACAAAAAACACTCAATGAACACAACGGCTCTTTTTAGAGCCAACTAACATTTAAACACTCAAAATTCTTATTCAACTCTATTTTTTAGTCTTTTTTTCCGATTTGCGCGCACCTCAGGATTTTTTTTTTTTAAATGATTTTTTTGCCCTTCAGGGTCCTTCAGGGACTCCCTAATAAGGGCCAGTGGGGCAGGGAGTCTCTACCCTGCCCCCTTTTCACCTTCTCCACTTTTGTTTTTGGCTCTCTTCTACTTCGGAGTATCAAAATGGCGGCCAAAGGGTGCGAGCACCGTGGGCGCAAACCCGCAATTTTGTTTTAAAAAAATGTTTTTGCCCTTCGAGGTTTTTCAGGGACCCCCTGAGAAGACCTAGGGGGTCAGGGAGTCTCTACCCTGCCCCCTTTTCACATTCTCCACTTTTGTTTTGAGCTCTCCTCTACCTTGCAGTGACAAAATGGCGGCCAAAGGGTGCGAGGACCGTGGGCGCAACCCACAGTTTAAAAAACAAAAAAAGGTTTTTTGCCCTTCGAGGTTCTTCAAGGACCCCCTGAGAATACCTAGGGGGTCACAGAGACTTTACCCTGCCCCCTTTTCATGTTCTCCACTTTTGTTTTGAGCTCTCTTCTGCCTCGAGGGTGCGTGCACCGTGCGCGCACCTCACGATTTAAAAAAATATATATATACTTTTTTTGTTCCTCTGGGGTCCTTCAGGGACCCCCTGA
Source organism: Lissotriton vulgaris (assembly GCF_964263255.1). Taxonomy (NCBI): domain Eukaryota; kingdom Metazoa; phylum Chordata; class Amphibia; order Caudata; family Salamandridae; genus Lissotriton; species Lissotriton vulgaris. The sequence goes on from NC_141696.1 coordinate 314,998,996, forward strand.
GAAGGCCTATTGGGTCAGGAAGTCTCTACCCTGCCCCCTTTTCACATTTTCCACTTTTGTTTTTGGCTCTCTTCTGCCTCATACACAAAATGGCGGCCAACACTTTCTGGTTTCCACTGATTAGAATGTTGACAGACGTCTAACAACAAATCAGAATTTCGCTCGCGCACACATGATTCGCGCACCGTGCGCGCAGGGGTATACACACGGTGCGCGCTTATAGATATATATATATTTTTTTCCTTTCATTTTCTCAGAAACTACTGGAAGGATTTACACCATTTAACCAAAAGCATGATCTGCGAATCAGAGTCCAGCATTTTGCCAAATTTGGTGTAATTCCGTTCAGCGGTTCGGGCTGTAGCCATGTCTAATCGTCCTATGGAAATTAACATGGGGAAAACACATTTTAGGACCCTCTTTTTTTCTCGGCCCCCGCATGACGAATCTACATGAGACTTTCAGGGAAGGAGCAGAGCAGAGCAGGCCATCTTCTTTGAGAAATTCGCGAAGATTCAGCAACCAGCGCCAAAGTTATTCCCAATAGAATGTTGCGAATTTCCTATGGAAACTAGGTCCTAATTATAACTACCTACTGGCGACCGCTAACAGGTAATACAAAAAAACCATACGTATATATATATATATATATATATATATATATATATATATATATATATATATATATATATATATATATATATTACCTACTGGCTGTCGCCAGTAGGTATATATAGTTAGGATTTTTTCCCTATGGGATTTTTGAAAATTCTATGTCTAATAACTTTGGCGTTTGTGGACGGAATCGGCTGAAATTTTCAGGAGAATGGCACATTTTGTTTCTGAGCAGCCCCTGGAAATTTGGTGGGGTTTCGTCAAGGGGGGGCTGAGAAAAAAGGGGGGTCCCAAAACACGTTTTTCCCATTCATTTTTCCATAGGGCGGTTGGACTCACTTTTAGATCGAACGGCTGAATGGATTTGCACGAAACTTGGCAAAATTGTAGGGACTGTTAGCCCGATGTGCCTTTGCTAGGTCTCAATATATGTGCTCCAGTAGTTTTTGAGAAATTAACGTTCAAAACAAGATATATATCTGTAACAGCGCTCCGGGCTGCGCTCCGGTCCGCTTACTTTTCGCGAAACGGAACTTTGCACGCAGAAAGCTGATTGGCTCTCCGGTGTCTGTCAACATTCTAAACAGTCCGGAGCGGCCGCCATCTTATCTCTCGGTAGGATCGAGAGAGAAGAAGAGGTGAAAAACGAAGGGGGAATATATTGAAAGGGGGCAAGGTATACCCCTCTTGACCCCCTAGGAATGTTGTTGGGGTTATTAAAGGGTCCCGTGGGGAAAATAAAAAAAAAATGATTTTTCACGGTAGAAGCGCTTCACGGGCCGCGAACTGGGCCGCAAACTGATAGCGAAACGGGAATTCGCCATTTTGTGCTTCGTTTTAATTGTTTAGAGACAAAAAATTATCGCCGCACATCGGCCACAATGCATGAATATCGCTGAAAAGTCAGCGATATTCATGCATTATCCAGCAAATGCTCTTAGCCATGTTATCCACCTTCCATTGGATAACATGTCTAAAAACTGCTCTGTGCGTGAGCTTTTTTTTTTTTTGCTGCGTGATGTTTGTTAACGTTCGATTCGATGGAAATCAGGAAGTGTTGACCACCATTTTGTCACTGCGAGTAAATATTTTGTTATAAATGAATCCTTATTGATAAACATTGTCTGCGCCATCTTGCGTTTTTGTCCAATGCCACAATTTTGTCGTGCACGGCAGCCATTTTAGATGCCTTGACCAGGGCCACTCTCTGCACGCCGCCGATCCTCAGCATGGCTCCCCACCCTCACAAGCATCTCCCCCACGCACTGGTCACCCCCGCTCTCTCTCTCATGCATGGGCCATATACTTCCCCCCATCTGCGCTGCTCTTCTCTGAGAATCACACCCTGTGCCCGCCCGACACCTCCCTTTCACCCTATTCACTAACGCACCCTCTGACACTCCTCTTCCTCTGTGTCCGATTGTCCAGGCCGGACCTAGGCTATCACCTAGCCCTGCGGATGTAGTTTATGGCCCCAGCTGTAGAGTATCCAGACATGCCAACCCTCCCGATTCAGGCGTGAGACTACTGATTTCAGTGCTAGTCTTTCGCTTCCCGATTTCTGCAAGGAAAAACCCGGGGGCATATTACCAACAACTAGCGATAATTTTTGTCTCTAACTTGTTTAGAGACAAAAATTATCGCCGCACATCGGCGAATTTTATCGCACATAAACCTTGCTATTAGCAAGGTTTATCGCAAATGCGATAAAAAACGGCCGCAATGCATGAATATCGTTGAAAAGTCAGCGATATTCATGCATTATCCAGCAAATGCTCTTAGCCATGTTATCCACTTCCCATTGGATAACATGGCTAAAACTGCTCAGGGTAGGTGTTAGGTTTTGGAGATATTCGCGCTTAGCGCGAATATCTCCAAAAGTTGGTAATAGGAGATAGCGATGGTTAGGGACTGTTTCCAGTCGCTAAAATCTTGGCACGCCCACTTTGCATGTCATTAGTGATAAATATCACTGATATGCAAAGCGGGGCCCAAGATGGTCGCTATCTCCTTTTAGCTGTCACTAACTGGTGTTAGCGACAGCTTGGTAATAGGGAGATAATTTTATCTCTTTTTTTTTGGCTTTTAAAGCCAAAAAAGCGGAAATAAACCCCCTTGATAATATGCCCCATGATTTCTCGGGGGTTTCAGCTGACAGGGCTTGGTATTGTGTTACGTGCTAATTCTTCCAGGAAACGTCAGAGGGTCGATGCAGGGGTTCTAGAAGGGGTGATAAACCATTTAAGCCTCATGAACAAGCGCATGGTCTTTTAAAGATTTGTGAAGTACTCGGGGCGGCGGTGTGTGTGTGCCCTCTTTCAGGAGCGGGCGGGGGGGCACTGCCAGCAACTTGCCAGGCCAGGCAGTGTTCAACACGTGCATCACCCTTTCTCTGCCTGCTATTGCGCTCCATGCTTCGGAAAGGTAAGAAAAAGAACGTGCATTTGAGTTTGAAATGTCCGATCTTGTAGCAGTACACTTGCAAAGCCCACACATGACAATAACCCGATTCAAGGCCCCATTCACCCGATTTTTTAAACATATATAGCACTCCAACAAAGTTAGATTTTAAAACTTTATTAACTTTTAAATATAACGAACGCAACAAAAACTGTAAATATATTTAACCATTTTTTGAAATTAACCAGAACTATAACGATAACAACAACAACAACAATAATATAACTTTTATGCCTAAATTACGCAAACATTTAGCTAATCTGCTAAAGGGGGGAGTCGCCATTTCTTTACAATAATCAATAATGAAAAATCCACATCAATAGGGTTGTCCGTTTTCTCGATGCAGCACTATAGTGCAACAAACACAGCACCTGGGGTGTCAAGAGTGAACAGGTCTTTCTTTGTTCCTTAAGATGTTATCTGTGTCAACCTCTTCCGAGAATGCTGATGCGTTAGGATTTCCTTGTGTTTCTTAATAGCATTGGTGTCTGTACACTTCTTTGTCAATTCTGTGAAGATGCTAACTGCTTCATAAACAGACGATATCTTTGTTTAGTCATTAGTGTTAAGTGTGTCTGAAACTACAGTGCCCTTCTGTTTTTTTTTCTTCAGGCTCTACAGAGTTTTGTGTGTTGTTCTTTTGAGCGACAATTATTCCAGAGGTTTCAGGTTTACTTGTTTTGTCCTGCAGTGAGTTAACAGCTTTAGAGAGTTCATGTTTATTTGCTATGTCCTGCTGTTCGTCAACTGCTTCAGAGACGTCAGCCTCATTTGTTATGTTTCAGTAGATCCTGGACCTGCCCGGCCGCGCCCAAAATGGCGCCCGTGTAAATGGGACTCGTAACTGCTTGTTGTGTACTGGTTGCCCAACCTTGATATCACGAGATACATATGCAGTTTTGAAGCACATGGCGGAGGCTTGTCTGCTGTAGTGGGGCGCCCCTTTATCGTTTCAGTCGCCATTCCGCCCGCTTTTGCTACACTGTGCCTTTTCCGCCATTTAGCTGTTTAGCGCCCGCTCTTACGGCTACAGCGTCTCGCTCACCATGTAGTTGAGTTGCTCCCACTCTTGCGGTGCAGCGATAGGCGGCTTCCACAGGACTCTTAAAATGGCGGCCGGCTCTTCGGATTTGGGCCTGGTCCAGTAAAATGGCCCTGGGACACCTTGGAACTCGGACGCTTGTCTGCCAGGGCTTGGGTTCCATTCTCGAAAGCGTCCCCTCAGCCTTGAAGATTGTACAAAAGTCTTGGGGGCCGTCGACTCCCGCAGGCTTCCGGTGGGGAGCGGCCGCCATGATTGCTTGCGGAATGGCCACGACGGAGCTACGAGATGGTGGTGCTCTCATGGTGACGCCAGCTTCAGTCTGAAACATCCAGAAACAAGGTGGGGCTTTCATCGTTTGGGAAAAAAAATGTTTTAATCCAATGAAAAGTGTTATTTTTAGGTCACATGACCTAGTCTTACATCATTAGGAAAAGAAAAGTAAAATGAACCAATGAAAAGTTTTATTAACAAGTCACATGACCTGTTATGCTTACGTTACGCGCTGCGCGGCGCGCTCTGGATCGTTTTTGGGAAGCTGCGCCTTGCGCACCGGAGCACTTCCCGGTGCGCTAACGCGTCGCGTCATATGACGCATTACGCGACAATGCAGGTCCAGAATATAGTCAAAATGTCTCCACCAACCAGCGGTCGGAATACAACCGCTTTCAGCAGTCCAAAAAGTTTGGTTAAATCTTAAGAGCGGGAGCAACTCAACTACATGGTGAGCGAGACGTTGTAGTTGCAAGAGCGGGCGGTAAACAGCTGAATGGCGGAAGAGGCACAGAGTACCAAAAGCGGGCGGAATGGCAACTAAAACGGTAAAGGGGCACCCCACGACAGCGTGTCTGCAGGTCAAACGGATTGTGGGACAAGGTCCAAAATGGAAGATTCTTCAAAAGGGAAAAAATTCCGCCGGACCCCGGGAGCCGGCCGCCTATGCCGGGGGCGATCTCAGGCCTCACCAGGGCAACACGACTTGGGGAGGGGGCAGGAGCCAAGCGCCCCCTCTCAGTCTGCGCCATCTCACCGCCCCTCGGGGGCCTCCGTCAAGCGGTTTAGGGAGGCACCGTATCACATTGTTTTCCAATGCAGTCAGGTACACAAATGGACCCCACTTACTTTGAATAGTGAAGCTGCAGCAGGTGCAAATAAGGTTTAAACAGTGTTACAAGAGCTGCTTAGAACTCTGAAGTATGGGACTCAACAACCAGGACTTATGCCATTTGTGTAAGGCAGTGACATGGAAGCAACTCAGGGACAAAAAGCATGAACGAACATTCACGTATGAAAATCTTATTTGGGGAAGGGGTAGAATCCAAACGCCCCCTGCCAGTTCGCGCCACTACACCGTATGTGGAAAATCTGAAGCCATCGTTCTACAAACTCTCAACGCTTGCTATCAGTGCATGAGTTTCATGCTCGATCGATTGAGCTAGCCGGATCGGGCAATAAAAAGTATAAAATAGTTATGTAAATAGTTATTTAATAAAATGTTTTACTCTGTTTCTTTGCTGGTGTGTTGTGTATATTTATAATATTTGCATAGGGTTTGTCGTTATTTTGGGCGGTGTGGGTGGCGGAGTCGAGCTGTCTTGCAGCCCTCATGGTGTGGAGCTCAGTTCATTTCACTATTTTCGTATTTCTCATGAAGGGTTGTTCCTAATGTTTGTATTTTACCGAGGTCAAAAAGAGATCGAATTAGTGGTCTACTGATTTTGCTCGATTACTTTTATTTTTTTACACTATTTTTCACTATCTGCAAAGACTAAACAGAGTATTGCGACTTTGTGCTTGTTTGTAAATAGAGAATGATCCAAAGAGAACCAATTGTAAAACAGTAAATGCTTGGATAATAATCAATCAAATGGAGAGACAAGCAGGTACGACGGATTACAACAGGGGTAAAGGTCTGCGTTAACTACCGTTCACTATCTGCAAAGAGAGAGTACTACTAAGAGAAAAGAGGGGAGTGGGGGGGGGCAGCGTTCAAAGCACATCAGCGTGCATAAATACGAAACGTTTTTACCTATCACGTACTTGACATTTGACAGCTTTTGATATTTGCTATTAAAAAACCATTGAAATTCACAGAAAAAACCATAGGTTATAGTCGATATATAGTTAGGAATTTGCATTTACAAAACCTTGAAAATTCAATGAAAAAAACATTGGTTTTAGGCCATATATAGTTAGGGATTTGCATTTAGAAAACCTTATTTTACTCGCATAAAACCATTGAAATTCCATATATAGTTAGATACGCTAACTATATATCGCGCACCCGCAATCCACTGCTGATGATGTCACATATTACATCATTCATGACATGGTTAGTGACATCACTGATGACATCACTGATGACATCTCAAATGACATCACTGATAAAATCACTGATAACATCTCATTTGACATGACTGATCACATCACTGATGATATCATTCATGTGATAATACCATGAACCTCTTCAGACTCTAATATAACCTTAGATACAATCAGTGTAAACAGACAGTCACAGACTGTCACTCATCCATGGAGTTACTCACACACCTAGTCAGTTATGCAAAAAATCAATCACACCTCCATTTTCTCAACTATACAGTTATACACACCTTACTTATTCAAACATATACTAACACATATTTACTTTACTTTCTTATACAATCCCTGATACATGTTCACAATGATCCATACAGCCACTCACACATTCACTGGCTCTTATGCACAGTTATTTATATATGTCAACTCTCACATGTACTGTGTTTTACATATGTACTTACTTTGACATGTAGCACTGAGATATCCATTCACTCACTAATACACTCATGCACAGTCAACCGCCCATACAGCTGTTTCCACATGCACTTTTGAACCCATACATATAGTGAATCAACTACTCACACATCTATGTACAGAGTCACACACCTCCCAGCCACCCATACACACACACTCAGTTTCCCATACAAATACTTGGACAACCAATGAATAACCCATACAGTTACTCATATAGCTACTGATCAACATATGCAGCAGTTTGTAGAACAACAGATATAATGATGCACAAATTAAAACAGTTTAGTCACTAACCCATGCACTCAGTGAGACACATTTAATCACTCACTCATACAGTCAGTCATGCACCTACTAAATCCTTCATCCAGACACTTATACATCCACTCATTCTTCAATATGTAAGACATATTTTAACTTTACAGAAACATACAGTCACTGGATGTTGTCATCAGTGATGTCATCAGTGATGTCATTTGAGATGTCATCAGTGATGTCATCAGTGATGTCACTAACCATGTCATGAATGATGTAATATGTGACATCATCAGCAGTGGATTGCGGGTGCGCGATATATAGTTAGCGCATCTAACTATATATGGAATTTCAATGGTTTTATGCGAGTAAAATAAGGTTTTCTAAATGCAAATCCCTAACTATATATGGCCTAAAACCAATGGTTTTTTCATTGAATATATATATATATATATATATATATATATATATATATATATATATATATATATATGAGTATACAAAGGAGGCGGCACAACCAGGATACTTTTCAAGCCTTGTTTATTTCACTTCACCCCACCAACGCGTTTCAGCCACAACTGGCCTTGCTCACGGTCGGTTAGTCCCTCCACAGTGTTGCTTTTTATACTATCCCATGTTAGCTGGTTATGAAGCATTATGGGAATTGTAGTTACAATTTAGTGAGAAAAAATAAAAATAACAGAAAACGGATATTGTGTGCATATCAATTACTGCACTTTTGTGACTGAAAGTTCACTGTGGCATATCCATTGTAATGTGTCAATTATTGGGTATAGTACCCGAGTCTTTTATAGTTCATCGATAATTATTCTGATTTATTGGGTATAGTACCCTGGTCATTTCAAGAACATGTTATTCCAGATGAATGTGCAGACCCTCTCCAAAGTTCATCCCTTTCGGATGCTTTGTTCTGAGTCTGATTATCATCCGCGACTCAATTTGACGTAGTTTGCGAACTAGGTCTCCACCTCTTTCCATTTTGTCCAGCATCTTTATTCCATAGAATTGCATTTGTCTCCAGTCTCCATTTTGGCAGGAACTCATGTGTTTGGCTGTGGCGTACTGCATGTTCAAGTTTTTCACTGCCCTGATGTGCTCCAAAATCCTTTTTTTTTAACATACATGTGGTACATCTCACATATTTCATTCCACACTTGCATTCCACGATGTATACTACATTTTTTGAGGAACAAGTGATCTGTTGGTCGATTCTCATTATTTTGCCATCTGGTTCTTCAATTACTTTCATGCTTTTACTGATCTTGCACGCTTTGCATGAATTACATGGTTGGAACCCTTTACGTTGATTTTGTAACCAGTTGGAGTTTGGTTCTGTTTGGGAGTAACTTTTAACCAGTAAGTCTTTGAGAGATGTATTTTTCTTGTATGTTATTGATGGAGCTTCGCCAAGTGTTGCTCCAATGTCAGGGTCCCCTGACAGGAGATGCCAGTATTTTCTCATTATGCGGGCAATGTTTCCACTTTCTTTACTGAAGGTCGTTATGAATCTGGGTGGTGCGTTGGTTTCAATGGTTTTGGTCTGTTCGATTAATGTTTGAGTCCTCGTTTTCAAATCAACTTTTCTTTTACATTTTGTCAGAACACGTTCTTCATATCCTCTTGCTCTGAATCTGCATTTGCTTTCTTGTATCACTCTTTCCGCATCCTCTGGTCCAGAACAATTTCTCTTCAACCGTGTGAATTCTCCATATGGTATGCTGCGTAGGAGGGATTTGGGATGGAAACTAGTCCCATGTAGCACACTGTTTGCTGCTGTTTTTTTGTGAAATAGAGTGGATTTAAGTTTGTCATCAGACACATATATTTTGGTGTCCAGAAAGTCTATTTCTTGTGTGCTTGTATTGCATGTAAATTGTAGACCAAGATCGTTCTCATTCAGTTTGTTGAAGTAACTTTGGAACTGAGTGTCTGTGCCATGCCAAATAATAAACAGGTCATCGATATAACGTACCCATAATATTATTCGATCCAAATCCTGTTGTTTGTCCTGATTCCATGCTATGGTCTTCTCCCACCACCCCATGGTGATATTCGCGTAGTTGGGAGATAGAGAAATGCCCATGGCAGTACCACATGTTTGTTTAAACAATTGCTTGTTGAAGAGAAATATATTGTTCTTTAAACATAAGTCAATCATTTTTATCAGCATCTTTGAGTGGTCTAGATATGCGATGCTACGCTGTTTGAGATAATATGCACACCCTTGCATTCCAACTTCATGACGAATTGACGTGTAAAGTGAAACCACATCGATGGTAGCTAAAAGATACTCTGAATTCCAGGTCACATCCATCAAAATTCTAAGAAAATCCCCAGTGTCTTTGATATAGGAAGGTAGACTTTGGGCAATAGGAGCTAGAAATTTATCAACATAATTGGAGATGTTTTCGTATAGTGAGCCACACGAGGAGACAATGGGTCTCCCTGGGGGGTGAATTAGGGTCTTGTGAATCTTGGGAAGAAAATATATACAAGGTGTTATTGGATGCTCGATAGTTAAGTATTTCTTTTCATCATCATCAATTAGCCCTTTAGTGTACCATGTTTCTAGATGTTCTTGCAACTCCCTCTTCATGTTCACATATGGGTTTGTTTCCAATTTTTGATAGTTATTTTCTTGATTCAGTTGTCTCATGGCTTCTTGCACATAGTCCGATGTTCTCATTAGGACAATATTGCCCCCCTTGTCCGCCGGCTTTATTGTAATTTTGTCATTTTCAATTAATGCTTTAATCGCTCCTCGTTCTGTTTTTGACAGATTTTCACGTGTGTTATTTCTTAGTTTTGAAAGATTGTCCAGTTCCTTTGTTATTGCCTCAGAAAACAGATCTATCTTGTTGCCTGGTGATAGAATCGGATAGTACCTTGATTTTCTTTTCAATCCAGTACTTGGTCTTTCGTCAGTTTGGATATTTAATTCATCCAGCATTTCTGAATCCGATATTGATGTGCCATTTAGGTCAAACAATGATTCAAAACTGTTTCTGAGGTCTGGTATTTCTTCATTGTGTTGAATTGGACATCATCCATATTTTCTTCCTCTAAGTTACTAGCTTCAGTTTGTTTTCCAGCATGTACTTTCGCTAGTTTGAGCTTTCTGATATACTTGTAAAAGTCTATTCGTGTTTCTGTGTAGTCAAAATGTGCCTCGGGACAGAATGACAATCCTTTGTTTAAAACGCTTTGTTCAGTTTCTGTTAGCTGATGATCCGAAAGATTCACTATTAAGTTTGTCTCGGATTGCGATTGCGAAGGGGGTACTGCCGTCTTTCTCCGCTTGGACCTGCGGGTTTTTCTGGTGCTGGTGCGGGGGTTGCCTGGTTTTGTGTCCCCCTTCCTCTTCCTCTGTATCTTCTGTTGGAGTATGGTCGCATTCCCCTTCCCCTTCCTCCGCCTCTCGCAATGCTTTGCTCCAAATTGATTAATTCGACTTCCTCTAAAACAGACCAGTTTTTTGCCTGGTAAGCGCTGCATGTTGATCCATCATCGCTGATGCTCGATTCACTGGCACTCGATGCCATTTTATGCATAGGATAGTTCTTTTTCAAGTTATCATATCGTCTCGCAAATGTGAGAATTCTGCCATGAATATAATCTTGCTCGTCTCTTTGAAATTTGCGTTCTTTGCGCTCTTCAATTTCACTTTCATACGAGTCTAGTCTTGCTTCCATATCTTTACGTAATTTAGCGACTTCCTCTTGGTTGTTGTCGCTTGATATTTTTTCTTCCAATTCTTTTATTTTTTGAGTGATCTCATCCACCTCAATTCGTGCATGTTTCACCAGAATGCGCATCAGGTTTAGCAAGCATTGTGTTTTGTTATCCATCCATTCATCTATCAAGTCTTTCTTCACTTCTGAATGCGTAGGCATCGTGAAAATCCTCAAACCACGAGGAATGCGTTTTACTTCCACATATTTCTCAAGTGCGATTGCTTCCCAACTTTTGTTAATTTCTTTTCTATACAATTTCTCCAAAGCATTCAACTGTTGCTTCACAGTGCTGTCTGATGCTACGGGCGTTGTAGAAGCCGATGGTGTCTCATCTGGTTTCGCCCCAGTTTTGAACATGGTTGTCACTTTGGAAGCTCTCTTTGCTGTGTGAGCTTCCATGATTTGAATGTTTTACGTGCTGCACACTTATAACTTTAAGGGTGAAAACATTTATATGTATTTGTTACTTTAAGGCCTTCTCCTGGTCTGACAACTTCGATAAGCCGCCCGTACCGTTTACGGCGTCGGCGTTTTGTTTACGAAGATTGTGACAGCCACTTCAATCTCCTGCTTAACAGTCACAAGGGAGATTCGTACTCCGCTTACCTTGTGCGGAACTGTCTGCTGCCGGAGGTTTTTCACAGCTCCTCTATGCGTCCGTCACAGGCGATGTCTACTTTCTCAGGCTGCCTTGCAGTGCAGGAAATTGGGCGCATCTCACGGCTTTCTTTCTCGCTGCACAAAGTGATCCTTAAGCCAGTCGAGAGCGCTCCGCAGTGTGTGCTCTGCCCCGGGGTCGGATCCTGACCCAGGGAAATTTGAGTATACAAAGGAGGCGGCACAACCAGGATACTTTTCAAGCCTTGTTCATTTCACTTCACCCCACCAACGCGTTTCAGCCACAACTGGCCTTGCTCACGGTCGGTTAGTCCCTCCACAGTGTTGCTTTTTATACTATCCCATGTTAGCTGGTTATGAAGCATTATGGGAATTGTAGTTACAATTTAGTGAGAAAAAATAAAAATAACAGAAAAAGGACATTGTGTGCATATCAATTACTGCACTTTTGTGACTGAAAGTTCACTGTGGCATATCCATTGTAATGTGTCAATTATTGGGTATAGTACCCGAGTCTTTTATAGTTCATCGATAATTATTCTGATTTATTGGGTATAGTACCCTGGTCATTTCAAGAACATGTTATTCCAGATGAATGTGCAGATCCTCTCCAAAGTTCATCCCTTTCGGATGCTTTGTTCTGAGTCTGATTATCATCCGCGACTCAATTTGACGTAGTTTGCGAACTAGGTCTCCACCTCTTTCCATTTTGTCCAGCATCTTTATTCCATAGAATTGCATTTGTCTCCAGTCTCCATTTTGGCAGGAACTCATGTTCGGAAAAAGAGCAGAGGCCACAGTGGGGGTTAAAATTGCAAAAAACACAGTTGATGGACAGAATGTAGAACAATGTCATACTTTCACCCCAGTACAAGGATCTGGGCCTAAATCCATCGTTTTTTTGCACTCCACACCACCCTGGGTTAGACACTGGCTATATACAAATCAGCTCTGACCCTGTGCCTCATGGGAACAGGCCAGTCCAAACTACCAAGCCATGTCTTTCCCAGACCGGAATCAAGCATCCAAGGACCGGTTTCTGGCTATCAGCCTTCATCAGCCTGGATAGCTTGACTCCAGTGGTGTGGAGAGCCTGGGACTCACGTCTGAGTATACCCAGCACACTCGGGGTGAAAATTGCAAAAAACACAGTTGATGGACAGAATGTAGAACAATGTCAAACATTCACCCCAGTACAAGGATCTGGGCCTAAATCCATCAGTTTTTTGCACTCCACACCACCCTGGGTTAGACACTGGCTATATGCAAATCAGCTCTGACCCTGTGCCTCATGGGAACAGTCCAGTCCGAACTACCAAGCCATGTCTTTCCCAGACCGGAATCAAGCATCCAAGGACCGGTTTCTGGCTATCAGCCTTCATCAGCCTGGATAGCTTGACTCCAGTGGTGTGAAGAGCCTGGGACTCACGTCTGAGTATACCCAGCACACTCGGGGTGAAAATTGCAAAAAACACAGTTGATGGACAGAATGTGGAACAATGTCATACATTCACCCCAGTACAAAGGTCTGGGCCTAAATCCATCATTTTTTTGCACTCCACACCACCCTGGGTTAGACACTGGTTATATGCAAATCAGCTCTGACCCTCTGCCTCATGGGAACAGTCCAGTCCGAACTACCAAGCCATGTCTTTCCCAGACCGGAATCAAGCATCCAAGGACCGGTTTCTGGCTATCAGCCTTCATCAGCCTGGATAGCTTGACTCCAGTGGTGTGAAGAGCCTGGGTCTCACGTCTGTGTACACCCAGCACACTCGGGGTGAAAATTGCAAAAAACACAGTTGATGGACAGAATGTAGAACAATGTCATACATTCACCCCAGTACAAGGACCTGGGCCTAAATCCATCGTTTTTTTTTGCACTCCACACCACCCTGGCTAAGACACTGGCTATTTACAAATCAGCTCTGACCCTGTGCCTCATGGGAACAGTCCAGTCCAAACTACCAAGCCATGTCTTTCCCAGACCGGAATCAAGCATCCAAGGACCGGTTTCTGGCTATCAGCCTTCATCAGCCTGGATAGCTTGACTCCAGTGGTGTGAAGAGCCTGGGACTCACGTCTGAGTATACCCAGCACACTCGGGGTGAAAATTGCAAAAAACATAGTTGATGGACAGAATGTAGAACAATGTCATACATTCACCCCAGCACAAGGATCTGGGCCTAAATCTATTGTTTTTTGCACTCCACACCACCCTGGGTTAGACACTGGCTATATGCAAATCAGCTCTGACCCTGTGCCTCATGGGAACAGTCCAGTCCGAACTACCAAGCCATGTCTTTCCCAGACCGGAATCAAGCATCCAAGGACCGGTTTCTGGCTATCAGCCTTCATCAGCCTGGATAGCTTGACTCTAGTGGTGTGAAGAGCCTGGGACTCACGTCTTAGTATACCCAGCACACTCAGGGTGAAAATTGCAAAAAACACAGTTGATGGACAGAATGTAGAACAATGTCATACATTCACCCCAGTACAAGGACCTGGGCCTAAATCCATCGTTTTTTTGCACTCCACACCACCCTGGGTTAGACACTGGCTATATGCAAATCAGCTCTGACCCTGTGCCTCGTGGGAACAGTCCAGTCCAAACTACCAAGCCATGTCTTTCCGTGACCGGAATCAAGCATCCGTGCGCGCAGAGGTGCACACACGGTGCGCGCTTATAGATATATATATATTTTTTTCTTTTCATTTTCTCAGAAACTACTGGAAGGATTTAAACCATTTAACCAAAAGCATGATCTTCGAATCAGAGTCCAGCATTTTGCCAAATTTGGTGAAATTCCGTTCAGCGGTTCGGGCTGTAGCCGTGTCTAATCGTCCAATGGAAATTAACATGGGGAAAACACGTTTTGGGGCCCCCTTTTTTTCTCGGCCCCCGCTCGACGAATCTTCATGAGACTTTCAGGGAAGGAGCGGAGCAGAGCGGGCCATCTTCTTTGAGAAATTTGCGAAGATTCAACAACCCAGCGCCAAAGTTATTCCCAATAGAATGTTGCGGATTTCCTATGGAAACTAGGTCCTAACTATAACTACCTACTGGCGACCGCTAACAGGTAATAAAAAAAAAAATACATATATATATATATATCAAGGAAAATTCGTCTCCAACCTCCAACGCTGCCAAGTTTCACACAGCCGTGGACAAACGAAGAGAGGAACCCAGGAAATGGTGCCAAACAAGTGCGTTTATTTGTGCTCAGTCTCGCCCAGCATGCCCGCCATTACGCGTTTCGACAGTATCCACTGTCTTGATCACATGATGTGATCGCAAAGTTACATGGGAATTTATTTTCCTTTTCATTGACACAAAAGGTGGACTACATAACGGCCACCATGTTCAAAAAGTGCTTTCAAAAGGGTACATTGAAACAGATAAAGGGCTAAGCCAACAATCTCTTATAGCCCTCCCTGTATAAAAAATATAACCCATAGTGGGTTAATAAACAGAAGTATATACATATATGTGCAAAGTTGCAAATAAATAAGTATGTACAAAAGACTTCATGACTATATACATATAAATATATAAATACATAAATCATAAAATTCAGATGTTGAATCCTTAAAATTAATTTGGATTTCTGTTATCTGACCCTTCTAAAAATCACAATTTAGAAAATATATCCCAAGTGGGATTTTTCAATAAAGTGTCAAGTGCATTATGTAAACATAATCTCATGTAAACATTGGCAATTTAAATCAATAGATTCCCATAATGTAACAAGGAGCAGCCATCATTGCTAAAGTGCAAGAGAAGAATAATTAAAGTGAAAAGTGTAAACAATGAATTGTTCAAAATTATTAAAAAAAAGGGAAGAGCCCCTCCCTTTGAAAATCTTTAAACTGACAGATGTTAGCACACAGTTCCATCCGGGAATACAAAACAGTTTCAATGATTTGTTATTTGTCTTTCAAATTTGCACGGGGCAGTGTTGTGTCATTACAAAACAGTACAATTAGTTCGGGGTTGGGTACAGCTACAGTTAATATGAACTACAGACAGGTGTATAAGTCCTCGCTGGCATTGAGACCTCCAGGGGCACGACTGTTTAGTTCCAAAATGTACCGGGTCTCAAGGACCCTCAGTAGCCCATCCCTATTACCCCCTCTCCTAAGGGGTGGCACACAGTCTATGACAAAATAGGTGAGGTGCCTGGGATCACTCCCATGCACCGCCTGAAAATGGCGTGCCACCGGGTAGGATTGCTCATTATTGGAGATTGCCCTCAGGCAATCTCCAATTATTCACTGAAAAAACCATAGGTTATAGGCCATATATAGTTAGGAATTTGCATTTACAAAACCTTGAAAATTCAATGAAAAAACCATTGGTTATAGAACATATATAGTTAGGAATTTGCATTTACAAAACCTTATTTTACTCGCATAAAACCATTGAAATTCCATATATAGTTAGATGCGCTAACTATATATCGCGCACCCGCAATCCACTGCTGATGATGTCACATATTACATCATTCATGACATGGTCAGTGACATCACTGATGACATCACTGATGACATCTCAAATGACATCACTGATGACAACATCCAGTGACTGTATGTTTCTGTAAAGTTAAAATATGTCTTACATATTGAAGAATGAGTGGATGTATAAATGTCTGAATGAAGGATTTAGTAGGTGCATGACTGATTGTATGAGGGAGTGATTAAATGTGTCTCACTGAGTGCATGGGTTAGTGATTAAACTGTATTAATTTGTGCATCATTATATCTGTTGTTCTGTAAACTGCTGCATGTGTTGATCAGTAGCTATATGAGTAACTATATGGGTTATTGATTGGTTGCCCAAGTATTTGTATGGGAGACTGAGTATGTGTGTGAGTGGCTGGGAGGTGTGTGACTCTGTGCATAGATGTGTGAACAGCTGATTCACTAGATGTATGGGTTCAAAATTGCATGTGGAAACAGCTGTATGGGTGGTTGACTGTGTGCATGAGTGTATTGGTGAGTGAATGGATATCTCAGTGCTACATGTCAAAGTAAGTACATATGTAAAACACAGTACATGTGAGAGTTGACATATATAAATAACTGTATAAGAGCTAGTGAATGTGTCAGTGGTTGCATGGATCATTGACAACTTGTATCAGTGATTGTATAAGAGAGAAAATATGTGTTAGCATATGTTTGAATAAGTAAAGTTTGTATAACTGTATAGTTGAGGAAATGGAGGTGTGATTGATTGTTTGCATGACTGACTAGTTGTGTGAGTAACTCCATGAATGAGTGACAGTCTGTGAGTGTCTGTTTACACTGATTGTATCTAAGGTTATATTAGAGTCTGAAGAGGTTCATCGTATTATCACATGAATGATATCATCAGTGATGTCATTTGATATGTCATCAGTGATGTCATCAGTGATGTCATTTGAGATGTCATCAGTGATGTCATCAGTGATGTCACTGACCATGTCATGAATGATATAATATGTGACATCATCAGCAGTGGATTGCGGGTGCGCGATATATAGTTAGCGCATCTAACTATATATGGAATTTCAATGGTTTTATGCGAGTAAAATAAGGTTTTGTAAATGCAAATTCCTAACTATATATGTTCTATAACCAATGGTTTTTTCATTGAATTTTCAAGGTTTTGTAAATGCAAATTCCTAACTATATATGGCCTATAACCTATGGTTTTTTCAGTGAATTTCATTGGTTTTTTAATAGCAAATATCAAAAGCTGTAAAATGTCAAGTATGTGATAGGTAAAAACTTTTTCGTGTTTATGCACGCTGATGTGCTTTGAACGCTGCCCCCCCCCTCTTTTCTCTTAGTAGTACTCTCTCTTTGCAGATAGTGAAGAGTAGTTAACGCAGGCCTTTACCCCCGTTGTAATCCGTCGTGCCTGCTTGTCTCTCCATTTGATTGATTGTTATCCAAGCATTTACTGTTTTACAATTGATTCTCTTTGGTTCATTCTCTATTTACAAACAAGCACAAAGTCGCAATACTCTGTTTAGTCTTTGCAGATAGTGAAAAATCGTGAAAAATCGTGTTAAAAAATAAAAGTAATCGAGCAAAATCAGTAGGCCACTAATTGGATCTCTTTTTGACCTCGCTAAAATAGAAATATTAGGAACAACCCTTCATGAGAAATACGAAAATAGTGAGATGAACTGAGCTCCACACCATGAGGGCTGCAAGACAGCTCGGCTCCGTCACCCACCCCGCCCAAAATAACGACAAACCCTATGCAAATATTAAAAATATAGACAACACACCAGCAAAGAAACAGGGTAAAACATTTTATTAAATAACTATTTACATTACGTTGGTTTATGAGATGATGTCAGTAGTGGACCGATGTGTGAATAGGTCGGAAGCAGCACAAGGCGCCAAGATCCGGATGGCAAGTCCTGGATGTTGGGTGCCATAGTTCAGAGTTCTGAGTTTGAGCCTTTTTCAATGCCTGTGCTTTGTTGTTTCCCCTCCATCAAAAACAAAAAAAAAATATAAAACTGTCCAAAAATACAAAAAAATCAAAAAATGTTTAGAAAAGCAGTGCTTGTAAGACTGTCTGAAGCTTATTTCCACCTACTGCAGCTTCACTATTCTCAAAGTAAGTGAGGGTCGTTTGTGGACCTGACTGCATTTGAAAACAATGTTATATGGTACCTCCCTAAACAGCTTGACGGAGGCCCCCGAGGGGCGGTGTGATGGCATAGACTCGGAGAAGACGCTTGGCTCCGACCCCCTCCCCAAGTCTTATAGCACTGGTGTAGCCTGAGATCGCCCCCGACATAGGCGGCCGGCTCCCGG
This sequence comes from Lissotriton vulgaris, assembly GCF_964263255.1. Classification (NCBI taxonomy): domain Eukaryota; kingdom Metazoa; phylum Chordata; class Amphibia; order Caudata; family Salamandridae; genus Lissotriton; species Lissotriton vulgaris. Next base: position 315,017,347 of record NC_141696.1, read on the forward strand.
GGTCCGGCGGAACTTTTTGCCTTTTGATGACTCTTCTATTCTGGACTTTGTCCCACAATCCGTTTGACCTGAAGACACGCTGTAGTGGGGCGCCCCTTTACCGTTTTAGTTGCCATTCCGCCCGCTTTTGCTACACTGTGCCTCTTCCGCCATTCAGCTGTTTACCGCCCGCTCTTGCGACTACAGCGTCTCGCTCACCATGTAGTTGAGTTGCTCCCGCTCTTGCGGTGCAGCGATAGGCGGGTGCCACAGGACTCTCAAAATGGCGGCCGGCTCTTCGGTTTTGGGCCTGGTCCACTAAAATGGCCCTGGGACACCTTGGAACTCGGACGCTTCCCTGATAGGGCTTGGGTCCCATTCTCGAAAGCGTCCCCTCAGCCGTGAAGATTCTACAAAAGTCTTGGGGGCCCCCCGACTCCCGCAGGCTTCTGGTGGGGAGCGGCTGCCATGTCTGCTCGTGGAATGGCCACGACGGAGCTACGAGATGGTAGTGCTCTCATGCTGACGCCAGCTTTAGTCTGAAACATCCAGAAACACTGTAGACTACCAATTCGATCAGTTCCGGTAGCGCCCCAACATGACCCGGTAGAGAAGAACTTGCCCTCCCCTCTTTGACTGATGGTTCTTGTTGCCTGTCCCCTCTGTTGTCATTTAACAGAACTTTTTGGACTGCTGAAAGGGGTTGTGTTCCGAACGCTGGTTGGTGGAGACATTTTGACTATATTCTTGACCTACGTTGTCGCGTAATGCGTTATATGACACGCCGCGTTAGCGCACCCGGAAGTGATCCGGGGCGCGGCGCGCAGCGCGTAACGTAAGCATAACAGGTCATGTGACTTGTTAATAAAACTTTTCATTGGTTCATTTTACTTTTGTTATTTTAATGATGAAAAGCTTGGTCATATGACCTAAAAATTACGCTTTTTATTGGTTTCGAACTTTTTTTTTTATAACATATATGTTATAATATTCCAGGCTAATGTACTTTCCCGGAAAATTTACAACTGTCCTGCAAGTAAAATATATTCCTTTTTCGAGAAAAAGGGCGTTTCTTCGTTCCATGATGGAGCCGTTGAGTAAAAGAGACTCGGCCTGCTGTCTTAGTCGCCGATACGCCTGATTATCAGATTCTTATTGATCACTTTATGTTGCAGGAGAGGAAAACACAACTGCCCTTGACCATTTATCTTTACTGCGTTCCTACATATTATACCTTTTATCCGTCATGTAATTGGACTGCTTTATTTCACTTGCCTTTTACTGATTCGAAAACAGTGACTAAAAGTAAAAACTTTACCAATGTAAATACTACTACCATGTTTTGTTTTAAAAACCTTTATTGTGAAAATGTCAGCATACAAATACGGGCCTATAACCACGTGGGCCGGCCACGGAGCAAACTGAAATTCGAACTTTCAATAGTACAGTAATCAATAACACATCAGAACTTAATATCTATAGGGATGTCGAAATATTCAATCAATTCTCGTCCCCGCCCGCCATGAGCATCAAAACTGCATTCATATCTCGTGATATCAAGGTTGTTCAACCAGTACACAACAAGGAGTTACGAGTCCCATTTATACCGGCGCCATTTTGGGCGAGGCCGGGCAGGTCCAAGATATAGTCAAAATGTCTCCACCAACAATCGGCCAGACCAGAACCCCTTTTGGCCCTTTATGCTACAAGATGGTGTCTTCCATTCAGAAAATATTGTTGGCAGCATTTTGAAAGGAAACATAAACAGCCGTTCTCCTAGTGAGTCTCACATTGTTACATTTAGGAAGAATGTTGAAGAGTAGTATGTGGAAAATCTGAATCCATTTTTCTACAAACTCTCAATCAGCCTTGGATGGAAAAAAAAATCCTGAAGAATGTACAAACTGAAAACCAATTTTTGTCTGTATAGCATCAACAGCAACGCTTGAGTCAGCTTTGTGTCAAGCCGCCATTTTGATTCAATCAATAACGTCCCCCTGCACACATTCAGGGACCTGGTCATGTCTTCAGATGAAACGGAATGTGGGACAAGAAGCAAAAAGGAAAAGGAAAAAAGTTCAGTCGGACCTCGGGAGCCGGCCGCCTATGTCATGTGCGACCTTTGGCCACACCAGGGCAATAGTGAAGCTGCAGCAGGTGCAAATAAGCTTCAGACAGTCTTACAAGCACTGCTCAGAACTCTCAACTATGGCACTGAACATCCAGAACTTGCCATTCGGATCTTGGCGCCTTGTGCTGGTTCCGACCTATTCACACATAGGTCCACTATTGACATCACCTCATAAGCCAACGGGGCACCCCACGGCGACTTTTGGCGCAGCATTGTAGGATGGCCACACCAGTGCGGCAACTTGCTGGACACCACCTCGGTGCCACCCGGATCTCGGCGCGTTCGAGTCACTGTACCGCAAGAGTGACTGGAACTCAGCTGGACACGCCGTCTTTCGGCGCAGCATTGTAGGATGGCCACACCAGTGCGGCAACTTGCTGGACACCACCTCGGTGCCATCCGGATCACGGCGCGTTCGAGTCACTGTACCGCAAGAGTGACCGCAACTCAGCTGGACACGCCGTCTTTCGGCGCAGCATTGTAGGATGGCCACACCAGTGCGGCAATTTGCTGGACACCACCTCGGTGCCATCCGGATCTCTGCGCGTTCGAGTCACTGTACCGCAAGAGTGACCGCAACTCAGCTGGACACGCCGTCTTTCGGCGCAGCATTGTAGGATGGCCACACCAGTGCGGCAATTTGCTGGACACCACCTGGGTGCCATCCGGATCTCGGCGCGTTGTGCTGCCTTTGGCCTACTGTAGCCGCAAGTGCGGACGCAACTCAGTTGGACGGCGAGTGAAACGCTAAGGGGCGCCGCACTGCAGCCGAGGAGCCTCCATCTTGGGGGAGACGCACAGCCCCCACTGACTGACGCGACCTCACAGGCCAACGGGGCGCCCCACGCCGACTTTCGGCGCGGCATTGTAGGATAGCCACACCAGTGCAGCAACTTGCTGGACACTAACTCGGTGCCATCCGGATCTCGGCGCGTTGTGCTATTCGCACATCGGTCCGCTACTGACGCCGCCTCACGTGCCAACGGATTTTCTACGCTTTTTGTAGCCCTATGCCGCATAACAGGTCATGTGACTTGTTTATAAAACTTTTCATTGGTTCATTTTACTTTTGGTTTCCTAAAGATGGAAGGCTTGGTCATATTGATGGAGCAGTAATTTCTTCTGGTAATTTCTCAATGCAAAACCCTCATGCTACCTCTAATTTACCGCTCAAAAGGTGTTGGGCCCTTCACACCATGTAATACCTTCAGGAGACTTTAAATAAAGATGAACAGTCAAAAATGCAATTATTAATTTAAGCCAATGAGAGTTGTTGAGTGTTTAAAGGGTTTTATTTTCTAGTCAAAAGTTATTTTTTCTCTGACCCTTTATTCATTAGTAAAATATCAATCAGGTTACAGAATTTGGAAAACAGAAAAAATAGCATTAATACAGAACACATTACAGTCTGCATATAGGCATAACATGTAGGAATGTGGCGCAAAATGTCATTCAAGACTCAAAGAGTTTCTAAGAAAAATATAGTCTTGCAAGGCTAATAAAAAATCAAATAGTTTGCAAAAAAATCTCCCATTAAGAAAAATAAATGCATAAGTCAAATAAATCTTTTCAGACCTAATTAATTTGTCTAAGCATAACTTGAAGTTTAGCATCTAATTCTATTTAATCAGCTGTTCTTCTGCATCTGTCTGTGTCTAAAGAGCAAGCAGGGAGGGAGACAGCCCGCCCTTCACGAGACCTCAAAGGAATGTGGCCAAGATATGACGTGGAAGCAAGAAACCTCCCCCTGATACTCCTCGGACGCAAACCCTCAGCAATCTCCCGGGACGTTTCTCGTACCTAACCCATAGAAGCCTAAGCCAAAATGAGCAAGAAGCCAGCTGAGCTGTGAAAAGCCCGCCCCTGTCAGTTTTATACACAAAATTTTGGCAGACTACACAAAATGTTGCATTTCAGGAAAACCTGTATGTTGATTGGTTAGTCATGGTGGCATGAGTTCTCATCACCCTGACGCATTCTAAAAACCTGACCATGCCAGTTTTTAACAAATGAAGCATACATAATAAATACATTTTATAAGTTTGCAACAATTGCTAGGGAAAATTTTCAATAGTCTTCCTTCCTTCCTGCCAAAGCGCAGTCAGATGGACACTTTTAACTAACACTGGTGCATTTGGCAGAATCACAAGGATGTACAGTTCAAGGTGTTCTTGACTTCTTGGCATGAGGAAAGCTGCCACGGTCTGCGCATGCTCCCTTCTCATTCAAAGCAAGCCATAGCTTTTGATGGTTTCACAGGCAGCCATTTAATGGTAGGCCCAAAAAATAAAATAAACAAAAAAGATAATATTAATGTCATGTATAAATGTTTACCTAGCCAAGCTACTAGTTGTAAAGCAGCTTTTCTATTATTTATGACAACATGCAAAATAAATGTGCAATGTACAACAAAGAAAAAGAGGTGTTATTAACTGAAAATATTTAACAAAATATGCAACAAGTCAAAGTCTCTTTAGACAGAAATAGTGAATGTAGATTGCATGGGATGAGCTGGGAAGAGAGAAACATATTCTATTAATCTTCAAAGCTAAAAAGGCCACTTTTCTCTACATTGCAAAAACACATGCTAATTCAGCAGAAGCATTTCAGACTAAATAGGCCTCACTTTCATGTTTTTTTATGTGCCATGTTTTTAACTTGCACCAAAATGTGCGTGGCAATTTAAATGCAGTCTGTCTGAAGCACAAAAAATAAAACAATGCCTGACTGCAGAGGAAATCTGCTCCATCAATATGACCTAAAAATAACACTTTTCATTGGTTTAGAACATTTTTTTTTCCCAAACGATGAAAGCCCCACCTTGTTTCTGGATGATTCAGACTGAAGCTGGCGTCAGCATAAGAGCACCACCAACTCGTGGCTCCGTCGTGGTCATTCCGCGAGCAATCATGGCAGCCGCTCCCCAAGCCTGCAGGAGTCGAGGGCCCCCAAGACTTTTGTAGAATCTTCACGGCTGAGGGGACGCTTTCGAGAATGGAGCCCAAGCCCTAGCAGGCAAGCGTCCGAGTTCCAAGGTGTCCCAGGGCCATTTTAGTGGACCAGGCCCAAAACCGAAGAGCCGTCCACCATTTTAAGAGTCATGTGGCAGCCGCCTATCGCTGCACTGCAAGAGTGGGAGCAACTCAACAACATGGTGAGCGAGACGCTGTAGCCGCAAGAGCGGGCGCAACTCAGCTGGATGGCCGCCACCTGGGGAGGCCCGTTCACGCCGCCTCCCCCACGCCCCCCCCCCGGGCCGCCCCACGCCAATTTTCGGAGCAGCATTGTAGGATACCAAAACCAGTGCAGCAGTTTACTGGACATCACCTGGGTGCCATCAACATCTCAGCGCGTTCTGCTGCCTTGGAACTATTCGCACAACAGACCGCTACTGACGAGGCCTCCTCCGCACCACCTGGGACGCCCCACGCTGTTTTTCTTTGCTGCATTGTAGGATCCCAAAAACCAGTGCGGCACCCAGGTGACATCACCTGGGTGCCGTCCAGAACTCAGCACGTTGTGCTGCCTTGGGACTATTCGCACAAAAGACAGCTTCTGACCATTGTTGCTTTTTTTGTCAAAAATGTTTAAATGTTTGTTACAGTTTTTGTTCCGTTCGTTATATTTAAAATTTAATAAAGTTTTATAATCCCACTTTATTGGAGTGGTATATATTTTTAAAAAATCGGGTGAATGGGGCCTTGAATCGGGTTATTGTCATGTGTGGGCTTTGCAAGTGTACTGCTACAGGATCGGACATTTCAAACTCAAATGCACGTTCTTTTTCTTACCTTTCCGAAGCATGGAGCGCAATAGCAGGCAGAGAAAGGGTGATGCAAGTGTTGAACACTGCCTGGCCTTGCAAGTTGCTGGCAGTGCCCCCCCCCGCCCGCTCCTGAAAGAGGACACACACACACCGCCGCCCCGAGTACTTCACAGATCATTAAAAGACCATGCGCTTGTTCATGAGGCTTAAATGGTTTATCACCCCTTCTAGAACCCCTGCATCGACCCTCTGACGTTTCCTGGAAAAATTACCACGTAACACAATACCAAGCCCTGTCAGCTGAAACCCCCGAGGAATCGTGGGGCATATTATCAAGGGGGTTTATCTCCTCTTTTTTGGCTTTAAAAGCCAAGAAAGCGGAGATAAAATTATCTCCCTATTACCAAGCTGTCGCTAACACCAGTTAGTGACAGCTAAAAGGAGATAGCGACCATCTTGGGCCCCGCTTTGCATGTCAGTGATATTTATCACTAATGACATGCAAAGTGGGCGTGCCAAGATGTTACCGACTGGAAACAGTCCCTAACATCGCTATCTCCTATTACCAACTTTTGGAGATATTCGCGCTAAGCGCGAATATCTCCAAAAGCTAACACCTGACCTGAGCAGTTCTTAGCCATGTTATCCAATGGGAGGTGGATAACATGGCTAAGAGCATTTGCTCGATAATGCATGAATATCGCTGACTTTTCAGCGATATTCATGCATTGCGGCCGTTTTTTATCGCATTTGCGATAAACCTTGCTAATAGCAAGGTTTATCTGCGATAAAAATCGCCGATGTGCGGCAATAATTTTTGTCTCTAAACAAGTTAGAGACAAAAATTATCGCTAGTTGTTGGTAATATGCCCCCGGGTTTTTGCTTGCAGAAATCGGGAGGCGGGAGACTAGCACTGAAATCAGTAGTCTCACGCCTGAATCGGGAGGGTTGGTATGTCTGGATTCTCTACAGCTGGGGCCATAAACTACATCCGCAGGGCTAGGTGATAGCCTGGGTCCGGCCTGGACAATCGGACACAGAGGAAGAGGAGTGTCAGAGGGTGCGGTAGTGAATAGGGTGAAAGGGAGGTGTCGGGCGGGCACAGGGTGTGATTCTCAGGGAAGAGCAGCGCAGATGGGGAGAAGTATATGGCCCATGCATGAGAGAGAGAGCGGGGGTGACCAGTGCGTGGGGGAGATGCTTGCGAGGGTGGGGAGCCGTGCTGAGAATCGACAGCGTGCAGAGAGTGGGTCTGGTCAAGGCATCTAAAATGGCTGCCGTGCACGACAAAATTGTGGCATTGGACAAAAAGGCAAGATGGCGCAGACAATGTTTATCAATAAGGATTCATTTATAACAAAATATTTACTCGCAGTGACAAAATGGTGGTCAACACTTCCTGATTTCCATTGAATCGAACGTTAACAGACGTCACCAGCAAAAAAAAAAAAAAGCTCACGCACAGCCGCTGGAAGACATGTATCAACATATATGAGCCTCCTCAGCCACCCTCAGAAAACATAAGGGGTCAGGATACATCTCCCGCACCCCCTTATACCTAGTAATTTAATTAAAACGAAACACAAAATGGCGAATTCCCGTTTCGCTACCAGTTTGCAGCCCAGTTCGCGGCCCGGGAAGCGCTTCTACCGTGAAAAATATATATTTTTTTATTTTCCCCACGGGACCCTTTAATAACCCCAACATCATTCCTAGGGGGTCAAGAGAGGTATACCTTGCCCCCTTTCATTAAATTCCCCCTTCGTTTTTCACCTCTTCTTCTCTCTCGATCCTACCGAGAGATGAGATGGCGGCCGCTCCGGACTGTTTAGAATGTTGACAGACACCGGAGAGCCAATCAGCTTTCTGCACGCAAAGTTCCGTTTCGCGAAAAGTAAGCGGACCGGAGCGCAGCCCGGAGCGCTGTTACAGATATATATCTTGTTTTGAACGTTAATTTCTCAAAATCCACTGGAGCACATATATTGAGACCTAGCAAAGGCACATCGGGCTAACAGTCCCTACAATTTTGCCAAGTTTCGTGCAAATCCATTCAGCCGTTCGAGCTAAAAGTGAGGCCAAAGGCCCTATGGAAATTAACATGGGAAAAACGCGTTTTGGGACCCCCCTTTTTTCTCGGCACCCCTTGACGAAACCCCCCCACATTTTCGGGGGCTGCTCAGAAACAAAATGTGCCATTTTCCTGAAAATTTCAGCCGATTCCGTCCACAAACGCCAAAGTTATTAGACATAGAATTTTCAAAAGTTCCATAGACAAATAATCCTAACTATATATACCTACTGGCGATAGCCAGTAGGTAATATATAATATATATATATATATATATATATATATATATATATATATATATATATATATATATATATATATATATATATATATATATATATATGTATATCACAAGAAACTCCTTTGAAAAAAGAGCAGAGGCCCCAGTGGGGGTTAGCAGAGAGATCACTTTATTCCATTAATTGCTTCTCAACAGGCGAATGCATTTCGGCATCTCATATACCTTCCTCAGCACCAAGAGTCTTATGGGCAGCAACAGGTAACATCATGTTTAAAATATTAACCCCTTGATAATTGGTTCAGGCCCGCCCCGCCCTAGGGAACAGTGTCCTTTCTCTCCACTCCTAGTCCACTCAGTACTTGTGCACCACAATTCCCAGAATGCAACAGGGATCCAGGTAAGAAAGGCGGGTAATTAGCTGGTAATTATTGAGCAAAAAAGGCTTTTCACAATGTCATCCAGCCTTTTCCCTTGCATATGATGTAAATGTCAGTGTCCCCCTGGATCCCCCGACCACATCATCCTCCTTGCGTGTACTTTTAATAGGTTAGTTGCTACTGGCCAGTTAGGCACTCTTGAAAAAAGGCCCCTTGCAAATTGCTGTGTCCCTGTGGCAACATAAGAGTTCAGCCAACTGATCCATGGAGTTTACCTCACAGTTCTGGGTACAAATGCCTGAAGATCCAGCCCTCAGCTCTCCACACAAGTTACAAAGAGTATGTCCAGTCCTCTTCTTTTCTGCCACAGATCCAGAGAGTGCTCTGCAGAGTTGAGGGTGAGGTGCTACTTTTTTTCAATTCGCTGGCCAGTGGTTAGAGTGACTCCCTGACCAATTTGCAGTACATCCTGCTTACATCACTGCATGCTGTCCCACACTTCTTTAATTTCAGTACGAACCTTCATGGTAACACTATTCTGCCCTTAAGGTTTTCTGGTGTGCATGTGTTTAGGGAAATGAGCAATCCTTTCCTCCTCTACCCTACCTGACTGGTTTTGGGACCAGCTCTTCCTTCCATAGGGCTGGTGTCAAGTTAGCAAATTATATCATGCTTATAGAGGTTAGGGCACATTTACTGGGGACTGCACAGCAGAGCCCCAGTGTTCAGAGTTAAAAAATCAGCACCATCAGCCACAAAAAAAGGAGTGGCCGTGCAAATGGGTTGCTATCTCACACTAAACCCCCTATCTATAGGTGAGGAGCTCTAACTTGTTCCCTCGTAGTTCTCAATACCTAAGCAGAAAATCTTGGAAGGTATTTTCAATTTACTTGGGAAGTTCCAGGTCTGTGGTCAACTTCCCTGTTTGATGATTGGCAAACCTCAACAGCTTTGGATACTCCCCAAGCTCTATGGCCAGGCTGAACTCTGACGTGTCCCAAAGAGACAAGGTCTCCGTATCTTTATGTTCCAAACCACAGAAAAAGACTACCGCTCAATGGCACTCCAACGCAGCTCTCTTTGTTGTAGGTCTCTACTGATAAAGGCAACTGGTTGACCTTGAGCCTCAAAATGTAGTTGGGATGGTACTGCTCCATCCCATGCTCTCAAGCATGTGCCCAAACAAAAAACTCCTTGCTGAAGGCAGGTGGCTTGAGGACTGGTAAGTTGCAAAGTGCCTACTGCAGGATGTCAAATGACTTCTGAAAACCAAATATGTCTGTACGTTCATCTGCTTTGGACTGCAGTGATTATCTGTATTTGTTACAGTGATGATCCCCTGTAGTTCACGCAAAACATCAGTTCAGGGTTTCACTCTTGTATGATGGCCTTAGGTACCAGTTTAAGTGAACTTTCCTAATTCTGCTGAAAGGTTCAAAAACATTGGCTACTTCCTCCTTCATGATGTCCCTTACTTTGTCGTACAGCAGATATAATTTGTTCCTGACTGTTAAGTTGTCACAAGGTCAATATCATTGGCACACCACTGGATTGGACCAGGTGCCAAAGAGAACAGGTCAGCAAATTCACTCATCAATTGCAGACAGTCCCTCTGCTGCTGCAGTTCTGTCACTGTATGGGGAAATCACAATAACCTCCACTGAACCATCCTTTGCATTGTGGGACACAAGGTCTGAAAGGGTATCCCTCACCTCTTCCTGCCCTCCAACTGGTTGGTATTCTACCACGGTCTCCTTTTAATCAAACAACATCTTGATCAGTTCCTGACTGTCTTCAAGATTCTCGTTAGCCTTTTTCATGGACTCAGCCATCCTAGATTTGAGGCCCTGTACATAGTCCACAATTTCCGGCTTGGGTTCCTTGAGAGGTTTCTCCCAAACACCTTGTGAGAAGTTGGCCTGGTATAAATGCTCACTAATTCTAGTGATCACTTTGTACCATGCCAAGCAACCCTTATGATGATCGGTTGTAAGTCAACCTTATAGACCAGTTATCCTAGTGGTAACGTGGACAAAGCAGTCTTAGGCTAAACTCTGAAAGGCATGTGAAGCCAGCTGTATTACCATACACAGCCCCCTTGAATACCAAACGAAAGGACACCACACAGATATATATTGAAAATATATATAGATTTATTAACTACAAATATCCCCTGGGCTCTTTATGAGCACAGAAGCACAAGCGTTAAACACAAGACAGTTTAAAATACACAAAAGTTGCACAATATGGATGAGCCCTAGGGGCCACCTAAACCATATACTATGAAAGTGGTATAAGAGATGCCAATCTAAAAGGAAACAGGCCTAGGGCCTTGGGAATCGCTGGAGATGTTCGGGACTAGCAGTGACTAAGTCGGGAAAGGCCCGCGGGACTCGGGTGCAGTGTTTAAAGTGCACGCACTCACCAATGCAAAGTCTATGGTGCGTAAAAAGTACAAAGTTAGTTAGTTCGGAACCTTCCCAGTGACCTAGAAAGCTGAAACTTGAGACACAGGCCCTAGAGATGTGTACCAGTGTAGGACACCGGCGGAGCTGAGTTACCTCACCCACAGGAAGCGGGTGCATAGGGTCGAAGTAGTGTCGGGTTTCGTCACGCTGGTCGATGGTGCTTGGAGCTGAAGATGCTGCAGGCGGCTGGAGGTGAAGAGTTCCGATGGATCCAAGGGTGGATCTGAAGTTGTGGAGACCTGAAAGCAGAGGGGACAATGCTCAAAGTCACTAGCCAGTGACTACCGTGGAACCAGATTGGAACCAGGCGATGTCGGGTGCAAACAGACGTTGAGGTGCAGCTTCCCTCTGCAGCCACGTGGACACCGGGGTTTGAGGACGTCCAGGAGTCGGTCACGAGCTGTCCCACGCAGGCTTCTCGCTGTTGGCGGTGTCGGCAACTTGATCGGAGCAAACAGGCCTTGGCTAATACAAGCCACGCAGGCGTCAAAAAAGGCTTATCCCTCGGACCAGCAAGGTCAGAGCGGGTGCTCCTATTTACAGGAGCTAGGACAAGTCTGGAGCAACCAGACCCGCAGTGTAGTTTGTCGGTTTCATCGCCAAGATGGCCACTGACCACGTGGCCGGGATGGCGCTTCAAGTGGCACAATGCAAAAGGGCCCCACGCAGATAGTGGAGATGCTGGGGGGCTGATCTTCGGTGCAAGGGCAGCTCGGTGGTGGGGGTTCTCAGTCCCCAAAGCACAACATCGAGGATGCCTCTGATGCTGCGCAGTCAGCTCTTTGGGGGTCTTCCAAGATGTCCGGTCCCACGTCTCTCGGTGCCTCCACGGGTCCCTTCTTTGCAGGAACTGTGGATCGGGCTGTGAGAAGTCTGGGAGCCTGGGTCTTGTCAGGCTCTGGGCTTGGGCTCCGGCGGGAGGCAGTGGCAAAGCAGACGTTGATTCGCTGGTTTGTACCTGTATTCACAGGGTGGCCACTCCTAGGCCACAAGGGAGATTCTCTTCAGTCTTCTGTGCAGCAGAATGTTGAAGTCCAGTCGTCTTCTTCGTGTAAAGTTGATTTCAGGATGATCTGCTGTGCAATGGCACTGCTCCCACTCTTATTCCCAATCTGAGGGGTGGATCACCTACTAGGTCCCTCCTCTGGGTGGAACCAGGAAGGGGGCGGTTACACCCCCTTTCCTTTGTCCAGCTCCTCGCTAGGCCTGGGTCTGGAAAGTCCCAGGACCGGTTTGGACTGGCTTATGCACGGGGACATCTTGTGTGCCCCGGGCATGTCTCAATCTATTCAGCCCTGTCCTACCCAATGCACAAATCCCTGTCTGGGGTGGTGCTCGCACCTCCCAAGGCAGGAAACCCTTTGTCCAAGCCTCCCTCGCTGGAAGGACTCCCAGCAGCAGGAGGTCAGACTTGTGTCTGTGGTGGCAGCATCCATTTTGTGATGCTGAGGCTCTTGTTAACTTTAACCGGGGTTAAGGCTACACACATGTCGTGTCCCTCTAGAAGGGTGGAATGCTATCCCCGTCGACAGAACTGTTGAGGGGATAGTATTCCAATTCTTATGACACCTTACTCGACATGTTTTGATAAAGCCAAACCAAAGATAGCATATAACCGTGAGGATTATAATGCACTTAAGAGTATATGGTATGACAATATCCCGGAACAGCTAAGGGAGTGGTTCCCGACAGCTGCAGACAGGCTCAGCTCATGCTAGAGCACCATCTCACATATTTCCAAGCACTCTGCCTCCAGGATCGAAGAGGCCTTCCATAGGAGTGGCTGATAGGAACATATGTGTCCAGTTTAGGTTTAGATATAGGGATACGATATCTAAGTAAGAGGTGATTACACCAACTTATCCCAGCTGAGTGATCAGCCAGTTGTGTCAAATATGGAGGCCAGGCCAGGGGTGGCACAATACATGCTGCAGCCCCTGGTAGGCCTTGGCTACACCTATGCCCTGGGTACCTATGGTACACTGTTACAGGGGCCTATAAGGTGAACCAATTCCAATTGTGTTATGCACCTAAGGTACATTGAGTCCATTTTAAGGAGAGAGCAATCAGCCTGGGGCCCTGAATAGCAGGATCCCAGGCCAACTAAGTCAAAAACCAGTTAAACACCAGGCAAAAAGTTTGGGGGTAACCATAGTCAGATATCCACCTTCCTACACACCTCTTACAAGACTCAAAGGCGCTCTGACAGGGATCCCATACAGAAGCTCAAAGGGGATGTAGCATACCTAATTCTGCACTACTACCCACTAGGCAAGGTAGTATGATGCTCCACTTTCATCTGCCTTTCAGTGTATTTTCCCTTTCTCAACAACACTTGTAAGTCACCCCACACCCCTCCCACGTGGCCACCAGTATGCAGTCATGTAGTTTGTTGCCCTGGTTCATATACCCTCCTTAGGGAGACTCTGGGAAAAATACCAAGCAGTGCTCTGGCTACCACGGGCACAGTCACTTTCCTGAAAGGTATTGACACTGGATATCTAGTGGTGTTGTCAACTACTACCAGAATAAACATGTTCCCTGGGACTTCCCTAGGGTTTCGGGGTGCAAGAATGTCAATGCCCTCACCTCTAAGGGCTACCCGACAATGATAGTGAAATACCCTAGGCTGTCTCCATGTTTTGCCACTTGGCTGACAGGTGGTGCAGGAGCGAAAGACCTCTCCACCTTTTCAGTCATCTGGGGTGAGCAAAAGTGGTTTACAAACCTTTCCCATGTTTCCACCTGCCCCAATAATCCCTCACAAGGAAATATCTCAGGCCAAGTCTATTAGGAGGACCCTATGACACTGAGGAGCTAGCAGCCTCATGGCTGTCCCTGGGTTATGATAACTAGCCTTGCTATACAGGATACCATCTTCCCAGGATATTTTATGTGTTCCACTGGTTCCTCCTTTCGCCTGTGCCTCAGCCAGATTTTGAAGGCCTTCTAAGATAGGCCACTCTTTCTGCACTTTGCAGCCCTCCTCTTGAAGAAGGTCCCCTGCTTCCTGCAACATCTCTCCTTGTGCTTTAGAGATGTGTTTAAGAAGAAATATGAACAGCTCACATACTGTTAAAATACCTTCATAAAATGAAAAAGGAATTTTAATTATAATTAGTTTTCTTTAATTAGTGCCTACATTTAAAATGCATTCAGGCATGCACATGTAACAAAACTACTTGTCAATGTCCATGCCTCAGACTGTAACCTGCACTGACTGCAAAGTGATTTGCAGAGAACCCATTGAAGCTATATTTAACCATGAATAACACGAGGCGCACAGTCGCTGCATTGAGTTAAGGCGAAGGCCAGTCTAGATCTGTACAATGTGTCTGTACAAATTCATAACATATTCATAACATAATGGTAACCTGGGGACTGAGCGACAACTATGGCTGTATGTAGTAAGACCTAAAAATATGTTATTTCGTTCCCAAGCCGGCATTTCGTCAATTAGAATGTAACCATATAACTATCATTTAACATCAAGTGAAATTTGCTTTGATAATATATAAATTAATTCAATCTGTTCCTCAAGTCACGTGTTGACAACATATCATCAAATAAATATTTTGTTATCCACCCACCTACACATCACACACATTAGGTGTGAATGTGTTTCAACAGTTTGTATGAGTATTGTCTTTCCGTCCTCACTCGTGCGGGATCTCCTCCCCGACTGCGGATATAAAGCCCTTTGTGAATTCCCAAAGTCATAAATCTAGACGTTTGATCTAAATTTAGATCAAACGTCTAAGTTTATCTTTTTGAATCGGGCCCCTAAATTTGAAATTCGTGCAAGCAGCTTATTTTTTGGTACATTTTTGTCACATGCAAAAATGTAATACAATCTGCAAATAGACAAGAAAGAATCCCCGGACTTGGAACTCCTGTATAATGCACAAATCTCGTATTCAAATTAATATTTCACCGAGCTTGCAGTCTGTGCGTGTGTATTGGGGGTTCGCACTAACCTCGTTAATGCAATAATTAACGCATGTGTGTTTTATTGAATAGAACTGAGTCCTCTTTATGTGTGTCAATGGTGTCACAGTTAGAGATTTCTCCATGCAGAAAACACATTTGCGCAAAAGTCAAAGTTCCCTTGTTACTAATTTACTGTTATGGCCATCATGTCTTATTAGATTTCTATAATTAAGTCTTTTGCCTTTTCTGTGTAAGCAAAAAGTCGTGTTGATGTATTTGTGCACCTTATCATATTACTTCTGGGTCAGCATGTTTTAAGTGTTTAAAGGCCCATTTTGCTAATGCTTCTTCGTAATTGTGCTTAGTTTGGTGTAATCTCAGTGTAAGTGCCTACGCAATGAGAAAGAAAATTTGCTGCAGCCTTTTGTCTGAATGTTACATTTACATCGAGTAACAGAAGAAAAACAAAGAAAAACACTAATAATATTTTGAAGAATCATTAATTTTCTAAATTATTTGTGGTGGGACGATTCGCAAGTACTTTGATGCATTGGAGGTATCTATGCAAAATACTCTTTAGAAACAAGGACCTACACCGCTTTTCAGAATTCTTTTATGCCTTGACTATGATTTTATGCAAAAAGAACAATTGATGAACAGAATGCAGAACCATGTCATACATTCACACCAGTACAGAGATCTGAGCCTAAGCCCATCGATTTTTTGCTCACCATGCCATTCCAGTTTGGACCCAGCCATATGCAATACAATCTTGACCCTGCGCCCAATGGGAACAGTCCATCCCGAACTGCCAGGCCAGGTCCTCCCTGGATTGGAAACAAGCATCCTAGGGCCGGTTTCACGCTTCCAGCCCTCATCAACTAGGATAGCTTGACTCCAGTGGCATGGAGAGAACAGGACCCACGTCTGGGGATACCCGTCCCACTCAGGGTGACAAATGCAAAAAGAACAATTGATGGACAAAATACAGAACAATGTCATACATTCACCCCTGTACAGAGATCTGTTCCTAAACCCATTGTTTTTTTGCTCACCATTCTAGTTTGGACCCAGCCATATGCAAATCAGTCTTGACCCTGGACCCAAAGGGAACAACCCAGCCCGAACTGCCAGGTCAGGTCCTCCCTGGACTGGAAACAAGCATCCTAGGGCCGGTTTCGAGCTTTCAGGTCTCATCAGCCAGGATAGCTTGACTCCAGTGGCATGGAGAGCACGGGACCCACGTCAGTGTATACCCGTCCTACTCGGAATGACAAATGCAAAAAGAAATATTGGTGGACAGAAGGCAGAATAGTGTCATACATTCACCCGAGTACAGAGATCTGGGCCTAAATTCATCGTTTTTTTGCTCACCACGCCATTCCAGTTTGACTATGATTTACAGCACTTAGCATGTGCAAACATGTGGGTCTTTATCATTCACTACTCATTTAGTATGGTCGGCAATATCCAATGTGTTTTCAACAATTGAACAAGGTATATTGTAACTAAAGAGGATCTCTTGGTAAAGGTGTTCAAAAAGTAAAAGTATGAACTCATGTTGCATAAAAGCTAATGAGAGAGATGAAATTCTCTAATATATATGGCAGTCACATTCTCTCAGTTTTTTTCCATAAACACTGGAGAGGTCACTGTAGCAGGGTCAGACTTGGAAATGTAAAATTCCTCTACTTGAGTTACATAACGTGCTGTCAGTGACCATTCTGGTAAATTATGGATTTTGTGACTTAAAATGGCAGAACTCTGTCACATAAAAACTCATTTCATCACCCCGCACTGCTCACACTGACTTTAAGTGCCAGGAGTTTGTTCTACACTATAAAATCAGTACTAACAGTACCACGCAGTGCACCAGTGGGCACCGCTTCATTCTGCTGTAGATGTTCTACTCAAGCTATAGCTTTCTCATTGCAGACAGTGGCTACCTGGTGCTCACGCTGAGAAATGTCACAGGAGGTGTTCTCGCAGCTGAAAATTGCACAAAGGGATGCAAATTCTCACTCGTAGTTGGTGAGCTACATGTCGGAAAACTCTGCATTCCAAGTGCAATGCGAAGGGGACAACACTCCACGAACTCCTCCTGTGGAGCGGAATTGAGTACCAACCCTGAAGGAAACACGGGGCATATTATCAAGGGGGTTTAGCTCCGCTTTTTTGGCTTTAAAAGCCAAGAAAGCGGAGATAAACTTATCTCCCTATTACCTAGCTGTCGCTAACACCAGTTAGCGGCAGCTAGTAGGAGATAGCGACCATCTTGGGCCCCACTTTGCATGTCAGTGATATTTATCACTAATGACATGCAAAGTGGGCGTGCCAAGATGTTAGCGACTGGAAACAGTCGCTAACATCGCTATCTCCTATTACCAACTTTTGGAGATATTCGCGCTAACGCGAATATCTCCAAAAGCTAACACCTGCCCTGAGCAGTTCTTAGCCATGTTATCCAATGGGAGGTGGATAGCATGGCTAAGAGCATTAGCTCGGTAATGCATGAATATCGATGACTTTTCAGCGATATTCATGCATTGCGGCCGTTTTTTATCGCATTGGCGATAAACCTTGGTAATACCAAGGTTTATCTGCGATAAAAATCGCCGCAGCTCAGCGGTAAATTTTTGTCTCTAACCAAGCAATAGCGATAATTATCGCTATTGCTTGGTAATATGCCCCACAATTTCTTCAAATTTGGTTCTTGATTTTGCTGGTGCGTGAGGACTGGCTTTGGAGCATTATCCAATAGACGGTGCACTTAAATCAGTATTTTACTTGAACATTTTGTTGCATTTGGCACCACACATTTTTTTTTTTTTTAACTGAATGTATGCCAAGTTTGAAATTGTGTTGCTGGTTGCAACACACTTATTAGAGGTTAGGGCTTTGTATCAACACTTACCCACATATCAGAAGTAAAAAGAATGTAGCCGAATCAACATATTTTTCTGAATTTAATTTCCTGATTCTTGCTGGGTAGTAGCAAAAGAACCTGAGTGTAGGTCTGTGTGGTTCTTTTCAAAGGGCCAGTTTATGAAAACCCATGACCTAAATGATTTATTGCAAAGTAGGTACCAGAAAGCGCTTGTCCAAGAAGAGCACAGGGCTCATGGCACACATACTTACAAAGCATGGCTTCATTAATGCTGAAAGAAACGCAAATCGCCCCCTCTCGCACCCCTCATCTATATGGCAAAATTATCTTATTGAGATAGTAATTATTAAGCAGCCAATTAACCGAGGGAAAACCAATTAAGTCTAATAGGCAACTCACGTGCTATTTTATGCAATTCACAAAAGTGTTGTCCATTTGTTTCGAATGCCTCTAAAAAGTTCTTATGAAATGCACGTTGTGATAAATTTTCAATAAGTTACTCCTTTTGAAATCCAAGTAACAAAACTTAATTCATTACATAATTCCCAGGATAAAGCATTGCAAATATCAATATCCTATAAACAATGAGGGTCGAGCAGTTGTGTCGCCCTCCTGAGCAACAGCCAAGTCCAATACACATGCCATATCATATTTTCAAAAACATATGCCAATAAAATCAAAGTATACATATGCACCGACCCAAATAATAGCAGTCATGGATACATACATATTTGACCGAATAAACGTTGGCACATGTTTCCAAAATATACGAAAAAGTACATTTCTAAAAGAGGTGCTTTTGGCTTTCCCCCCATAAATGGAATCACATTGAAAAGTTCACCCATTGACTATGAGAATTTGAGTCACCTGCCCGCAATGTTAGAATGCAAGCTTCCATTTGAGTCAAATAGGGAAAACTGGTCACAGCAGATAGTGTGTCAGAATTACCCGAAATGGGTCTCAAACTATGACTCTTGGCACCGTACTCCAAAATGTGAGATTCGAAATTATTAATATCCATCATGAGAGACGACATTAAATTAGAGAAGACTGTAATAGAAGTGTCAAGCTTCTAGGCGGGCGGGATCGCTAGGCAGTGTCATCAGCAGGCAATAGCATTGGGACTTCCTACCGCACAGCCTGTGGTATATCCTATCCACATTGTATCAGATACTGGCTGAGTCATTGATATATATAAAAAAAAATTGGAGCTAAAGAGCATCCCTGTTGTACTCCCCTATGCAGGCCACATGGCATTGCATTTGTAATCTGCTCAAAAGCGGCTGATAAATTCAAGTGTAAGAAATGTACAAATGTAACCAGTTACCCATCCAGCCCCCTCTCATGTAAGGTGGGCCATGACTTGGATCGATTGTTATGATTAAAAGTGCTGGAGATGTTCTTAAAAGCAAGGTACAACAGGCTGTTGCTGGCAGCTACATTTCTACTAATAAGAATGTGAAGATTCAGGCTTCTGTTCCACTGTAACTAGGCCCTCCACAAACCCATACAGACTGGGACACAGAATGTTTTGAGTATTAGTCCATGTCCTTATTCAGTTGTATACCACCCTTCCCAAGTTTTAAGCATTAGAGTGGATAATAGAAATTGGCTGGTAAAAACAAGGATCAGATCAATCAACTTTTTAAAATATTGGTACTATCAGAGAGGAGGACCAAAAAGGGGGTAGTTAGGAAACATTCAGACAATTAAAAAGATTAGTAAGTAGGGGAGCCCAAATATAATGGTTACAACTGAATAAATCTATAAGGATTCCATCAAGCCCAGGGGCTTTGTTTGGAAGACATTCCTGCAGGGCTGTATTAACTTTTCCAGTCACCAGACTGCTGAGAGTTGGTTCGATGTGCATCAGTCTGTCAGTAAGTGCTTTAACACAATCAAGGAGTAGGACCCCTAAATCTATTGCATAGTTTATCACATAAAATATCTGAAAGGACTTGTTCAAATGGCTTCAGGCTATACTCCTACATTACTATTTACTGCCAAATCTCTGGTGCCGGCGACTCTCTGCACCTTCCTTTGGTGCCTCACAGTCAGCTCTATAAAAAGAGAGCAAATAATGATTGGAGGCAAAGAAAGGCTGGTACATGTTCCAGTAACTCCGGTAATGGTATGAACATAGCCAGAGGACCTGTTGGTGATACTCGACCACTATGAGCAGGCCCATGACTTGAAACATCTTACTCAGTTTCTTTATTTAACACAGGTACAGCTCTCACAATGAATATGTCTGCAGTGTTACTAGCAGGCGAAGAGCTTAAAATACCCACAGATGTGTGCATACCCATGAAGATTGTCCTTAAGCTCCTTGTCTTCCAAGCACGTCTTGGGCACTCAAAAATTAATAAAAAAGGTGAAAGAGGGTAGTCATGCCTGGCTTTGTACGTGCACGGACGGGCGCAGATGGGCTCTCTCTTGGCTGGGCACGTCCCGTTCAGCAGGAATGTGTGCCGATTTAAGAAGCGCTCTTGTGCTTCAAGAGCCCCTCTGCACACGGGTTGGTGTAGTTCTGGCAATCCCAGCTGGTGCAAGCACTCTCTTCAAAATACGTCCCCAGGGCAGCGAGAATGCGTGGAGGTTTAAGTAGCACTTCTGTGCTTTAAGGGCCCCTCTGCCCTCTGGTCGATGTAGTTCGTGCAGCCCGAGCTGTGGCAAGCACTCTCCTAAAACTATATGCATGCCAATGATGGCTGTCCATCAAGGAGACCAAACAAATGCTTTTATAGTATGGCCAGCGTGACTAATAGGAACATGACATTCCTAAACTTGAGTCCTGCCCGTAAAAGTTTCCTAGTTCAAATAAAAGAATCCCTGCTGTGCATCTTGAAAACTATTGATGGTCACTTCTGAAAGGGGAACCGGGGAACTTCAATTTGAAAATGTACAAAAGGAGGTATCCTCAAAATAACATCAAGACGTTCCAGGGCTTGCGCAGCAATAAACATGCCTGTATAATTAAACCTGGATCATTATGATGTCTTCAAGTTTTTGTCCAGTTTCACATCTTTCAATGTAGATGCAGAAAATCTTTTTTTTAATACGGAACCACATTGATCACTTCTTCTTGTATTAGGGGGCTGGAGAAAGGAGGTCATAGAAAAATTAAACATGGTGTTAGATTGGAATCTGGTAAGAAACCTTGCAAAATGGCCAATTGTAATAGTAGTAAAGTTACTACAAGTTTAAACGTTCTCAAATGTGTAATTTCCTATTGTAAATCAGGCCCACTGAGTGTAAACTCACTACAAAACTGTAAGGTATATGTCTCCACTACCAGAGTAATGCAATCGACTTACTCTTGTTTGGGTGGGTGACGTTCCTCCCTAACCCCCTCCTTGACCCTCCCTAAACCCCTCTTATTCCCCTTTCATTTCATCCACTTTTGTAATAACAACCTCACAAAAGAGGTAGTAGTGGTTCCGAAAGGGAAATATATCGCACATTAAGCAAGGTCATATTAATAGTAGAGCCAATATTGTGTGAAAATATCGAAGTTTGAACAAGGTGCTATGGAGGTTCGGCCCCTTACTACCGGAAGGTGCTACTTGCACATTAGATAACTAATGTGCATTAAACATTACACATATTAGAACCTTACTTACAGCACTCTCTTTGGAGTAAACCAAAATACCATTTAGTCCTATGTATAATAGCAATGTGAATGTAAGTGTTCACTATTTACCCAATTCAAAAACAGAGGTCCCAATTTGATATCCTCCAGATATACAGAGGGTACTGTAAATAAGGTTCTAATATGTGTCACATTTGTAGTAAGTCTGCCTCTTTTCCCACCCACTCCCACCAGTTCCACCTGCATTTACTACTGATCCATATACTCAAGTGTGCTTAGACACAACAGTCGCAGTGGAAAACTCCACACACATAAGTATTTCAAAGGCATAAAACTCAGCATGTGAAATGCAATTTGTAGTGAATTTATAGTACTACAAAATGTACTGCAAAGTGCCGTTTTTTAATCAGACCTTAGTGCCAGATGTACGTTGAACTGGTGTTAAACTGTGACCACTATTTTTGCGACCAGTGTGGTATTTTACAAGCTGAACTATGTACTAATAGGTCAGTACGTTAAATACTGATTCTTAATGGGTCTCAATTTGTCCTAAGTCTTGAATAATATTGAGGTAAGTTAGATATTGTGACCCACTAGAATCACACTAGTCCCAGGAATGGCGGACTGCTGAGGTCAGCAGACCATCATGTCTGTGATAGCTTTTAAATCAAGTTTTCTTTTTAATGCAACCCATTTTCTTTGAAAGAAAACAGGAGGCATTAAACAAATGTAAAAAAGAGTGTCTAACATTTTTTAAGAGTGGATAATGGCTTATGAGACCACTGTCTACTCTTAAAAACATTTTATTGCAATATTCTTAAAGCAGAAGGGGTGCCTTGGGGCTCCCTTCTTGTTTGTGAATGGCTTACCACTACATTTCAGTAGTTGGTAAAATAATAAAGTTATGTGACAGGACTTCGGTCACAAAACATGAATACAGAATACTGCAAACTGGCATTGGAAGGGACATCCTGAAAATACTCTTTCCAAATGTTGATTCAAACTATGGTCTGAAACCCAAATTGCCATTTAGTAACATGTTACTGAATCACAGTTTGTGGCTTGCACATCAAAAGACTTTTTTGTGGTCACAAAAGACCAATTATGGGAATGGTTTCTGGCCCAAAAAAACACATAACCCCGTGAAGAGGCAGGCAAAAACAATAAACTTCCCTGAGAAAAGGGAGAAGTGTCCAACAGTGATGCGTCCCAAACCGCAGGAGAACCTAGAAAGAGAGAAAGGACAAGAAGTAAACAGACAGGAGGGGAAAGGGCAGAAACTGACAGAAAGGTATACAGTAAAGAAGGACTCAATCTTCAAGGAAGAAGGCAGAGAGAAGGAGAGAAAAGGTTGCAAGGAGAGCAACGAAAGGGGTAGAAGGAGAGCAGGCAGACAAAAGAAGGGTAAAAGAAAAGTCCCATGGAGACGGGAAGAAGCAGGAATGCTGTGACCCATTAAGGATGAGACCTCGAGAGGCAGGACAATGATCCAGATTCTGACAGCTCAGAAGGAAGAGAGACTGCAGACAGCGAGGAGGAAAACCCCTGAACAGAGGAGTGATGAATGCCACCATTGGTTGCTAAATCGCCCACCACAACCCAGAAGAGTTGTGACTGCCCAAATGCCAGGTGCTGGGGGATATGTTCTTTAAAAAACTCATATTAGGTTCCCTCTACTGTTTCATATTCACTTTTATACCCTAATCGTTGAAGTCACAACCTGGAAGAGATGAGAATTGGCTCAAGTGTGATGCATATTGTCTATATACATGAATGTTGGTAAAGGGATCTTACCCCCATGAAAATATTGAGTGATGAATAGATTTATGTATTTCAGCCTCAAGAAACTAGTAAAAACTGGTTAAAGTAACAAAATAATTGGTAAAGAGCACAAATGCTTAGTGATGAAGAGACTACTCTTTAAAGGCACAATAATTATATGGGCTGCATATATATATGACAGAGAGCAGAATAACCAGACTTATACTAGGAAAGGAACACATTTTCAAAGAACCTTGTCAGGATACGTACGTGGACATTCTTGTTTCTGAGGGGCATTGGTGACACCATCCCGCCAGACATGGAAAGGACACAGAGGAAGATATTACCAGACCTCCTAGTTTAACCACATCCTGACCTAAGCACCAGAGCGACAACACCTAAGGATTTTATTTTTATTTTAGCCCATATTTTTTAGAGATTTCTTGTCATATCTGTTTTGGATATCGATATTAAAGCCATAATTACAAACTCCTAAGTGTTAATTTCAACCATTCCTTTGTAGGCCCTAAGCTCTAACCTGTATGCTTGGAGTGCATATAAGATAGCTGGGTGCTTTTTGTTAATTGTTTCATAGAAAATGTGAGTGAAATTAAGGCATGCAAGGGCTTCACTATCTCAGCATATAGCGGCAAACATATCACTGCGAAGTTAAGAAATTGCATCAGGGCTTGAAATTCTATAAAAATATTAGAAGTTTGTATGGTGGCACACTTCTGCAGGAAGTCCAATGCCAGAATCTTTACTAGCTGGATAATTCATATAAGAGAAAGAGGACATTCAAATAAGTGATTTTAGATATTTTTTTAATTATTTTATATCTCAGTGTAGTTAAATGTTGATTGAAGTCATTGTCTATAATGTTAATGTCATCAATATAGGATGGCACCTTAAGATGTTCTAGTAAGATCTTGATGCGGCATGGTACCTTTAAATCAGAACTATTCCTATAGCCAATAGGCAAACATTTAAAAGAGAATTGAAATTTGTTGAATGAGATATACTCGCTGTCAACTGCTATATTTTGACTGAAAAACTCATTGGAAATGTCCAAGTTTGTTTTGTATTTTTTCCATGCGAGATTCATCATGAGTCCTGTGCCATGAGTGTTTTGTACTTACAAAGTAACAATGGTCCCTCACAAAGATAGATTATGGACTGTAATTAACACAGAAATACAATGATGTATATGTTATATATTCCCATTGGATTTGATTAGAAAAATAAGGAAACCATGAAAGTGGAACAGTAGTCAACGAAAAAGTGAGTTTCTGAACTCAGGCATTGCAAACAGTGGCCGAAATACAAACAATAGCTAGGCCAGATACATGTAGATAGCACCATTGTTTGTGGCCTAACTATTGATTGTACTTCGGCCACTGCTTGCAGTGCCTGAGTTTGGAAACTCAAATTTTCATGGAATGTTGTCCGACTTTTAAGGTTTCCTTATTTTTATTCTACGTTAATTACTGTCCATAATCTGGGGGCGCTAGAGAGCCGACAAGCAAGATGGCTGCAATCTCTGGAGGCTCCGGCAGTCTGGGAGCAAAATCCAACAACATCCTTACACAACGGCGGTAGCAATCCTGCAAGAATCACAGTCTGGCTTAGCAAGCCTGGGGCACGCTGAGACAGTAAACAGCATCCGAAAATGAGAAAAAAAGAGTGAGCTAGCTCATTGGAAATAAAGTGCGGCCTGCAGCTAAAGATAATGGGTGGCACCCTCACTGTATAGCGGCCTCTGTGGTGGCCGGGAGAGTTGCCCGGACCCCCCAAACGTCAATCCACGCTACATGCAGTCACAGACACTGGAGACTTGCCCCTGGGCCATCCATTGGAGGTGGGCACCCATGTTATCTAAGACTTGAGAGGAGGTGAGGCTTACCACTGAAGAGCTCTGATAAGCTGTAGACTGCAACCGCACCAGCCGCTCACCCACTCCCTGTGACTGCTGGTGGGAAGCAGTGAAGCGGATGCCCTGACCCTGCGGGATGCCAATGTGACAGATGTGCTCCTGGGGCCTCAGCGGGGGATGACATCTGGATGGTGGCTGTTGTGTCGGCTGCCCACAGCCCATGGTTGCCAGTGCTGTGGTCCCCGAGCCACATCCGGAGTTGAGCGGTGAAGGTGCCAGAGGGCCTGCTCAGTACACACAAGAGGCCCTGCCACCTGCGCATTGTGGGCAGCCACCGGCATCTCCGGGGCTGTCTGCCTGAGACCAGCGACTGGTGCCTGCATGAGGTGACTTCCCTGAAAATAAGAAGTGAGGCCGGCTGCTGAGGGGAACTAGTGGTGACACGCTGGGAAAATCTGCCAACAGGCTGAGAGACTGCATGATTGCTTCCACGTGGGGACATGCGAAGATTGAGGGTGCCAGGTGGTGGTATAAACAAGTTGCTGAAGGGGGATGTCGGGCCTTCTGGGACCACCGGACAACCTGGCCATGTCAATAGCCTACCACGGCTGCAGATGATGCAGAAGGGCCTGGAGTGGCTTCCTGGTGGGAGAGCCGCATTTAAGGAACGTGCTGTGCTCATACCAGACCTCAATGCGACGTACTGCCAAAAGTAGGCGCAAAGGGCTCAACTTTTGAATACTGCCAGTCTGCCTTCAGACCAGAAAGAACAAACACAGTGGCCAGAACATGCTGGGACCCAGATGACTG
Source organism: Lissotriton vulgaris (assembly GCF_964263255.1). Taxonomy (NCBI): domain Eukaryota; kingdom Metazoa; phylum Chordata; class Amphibia; order Caudata; family Salamandridae; genus Lissotriton; species Lissotriton vulgaris. The sequence goes on from NC_141696.1 coordinate 315,043,234, forward strand.
CACAGCAGTGCATGATCCAAGGAGTGCTTGCTTTGAATTCCTTTGGCACCTCCCCTCTGGGCAGGGATCCTCCAGTGTCCATGTGAGACGCATTGTGCCTGTTGTACACGAACTGCTGCACAGATCATGAGCTGCGTGGAGGGCAAACATGCAAAACTGCAGTTTGATGCCTAAAAATTCACTCGTAACCACGCGGAAGACACTGAATTCAACTGCATGGACGACATCATTATCAATGCACTCAGATATGAGATACCTCCTACTAACCATGTGGCAGAGTCTCGCATCCATTGATTCCAAGATGGATGCAATGAGTATGCATATGGATTTTATAACATAAGGTTGGAGAAGCATGACGGCTGTATAACTGAAACTAAACAGCAAATATCCTCCCTGAAGACACCACCTCAGCAAACAGAGAGCGGATCCAAGGTATGGAGAAACTCCTGAAAATTATCTCAGCCAAAAATGAGTACTTGGAAGCGCGTTCACACAGAAACAATGTACAAATTGTAGGGTTTCCAGAGTCCATACTCATGGGCAGCATGAAGGAGTACTTTGAGTGCTTGCTGATAGAGATCAGGGTGCTGAGGTATTCTCCAAAGTGCTGGTGGTGGAGAGGGCCCACCCCACATTCCTCGCCAGACCTCCACCGGGTCCCCCCCGCCCAATTCTTGTGCATCTACTCAATTACAAAGAACGGGACATGATCTTGAGACTTGCAAGGGACAGGCGGGAACTTGTATATAAGGGAAAAAGCAAACTCCAACAAGCTAATATACCATATTCTATGCTATATATGTCCCGTCGCCATGTCCTATATCCAGGAAAAACGCACATTTTCAACACCACACAACAAACCCAGGATTTCCTAAAAGTTATAAAGTGTCGAGCTCCTGCAACCAAGAACACCATCTCCAGCACCAGAGGAGGAATGGTTGAGACTATTGCATATTCTCTGAGATTGAAACTCACCAATTGTGACTTCCGGGCTAATTCAATGCACGCCTGCCACGGCCAAGACATTAACTATACCAGGACACTCACAGGGGTCATCTACTCAGATGTATGTTGAAACCGCTGCTGAAAACAGATAACCTGCTGCTTAACAATTACTTTCCGGGCACCCTTGCACATGCGGGGTGAATTGCCAGGCTCCCTAGTGCATGTCACCAGTGGGAGCTCCATGGACAATGCTATGGTTTGCTTCGTCTTTCCCACACCCCTCCTTTCTCCCAACTAAAACCTATTTTGATATTTTCTTTTTTACACTTTTCTCTTTTCACCTCCTCTCTCTCCTGATCCCTAACCCGTAAAAAAAAATTATAAACTACCCTACTGGTTCTGATTCATTTTTGAATGTTCATTGGGGACTCGGGTAGGTTGACATTCGCATGCGAGTTTGGGACGTGAGTGTAGGTGGGGGAAGGGGGTTTCCTTGTTGAATACAGCAGCATTGCAAGTAAAAGTTTTGTTTATACTAATGATAGAATGGGTACTGACACTTACCTAAGCTCTTGTTCAGACATACACAAAAACTCCTGGCAGATACTAGGACACACCTAAATTGAACCCGGATCTTACCTACAACTTTCTAACATGGAATGTATGGGGTCTTCAAGACCCCCAAAAGTGCAGACACATCCATAGTCATCTCGATAGGCACCATGTGCAGGTGGCAATGTTACAAGAAACACACCTAAACCCTAAGACGTGAGCAACTAATATTGGAGGGAAGTGGGCTGCACACAGATGCTTCTCATCTTACTTGACATACTCCAGGGGTACTGCAACCCTAATCAAACCTAGTGTAAAATACTGTCTGATTGGCGCATATCAGGATGCAGAGGGCAGGTATTGTATGATGATATGGCAGGCTGGCAGATTACTCAGTCATGCTGGTTAACTGTTATGCCCCCAACATTGATGACGCCACTTTCTTTGACAGACTCTGGAGGCAAATCTTGGATATAGCATCCACATATCTCATATGGGGAGGAGACATCAATGTAGTGTTAAACCCCAAAGCCAACCACTCAAATTCAGCCCCCGCCCCGTGCTCAAAACCAGAGAAGCACCTCACCGGCATCATTGCAGATCATCAACTATTTGATGCATGGAGAGCTCTTCATCCCACGCAAAGAGAGGGCACCTTCTAGTCTAGTGTGCATTCTAGTGGGTCCCTTATAGATTTTTAGCTACTCTCGGAAGGCCTGGGTATATGGCTCAGGGACTCATTACACTTGGCGCGTACACTCTTGGACGATTCCCCTGTCCTGTTCAAACTATCCCCTCCAGGCAGTGTGTTCCTCTATCATTCTTGGAGGCTCCAACCCACACGCTACTAGATTGCAGCTTTCAGGAGGAAATATATCCAGAAATCCTTGAATTTTCCCTCAAAACAAAGACAGCATCTCATCGCTGGCATATGTATGGGAGAGCTTTAAGGTCTCTTAAACAAGAAGGGGAACAAATAGGGCTGTTTAACAGGGTCTAGCGTATATGCCCTGGAAATGTACAGAAAGAAGGGTACGCTGTTCCCCAAGTGGACGGACAGCAAGTGCAAAAAGGCCACCGGAGGGGAATCCTCCTTGTCGGAACTAGAGTCCTCACACACCCAGCAAGCTAGGTTTCAATCATTCATCATATGGACTCGCTCCTCGTCGGGTTGACGGTGCAATCCCCCACGGGCACCAATAAAGGGTCTCTTTAGCGGAGATCTTCTGTTCCTGTAGATGTGACGTGAGTGAATGATATATTAAAAAAGGTTGGATAATCCAAAAAATGGGTTTTAATGGGATGTTTATCCACCTTTATTAAAAATATAAGAGAATGGCTGCTCGCTGGCTTAATGGTCCAGTGGAGCAATGCTCAGCTCTAGAAAAGTGGTCGACATGTTTCACGCAATGAGTACAACATTAATTCTCTGCAGTTCATCAGGACCTATATACAACATCTATATACACAAAGTGGATGGTGGAGGAGTTCCTACCTACCACTATTCCTTAGTGCGAGCACGTAGTCCCGCCAAATCTAGTGGAAACCTAACTAGAATGTAGCGCTTGCTTTATGTGGTCTTCTCTGCTCGTGATACCTCAGTTGATGGTATCCTGTCCATTACGGATGCCTGCTGGAAACCTGACACACGCGCTGAGCCAAGAAACTGGTAAAAAGTGTGTAGCGAAGAGAGGGGGAATCCTATGAGATATCAGAAGGTCATTGCATGGGTTGGTATACAATATTAAACGCGCAGAGGCCTGCCTGGTTGGCACACCTCAAAGAGCTACTAATAGAATATACAAACATGGCAGAACAAAAAATCTAGGTTCCGCTCCAAATACCATGACGCCCGGGCCTTTGGAGAGGGTACGCACCCCGGTAAAGCCCTAGCAGAGATTATCCGAACACCTAGATTTGCCAATAATGTTCTTGAGGTGGCAGACAAGGCGGGGACGAGGCACACTAACTCAAAAAAGATACTACACATATTTGCTGACTACTATGCTCAGCTTTATAACACACACAGAATGCGCCAACCCAACATGACATCTTACTTAGAAGACACAGCCCTTGGCTAGATTAGCAATTCCGGCAGAGAGTTTCTGGCAGCCGATATTGAAGGAAATAAGATACGGGCTGCCATAATGAACCAGCGCTCCTTCAAGGACCCGGGCGCAGATGGCTTGCCCGCAGACCTTTATAAACGCTATGTTGACCACCTAGCTCCCATTCTTCAACAAGTCTATGAAGAAGCCAGGGAGATTGGTACTCTCCCCATGACGATGTGGCAAGCCATGCTTATTTCCCTCCTCAAACCAGGCAAAGACACCACAACATGCGAGACTTATAGACCCCTGTCACTGATTAATTGCAACACTAAGATTCTGGCCAAAGTATTAGCCAATAGGTTGACATTGCTGATGGAGGGGTTGGTATTGCAAGATCAGGCTGGTTTTATACCTGGGAGAACAACCTCACACAATCTGCACACCAATAATCACCCAGGGTTGGACCGATCACTCCCTTGTTATTTTTTCCCTACTTCTTCCAGCTGGTTCCTCTAAAGTTAGTGATTTAGGTACTAATAAATATAGTAGGCAGTGGTCCAGACTTTTGAAAAACTCCACACTATCACTGTTATTACCAGGGGGGTTCAGGTTGGGGGAAGGGGTAGAGGAGAGCTACCAGCGCCTCTGTCAACAAATTACAGATTCCCTGAATAAGATAGTCCCCGTGCGGAAAAAGAAGGATAGGCCTAAGCATGCCACCCCTTGGTATTCTAAACACCTTCTCCAGTTGAAATTGCTGTGCAGACAGGTGTAAAGAACATGGAGGAAGCACTACTCTGAGCTAGATAGAGCCCAGTTGAAACAGTCACTCTTGGCCTATTAAGCTCAGATTAAGTGTGCTAAAGCCAAGTACCTTGAGGAGATGTTGGCTCAAGCAGCTAATAAATCACAGACTTTGTTTAAAATTGTCAATGATCTCTCCCATCTGGTCTGTGCGACCAATAACATCCCGGCCTCCCAGACTTTGTGTGATTCCTTGGCTGCAGCATTTGAGGGCAAGATTGCATTTTGAGTGGCTGTCTGATACATGCACTCCTTGTTCTCACTCCGCTTCCTGTACCCCCAGTTCTCGGTCTCCAATTGGGTTAGAATCTCTGTCTACGCCAGGCACTTCCGGGGAAGCCAGAGAGTACTCGCCACTGGACAGCTTTATCCTTCCATCCTAAGAGGACTTTTGTACTCTGTCCAGTGGTGTGTCCTCAGGCTCCCCATTGGATCCGCTGCCCCATAAGTTTTGGAAAATGTTCCGTGAGGAACTTTTTCCCCCTCTGTACTCCATCTGCTGTCAGTAATTTAGTACCACCACTATTCCTGACAGCTGGAAACTTGCTGTGGTCTCCCCCCTTCTGAAGAAGGCCACATTGGACCCTACCTGCCCTGTGAATTAAAGGCCAATCTCGCTGCTCCCATTCCCCGTTAAGATCATGGAGAAATTTATCACCAAATCTCTGTCCACTTTCATAGAGGCTAACACCTGCCTGGATCTGGCCCAGTTCGGCTTCCGGCCAGCTCATGGCACGGAATCTGCGCTAGTGGTTGTCCAAGACGATCTTCGCTCGCGGGTCGACACTGGGGGGGCAGCCTTTTTAGTGCTGCTCGACATGTCGGCCGCGTGTACACGGTCAACCATGCTACATTAATTAGTAGACTGGAACAGATTGGGGCAGCTGGCCGGGCCCGGGATTGGCTAACTTCATATCTTTATAATAGGCACCAGGTGGTGGCTTTGTCGCCTTTTAGATCTGGTACCTGAAGGGTAGGACAAGGGGTGCCCCAGGGGTCAGCAATCAGCCCTATCTTATTAAATCTATATCTCCATCCTTTGATTAGGCTGATTAAATCCTTTGGCATCTCGGTCATCAATTACGCTGATGACACGCAGCAAATTTTTTCCTTTGAAGGCAGAGATGCCATCTCTAAGGAAACTTTCCATCAATGCATGACAGCCACTGCGGATTGGCTGAGACACAATTTTCTCCAGTTTAATGGATACAAAACAGAGGTACTGTACTGCTCCACGGACAGAACTCCTCGCCCTTTGCCAACGGGCTTTTGGCCAGTCTCTTCCTTGGGCACAGTTGTGGCAGCGGATGCTGCTCGCAACTTGGGCGTTATGTTTGGCCCAAATCTTCAGCTTGATTCCTTTGCAAATAAAACAATCGCTACATGTATGTTGCTATTGCATACATTGCTTAAGATCCTTCCCATGCTTCCGGCACCTGTTAGACCGGAGGTGGTGCGCAGTATCATCCTGAGCAGGCTTGATTACTGCAACGCTTTACTTCTGGGTGCCCCAAGTACTCTAATCGGGAAGTTGCAGCCCATACAGAATATGGCAGCGAAGCTTGCCCTCTCTCGGATGCGCTCGGCCTCCTCTTCCTTAGCGCTAAAAGATATGCCCTGGTTGCCCATTCACCAGCGTATCTGTTTTAAGGCGTCCTGCATTGTGTTTAGGGCTCTACATGGACAGGGGCCTGTCGTACTACAGGAACTCTTTTCCTGGTATTCGACAGCTAGACCTCTTCGGTCCTCTTCTGCATGCCTGGTGGCAGTCCCTAGAATCCAGAGGATATGGATGGGCGGCCGTTCCTTTGGCTTTACCGCTGCAAAACTTTGGAACTCTCTTCCCCTGTTCCTGAGGAGTATGTCCAAACTTTCCTCCTTCAAGAAAGGGCTGAAGTCTTATCTCTTCCCAAGGGCGGTGTAAATTTCCGTGACTGTGCATTGTCAGGTAGAGTCAAAGCGCCAGTATACCCTTTGGGTGACAGTCTGAACTATAAAAGTATGCGATACATACATACATACATCTGTGCACTATTACAAGACATAGTTCCGGAGTTATAAGCAGCTGCATTTTTTTAAGATGCCACAACGGCCTTTGATTCCCTAGAATGGGACTCCATGTTCATGTTACTGGGCAGAAGGGGTCTCCCGCCCCAATTTCTGTAATGGATAGCATTACTTTACACTCAGCCAGTTTGTATGACACAAATCAATGGACTCTAGTCCAACACATTTCCAATTTCAAGAAGTACCTGCCATGGGTGCCCTCTTTCCCCTCACCTTTTTGCTTTGACAATTGAACCCCTTGTGGCCAAACTTCATCAACACCATAGAGAATATTCAATACTATACCCCTCATGCCAAATATTAGTCTCACTATGCTGATGACATTACCCTCTACATCCGCTAGCCACATACAAGTTTAAATCCCATCCTCAGGGAGTTTATCCAATATGGAACTTTGCCAGGGATCCATATCAACTGGAACAAATCACAGATATTTCCACTTATGCCCAACACATTAAAATGGTACAACACAGAAGTAAAATGTTTAAGAGTTGTGATAACCCAAGACAGAGAGGAATCACTCCTGGCAAACTATGGCACAGCCATTGAATCGATCACAAGCATGATAGCCCAATAGATTTCCCTGCAGCTAGCAAGCAGAATTTCCTTAATGAAGATGATTATCCTACCTAAACTACGATATTTATTTCTTAACATACCCTATCACCTTGGCCACCCCTTCTTTCGCACACTTTGATCATCGCTAGTGAAACTGGCGTGGGGCGGTGGGCAGACCCCTGTAAACTGGCAGACTCTGACACAGCCATTCTCTCGGGGCGGTTTTGAACCACCAGACATGGAATTGTGCTTCCTGTGCACACCGGATCATCATGAAATATACTGGCTCCATCCACCACCATTCATGCCGCACCTGGCCATCAACCAGGGTTAGATGGCCCCCACCCCCACGACCTCCTTCCTAGGAATGAAAGCCCTTGGAGAAGGAACCTCCCACCACATAGTGGCCTGCATCAATCTAGCATGGGAGTGACTAATTAAATCAGTGTGTAAACCCTTATTATGTTCTCCGCTAATGCCTCTCCCATATCATCCCCTTGTCACTCATGATGAAACTGTGTGCCGAGACAAGCTCTGCAAAAGATGCCTAAACACAAAAACAGCAGGCACGCCTGAGTGGTGAGAATGTCATGGGACTGGAAATCTTATTATATATCATGCTTAGGCATGAAGTGAGAGCCAACACTCCTGAGTTCCCTTAGAAATCTCCCACGCTCGACCCTCTACATACCTTGCTGCAAATGTCAGGGCCAGCACATGATGCATATAGACTCTATCACACTGCATTGTTAAACCACCCAAAGATACCACATGACACCAGGAAAGCATGGGACCACAAACTAGATGAGCCGCTGACAGATAAACAGTGGGTGTTTAGTTGTACACAAACATGTGCCGTTACAGCAAGCAGCAGTTTGTGGATAATACATTTTAAGTTCCTACATAGAATGCATTACACGTCAGCACACATATGCATATATGCATATATGTAAACTGAGAAACAATGACGGCTGTGACAGGTGCCGTCAGAAGGGAGCAGGGTTTCTACACCTCGCCTGGCAATGCAAGGAGGTACATAGCTATCTGGCGGGAGGTGATAACAGCCCTATCCATGATGGTTAAGTCCCCTATAGCTTCATCACCGACACTGGTGCTGCTTGGATACACAGCAGACTTATTAACACCACATAAGAAGTTTGTTGTGCTAGGCCTACTACTAGCAAAACAAAAAGTAGCATGCAGATGGGGCAGAGGGTGTGCCCCCAATTTTAAGGAATGGTTCTCAGAGCTCATATAGTGTAAAGACCAGCTTTTTGCTCATGTGGAGCTTTTACCAGCCTCGACCCGCCCCAAAGATTTTTGGGAACCACTACTAGTGTACTTGCCCCAAAATTCAGATTGACAGACCTCACATACCAGATCAGAGAGACATGACAAGAGTAATGTAATTGATATCCACCACATTAAAGTAAACTAAGGACTGAGCAAATGGTCCACCATCTTTGTTACACAATACATAATACTGGAAGGTCTAGTGTATTCATAATGACATGTACATATCTACCTGTTTGGAATCCATATCTGACAGGCACTGAATGATAACTCTAAGGCCTGTTGTAGACATCAATCTTTCTATGGAATTAGGATATATGTACACCTACCAACTGTGCATTGTGTTTTTTTCTTTTTTTGGCCTACTGTCGTATGTTACGGAAAAGTTCAATAAAAATATACTGTCCATAGTCTATGTTGTTAGGGATAATTTTTCCATTATAAATACTTGTACCCCATGTTCCTTCGAAACTGCTTTGGTTCCCTTGTTTCTTGAAAATATGAGTGTTTTGTACAGCATAAGTATGGGCGAGTTAGTTCAAATTTCTATAGACTAAAATTATTCCATAATATTTCCCAGAAAAAGAGGGATGCTCATAGTAGAAATAGAAGGTGCTTATTATATATGAACACTTACATATTGCAGCATATCTCAGATAGCTTTTATGTCACATTTTGCTTCAGGCTTCAGAGGGTATTGATCTTGTATCTGAGGTTCATTACATAAAGGAATGGCATGTGAGACAGAAATCTTATTTCATCCTGCTTGGTTTGTAAAAAACTCTGAACCTTGCTTTAAAGCCTCCCTTGTAAAGACTGGAGGCCAGTCAACCTTTACAAGAATTAAAGACGTCTGACAATTTTGGCCAGGATGGTTGTTAATTGTTCATGTCTGGAGGGTTTACATGTCCATCAGGAATCTCAACCATTATAAATTCATCAGTCTGATTCACCACCAGAAACTCTGAGAGTTTGGTGCTGACTGCCACATACACTGTGCTGTTCTGCAGAAGCATTTATATCTTGCACGGCATATTTGTTACTTAGTACAGCCACTTTCTTCTTTTTAAAGCAAATCTTAGAGTCAGGACCATTTTCTTCCTTCTTTACACCAATATCAGCTTCACTTCCTGATTCATTTTTCTGAATGGCATATTCATCTTTTCTGTGATACTAGGCCTGCCCAGTCGTTTCTACCCTTTTGTGGTCAAAGTTCTGAAAAGAGTGGGAAGAAAGGCTATAAGTATACTGATCCAGCTTTTTGATTTCATTCTGATCCCTACAATTGTATCCAACCTGGCTGGACTCCTGAGTCAATTGAAATACAGTATTGTCTTCTGTTCAACTCTCTATTTCTTTCTATTCGCTGCCATGGCTTTTTCCTAGCCAGAACGCTCAATCCTTTACTTTGAGATGCAGTTTGACAGCTCATTATTTCAAAATGTCACACCCTACACATGTATAGGTATCGGAAATTAACTTTGGTGACCCCTCTTCACAATCCTGAACAGGAACTGAAGCAAGACTGCAACTTCCATGTGAAATGCGCTCAGAATGATTTAGGAAACTGTTTAATATCATGCCTAAATCTAGAGCCGTTGCAACCCCATGCTCATTTTGTACTTGTTTTAACACATCTAGAAGCACTTCTAATGAGAGTGTGTCATGCATAGTAGTATAGATGAATGCAAATCTGCTTCAACATGTGTTGCACTCTTCTGCAGGTGTCCACACCAGAAAACACAAAGTTGGAATTCTATGATTGTCTTGTGGTGTTATGTGAGTATAGGCCACTTGTAACTGCTTAATCATTCAAGCAATCCAGAAAACTATTTCAATGTGCTTTAGGGGCACTTTGACCACAATAACATGTGTAGTCTTTGGGCTAATTGCTTTTCTGGTAATCTGTGCCTATGGTGCAGGCCCTATTCGAGCTGCTGTGCCTACTGTAGCATGCAGTAGGTATAACCTCCTATATAAAGCTACTATTTAATTCAGTAATCTTACTACATCTCCTGCCTGCAAATGTGCTTGATGAAGATATGGTGCATTCCCGGCCAGGTAGCCCTGTTATTACTTGGTGGGCTCAGTCTGTCCTTATGGTGTGTATGTGGTAGCCGACCAATAAACCAGTTTTGGATTTCTAGGTAGATCAAAGGGAGCCTAAAGTACTGATAAGCTTGGAAATATAGATAGATAGTCTTGCAGGGGTATATGTATGAAAAAGCCCAGTTGCGGCATCCACAGCATCAAGCTCTACTCACAAGTAAAACATTTCATAACCATATAAAGCATGCGTATTTGCAACCAATGTTACCACACCCAAAGCACCAGGAATGCTTCCATCAGAACAAACCATTTTTTCAGGACCACTTGATTAAACATAAAATCCAAAATGTGGAAACAGAATGAGGAATATTTAAGCTTGACAAACCCACAGTAAACAGGGGTTTCCTATTTACCTTGAAGGAGGCAGCCAATATTACAATGGACTTCTCCATATATTTGTAATGATTGGTTTCTTTAAGTGTGTCATGGACAACTACTTAAAGATTCAGATAATCCATGCACATCATTTGATGCAAATGATATGATCTTGGGAGTGGACTTCACTAGAGCTGCAAGAGTAGTATTTCAACGCTCTGGGTGCAAGGACTCAGCCAGTGCACTAACACGAGACAGAAATCCAATTGGACTGCAATCCTTATACAACCTACTGAGCAATACTGCACACAAACTGATTCTGGTAATGATCAGTCCCATAAGATCAGTTCAGAGACACAGATAAACATCATCTTTCATTAATTATTAACAGGCTCAAAATGGCATTAAAAATCAGTAGAGCGGGGCGTGGCCGAGATGGCGAAGGAGTAAGACGTGCCTGCGAGCTCCTCCGGCACCCCAAGCCCTTCACAGCTTTGTCTAGCGGTACTGGGGCGATTTCAGCCTCGACTTTGACTCTCCTTGGCTCACTGAGGTGCCCTGCATTGGTTTGCTCCTTCTCCCGTCGTGCTACGACCTGGGACAGCGGACTTAGCCGAGGTGTTATTTTGGTGACGCACGAGTACTGAAGCAGCCTACGGGGCTTTGTCTGGGCGACGTCGACTCTTCACACGAGGGGACCTGGGACTCTAGCAAGTTACTGAGCGAAGCGCTTGCTTTGCGAGTCCCCCCACTGGGATTGTTACGGACCTGCCAGCGATCCCGGCATCCTAACAGGCTGTTGTCGCCGAGTGGAGGCGACGAAGGGGCGCCGGCCTGTCTGCCAGCTAGCTGGGCAGCGCAGAAGACCACCGGACGAAGAGGTGGTGTCGTCTTGCCTCTTAACCTCTGAGCTGAGGTGTCGCACCATGACGGCGAGAACCCGCCTGCATAAACCAGGGAAGGATGGTCCTGGTAAGGGGGCGTCTGGATCGCCCCCCGGCCCTAACAAGTCGCCGACCAAAGACGACGCTGATGGCCCGGTCACGAAGGCCTTCCTGATAGAGCTTTTTTCCTCCATCAAGGAGGATATTACGGAGCTGAAAGCACAACTAGCCTCCGACCTCCGCGAGGTCCGCCGAGATGTGGACAGCATCGGCGAGCGCGTAGCGACCTTGGAGGACCACGACTTGGGCCTCAATGGGGATGTCCCTCAGCTACAGCAGGATCTGCTCCAGCTCTGCGAGCAGAATCTGGATGTCCAGACCCACTGCGAGGACTTGGAAAACTGGCCCGTCGTAATAATATCCGAATACGAGCGGTGCCATGGGATGGAGACAGTGGGAACCTACGAGAATATGTGGAGGCTCTCTTTTTGCAAATTTTGGCGGAGGACGATCGCACTGAAGTCAAGATGGACAGAGTACACCGGGTGGGCCTGCCTCGTGGCGCGCGCTCGCCGCCTCCCGACATCTTGGTTTGTGTCCACGACTTCCAGCTGAAGGAGACGATCTTGCGGAAGGCGAGGGATACCAACAATCTGCTTTTTCGTGGGCACAGCCCTCAACTTTTTCAAGACCTGGCGGCTTCCACCTTGCAGAAGCGACGGGACTTCCGCCCGATCACGGCCTTTCTGAGGGAGCACGGGGTGTCCTACTCCTGGGGTCACCCCTTTCGACTTATCTTCAGGTGGCAAAATAGACTGGTACAAGTGCGAACTCTGGCAGCCGCCAGGGAGTTGCTCGGAATGGAGGAATCACCTGCGTCGGCGGACGCCAGCGCCTCTCCAAGAAGACGTCACCGCTCCCGCTCCCCAGCTTGGCAAAGAGTGGGCCGACATGGCGTAGCAGAGGGGCCGTCACTATCAGCAAGCCAGAATGAAAGGGGAGAAGCTTTGGCCTCGGTGGCCCAGGTGACAGAGTCGAGCCGAGTGGACAGCTCTTCGGCGGCCTAGACCCTCTCAACAGTGGCCCGTGGGAACCGGGGGGGCTCTACCATCTCAGGTACTCTGTGGGACAGTTCTACGCTGGAGGGTTACCCCGACCCTGGATTCGGGGGGGGCATTACCAGGGTCTTCTACCCCCGACCCTTATGGTCATGTCCGACTTTCATTGTTCTCTTTCTTGTTCTCTCTTTCCCTTTTTTCAGTTTTGTTTTTGAGGCTCCTGTGGTTTTGGGTGGGTTTGCTGGGGATGGCTCCCGCTGGTGGTGGCTGGGGACCTGGTATGGCTGTGGTATGTCTGGTTTATATCTGGCGGTGGGCTGCATTGATTGGAGCGATGGGGGGGGTACTGGACTCTATGTCGCCTGTTACAATAGGCTCCTGGAACGTTAAAGGCCTTAACTCTCCTCAAAAACGCCAGAAAATATGGAAGTATATTCTTGATCATAAGCTGGATGTGGTGGGTTTGCAGGAGACCCACTTGGCCCGTAAAGATGAATCTAGACTTAAGCACAGACAGTACCCCCTGATCTATAAATCCTCAGCCTCTACTAAGCACAGAGGGGTTGCGCTTTTGTTCCGCTCTTCACTTCAATTTCAGCCTGTGGAGGTGCGGGGGGACAAGGATGGGCGGTGGTTGATGGTGAAGGGGATGCTCATGGGTAAGCTTTGCACGTGGGTGGTTGTTTATGCGCCAAACACGGGCCAACATGGATTCCTTGAGGCCTTTCTGAGAGTGGTGGGGGACTTTGGGGAGGGAGCGTTGATTGTGATGGGGGATTTCAACTTGGTTTGGGATAAGTGTCTTGATTGCTCACATCAACAGAGGACAGAGACGGGTCTCTTCTCCCCGGAGCTGCGAGATACTTTTTTGAGTCTGGGCCTTATAGATAGCTGGCGCTCACTCCACCCCCGAACTAGGGATTACACATTTTATTCACATGTTCACCACACATATTCCCGTCTTGACCACATTTTTGTACACCAATCCCTGCAGGGCGACTTGCGCGATAGCAAAATCTTTCCACTTTCGGTTTCTGATCATAGCCTTTTGGCGACGTGCTTGATCTGGGCCCCAGAGTCGTCCCCCCACCGCAAATGGTATTTCCCGGCATCCCTTACGCGGGATGAGGAGTCCTGCAAGAAGCTTAGGGCAGCTATTGGGGAGTTCTTTGAGCTTAACAAGATTGGTGACATCTCGGTCTTCACCCAATGGGACGCCTTCAAGGCGACGACACGGGGCACGTGCATCGCATTGAACTCCGCCCTGAACAAGCTTCGACGCGAGGAGAGGGAGGCGCTGGAGGCGGAACTGGCGACGTTGGAAACTGCGCATAAGCAGAATCCTTCTAGAAAGACCCTTCGCCCTCTTGCTGCGGTGCGAGGGAAGCTTAGGGCGCACTATAATAATCGGGCTGAATATACCCTCTTGCGCCTGCGGCGCCTCTCCTATGCTCAGGGCAACAAAGTGGGGAAGCACTTAGCACGGCAGCTCCGTGATAAACGTGAGAGGGAATATGTGGGAGGCATTCGGGCCCCCTCCGGGGTCGTAGAACACAGGGATGCGGTTAAGGCAAAGCTCTTCGGCGACTTCTATGCCGCATTATACTCGGCAGACTGTCTGGTGCCGGCCGCTTCAGCGAGCATACTTGGAGGCCCTGCCACTTCCGCAGGTTTCCAAGGAATGGAACGAGCTCTTGGAAGCCCCCTTTACCAGGGAGGAGGTGCTGTCCGCCATTCGGTCCCTTAAACCGCACAAGGCCCCAGGCCCAGACGGCTATACGGCTTTCTTCTATCAAACGTTCGCGTCCGAGTTGGGGGATCACTTGGTGACTCTTTTCAACAGCATGAGGGAGGCGGGACATACTTCGGGCACTATGGCGGAGGCTATGATCTCAGTCATTCCCAAGGCGGGGAAGGACCCCTCTAAATGCGAATCGTACCGGCCCATAGCCCTATTGAATGTTGATGCCAAATTGTACTCCTCTATCTTAGCCACCCGACTCCAGGACCTTATGCCTGCCCTCATCCATCCGGATCAATCGGGCTTTATAAAGGGTCGCCAGACCCATGATAACACTAGACGGCTAATCCATCTGGTCGAGAAAGCTGAGCGCTTCAAGATTCCGGCTGTTCTACTAGGCCTTGACGCTGAAAAGGCGTTTGATCGGGTGGACTGGGACTTTCTCTTTGGTACTCTACTTGCTTTTGGCTTTTCTCCCAAATTTATAGATATGCTTCGGGCCAATTATCATGGCCCGTGCTCGAGGGTTATGGTGAATGGTCACGTCTCACCCTTCTTTGCACATTCCCGAGGCACGAGGCAGGGTTGCCCCCTGTCTCCCTTACTTTTTGCGCTCAGCATTGAGCCTCTTGCCATTAGGATACGAGAGGACCCGGATATTGTGGGCCTCCCCTTTTCGGGGGAGCAGCACAAAATATCTCTGTTTGCTGACGATGTCCTATTGTCGCTAGCTGACCCCGGGACTTCCCTCCCGCTGGTGCAGGACGCTCTCTCCCAGTTCGAAGCGGTGGCGGGATTTCGGGTGAATCCCGGCAAATCATACATTCTCAACCTCACTCTGCCACCCTCTGAGGTATTCAACTGCTTACGCCTCTGACCTGGACTAGCTCCTCCATTCAATATCTCGGGGTCCGGCTGACCTCCTCTATCGCCACCTTATATGCAGCTAACTTCCCTCCTCTGCTGACTCAGATACGGGCTGAGCTTAATCGCTGGAAGCCTATGTTTATCTCCTGGCTGGGACGCGTCCATGCCATCAAGATGACGCTGCTCCCCAAGCTGCTTTATCTATTCCAAGCCCTCCCCATTACCTTGGACGGGGTTTTTTTTCGACGTCTAAAGACTATGGTTCTGCTTTACATCTGGCAGGGGGGCCGGGCTCGGCTCTCCTTTCTTACGCTTCGCCGGCCGTTGGGGAAAGGCGGGGCTGGACTTCCAGACATGCTTCTTTACTACAAAGCGGCACAACTCCGGGTGCTGGCTGAATGGACACAAATGGAGTCAGAGAAGCACTGGCTGCATATGGATAGGAGTGTGGTGAGTCGCTCTATATGGGACCTGGTTTGGAAGGCAAAGGGGGATCGGCCCCGCAACGCATATATTAGCACCCCTACGAGCACCACTCTGAAGGTCTGGGACTCGGTCTCTGGTGATGAGAGATGGACCTCCTTTCCCTCCCCCTTCACACCTATTCATTTTAACCCAGAGTTTCTGCCGGCTCTTGTTGAGGGGCCTTTTGATGGGTGGAAGGCGGGGGGCTACCATGCACTTACACATTTGTTCCATGGCTATGAGCCGCTCACCTTCCAAAACTGCATGCGTGACTATGGTGTGCCACCTACTGAGCGCTACCGGCACGCCCAGCTGCTGCATTGGGCATTGTCTCCTGAGGTACGGGACGCCGCGACGAGGCCTCCCAAGGATTTCGAATCTTACATCACACGCACATCATCTATGAAGGGGGTCATTTCATTTCTCTATGATTTACTACTAACCACAGCTATCTCACCTCGCCCTAGATATATGGGTCTGTGGGAGGAGCACCTGGGGCGGGATATCTCCGACGAAGAGTGGTCTCATTTATGGCGGGATTTGCACAAATGTAATCACTCTATCGATCTGCGAGAAGCACATATGAAGACCATGCTGGATTGGTATCTATATCCGACTCGGTTGAAAAAGATTTTTCCCTCTGCGTCTGACAGATGTTGGCGGGGCTGTGGTCTCTTGGGGGACTTTCGCCATATCAGGTGGAATTGCCCCATCATACGACCCTATTGGGAGGAGATTTTGTCTCATATTAGGGAGATCCTGGGATACCCGATTCCGGATTCCATTGGCTTTGTGCTCCTGGGCCTTCGGGACCCACTTCTGGAGCACCAGACCAGGGCTGACAAACACATTCTTTCGCTCTGTTTGGGTGCGGCCAAATTGACTCTGGCTGCTGCATGGAAAAAGAGGGAGGCCCCAGCTCTTTCCCTTTGGTTGACTAGGTTGTGGAGGCTGCTGAGTGTGGAGCGTATGGCAGACATTTTCAGAAATAACTTTAAGAACTTTACTTTCAGATGGGGCCCATTGGTCCGCTTTCTCTCCCGAGGGTTACCGTCAGCGGTTTGCCCTCCCACCATACGTGCTCTACATCTGTTTCAGGTGTAAACTGTGCTTGCGTGAATGGCTGATTTCAGGCTGCCACCAACGGGGGGAGGGGAACATCGGGGAAGTTGGAGCCTCTGGGGGGGGGGGGTTTGATTTGTTTTTCTTTTCTAGAGGGGGATGGAGACGTTTGAATTTTTGTGAGCGTCTCTGCCGCGTTGTCTTCCTTATGGCCGGACCGCCTGGAGGCGTGCATGGACTTGGTCGACTAAGCCTCTGACTTGGATGGCTTTGCCCGATGCCAGTGCGGGCTTCCCCCTCCGGGTCTTCCCGGGGGGCTTGACACTGTCCCTGGCAGATTTTTGAACTCTCTTTCCCTGCCCTGACTGATGACACTATGCGGCCCTTCATTACTGTTATTACTATTCGGCCTTTTGCGTTGGCCCCTGCGAGCGCACTTCTTTGTTTTGAGATTCATGTGCTTTCATCCCCTCTCTCTTCTGTATTTTCTATCTTTCTATCTTCTCAATAAAAATATCTTTAAAAAAACAAAAAAAATCAGTAGAGCTACTTTGACATGTTTATTTTAAAACTGTACTAAATTATTTAGTGGTAACTAGACAGAATGTAAAAAGGAATGCAGCAATGCATGCAATGGTCAGCAAAAATGGCAAGAACATTTCTAACATGGCTAGACAATTCTTAGTATCCTAACTCCCTAAAGTATTTGTAGGTGCTATGGTACATTTGAGCAGAAGCAGTAAATACCAGCAGGTATATTGAGATAGTTTGCATAGTGTACCTGTTTTTGTTGGAAAATATCAACTCATATTCTCTTTCACAGCTTTGCTAGGGAATGAAATAAAGTGCTAGGCCAAAGGCCACTTCTCTGCACTGCTCACCAGCATCGCAGACCACTGAAGCGGATTGTTGTTGGAAACTGGCATGACCTATGACTTAATAGTCATATCCTGAAGACTCTCTAAAGTATTGTACCTGGGTTTTGAAAGTATCTGGTTGCTGACCGTATCTTTATATTTATAAAAGAGAACTGTACTTAAGGATACTAAATTGTCAACAAGATTAATCAGACATTGTCATAAATCTGTCATCTCGATTTACATAACAATATATACTCTTATAACAAAAAACAGGAAAACATATAAATGTATGCCTTGAGTGCCCATAAGGTTATAGCACAGTTCATAACTGAAAACAGTAAAATATAGAAGCCTAGATAGTAAGCAGACATGCCAACATTTCTACTCATGTCTAAAATATCACACTTTCTAAAAAGAAATAAAATACTCTGAAAGCTAGCATAGGATAAAAATAGAATGGATGAATGAGTGATGGGTTTTTAGACAGTGCACCTACTCATCTGAGAGCTCCTGCACTTAGCCACAGGTTCCATGGGTCCAGAGGAAGCTGATTCCTAGTTTTATGTGACAAAAAATGAGAAAACTGTACCTCTACTCATGATTTGAGGCCCCACCACCAGAGCTGCCAACACCAATCACAGTGATCTCGCCAGACAGTAGTGGGAGCACGTGGTCTGAAAGATCATCATGGCTAGCTTGGAACAAATCCTAGTGAACAAAGGATCAAAAAGAGCTTGCTTCCTAATGAGCAGCCAGTGAAGAGATCTAAGCAAGGGGTAAATCCAAAACCTTCTAGGAGGTTTCAGAATAAGGTGGGTCACCAAGTTTTGCACAATATGCATTTGGCATAAAGAAGCTTCAGCAGCCCCCTGGTAAAGAGCATTAACGTAGTCCAGCTGACGTGACCAATGTATAAACCACTGTTGTCTTACAACACAGGTTCTAGTAAGAGCCAAGATCTGAGTTTAAAGAGAAAGTTTGTCGTCCAATTAAACTCCTAAGTATTCAGGCACAGAAGATAAAGTGTGGGGGCAGAAAGGAAAGTCAGGCTGCTTCCTACCAATTGGCTGTGTGGGAGCCAAAAAGAAGAATTTCCATTTTTATAAATTACATTTTAGGTAGCTACTGTGCATCCAATCAAAGACTGTCAGCATGTGGTCCGTGATTAATTTCATAATGGAAGAGTGGGCCCCCTCAAAGGCAAAGTGCAGTTGGGTGCCATCTGCAAAATAAATAATTCTTTATCCAAATGATTCTATCACCAATGCAGGCAGAGCCTTTAAGACATTGCAGAAGGTAGGGATCAATGAAGAACCCTGAGGCATCCCCTTCTTAACCACTTTAACAGCTAAGGTAAATGACTCCATGCAGACGACCCACCTTCTAGCTTCAAGGAACAATTTCACACAGTCCAGAACAGCACTTTCAACCCCTGTCTGTGAGTGACTGTAGGAACATTTTCCCTGTGAGGTGGTATCAAGTGGTGCTGAAAGATTGAGTAAAATCAGTGCTGCATTATTGCCTTGGTTCAGAGATATCTTGATATGGTCAGGTATTTCTAGATGAGCATTCTCAGTGCTGTGGCAGGGGCAAACCCTTGCTTGACAAGGAAGCAACAGCTTGCTCTGCTCTAAGTATTCAGAGAGCTGTGTGTTAACCAATTTCTCCATCATCTTAGTAAAAACTGGCAACATGGAGATGGGCCTGTAGTTACAAGCGATGTTCGGATCTAGAGAAGGTATCTTAAGCAAGGGAGCCACCTTAGCTAGCTTCCATACAGCTGACACAGTGTCAGATAGTGGTTAAAAATGTTACTATTCACCAGATGGCTTACTTCAACTGCTACTGCTAACATTGCAGGAGGACTGGAGTCCAAAGGAGAGCCAGATTTGCAGTCCACAATTGCTGCTGCAGATTTCTCAAGGGAAATCCCACTGAACTGATCAAAGTTACTTTTATCATCATCTGGCCTTTCAGGTGGAGATACTTCCAACAAAGTGGGAATATTCCTTTGAAGATCCATGATCTTAGCTTCAAATAAATATGTAAACCTGCACAGTTCCTGAGGAGGCAATCACCCTGTTGAGGGCCTTAGGAGTAAGAAAAGACTTTGCAATCTGATAGATGGCCCGAGGTCTACTGGATGTGGCTCTGATTTTATTCTCAAGATAGGATATCTGCGCCAGTTTAATGAAGGCATGATAGAGCCTCAGAGCATTTTTATATCTGGTTTTGCTGTCTAGAGAATGATCCTTAAGCCACACCCCTCTTGTCTTTTGCAGACTCTTTTTTGAGCAGCCAGGGAAGAGAACCATGTGGCAGAAGCACCACCTCACACCTCCTTTTTCCACTAGCAAAGGACCATACTCTCAGCAGCCTTATCTTGCCACTTTAATTGATGTTATTGGTTGAAGGGAAAGCTGTCCTGGCTAAGAACCCCGACCAATCGGAACTCTGTTCCAAACACAGAAAGATTTCTATACTCCAGGACTGGCTTGTTGACCAATGTTATTGAACCTTCACTTAAACGGGATTTGAAAGTGATCTCACCAGGTACTTCTTCTTGAAAACTAACAAGGACAGGACCATTTGAAAAGATCAGGTCTATAGTATGGACTGCTGATTGAGTGGAGAGTTTTACAAGCTGAGACAGTTTTAGTGAAGCCATTGTATTGGTCAAAGTAACCCCTGATGAAGGTTAAATTCCCCTAGCAAAGTAAAATTGACAAAATGCACTGTGAAATGGGCCAGTGCAGAGTGAAGGAACTTAACAAAATTGCAAGAGTAGCCTGGAGGGCAATAGATTAAAGCACCCATATGGGACAACTGTACTGATACTGACAGGCAATACTTCAAAATCTTAGCTTCCAAATGTTTGGGCAACTTGAAGGTGAAGCATTGTAGTGGTTGTTTAAAAGCAACCATGACCCTTCTTCTAGAGATATCATTTTGGTCTACGTGAACAAAAGAAGGACGAATCGGTTGAAGAGTTTGTTTTAGCCTTAATAAAACTTGCATCTACATGCAAGTTTGGTGGTGCTGTGGAGGAAAGAATCAGGGATCAATTTGTGTGCACATGACAAAATTAGAAAAGAACTGTGCTTAAAAGATGAGCCTCCGTTAGATGTGGTTTTAACGATCGCTAAACAGGTTGAACATATGATGAAATGTGTTGATGAGTTAAGTTCTGATAAAAGTAAATCTAATGTAACTAGCACAACTGTTGAAGAGGTTGTATGTCAAGTTCAAACCAAAATCCTGTGGCCAAAGATAGAGACAAATTTTCATCTACTATTAGTGGTGGTCCTGCTTTTGACAACAAACCTACCTGTTTTAGATGTGGTAGGATAGGACATCTGGCGAATGCTTCTTTCTGTCCAGCCTTATGTGTTATCTGTAGTACCTGTGGTAGGAAGGATCATTTTTCCAGATGTTGCAAAAGCAAAGTTAAAAAAAGTAGATCAATCGTTGGCCAAAGATCAACCTCAGGTTAAGGAAATTATCTTTCAGGTCGATGAACAGAAGGCTTGGTTGATATTGAGGGTGTTCAACTTGAGCTAAAGTTTGATTCATGTTTACATCTCACCATGATTAGTGAAGATATTTTTCGACAGCATTTTTGTGCTAAAGTTAAGCTGATTAAAAATGATGTTTCTTTTCTGGGTTATGGTGATTACCCATTAGAATATTACGATATTTTTTGGCTACCATTGAATTGTGTGGACGTGTGACTGCTGGCAAGGTTTATGTGGCCAAGTATGGGGATGCTCTTTTAGGGTGGCCCCATCAACGTTTGCTTGGTGTTCGTCTTAATCCAAATGCAGTTCCACAAGTTCCGGTTCAAGAGGTGGATGACTCTGTCTCGGTTTTTGCGGAACAATTTGCTGATGTGTTTGGGGACAAACTTGGATGCCTCAATGGGTACAAACATCACATTAGATTGAGAAAAGGAGCCGTCCCGGTAGCTGCAAAAGTAAGAAGAATGTCTTTGATTGAACAGGCAGGGGTTCAGAAAGAGATTCAGTGGTTAGTCGAAATGGGAGTCATTGAACCTGTTGAAGCGATAGAATGTTTAGCTCCCATAGTCGTGGCCAAGAAGGCTAGTGGTGAATTACGCCTCTGCATTGATTTACGCTCGCTTAACAAGGAGGTGATAGTGGACAGATTTCTCTTGCCCAATATTGATGAGATGGTTGACACTTTGGTAGGCCCTAGTATTTCACTACCCTTGATCTGGCATCAGTGTATCATCAAGTGGAGCTGGAAGAGCCTTCGCAGGATTTGACAGCCTTTGTGACACCTATGGGAACTTTGAAGTGTGGTGGGATGCCATTTGGGCATCGGTTTTTAAAAGCATAATGTCTAAAATTCTTAAAGGGGTTACAGCTGTAAGGTGCTACCAAGGGCAAAGGGTTTAGGTGCCTTGTTACTGGAAAATTTCGATGGTGTTGAAGTTTAATTGCTTCCGCCTCCAGGTGTCTGAGGATCGGAACTTAATTACTCGGTTATAGAAAACGAGTTGTTGACCATCTTTTGAAGTGCTAAGAATGTTCAGAATCTTGTTATGGGGTACCAAAGGTGAAGGTGTTGTCTGATCATAAACCTCTCAAGGATGTGTTTTCTAAAATAAGGTCTTGATTCCATCTCTTCAAAAATTAAGAAGTTGGTTATTCAGGATTTTGATTTTGAGGTTGATTATATTCCTGGTGCTGTCAATAAATCTGCAAATTGTCTTTCTTGGTTGGTTAATGATAAGGAACTTGATACTGATGAAGAAATTTTGGATGATGATGTGGTTAATGTTTGTGAAATCACTGCCGGTGCTGTTAGTGAGTCTGAGTAGAAAGATGAAATTGAGAATGCTGCACGGGACATATGCAGAGCATGCCCACGTAAAGCTCAGGCCAAGGACGGGCCCGTCCTGCACCCGTCATCACCAGGAAGATCCTTAAGCTCACTCCTTATGGCTTTGTCTCTCCATGCAGGGCTTGTTTTTATTTTCCATGGCCTTGTCCAGCCTACCTGCTTGATTGACTGGTTGGTGGTGCGTGTTTTGACTTTGCCCTTGTTTATTATCTCTACTCCCCTTAAGCGCCATGAAAAAATAGAAAGTGTCCCAAAATTCTGTGGGTGTTTTGTGAAGAAGCCCAAACCTAAAGGGGGCCCTGCAGCTTAAAATTGTGCTTTTCAAGAAATTGATGTATCAGTTGTTGAAGTCAAGGACATGATTAGTAGTGGGAGATTTGTCCCTGCCATGCCTGTACCTAGGAAAGCAAAAACTGAGCTCACTCAATTCTATAAGGGACAAGACGCTGCTTTCAATGGTGGTCCATGTAACAAAGACTCATGTGGACCAGCCATTAATTTGGTAAACGAGTCAGGATGTGTGGGTGCTGCCACTGCACTCATTCCTCCTCACCTGCCATTGACACTTGCCATTTGTCAATTGGGGAGCTGTCTGTTCAAGACTCCCAATCTCCATCATTACCCCCACTTTCCATTCCATTGCCCCCACCAAACATACTAGTTTTAGTGCTTAGCAGAGAGCTGGATCAGAACCTGTTACTGTTGACACTGATTGTCCAGATGAAATTAAGAGCCTGGTTGTACATCTTAGAGTCAGAGGCAGAT
Organism: Lissotriton vulgaris; assembly: GCF_964263255.1. NCBI lineage: Eukaryota > Metazoa > Chordata > Amphibia > Caudata > Salamandridae > Lissotriton > Lissotriton vulgaris. Next base: position 315,066,496 of record NC_141696.1, read on the forward strand.
GCACTACGGAGTACGTGAGAGGCGGAGCAAGCTGTGTGAGCTGTGCGAGCTGAGGCAAGGAGAAACAACCTGCTCAAACTTCCTCTGAGCCACAGACCAATCCCCGCACGTCCCTGCTGGCTCACAGGGACACACTGCGGCCAGAATACAGGACCGGCTTAAGGAGTGCGAGGAGAAGTGCGGTCACCGTTAGCTGGTGACCGCGGACTAGGAACCATCATGTGCCCATGGAATTGACCCGACTTGGATCGGGTGCAGCCTGTGGACTCGCTGGGCGTGCCCCACTCGAGCAGAATAGGGGACTGGGACATTTTAAATTAGCCTTCTTAAAGAAAAGGCACAGGCAGAAATGATTTTATGGGCGTATTGGGAGTTGGGCACAGCATGTATTTTCCTGGATTACCAATGATCTAGGACCATGGAGGGGCCAGTAGGAAAGCAGTAAAGGAGGTAAAAATATCAGGATAATGGCATGGAAGTGAGGCAACAGAGGGCATGGCTGCTGCGGAGGACAGAAAGGCAGTGGATGCTGACCGCTCTTGAGAACAAAAGAGGAATACATTACTAGAGAGTAATTAAATGGTCAAGGGTCAAGCCTCCGAAAGTAGCTGGTCGGCACCAGACTTTTAACTACCCTGCCAGTTTTCGTAGATTACAGCCCAAAGTGCATGCCCTTCTTCACTGCAGAAGCAGCCCGTGTAGAGTTGGGTACGGGTTGCGGGTGTGGATGGTGTGCCCTACTTGAGCCTTGAAGCCTTAGAAAATATGATGGCTTGGTCGTAAGGTACAGCAGTCTAAAACGGAATAAGTAAGGCGCCACAACGGCCTCCTCTAGCTCACTCCGGATTGTGGATTAAGGAGGGAGGCGAAGTCATTAAACTACAGAGGCCCGCGTTTTTCATTGACTATTATGAAGCTGCAGACCCAGAGGTTATAAAGGGAAATGCCACTGAAAACAAAATCACGCAGGGTTAAAAAGGGACTGAAAGATGGCACACAAGAAAGTGCAAAAAGGACCAGCATCTTAATTCAGTAGAGAGTACTATCATTGACCCCTTTAAGAAAAATCAAAATCTACTAGGCAAGATACAGTGTTGCTCCCGGTAGAAGAAGTGAGTGGGCACCCTTGGGGCAATCTATAAAAGAATGTGTGAGGAAATATTTAAAAATAAAACCTGTTGCTTGTGATCATCCTTCTGCGTCTGGGGGAATTTAAGGAAATGAGGACCATAAAGAGAGTCTAAAGAACGTAATGACTGTAACAAATGACTCTAATATCCTTAAAACACTATCAGATTTGGACCAAGTACTGGGAGATGAAGGGAGGGTTAATGGAGGGGGGTTGTTTTTTATGGGAAGCTAGGTTATCGTCATCACCCTGCCTCTCCCTTAATAGAATTGATAGTCCCACAGTAGACAGAGAAGCCTTGCAACAAGCAGCGACTAGACAGGGATGAAAGGGAGCGGATACCCTCCAGCAAGGCCCTATCTCCCCCGATACCCCACTATTGTCTTTTGCACTCAATATGACAGCAACCTCAGCCTCTTCATTACTAGGGGTGATGTTTTCAATGCAAAAGACCCTCCAGGCAATATTAGAAGCTCTAGTTGAGAACAACGGACAAGGGAAAACCATTAAAATCCAATTACAGCAGATCACAGAAGAATTAAAATAAATTGACAACTGTATGTCAACCATAGTATGACCAGTAACAGAGAAGCGAGATCAGGAGGCATATGGGTCATCACGCACTGATGAAGGAGAATCTGCACAGCCCAAAAATCCCCCTACGGTTTATATCTCAAAATGCCCAATGCTGGTAATGAAGAGGAGGCAGCACTGGAGAACGAAGAAATATATATCTGATCATAAAGCTAGAAGGAATTCTCAGAAAATGTTGAAAAAGAAAGGGGGTTTAAAACCAAGTTGGAGGAAAGGGCAAGGTGTGGCAGAACCAGAATTAGAGAGATGACTGACAGATGGAATCAGAAGTAAAAAGGGACCTGGGGGAAATTAAATAGAAAAGACAGAAGAACCCTGAAGGGGATGAACTCCTTGTTCGGAAGCATGCAATTCCAAGGTCTGGTAGTACAGAGGAAAAAGGAAAAAATGGGGTCAAGGACGGGTGGTGATCTGCCCAGTATAATAATAAGGGGAGAGCCCTCTTCAGATCAACCCAGGAAAAGAGATTGCCCAAGGCCGGAGACAGTACCTACAGATGGGAGGAGTAAAGGGAAGTATAATAACAGAGATAGTCTATGGGTATTTATAGAACCATGGGGGAAGAAGGTTAGCAAGAAAACGGCAAAGGACACTAAAACCCCTAAATCGCTTACACCTGCTACAAATACTGGTTAAATGTCCTACACTGGGTGAGGTTACATCTAGTGATATAAGGAAAATAGGCTCCACAACTAATTTGGAAGACAATGAGGTGACAGGTCCTTTTATATTCCGAATGTGTAAAGCAGATGGTGGGAAGGGCAGAGGGAATACTGTAAAAGGAAGGGATAAGACTTGTGCATGATGGTGAACTGGGTATAAAAGGGAGTAACCCCGGGAACCTTGGGGCCCTCACCTACCATGCAGGACTATGCCCAGAGCAAATAGAGTATGACATATCAGGTGCTCAGCATGGAAGAATTTGTACTGATAGAAATCAGGGAGGTATACAAGTAACTATACCAAATGCTGTAAACGGTCCAGTATTGAGCAATCAATGTGAATCACTATCTGACTCATTATTAAGTTGGGGTGATAATATAACTGAAGGGTTGAGCGACCTGGATTAGGAAGTGGGGCACAACCTACGGATATTGTTATGGAATATAGGGGGATATAAGAGACAGTTAACCCAAGACAGCCTTAGTGAGATTTTGGACAATTATGAAATTGTGTGCTTCCCGGAGTCTTGGTTGTGCAAGGTACCCAAACCAATAGACTTTTTTTATGCTTACTAAAGAAGTAGTGCGTATGAACCTAGAGTGCCCTTCAGGGGGGTTGATTACATTAGTAACATCAAAAATAGCTAACAAAGTAACCAAGTTAAAAGTGAAATGTCGGTGGCTATTAGCTAGTCAGGTAGAGCTCTATAGTGGCACGCGGGCAAGAAGACAAATAATATTGATCAATATATACATCCAGCCAGGAGTCATAACAGACTATGAAGAGCAACTGGGATTGCTAGACGAAGACCTGGAGCTCATCTGTACAAAAAAAGTATCACAGATGATGATGACCTTAGGGGATTTCAAACACAAACTGGACCCCTCCCTTTGAAATAAACAGTTTAAAGACATATTCACCATGGCACAGGTGCCCCCAGCAATCTTTACTAGAGTAGGTAGTTCTCCATGAATCTCTAGCAAAGTTTCTTGGATCTATAGGGCTATTCTGTGCCAATGGTCGGGCAGATACCGCCCGCCCGCAAGAAAGAACTTTTGCATAGGGAATCAGAATTGCCCAACTGATTATGCCTTTATAAATGCTTGGCATTTTACGGAAGTAGAAGGCTTTGAGTTGCTGCAGAGTGAAGGCAGTGACCACTGTCCCTTACGACTATTACTCAGGATAGAACAAGGGTCGATAAGAGATAGAGTTGTCCCTTTACGGATAGAACACCCTCGATGCATAACCACCCGAATAACAGAGGACAGTCTGAAATTGGTCAATGACCTCATGATTGATTATACATCTCTCGGTAATCTAGAGAAAAGAGAGAAAGTCCTAACATGGTATGACCAGATGATTGAGCGGGTGGTAAATTGTTTAAGGATACACATAATTAGAGAAGTGTGGCTCAATGGTTAGAGCGGCAGACCCTGATGCAGAGGTCTGGCCCAGACCAGGGTTCAATTCCATCCTCGGTGGGACTTGGGCTCAATTTCCCCGGACCTGATAATTCTCGCCTCGGTGCCTATTCTAATCATGGGTCCCACTCTGCAACTATGGGCAATAGCTTGCTTAATCTCCACAATGGCACCAACAGTGCTAGGATGCCTGGCTTCACCTTGGGGTGCCCAGGAGTTGGCACTTCACAGGAAAAGTCCAGGAAGGGTTCCAAAGTGGTATGTGCACAGCGCCTTGAGACCCCTTTGGGGGTGATTCGTGAGCTATATAAAAGCACTACATTTACATTTACATTAAGTAAGGCTGGTGGGCTAAGACCTAAGATGGGGGGACTCATATATCATGTCTGTTATACTCCGACGATCTAGTGATAACAGACATGACAGGGTGGGGTTTGCAAAAAAATCTGGACCTTTTTAAGATTATTGTTTAAAAAACTTCTTACGGACAATTTAGAAAAGACTCAAATAATGTTGCTGGGGAAAAGAAAGGGTTCTTTCTACTGGCAACTGGGAGCGGTCGGAGTTGAAGTGGTGGCCAAATATAAATACTTGGTAATGTGGTTCGAGAGCAAGCTAAATTGGAGGGACCACATACAGTCATTCAAATCAAAGGCTTTTTTCCTCAGTATCGGACCATAAACAATGTAAGATGAAGTATGCAGGCCCTTCTCTGTGGCCAATTCTATCAGCTTTCAATGCAATGGTCCGCCCACAATTTCAATATGGAGTAGAGGTTCTATTTTTAAGTGGTAAATTGGATTAGAATCTATAGAAGAGTAAATGTGTTAAACAGCTCCTTGCTCTCCCACCATCAACTATGATCCAGGCGGTGAGAGTAGAATGTCAACTTACAGCCTGGAGTTTCCAGGGAATGCAAGCTGCATTGAACTTCTGGCAGAGACTGAACAGAAGGGCCCACCAAAATATCAAAGGTTTGTAAAAGAGAAATAGAGGAAAGCAAACTTATTTGGGTATCCCAGTTGGACATAAGCTAGATAAGTTGCAGGTGGTTGTTGGGGGTGCCCTAAATTTCTCCAACATTTACCCTGCACAAGAACTCAGCATTAGATACATTTAAGACATTGTTTAGCATAGCTCTCGGCTATGTCTCTTGATTTGTTACAAGAGTGAGCCAGTCTTTGAGAGCCACTTTTGTGTCACTTTTAACATGGGAAAAGTGACACAAAAGTGGTGCAAGGGGCTTGCAAATCTACCCCCCATTGTCTTGTCAGATAAGCTTATTCGCCTATTTAAAATTAGCATTTCACTTGAATGGCTCTAATCGTTTTAGTAATCAGCATTGTATCACTTACCCTGACAAGAAATTGCTCAAACTGCAGTTTTTCTCTTTTTTCCTTACACAGATAAAATGGTGACTTGTCAAAAACTATTCCTAATGCTCATTATTTAACTTTAACTTCCCTGGGTACTCAGCCCTATTTGGAGGGGGTACTTAATGCATACAAGCAAACCCTTCTTACTAGACAAAGTTTGTTCATTATTATCATTAACTCAAATTTCCAAAAACAGTGGTGGTGTCCAAACGACTCTGATCTTTGCCCTTGTGATTGTCTCTTAATTCACACTATCATGTAATCCCTCTTAAATGTATTTTAGAGAGTTCCAGCCAGGAATTGTATCATTCCCTTGTAGCTCCCCTTTAGCATGAAATGGGCTTCACCACAATTTACCAACATTTGTATTTTTTCTTTGTTTCCATCTATTAGAGTCTATTTTGTGGTTGGGACATGTTTTTAAAAAAGTGTGAAAATTAGATCAAGTTCTCCCTCAGGATTTGATTATTTTTCACTGACTGTATCAATATGAATTGGATGAAGTTATGTGCCTTTAATTTTATATTTGCATGAAACAATGTTTCAATTATTTTATTTTCATTTCTTTGACTGTTTATGGTTTATATATGGTTTAATAACCTTTTTTTGATAATGATACATTTATGGATTATATGAGCTTCATTGCCTTAGGAGTGAACACCAAATTCATAGAACTTATTTTGAGTAAATTCAAAATCATCTGTGGTGATCCACCCTGTTCACGGAACACCATCTAGTGGCCTTCAGCCATAGGGTTTCCTCCACCATCAGTAAACCTGCACTTAATTAATGGGTTATTCCTCATTAACATGCGTCTTTTACCACCTACATCAATTGTTGATATTGGTCTGCATTTTGTTCCTCATCATTCTTAAGAAAATGTGCCCCTTTTCCTGATCTCCCGAAAGAAAGATTTGGTCTAGGCCACTAATATTTCTTGCCTGAACTATTACAACTCTCATCTCCTCAGTCTCCCATTTTACATATTGGTCAAATATCACACACATCAGGTTTTTCATTGGCTTTTAATTCAAGAGTGATGTCTGTTAAAAGCCCATTGCCTATTTTATAGTTCTATTTCTCATTCTGCTCCGTTTTATCTTACTCACCAAACAGAACATTGCTCCTCTACAACTTCCTTAATTGCTGTACCACAGTTTCAATGCTACAGACTGAGAGGCAGGACCTTTTAAGTGATCACACACAAGGAATGGGATAGCCTACCTCTCTGACAAATGTTGACAAGAGAAATCTCCTCTTTTCATAAACTTCAGAAAACTTTTCTCTTCTCCTCCTTCTGGTGGGTGCCATTTCATGCTTGTGCTAGAGCATCTGTTTACATTGCACACTATAAATGCTAAATGAGATCACATTTGTAACCTGAACAATAACATATATGAGAAAGATCAATGTGATATCTGTTATTTTGGCAGAAGCAGCTACAAAGGACTGTGGTCTTTTCTATACTGCATATGTTATGTTATGTTATGTTATGTTATGTTATGTTATGTTATGTTATGTTATGTTATGTTAAAAACATTTAAACCGCGCACGGTCACCAAATGGTTTCATGGCGCTCCAGACAGTTGCGGGAAGAACAGTGCTGCAGGTTAACTCAGTAGGCTAGCTTGAAAAAGTGGGTCTTAAGTAATTTGCGGAAGCAGTCGTACCGAAGGCAGAGTCTAAGGGGGATAGGGAGAGAGTTCCACAGAGTGGGGGCCAGGAAAGAGAAGCATAAACCTCCGTGTTTTTTACGTTTGTACCTAGGGATTGTGAGCAGGTTATGGGAGATGGACCGGAGGTCTTTAGATGGGGTATAGCGCTGAAGGCTAGATGTAATGAAAGCAGGAGCTTGGCCAATGAGGGCATTAAAGACAATACAGCCAAGTTTGAACAGACAGTGGTAGGCCACAGGGAGCCAGTGCAATCTGTTCAACAGGGGCGAGGTGTGTTGATGTTTGGGCAGATGAAAAACTAGTCTTGCCGCCTGGTTTTGCACCAACTGCAACCGGTGGAGATGATAGGCAGGGATACCAACATAGAGGGAGTTGGCGTAGTCAATGCGTGAGGTCACCAGAGCCATAATGACAAGAATGAGTGCTTCGGTGGTAAGGAACCTACGGATTTTGCACACCTGCGAAGATGGTAAAAGCAGGATGATGTTACTGCATTGATTTGAGGTCTCATAGACAGGTCATTAGCGATGATTACACCTAGGCTCTTTACCGACTTGACAGGGCAGGGCGGAGATCCAAGAGATGGGGGCCAGAAGCTGGAGTTCCAAGGGTTGGCTGGCCCACCCATCAGTACCAACTCCGTCTTGTTCGGATTAAGCTTTAGCTGACTATACTGCATCCACTCCGAGATCAGAAGCATGGTGGATTGAAAGTTGGTACAGGAAGAAGGGGAGGAGTCCACGGGAAAGATCAAATGAAGATCGTCTGCGTAGTTAAAAATAGTAACGGGGCGTGACAAAGGGAAGCCAAAAGGGGTTGCATATAAAGATTAAACAAAAGAGGCGACAGAGCAGAGCCTTGAGGGACTCCACACACTAAGGGGGTATAAGAAGCAGAAAAGGTAGACAGATGAACTGCCTGAGAGTGCTGATACAGGAAGGATCTAATCCATGAGAGGGCCACACCCTGGATACCCATAAACATCAGCATCAGCTTATGTATCCACTGAAGACAGATTATACTTAAATGAAAATACAGATCACTTTTGATTCGGTAGGATAGGATGTCAAAATTAATAAAATGCCTATATCATATAGGCAAACTGTGATAGAGCCCACGCCTACACATGATTTTCAGATAAATAATGCAAATGTGTTACACACTTTCAAACCTCCAACACCCATATAACATTAATTGTCTACTGTGAATTGTTACCTATAAATAAAGCTTGAGGCGCTAATGTCCCTATTTCACTTGAGTGGCAAAACATTTGCTTAGACACCAGTCAAAGATAATTTCAATATATTTAATCATAGCAGGACCTCAGGCCCAAGAACCAAAACCTTCTCAATGACACTGATCGTAGCATACATTGAAGAGAAGTCTTTTCAGTAGTTGCTGCCTCCTTCTGTACTTTTGTAGGGAGTGAATTCCGCTGCATCATCCTACAGGAATAAACTGAGAGGGATTCCAGTGTTCATTTTCCCTCACAATGTTCTATAGATTAAGGGGGCCTTGTTGGAACATACCCATTAGAGCACCTTATGTTTACGACTGATTCATTTAAAAGACTGCACACCTTTGTTAAGTATGGACCTAAGAACCATAGTCAAAACCACAACTTTCACTCACTTTAAAAGTTTTCTTAACAGTATGGTTCTTAGTGTGCTGTAATTATGCCAAAGCAGAGAAACAACATCCTAGTTTTTAGATACAGACTGTGTCGTAATCTAAAATAGAAAGTATAACAGGAAATGTTAAAACAACTATATTTCTGGTTAGAACTAAGTAGGTGGAAATTCAACATTTTTATATTTTCTGAACTCTGCCTTTTTAATGGGTAACTGTGTCCAGCCATTAAATAAAAGGTGAGAGTTCTGATGATGTAGAAGCGCCTATCTGTATTACTCATACCTTTATGCTAATTACAGTCAATTTACTCCTCCTTGACCATCAGTGGATCACCTCCATGCCTTCAGGCAAGATCTTATTTTCCCCTTTCTCCACAGGCATCATCAGTTGAGTATTATGGGTGCACATCTGAATATCCATCATTCAATACCTCCAAAGTATGTGCAGAATTGGATATCGATGTTAAACAATATTGGAAACATACCCCAACAGTGCACCATAATGTAAGGCAAAGATGACGTCAGTTTCTCTTGTTTCTGTATTGAATTCATAAGTTTATGAAAGGAATGAGAATTTCCATACAGTCAAACTGAAACATTGTTTATATTTGAAACCTGAACCTGGCAATTAAATTCATAATCCTGTCTAGTTTTTAGAAATGTAATGCTTTATGTCTTCACACATAGTTGCCAAACCATTCTCTTTACTAATTGTAATATTGTAGAAACAGCAAAAATAGCAAATAACAACTGCAACCTACAAATACAATGAAATAATAATGACCCTTTAATACAGACAAATTGTTTGCTTTGTGGATCATCTGGTTTTAGACTTTTAACGGTGGATGAGGCACACTATATGTGTCACAACCATGGTAATCACATGGCAAATGGACTGTGCATGTTTACCACCCGAGGGTGCCCTCATTTTAAAATAAGGCAGCTGTAAAGCAGCAAGGAAAATGGGCACTTGGCTGGTTACACAGGAACATCTCTCCACATGCATGAATTTATGTGTGAGGGATGTGCATGTGAGACTACTGTTGTGCACAGCCTGGTAACTGAGGGGAACTCTGCAGGATTAGATATTGACCTGGGGGGGCTTGGCTTGTCACCAGTAGAAGATGGCCGTGCCCGAGGGACAGTCCTCGGGGCGGCAGGGTCCGACCGCTCTCAAACATAGTCGTCTTCGGTTTGGTAGGGCGCTCCTGCTTGCGGATGCCGTGCTGCTGCTGGCAAAGTCCTTTGAGGCTGAATTCCTGGCTCTGCAACAAAGAGACTCACCGCCTCAATGAAGCACAGGTCACGGCCGCCATTTCAGGTGATGACAGGCCCCGGCAGTAGTGCGATGATGTGAGAAAAGTGGTATGAATTACCAATCTTTCCGTTTTTCTTTTTTTTTTCCTATGAAGCATCCTTCATTGCCACTCATGTCAACCCTTTCCTTTATAAACTCATGCTTTATGGTGCACTTATATTTTTAAAACTAACTTTCATCTGGTCTTTGCCTCTACTGTGGATTTCCTATTTGATGACCTATTCTTTTTGATAAAGTCTGGAATTGCTTTCTGGCCTCAATTTTTTTTTATTTTTATTTTCTATGGCAAGATTGAAAACGACAGGACCCCAAGCCTCACGCTCTGCACAATATTTCATTAAAAACTCTAAATTCTTTACAGTATTTTCTAAAATGGACTACTCCTTGGTGTTTCTGTCTAAAAGCTCCTCATCCTCATGGCCGATTCCTCTTGCTGCAGGGAAGGCTTCTACAAAATGCTTGAAGAAGGAACAGTTTTCCCCGCCAAAATCAACTTCTCCTGTCTCCTTAGAGCTGTTGATGGAGGATATTTGTGCTTTACACTCTTTCATGGAGGTAACAAATGTTAGGCTGCAATTCCTCATAGAAACTGGTCACGGATAGATAGATAAACATCTTACCACAGTGGAACACAAAATGTCTTCTTTCGGGCTCACTGATGTTAATGTCAACACACTTCAATCACAGGTATCCTCACTTCAGAAACAGGTTGAAGACCTTGAAAACCAGAACAGAAAAAAAGCAACCTTCACATTTATGGTTTAAGCAGAGGCACAGGGGCTCGGATCCCAGCTCCTTCTTCAAATCCTTCCTCCCCAAGTTTCTGAATTTGCCAGAAGGACCTACGCAAAATATCCAACGCAACCATAGACTAGGTCATCAGCCGATGGCTGTATCCAATTCAAGGAGACCAGGAGGAGTCAGCTTGTATTTCCTTGAGAACACAGATCTGCTTAAAGTCCTTGCAGCAGTCAAGCCAATTCGACATATTTTATGGCAGGGTACCACCTTATACTTTGCTCAAGATTATGCCAGAGCCACTGCAATCAGACGTAAGGAATTTCTGAATATGAGACCTGACCTTCTTTCTTTGTGGGCCTGTAGTGGACTTTTTCATCCATGCCTCCTTAAAGTCACTTATGAAAACAAAACCACAACATACAAAGATCCTGTAAGGATGCGGAGGTTCATCAATTTCTGCAAATCAGAATCCATGGACTTTTTTATCCATGCCTCTTTAAAAGCCACTTAAAAAAAAAAAAAACCACAACATACGAAGGTCCTGCTAGATTGTGAATATTCATCAATTCCTGCAAATCAGAATCCATGGACTTTTCTGGAGTCTCCTCGTCTCAGGTTATTTAATTTTAGTGGACTTTCATAGTAGTTTTTGATTTGATAGTTATTTGTTTCAAACTTTATTGGGTAGATGGCTAGTTTATAGCTGTTTGCTATAATGCATTCCATCATAATATTGTGGTTGTTTTTGATGGTTGCCTTCTTTCCTCCTTTACAGGTTTGTTGATGTTTGTGCCTGCCTTACTCCTGAGTTATTTATGATGTGGTCCTTCCTTACCCACTCTGTTGTGCTTGGGCATATCATCTGGTCCATGTGGTCTCACCCCCCCTCCTTATCTGGAACTTTTAGGTAAGTTCTTCTTCTCTTATCCTCTTGTTCTTTCCTCTTCTCTCTTTTTGCATGCCTACCCTTCCTTCTTTCTTTCCCTTTGTTAGATCTTTTTAACATTACTTTATTCAATTTGTTTTTTATGTATTAGTATTTACTTTTCTTGTTTCAAATGTACTATTATATTATTTATTTGAATGGTTGGGCTGATATATGGCTTGTCTCATACGTCCTATATAGTATGCATAGATCATTGCTTTTGCATTTTCTTTGAAATGTTGCTATGTCTATGAGCATAGTATCTTGGACTGTCAGAGGTTTAAATGCTCACATAAAGAGACAATGTGTTTTATACCACTTATCTTAACTTGAGGCAGATAACACCCTTATACAGGAATCCCACCACACCATATATGAATCTTTAAAGTTGAAGAGTTGTTGGGTGGGTGAAGTCTTTTTCTCACCAGGAGATAGCAAACAGAATGGCGTGAATCACTATCTGTTAAATTGCTTTCTCAGATTTCTGACGATGATGGTAGATGGCTTTATACTAAATTGTTGATAGGGAATACCCCTATTTCCTTGCTCAATATTTATGCCCCCACTGTTGGAGATCCCTCTTTTTGGTTGTCTCTTTCTCAAGAAATTATACAATGTGTAGATGATAACTTTATTGTTTCAGGTGATGGTAACCAAGTTGTTTATACTTTTATTGACTTTAACTCGTTGGTCTCCTTCACATAAAGCAGATACCTTTTTTGTTCAAACTGTTTAACAATATAAACTTATCGATGCTTGGAGGATTGCTTTGTAATCCCACTTTGAGTGAATACACCTATCTTTCCCCTGTTCACCAGACCCAATCATAAATCGTTTATTTTTCTATAACACACATGTATCCCAATCCTTAATTGCTGCAGATATTGGATCTATTCTAATATCTGACCATGCCTGGGAGCTGGTGTTTTATTAATGCTCTCCTTTTGGACCCTACATTACCTCCTCTTTTATTCCCTTTTGTAATTAATATTTTTCCTTTAATCAAAATGATACTTTACCTTTCTCTGTTATTTGGGATACATTTAAAACAGCTGCTCGTGATTTTATGATTGGATATGTCTCCAAAAAACATAATACCTCATGTAAGCAGGCCAAAGAAATGTTAGCAAAGATAAAGAATTTGGAGCTTTCCTGCTACTCTTCAAAATTGAAAGATTGTCCATCGCAGGCGTTATCCGTGGGGGAGGCATCACCATGCAGGGCTTTGAACCAGAACACATTCATCACAACAGTGTGTTGGCCTTGTTGAGCTGTAATCATGGTGCCATCCACTTGGGTCACTGTCCACACATCAGGCTCATACAGAGTGCAAAACTTCCATCCTGGATGGCAATTCTTAAATACCACCCAGGCTCCTACTTGCAGTGTTGGAGTATTTGCCCTCTGATATTTGCTCACTTTTTCGTTGGTTATTTGCCACTTCTGTTGGGCACTCTCTATGTCCACACATGGCAGGATCCCGGTCATGGAGTGAGCTGTTTGTCGGTATGAAAGCATGAAGGAACTTGTGCAAACACACTTCGGGGTCTTGTTGTTGATCCACGCCGATCCTGAGTGCTCTGTTCAGCGTCATCATGAATCGTTCCACCTCCCCGTTAGCTTAGGCCCTTTGCAGGGTGGTCTGACAGTATTTGATGGCCCTTTGTGCCAGGAAATCATGAAAGTCTTGCCCCCGGATGGAGGCCCGTTGTCTGACTTGACATCTTCTGGGAGGCCAAACAGCGCAAAAGTCTTCTCCAGTACTAGCTGGACATGAATGAATGTCGTAGTCGGCACAAGCTCCACTATGGGGCAATTCGAGAATGAGTTCATGATTACCACTGTGGCCGCCCATCTGGGAAGCTGCCAAAATCGATGCTGATTTTCATCCAAGGATCCCAGCAGGGCTCTTCTGTCAGTTCGGGCGCTGAAGCTGGTTCCTTCACAGTGATTGCATAGGGATGACAGCGCCTGACTTCTTCATCCATCATTTTGTCCATGTTGGGGAACAACACTTTCGCGCAAAGTCTTGCTTATGTCTTTGTGGCCGCTTGATGTCCTTGATGGGCAAGTGCAACTATTTGACTGCAGAGGCTTCTTGGAATGACAATTCATTGTCCTCGTAGTGCCAAACCTGACCCGCTGATGCTTAGCTTGTGTCAAACCCTCCAGAGCTGGCATCTGACATTTAGTTCCTCTGGTATGTATGAGTGACTTGGAACTATCAAGGAATCAATACTACTGTCCACTAGCCAGAGTCTCCTTCTCCTTTTCGAGGGTTTCATCTGCACTTATGGCACTCTTGCGTGATGGAGATCAGCTAAGCATTGGCTTCCACCATGTTTATGAAGCATTCAGTGTGTTTGTCCTCCGCCATGGGTTCCCCTATGCTGCTGGGGGGTGGGTGTCTTGACAGGAAGTTACCTGGGTTGTCCACACTGGATCTGTAAATCAGCTGGAAGGAGTAGGCTTGTAGCTGGATGGCCCATCTCTCTATTCTTGGTAGTGCTAGGCGAGACAATCCATTGAACAAGGGTATTAGAGGTTTGTGGTCCTTGACTACACAGAACAGTTGGCCGCAGAAGTATAGGTGGGAATGTTTGCATGCCCACTGGATGGCCAGGACTTCCTTCTCTATTTGTGCATAGCGGCTTTCAGTCTGTGACATTGCCTGACTGGTGTACGTGATGGGGATACAGGTGCCTCTGTTGATTTCTTGCAGGAGGACTGGCCCGAGCCTACAAGGCTGGCGTCCACAACGAGCTCTGTTTTCTTCGTTATAGTTGACTGGTAGAGTAGCACCTTTTTAATATTGTTGAATGCTGTCTCTTCTCTTGGGCCCCACCCCCATGGCACAATGGCCTTCGTAAGTTGGCGAAGGGGTTCAGACAGCGTTGCTAGGCTGGTGATGAACCTCCCGCAGTATGTCGCCAGGCCAAGAAAGCTCCTTACTTCTGTCAGGATCTGGGGAACCAGGGCATTTTGGATGGCATGCTTCCTTTCGTGGATCTACATAGAGTCCATCTCAGGAGAATATGAATCCAAAGAACTCAATCAACCCCTGATAGAATGAGCACTTCTTCTTGTGCAGCGTGAGGCAACAGTCCACCAGATGCTGCAGCATGGCCACAACCGGACGTGGTGTTCTCCCAGGCTATCAGAGTATATCAAAATGTTGTTACTGAGATTCATCATGCTGACCATACCTGAGAGGGTCCCTTTGATTACATTTTAGAGCACCTCGCTAGAGGCCCACATGTGTTGAAAAGGTTGTTATGTAATGACTTTCCAGTGCCAGCTCCAGCTGGTGGTACCCCAAGTTCAAGTCCAGTTTGAAGAACCCCTGAGTGCCATTTAAATTGGCAACAATGTTGTCCATTGTCGGGGTCAAGTGTCTTTCTCTCCGGATGGCCTGGTTGGGGAGCCTCATACCTACACATGGCCAGATGGCTCCAGGCTGCTTGGGCTTCAGGGCTATCATCAATCAATCAATCAGTCATTTGTTAAGCGCACTACATACCCGCGAAGGTCTCAAGGCGCTGGGGGGAGGTGGGGGCCGCTACTGATCGAACAGCCAGGTCTTTAGTATCCTCCTGAAGGTCAGCAGGTCTTGGGTCTGTCATAGGCTCAGTGGGAGGGTGTTCCATGTCTTGGCAGCGGGGTGGGAGAAGGATCTCCTACCGGTGGTTGCTCTTCAGATGCATGGGGCTGTGCTGAGTGAGAGGTCGGCAGAGTGTGGTTGGCGGTTGGGGATGTAGAAGGAGAGGTAAGCTGGGCCGGTCTTGTGGAGTGCCTTGTGTGCGTGGATGAGGAGCTTGAAGGATATCCTTATGTTGACGGGGAGTCACTACAGGTTTCTCGGTGGGGGGGTGATGTGACCGTGTCATAGTACATCGAGGACCAGTCGTGCTTAGGAGTTTTGGATGCGTTGTAGTTGATTGATGAGCTTGGTCGGGGCTCTCGCGTAGAGGGCATTTCCGTAGTCAAGTCTGCTGCTGACGAGGGCCTTGGTGACTGTCTTTCTTGTATCTGTCGGGATCCATCTGTAGATCTTTCGGAGCATGCAGTGGGTGTTGAAGCAGGAGGAGGAGACGGTGTTGACTTGCTTGGTCTTTGAGAGCGTTGAGTCAAGGATGATTTCCAGGCTGCGTGTGTGGTCGGTGGGGGTCGGGTCTGCCCCCAGTGCCATTCGCCACCAGGGGTCATCCCAGGCTGACGGGTTGGAGCCGAGGATGAGGACCTCCGTCTTGTCTGAATTCAGCTTCAACGGCTGATCTTCATCCAGTTGGCGACAGCCTTCATTCCTCCATGGATTTTGGCTTTGGCGGTGATGGGGTCCTTAGTGAGGGAGAGGATCAGTTGAGTGTCGTTGGCATAGGAGATTATGTTGAGGTTGTGCTGTCAGGCGACATGTGCGAGCGGGGCCTTGTAAATGTTGAACAGTGTTGGGCTGAGGGAGGATCCTTGGGACACCCCTCAGACGATCTCGGAGGCTTCGGAATGGAACAGGGGAGGCGGACGCTCTGAGTTCTGCCGGAGAGGATGGAGGTGGTCCATTCCAGAGCCTTGTCTTGGATCCCTGTGGTGTGGAGGTGTACCCGTAGTGTGTGGTGGCAGACGGTGTCAAAGGCGGCGGAGAGGTCTAGGAGGATGAGTGCCGCAGTCTCCCCGTTGTCTAGCAGGGTCCTGATGTCGTCGGTGGCGGCGATGAGGACGGTCTCAATCTGTGGTTGCTGAGGAACCCTGACTGGGAAGGGTCCAGGATCCTGTTCTCTTCGAGGTATCGGGTTAGCTGTCTGTTAACGATTTTCTTGATGACTTTGGCCGGGAAGGGGAGCAGAGAGACGGGTCGGAAGTTCTTGAGGTCTCTTGAGTCTGCCTTGGGTTTTTTGAGTAGGGCGTTGATCTTGGCTTGTTTCCAGCTCTCTGGGAAGGTTGCGGTCTCAAGGGAGAGATTGATGACGTTGCGCAGATGGGGTGAGGTGGAGCTGCTTGCTTTGTTGAAGACATGGTGCGGAATGGGTCTGATGGAGACCCAGAGTGAATTGTGCTCATGGTCTTGATGGTGTCATCAACGCTCACGCTGGTCCAGGTTAGCAAGGGGACGTGAGCGATGGTGTGCGGAGAGTCTGTTGTGTTGCTGTCTGTTGGGGCTGTGTGGGTGTTGAAGCTGTAGTGGATGTCTGCTATCTTGCGGTGGAAGAAGGTGGTGAGGGAGTCGCACAGGGCTTGCGATGGAGGGATGTCGTTGGTGTTGGAGCTGCGGTTGGAGAGTTCCTTCATGATGTTAAAGAGCTCCTTGCTGTTGTGTGTGTTGTTGTCAAGGCGGTCTTTGAAGGAGGTCTTCTTGGCAGCCCTGATGAGGTGGTGGTGGTTGCGGATGGCGTCCTTGTGTGCTGCGTGGCTGTCCGGAGTTTGTTTACTGTGCCATTTCTTCTTTAGTTTCTGGCAGGCTTGCTTGGAATCTAGGAGTTCTGGGGTGAACCAGCTGGCCCTCTTGCTGGTGTCTCTTTGGGGGGGTTTCTTCAGCAGGGCGAGGGTGTTGGCAGAGTCCTCGATCCAGCTTCTGAGGTTGTGGGCAGCGACGTCAGTGTTGGAGGGTTCGTGGGTGGACTGAGAGCGAGGTTTGCATGTAGTTGGTCTTCGGTGATTTAGCTCCAGTGGCGGTGAGGGATCTGTTGGGTGCGGGGGTGTGTGGTGGGTTTCTGGAAGGTGAAGTGGATGCAGCGGTGGTCGGTCCAGAGGAGTTTGGTGGTGTGGCTGACAGAGACGTGCAGGCTTGAGGAGAAGACGGGGTCGAGCGTGTGGCTGGTGGAGTGGGTGGGTGTTGTGACGAGTGGCCTCAGTCCGAGGTTGGCGAGATTGTCGATCAGGGTGGTGGAGTTGCTGTTGTTGTTGTTCTGAAGGTGAAAGTTCAGGTCTCTGAGGAGGTTGCAGTCGGTGGAGGTCAGGGCTTCCGTGCTGATGAAGTCGGTGATGGAGTCGCTGAACTGGAGGCGGGGTCCGGGAGGTCGGTAGACGAGGGTGCCTCCGAGGGTGGAGTTGGGGTCAGTGTGGATCTGGAAATGCAGGTGCTAGTCGAGACCCTGATGCTGTTCTGTTCTTGTAGACGATGGCGATTCCTCTGCTGACTCCGTTGTTGCGGTCTCTGCGGATGATCTTGTAGCCGTCTGGATGGCTATGGCAATGTCGGGTGCGGAGGAGTTGTTCAACCAGGTCTCTGTCAGGAAGGCGAAGTCCGGGGAGGAATGTGTTGAGCAGGTCCCAGAGCTCGACGGCGTGTTTGTGTGAGGAGCGGGTGTTCAGTAGTATGCATCGGAGGTGGTTGAGGTCTTTCTTGGCGGGTGGTTCATCGGCTCTGTGGCTGGTGTAGCTGCAGTTGTGGCAGGTGAACGGACTGTGTGTGCGTTTCGGGGTGGCCTTGAAGCAGTTGTGGGTCCGTCCAGGGTTGAGAGCGTGCAAGAGTGCTGGTGTCGTAGTGGCGGCGGTCGTCGTGGCAGGTGCGGGGGCCAGGGGTTCTGGCACTGGGCGTGGTCCAGGTGCTGACTGGCACATACAGGCTTGCCACACACCAGCGGCGCAACCGCGCAGCAGCCGGCATGTAGGTAGGAGCGAGGAGCAGCTGGGAAGCAGGAGGCGGGGGCAGTGAGTGGGCAGTCAGGGGGGAGGAGCCGCAGGGGATGCAGCGACGTGGGCGGTGAGGGGCGACAAAGGAAACAGAAGGCAAAAGGGCATAACAATTGAGGGGGAAACGAGTGGCACAGAAGACAGAAAGGTCCCAAGAAAGGGCAGAAAGGTCACAGAAAATGGGGGCAAACGAGTGGCACAGAGGCAGAAAGGTCCCAGGAAAGGGCAGAAAGATCCACGACACCCCCTTGATGGCACCCTTGCGCTCGAGGTCTTGTATCTCTTTTACCATGAGGGGGCGAAGATGAAATGAGAAGTGTCTGTGCCTGAGGGCTGTTGACTTGACTGCCTTGTGTATATATGGAGGTTCAATTGGTATCCTTTTAGTCTTTCCAAACCCTGGTAGAGCTGTGGGAATTTGTTCAGAATGTCCTCCACATGTGTTTCGTGGACTTGCTTGGCGAAGTACACCAATTCCAGATCCTCAGCAGTGTGGCACCCGAGCAGCATCCCTTTCTGGCCTTCTGTTACGTGAAACCTTGTCTGGATGGAACCGTCGACTTCGATTACTCCCAGGTGTGGCATCGGCATTGTGCCTCATAAGGGTAAATCTTGGCAGAGCTGGGGCAAGGTGTGGTTGAGGTGATAGTTTTCTGTACTTATCGGAGTCCATTACATTCACAGACGCATTTGTATCGATCAGTGTGTGAACGGTGGTGCCATTAACCTGCAAGTGGCATATTGGAGGGGGGCGTTTCTTTCAACCTGACCGAGTGGCAAAAGAGATGACAAATACAATGTCTTTGTCCTCATAGTGGGCCTTGTCCCCATTGCTCTTCTGTGTAGGTGGAGTCTTCTAGCATCAGGTGTCATATGGTCGTTTCACTCCCTCTTGGTGTGCTTCCTTGGAGTCGCCCTTCACCTCCACGGCAGACGCTGGCATAGTGGTTGGCCTTGCTGCACTTGGAGCATGTCTGCCATCTTGGTGGACACCGGTCATGTGCCCTGTGGTCAAAACCACAGTATCCGCTCTTCCCTGTGGGCCGGCTGGGGGGAATCTGTGCATGTGTAGGTCCGGGGTGCTATTGTACTGCCTTTACAGACTCTTCTTTGATGTGGACAGGTTTCAGCGCTGGAGTAGCTTAGCTACTGCGAACCCAAGCAGCCTCCATCTCACAGGCCCTGCTGTCTGACAGATCAAGGGAGTGTGCCAGGACAAGGATCTAGTCGAGGGATATGCCTGGTTTGCGGAGTATCAGACATCTCAGTGTGACGGATATGCACCCCTGAATGATCTGTGCACGGATCTCCTCCAACTGATCAAAGTTAGTGCATGTGCGGGCAAGCTTCCTCAGCTTTGCATAGAACATATCTACAGTCTCCACCTCCGTTTGCTGGGCCTTACGCAATTTGAATCGCTCATAGTCAGGTTTTATTTGGGGTCGAATGTCTGGTGAGGGCATTGACTGCTGCATCGGAGTCGTGATCCTCCCCGGTGTCTGACAGCATCTCGAACAGTTTGTATAGATCATCGCCCCCAATGTGCACTACCTGAGAGCGCTTCACCGCATCATCATTCTCTCTGGTCCCCCAGAAGTAATGATTAAGGCGACCCAAGCAGAGCTTCCACCTGGGTGCAGCCTTGGCAGGAATCAACGATGGGAGCACACTGCTAACCTCTCCGCCGGATTGCCCCTCTGCACTCTGGTATATGCAGTGCGTATGACTTGAAGAGTTGGGAAAAAGTAAGTTTGTGAGTGTTTCACCAAGGTTGGTGCAAGCAGGTACTTGATATTTCCATTATCTCTAGACACAAGACATGGCTCGTGTTTCAGGTAGTATCCCTCATCAGTAGAGAAAAGTTCTGGGGTGGCAGAGAAGGCCGCCAAACAACGGTCACAGGCTTCGTTGCCTCTGAGGCACGCAGGTGCGTTTCCAAAAGCTTGTCAGCTTGGGGGCTCAAGGGAGCCCTATAACAGGAATCAATGATGGAAAAACACTGCTAGCCTCTCCGCCGGATCGCCCCTCTGCACTCTGGTATATGCAGTGCGTATGACTTGAAGAGTTGGGAAAAAGTTTGTGAGTGTTTCACCAAGGTTGGTGCAAGTAAGTACTTGATATTTCCAGTATCTCTAGACACAAGACATGGCCCGTGTTTCAGGATAGTATCCCTCATCGCCGGTAGGAGGAGCAGTGTGCGACCATATGGATTTCTGTTTATTAAATCTCCCTTGAGCTCGTCGAGCTGACGAGCTCATAGTTACGCACCTGCGCGCCGCAAGAGGTATCAAGACCTGAGAACATTTTGGCAGCCTAAGCAGCAGCCCCATACATACGCCTATTCCCTGCTGATGAAAGATAACGACCTAGAAACACATGTCCAGGGATGGCCGGCACAACAGTGGATATACTCAACATTTTCCTAGAAGCGCACACGCTGGAACAAACTGCATTAACCATAATGCTCACGGGTGAACCCGCTGGTAGGAGGAGCAGTGTGCGACCATATGGATTTCTGTTTATTACGGCTCCCTTGAGGCGGTCGAGCTGACGAGCTCATGGTTACACACCTGCGCGCCGCGAGAGATATCAAGACATGAGAACATTTTGGCAGCCTACGCAGCAGCCCCATACATACACCTATTCCCTGCTGATGAAAGGTAACGACCTAGAAACACATGTCCAGGGATGGCCAGCACAACGGCGGATATACTCAACATTTTCCTAGAAGCGCACACGCTGGAACAAACTGCATTAACCATAATGCTCAGGGGTAAACCCGCTGGTAGGAGGAGCAGTGTGCGACCATATGGATTTCTGTTTATTAAGGCTCCCATGAGCCGTTCGAGCTGACGAGCTCATGGTTACGCGCCTGTGCGCCGCAAGAGGTATCAAGACCTGTGAACATTTTGGCAGCCTATGCAGCCACCACATACATACGCCTATTTCCTGCTGATGAAAGGTAATGACCTAGAAACACATTTCCAGGGATGGCCAGCACAACGGTGGATATACTCAACATTTTCCTAGAAGCGCACACGCTGGAACAAACTGCATTAACCATAATGCTCAGGTGTAAACACGCTGGTAGGAGGAGCAGTGTGCGACCATATGGATTTCTGTTTATTAAGGCTCCCTTGAGCCGGTCGAGCTGACGAGCTCATGGTTACGCACTTGTGTGCCGCGAGAGATATCAAGACATGAGAACATTTTGGCAGCCTACGCAGCAGCCCCATACATACGCCTATTCCCTGCTGATGAAAGGTAACGACCTAGAAACACGTGTCCAGGGATGGCCAGCACAACGGTGGATATACTCAACATTTTCCTAGAAGTGCACACGCTGGAACAAACTGCATTAACCATAATGCTCAGGGGTAAACCCGCTGGTAGGAGGAGCAGTGTGCGACCATATGGATTTCTGCAGCCTTGGCTGAAGGGGTGTATGGGCATCACTGACGCGTGTGAAAATGGTGCTCGTGGTGCCTGTGCGGATGGTTGTGGCGGTGGGGGATCTCCCATTGTTAGAAGATGGTGGCCGTTGTGTGTTGTTGGGGCAGCGCTGCTGGAGGTGGGTAAGGTGGTATTATGGAACTGCCTTTCTTTGCAACTGACCTTGTTTGTGCTTGTGTCTCTCTTTCCTTACCCCTTTTAATAGATATGGGAGTGCTTGCCTCTAGTGATGCTTCCGGCTGTAGTGTGCTCTATAAAAGTATGTGTGATGCTATTGCTGGGCGCCAGCTGCTGAAACAAGTCTCCACGCCATTGTGTGAGAGAGAGGAAGGTCTACCTTAGCAGGCATCTCCTTATGCTTTATGCGTCTCCACACTTGTCTGGTAGTGTGGGTGGCAGGCTTGCTTCTCAGCTGATCTGTTGAGTGAAGCTACCAGAGGGAGGGGGTTTGTTCGTTAACCATCCTTATTGCCAGTGTAGCGGACAGGGGTGATCAGTGAAGGCCTGTGCTACGCAGCATGCAAGAAACCACACAAGATACTTTTGTCTAACTTCAGCCAGTGGTCGAATGCGACCCTGGCCACTTTATTTATACCCTCGGACTGTGCCCGGTCACGAGGGCTGTCTGGGTGCAACCAAGTGAAGGAAATGCCGGGTGACTCTCTACGTAGAATAAGCCACAATCAAGATATACATGAATTTGACTTAAACAATCAGCAAATTAAAATAGCAGCATATCCTGATGATGTATTACTATGTATTTCACAACCTCAATACTCCCTTCCTGCATTTTTACAAGAAGTCCGGTGTTTAGTTTCCAGTTACAAATTGAATAATGATAAATGCGAAATCTTGGCTATGACTAAGTATAGTTTTAAGAGGATTTTACCGCCTCAAATTTTACTTGGAATCCATGCCACATAAAATATTTTGGTTTCAATTTTAATCCTTCACTTCCAGCAACCCTTTCCTTGTGTATGGATACATGTATTTAGAGAATTTCCTCACTAACTAATAAATGGCATCCCTTTTACCTAACATGGTGGGGCAGTTTAGACACAATTAAGATGATGTTAATTCCCATAATACTTTATACAGTTTCTAATATCCCAATACCCAGTACCTGTAAATTATATTCATTTTTGCAGAATAATAAAAAATCTTGTATTTTATTATCAAAGTTAACCCGTCAAAAATGAAAAGGTTGGGTTCATTTTCCTGATTTTTCTACGTATCAAAAAAAATGTTTGCTCCGCCAATCCTTAACATGGCTATCCAAGTCTTTTTTGGATTGCCTGCTGTGGGTCGAGCTAGTGTGCTTCTACCTTTCACCCTTTTCATTTCAAGAATATTTCTCTTTCACCTGCAAACAACAAGCCATATCTACAACCTCACGAAGTGGATCAGCAATTGCGCAGACGACCTCGCCCCACTGAGGACCCCGCCCAGCAGACTCGGCAGCAAGAAAGCATCCTGGTTCACCGACAAACTCAAGAGCTCCAAGAAGAAATGCGGAGCTCTCGAGAAAGCATGTAGAAGAGACCCAACACCGGACAACATGACCACCCTCTAGCTCGCCACTCGAAAACACCATCAACTGATTTGCGCCACCAAGAAAACATAATTCAAGGAAAGACTGGACAACAATGCACACAACAGCAAGGAACTCTTCAACATCGTGAAAGAGCTCTCCAACCCCAACGCCGGAATCAACAACATCACCCCATCACAAGACCTCTACAACTCCCTCGCCTCCTACTTCCACAACAAGATCGCTGACATACACAACAGCTTCAGCACACAACCAACGCTCCCCACGACCGCACCAACGCCCCCCACCACCACCCTCAGCGCCTGGACCCCAATCAACACCGTAGACACCATCCGCACAATGAACTCCATCCACTCCGGATCTCCAACCGACCCCTGCCCTCACCACTTCTTCAACAAAGCCGACGCCGCCATCGCACCCCAGCTACGGGACATCATCAACGCCTCCTTCGACACTGCAACCTTCCCTGCGAGCTGGAAGCACGCCGAACTCAGCGCTCTACTAAAGAAACCAACAGCAGACCCCACCGAACTCAAGAACTACCGCCCCATCTCGCTCCTCCCGTTTCCAGCCAAAGTCATCGAGAAGACAGTCAACAAGCAGCTGGCCACCTTCCTCGAGACAAATGGATCCCTCGACCCCTCACAGTCGGGCTTCAGGGCCAACCACAGCACCGAGACCGCCCTCATCGCTGCCACCGATGACATCCGTGCCCTGCTTGACAACTGAGAAACAGCGGCCCTCATCCTCCTAGACCTCTCCGCGGCATTCGACACTGTCTGCCACCGCACCCTAGTGCAACGCCTCAGGAACGTCGGAATCCAGGAGAAGGCACTAGAATGGATCATCTCCTTCCTCGCTGGAAGAACACAGAGAGTCCGCCTACCCCCGTTCAGGTCAGAGGCCACCGAAGTCATCTGCGGCGTTCCTCAAGGCTCCTCGCTCAGCCCCACCCTCTTCAATGTCTACATGAGCCCCCTTGCGGCCATCGCACGCCAACACAACCTCAACATCATCTCCTACGCCGACGACACACAGCTGATGCTCTCCCTGACCAACGACACCGCCACCGCCAGAGTCGACCTACACGAAGGGATGAAACACGTAGCCGAATGGATGACGACCAGCCGCCTGAAACTGAACTCAGACAAGACGGAAGTTCTCATCCTGGGCTCCTCGCCCTCCGCCTGGGACGACTCCTGGTGGCCACCCGCCCTGGGCTCCGCACCCAAACCAACAGACCACGCACGCAACCTGGGCTTCATCCTGGACTCCTCCCTCTCCATGACCAGACAAGTCAACGCCGTCTCCTCGTCTTGTTTCAACATCCTGCGCATGCTACGTAAGGTCTTCCGGTGGATCCCCACCGAGACCAGGAAGACGGTCACCCAGGCCCTCGTCACCAGCCGTCTGGACTACGGCAACGCCCTCTACGCCGGAACCACCGCCAAGCTCCATAAGAGACTCCAGCAAATCCAGAACGCCTCGGCAAGACTCATCCTCGACATCCCCAGACGAAGCCACATCTCCAGACACCTGAGAGACCTGCACTGGCTCCCGGTCAACAAGAGAATCACCTTCCGCCTCCTCACCCATGCACACAAAGCCCTGCACAACCAAGGCCCGAGTTACCTCAACAGCCGCCTCAACTTCTACGCTCCCACACGCCACCTTTGATCGACCAGCCACGCCCTCGCCGCCGTCTCCCGCATCCGAAGAGCCACAACAGGAGGAAGATCCTTCTCCCACCTAGCCGCCAAGACTTGGAACTTCCTCCCGACCCACCTCCGCCTGACCCAGGACCACCTCGCCTTCAGGAAGCAGCTCAAGACCTGGCTGTTCGAGCAGTAGCGGACCCCCCCCCCCCCCCTCCCCAAGCGCCTTGAGACCCTCCGGGTGAGTAGTGCGCTATATAAATGCTATGATTGATTGATTGATTACTCCTATCCTCAAACATACATGCAAAAATTTTGAGTCTGGACTATCATTATTCTCTAAGGATCTAGACTCCTTTCTTAAATCTATATCATGGCATAGTACATTTATTTTGATTCGTTGCAAACCCTTGTATTGGAAAACTTGGAGACCTAGAGGCCTAATCTGGTACATCAACTCATTGAACGGGATGAGGTTATCCTTTCCCACAAGCCAGATGTCTCTTTGACTTTCCCCCATTCTTTCAGTCCAAATATACTCTTCTGACACATGCCTTTCACACTGCATACACTCAATTTCTTTCTACTAATCTTCCTATCCAATTAATAGGATCCATACTCTTCTTCACACCTATCCCAGAGTGTCTACTTTTAATTCTCATCTTTGTACATCATTTATTTTCAGAGACAAAAAACTAGAACAGAGTTGTATTGGGAACACAATTTAGAGGCAGACTGGTTGATTCTCTTATGGAATAAAGTATGGACCAAAATATGAAAATCCACTCGACATAATAGACACACCGCACTCCCTCACAATTGTTGGACTTGTTTCTCTGCTTTCGCTGATTTAAAACACTTACTTTTTACCTGTCCTTATATACGCAATTTTTGGAAAAGAGTTTGGCCTCAAATAAACTTAATTTTTGCTTCCACATCTCCCTTCTCCATCATTAACTTATCTTTAGTCAGTTTATCTTCTGCCTGGATTACTTGCAATTCAAATGTAAAATGTAAAGATCTTAGACCTATTATTAGTAGTTGCTTTTCACAAATTACTAAGAATTGAAAAGATTTCAATAAATTATCTTTTCAAGCTTGGTGGTACACAGTATGTCATAATCATAAATCAGGTACAGCTTTTGTACATCCTCTTCAAATTGCTGCAAAACGTTTGAATTTATGATAACCTGTTATAATGTTCCAGGATGCTAATGTTAAGCGCTCATTTTCTCAAACCCTTTCCAACAAGGCATTTTTAAGCCTCCTTGACTTTCCTTTACTTTAATATTGTACTAATTTGCTTATGTTTATTATTATTTTATCATTTACATATAATGTAACACTTCTATAACCATATACATTAATCTCTCATTATTTTGTTCTCTTTTTTCTCTTTCCATGCCATGTTCAATCTGTATTGATACCCAACTATTCCTTTTAATGCATTTTTATATTTCATAGAACCATTTACTGCTCTTTTATTTCATGTAATTATATTCGAATTCCATTTACTAATTTCAGAGCTAAGATATTGACCTGGGGTTGGCCTTATAATGTCAGTGTGCACTTATATATATGTGGGCACTGTTTTGTCTGCAGTGACACTTTGTTATACAGGAAGAAAACTGCCTTGCCTAAGATTGCAGGTGTGTTACCCTTTGTCCTACAAAGTCCTGCAACATATGAAAATGGGGTGGAACATAGCCACCAAAATCAAACCGGCGAGTTCCAAGAAGGTATCTATACAACTTATGGGTCATCCAGTATAGTTGTATTTCTCTCGCTTAGCTCAGGATCAGAACGGAGGCCTTTTTATCACCCTGATGGGCCAAGTAAATTACAATTCTGCCCAGCAGAGAGAACAAAACCTACCCCACAAAAAACAGTAAGTAACAGTGCCCTGGCCCACTGAGCAAAGGAGGAAGCCCAGACAACTAAAGCCATCACAGAAGGAGGCTCCTCTTTGATATTTTCATGGGAAAGGCACTGGAAATGATGTCAGTGAGGGTTGGAGGAGATACCCCAAGAGTAGATGTGACCAGTGACACCTAGATGATGATATCTTGAATTGACCCAGCATGCTATGCAGAAGGGTTGGGACAGGGGTGGAAAGGTGATGTGGCAACGAAGGGTTGGCTAGCCAGAGGTGCCTGATTCTAGAACCTTCTACTCACTGCTGGACATTGCTGGACACTGGAACTGCAACAGCCATGGGAAGCTTAAAGTAGAAACCTCCTGATGCCGAAAAGGACTAAATACTCTTCCTTTGTTGAACCTAGGACCAGCGTGTCTCTAAAACATCCAGTGAGGCTAACCCCCTGAGAACCAACTGTGGAATCAAACTACACATCTGCCTTCAGGAACAAAGAGCAAAAGGAGATCTGATGCAGAGAGCCAGTGAAACCAGTTTCCTGCAAATTACTCTGGCTTGATGTGAGGAGATCTTCTAAAACTGTTGCTGTTGGCGAGAGTTCACCACCAGGAATAAAATGAGGCCTAGTTCACCCACATTGGCCCAATAGTGCCAGAGTATAGTCTTTTAAATGCTGGTGACCTTTTACAAAAAAGGAGCGAGTAGGGCTAAAATGCATTTCCTTTACATTACCCCCGGATGAGCTAGGGGCCCGGGGATTGGTGTAATCATTATTTGAAGAGAGGGTGCATGAGTTGGGCGCCCTCCCTATTTCAGCTTTTACCTGGAGGCCCCCAACTCCCCAAGGGACTAATGCAAGCACAGGACCAGGGATTACATCTCTGTGCCCCAGCTCACTAACAGAGAATCTGAGAGCATTGTCAAACCCCCCTCAATGGTGGTGGCCTCGCCCCTGCTCACCATCCCCAGGTCTGGGGGAGCAGAGTAGCTACTGCAAGGTACCACACCCTGCCTGCAGGGATCAGGCAGGGAAAGGAAGAATGCCATCTACCACACCAGCAAGGATGAAGCCTGACATGTAGGGAGCCACCTGGGCCTCACATTAGTGGGCTCCTTGCATGGGCCCCAGCAATGAGGACAACAGGGGTGTACGGTTTAGTCCAGGTACCCCATCAACAAAAAGTAAAAATAAACTAAAGATAAAGGTACGCAACTCTTCCTGGCACAGCAGGAGAACTGCTAATAAAATACTCATTGCTACGGTCTGGAGCACCTCATATTGCCCTGCTGGGCTTTTCTATTTACATATTGTTTTGCCTTGTGGTGGCCCGAAAATGGACAGGGCAGATCAAAAAGAGAGATTGAGAGAGGAGATGGTTTATGGTTGCACTTTATGTGGCCTGAAAGTATATAAAAAGCACACAAACAAATTATTTTTATTTAAAAAAATTCTTTGATGATCTAATAATATTGACAGTGATTATTGATCAAGATGATAAGCTTTATTGATATTTATAATTGCATTTACACCTGGTTATTATTGATTATTGCATTTACGCATAGATGATGGTAGTTTATTCATGTGGTTTGTTTTCCTAGTATGATGGTGAACCCTTGGTAAAGTAAATAGTCCTGTTTTATCTAAAGTGATACTCCCTACATTGTGATTTGCTATCAGGTATAGGTAAGGGGATACTGTGATTTTAGGGATCACAACCCTTGGAATGGCTCCCTTGAGCTGAGTATTGCAATGCAGTGATTTGCACTGCCTTGGATTACTCCAGATTTTATAAGCCAATCAAAGCCAAACATAGTGGCTTTGCTTGGTTTAAAAAAATCAATCTGACTTAAGGTTTGGGTCGCTCTTGCTCCACATTGCATGGTGGAAGAGCAACGCAAACAATGTTGCATTGGCCATTAGCGTGCTATGACTGCTACTGACTCAATTTTGAGGATTTGCTCTATTTGTAAGTCTTGACATTCTATACTGTAGCTAACATTTGATATTTGAACTTTGTGCAAGATGCCAAATCTGCCAAATCATTAGCAAGAATGATCAGCAATGTTTGCAGTGAAAGGCTGATTGGTAATAAAAGTATTGCTTCCCTAGTGTGTTGCATCATTGTATGGGCATAAGAGAATAATGCCTAGAAAGTTCATTTGGGGTTTGATCTGAGCAATTTCCTGATGTTAATGGAGAAATGTGTCTTAGATTTTTTTTTCAGTAACAAATGGAATAGTGATATTACTTTTTTTCTGGAAGCAATTTAGTAATTAGTATACCTGGAATTTTGTATCTGGGGGTTATCCCTTTAGCTTGATGAGTCAGGTTCATCTGAGATTTGTATTGAAAGCTGGAGTGGACAAGAGCCCAAAACATCTGGGTTTCTCTGTTTCTTCTTGGGGAGTTCAACTGATGCCACATCAACTGTCCAGGACCTGATAGGCACCTCTTGGATGTCAGGTACTCACACCAACAGAGGCAAGTGGAACTCAGGCAGGTTCAACTGCATGTCCTGTGAAGCAGGTCTAGTGCAGCAGGTCAGCTGGGAATTTGCAGGGAGGCATCTGGAGGTTGTTCTGTTCATGTAGCTCAGAACAGAAGGCCAGTAAGCTGACCCTTGGAATGACTGCAGCCTGGGATGAGGGGTGCAGGGACAGTCTTTCCTCTCAGACATCAGGCTAGACTTCTGGCAGATTCAGTTTCGTATTCATGCAGGTCCAGTTCAGCAAGTCAGCTAGGCAGTCCTTCTTCTGTAGTAGTTACAGGTTCAAGAGTGCACCAGAGATTCAAACTGAAGGTCCCCTCTGTATACCTGGTGCCCACTTTGAAGTGGAAGAAACTTCTGGAGTCTTCAGCCTACAGGTGACAAGAATTTCCTGCCTTCATGACCTGGGCCTAGTATGTTTGAAGTAAAAATAGGCTAGTGGGTAGTCCTTTGAAGGACTTCCCACTTTGAAGTGCAAGTGTGACAGGTTATAGTCTGCCCCCTCATCAAGTCAGGATGGCACATCCTGCCAACAGTTCCTAGAGAGCAATCCTATGGGTTGAGGGGCGTACCCCACTTGCACTCGAATTGAAGTAGTTCAGAATTACATTTTGTTAATAAAGTACCTTTTCAATTGAATTTATTTAGTTTTTTCATTGGTATTCTTGTGATATTCATAATTGCATCATTATGATAATTTTGTAAAACTTTGTTCAATATCATTGTTTACAACGGCCCAATGCATTTCGGGCTGTGGCCCTTCATCAGGGGCGTGGTACCTGTGTCCTATAGGAAACGTAAAGTGAATGACATGATGTAGTGCATGTTCCGATCTCAATCAGCAACCAATATCATGTTCAAATCTTCAACTGTGCATGCCAACAAAATACATGCAGCGTGATGTGTGTTTAACTTTGGATGATCCTGAATATGTTAGTATTGGTATATGTGCAACCTGCTCAAAGTGATGAAAAGATAGATAACATCGTGAAATAAGGAGGACGGGGGTAAATTCCTGGTAAACGAATAGAAGTGGAAGCGTGCGGTATAAAAATACATGCAGAATTGACTAATTTGTGTCAAATACTTTCGGTAGAATAGCTAACGTGCAATTACAAACGTCCGATTTGTGAAAATGCAAAAACTAATATTGGGATGTTCATATTAAGCGGAACTGTGTGCTTGTGAGAAAAAAAGTGCTTGTGAGGTATAGCACAGGTGAAAAAGCTGATGTAATCCCGGTCTCTTCTAACCTCTGGTAAGTTGGCAAATTACATCTGATTGAACATCAAGGTAATTGTCAAGGTTTCCAAATCACATCGATTGCATGATTATTTGACCACTTTGCAGGCAAAGAACGAATAAACCATATCTGTGCTGCCCGACTTGCTGGTTCGCCTTACTGGTCCGCCCTCCGTCCACCCTCTGCCCTCAGTTCTCTGACCCCACCATCCCTGCGGGGAGTGGCCGCACTGTCCAGGAGCGGCCCGGGGAAAGCCCGGAGGTCCCGGTGTGGTCCGCCGAGGGAAGCGCTGCGGGACGGCTGTTGCGGCTTCCCCTTTCTGGTGGGGGGATCGGTGGGCAGCTGCCTGGGTCCTCGACCCCCCCGCCCACCCGCTTCCGTTCTGCTGTGGTCCGAGGTCTGAGTGCAACAGAGTGATCGGGAGCTGGCTGGGCGCTCTTGTTTCATCCCTCCTGCTGCTATCATTTGCAGCGCCGCCCTCTCCCTCTGAGACCCAGCGACCCGACCTCCCTCGGTCCCGCCCTGCTACTGCGGTCCTGGGGAGTGGACTAAGCGGAAAGAGCGGCGTGGAGCTCCCAGGAACATCCACTGGTCCACAGAACACAGGTAGAACGCCGCACCTACGGGGCAAAGGGGCAGTGGAGCAGCGGATTTGCATGAGACTGTTGGGCAGGGGAGCACTGCAGGAGTGTGTAGCGGGCAGTAAGCGATGGAGGGCTTTGTGACTTTGTGACTTTGTGACTTGGTGCCACGTGAGTTAGCAGCCTCTGTTAGTGGACTTAGGGACTCACCATGGACCACTACAACCATCGACATTAAACACCAGGCACCCAGTCCAAGACTGTGGCCGAGTGTCTCTCAGCAAACGCACCGGAACCTTCCCGCTACGAGCTGCCGGAAACTTTGGGCCAAAACCTAACCCATTTAACCCAGCTTAACCCAACAGCGACAATCCGACATCCTAATTAAGTCAACTGTCAATAACAATGACATAGGGAGACAAAACTAGTCGCCAAAGCCAGCACTTAATCCGAGCATACCAATTGGGGAAACATGAGGTCCGGCAGAGTGAGAAAAAATCCACCCATCCCTAAGTCTACTCAAAAAACAATGAAACAAACAAACAGGAAAAAAACGTCTGACAACGGGAGCAACGGGAACAGGGTCGAGGACTCCCTCGGCTCTGATTCAGACACTCAGAGAGTCAAATGTGGAAAGTTCGAGGAAAATAGCGACATATTATCGCTTGTAGAGCGTAACAGTGCCATAACAACCACCTCAGCTAATAGTCCAGTAAACTACAGCCCAAGTCAAAACTCCTTACACCGTCTCCCCAATGCAGGCCAGGACACCATTAAAAGTAACGACTAAAGCAGCCAAGTTAAATCCATTGGCCACCCCTAGGCCGAGTCCAGGTATTAAAAATTTACTTAAAATAGAGGGATCCTCCAAACGGAAGAGCCCACACTCCTTCCAACCCAAGATCTACACCAAATTTGCGTTTAAGAAAGACCCAGGCACTATAATATTCTCAAAAACTTGCGGCATTAAAGGATTGCAAAGTCCCCTGCAACCAAGCAATTTTAATTTTCCCACCGAGACCGAGACAAAACCAAACGCAAAGCAAACAGTGGTACAAATCCACACAATGGAGCCACAAAAATTATATCAAAAACAACAACCAGAATTAAATAGATCAAGCAACAGGTACTTAATTAACACCATGATCACTAAAGAGCACAAACCTAAAGACAACTCAGAAAGCATAACGGAGTTAGACCCGGACCTGGACTTAGAAAACGCAGCGGAACCAGGCCCCACTAATCTAAAAGTGGACCTGGGGGAACCCGCTAAGCACATTGATATAGAAAACATACGAATACAATACCCAACACTTTTACACTCACAGGCAGGTAAAGGGCTCATTAGGTCCCCCCCAATAAATCTGCCCAACTCACTCAGATCGCAGCAAGCAAAGAATTCGAGCTAGCCACTCAACCATCACTACAGCACGAACCACCAGTAAAGGCTACAACAACTATACTTAAACAGTACTTCGCAAAATCAGAGGACTTACACCTTCCAGTCAACACCCTTAACCCAGAACTACTGGGACCAACTCTAACGGTACGCTCAAGCATCAACCAGGTGTGCCTAAACAGCACAGTACCGACACCACCTAGCATGCAAATTACCAGCGGCTCTTCTCAATATCGGCCAACTACGAAGAAAGCCCCAGTCAAGCTATCACAGGCTTAAAACTTAGAAACAGACAACGAGAGACTATTAACATCAGAACCCATGACCAGAGAATTACGTCATGCAATACCAAAAAACTCACCGCTAACTAAATCCCTGGAAGAAAAAGCCTGGGATTGCCAAAGACAACTACCAACTATTAACAATAGCACCGGAAGTAATAACTTTGTCCCTAACATCTCCAGTCTACATCAGGTTGGAAGCGCCACTAGTCACTACTCTGGGCATCAAACCCAGAGGAGGAGTCTGACATGCTCATATTCGCTCCCCTATACAAGTCGCGAGGCCGTATAGATATCTTAAACAGAGGGAATATACTACGACTTCTGCAAGCCATCTCAAAGTTAGCTAACATTCACAGCTCTGACCTACTGTACATTGAGTTTTTACCACACAATGGTTTGCCAAACCCTGAAGCCTCCATAACTAGATAGAAAACACCGGAGAAATCTAGCAGAATTACTCAAGAAAGCAAAAAATTTTAAAATTGGGGGATCACACTAAAATCGGTGCTTAAACCACAATACCCAGCTCCTTTTCTAATTACAGACAGTCTACCTCAATCAGTGTTTTCAGTCCTAAGGGGAGCAAGGGGTGGAACATCAACAGCCAGTCAGTCCCCCCAAAGGAACCCTTGTTTATGAATGGAAGGCAATCGCTACAACGCACCATCCTCCTAACGCACCCAAATTGACACAGGGTGCAGTCTTCACCATCCCCTTGATTAGGCTCCAACGAAGTCAAAATCTGTATCTGGAATATTAACTACTTAAACTCCAAGCTAAGCGACCGTGACTTCCTGAACTACCTTAAAACCGTCGACATCATTTTACTCCAGGAGACCTGGGAAGATAAACCCTTCAACTTACAGGGATACACCTCCAGCTTCACCCCAGCTACTAAAGGCTCCATATTTGAATGCCGTTCGGGGGGTTTACTCCTCCTCTCCTCTATAACAAAAATAGGTGAAATGCTTCCTATAAAACACATATCACCTCTCCAAGCTGTATCCAGGCTTCAATGGTCAAGTTGTTCCTTAATCAGACAGCACAAAAGGTAATACTGATAAACATCTACCTTCATCCTAAACACAAACTACAAACATCCAAGGAAGTGATTAAAGAGAAGTAACAAGAATAACAGAAGAGGAGGATGCAGACAAAGTCATCATGGCAGGAGACTTCACCTTTTAGGGAATAGCCAAGAAGACAACCTTATACAGGATCTAACTGGCATATGGGGTATCCCGACTCAGGGCCCCTCAACTGTATTTAAACCAACAAAGAGTTCAAGCTATTTACTCTCAGAACTAGAGCACCTGAATTTGAGGGTAGTTAATGGCTGTTTTAAGGAAGATAACCCCGGCACCAACATTTCACTCGCCTAAAGTTTCCTCCTACCTTGACTTCACTTTTTTACAACACTATCCATGTTTGACAGGATTCTGGGTAACAAAACCTGGGATGTAGGCAGACGATTTACCCCATCCTAAATTCCCCTGGGTGTCTAGTTTTCAAAAATGTATAGGTTTTCTAGGTTTCCCTAGGTGCTGGCAGAGCTAGGGCGCAAAAACAAAAGTTAGTCTTTTTGTCCAAAAAGTGCAAGATTTCACTGGGAAATTGAGGTGCGACCATGTTGAGTTTTGCACTGTTTTTTGTCGCAGCCACTATGCCTACCCACGCAAGTGAGGTACCATTATTTTTGGGAGACCTGGGGGAACGCTGGGTGGGTGGAAATTTGTTGATCAACGCAGATTCCAGAACTTTCCACCACAGAAATGTCATGAAAATGTGTTTTTTTGTCAAAATCTTAGCTTTGCAAGGGATTCTGGGTAACAAAACCTGGGGGTAGGCAGATGAGTCACCCCATCCTGAATTTCCCTGGGTATCTAGTTTTCAAAAATGTATAGGTTTGCTAGGTTTCCCTAGGTGCTGAAAGAGCTAGGGCGCAATAACAAAAGGTAGTCTTTTTGTCCGAAAAGTGCAAGATTTGACTGGGAAATTGAGGTGCGACGATGTTGCATTTTGCGCTGTTTCTTGTCGCAGCCACTATGCCTAACCATGCAAGTGAGGTCCCATTTTTTTGGGAGACCTGGGGAAACGCTGGGTGGGTAGAAACTTGTTGATCCACGCAGATTCCAGAACTTTCCACCACAGAATTGTCAGGAAAATGTGTTTTTTTTGTCAAAATCTTAGCTTTGCAAGGGATTCTGGGTAACAAAACCTGGGGGTAGGTAGACGAGTCACCCCATCCTGGATTCCCCTGGGTGTCTAGTTTTGAAAAATGTATAGGTTTGCTAGGTTTCCCTAGGTGCTGGCAGAGCTAGGGTGCAAAAACAAAAGGTAGTCTTTTTGTCTAAAAAGTGCAAGATTTCACTGGAAAATTGAGGTGCGACCATGTTGCGTTTTGCGCTGTTTCATGTCGCAGCCACTATGCCTACCCACGCAATTGAGGTACCATTTTTTTCGGAAGACCTGAGGGAACGCTGGGTGGGTGGAAATTTGTTCATCCACGCAGATTCTACAACTTTCCACCACAGAAATGTGAGGAAAATGTGTTTTTTTTTGTCAAAATCTTAGCTTTGCAAGGGATTCTGGGTAACAAAACCTGGAGGTAGGCAGACGAGTCACCCCATACCAAATTCCCTTGCGTGTCTAGTTTTCAAAAATGTATAGGTTTGCTAGGTTTCCCTAGGTGCTGGCAGAGCTAGGGTGCAAAAACAAAAGGTAGTCTTTTTGTCCAAAAAGTGCAAGATTTCACTGGGAAATTGAGGTGCGACCATGTTGCGTTTTGCGCTGTTTCTTGTCGCAGCCACTATGCCTACCCATGCAAGTCAGGTACCATTTTTTTTGGGAGACCTGGGGGAACGCTGGGTGGGTGAAAATTTGTTGATCCACGCAGATTCCAGAACTTTCCACCACAGAAATGTCAAGAAAATGTGTTTTTTTTGTCAAAATCTTAGCTTTGCAAGGGATTCTGGGTAACAAAACCTGGGGGTAGGCAGACGAGTCACCCCATCCTGAATTTCCCTAGGTGTCTAGTTTTAAAAAATGTATAGGTTTGCTAGGTTTCCCTAGGTGCTGGCAGAGCTAGGGCGCAAAAACTAAAGGTAGTCTTTTTGTCCAAAAAGTGCAAGATTTCACTGGGAAATTGAGGTGCGACAATGTTGCGTTTTGCGCTGTTTCATGTCGCAGCCACTATGCCTACCCACGCAAGTGAGGTACCATTTTTTTCGGGAGACCTGGGGGAACGCTGGGTGGGTGGAAATTTGTTGATCCACGCAGATTCCACAACTTTCCACCACAGAAATGTCAGGAAAATGTGTTTTTTTGTCAAAATCTTAGCTTTGCAAGGGATTCTGGGTAACAAAACCTGGTGGTAGGCAGTCGAGCCACCCCATCCTGAATTCCCCTGGGTGTCTACTTCTCAGGAATATATAGGTTTGCTAGGTTTCCCTAGGTGCTGGCAGAGCTAGGACTCAAAAACAAAAGGTAGTCTATTTGTCCAAAGAGTGCAAGATTTCACTGGGAAATTGAGGTGCGACCACATTGCGTTTTGTGCTGTTTCGTGTCGCAGCCACTATGCCTACCCATGCAAGTGAGGTACCATTTTTTTCGGGAGACCTGGGGGAACACTGGGTGGGTAGAAATTTGTTGATCCACGCAGATTCCAGAACTTTCCTCCACAGAAATGTTAGGAAAATGTGTTTTTTTTGTCAATTTCTTAGCTTTGCAAGGAATTCTGGGTAACAAAACCTGGTGGTAGGCAGTCGAGTCACCCCATCCTGAATTTCCCTGGGTGTCTACTTTTCAAAAATGTATAGGTTTGCTAGGTTTCCCTAGGTGCCCGCAGAGCTAGGGTGCAAAAACTACAGGTAGGCACTTTGCCAAAAAAGGGTCAATTTGTAACTGCAAAATTTAGGTGTGACCATGTTGCATTTTGCGCCGTTTCCTGTCGCAGGCACAAGGCCGACCCACACAAGTGAGGTACTGTTTTTATCGGGAGACTTGGGGTAATTCAGATTTGTAAATCAACTGTTATTACCAAATGAGCTTTCATGCATTTCTCCCTTTCAATGAAAGACATTGTGTAAAAAAAAATATTTTTGAAAAATGACCAATAATTCTCATGCTAGTATGAGTATTCCCAAGTTTGAAAATTAGCAATTATATACTGTTTCCGAACTCTATAATTTGTACCCAATTCAGAAATACATAGGTGTCTTTCATACAGATTTTTCCATGTATACATTTTCCAAGACAAAGTGCTCTATACCCAGTAAATGAAAAAATTTCATTGCAGGTTGCTGCTCAGTTTTTGGATCTGGGTTCGTTGGGTTCTGGGTGAAACTACAAGTCCTATATATCCCCACAACCAGGAAGGGCTTTCCAATGTAACGGTATATTGCTTTCAAAGAGCTGTCAAAATTAGAAAAAGTTATAGGTGAAAACGTTGAGACAAAAGGCTGTTTTTTTCAACAAATTTTCAAATATTCCAATATTTAACTGTTAGTTTCTATAAAGAAACCTTCATGGATTTAGACAAATGACCCCTTTCCGAATTCAGAATTTTGTCTACTTTTCGAAAATGTACGGCTTTTCAGAATCCATTATTGCTTTCAAACTCATTTCTACCATTAACTGGAAAGAGGTGGAAAGCTCTAAAAATAGCAAAAATAGGCTATGTCCCAGAAAAATGCCGAAACTGTGTGAAAAATGTCGGTTCTCTGACAAAAGACTGTCATTCCCTAAAATCTGAGAAAATGGAGATTTCAGCCCCACAAACCCTTTTTTGATAACTTTTTCAGGGAAAAACCCAGAGGCTTTCATTTGCAGCCCGTTTTTCCAATTTTTCTGAAAAAAACAAAAAAAAACTATATTTTGGTTAATTTCTGGGACCCCTCCAAGGGAATCCACAAACCCTGGGCGCCTTTAGAATCCACATGATGTTGGAAGAAAAGGACACAAATTTGGCGTGGATACCTCATGTGGTCAAAAAGTTACAAGGGCCTAAGCGCGCACTACCCCAAATCGCCAAAAAAAGGCTTAGCACAGGAGGGGAAAAGGCCTAGCAGCGAAGGGGTTAAAAAGGAAGGTTTAGACCTGGCAAAAGGTTTAATTCGCCAGGTCGAAATTGTAGTTTAAAACTGAACACCCAGGCTGCAATGGCAGGCCTGAAACATGTTTAAAAAGGCTACTTAAAAGGGTGCACAATAAGTGTTTCAGGCCCACTATTAGCATTAGCACTATTGCAGTCCCTGGGTACCTGTATTACAATTTCACTAAGGGCTTAAAGTTAAATTAAATGTGGCAATTGGATTTGAGCAAATTTTACCATGTTTAAAGGAGAGAACACAAGTACTTTAGCACTGGTTAGCAGTGGTAAAGTGGTAAAGTGAACAGATTCCTAAAAGCCATTAAAAATGGGTTCAGAAAACAAGAAGGGTGAAGGTTTCCTCTTGGGCACAGAGATCGGGATTGGGGTTGGGTGCAAATTTTAATTCTGCCGGCTGAATTCAGTAATTTTATGCTACTCATGTAATGCAGAATTACTAATAAATTCTGCCAAACTGTTCCACCAGCGGATTGATCAGATTCAGGACAGTGAGGTCAGAGGCTAAACATTCACTGGCACAACACTAAAATCTGATATGTGTTGTGTGTTCTTTTTGCTTGCAGCCAGCCCACTGACATCCAGGATAGGCAGACCTGTAAACTCACTGGCACATGCTGCACATGCTTCCGTCTGTCAGCAATCAAACACATGTTGTGTCACCAAGCTGTAGCACACTTAACTTTTAGATAACATTGTACACCATAGGGCATGTGCTAAAAGTATGCTGCCCCTGCCCTAACTGTGCTGCCATGGAGGACTCACCAAACCCCTCAGGTACTCTTGAAAGTGCACGAGTAATCATCATTACAGCTTTCCCATCAGCCCATCTAAGAGGATGTTCACTCCACCTACAGCTGCTTGATTAATCACGACATTCAGTGTCTCTTCTAACTATAACTCACACCTCTCTCCTGAGAATTTAATGTTGTAACTATGAATACGTGAGTAAAATCCATGTTAACCAGTGCCTCTCTTGTTGTCACATGGAGTTCACCTTTCCATAATAAACCTGCATAAATTACAACCAGCCTTTGGGTCAAAAGGGAGTCATAGGTTTGATAACATTCATCTGGAATTTCATCAGACCCATGCTTTTTACCTCTTGCTATATCTTTAATAGCCCCTATAACCTATTTGGCTGGGATGCAGCCACCCAGTTTCTCCACTTTATCAGGTTTCAAGTCAGCCAAATGGGCTCAGTCTAAGAAGGACTGTATTTCCCCCTGTGGCTCCTCCATGGGTATCCCATACAAGTTTAAAAGTTCATACAGTAATCCTTGAAGGCAACATTGATCTCTCATTGAGAGTGTATCATTGTTGGATTTGGCCCTCTCTGCAGGGTCACTCCCAAAATGTTTACATTCACCCCTCCTGTTTTCCGAATTCATTAATGTTGGCATAATAACTCCGTGAAATTTACCACTGCTAACTAGCACTAAAGTGCTGTGCTTCTTCACTTAAACATGACAAAATTGGTTTATACCTGATTGGCCAGTTTGCTTATAAGTCCCTAGTATATTGGGCCTGTAAATTAAATTCTACTTGTGGGCCTGCTGGACTCACTGTGCCACCCAATACAGTAGACCTTTAAAACATGTATCAGGCCTTCCATTGTAGCCAGTAGTGTAGCTTTAAACTTACAACCCAACCTGGCAAAGTAAACCTTTTGCCAGGTCAATGCCTTCCTTTCTAATATATATAGGTCACCCCTAAGGTAGTCCCTAATGGTCTATATGGTAGTGTGCATTTTAATTTAAAAGATAGGACATGTGGGCTTACGTTTTACATGTCCATATAATGAAAATTTCCTAAATTTGTCTTTCACTACTGTAAGGCCTATTCTTTCTATTGGATAATATCGGGTTACTTTATTCATTTATTAACTTTTTTTTTGGCAGCAGGTAGAATTGCCTTGTCTACAATTTTGAAAATGGCTGTTAGAAAGTTGACATTTTCCAACCAAAAGCTTCTGATTCCTTCTAGGAGATTCCAGCTGACTGTGCATGTTAATGGCACCCCCTTAGAAATGAGTACTGGACCTAGACAGTGAATATCAGGGGACCAGGTGTTTGGAGGATGGGCCATCCTTTCAGAATAGTTGGAGGCAGAGCTGTTCCCTGAACCACTTAGATTTCAAAGGGCTTGCCTCCAGCACAAACAAAGAAACCTGAAGTTTTGGAAGGGGAAAGAAAGGACATTCCAACACCATATGTAGGGGTAGCCTAGGAAATGACCCCACTTTATATGTATAAATACTATACCTCCTGAGGCACTCTTCAGTACACTTCAGTACGCTTCTGGACCTGCAGACATTACAGAAAAAGTACTGTTTGTTTCCAGAAAACTGCCTTAATCCTTGAGGCCAGCCTTGTTCTCAAAAGGACTGCTCTGCATGTTGAGGACTGTTGTTCTCTTCAGAGGACTGCACAGCTGCTACAAGAGGACTGCCCTGCTGCATGAGTCTTGCTGCCCAGCTACTCGAGGCCTGGCCCATAAACCTACTGAATCTACTGAACCTACTACCTTCCTCCGAAGCTACCTGAGTGGCTCCAAGTGTCATTTAGCTGACCTTTTCTGAGCTACAGGGACACAACAAGCTCCATAGGTCTCCCTGCAGGTGCCCAGCTGACCTGTTGCAACTGGATCTGCTGGGATTACACGTGGGCCTGCCTGAGCCCTGATGGCCTTGGCTAGAATGAGTTCCTGATCCTCAAGAAGTCCTGACCCCTTGGTTGGCATCAGAGTCCATTCCTCTACAATAAAAAGAGATATTCTGAAGCTCTGGACTTTTCTAGTCAGACTTTGATTAGGTAACTTTTTCAGTGGTACCAACCTGGTCCCAGTAGCTGAATTGCACTCCATCACGGTCGGCCTGAACTTCTGTTTTTCTCCCGATCTAGCATGGCCAGATGACTGCGAGTGGAGCTTTGTATTTTTGGGCGCTATACCTGCCTAAAACTTTAAAATTGCACATCTCAGTTTCTAATGATCGTATATTTGCCATTTTGCTCACTTTTTTTTGTTAGAATGCACTTTGTGAGAAGTTGGCCTGGCATATACTGTCCACTATTCTAGTGGGCACCTGGCACCAGTCCAAACGACCCTTATTGATGGTAGGTTTAAAGACAACCTGCAGAGAAAGCTATCCTAATGGTAGCTGTGGAGAGCAGCCTTCAGGTTAAGTCCTGAAGGAATGTAAAACAGCTTGTTTACCAGTCTATAATCTCATGAATGACCAAATGAAAGGAGAACCACACCAGGTATATATATAAAATATATGTATTTATTCTAAACACATCCCTCTACTCTCTTTATGAGGCTAGAGGCTAAATTACATTCAGTAAACTTATTTAGCACACAGTAAATTAGCACAATATATGATTAGCCCTAGGGGCGTCACAAACCATATACTAAGAAAGTGGTATAAGAACCATGACTGACATAGATACAAGGCCTAGAGCCTTTAGAACTGCTGGGGCCACCAGGAACTGCCCAAGGTAGTGACACAGGGGACCCAAGGGGTACGCGTGCAGTGTCTAAACACAGACGCGAAGCACTATTTACTTCTATGTGGAAAGTCGCGGTTGGAAAATTACAAAGGAACAACACTTAGAAGATGACTTGGAACAAACCCATTTAGAACTAGGTAGTACTAAAGTCAATACCCACAGGAGCACCGGAGTATTCGAGTTACCTCACCCAGGGAAGCCGGGTGCATAGGTGTCTTTTGGTGTCGGGTTCCGTCATCGTTTTCAATGGCAAACTGCTGAAAAGTGCTGCAGGTGACCAAGTCGAAAGTGTCCGGGTGGATCCAAGGGTAGATTGCAGTTCTGCAGAAACAGAAAGCAGAGGGAAAGGAGTCTGGGTCACTAGGCAGTGACCAGGAAGGCGATAATAAGGTGCCAACCAATGTCGGGTGATTTCAGGTGAAGAAGGTGAAGCTTGAGTCTTTAGCCACGAGGACCAGGAAGCGTTTAGGACAACCAGGAGCTGGATTTGAGCTATCCCACAAAGGATGTCGAGTGCTGCGGTGTCGGTTTCCGGATTGGACCCAACAAGAAACGCACGCAGAAAGCAAAGAGTGGCTTCGGTGTAGACCAGCAAAGCCTTTGGAAGGGAGTCAGGGTACATCTGGAGCAAACAGGAAAGCCCAAGAAACAGAAGAGTTACCTTTGTGGGGACCCACCAGTTGACAGACCAAGGATCGCAAAAGAGACTCAAGCGCAAATCATAGAAGCGGGCCAACAGAACACTCATGGAGTGTAGGCCCACAATCTTCAGTGCAAAGGGTGCTCGGGGCTTGGACTACAAGTAGCCCAATGCACAACTTCAGGAAAGCTCAGGAAGTTGATGCCCTAGCAAATGTGCACAGTGTCCAGTGGTTCCGGTTCCACGTCACTTGTGAGGGCTGCAGACCTCAGCTTTGCTGAGATCTCGTGTCAGCCTCGGAGAAGTCTGGAAGTCTGGGTCCTGTGTCACAAATCTGTTGGGATCCGGGAAGGGGCCTTGGAAATGCAGACTGGCAAGATGCTTCTTTATTTATTTACTTTATCCATTTACAGAGCATCTGGTTACACCAACGGTGTGTCCCCACGCTGAGACTCAGAACAAGGTACTAAGGAGAGAGAAGACGTGCATTGTTACACCTGTCAATTGACGTAGGGTGATCTTTCCTACTCGTTCTTTTTATCAAACAGCCACGTCTTAAGTTGTTTGCGGAACCTACTTTCACACGTCTCTGTTCTCATATTAATTGGAAGGGTGTTCCAAGTCTTGGCTGCTAAGTATCTAAAAGAATGACCTCCCACCCTGGCTCTGTAAATTCTTGGTATACTGACCATAGATTTGTCCATAGATCTTAGATTTCGTCCAGGGGTATAGTGGGTTAGTAGTGGTTGCAAGTATTTTAGGCTGTTTAGTGTCAAAATGCAGTGGCAGTAGCACATTGCCTTGAAAAGCACTCTATTTTCTATTGGTAGTCAGTGTAGTCCTAGCAGAGCTTTCTTCATA
Source organism: Lissotriton vulgaris (assembly GCF_964263255.1). NCBI lineage: Eukaryota > Metazoa > Chordata > Amphibia > Caudata > Salamandridae > Lissotriton > Lissotriton vulgaris. Next base: position 315,109,252 of record NC_141696.1, read on the forward strand.
CTTGTTTTTTTGGTAGTCTAAGCACCAACCGGGCAGCCGCGTTTTGAACTCTCTGTAATTTTGCTAGTCGTTTCTTTGTGGCCCCCAGTATGCTACAGTAGTCCAGTTGGGAGGTAATTACGGCATGTACTATCGTTTTTCTCACTACGGGCGGGAGGAGATCAATGATCTTTTTCAGGGTTTTTATAGCTCCATAGCATTTGCCGGCCACTTTCCTGATCTAGTTGTCAAATGTCATCTGGTCATCGAACCAGATCCCTAGGTTTTTAACTTCTGCTTTGGGGGTGGGAACTATGCCTAGAGATTCGGGCCACCATGCGGAGGACCAGATGGTGGGTGCCTTACCCACAATCATTACTTCCATTTTGCTTCTGTTTAATCTAAGGCGGTGGTTGGACATCCACTCTGCCACATGTACTAGCCATTCGGATAAACGGGTTGCAGCTTTCTCTTGATTTTGCAACAGCAATACCATCAGCTGCGTGTCGTCCGTGTAGGACACGGTTGACACATCATACTGCTCTACTTGTTCTGCCAGCGGAGCCACAAACAGATTGAAAAGTGTTGGGCTCAAAATTGAGCCCTGTGGTACTCCCTGTGCGAGTGGGAAGGTCTTCGATAAGTGTGATAGTTGTGACTCTTGAAAACTCCTTCCGGAAAGGAACTATGTCATCCATTTCAGTGCCCTACGTCTGATGCCACATGCTTCAAGTCTTTGTAGAAGTGGTTTACGAGATACGGTATCTAACACCACACTCAGATCCAGCAGGATCAGTGCTGCCGTATGTCCCCAATCTGCCTGCTTCCTCAGCTCTTCTGCAGCTAGTAGAAGGGCTGATTCTGTTGAGTGGGCCCTTCTAAAACCTGACTGGGTGTAACAGGTTGTTTGAGTTAATATGTTGTGTCAGTTGTTTATTAACAATTTTTTCAGCGATTTTAGCTACGAAAGGAAGGTGTGAGATTGGCCGTAAATTCTCGAGCACAGTACTAGCAATTGACAGTTTCTTTTTCAGTGGTTTAACTATGGCTTGTTTCCATTTGACGGGGACCATACCTTGTTGGAAGGAGCGGGAAATGATTTTTGAGATATGTGGAATAATCACGGTCGCTCCTTCCATTATTATTCCTAGTCGGGCTGGGTCCAGAGGTGATCCTGATTGTATGGTCTTAGCTGAGGCTGTCAATTCCGTTAGTTCTGGGATACAGAATTCGTCTAGAGTGGTCCTTATGGTGTTTATTTGCTCTAGATAGATTTGGCCTGTTCCTTGTCTAGCTTCTGCTGGGAAGGAATCATATATCTTTTTTACCTTCTCTGAGAAAAAAGTTGCTATCTTATTGCAGCTCTCTACAAATGCTTTAGTGTCATCATTATCTATTGGTGTTTTTAGAGATTTTAGGATAGAGAACATTTCTCTCGGGGCATTGTTGGCTTTCTTTATACTGTCTGTGTAGAAGGTGCATCTGGATTGCTTAATCAGTGAGTGATAGTCTTTTAATTCTTCCCCATTAGATTTTTTTGGCCTGGCTACTGTATTGCTTCCTCTCTTTACGTTAAAGTTTCTTACATTTTGCTTTAGCTTTTTTCAAATCCTCGCTGAACCGAGGGGCAGTTGCTTGTTGTCTCTTAGGTATCCTCGTGCTCCAAGGGGCTATCTCATCTAGTACCTCGGTAATCCACAAATCCCACTCGCTATTTGCTCTATCAGCTTCCTCATCTAATGTGGGGGGGGGTTCTTCATTAGGGCCTGCTGGAAGGTGGTGGAATTGAAGTTATTCCATTTCCTGGTGGTAATCGCGTTTGTTTGTGAGTATGATTTTTTCCTAGGAAGCGGTGTTTTAAAGGGCACTAGATGGTGGTCCGACCATGGTATAGGCCATGGTGTCTCCACCTCTAGTTCTCTAATATTAGTAAAAATAGGTTCTAGGATATGGCCCATTTGGTGTGTTGGGATTTCTACTTTTTGTACCAAGTTTATTATTAGAAGATCTTTGCAAAGTGCATCGATATCCTTATTCAGTTTATTGTCGAAGTCTATCTTCAGGTCTCTCAGTACTAGAATTTTTTTAGATCTTAGGGCTGGAGATACTATCTTATCTTCCAGACTCGCTATGAATTGTGCCGCGGGGCCTGGTGGTCTATATATCAGAAATCCAGTTATTGAGGTGTCTTCCGTGGCCCTGATCGTGAAGAAGAAAGCCTAAAACTGTTCTAAATCTGCTTGTTTTATTTAACATTTTATTGTGGAGATGTGGATTATGGCGATTCCGCCCCCCACTTGGCCAACACTATAATGCCTTACTAGCCTATACTCTCTTGGAATAGCATCCAAAATGTCTGGCGTGGAGTTTTCGTTAAGCCAGGTTTCGGTTAGGAATAGGACATCCAACGATCTTTCTCTTAGTGGATCATGGATCTCATGTTTGTGTTTGGCCATTGATCTGCAGTTTCGGAGTGCCTGTTGGAACAGGGGAGTCACTCCCAAGGGAGATTCTTCCGTCTTCTAGTCGATATAGAATGTAGAAGTTCCAGGATATATGTTGCAGAGTTTCATCCAGGGTAATCTAAAGTCCTATGGTCTGGGTTCCTATTCTTATACTGAGTTTAGGGGTTGGACTTACTCTAGGGACCCACCTATGGGTGGATCCAGGCAGGGGGTAGTTCCACCTGTTTTCCTTTGTCCAGTTTCATGCCAGAGCAGGGGCTGAGTGCCCCTGCAACTGGTTTGAACTGGGATATGCACAGGGACACCAAGTGTGCCTCCAGCACTGTCTGAAAAGCATTCTCTGAATGTTTTTGTAAATGTTTTTGTACTTGTATAGCGCACAGCTACCCGCAGTGGGTTTCCCGGTGCTTGTACGAATACCGCAAGGGAACCCTTCCTGGCTTTCCCTGTGAAGTGTCCACTCCTGGGCACCCCCATGGTGCAGACCAGGCATCCCTCGCGTTGTGGGGGCCATTGTGGAGACTAAGCAAGCTATTGCCCAGAGTTGCAGCGTGGGACCCATGATCAGAATAGGCACTGAGGCGAGAATATCCGGTCAGGGGAATTAATGAGCTGGAGACCCACTGGGGCAGGAATCGAACCCTGGTCCCTGGCCAGAGCTCTGCATCGAGGTCTGCCTGCTTTAACCATTGAGCCACACTTCTCCACATGGAGAATGCACCCACCCAACATCAAATCACTAAAGCCTGTCTGGGAGGTGGTTACACCTCCCTGTGACAGGAAACATATTGTTCAGGCCTCCCCTGCCCGAGTTTCATCAAGCAGCAGGAGGTCAGACTTGTGTCTGTGGCTGAAGCATCAATTTTGTGATGCTGGGGCTCTTTTAAACTATTACCGGTTAGGCAGTGTGTACTTGTCTTCTCCCTCTAGAAGGGTGGAATTCTACCCCCGCTGCAAGGACTGGCGGGGGGGGGGTAGGATTCCAAAGTGTTTGACTCCAAACACAACATGTTTCCCTGCAGCATTTCCAAAGTTAGCATTAACCACAAGGTTATAATGCACTTAAGGGGTTGTTTGGCATTACAACGCGGGCTTTTACCCTGCATGCCATTACAACGCGGAGATTACATCGACTTTCGGTGGAGGGCACTGGATAGTGGAATAGTTTAATTTTCTATTCCAACTCCAGCCCACGTTGACAGTAGGGAAGGTGTTGGATAGAAAATTGAACTATTCCCTATCCAACAGTGCCCTCCAGCGAAAGTCATTGTAACAACTTTCATTGTAATCCCTGCGTTGTAATGGAAGTGCGGGGTAATCCCCACGTTGTTATGGCTGTTCCCCCAATTAAGAGTATATGATCTGGCTGCATCACAGAAGAGCTACAGAGAATAGATTCTGAAAGCTGCAGAGGGTCCTGCTCTTGCATGGGCACCCTCTCACACAAAACCAAGCACTCTGCCTTTAGGATTGATAAGGCCTGCCATAGGAGTGACTTATAGGTTTATATGTGTCAGTGATTAAGGTAGATATAGGTAACCTATATCTTAGTAAGAGGTACATGCACCACCATACCCAGACTGCAGTAGCAGACCTGTGGTGCCATTTTGAAAGGCTTCCCAGGGGTGGCATAATACATGCTTAAGCCCTTGGTAGGCCTCTGGGGTACCTATGCCCTTACTACCTAAGGTACCATATACTAGGGACTCACAAGAGTAACCCAGTAACCAATCTGGAGTTTACCTAATGTACATACAATCAATTTAGAGAGGAAGCATCTCAACTGGGGTCCTGGTTAGCAGGTCCCCAGCCAGACTAAAGTTGAAAAACAGTGAAATACCAGCAAAAAGTGGAGGTAACCATAAGTAAGCAAATCCTACTTTCCTACATACTTTATTGATCAATATTTGTTTGGGATTTTTCTTGTGTTGTGGTTTCACTTTGTTACAGTTTGTGTCCTGCATAAGTGCTTTATAATCTTTATAAGTTAAGCTTATCTGATTTTGTGCCAAGTTACCAGAGAGTTAAGAACATGTTAATTTAGTGACTTTTGTGGTTTACTCTGACCAGAAGTCCTGTTGTTCCTTCATTCAAGTTTTCGCCCCTCTCAATCAATGACTCAATTTCTTACAATCATCCTCCCCTCCCGTGTCATTATTTGTGTTATCCGGGTGCATCAGCACCCAGGACACACTACCCATGCCAAAGGTCTCCCCATTTTGCTCTGACCTTCATGTACTCTGGGGATATATTTCCTATATTGTGATGACGGAGCCTTTCAACAAACTGTAAATGGTGCTCCCTACATTCATTAAGGATCCATTTTGGAAAAGTATTTAAGGGTGCTTCTAGCTCTAGGGCATGTATGGTTTTCACAAGTGTATTCAATTACTTATCTAGCTCTTTTCTGATGCCGTTTGACTTTACCCCTTATCACCTCCATTAAGGCCTCCCATTCCACTAGGGCGCTGGAGGCTGAACATTGGTTTTTATCAAAATACCCTCATATTGCATATCTAAGGAACATTCTAAAGGGAAATTCAGACAGAACACTAGGCTGGAGTCTCCAGTTCAAAACAGGTGGTCGGCGCTCCCCAATTGCATAGTAACTCTCAAAGCATTATTATCTGACAACACTATACCAAGATAATATGAACCCTGTAGACAGCATCTTATGCTGAGTCTCATGACCATCATAGAGTCTAGACCAGAACGAGTAGCCTTGTTCTAGGCCCTGTTGCTTTCTACAGATGTTGGTCAGCCCCCAGTCTGACATCAATAGCCTGGAACCCGACAATGGGGGCACAGAACAATCCAGGTTTAGATCACTCACACAATTGAAATGATCTCGGTTAGATGCATAAATACAACCCAATAACACATCCCTGCTGTCCAGCCTTATGATACTAATACAAATCAGACATCTGTGTGGTTTTGTGTCTCCACAGCTGCAAATGGAATCATTCTTTGTCTCTAAATAGGAGCTCCTCTGGCAAAAGAGGAATACCCCATGGCATACTCTCTTCTCCTCAGGTGTGTGTTAACCTTCTGTTTGGTTACTGATCCAACTCACCGCATGTTCCACATCAGGAACAGGTAGTTATCTGTCATAGACAGCATATCTGTACTGCATTCATTCAAGCCAGTTTCCTATTAATGGGATTCCAGCTGTTTAATACAATTCATCACCATCCAGAAGCTGACATGACCTTAGGCCCTCCCTCGACAATCCTCAAAAAGCTACTCAGATCCAAATTCCCAAAATAAGATCTTAAATCTACACTACTTGTTCCGCTCCCTCACCCCAGAGTAGAGTAGCAATGACACTCCACCTAACCTGAGAAACTTTCATTGCTGTGTTCAAACTATTGCCTACAATTTACCATCAAGGCAATCTAGGGATGTTTGCCTTATGTCTAAACCTGAGCCACAGCTCCTGTTTCCCTTCCTCTACAACTATAAAAGTAACACATTCTTACTAAATTGCTGAAAGCCATGCTATCCTACTTAGTGGCCCAACTCTGCTAATCAGTATCACTATACTGGTGGGCCCACAAGTTTTGTCAGCGTGTTTGGTGAAAAACCAAGTTTCGTTCTTGATCACTATTTACAGTTTTGCAGGAAGAATTAAAGTCTACACAGGTGGTTGAATCTCATTCAGCACATCTTCTGTGATCTTCACCATGTCGGATAGCTTGCAATTATCTCGTCCTGAAAAACCACACATCTAGAGCCGCCATATTATTTAGTCAAGGACCTTCCTGGACTCGGTGACTTGTTTTACAATATTTTCAAGTTTGTTCTGAAGTGGATGAAGCTGCAGGTCCTGCTCCAAAGAGCAACCCGGTTCATGCTTAATGCTGGAGGCCTTTGCAATTTGACTAATTGCTTCTTTTTGTATCGTCTTACTTTTTGCAGTACCCCATCGTAGGTAGCGAAAATGAGAAGTGAAGGCAGAGCCCAATCTCGGAGATTAGTAAAGGGTTATTTGGGCCTTTTAGTTAGTTGTTCTTCCATTCGTCACTAAAGATACTGACCTACTGTAGCTTTATCTGGGGAGGAGGTCTGGGATGCCGCCCCCACGCCCTGGAGTCAGGCAATGAGTGGATTGCAGATCAGTAGAAAAGGTAAATATTGCGCTCCCAGGAGACCTTCACCCTATGCTGATAGTTAGGAGTTTTGCCCAACTTTAATAGCCAGTATGTGTAGGTCCTCATTTACTGGTAGGTGAGGGTCTGCTTTGGACCTTTGATTAAGTGTTCCACAGGAGCGTGGCTTACATTTTCATGATCCATTGTGTATGTTGTCACTAGTCCTCAATAAGGGATCCAAATGGAGCTATTCCAGGTCAGAGGGTCTATAGCAGCAGTTTCCTGGAGTTTTACTACGGGAGCCCCAGGTTGGACTAATTCAAGGTATTGCCTACAAGTAAAAGGAATACTCAGTAACATCCACAATCAAAGCCCCACTGCAGGTCTCCAAAGGCTGTAGCTCCTTAGGTTCCATCATCTAGTCTGAAGGCCTCCCTCCTAGGGGGACTCAGGGAGAAGTTGTCAAGAGGTCATCTCTCCTAGCTCCACCAGCACTCACTAGTACATGCTAATAGGATTTAGGTCCAGATGTAGGTAATTTGATATTTCCGATTCATAAATATCGACTCATACCGAATCGGTATTTCAGAATCGGAAATTGTTATGTAGGTAAAAAATCGGTAAAATTTACCAATTCGGAATCACTCGGTAATTTCTGATTCGGTAAATTCAGATTTGGTAACACCCATTCATTCCAATGGGCCTCCTGGCCCATAGGAATGAATGGGTTTAACCGAATCGGAATTTACTGAATCGGAAATTACAGAGTCCGTAAATTCCGAATCGGAAATTTTAAGCTGACAAACATGTGAGCCTGTGAACCAATCAGAAACACCAACCACACACAAAAACAAAGGTACAGTGGAATCAATCAAGCACTCCTCCCTAGTACCTGGGAGTGGCCACACCCATGCAGGTGCAGAAACTGAACAGTCAGGAGAGCAGGAGGACAGAGAGAGGAGCAGGCTTCCCTGTGCTTACCTGAACAGCACAATGTAGACACAGGATGGACAGAGGGATGCAGCAGAGCGCAGGATGAAACTGAAATTCAGCCCTGCAGAACTGCAGGTGCTGGTTGAAGAGGTGGTGAAACACTACTGCAAAATCTTTGGCAAACAGTCTCTGCATGTTGCAGAGTCTGTCAAGCGCACTACCTGGATTGATATCCAAGCAAAGGTAAAAACCATCGGGGTCACCCACCGGGAAATTGACGATTTTAAAAAAAAAGTGGTATGACCTTCGTATTATCACCTAAAAGTAACTAGCTACCCACAGAAAAGAAGCTGCAGCAACAGGGGGAGGCAGAAAGCGAGCACCACGACTCACTGACATTGAGGAGCTTGTGGAACCCACCCTAGAGCCGGAAAGCATCCATGGCATTGGGGACGCTGACAGCTCCGCCAGAGCTGCAAAGAAACAAGGTAAGAAGCATGGACATTATCATTAACCCATTTCCCTGTTCCCCTTCCCCACTCTGTCTGACTACATCACACTCCAGAACAGGTTTTACTAAGTACCAGCAATGCTTCATGGGAGACGTAGTCATAGGTAGATAAAGCAATGCAGTCAGCATACCATACAGCAAGGGATGCAACACACTACTAGCAGAACCAAATGAGGAGCAGGCAAATGTGTGAAAGTAGTGTGATTTAATCAAGACACACAGGTGAACTACTCCACTGACACAATGTCCAGGTCTGTCCACAGGAGAGTCATCGCTCAGCACAGCTATGGATAGGGAGAAGAGGATAGAAGAAGCTGGTCCCAGCACAGTTCAACGAGGGAAGAACACAGAGCAGGCAGCCAAGACACCTGAGCAAACAACCACACTACAGCCTCAGTCACCTCTTTTGTTTGGGACTCAGGAGTCAGTAGCAGCAGCACAGTCCCCCACACCATCAACACCGTCACCTGTGCAGGAAAGGGCATGGCGGCTATATGTGCCCCCTCTCCGCATTCTAGAAACATCTGAGGAAGAAGAGGAGGAGGGTGACATGGCAAGCAATCCACCAGAGTCAGCCTACGCTGATTAGCAGCTTACTCCAAGAGCTGTGCGGGCCAGTGTCCGAGGCCGAAGGGCACGGGAGAGAGCTGAAGGGCAGTAGGGTCAGGGGGTCTTCTATGGTCTGGAGGCCACCATGGTCAAAGTCCAGCACCTGCAGGCAAAGAATGGGTGTTCAGAAGCAGGTGCGCACCATTAACAACAAGCTGGATAACATTGACAAGGGCATAGGGAACATCTCGGACAGCATGGAGTAGTTGGCAAATGGCATGACAGACATGACCCAGTGCATGACTGTCTTGTGCAACAAATTGGACAGGGACCACTTGGAGAGGCGCAAGGCTCGTGTGGATTTGCGCCAGCAGACTAAAGGATTAAACCGCTTTGCAACTGCAAGCTCCCTGCTGTGCAGACGGTCAGTAGCGATGCAGGATGCAATTTTGCACTGCTGCACCGATTTATCTATGGGGATGGGCAGAGTAACCTCTGCCATGGAGCTGATGCTTACGCAACAGACAGCCACTAGAGGCGACACATGTGTGGTTGAAAGTGAAGAATCCACCAGCAGGAGTGGCGCAAGCACTCCTGTACCGGAAATACGCAGGAGTGGCAGGCGTCCATCCACAGAGCCAGGCAACACCGAAAGCCGTGAAACACAGCCACGTCAACCCCACCCTGTAATCCGTGGATGGAAACATTAACTATGCCCTCAACCCAAAGGACAGGTCACGGTGGGGTTAACTGTGACCACCCAGTCATGGACATTGATATTTTGTGTTACCATTGTGTGGTATTATTGGAATGGCGTAGTAAAAATTAAACTACGTACATCATAATCTTAGCCTGTCTGTGTCTCATTACTCACTCAGAAATATTGCTGAGTGATCTCTGCCCGTCTTAGTCTCCCATCTGTAGCTGGTGCTGCTACTGTAACATGGGGCTCTGCCTGTTCTGTGTCATCATCAATGTCCTCATGATGTGTGATCTCCACCTCTGTGCCTTCCTTGGTGGCAAGATTGGGTAACATGGCACAGGTTGCAATGATTTTGCAGCAAAGGATTGGAGTGTACTGGCGTGCCCCTCCACTCTTGTGGAGGCAGCGAAACCTGCTCTTGAGGAGTCCAAATGTGCGCTCCACAACGTTGCGTGTAGATCTGTGAGCCACATTGTAAATCCTTTCACTCCTGGTGGATGGGTTGAGGTAGGGGGTGAGCACAAAGGACCGCAGGGCATATGCACTATCGCCTAGGGGGAGAAAGGTTGCCATTAGTTGCATTATCATGATACATTCATCTACTGTGACTGTCAGGGTGTGTCAATGTCATTTACCTAGCAGGTATCTGTTCCCAAATTCTCCGGCAACTAGGCGTGTGTATATCCCACTGTTCTGGAATATGTACGAATCATGGGTACTCCCAGGGAATTTCGCCACAATGTCTGTGATGATGTTGCCAGCGTTGCATATGACCTGCACATTGATGGAGTGCGTTGACTTCTGGTTCCTGTATATGTGCTCTGTGGCTGCAGGTGGGCAGAGTGGTATGTGGGTGCCATCTATGCAGCCTATCACGTGAGGGAAGTGTGCCAGGTGATACAAATCCGTCTTGGTGTTTGCAAGTTCCGCAGGTGTGTCAGGGAATGAAATATAATTCTCCATCCTCTGCATTATGGCGTCAAGGAACCTCCTGAAGAAACGGGACAGGCAGCTCTGGGACACACCCCCTACTGCTGCTATCACACTTTGGTAATTCCCAGAGGCAAGTAGGTGTAGGCTGCACAGCACCTGCACATGGGGTGGGATGGCGTGCGCCCTTGGTGTTGGGTGCTCCAGGAGTGGGTGTAGGTCCCTGATCAGGTTCAGGATGGTTTGGGGATGTAGTCTGTACCTTTGGAGTATTTCTGGCTCTGTCAGTTGGAAAAGTTTTATCCTCTGCCTGTACACTTGCTCCTCTCTTAGCCATTCCCTCTCTCCTGCCGCCTTGCAATGACGTGGAAAGCCGCCATTCTGGTTACACTGTTGCATTTTGGGCCTCATTTTATAGCCTGCACTTGGTTACCACCTGCATTCAATCCATGGTAAATACCGACTCCTAAATACTGAATTTCCTTAAATTCTGTATTTTTCGGGTTTCCTACATCTACATGCCCATTATTTTACCATTTCCTATTTACCGATTAAGCATGGGCGGAAAATCCGTTTCGCTCGCGGATTTTGCGGATTTTCGGTAAATTCGCAATCCGCGAGATTCGCGAATCTCCCGCAAAATCCGCAAATCCGCGAGCAGCGGATTTTATGGCTTGCTCGCACTGTTCGCGTGAGTTCGCGGCTTCCCAGTACAACTTTGCGCCCCGCGAATAAGCGCTAAATTGCAGAAATACGATCTTAGCAAAACTGAAACTACTTACCAGGTTCAAAAGTTTCGGCTCATCATTAGTAGCCATTTCCTGTAGTGCTTCCTGAGGGGCCCCTCCAGAGTTCAGTTGCCTACTTGCAACTATTATGTGACCCAAATCTGAACCTCAGAATAGTTACACATATGCCACAAAGGTCCTGAATTACAGCTAAGGGAGACAAGCAGGAGCCAGGCTGGAAGTTCAAATCCATTAATCAGCCCCTAATTCATTATTGTCAGTTGGGGCAGGGCAGGTGTTGTAACTGATTTTGCAACAATGAAAGCACTTAGCAAGTGCAAAAGATCACTAATCAGGAAGCACTAAGGAAGCAGGTGCCAGCTAAAAAAATATTCTGTGACACATTAATCAGCCCCAAATTAATTCAGGTCACTTGAGGCAGGGAAGGTGTGCTTTGCTTTGCCACAATAATGTACACTGACTGGACAACCAGAGGGTGCTGTGATGAAACAGAGGGTGGCATGGGTGGGCCAGAGGGTGGAATGAGTAGTCAGAGAGTGGCAGTGGTGACAGAGAGTGGCAGTGATGAAGAAGAGTGTCCCAAACAGGCTGGACACGTAGAAACAACAAGTTCGCAAAACTTGCGACCCGACAGGTAAGTTCGCGTTTTGCGAAATTGTACAAAACCCTCGCGAACTGGCAGAAACACGCGCGAACACAAAAAAAATTCTGCAAATTCGCGAGAATTCGCGGATTTTGCGAATTGCGAGTTCGCAAATCCGCAAAATTCGCGAACGCGAGATTCGCAAAATTCGCCCATGCTTATTACCGGTTCGGTAAGTAAGAATTCGGTAACTGTGAATTCGGAATATTCCGCATTGGTAAAATACCGACTCATATTTTCCGATTTGGAGAAATACCGACTCATATTTTCCGATTCAGAAGAAATTACACTCCTACATCTCATTTCCTGGATACCAGTCGGTAACGGACGAAATTACCGATTTTCGGCCGTTACCGACCGGTATTTGCCGACCTACATCTGGCCCTTAAAGTCTTAGTGGAAAGAAGACTGTCAGCCAGTATAACTTCGGCCATTCAGGTGATTCTACAGCTATGGTGAGGATTGGGCCACTCTGCCCCCTCTGGAAAGCCAGGCCACACAGCAGGGACTGACCCGAGCTGCTTGGAGGTCTATTGTTGTCTTGGGCAGTGCACCAGCCTCAGCTGCTGTAAGAAGTGCTGCAGTCGCAGTCAGGCTGCTTAGCCAACAGGCTCCAGCGAGGAGTGTTCCATGCCACACAGGAAGGCCGCACTACACTGCTGGCTGATTTCTAGCTGCACTTCTCTCCACAATTGGTGACCTAGTTCTCCAAATGTTCAGTGTTTGTCAGTGGATCTAGATGACATCCTTGGCAGGCAGCTAAGGTAGGATACTTGAAGAGTTAGTAACTGGGCTCAGCACTCTGGGGCATGCCGACTTGGCTGACATAACCAAGCCCTCCTTTCCTTTTTATTACTGCTCAATGTAAAGCAATGTTAACAACATTTCTGGTTGAGTAGTGCTTCATAAAAAAACTCTACATAGGTACACAAATACATGTGGGGCTTTACACAGGAAAGTAATGACGTATGTACTTTTGAGGGCAATAGGAAAATAGGCTTCTTGTTGAAATGCACATGTTGAGGTTTTTTTGGAAAATAAGGGCAACTTAAATCAAAATATTATTTGGGAATGGGTTGCCCAGGTGGAAGTTTACAGAAAAGTACAAACATATTTTTATAGACGCAATGAGCCCAATTCATAAAGGTAAACTTGGACATACAGTCTAAGTTTAGACTTGAAGTATAATTTTGGTATTTACAAACGGACTTACTAGTAGTATCTTTACACATGCAGAGTTTCTGGACTCAGGGCGGTGGTTCAGCATTTGGAGCAGAATCTCCACAATTGGAAATATACTTCTCTTAAGTCACTTTGTGAATACTAAACTTAGACTCCTGGTGTAAACTTAGACTTCAGGTCTAAGCTTACCATTGTGAATTGGGCCACAATGAGTTTATTTACTAAAATTTAAATCTGGCATTTGGAGATGAAACATATTTTGTCAGAAAATAATGCTTAAGGCAAATATTTGATTTGTGATGTATTCTGAGTTAAGGAGCACATTTTGTTCATGTTCAGACATCCTTTCCTTTGAGCTAAATGGATTTTCGTGCACTGTTATTGTAATTTTTTAAAGACATGGTGGCATTTAATAAAGCAATCTTGTCTTTTAAATTTTTTTAAATGGGACTTGGGAGCATAAGTTGTTGGGTGTGACTGATGAGAAGTGAGGCAAGTGAGAAACAGGTGGATGGAGTAGACAGAGTGAACCCGGGCTGCCAGGATGTCGACGCAGCTCAGGTTGCTGGGCAGAGTTGGTGGTCTTGCACCACCGCAAGCCAAAACAGTGGCTCATGCTGTGCTGTTTCCTCCACTTGCTGGCCTCTCTGTGGGCTCCCTGTGGATTGCTTGTCACTGCTGCCTTTCCTCCAAGTGGCAGCAGTGGAGCGGGCTGAGTAGAGCGTAGCGTGCTGAGAAGCCAGCTGCAGAATAGAGTTGAGCAGCTCTTGGCCTGTCCCATCTAGACTTGCATGTGAGAAGCTCTTGGACACTCTGGGATTATGACTTCACTGCACACAGAGCAAGCACAGGTATTAGACTGCGCCCCCCCCTGACAGTGGTGTGGAAGCAGCCGGCACATGGCCGTGCAGCTTGCGCCATGACGAGGGGGCCAGTGTGTACTCTTATGCAATTTGAAAACTGCTTTGGTGCTCCTTGCTTGCTTGCTGTACTCCTTGCAAGGAGGAGGCTTCTGTGTTAACTTAGAAGGCTGGGCACCCTCTGGCTGGTGTTGGGACCAAGGCCATTAGTTATAAGAGGACTCAAGAAGCCACACACTCCCCAATATAAGAAGCAGGCCTAAACAATAGGCATCTGAGGTCCCAGAAGAGCATTATGACCCCAAAGAAACTGAAACCTAGCCATCTGGTCTTGGGGAGGGCATACACTAAAACCAAATCCAACTTGTTACTGAACAGAGACCCTCTAGTCACAACATTGAAGGGTAGTAATCAAATATTCACCTTATGGGAAAAAGAGAAGTTAGTACAAGAGGATCTGAAAACAAATGCAAACTCCTTTAAGGAGTCAGATGGAGATGTGTTTCCTAAATGCCCACGTGGGACAACATCTGAGGGGGTTAATTTAACCACAATACACCTTGAGGAGTAGTAACCCCTCAAATTACCCTTCTTTTCTATCTCACCTGTCTGCGATGCCAGATTTGGAAGTAAGTGACATTTAGCTGTGTCATCCTGCAGATCAAGAAGTAAAGGTCTGTCTACAGTGCACAGAAAGACTTCTATCCGCTATTTTAAAGTTGTTAGAAGAATGGGTTGGAGGGTCAGCTTGCATCTTCGAAACTGTGACGGCAATATTGAAGGAACTTGATCAATGGCAAGAAGGACAAGAGACCCGGCCTTGGAAAGCCAGCTGCAACGGAAGTGATTCCAATGACATCCAGATTGGCTGATCATAAAGATGCTTGTTCCCATATTCATTTCGGTTCTGAGGCAAGAAAACTGAAGTGCAAAGAGCCCCCTAACTGCCCCCTCGCCGAAAATCGAGTTGGCTCCATATAATTTATCTTTGACACCACATCGACAGTGAGGGGTTCAGTCGTAAAATCTCTATATTTAAAACCCACACCAGGCATAAGTGTTGGTGAGTTATGTGCTTCTCAATCAATGCCTAAGGACAAGAAGAAACATGTAGCAGGATGAAAAGATCCAACTGTAGAATCTCAAAGAGGGGGTGGTGGAAATTATGAATCAGAGAGGAGGCAGATATTCCATAAAGGCTAGAGGGGCCAATACAAAATTCTCAATCAGTCCCTAAGGCAGTGGGCCCCGTTTATGGATCCTCGAGTGTTTCGAATGAGAGGATCGTAGAGGTAACAGTAGTACAGGTCTCTGTTGTTCAACCTTCTCTGAATCGAATGGCAACACTGTTTGTGGACTCAGGCACAAAGAAGGGTCCTTTGGAGGCACCAAAAAAAAAAAAAAAAAAAAAGCTCCAGGGCGGTTTAATGTGAATACCTGCATTTTGGACTTTATTCCCCTCTTTAGTTCAGATTTCATTTCAAATAGGTCTCCTTTGCTTGGACATTGGGACTTTAAATGTGATTCAAAGTAGTGATATTAATTTGGTTTCCCTATTGCAATTCAGAGTTTAGTTCTAAATCAAGGGTGACCTTTTACTGTAAACTTGCTGCAAATACGATATTACAAAACTCTGAATGTTTGCAATGTAAGGGCATTGATGTGTCAATATTTGAGGAGAAGGGGAGGCACGATGTAGGTGTAGTTTCTCACCGGAATGATGAGGGTTAATGGCCGGTCCCCTATTTGCCTACGTCCCCTAGCCTAGGATACCAGGTTGACTATCAAGGGTCGAAAGTTTATCGAGGAAAAAATGGTAAACAGGTGTCACTCAATGAACCTATAACTTTCTCTGCTCAAGATATAAATAATGAACCATATAGATGGAATTGGTTACCTTGTGTTCCAAATAGTGTATGCCTGACCGGTCATTCTCTGAGGCCTTATAATTAGCAAAGAGCTGGAGGTTTTTACCTGGAATGCAGCGGGAATAAAGAACAGTAGGGAGAAATTGTACTATTTGTGTTTGCTCAAGGCAGCTTCCACACCAATACCTTTGTGTAGTTAATAAAATAGTAATGCTTTTTGACTGAATTTCAGTCGCAAAACATGAAACCATCTCATTGAGAATGGCTTTTTGGAAGTGCCCCCCAAAGCTTGCACCTCCTAAATAGTTATATGTATTGGCATATATCTTGAACTCAAAAGGCTATTCAGAAACATGTTAACTAATCTCAATGTCGGTTTTGTGCCTACCCAAAGACCTTTTAGCGGTTGCAAACATTTCAATGTAGCAAATTTGAGTCTTTTGATCGCTGGGGGGCACATGTACTTAGGGCCAGATGTATCATGCAAAGAAATAGCGATTCCTTAATTGCGATTTTTAAGGAATCGCAAATAAGGACTCGCTATTGGCTATGCATGATGTGGAATGCGAAAAAACAAGGAATCGCTAAAAATCAGTAAAATACAATAGCGATTCCGTGTAAAGGAATCGCAATAGTAAAATAACTCCTATCTCGCAATTTGCGATCCCGCTATTAGCGAAATCGCAAATTGCGAAATCCAAATTGCGAGTTCGCAAAAAGCGGGTGCGTGAAAACTACAGAGTCGCATTGGGAGCAGGCTGATGACATCACAACCAGGAAGTCAATCAGCCCATGCTGCCACCTGTGCACAGAGGAACACTGAGGCAGAAGCTGAGTGCAGGGAGTGAGAGCTGAAGAAAACAAACTGCAGGTTGCACACTGGTGGAGACAGCCATGTCCCAAACAGCCACAGAGGAGGGAGCAGTGGGCAGGAAGCTCAAAATCAAGTTCAGTGAGGGTGAACTTGACCTCCTCATTGAGGAGGTCGCAAACAACCATGAAAAGCTATTCGGCAAGCTCTCCCTTAAAGTGCCAAAGGCAGACAAGAGAAGGATCTGGAACAGGATCAGGGACAAGGTGAATGCTGTGGGGGTCACACACCGCAGCATAGATGACCTCAAGAAACGCTGGTACGACCTGCGCAGTCGTGCCAAGGAGCGGGTTTGCTGAAAGGCTGAAGGAGGCGAAGAGGACTGGAGGAGAAGGCCCAACAGTCCCAGACAACACACCCCAGGAGGACATGGTAGAGGCCACAATTGAGCCAGAAGCAGTGGTTGGAGTAACGAACCTGGACACATCTGGGGCAGCCTGTACCACACAAAGTAAGATGCATGACTATCAACAGCACAAAGTACATACTGATAGTGCCCTAATGTGATTTAACCTGCAAAAGAACAGCAAAAATAGTCCAGCACACATTTAACATAGGGAGACCAATGCATCATGGGACTTGTAGTCTGTAGTACCTATTTGCTTGTTTGAATCCAACAAAGTAAGCCCAAATGCTAACAATAAGCAGTACAGTCACAGATGAGAGACAGTTAGAACATAAAAGTATAATTTTATTAAGGTTGCTGAACTATTGAAAGACATTTAAATAACATTGCACTGTTTCACATCACAGATGCAGCTGAAGCAAACACTGATGACAGTGATAATGGAGACAGCACACAGCCCAACCAAGAGTCTGCGGTGTCAAAACCTGTGTCACCACCACCCAAAGGCAAGGCACCAGCAAAATGCAGGGCCACAGTTGCACCACTGCAGCCAATGGAGATAGAACAGGATACATCTACCGCACCTAGTACAAGCCGTGAAAGAGCCAGACACACACCAACACCGCAGGCACATGTCCGGCCAGGAACACGACGCAGACCAAGGAGCCCTACTTGGGCACAGGAAGCAGGAAGTCCCAATCAGTGGGGTGGCGTGGAGTCACAGATGGTGCGGGTGCAGCGCGTGCAAGCGAGGCACATGGGAGCAATCAACCTGCAGATGACAAAAATGAACACTAACATTACTGCAATGGCTGACAGTGTGAGGGAGCTCACAACTGCACTAGTGGAGGCTCACAGGGAATCCAACAACGCCCTGCTGAAGGTTGCGCGTGTGATGCAGGAGGGACACACCACACAGAGGAAGAGGCATCGCCAGTTTCTCACATGCATGGACGCCTATACCAGGTCAAACAACAAGATCAGCACTAGCGTGTCACACCTGTCACGTCGGTCTGTGAGAATGCAGATTGATATGGCCCATTGTTGTAGGGATGTGTCAAAGGCACTGGGGCAAATTACAACAGCCGTTGAACTGATGCAGGCTAGCACTGGTGTTCAGGGCGACGTTACAGGGGAAGAGGGTAGTGAGGCTTCCAGCCTCAGCAGCATCACAGCGCCACTCAACACTGTCAGGAGGAGCAGTAGCCGTAGACAGGCACCTCCCGCAGCATCCGGGAATGCAGATGCTGAAGCAGGAGAAAGACATTTGGGTGTGAGAGGGAGGAGACGGTAAACCAAATTGGAGGGGTGTTAGACCTCATGGTGACATAACCATGTACAAGACTATCTTTGTGACTGCATTACAAGTCCTTAGTGTGTCTCCTCTGTCCATTGGTGCATGGAGTAAATGTGCTAATGGACACCATTTCAGGTTGTATTGACACCCCATACCGCCAACCGTGATAATAAATAGTTCACCTTCAAATGCTAATGAGTGTTGTGTGTCATTGTTACATACCTTAGCAATAATGCTGGGTGATGTCAGCACGTTTCCTCTGTCCCTCCGCTGAACTACCAAGATGTGCACGGCGTGGTTGTGCTGGGGGCTGGTTGCCCTCTGTGTCGGATTCCTCAATGGGGATGCCTCTCCTTGTTGCTATGTTGTGCAACATTGCACATGCCGCAATTATCCTGCAGCAGGTTTCCGGTTGGTACAGCATTGCTCCTCCAGTTTTATGCAGGATGCGAAAGCGACTCTTGAGCAATCCAAATGTCCGTTCTATTACGTTACGTGTCCTGATGTGGGCTGCATTGTACCTCTGTTGTTGTGGGCTGGCTGGGTTCAGGTAGGGAGTCAAGATGTAATGCCTCACCGCGTATGCACTGTCACCTACAGAGTAACAGGCAAGATGTCAGAGTCACGTATGCATTGCCATGACTCAGTCAGTGATGTGTATAGTATTGTACTTACCTAGCAGGTGTCCATTGCCAAAATCTCCCCTGAGCAGACGTGTGTGCAAGCCGCTATGGCGGAAGATGTATGAATCGTGAGTGCTTCCTGGGTATTGTGCGACAAGGTCGGTGATGATGTTTTCAGCATTGCACACTGCTTGAACATTGATTGAGTGATATGTTTTCCGGTTGCGTAATATATACTTATTCACGGCAGGGGGACATATGGCTATGTGGGTGCAATCAATGCATCCAATCACGTGTGGGAACCTTGCTACTTGGTAGAAATCCTGTTTTGTTTGGCTCAATTCCTGTGGGGTGGTGGGGAAGGTGATGTGGTTGTTGATCACAGTCATCATGGCGGCCAGAAAGGATTTGAAGAACCGCGAAAGGGAGCTCTGTGATACCCCTCCTGCTTCTGCCACTATGTCCTGGAAGCTACCTGAGGCAAGGAGGTGGAGGCTACATAGCACCTGGACATGAGTAGGTATAGCCTGGCTCCTATGTGTTTGGCGCTGCAATAGTGGGTCCAATTCATCTATTAAGTCCAGTATCATTGCAGCATTCATCCTGTACTTATCATAAATTTGCTCAGCTGTCTGTCCTAACAATGTGATGCGCAGACGGAAGATTCTATCCTGGATTCTCCTTCTGGGCTGGCCTGCTGCAAGTATCCTCCTCCTCCAAGCAAATATGTAGAGTCCTGCCATTGTGGAAGGCCACTGGGGCCTCATGGGTCTGTTTAAATACACCTCTGATGTCAGACAGGTGAGTAGGGAATTTTTTTTTTTTACCACCTGATTGTGATTCCCTGTAAACTGCTCTTGCAAAATAGCGATTATTGACAGAATCGCAATTAGCGATTTTACATGCATGGGAATAGCGATTTTATTGCGAAATCGCTATTTGTATATAGCGATTTCGCAATGAGATTCGCATTTCATTGGTTTCTCGCTACTTGCGAGTGGCTAATGGGGTTTGGCCTTGTTTCTGCGATTTTATTGCGATTTTCGCAATTTTGCATTTGCGAATTCGCATTTTCTTGCGATTTCTCTTCATGCATGCCGTTTCTTTATTTTGCGATCGCAATTGGTACTTCGCACCAGTTGCGATCGCATTTTTGGTTGATGCATCTGGCCCTTAGATTCCTATTTGCGTCTTCCTAATAGCTATTTTTTGCAGTTCTATAGTGTGTTTACCACTATTTGCTATTTCCAGTGGGTCTGAGGTTCCGTGACAATTGTAAGTGGTGTTTTCGACTCGCACGAATATGGGCAAGTCTGGTATCTACGAACCGCAAATGACGAGTTTAGTAAGTGTGCGCAGTTTCGCTGTGCTAACTTAAACCGTTCGTTTGTTATGTGGGTTTTTCATCTGTACCCACGGGTTCCATCTTAGATACGGCATCCATTTTGTCTCTTGCCCTCAAGTAGCCAGCAAACGGACGCTGTCCGCTTCGCGACCCTGGGACTCCCAAGATATTTGCGGAAGACACATGTTCTTTGTAAGTGTCTTTATGACGAGGGGGTTGCTGCTGTAAGGCAGATGGCGCCGCTCGAGGCTCATCTTGCCGCACGGGCTTATTGTCTCAGCCGTGCATCTCATTAGGCGTCCCTTTGATGCCTGTATCTCGTGTTTCTCGATACCTCCCCTTTTACACCCTTTCCGATCTCCCCACTGTCTCCG
Source organism: Lissotriton vulgaris (assembly GCF_964263255.1). Taxonomy (NCBI): domain Eukaryota; kingdom Metazoa; phylum Chordata; class Amphibia; order Caudata; family Salamandridae; genus Lissotriton; species Lissotriton vulgaris. The sequence goes on from NC_141696.1 coordinate 315,129,571, forward strand.
TCTTCCTTTGCACCTGTCTTCGTTCCTATTTCGATCTACTTTACTGCTGATTGGAATTTGCTAATGGTGGGAAGATGGGTTTTTACAGTTGGGAACCGCCAAATGTTTCCGCACTTATGTTCCGGACCTCATGTATTTCAAAATGACCAAAGCGACCCCTCTGGGGGCTAATTGTGGGAACCGGGTTGTAAACTTTTGTGTTCAATGTTATCCTATGGGTAAAAACTGTATAAAAGGAGCGATCCACAGAATCAATTTGAAGCAGTCTCCCCGAACTACACTTGATGTACTTCCTGTGACTTCTGTGTTCCCTGCAGCAAATAAACCTTGAATCTTTGACGCCGAAGGAAGTGTCCCGTGTCTCTGTGACTTGTACGCCGGAGCAGGTTACCCACGAAGGTTTCAGGTGTTGTGCCCTGGCACCGCTGGGTCCAAAAGAACCCAGTCCTTCAGTTGGCGCCCAACGTGGGGCTGCATCAGTGGTACCGGTCCAAGCCCGACGATCGTGAGGAACTTCGTGTGAAATCTCCGAGGGAAGGTGCACCCCGCTTCATCGATCCTGTTGTCGAAATAAGTGGCCCGAAGACTTTTCCCGCGAAGATTCCCGCCTCCTGACGGCTGCGACGGACTGCTGCCCTGACTGTAGACCTGTTTTGGCGCCTGGCGTAGACCTTGGTATAGCGAGATGATTGACGGGCCTTCCTGAGGACGCCATCGATCTTTGAGTTAAGTATTTGTGGGTCGCTCCCAGAGTTCTTGGTTGTTGACACTTTAGCGAGTGTCTTCGTTGTAAACGCTGTGTGAGTGTTTTTGTCGGTGACACTTTGCTAGCGTACTTTGTTGTTGTATTGTTTGACGACTGCAGCCGCCAAAAACCGAGGGTTTTGTTCTTTGCTGGGACTTGGTAAATCCCGTAACCCTTGAAGTTTGTGAAACTCGGCTAGTGTGCAAGATGCCTGGTCGCAGTACTTTGTTTAGTTGTTTCAGACCTTGTGGTGCGGATTCCCTGCTGGAGGACTCGTGTCCGATACCTCCGGTTGGAACTCCTACTTATGATTTATATAGCAAACATGGGCTAGGCCCGATTGCTTTTAACGATTATTGGATTAAATATACAAAGAAAGACGGCGACCTTCGTTGGCCACCTCACGGTAGCTTCGAGGCGTCAATCTTAGATAATTTGGAAATAAAGTTGTTCGAACGTAAATCTAGGCCGGCCATGTTTGATGCCTTTCGGTTGTGGCGCAAAGAAGCCCGACAGAAAGAAATCAGACAGAATAAACGTAGTCAGCGAGATAATGTTGCTACTATAGTGAAGAAAGCTGAGCAGTTTCAGCGTGATAAGGAGGATAAGGATAAGGAAGTGTTTGAGAGGCTACAGCGTATGTCCATAGATAAATGCTATCCTGCTTTGCCTACGGAGTCGGATAAGAAGGAAGAGGCAGCTGAGGATCCTTTAATGTCCTATCTTATGAAGTCGCCACCTCCGTACGTACAGGGTACCGCAGCTCCTGTGGTCCCTGCCGTACCTGTTCTTCCACCTATTGTTCCTCCACCAGTTCCTCAACCTGCACCCGCTCTTCCGACTGTTCCTGCTCCTTTGTCTGTTTCTATTCCTACTGCTCCTCCGCTTCCACATACTCCTGCTCCCGCTACTGCTCCTGTGTTGATAACCCCTGTTGTTGCTACTGTCTCTACTCCTTCTCTTGTTAGTCCTGTGTCTTACTCTTCTCCCTCTACTCGTAATCGTAATTCTCCCCTTGCGACAAACTTCTTTCAGTCGCTCGGACCTGTTTTTGGGTCTGCTGGATCTGATGGTCCTCAGAGACGTAGTCAGCTTCCTGGTAACAGAGAACGTGTTGCACTATATAATATGGCGATGGGTTGGATGGTAAACCCTCTTAGAAATCCACCCCGTGTTGTCCTCGAAACGTTTAATCAATTCAACATACCAACTCAGAGATATGTGTTTGACGAAATGTGCAAGTTCCTTCATGATCAGATAGCGGCCAATGCGCCTGACGAGGTGCTGACCGCCCTGTCTGAACTTCGGCTTCAGTTCGCAACTGGACTGATAGTAGACACTAATGTTCGACGGGCTATTGAGCGGTTGCTATCTCTTCGTCCCGCTCCTATTCCTCATGCATTGTTCGTTGAGGATATTGAACAACAAGACGAGTCTGGCCAATATCCTATGCGTGAAGTTCCGCCGGTTTGGATACCAGCTGATCCTAATGCTCAACCTCATCCGATAGTGGCACATTTTGAGAGAGTGTGGATACACCTCCCATGGAAACGATCGGAAGTGCTTCAGGTGAAACAATCTTTGCCCGATCCTCGTAAAAATCCTACTGGGTATTATAAGGAATTATCGCAGCTCGTAGATGCTACGGTAATGAATCTTGCCGATATCGACATGTTGTTTGGCAACGTCGTACCGCAACCGGTATGGGCCAAGATTCGTCACCAAGATCACGCAAATGAATTAGGTGGCGATTGGGCTGCCATTACAGCGGCAGATGCTGGACAAGTGGCTGCTACTAAACCCGATCAATTGATTACTGCTCTTCCTCAGCGGATAATAACATTAATGAAAACGCTTATGCCAGCTATGAGGGTAAATTGGGACAAGCTGTCCGCTTGCAAACAAAAGAAAGATGAGAGTGTTTCCGATTTCTTTACGAGGTTTGAGGAAGCATTCATTGATCATAGTGGACAGGATATGGGTACTGAGGGTGGACAGAGGTTGTTTGTGGATAAATTTGTGTCGAACTTGTTGCCCGATCTGAGCAATAAATTAAAGAATTCGGAAAGTGCATGGGCCGTTTCTACCTCAGCTCAGATATTGGCTACGGCACAATATTACGAGAATAGAGAGAAAGAGGAAAATGACCGTGCTGATAAAAAGACGAAAGAGCTGAAAACTAAAGTGTTGTTACAACAAGCGTATCCGCCACGTTCTAATCAGAATGCGTCCCAACAGAATAGATCACAGTTGCAATCAAATGGATCGCAGCCGCGTAATGATTCCTCTTTCCAAAGATCTTCGTTAGGGTACAATCAATGTGCTTATTGTAGACAAGAGGGACACATTAAATTCAATTGTCCTGCTCTAAATGAGCGTGGTAGTGGTAACTCGTCTAAAGGAGGTCGTGGGGGTTCACAGCACGCATCACGTGGTAGAGGTCGTGGTGCTCAGAATGATCGCTCTGACAATTCATCAAATTCTAATAACTGTTTCGATCAACGTGGATCATCGCAAGGACGATCTGCGCAGTACAATGTAGACGATTATTACGTCGATCAGGGGACTGACGATAGTAATTACTAGGACAGCCAAAGACAAGGAGAGGGAGTGGTATCAGTTCCGGTTGATCAGAGAGGGCCTTACGTCGCAGTTGCTGCATCGGGCGTCGTTGAGCCTTTTCTGTTGGACACTGGTGCAGCGAAAAGTTCTATCATGTATTCGAAACTCCCTGGCGCACCTTTGTCTGGCTTAACAAATGTATCCGTTGGATTCTCTGGCGCCCCCGTTAGCAATCCAGTTTCGCGCCCTTTGCCCCTTCAAATTGGGCCTCGTGAGCTCGAAGCTCCGTTGATTTTGACTACTGGTTGTGGCGAAAATCTTTTGGGTCTGGATTTGCTTAAACGTTTGTATGCAACTTTGTATTGTTCTCCTGCGGGTGTAAAGCTTACGTTAGGAGAGAGAGTAGTCTCTCCCATGTATTTGTCCCTCGATAAGCTTCCACCGGAATTGAGTTCTCTTCCTGCGTCTTTGTGGGCGACGGGTCCAAATGATGTGGGCCTACTTGATATCTCCCCTTATGTTGTTCAGTTGAAATCTAATGTGCGATTGCCACGTATTCCCCAATATCGTATCTCCCTTGATGGTGAACGAGCTTTGTTAGCGATCATTTATGATCTGATCGAGAAAGATGTTATTGAAGAAACTCGGGGAAACGTGTGCAATAGCCCTGTACTGCCCATTCTTAAACGTACGGATCCTACCAAACCGCCTGTTTATCGCTTTGTTATCGATTTACGGGAGGTAAATAAAATTGTGGTTCCTCAATTTCCTGTTGTGCCTGACATCACGGCGCTACTGACTCTGATTCCAGCTACTGCTTCATGGTTTTCGGTGATTGATTTGAAAAATGCATTTTTCAGCATCCCGATTGCCGAAGAGAGCAGGGACCTTTTCGGTTTCTCTCTTGGTGGACGTAGCTTCCGGTTCAAACGCGCTCCTCAGGGCTACTGTGAAAGTCCATCGATTTACAGTCAAGCCTTGAAGGGTCAACTGGATGCGTTTCGGTTGCCGGTTGGTGCGGCTTTAATCCAATACGTCGATGACTTATTGGTGGCTGCTGATACTCAGGACATTTGCAAAATTGCTACAGTGTCGTTGCTGCAACATCTCTGTGAGTTAAATCATAAGGTGTCACCTTCTAAACTCCAATATTGTTGTCAAGAAGTAACCTATCTAGGTCACTTATTGTCAAAGGAGGGAAGGAGATTGACCCCAGAGAGAATTGCAGCGATTGCGCGAATGGCTGTGCCACAAACCCAAAGAGATGTGCGTGCCTTTCTAGGTATCACGTCGTACTGCAGGCAGTGGATTCCTAATTTTTCATTGCTAGCGAAACCATTGGTGGCTCTTACGTGCAAGGATGTTTCAACTCCTTTACCATGGACGGAAGAATGTCAGAAAAGTTTTTCTGAATTACGTGATTCATTGTGTTCGGCTCCTGTGTTAGGTACCCCTGATTACAGCAAGCCGTTCACGTTATATGTTCACGAGAGGGAAGGTTGTGCTTTGAGTGTTCTAACGCAACCTTTTGGTGGTAAGCAACGTCCATGTGCATATTTTTCCTCGACCTTAGACCCAGTAGCTAGAGCATTGCCGAGTTGTTTGAGAGCAACTGCGGCAGCTGCGGTCTCCATCCGACAATCAGCAGGATTGGTCATGGATAATATGCTTACGGTGATGGTTCCGCATGCAGTCGATACTCTTTTAAATAGAACGAGAACTCAGCACTTGACGAGTGCGAGGTTGTCTGGGTACGAATTGACGCTCTTGGCAAGCCACATTCAGATAAAACGTTGTAATGTCCTGAATCCGGCAACTTTGTTACCGATTAGTGCAGAGTCAGATGAAGTAGCAGAACATGACTGTTACTTGCGGACAGAAGAGGAAACAAAAGGTCGAGTGGACCTTAAAAACACTCCATTGGAAGATCCGGATGGCATTCTGTATGTGGATGGGTCATGTTTTAAGTTGCCGAATGGCGATGTGACTACTGCTTATGCTGTTGTAACATTGAATACTGTTGTCGAGACTGCAAGATTGAATCAGAATTCTGCCCAAGCTGCAGAGCTGATCGCTCTTACTAGAGCATGCGTGTTAGCAAAAGGGAAACGTGTGAATGTGTACACCGATAGCCAGTACGCTTTCGGTGTAGCGCATAGTTTTGGACGATTGTGGCGAGAGCGTGGTTTCTTGACGTCGCATGGTACGAAGATACAGCATGGCCAGCTTGTGAACGATCTTTTGGATGCATTGACTTTGCCTAAGCAAGTTGCAATTGTTAAGTGTAGTGCGCATCGTAAAGTGACGGATGATGTTGGTCGTGGTAATGCGTTTGCAGATGAGATTGCTAAGGAGACTGCCCGGAACCTTAGCACTCGAATGTATGTGACGAGTTCGGTTAGGTGGCCTGCAGAATCAAGTATGTGTGAAGATACTGTTGAGAGCGTGAAAACAATTCAGAATGAGGCCACCGACACTGAAAAGATGAAGTGGAAAGAGAGTACGGGAAAGTTGGATGCGAATGGTTGTTGGATTGATTTGTCGGATCAGAAAAGATGGATGTTGCCTGATGCGTATGTGCTGGCCGTTGTGACAATGGCACATGGGTTGGCACATATTAGCGCGAAAGGCATTTGCAAGTTGCTGGCTGCTGTGTGGAAGAATGATGGAATTACGAAATGTGCTGAACGTCTGGTGAAGAATTGTATGGTGTGTATAATGTACAATCCTGGCAAAGGAACCCCAACTCCCCCTGGCAGTTTTGCTCCTCCTTCGTATCCCTTTGAGGTGATTCAATTGGACTTCATCCATATGGAGCGATGCAATAACCTGAAATACGTTTTGGTAGTGGTTTGCGCATTCTCCCGATGGATCGAGGCCTATCCCCTCAAAGACAATACTGCTTTGTCTACTGCGAAAATCCTACTGAAGGAATACTTTCCTCGGTATGGAATGCCTAGAGTCGTGTGGTCAGATAACGGAAGTGAGTTTGTTGGAAGTGTGATGAAGAGTGTGTGTAAGGGCCTTGGAATTAATCAAAAATTCCATAGCGCCAATCATCCCCAGTCAGCTGGATTGGTTGAGGGGTACAATGGCACCCTTAAACTAAAGCTAGCAAAGATTCAGGCTACGACTGGTCTTTCGTGGCCTGATGCTTTGCCTCTAGCATTACTGTCAACTAGGGCGACCGTACACTCCCGAATAGGGCTTAGTCCCTATGAGATAGTGTTCGGCCGTCCTGCGAATGTGTGGGGGGTTCCTAGGCCAGGAATATTCTCTGATCTTGAGTATCCGATGTTGATTGACTACTTACATGACTTGACTGCTAAACTGAGGTTAATTCAGCAACAGGTTTACGACGCCTTGCCGACGCAGACGGAGGGTCCAGGCCACCAGCTCCAGCCCGGGGACTGGGTGGTTACTCGCAACTTTTCACGCAAGAACAATCTGGACCCCCGATTTACCGGACCTTACCAGGTACTCCTGGCCACGAGGACTGCCGTTCGTCTTGAAGGGCGGAAAAATTGGGTACATGCTACCCATTGTAAGCGAGTCCCTATTCCTTTGCCGGCAGACCCGTGGGTAAGGAAAGGCATTGCGTCAACAGAAACAGAAACATTGCCGGCGTTTGTACCTTTTAGCGACGCACAGCTTGTTGGAGAACACTCAGCGCAGCAGAAAGCCACTGTTGAACACTTGTCAGCAAAAGACTCAAGACCAGATCAACTAACTGATCAGCAGGACGCTGTCTCTTCAACGGATCCTTTGTTCGACGAGCAGACACGTCCCGGGAAACATCGATATTCTCTGCGATCTCGCACTAAGGACAAATAAATTTTTTTTCTTACTTTGCTGAAATTGACAACTGCAATATCCTCGTTTCCGTGATCAATTTTGGACATTCGTATCATTGTGATTTGTATACATATATATATTGAGTTTCCTTCCTTGTATCTTTTTACTTCCACAGCTGAGAGACATTGTGCTTATATATACATATTGTGTATTGAAGGCCGTAGGGCCGCGCGCGTACTTCCTTCTGGACAGTAGGTCTTGACGCTAGGTTAAAGGCCGTCGGTTCCTAGGAACTCCTGGGGATTGACTATTGCTGCACAGAACGAAGTGCGTCAAGAAACGTTGCGGACGGTCGTAGGGAATGGCATTTTCGAAGCTGAATGATTTGGAAGGAGCTCAGGCGTACAGATTCAAGCTGCAGCAACTCAGTCGTTCCAAATGTTTTATATTTCAATTGTTTGTGTTGTTTCTGACTGCTTCTGCATTATTGGCGGGTGGGGTGTATTACACTATGTCTTACTTCTTACTTGCTACCCCTACTCCTACTCCTTACCCTAACCTTACTTCTACTGCTTCTCCTCATTCCTTTCATATGTTACCGGAACACGAGCAGGCTAGACGTGTAGAATTCCGCAACAATTCCTTTATTCAGCTCCTCCATCAGCATCAGTTAGTGGTTAACACTACTAATTGTTGGGTGTGTGGGTTGATGCCACATACTACGGGTAAGGGAATTCCATATCTGGTGTTACCGTATAGTTCCCAAGGGTCAGCTCGAGCATTCCAAACAATGTTTCGAAGCGCACTGGGTTTCCACCCCGTTCAAGAACAACGTTCCCCCTACTCTGGTCCTACCTCGTATCAGAGGCTGCTATCGATGGCAATAGAGGATATGGAAGATGAGATCCATGACCCTTTTCTTATCCCTGAAGAAGAGGTACAAGCCTATAGGGTCCTAAGTAGAAGGGAATATAGTATGTTCACTAGTGAAAAGCAGCTTAAAAGCTCGCCTCCAATATGGGTCGTACCCCACACTGGTAATCTTTGTCTTATGGGTCGTGGTTCGCAAGCCCTACTTGGAGCAAGTGCTTGCACTGAAAGTTACATTCTGCCAATGTTCTCGTCCCCTGTGTTTCTGGCTGCCAAGGGTACCTACTTTATCTGTTATGATCGTGCATACACATGGTTGCCCGCAGACTTCATGGGCTCATGCTTCATTGCAAATTTGTTGCCTCCGACGTTCACTGTAGATGCCGATTATCATAAGACTAGAGTTGTACGAGGCGTAGTTAGCGAAGAAGACACTGCCGGTCAAGAGGCAGGAGACTTTTTCAAGGGTTTCCTCCCGTTTTGGGGACCTATGGTTAATAGTAGGAACCTGAGACAGTTGACTCGAGTGGTAGAATCGACAGCTAATATTACTGCCAGTGCCCTTGGTAATATCACCACAGAACTTCAGGCGGAGAGACTTATGACGTTACAAAACCGTATGGTTTTAGATGTCATCTTAGCAGATCGCGGTGGGGTATGTAAGGTGATCCATTCGAGCTGCTGCATTTTCATTCCAGATAATGCTCCTACTGTCTATCAAGCCATCTCGAAGTTGCATAAGATCTCCGAATCCATACACGTGGATGTAGGGGATTGGACGCTACTTGGATGGTTTTGGGGCCTGATGTCGACTTGGGGTTGGAAGATTCTGATGATCATCGGGGTTGTGGTAGTGTTCCTGTTCACGTGTTGCCTTTGCGTGCAGTGTGGTCCTGCCTTATGTGGCCCCTGTGCTACAACGTGTATAAGACAACCATCTGTTACCAAGGGGACTCGGTTGGACAGAGCTATGCTACAACAACATCTCGATGGTCTGATGAATATCGAGTATGATTCCGACTAGTGCTTGCCTACATGAGGGCAAAAGGAGCGTCTGAGGTTCCGTGACAATTGTAAGTGGTGTTTTCGACTCGCACGAATATGGGCAAGTCTGGTATCTACGAACCGCAAATGACGAGTTTAGTAAGTGTGCGCAGTTTCGCTGTGCTAACTTAAACCGTTCGTTTGTTATGTGGGTTTTTCATCTGTACCCACGGGTTCCATCTTAGATACGGCATCCATTTTGTCTCTTGCCCTCAAGTAGCCAGCAAACGGACGCTGTCCGCTTCGCGACCCTGGGACTCCCAAGATATTTGCGGAAGACACATGTTCTTTGTAAGTGTCTTTATGACGAGGGGGTTGCTGCTGTAAGGCAGATGGCGCCGCTCGAGGCTCATCTTGCCGCACGGGCTTATTGTCTCAGCCGTGCATCTCATTAGGCGTCCCTTTGATGCCTGTATCTCGTGTTTCTCGATACCTCCCCTTTTACACCCTTTCCGATCTCCCCACTGTCTCCGTCTTCCTTTGCACCTGTCTTCGTTCCTATTTCGATCTACTTTACTGCTGATTGGAATTTGCTAATGGTGGGAAGATGGGTTTTTACAGTTGGGAACCGCCAAATGTTTCCGCACTTATGTTCCGGACCTCATGTATTTCAAAATGACCAAAGCGACCCCTCTGGGGGCTAATTGTGGGAACCGGGTTGTAAACTTTTGTGTTCAATGTTATCCTATGGGTAAAAACTGTATAAAAGGAGCGATCCACAGAATCAATTTGAAGCAGTCTCCCCGAACTACACTTGATGTACTTCCTGTGACTTCTGTGTTCCCTGCAGCAAATAAACCTTGAATCTTTGACGCCGAAGGAAGTGTCCCGTGTCTCTGTGACTTGTACGCCGGAGCAGGTTACCCAGGAAGGTTTCAGGTGTTGTGCCCTGGCACCGCTGGGTCCAAAAGAACCCAGTCCTTCAGGTCGAAATTGACCTACCTCATTAATATTCATTAGGTAGGTTTCAATTTGCGACCCACTGGGAATCAATACAAAACATAGGGGTGATAACGTTTTGTGGATAGCAGACCACCAGTTTGTGTTAGCTTTTAAATAAAGCATTTTTTTAAAATGCTGCCTGTTTTTGTTAAAGCAAAAACAAAAATGAAAAGTTTTCTTTTAAGTTTTTTAAGAGTAGGCAGTGGTTCTTAGGACCACTGCTTGCTCTTAAAAAATATTTTCCATACATTCACAAAGGGGAAAGGTATCCCCTTCCCATTTGCGAACGTGTAATGCAAATGTTTTGCGACTGTATTTTGGTTGCAAAACATTCATACATACCCTCACGAGTTGCTATTAGGAAGGGACGTTCCTAACACGCCCCTTCCTAATACAGAATCGATAATCCGGTAATAGGTTACTGAATCACAGAATAGGGTTTGGTACATGTGAAAAGTTTTTTTTGCAGTCACAAACGGCCCTTTACTGTGAATCAGGATGTGTGCCAGAGGCAAAAAGCTTTGTGCATGTGGCCAAAAACCCCTTTTGTACATCTGGCCGTTCATTCACTTACATATATTTTCATTGTAGTGTACCAAAATAAACGTGCAAATTAAAAATCTTTTTTTTTAAATGCATTATACAATTTTCTTTTAACCAAAAGAACAACTTTGTTTTTGTAAACAAGGACAATGTTAAAATTTATTGTAAGTGAGAATGAGAGTGGGAGATCGTTTTAGCAAAGCTGTCAGAAAAACTTGGTATTATGCATGCTAGAAGCAAGGAAAAGAGTGGAACAAGTGCTAAGTAGCAAAGAAATATTTAGCAGAACCACTTCAGGTGCCAGACCATTTAATTTGATTTCTCAATTCAGTAACATACGTGTTAAGGTTTCATAGATGAGAGTGAAACGCGCCCCAAAAATAAAAATAATTAGTTCATGAATATTTAAATCTATTTAATTACATTCTTTCAGTGGGTGAAAAGTATAAGAGGAGTAAACTCGTTTTTCAGATTGTGAATATGGTTTAAGACTTTACTCATAACACCTTAATAATGACAGAGCACAGTATATCAGTGAAAATAGTAATATGTCTAAATACGTATCATGTTAAAATACCGTATGTCATTTTAATCATCATTCTGATTAAAGAATGTTTAATCCAGGTGAGAGTTATCGATTTCAAAATCCATTACCCAGCAGCCAAACTCAGAATGGGCGCTTGCTTGCAGCATAACACTCATGAAAGTACATATGCGACTTATATAACACAAAACTTGCCCAATGAAATTAGTCACTTGCCAGGAATAAGCAGTGCGGGCAGAGGGTAGTTAAGGGAAGGCAAGAGCAGCGTGTAGGGGTGTCAGATCCGTGAGGAGTGCAGCTGAGGTGCAGGTGAGAATAGTGAGTTAGTGGTTCAAAAATCCATGCTAATCTAACTGAGTACAGAGCGGCCACTAACACCGAAGCAAACTCTGCGTTGCTTCTTCAATATTCTTCAGGTGTGAATCAAATGTGTTCCTCTCTGTGCCAAGAAATGGATGCAGAAAAAGTGGCCTGCACGGCAGAGTACTTCATCATAGGATGACCTTTCACATTAGCTTAGTGTTGACAAATCACAATTGTGATCCATCATGAAAGGCATGTCTGCAGAACATTAGGCATTCCCTGATGTCATTGTCTTTGGTCTCAGTTTCAGCAGCTATAACCCACTTCCCACACAGGAAATCACTCTGAATGATCAAAAAGTGCCCTCTGTAACCAGGCAAGACTCCAGAACTACAATGGAGGCAGAAAAGAGCTGGTGGGCTCCACTGCAACTTCCAAAGAAGCAGGAATTGGGCCTTCCAGCTGCCTGCTGCTTGGCATGGGCAAGTGTTTGCTAACAGTCCATTGCATTTTGCTATAGATTACAGTTAGAAATTGAAAGCCACATGAGTGCATTGCAAGGTAATACTTTGCATTAGCATGTTCAATTCAGAAGATTATAATGGTGAATCTGGATTTGTTGTGAAACACACATATACACGTGGAACCACAGTTTATTACTAGCAATATGAATTTGTATTAGTCATTTGATTACTATGCCAAGATAGGTGCATTATGCATCTATGTGTGAGTTCCTTACCTACTGAAGAAAACTTAGAGTATAAAGCTTTAAAGCACAAAGTAGGTCCTTTGGGTCAAGAGCTAACACTGGGCAAATAACTGTGGCTACAGCTCTGCGTAACAAAGCTATATCTTTGCACGAAAGTGGGCTGTTAATAGGTGGGGCTGTTTACCCTTAAGTAGTAATAATAGCACAATCACTAAATAGGTCGAGCAAAGTCTCAGTACATTTATTCTTGCTTGACCATTGGTAGCTTAGCAAAAGGGCAGTCAGGTTTAACTTAGGAGACAGGTATGTGTAAAGCATTTAGTGCCCCTAAAACAGTAAATAAGTAAAGGACACAACACATTAAATTAAAAGTCCAACACCAAATTATATATATAGAGACAATTTTTATCATCAAAATGGCACAAAAATAGCTAAGATCCAAATGTAGGGAATGGTAGATATCAATTTTTAAAAATGAAATAACAAATTGTGCATTCTAGCGCCGAAAAGCATAAAGCACCACTTGCGACAATCTGGTAGGGCTGGGCCGAAACAAAGGCAAAGTTTTAGGCTACCTGTTAAGCATGGGCGGAAAATCCGTTCCGCTCGCAGATTTTGCGGATTTACCGAAAATCCGCAAATTCGCACGCAGCGGATTTTTTTTCTTGGTGATACAATATTGCGGCGTGCGGTGTTCACTTACCGTCATTCAGCGTTTGCCGAGTTGTTTTTCTCGATATTTTGCGAGTGCTGCGCCATTTTGGATCTTGATGCGGGATCCCGCGGGAGTTTGGCGACGCATCGCGAGAGTTCGCAATTGCGAACATGTAGGTGCGGCGGGCAGCAGCAATCTCGCACTCGCGAAATTACAAAATTTGCAATTCTGCACAAGAAATCCACTAGCAAGCAGCATAGACCTTCTGAAAATGATGATTTTTATCAGAATAACTCCCCAGGTTGACATTTGCCAGCACTTTTTTGGATTTGAGGCCTTTTGACTTTCTTTGGATCACTTTTGGATTAGAAATCAACTTTCACAAGTAAGTTTGTTTGGGGCATTACAGAAAAAAACGAGTTTTGCAAAACTGAAAGCACTCAGCAGGTTCAAAAGTTCACTCATCATTAGTAACCATGCCCTGTTGTACTTCCTGAGGGGCCCCTCCAGAGTTCAGTTGCCTATGTTTGTTTGGGGCATTACAGTTGCTGTTCTGCAGAAAAACGATTTTTGCAAAACTGAAAGCACTCAGCAGGTGCAAAAGTTCAAACTCATCATTAGTAACCATTCTCTGTAGTGCTTCCTGACTGGGGCCCCTCCAGAGTTCAGTTGCTAGTTGCAACAATTCTATGACCCTGCTCTGACCCTCACATCAGGCTCATAGAATAGCTACAAGTAGGCCACAAAGGTCCTGGAAAAAAAACTGCACTGCAACAGAAAGCAAATTACAGATAAGGAAGCAGGTGCCAGACTGGAATTTTAAAACAGTGACACATTAGTAAATCAACCCCAAATTAATTCATGCCAGTTGAAGCAGGGCAGGTGTGCTTGCTTTCCCCCCCATAATCTACAGTGATGAACCAGAGGGTGGCATTGATGTACCAGAGGGTGGCATGGGTGAAACAGGGTGGCAGTGGTGAAACAGAGGGTGCTCTGAACCTGTGATGAATGAACCAGACGTAGAAACAACATAGTCGCGACATTTGCGAGCCGACAAGTAAGTTCGCAATTGCGAACTGGTACAAAACCCTCGCGAACACACAAAAAAAATCTGCAAATTCGCAAGAATTCGCGGATTTTGCAGATTGCGAATTTGCAAATATGCAAATTCGCGAACGCCAGATTCGCAACATTCGCCCAGGCTAAGCGATAGGTCCTGGTGAAAAGTTTAGCTTTGGACTCTCTTTTTCTTGGAGCTTTCCTCGGATCTGGAGTTCTATTTGCTGACGGTAGCCTGCTGCAGCGAGATGCCTCTGTAAACCTCTGTAAGTCTTTGCCCTCAGCATTGACAGCAAGGAGCTGCATGGTTTGCAGTGGGACAAACCAGTGCAGTCAGGCAGATTTGTGAGTCAATGGCATCAGCTTTACTCTCGACATCGAGCCTGTCTCCTCCAGGAGCTTTTCTGAAAAGCTTTGCAGAACGTTTAGATATTTCCATAAATGTTCCTTGTGGATGGTTTCTTGAGGAAATGTAAGGGTCCACTAGCTCTGGCCTAGAGTTCTGAGATTCTAAATTCCCTTTTGCGCATTGGGGCTCAATTTACTACAGTTCAGCTCTGCAATCCCAAAAAATCCAGTTGCTTTTGGTCAGTAAGAGTAGTCCTCTCTTTGACTTTTGCAGGTGCCTTCTTCCTGCACTTTTGTACCTGCTGCTGATCAGGGAGCCCCCTCATTTTCCTTCGAGTCCCTTCTTGACGGATCATTGTGAGTGCAGCAGATGCAGTTTTGCATGATGCAGGCCTACTGTGGTTCAGTCCAAGGGTCCAGCAAGGCAGTCCTTCTTCTGATGTACTAGGCCCAGATCTGAAGAGCTACTGCAGCTCAGCCACCTTATCCTACATTCTGGCCTTGAAGGGGGAGAGGGGGGACATCCCTACCAATGGGAATGAAGCTGGCTTCCCATTCTATGACCATTTCCTGAAAAGAGTGGCAATTTTTAATCCAGAATTTCTCCGCAATATTAAAATTGAGAAATCGTTACTTGGGGTCTGTGTGCCTGTGCAACCCAGCCCAAAGGTGTGGCTAACATCTGAGTGCATTCTTCTTCCAGTCCCTCTCCTAATCTAATTAGGGGGCTCGCGTCTGACTAGAAATCAAGGAAGTGGGGTTGGTCAGGGTCATGTGACATTTGTTTTCCTCAGATACTCCTGCCTTTGAAGTGCAGCTTATCTACCCAGCCCCTTTCCTCTCCCCAGCTTTTTCAGGAAGAAAATCTCCTCCCATTAAATGGCTGTATTGTTGCAGCTCCGGACCTCTTTATGCCTACTCATGGTGCAGCTTGGCTCAGGCCTGTAATAGTTATAATAAATCTGACTTTGGCAAATTGTTGAATTTATTGTGACTTTTGATCATTTGAATGAAATGTGTAGCTAGATTCAATCAAAGAGTTTAGTAAACCTTTCCCATGTAAGCCTTTGGATCACTATGGAAGGGAAACATTACTGGCTGTTTACCCCTACCAGGGCACTAAAAACATATTCATTAGGCTCCCCGCTTTTTATAACAATGCATCCTACCCTTAGTGGTGACATTTAAGTAATAAAATGGTCGTTTTGGAATTTAGAAGTACTTTTAATTCTGAAGTTGAATCTGGCCACAGTTTTATTTTAAAACCAGCCTGCAAAGCAGGCCTGCCGTTAAAATTACATCTGACTAGGGGTGGGTGAAGTACATGGAGTTGCACTAGGTGGAATTCCATGGAGTTGCATAAAACCTCCTTGGAATTCCGTGATTTGCTAAACACTTCAGCTTCCAGCTTTGTTTATGTTGTAGCCGATCAATGCACTGGGATGGATACTTTGGCAGCTGGGAGGGTAGGCTATCTCGAGTCTTCCTCGATGGTTGTTTGGCGGGTACTGGGGGCTCCAGACCTTTCACATACAGCAGCGGTCAAGACGAGCGGCGCTCAGTGGTGGTGGATATGCACCTCAGGCTACACACCAGGCACCGCCTTGGCATTCTGCACGCAGTATTGGAAAGAGCAGGTTCCATGCCCTTGCCATCTTGGAACTTAACATTAATCAACCATTTGTTTCCATTCCTCCTGCTCGCCAAGTCTTGCAGGTGCACAAGACATTACCCTTACCTTCTCTGTCCCAGAGGGGCTGCAGGTGGAGGAGTCTATTGCACCAGGGTTAGGAGTTTAGAGGCCTTCAGACCAGTCTGCTCACACCACAGCTCCAGGGTCTGACAACCCTGCTCAGCTACAGTCCTGCTTGCCTCCTCCCACCAAAGCTACATGTATGGTTGCTGCAGGTAAGGGTGGCCTGGTGCCACCAGTCCAACACCCCGCTGGCTGGCCCCTTCCTCCACCTTGAACCCCTGGTAGACCCATCCTCTAAATCGTGCCCTACTTGGGCTGCTTTTGTAGAATCAGGGGAGAAGAGTGCTGTTCACTGTTCTTCTCTCCCTTTCCAGCCTCCTCAGTGTGTGTCAAGGGGGAGGAGATCATGGACAGGCTATCCAGCTCCCACCTGCTCCTCTCAGCCTGGCCTGGTCTGTGAAGGGAAATGCTGTTGCCCCCTGCAGGCTTCTTGGAGCCCTGCCAGCAGCCCTCTCCTCCCTCAAGTGTGCCGTCATTGCTCTGATTTTATACAGAAGTGTTTCCATGCAAAGCGTGTTGTCACATATGACTCTGATACTGTAAACAAGTGTTTAGAAAGCGCAGTTGGTCCCGGAATGGTTTGCCAAATGTCTACCTTGTCTTCCAAACATATCATGACCGATGTGTGCTGGAAAAAAGGTGAGGGGGGCGTGGCTTGCGCGCCACTCGATATGGCGGCGTAGCTCCTTCATCGACCTCCGCTCCTGCTCTTTTTTCGGCAGCACCATCGGGCAGTTTCCAGCGGCAAAGCCATATTTCAAGGTCGGAAGATGAGGTGAGCCCAGCGCTCCCATATTTGACAAGTTTTCAAGTCTCCTGCACTTGTAATTCGGCGCGTTTCGATCCACTCAATTCCGGCCACCATTTTGTTTCCTCCTTCGCGCTATTAAAGCTTTTGGCGTGATGTTCTGTGGAAAACTTTCTTTTTCTTGAGACTGCCTTTAATTATGTTTTTCATTGGAAGGTATTTACCTCTTTCAACCTTTCTATGCTGTTTTCTACATTTGGCGTGTTTTTTCTCCTCAAAATGATTTATTTGAAGCTGGAATGTTTTCTCCATGTTCTTCTTAATATGCGCATTTAGTCTCCTTGGCAATGTTTTTGCAGCCGGTGGATAAGAAATAGAGCTAATTTCGTACCACCTATGTGTATCTCTATGGGGAAATTACGCAATCTTAAACTTTCTGCGGCTTCAAATTCTACTGTTTGTTCAGACTCTGATTCCAATTTACAAGATATGGAGGATAACTCTACGCCAAAATCTGATTCTGCTTCTGGATTAACTTCTAAAATGCAATCTTCCAGTAAACTTCCAACTACAACAGCGGCTACCAAACACTTAAAGAAATACCCTCCTTCACCAGGTTCTGCTTTGTCCTCGTCCTCCATGGAGCTAATTTTAGGGGAGATTCGCGCTCTTAAACCATTCATGGAAGAGACCACAAACACTTTACAATTTTTGCATGATAAATGGTCTACACAGGAATCTTGTGTTCTGATTGTAGAACAGTCAACAGAATCTCTTCAGACCTCATGCTCTCGTATCTATTCTATGAAGGCGGATATACTTCAACTCAAAAGGCATGCAGAGGATTTGGAAAATCGAAATCGCAGGAATAATCTTCGCCTTTATGGACTTCTTGAACTTTCTGAAGGATTAAATCCCACTGCCTTTTTTCAATCCTTCCTTCCAAAAATTCTGGATTTACCCGCTTCTTCTTCTTTCAACATTCAACACACAGGCTTGGACCCAAGATATCTAATAAACCCAGAGGTGTCATTATGCTGTTTCTGCAATGCACTGATCTTCTGCAGGTCGTAGCAGCCACCAAATCCAAGAAACAGATCATGTGGGAGGGTCACACCTTGTCCTCTTACAGATGTAGCTAAAGCCACAGCTGATCATCGGAAAAAAATTCTGGATATGAGTCCACAGCTACGAGCTCTCAATGCCGGATTTGGTTTGCTTCACCCTTGCCTCTTCAAAGTTACTTATAAAGACAAGACAACCACATTTAAAGATCTAGCGGCCTTACAAGAGTTCCTTCGTCATCATGGAACAGATTGTATGGATACCTCAAGAATTGTTTAAATTGTTTCTCATGTAGTTGGTCTAGTGACTGTTTTCTCATCACGTTGGTTGTTCTTGTTTCTTCATTTACTTATCCTCTGTATAGTTGTATTTTAATTGTTATTTCTTACTTCTCTTTTCCCATTTTTTTCTCCATAATTAGTTATTAATTCTTTTCTTCTCTCTTTTCGCAGGTATTGTACCCCTTCCACCTCTCTCGATGTGCTCCATTAGTTACGTACATTCCTGATGTTTTTGTAGCAGTTGTTCAGTGATGTTTGCTCTCGTAGTTACCGTCGTCGTCTTCTGGCACCGTCACCCTCGTATTCGTTTTGTATTTGTAAGTATGTTTTTCAGTCGTCTATATTTGACTTGTACTGTCTCCTTGTTCTTTGCCTTTTTCTCTTCTTTCTGTATCTCACCGTTTTTCTTTTCTTCTTGCTTGTTTTGCTCCTATCTTCTATTGTCTTTTTTCTATCTTTTTTCTCTCCAAATTTTTTCCTTATAAGATTTCTAGGATGCTCTAGTAAGCATAATTTTTTGTTCATACTTTCTTATTGATTTACATTCCGAGTTACTACCTGGAATGTTAAAGGTTTAAATAACTCAATTAAAAGGCATCGGGTGTTGTCTCATCTAGCTAAGTTTCGCACTGATGTGGTCCTTATTCAAGAAACCCACATTTCAGAAAATGAGGCCTCTAAACTTAAGCGATGTTGGGTGGGTCATGTATTTAGCTCTCCTGCTGTAGGTAAGAAAAATGGTGTTGTGATTCTGTGCCATAAAAAGTTAAATGTTTCTGATATTTCTCATGAATGTGATATTGATGGTCGTTGGGTGATTGTTAAACTTCATATAGATAAGATTCCTTTAGTTATTTTTAACATTTATGCTCCTACTGGTGTTGACACATCTTTTTGGCCTAAAATTTCTGAAAAACTGTACTCGCTTCATGATGATTATATCATCCTTGGTGGTGATTGTAACCAAATCCTTGAACCCATAATAGATAGAAATTCCAAAGTTAATTTTTGTACTTCCAAAATGCACACTCAATTTACTGCTTCCATACATCATAATGCTTTAGTAGACATTTGGAGAATGTGTCATCCTGACCTTAGAGAATATAGTTATTATTCCCCTTCCCATCATTTCCAATCCCGCATAGATGACCTTTTTCTTAGTAAATCGTTAGCTCAACATGCCACTTCTTCTGACATTGGTTCCATTTTAATTTCAGATCACGCTCCCCTCCTCTTCTTGCTTGTTTTGCTCCTATCTTCTATTCTCTTTTTTCTATCTTTTTTCTCTCCAAATTTTTTCCTTATAAGATTTCTAGGATGCTCTAGTAAGCATAATTTTTTGTTCATACTTTCTTATTGATTTACATTCCGAGTTACTACCTGGAATGTTAAAGGTTTAAATAACTCAATTAAAAGGCATCGGGTGTTGTCTCATCTAGCTAAGTTTCGCACTGATGTGGTCCTTATTCAAGAAACCCACATTTCAGAAAATGAGGCCTCTAAACTTAAGCGATGTTGGGTGGGTCATGTATTTAGCTCTCCTGCTGTAGGTAAGAAAAATGGTGTTGTGATTCTGTGCCATAAAAAGTTAAATGTTTCTGATATTTCTCATGAATGTGATATTGATGGTCGTTGGGTGATTGTTAAACTTCATATAGATAAGATTCCTTTAGTTATTTTTAACATTTATGCTCCTACTGGTGTTGACACATCTTTTTGGCCTAAAATTTCTGAAAAACTGTACTCGCTTCATGATGATTATATCATCCTTGGTGGTGATTGTAACCAAATCCTTGAACCCATAATAGATAGAAATTCCAAAGTTAATTTTTGTACTTCCAAAATGCACACTCAATTTACTGCTTCCATACATCATAATGCTTTAGTAGACATTTGGAGAATGTGTCATCCTGGCCTTAGAGAATATAGTTATTATTCCCCTTCCCATCATTTCCAATCCCGCATAGATGACCTTTTTCTTAGTAAATCGTTAGCTCAACATGCCACTTCTTCTGACATTGGTTCCATTTTAATTTCAGATCACGCTCCCCTCCATGGGGATATCGACCTCATTCCCTTTTCTCCCCACCCAGGCTGATGGAGGTTTATCAACTCTCTACTCCTTGATCCTAAGTTTTGTGCCAAATTCAATGATTTTGCCACCAAATTTTTTATGATTAACCATACCCCAGATTCTTCCTTTGTTATGTTATGGGATTCCTTTAAAGCGGCTGCAAGAGGTTTTATTATTAACTTTGTCTCCCAACGGAAAAAGCTTATTGAACCTAAATCGACTCAACTTCTTCAGTATACGTATTATCACTCTAACTCTGAATCCTCCCTTAAAGAACTTATTGACGCTAAATACACCTTTAATAAGTTAACCACAGACGCAGCCTCCAATTTTCTCTTACAATTTTCTCTTAAAATGTCCTATTTGACTTAATGAATTTGTATTTTCTCATGAATTTATATTGTTCCTTCTCTGTGAATGTAGAATGCTTTTATGATTTTTAACTAAATCGAATAAAGTGGTTTTGACTTGACTTCCTATTAAGGTGGACAAAATAAAATGGGCAAATTATTAGCCAATTATTTGAAAGTGCGAACAGAAAGGACTAACATTTAATCTATTTTAAGTCCTACTGGTGTCTCTTTATTCAAAGACAAAGATATCCTAAACAAGTTTGTTACCTTCTATCAAAATCTTTATACTCCTGAGTCCGTCCCAGACTCGGCTGCTCTTCTTTCCTTTTTTCAAAATACACCTTTGCCTCTCTCCACTCAAGTAGATTTTGAACCTTTGGAAGCGGACATTTCTTTAGCTGAAATCTGGCATGCGATTTTGGTTTTACGTCGTGGGAAAGCACCTAGTCCAGATGGTTTTACCATTGAATTTTATAGTTATTTTGCTTCACTTCTCTTACCAAATCTTTTACTTTTATTTCAATCCTTTCTGGCATCAGGTTCTTCTCAAGGTACATTTCAAGAAGCCTTGATTTGTTTAATTCCTAAAGACGATAAAGATCATTCTATGTGCAAGAATTATCGCCCTATTTCTTTAGTAAATACTGATTATAAGATTTTTGCCAAGATGTTAGCTTTTAGAATGGATCCATTTTTACCTAATTTAATTAGTCCAGAGCAATCGGGTATTGTCAAGGGTAGACTTTCTTCGGAATATTCACACGTCTTTTTTAACGTTTTAAGTAAGGCTTCTTCGCTTAATCATCCTTTGGCTGATATTTCCCTAGATGCGGAAAAAGCATTCGATAGGATCAGCTGGGATTTTATGTTCAATGCTCTCAAATGGGCTGGCTTTCCAACTAAATTGATTTCTTTTATCTCTTTACTGTATTCTGATCCTCAAGCTTCAATCTTTGCTAATGGTATGGTTTCCGTTTATTTTTCCTTACACAGAGGTGTTAGGCAAGGTTGTCCATTGTCTCCTTTATTGTTTGTGTTAGCTTTAGAGCCTTTTCTCACTAAGATCCGACTTGATGATAATATTTCTGGTGTTCATTTTGGTTTACAACAAGTTAAACTTTCAGTTTAAGCAGACAATATTCTTTTATATTGTTCTAATCCTCAATCCTCTCTTCCTTTCTTCCTTCAACATGTCTCTTCCTTCTCTCAAGTCTCTGGATATCGTCTTAGTGTTGACAAATGTGAAATCCTTCCTTTAAATTATTTATGTCAGAAACATCTTTTTGAACATTCTGGTTTCTCTTGGCAACTTTCGAAGATTAAATATTTGGGAGTTTGGTTCGCTCCTCTTTTGTCTGATACTCTAAAAATTAAGTTGGATTCTATAACTAAAAAATTCAATACAGCCGTTACCAGATGGAACCCTCTTTTTCTATCTTGGTGGGGTCATCTCGATTCAATTAAAATGATGTTATCACCACTTATACTATAAACCATCTCCATGATTCCTATTCATATTCCTGACTACTATTTTAAGAGGATCGATTCTACCCTTCTCAAATTCCTCTGGAAAGACAAACGTTCTCGTATAGCCCTTACCGCCCTGAAGAAGGATAAATCTCATGCTGGCCTACGCTTCCCTGATTTTAAATCTTATCATCAAGATTTTTCCTTGAAACAAGAAGCTCGTTGGATTTCCACTGATCTCACCTTTTATCCTCCTCTGGCTCAAAATATAATTCTCCTTTTTTACTCCCTTTGAGTTTCGATATATTCTCTCCTTCACTTCCAATTTGACTTCTCTTCGAAACCCTGTTATTTCCCATTCTCTTAATCTCCCTATTCCTTTTCTCTCCTCCTCTTATCTCTCTTTCAATTCCATTCATCTACAGCCTATTTGGCACAATAAACATCTCCGAATCCGTAATCGTACCATTTATTGGGAGTCCTGACATTCGAAAGGTCTACGATGGATTTCTCAACTTCTTTTTAACGACCAACCTCTTCCCTTCTCGGACCTCCAATCTCAATTATCCTTGTTCAATATATTCAATCTTTATCTGTTACCACTGATATCCCCACTGTATTTCAACCTATATCCTCTGCATTTGACCATTCTCCTTCTGCTTCCTTTCTTTATAAATCCTTTCAATTTCTTTTAGGGGAAACATCCTTTACAACGCAACTTTTACAACGCACTACCATTACGACGCAACTTTTACAACACAAGTCATTACAACAAATTGCGCTGGAGGGCACTCTAGGATAGGCAATAGTTTAATTACTATCTAACACCTTCCCTACTATCCACGGGGACTGGAGTTAGAATAGTAAATTAAACTATTCACTATCCAGCGCCCCCCAACGCAAGTCGTTGTAACGACTTGCGCTGTAAATGTTGCGTCATAATGGCATGCGTTGTAAAAGCATGCGTTGAAACGTCATACAACCTCTTTTAGACAGACTCAAAACTAAAGTTATTTTGGGAAAAAGATCTTTCTCATGATTGGACGGTTCCTCTTTGCGATAAGATATGGATACAAATTCATAAAACCTCTAGAGCCGCTAATACCACACAAACCCTTTTTTTCATTTATAATCGGATTATATTTACTCCTTTGATTCTGCCCACCTTTTCATCAGACACTCCCTCTACTTGTTGGTCTTGCCCAAACTTTTCTGCTGACTTAAAACATATGCTATTTGAATGTCCCCCTATACTCCAGTTTTGGAAACTTGTTTGGTCCCAAATTCAGAAAACGTTCAATGTTCAGATTCCTTTCTCCACCACTCATGTTTTCCTGGGTACTCTTTCCCCTCTCTGGCCCCATTCTCCACAATATAAGCTCCTTGACCTTTTAATAGCTATTGCATTCCATCTCATTACTTCTAATTGGAAAGAAGCCAATAATGTCACTTTTCTCGCTTGGTGGAAAGCGGTTTGCTTCCATCACCGGCTAGATACTAATTATGTTTCCCCCATTTCCTTGGCAATCAAAAGAGATCTCCTCTGGCTTCCCCTAACCAATTATTTATTTTTAGTTGCTTCCCCGTCTCAACTTCTCAGTCTCACTCAGATGATATACAGAAGCCACCTTAAAGTCCCCCATTGCCTTTCTACCACTTCTCTAATTTGCTTACCAATTATCTTTTAACAATGTGTTGTTTGAGCTCCTTATTTTCAGACACAGTTATGCTTACAATGATATTTCTATTTGTACATTTTGATTGATTTCTTCTATGAATTTATATACTTTGTATAACTATTATTGATTAGGTTGTTATCATACAGCATGTACGGTTGTATCAATTTTTCATCTCTATTGCTGGCCCATGGGCGTCCGCAGAAATGTTTCGGGGGGGGGGGGCAAAGAATTAACACCTGACTGCAGTGTTGGATCTAATTTCCGTTTGCTTTCTTTAACTGTTTAAGCTCATATTTATTTTGTCACTAAAATATATAAACATGACTTCTGAACAAAGTTTCCCACCCTCATGCAGTTTTGCACAACTAGACTACTGCAATGCAATATGTGAGAACAATTACATGTACATGTAAATGTTCTCACATATTGCATTGCAATAGTCTAGTTGTTCAAAAGTAGACTACTGCAATGCAATATGTTAGAACATTTACAAGTACATGTAAATGTTCTACATATTGCATTGCAGTAGTCTAGTTGTGCAAAACTGCATGAGGCTGGGAAACTTGGTTCAGAAATAATAATTAATATTTACAAATAAAAAATAAATACGAGCTAAACAGTTAAGGCTAAAAAAAAGCTAACGGATCTAATAGTAATAGTATTTTTTTTTGCTCAGATGTGGGTGGTATAATCTACTGGCTCCAAGCGAGTCACTCGCCTTCAAGGAACGTTAAAGGCAGACGGCCCATTGTCATTCTTTATGTGATGATCAGCAGCAGACAGAATGATAATGAGCCTATCCACAGTCTGCTCGAGGTCGGGGAGGGGCTGATGCAGCCTCTAGAGTTCAAAGAGAAGTGCGAGAGGCCCCAAGTGAGAGAAAGTTTAAACTCCTGGGTTTTCTCACAGGGGAACAGCACAGCCGGCTGTAATTGTAAAAATTACGGACCAAAGGCTTCCCTAAAAGGAATGTCGACGGCCTCCCTGCTCAGAACACATGGGCGTCAGCTACAGCAACGTGCTGCCTGAGTGATAATACCACATTGTCACTGGGACAACACCATACGGACCGGCGATCCAGGAGGGCAAGCACCCCCCCTTGTCCACCCTGCGGACGCCCATGGGATGGCCAGAAGTTAGCAGTTTATGCTTCCCCAATAGAGTCGACTAGCAAGAGGGGTTCAACTAAAAAGCCTTTGCATTGCTATGAGCATCACACATCAAGGAGGGACTTACGGTGGGGCAGGAGGGCGGGGAGGGGGAGGGGCAGGGCGGAGGTTGCTAAAAACCGGCATATGGATAATTGCAGGTAAGTAAACAATTTAATTAATAAAACGAATTTCGTAGCTCGCACTGCATTGCATTTTGCGATGCAAGGCGCACTACGAAATTCGTTTTATTAATTAAATTGTTTACTTACCTGCAATTATCCATATGCCGGTTTTTAGCAACCTCCGCCCTGCCCCTCCCCCTCCCCGCCCTCCTGCCCCACCGTAACTCCCTCCACGAGCCGTCGCTGTCCACGTAGTTGTCGAGAGATAAGGAAAGAGTATATCAATCATTCAACCTCAAAGTGAGTTCAGTAAAACACATGTTCTGTGCTTTTTAAATGATTTCCTTTATCATTGATTTTTTCATTTGTTTGACAGGATTCACAGAGTAGAAACCGGTTAGGTTTTAACGATGGTTAGTAGATGAAACAGTGTCTGGCTGTTGGTGAATTGGGCAGCACCTTGTGTTTAGATGCCTTGGTTAATGCTTATTTCCTCTTTGTGTTTTTTTTCTCCGTTGCTGCCGGAACTTCTGCCTCTATGTCTTAAATATCATTAATTATTCACATCTAGCTAGCACAAATCGTTTATCATCTGGTGTTTGTGGCTGATTATAATGTTCAAAATCAAGAGGTGTAAAATGTATTTTGCACTTAAGTTTTAAAGGTTGCAAGATACATGTCAGACATAATTGGGTGGTGATATATTGAATGGTTTTCATGGCCATGTGTTAAAAATTATTTCGGTATACATGTCATGAACTGATAAAAACATCATGAAAATAACTGGCTCTGCGCAAAATTGAATAGATGATTTTAAGAGTAGTTTAGTGTTCTAGTTTAAAAATTATGGATTTTGCTGATTTTCATTCGATAGTTTGTAAACTAAAAATTAAAAAAATAAATGTGTGCCTGTAATGATGACTTGGTCTGTGTTTGAGACATAGACAATTGACAACATTTGCTTGTGCCAATAATGTCATGAACGTTGTCCGTGAATACTATTTTCAAAAAACAGGAATTAGATTTTGGATGGACTATTGGGTCATTCTTATCAAGTGCTGCGCAATCCCAATTTCTGCACTTTCTGCACAAATCAGTAGTGCGAGGAATGCAGCATTGCTGCACCCACATGTAACAGAAAATGTATTTAGAAACGTACATCCAATGTGAGATAAAGGTGTGGAAACTGGTGTGGCAAGTCTCCATTCATCATGGCCAAACTAGCATACAGTAGATTAGTAATTTGGGTGGACTGCCTCAAGAATTCAAATTTTCAAGCAAGACAACATGAAATGGGCCAAATCGTTCAACATTTTTCGCTTGGGTCTGGAGATAATTTTCCAAAACTCATGACACCTAAACACATTTCCACTTTGAAAACAGGGGCATATTCTCAAGGAGCTATCGCCGAGTTAACGGCCCTTTATCGCAGCCCCATTCACAAGCTGGTGCTAACAGCCCTAAGCACCAGTTTACCTGTGAGAGCATCCTCAAAAAACATTGCCACAGATGACCGCCACAAGTATCGCTAATGACATGCAGAGTAGGCATTCCCAAGCAAAAAGCAGCAATAACACCACTCCGCAACATTCTCAAAGACCAGCCAGATCGGCAATAAGATCACCATCGGACGCCAATTTGAGAGACCACGCCGCTGGATTCTTTCACGAGTTATGCAGGGCCTATCATAGCCTATTCTCAATTTGAATATGGTTGCTGCTCATACAAGAGACTCCTATGGTTATCTGCACCTCTGAATACCTGATCAAGGAACTACGAGATTCTAACAGGGAAAGGCATATTTTGGAACTTGTCCTTGGGCTTTTGAATACATACTATAGGCGTAGAACCAGATATACAAATTCATCCGGGATCCACGGTATTCATTTTCGGGTCTACTTATTAGGTAGATCTCCCGATTGCTAATTTGTGAGATAGGCACACTTCGCCTTTATAACTAGGAAAATACCGAGCGTATCGTGGCCATGTCCTGCTAATCATTTTAAACAGGATTTGTATGCCATATAAAACAATCTTTTTTGGAAAGCCTTGAGGAAGTCACTGGAGGTGACGAAAAATGTGTCGGCTGTTGCGCATCTGGACCAAGATTGTATAGCTTTGAACACTCTTTACAAATAGTTTCCCCATTGTTATGCCTTTTTAGGGAACAGGGGTATTTATGGTTTTATTGGAAAATTGTGATGTTTTGATAATATCTGTTTAAATTGAAAAGAACATCTTTTGCATAAATCCATCTTTGTTTGTTGCCAGTGATACAATGATACAATAGGATACATTTTGCTCATAAAGGCTGTACTTTAAAAAAAAAAGGATATTACTTTTGAGTGCCGGGGTACTTGTATGTTATAATGTACTACATAGTGACTGTTTGCAGGATCTGTGTATCTAAGCACCTAAGGTAGTAAGCTGCATTTGTTGTCCAGAGTGGCACCACAATCAATTGCTTTTTTGCCATTTGTGACAAGGGAAATTAGGAATATTGTTGTTACTGCCCAGTCTGATTCAAAAATAATTTCTGAACATTACTATCGCTTAGTTGTAATATGCGATAAGGCGCATTAGCAGCAGGAATTTAGCACCTGCTCTGACCTGGTGTAAAGTCGGACGGCAGCCTGCACCACAAAAGGGAACCCAGGCCAGAGCCACACCTAAAGGGCAACAGATACCATGGAGCCACAGAACATGCGAACCAGACACACAAGAGGGCCACAACACCCACTGCCACCGCCCCAGTCCCCTTCCCAGACACCCACCGCCCCCCCCCCCCCCCCGGACCAACACTGAGGCAGCTCAGACAAAGACAGTGATCCTCCGAAAATTCACCAACCTCACAGACCCAGCACCAGGGAATGCCATAGCCCACAACAGGTACAAAAGATCAACCATCCTTCACATCCTGACCACCACTGCACACAGGCAGACGGTACCAACACAGCAGACAACCAACATGCCACCGCAGACCAAGCTGATGGCCATGATGCACCTGTTGGCCACTGGTACCCTCCAAACAACATCCTCATGAGTCGGAGGAGTCAGACAGCCAGCCCAATCCAAGTCCCTCACAACGATCATGGATGACACCATCAGCTTGGTACCCCACTATATATACTTTTTACACACGGCACAGCTGGAGACCAAGCAAGGCGTCTATGCCACAGCTGTCTCCCCACACGTGTCAGGGGCCAATTGACTGCACACATGTCCTACTTGTGCCCCCTGGAAACACTGCACAAAATAAGCGCAACAGAAAGCACACATATCCCACCAATGCCCAGGCAATATTGGACCACTGAGGAATCCCCGCCAACGTCAACCCCCCCGGCAGTGTGCATGATCCCTACACCTTCCGACAGTTCATCATCAACCTGCGCAACCAGGATGGCACCCACGGAAATGCACTGCTCAATGGCCAATACCAAATGAATACACACCTCAACTCTCCAATCATGCAACTCACAACACAGGAAATGCACACGTCACAAGCTCACGTACAACATGCACACCCAAAAGACACGACAGAACAACTTACTGTAGAAACCTGGGCCAATCATTTACTTTAACCATCAACAGCATGACACCTCAGCCACACAATAGCTGGATGTGGGTAGAGGTGGGGACCAGGCATGTGCAAAGGAGGCAAGTCACCCATGAATGAAAATGTACACAATGCCAAGTGTAGCGTGGATGTGCTGGACAGACTGCCCTATGTAGAACACACACATATCTATGTCGACACACACCGCTGGTGTGTGGATTGTACTGGACAGTGGATGCAACCATGTCACCCCAGACAGTGTGGGAGGAAACGGAAATGTAGCTTGTAAGCATGAGCAGAGAGGACTGGATCGTTGGGGCGACATGGCGACGGAACCTACACAACATCTAACAATGAAGTACCTGTACGTTATGGGGAGAGGTAGGCACTTAGTCCGTTGGTTCGCCGCGTCGCTGCGGGCGCACACGGATATCAGCCTAGCCCCGCTCAGAGGCAAGTGGGAGCGAAACATGGGCAGGGTGCTCACCGATAAGGAGTTGGAGCGGCTCCTTAAGAGCCCGGTACGTATCCCCCGAAATATGTGCCTTCGCCAGATACAGCTCTTCATTATCCATAGAGCCTACCTTACGCCTGAGCTAATTAATACCGCTCTGACGTGTCTTGCCCTAGGTGCGATGAGTTAGATGCAGGGCTGGTTCACCTCCTATGGAGTTGTCCCGGGCGGTGCACTTACTGTCATGCGATATGTGGAGCGCTTGGGGCGTGCACGGGCCGCATCATTCCCTTCAACTGGCCTGAGTACCTTCTGCACCAATTCAAGAGGAGACCCCAAGAAAAGGCATCATCCCGTTTTCTAGACCTGGGTCTGGTGGTGGCTAAGCGACTGTAACGAGGCAGTGAAAGGCGCGCGAGCCACCTGCTGTGCAGGCGTGAGTAGCCTCTCTTACGGCATGGGCACGGGCGGAATGGATAACTATCCGGAGGGAGGAGACGACCGTACTCCGGAAGGAGCCCATGGCGGAGCGGTGGGAGCGCATGCTTGGCGCCTTGCGCCTGCCGGAGGAGATAGGCGCACAGGATGCTAGAGCAACCTAAACAGCTGCCCAGGGCAGCTGTGCATGCTGTGGGCTGCTTTACTGTTAGGCGTGTTGCCACACTAGGTCTTTCCGCATTTGGACGCGCAGGGCTGAGATGCATGCATGCTCACACATAATAATACTCATGGGGTGAGGCACCCGGGAGGGGGGGGGGCAGAGAGAGAGGAGTGCCATATGATAATGTATATGTTTTTGCCGCAATGTTCAATGTTCAATGTGTGCATTAACTGTTGGATTAATGTCATCTCTAAGCATAAATACACAGTAGTGGGATTCACCCTGTGAATATGGTTTCGTACATGATTGGACTGATAGCCAGCCATATAACATTCCAGATGGACACCGGGACTCAATCCTGCGTGTATATGTTAAGCCTAAGTGCACGTACTGCCCGTATGTGTTAATGTAAGCATGGCTACCTGTCTCTATAGCACACTGGTCTGTGATATATTTATGCTGCACTGATGCGACTGGATTGTCATGCTCTACTACCTGAATCCTGCACTGTATTTTGAAAAATATAAAATGCTAATAAAATAGATTTGACAAAAAAAATTAATGGAGTGGACTGGACCTGCATACGCCAGGCCAGCGTATGGGTGTGAATAAAAGGCACGTAGCTCTGGGCTTAATTCTCTTCCGGAATGCCCAACTTCTTTGCCAGGGGGGCCTCTCACCCTGCCACAAGGCCGACACCATGAGTAGGGTTGCCAGCGATCCTGTGAGCCTGCTGCACCCTGGAACGCCAGTCCCCCAACCAGGTGTACCCAGGCCTCAATGCCCACCCTCTGATACCGGCATGTATCAAAGAAGGCCTACCATATGCCGGTGCAAGCTCTAGGCCCGAGGCCTGCAACTCTGGCAACCTGCTACGACCATCACGTCCTCCGATAGCAAGGCCTGCAGTACCCCTTTCTCGTTGACGTACTCTACCGGCATACACAGCATACTAGTAGGTCACACATTTGGAACTGAGTCTTGATTACACTATGGTTGAGGACGATGTGTATGGCTGAGCTGAAGTCACTATACTCCCTTCGATGTGATGCCACCAAGTCTGTCAATAGCATTACAACCAAACGTGTCTGTGGGCCCACTCAAACTACTGCTCTAGGTTACACTAAGGTCGAGTAGGTCACACATTTGGAATTGAGTCTTGATCATGCAATGGCCGGGTACACATGGCAATGCAGACTTTAAATCACTATACTTCCTTCGATGTGGTGACACCAAGTTTATGTATAGCATCAAAACCACACATTTCTGTGGCCCCTAAATGTAAACGCCTCCCTGCCTACACTGCGGTCGAGTTGGTTGCACAATTGGAACTGAGAATAGATTTTTGAATGGCAGAGTAGATATTGCACGCAAGGAGAGGTGTAAGCGGATGACACTTTGCAGTCAGGAGCAAAAAAGGATCATTGTTACTAACTCTGTGTATCGCAAGCCAATGACAAATGGCTGTGGGCCACTGCTGACTGCTGCCTCCAGCATACACTGCGGTCCAGTAGGTCACTGAGTCTTTATTTAGCAATGGTAGAGTTCATATCAGTGTACCAGCATCTTTGCAGACTGCATCCCCTCTCAGCCCCGGTGCCACTAAGTCTGTTCCCCGACATTTATGGACACTCACTGGTTGTACATTGGTGGCGTCTGAGTTTATGGACTAGGGGGTAGTTTCATCCTCATGTAGCTGATACCGAATTGGTTCTGGCAACGAGGCTGTCGCTTTCCACTCCACCATTTGCTGCTTCCAGATAAAATCAGACCTTCCACATCATGCCCTGGAGGACACCTTCCACTGTCCCCCACAACCCTCCGCCACATTCGATGAGGACCCGCCCAGTCCGTGTGGCCCTCCCTCAGTACACCGCAAGTCACCGTCTCATGGCAGGGTGCCTGTGCTGGCCGCTGTGCATCCGGGGCCACTAACTCTGTGCTGGTCAGGTCCAAGACCCCTTCTTCTGAGATTTTGGATGGCCTCTGAGGCGATGACCTTGGGGTCACAACCCCATGTGTCTTTGGCCCTGCGCTGTCCGCTGTCTCAGGTCTCAACTGCGGCCCACCAGGGCTCACACATCAAATCGAGTCCTGACCGGCCCGGATGGCACATCACCGCAGTAGGCACATGGAACCATTGCCAGGACCACCTCCAACCGCCATCTGCCAGAGTCAAACTGGTGGTACTGGCAGACTGACGGAGTTGCTTGCACCTGTTGTGGATGCCATCTTCTGCCTGATCTCCTGCTCAGCACTCCAGGTGCCACTGACTCAGTGAATCGCAAACCATGGAACTTTACTGATTGAGTTTTGTGCTGTGGGGAGGTTGAACAGCAACCTCACCTCAAACAGTGTGGGAGACCTGGGAAATCAATGAGAAAGATGATGCAGATCTAACACACCCCACTGCATCTGCATCAGGAATATCTCGAAGGGACACAATCCTAGACTTTTTCTTCACATGAACGCACTTAGCTCTAGTGCCCCAACTTCAGTGCATTGCAACTCACGGACACTTCTGTTTGCATGTTGGGTGAACTCTGGACTTCCTCCGGCTCTCTTCATGTTGCTCAGCAGTTGACTTTGTTATGCAGGTGTTTTCAATTTCCATTGCACTGGTGTCCACTGTTCAAGTTGTTGCCAGCACCAAGCACTCCGTGCGGGCTGGCTTACACTCACCCCACACACATCCAGCCAGGCATCACTTTACATGTGGCCCTGCCAAGCAAGGGCCCATGGCCAGTTCAACATTATATCTGCATGTGTCCCTGTGGTCTTGTTGTATGCATGAGGGCCCTGGGCCCTACAACATTACATTGTGCTGTGTACAGCGGGCACAGAC
Organism: Lissotriton vulgaris; assembly: GCF_964263255.1. Taxonomy (NCBI): domain Eukaryota; kingdom Metazoa; phylum Chordata; class Amphibia; order Caudata; family Salamandridae; genus Lissotriton; species Lissotriton vulgaris. The sequence goes on from NC_141696.1 coordinate 315,161,842, forward strand.
ATGTCACCACATGCAGCAGGCTGGAGCTTGAACAGGTAGATTTACTGTTACCCACTCAATTCATAAGGGGAGTGGCCTGGGCGATCGTATACAGAGCCACCGTGGGTGTGTGACTGCTATTTGCGTGCCCCTGGACATGGTTCTGTACTGTGAATGTGCATCTGCACGCGTCTCTATGGCAGTTTGGGTCTACTTTGTGGGGTGTTAGTGGTCCCTGACGGATAATAGACACCAACATATGTGATCCTGTTCACCTTCCATGTGTTTGGAACCCACCCACACCTGTTCGGCCACCTCCTTTTGGCCTGCTGACACCTGGCATTGGTGTGCTATGTGTGGGTGGGTGAAGTGTCATGCGTCAGCTGTGCTTGTGGGTGCTTCCTGCTGTGTGGTCTGTTGCAGGGTCTGCGTTCTCCTCTAAGTAGCTTAGCTGCCTGTGTCCTGGTGGAGGGTTGTGTGGGATGTCCATGGACTGTTGTAGGGCTCCGGTGTCGTAGGTGTGGTGGTCCTCTCCGGCATCACAGATGTGTTGTCTTCTGTGCTCTGCTGGAGGTGTTGTGTGCCCCTCTGCAATATGAAGGGGAGATGCATGGTGACATTGTGTTGACATGTATGTTTGTGCATTGTTCTTGTTTATATGCAGACTGTATGACAATGTACATTGTGACTGTTTGGGAGGTGCTGAATATTTTTGCGGGACAGTGTACATGACGGATGTGAGGTCGTACGCGCACATTTCCATTTCACAGTTTCCATCTCTGTCAGATGTAGTAGGCATGTTTCTGTGCATGCACAGAGCCAGTTGTGTCCTCTGTTCTGCAGTGTTGGCTTTGCACATTGAACCACATTGTTGTCAATGTGGGTCTGCTGTTCCTGCTATATGTGTGTGCTGCAGTGTGCCACGGGGATCAGGGACATGATCTAGGGTAATTGTGGGTGTGCAATGTGCTACAACTCATTGTGCATGTGTGCCATTGCGCCCATCTCTCACAGTCCCCCCAGTTCCTGGTCGTTACTCACCATGTTGATGTTGTGTCAGGTCCTCTCGAGCTGTGTCTGTACTCCCTACTCCTTGCACCGTCTCCACACTGATGACTGTGGCCTTGGTTTCCTCCAGCTCCTCCTGTGGCGCAGGACTCCCACCTCCTGTCACCATTGCAGCCTTCCTTTTGGCAGCAGGTTTGTGCCTGGTTTAGGGTGTCACATCATGCCAGCGCCTCTTGGCCTCCTGGATTGGCCTCCTCGGCACTCCGACTGCATTTCAGGTGATCTACTTGTGAGCCAGTTGATGGTAATGTTCTGTCACCTCCATGACGCTGATATGGTTTTGCTGAAGACTGCACCCCGTCTTCCTCTCCCTCTTCTCCTTGGCCGTCCCCTTCCCAGTTGTTCCTTGCGGTGGTCTGTGGGGGTTGTGGGGTTTGTGTTGGCCTCTGAGCTCGGTCAGGGTGCATCCATGTTGCTAGGCACTTTGGATTGTTTCTGGTATGTTGTTTCTGTAGTTTTTATTGTGCACTTTCCCTCCAGACATGTGGGTTTTGCAGGCCTGTTGCTGTTTTTTCGCTGCTTTTTGTACTGCGATTGGCCTCATCGCAAGATTTTTTGTTTTCACATTTCGCATTTTTGCAGCATGTTGTTGATTTTAACGCAGACATTTGCCATGTGATCTGGAAACTATCGCATGGTACCACTGTGTTGAGAATGCTTGGTTGACACAGCAACATTTTCCCGCAATGGACTGCGATGTTGGAAGTTGCGTTAAGTAACTTTTGGGATTGTTAAGATTCGTTCTTGAGAATATGCCCCAATGAAGTTAATCAGTCGAAAACCACACACTTGGACTCCATGGGTTTGAAGCAGAACCTGAACGTCCACCTCTTGATTGACCTCTCGATATCTAAGTGATACAATCATCCACTGAGCGTATAGAACACTAAGTTCTATTTGGTTCCCAGGACATTGTTCTTAATTAAGTCCTTGTAATGGTTGAAATCATCAAATTGCTGCTCTCTGTAGTCAAAAACATGTCTCTCCTCTTAAGCAGGTGTAGAATGACGAGCTCCATGCTGATGGCCTGCTTAGGCTGTTGCAAAAGACTCCCAAAGAAACTTACCATCAGATTTAAAAGGCTTCAAAGCCATAAATAACTGATATTTATTCATAATGGTAAAGCCAAATAAAAACACAGACCAAGTTGATGCTAAAATCAAGTTCAAACTACCATGCTCTGAACCTCATGCCAAAATGGACAAAAGGCCTGGGTTCTTTATTTGCAGTAATTCTGACTTCATTACCACCTTCAACTGAAGTGAACTCAAGCAAGTTTGTAATTGAAGAACTTCTGCAAGTGACATGTCCTTCCAGGACTAGACTACCTTTTTCCATTTTCCAGACCAACACTCTGGTATCTCTGTAACATTCGGAAGTGTACAAAATACAACTCATGTTGCCTTATAACAAATAATGTAATAATGACAGATAAGCTGTTTCCTGATTAGTGTGTCAATCTGTAGGCAGGTAAATGCTGTCAACACTAATAATTAGGAAGTAAGGAAGTAACTTATACGTTTTTAGTCTCAAATAAATATTTTAACTCACAATTTTCATACTTTGCATAATTAGGGAGCAGGAAATATCTGGTTCTATATATGTATTGATTGGGAAATTCAATAATAATTTCTAGAGGGAAAACTGACACATCGCTGCGTGAAAACAGCGATGCAACAGTTTACAATGCGCCCTCCTTGTGACATGATGGAAGTGTTATATTTACTGGACGACGCATTATGTTGCAAGGAATTACAGATAAGTCAGTATTTCTGACATATCTGTAGGTGCAAAAGTGAGGTATTGCTGGGGTCTGTGTGAAAACAGAAGCAACTCCAGCAATGTGTCCTTTCACATGGTGCAAGCCCCATGTGAAAGGGCCTGCGTCAGTCTTACACCTGCTCTGAGACAGGCATAAGATATTGACCCAATGGTGTCCTCATTGATTTCTATGCACCACTTCTACAAAACTTTTTGTTGGGGAACGCCCACCTTGCATACATTATACCTGGCGCAGGTAATAATGTAGGGCAGGTGTTTACAAAGTGGCGCATCTGCCTAGAAGCAGCACTTTGTAAATAAAGCGCAACATGGCTCATTTTTTATGCTGACGATGCACCAATGGCGTAAAAGTGATGCAAGGGCTCACAAATAAGCTCCAGACTGGGCAAAACGTTTTATAAAGGACACATGCGGGAAGTTCAATTGTTCTGTTTATTTTTCAGGAATATATGCATATTGTTACAAATGGGGTTTCTAGTTGGCTAGGGTGTGCACCTAAAGGAGGCAGAACCCACCACTCTATTCAGGGCAAGTACGTTACACATCAAAGATAACCTGTGCTCACCCTCTGATAGCTTGGCGCAGAACAGTCATGCCTATTATCAGAGACAATGTGTGAAGCGTTTGCAGAACACACTCACACAGAAAAACAATACATAGGAGACTCCACAGAAGATTATGTAAAAATATATTAGATTATACGTAAATGCAGACCAAAATGACATGAATCAAAAATATTGTTATTGTGACAATGCAAGGCAAAGCGAAATACATCATAAAGTATTTGCAAGTTACGTAGACTTAGTGGAAGGCCCCACCTACTGTGTGCAAAAAGCAGAGTTCCTGGTGAGGAGGGCCACGCTGGGGGGCTTAGATGGCTGGTCACGGTAGCCTTAATGGAAGAGATGGTGCCTCTGTACGGCACTTTCCTTCAGGCACTGCACATCGTGATCTCCCCAGCTGGGAGACCATACTTCAGGCGACAAAGTGTTTGCTGCCCAATAACGCTCAACACACGCAGATTGCTGGTAGAAAGGGGAGTGAAAAACAAGTACTTACTATGGGCTACAAGTAAAAATAAGGCTCTCACAACACGCTAGTTTGAGGGGACGTCAATGGCCAGTCCCAAGGCCAGTTCTTTTCTGTCACCAGTCCCAGGAGAACACTGGAGGACACAAAGCAGGGTGGCAGGCCAGCTCATCCATGTAAGGTGCAAAAGTGGTAGTCTCTCCTGTCTCTCACAATCAGCAGGAGCACACAGCAAAGCAGATAGCAGGGATGGTGGTTTTCCCTGGTAGCATAGCAGTCCTCTGGCAATGTGCAGCATGTAGAGTCAGCGGCATATGGGAACAAATACTACGCAGTGTCTAAAAACATGGTGTCAGAGCCCTTGTACTGAACTGAAAATTGTCTTTATTTAAGGGGCACTTCAAATAAACCTTTAGAAGCGTGCAACAATCAATTCCCTTTCTACCCAGCCATGGCTCCAGACATCAGTGGTGGTTAAATCAGCCCTTTGTGTGAGGGGAGGACTTAGCTTATACAATTGCAAAGTGTGAACACCCTCTCCCTCTTCTCGCCCCGAAAAAGACCATTAGTATACAGATCCATCCCAGTTACACCCAGCCCTTCCTGTGATATGGCTCTCTGGAAAGTCTGCACAAAGTGTAGCTGTCACCCAGGCACAGGCATGGATTGGGGTCAAGCTGCAAAGCATAAAGAGTTGTAAGTACAGAGAATTTCCAAAAAGTGACTTTTCTAAAATAGTAATGTAAAATCCAACTACACCAGTAAGCATGATTTATCACCACTATTCCAAACATACCAAACATGGCAACACTAGTCCTTTCTGATCAGAAATTACCACTTAAGCATATATTAGGGAATTCCCAAAGCTAGCCTATGGGAGCAGAAGGCCTCACTGTAGTGAGAAACAAAATAGGCTGTGTGTCACTACCAGGACATGCCACATAATAAAGGCACATGTCCTATATTTCACTTACACAGCATTGTGCCCATAGGGTCACTTAGGGCCTACTTTAGAGTGGCATATGTGTCATAGAAGGGTAGTTTAATGCTTAGTAAGTGGTTTTAAATGTCAAGTCACAGAGGCAGTAAACTGCACACACAGGCACTGCAATGGAGGGCATCAGACAGGTATGAAAGGCTTCGTCTGTGAGTGTGGCACGCAGGCCCACTAGTAGCATTTAATTTATATGTATACAGTATTCTACTTTACAAGGTACTTACAAGTAAATCAAATAGGCCAAACAGGTGTGAGCCAATTATACCATGTTTAGAGTAGAGAGCACATGCACTTTAGCACTGGCCAGCAATGGTAAATTGCCCAGAGTTCTATAGCTATGAAAAGAAGGGCAGAAAGAGAGGAGGAGGAAGGCAAATAGTTTGGGGTAACCCTGAAAAAGGCCCATTTCCAACAAAGGGTGAAATTATTACACTTTATAATTGAAAGAAATTATCGAAAAAATACAAATTAAATTATCAGTTTGACCAACAAATGTGATGTAGGATTCAATACATTCAATGGAAAACAAATGTATAGAATACCAAAAATGAGAAACCATTTAAACTAGAATTTTTAATTGAAATTTTCAAGATGATTTGGCATTTAACATTTCATAGAAACCAGGTAATAGAATGTTTTTTTTACATTACATTGTGCCTGGTTATGGTTTAAGGTGTAACTGTAATGGTTGTCTGGGTCTTATTCATGTCTTCACCTCTAGTATACTTGCTAAGTATTTGTTTCTCTGTGTCCTGCTGTTCTTTGGTCTGAACCTCGGTCATGTTGGCTGTGTATTTTTGTACCTGAGCTTGGAGCTACCTGTTCTAGTAGCTGCATTTTTATATACCCATGGCTGTGAATCCACATCACATCATTCTATTGGCTGTATCTGGTCAACTTGTCTCTGAGTGTATATCCCTATCTCTCTGTCTTAGTTTCTGCATTATTCTATCCAGGTGTCCCTAACTGTGTCAATATATCCTTGTCCCAGTGACAAAAATTGAGCTCCCTACCCATTGTCACCCTGTTCAAACATCAGTGCCTCACTAGCAAAGCAACCTTTTCACATCTTTTATATATTTTTTACTTATTGTTTGTACCTCATTATTTCAGTGGCCATGTCTCCAGCTTCCACTGTTGTTGTCTTCCTATCCTGTATCTGAAAGTCCATGCATCAGCCAGTGTCTCACAGTGTCTCACAGTCTGAATGTCTGCCTTCCCTGTATCAGAGTAAATATTTTCCAGTTTCAATGGTGTTTTGTCTCTTTCACAAAGGGTAGGACAGTCTGTATAGTGGGATTCCTCCTTCTTCCAGTGGTATTTCAACGTTTTCCAATGTTTGGATGACTAGCCCAACTATCCAAAGTGTTAGTGACAAATAGATGAGTTCATTTCATATCTCCAGTGTTTCCTTGTCACAGTGTATTTCTCACATGGTACACACCATATGCTCCTTGTTCTAGTGCATGTGATTGTGCTTCTATGACATTTTCTCCCACTACCAGCCAATGCCTTTGTCTACCTCCCTCGGAGCGTCTACCTGGGTCTCCTGGATGAAGTGTGTGTTTCTATTACATGTGTGTCTATGCATCTATGATACAGGGTCGATGACTCTTTGCCACAGTGAACCAGTCTCTCTGACCCAGGGTCTGTACTATCCAATTTTAATGCTCTTCATATCAATATTTAAGTCCCCCTGTTAATGGCTTTTTCCATGTCCATAAATTAATTTCCCTCTCAAAGTGTCAGTGTCTTCCATTATGTTGAAGTTTAACTATTTATGCAGAGTAACATCCACTCGCGAGGAGCTTTTTGCTGCTACCAGTGGGAACATTATCTAGTGACACTACCTGGTGGAACAGTTAAAGACTAGCTGGGACAGACAGTACTATGGAAACTACAGGAAGAATAGCCATATTTCCAGTTTGTTTTGGAACCTAAGAATAGTATACTTTGAGCCAATGCCTAGAAGAAGTCAGCACCCTGTATCCGTAAAGCCCTACCACCCAATCTTTTGTACCTGCTTTTTTGGGGATTTAAAAGAATGCCTGATTTGCAGAACTTAAAGTGCTCCGAGGTAAACACCCTGGGAATATCTTGGACAGGAACGTTTGCCTTGAGCTGTGGTAAATCCTGTATGCCATTTATTTATTTATTTATTTACAAGCTTATATAGCGCTGGAATCGACTCCTTCAGGAGTATCTCTGCGCTTGAAGTACAAGTCAAAGGAGATACAAGTACAATCAAAGGAGATACATTTAGGAACCATCAGCCAGTGGAACTGGTTTATACAGCAACATAGATCATGTGAGGGTAAAATTAGCCTTCCTGTAGGATTTTGTTTTAACTGCAATTTTTGAGTTTTCTTCATAGATTCCTTGTGGTATACTGGATTGCAAAAATACAGCTGGCATTGAACACACACCTTTGCCACAGTTATTATCTGAGGAAAATAAAGTAAGGGAAACAGTTAACTCAGACCATGCAGGCTGCAGAAATAGCATTTTTTTAATAAGGCAGACTGAGGTTGAGATTTGCATTTATTAGAATTATTTCAATTCCTAACTACCTGCACTGTCATAGGACAATTGCCAAAAGCAGAGGTCCAGAGAGTGCGTGTAGGAAAGTACATGTGTCTCGCAAACCCAAAATTCTGCAATTTCTACCCTCTGGTGCTGGTGGTGCTGGGGACTATTCTCTCCATGTGAGCATCCATTGTGATGCAGGTGAAAATCAATCTTTTTTCTTAAAGAGACATATGTACTCCTTTGAGATGTTGAATGTTAGACCATTTTAATGTGTCTTTGCTATGCTATTAATGCTATCAATGAATCTCCAACTGTGTACAGTAGCCTCTTCAGTAGAGTCCAGCTTCTTAAGCAAAGAATCTATGTTCGCCATCAGAACAAGTGGTCCAAGTGGATAGAAAGTGTGCAACAATGCAATTTTTTTTATATCACTCTTGAGTGCATAGTCTTTCTTTAGCCTTTCTGTGACTTATGGTTGCTGAAGTTGGTGGAGACGAAATCTCATTTCATTGTAGGGGTGCATCAAATTCATGTGTAGAGCGGATCTGCATATAATCTTACAATTATATTTACGTGAGGCTTTAGAATTGTGAAAGATATTAACATAACAACGTGACAAGTCTCAGGTTTTCAAAAAATAACATGGAGATTTAATGTAGGAAATTAATATAACTAGCTGAAAACGTTAACATGGAGAACTTGGTTGTGAAATTAACACCATCCATATACTTAATGTGTTTAACGATAATCTATATATATAAAAACAAAAGTATGTATGTCTGTCTGTTTGTCCTTTTTGCATTACGTCACCATTCATCCGATCACCATGAAACTTTGGGAAGTTATTGAGTACACTCCCGCGAAGGTTTCTGTCAAAAGAAAATTTAAAAAATTTTGAATACTGAAATAGACAGCGAATTTGCAAGCATCGTCGACAGTTATGACCCACAAAAGGAAATCAATTGGTAAATCCACATCAGAAGCACGAAAGAAAAAGGCATTACAAGCTTCAGAAACGAACAAGCAACGGGAATCAAGATTGGAAGCCGATCGAGTACGCACTGCTCAAGCCCGTTCTTCTCAAACGAACGAGCAACGGGAATCAAGATTGGAAGCTAATCGAGTTCGCACTGCTCAAGCCTGTTCTTCTCAAACAAACAAGCAATGAGAATCAAGATTGGAAACAGATCGATTATGCACTGCTCAAGCCCTCACGAATGAAACAGGAGAGCAACCAGAATCAAGATTGGAAGCCAATCGAGGACGCACTGCTCAAGCCACACTTAGAAATGTTTTCAAAAATAAAATTAATAACATTTTTTTTTAAATCGGCCCCCCAGGGCCCTCATATTTTTTTGAATACTGAAATAGACAGCAAATTTGCGAGCATCGTCAACAGTTATGACCCACAAACTGAAATCGATTGGTCAATCTACATCAGAAGTACGAAAGAAAAAGGCATTACGAGCTTCAGAAATAGACAAGCAACGGGATGCAAGATAAGAAGCTGTTCGAATACAAACTGCTCAAGCCCGTAATTCTCAAACAAACGAGCAACGAGAATCAAGATTGGAAGCCGATCGAGTACGCACTGCTCAAGCCCGTTCTTCTCAAACGAACAAGCAACGAGAATCAAGATTGGAAACAGATCGATTACGCACTGCTCAGCCCGCGCGAATGAAACAGGAGAGCAACGAGAATCATGTTTGGAAAACGATCAATTACGTACTGCTCAATCCCGTTCGAATGAAACAGGAGAGCAACCAGAATCAAGATTGGAAGAAAATCGAGGACGCCTACTCAAGCCACACTTAGAAATGTTTTCAAAAATAAAATGAATAGGTTTCAATAACAATGACACAATAGAAATGTAATGTTATCATAATGAGTTTCCTTGAATTTCCTTTCTTCTGAGATCGCAGCAACGCGCAACGGGTAAGCTAGTGTTTTTATAATTTGGTAAAGTGTTAGTTAAAACACAATAGAATTATGTCAATCTGTAATACTTATAATGGCACAAATTTTTATGTTAGCTAAATTCATTCGTAGGCCTGAAATGCAAGTCCCCGAAACTCTTACTTTAGAATTATTAGTTGCATTTCATGTGCACTGTAAAATCTGTTGTTTCTTGTGCTTGTATTGCAGTTGGTGAATCATTCATTAGAGAAAAGTAATGTCTTTGTTCTAGTAGCTAGGCAAGGAGAAAAGAAGTTACAGTTACTTAGTTTGGAGGTGATAAAAACAGACATAAATTCACATGGGAAAAGGCATGGGAGCCAAGGACAAATTGTTGCAAAAGAGCTACATGGAGAACATTGTGAAAAAGTATGCTCAGGACTGTAACCCGAGCGGATGAATTGCGTGAGGTGCCTCATGGGAAAGGTATCTGTGGATAACTGATTGTTGGATTTAGGGAAAGTGCCCACTTCTTTCTTGCCTTTGTAGAGAAAGCATCTCAGAATGAGCTTTTCCTTTTGTGATAGTGGCTATATGCTACTTGACCATAGATGGTAAAAAGTCTTCTTAGGAAGACTCCACGTACTGACACCTTTTCCCTTTTCCACTGAAATTGCTTAAGTAGAGATGTCATTAAAGCGCTAGAATAGGGATAGCTTTAATGCTCTTCACTCATCAACCCTCGATGCAGGGAAATTAGGTCTCATGCTTCCTGATTTTCTGTATCCTACTTCTTGAATTAATAATCTTATTCATGCTGCATAGTTTAAATTGGATGTGTAGATTTGGCTTCAGGCTAATGCCTTTGTATTTCTATACCCTCGTGTTGAGGTGTCTCTATGTCCAGATATTTTTAACTTTATAATAAACTAAATAACCTTATATAGTTGTCTGTGAGTTATTATGTACTGAGGAGAGTTATTGGCTAATTAACTCTCTAATAACGATTTTATCCCATTCGCACATTCATTCTGCGAAAAAGAACCATCAGATTGTGTCTTTAGAGAAAGTCTAGAACCAAAAGGCACAGCCCTTTCAAAGACATCTTTACAGATTTCTATTTGGGACACGGAAGTGCATTCTTCAAAATTTGGAATACAATAAACCAGCACATACATAATCCCTTCAAATACTCATAGCAATGTTAGAATATTTGAGCACACTGACCCCCAAATATTCTCAAAATTAGCCTTTTCAGCATAAAACTTTGCAGGATACATCACTGTTCCTCTTTTTTGAGTGCTTATACTAGTAAAAGGCCAAAGCTTTTTACCTTTTCCCACTACCGAAAGGAAGCACCAAATTGGATGAAAATGAAAGTCATGCAAACTCCAATCTCAGGTACAGATGCTGGGGTCCTCTCCTCCAAGTGTTCAACCATTGTGCTGCAGCAGAATATTAAACATTTTTTGCAAAAGAAAGGTCCTCACTCCTGCAAAATATTAAATTCTAGACTCTGTTAATGCTTGTTGTCTATCCTCTTATTGGGTCTATTACTGTGAGTGCTTAGCCTCTTCCCATTTTTTTTGGCTGGTTTCAATTTTTGTTGGGTGTGGACCATCGGAGCAACCTAATGCAAGGCACTGAAAGGGAGTGGGAGTCAGTGAGTTTTTTTTCTTATATAATACTCTAGTTCATTATCTTTCTTTTAATATCTATGACAGAATTACTTGTTTACTGTGGCTCTGTGGCACAGTCGCCACGCATTGAGGGGATTGGAGTCATTTAATAAAAAACATGTTTTCTGTATATTTGATGATTTATACTAAATCTTCGGTGCTCCTAATTTAGTTACTTCAATGCTCTTGGTTAGGGCTGTTTTGCTCTTGTGCCACATCAGGAATATGTTGTGTAGTAACATTAGGTGAAAATTCAATCATGTGCTCCAGTTATCTTTGGTGAGTACATTGTCTGTTTCGAATGTGTACATACATTCCTTATCTAGGCCCCCAAAAGCATGTTTATCACCATGACGCATTGGGAATACGTCAAACTAGTGGCGTCAATTTGAGGTAGTTCCTTCAGTGACAATCCATCGAACAGTTGATCTGTCTCAATGAATTGCGTTGCTCTCGAGATCGGAATATGAACAATTAAAACAAGTAAGACAGATCGGTAAGTAAATTAGCGAAGCTTTGTCTGAAAAGGACATAGTTTCTCATTCTTTAATTATGAGTGACGTTATTTCAATTATGGATGCAGAATGCTATGTTAATACGAAGGCAATATAATTCAACAAGACGCTCACTTTCATTATATGAAACACCATCACAGACACTACCCGAAATAATTGTTATTCTTAGTGTGTGGTCATTATTTACAAGAAACTTGTGCTGGCAATGTTAGCAGCGCTGTCTGTACTCCATATTTACAAGGTGACGTTTATTGGAGGATGCACCACTTTTTGGAGTCCTGTATTAAAAGGAACTTGCGTCAGAACTGTCTGCGCCATGTAAGTTGTAAAATGTGCAAGGTAGACGTTCCGTCGCAATTTCCAACATAAAACAAATGCATGGATATTTAGGAGATTTTACCAACATGAGAGCGCATAGGTCAGATAACGTCAGAAATCCTGCGCCTGTAATACCCACGTGTAGGAAATGACGCATTGGCATTGTTACGTGGTAAATTGCATTTATATTGCACTTACTACCTCTGACGAGGCGTCAACATGTGTTTTTCGGTGACTAGCATGCCACTACGGAAACCAAAAATAATTATTGTTGAAATAGAATAAGAAATATGAATATAATTTGAGTGGTGGACATGTTAGTCTGTTATTTGGATTGGAAAGGATAGTGGAGGGATAGAAGGGTTTGTATTTATATAGTGCTTCCTACTCCTGACGAGGTGTTGAACTGATTTTCGGTGGGTAGCAAGCTACTCTGAAACTCAAACAGGATTAATGGGGAATTTGTATATGGGAATTAATTTTAAGAGAAGCTAAACAGAACAGTGTGGCAACCACAACTGCACCATGGATGTGCTAATTTTGCAGCTGGGAGTCGCAAGGAGATGACCACCAATATCCACCTCACCCCAACCACCTACCTTACCCCCCCTCAACATAATAAAGGCTATGCATGAGAAGGGAGTTTGTTTATCACCGGTGAACTTCCCTAATGGGACTCACAGAGAATGAGGTCATCACCTATGACTGGCTGAAGAAAGAGTCCATTGTAGAGCTTCTACACCTGATTGCTCTTAGGCTCCAGACAACAGCTGCCAGGTCTAACAAAATCCCTCCACAGGTGAAGCTTTGTTATGAGCCCCAAAGTACCCCAATATAGGCCTAGGTAGTTGCACGACCTTTTCTCAACGTTTGTCCTACCTTGCTGTACATAAAGGCTCTGGTGCTGACCTTTTACCTAGTTTGTTACTGAATAAATGTAGTGTGGCTTTCTTCGAAAACTAGCCTCAGTTATCATGCATGAGGATTCTTAGTATCACAGAAGGATTGCCACCTTTTGCTCTTTTAAGTCTTCTAAGTGTTCTACCTTGTCTGCACTCTGTGCACATCATAAGTAATGTGCCTGCTATCATCTGAATACACTGCAACACTGCATACATATGTCCATCATGAGGTCATTCCAACTGTGCCTTATGCCACAAGTCTAACGTACAGACAATACCAGGCATTTGTGATGCATTATATTGTGTATTCACAGAGGTATACACCATGTGTGTTGTCTTGCAGGTGGACCAAACCCATACACCATTTGTGAGGTGGTGACATTCCAATATCTCAATTCTACTGGTGAGTGGAACCTTATTGTTTGTGTGATCTGTAATTATTGTCTGTGTTTGCTGAAATGGTTTGCAATGAGATGGGCAAGGGGTATCATCACTCTTCAGAAACAAGCTGCACCTTACATGTGGATTTACAGCAGAAGTAGGACAAAGTTGTAGGGCAAATAATTTAGCGAAAATTGCAAGGTGGAATCAGTAGCAATGTATGCTGGCCTACATGATGGATGCCTCTTAATAATGCTGTGCTACTATGATGTGGATACTTATGGCATATGTACCATCATCTGCCCCAAAACCAATTGATGGTAATTGGCTCTAATATGTCTCATCCATACTATGGACTGAAATTGCCTACATGTTACCTGAAATAAGTAACACAGATGTTGCATGGGATAGGCTGTGAAATCCCTGACACAGTATAATTGCCATGTCAACATTTGAGCAGGACTCTGGGGTGCAACACAAATCCCAGACCACACTTCCAATAGTCAACAGCACATCAAGGGGCAGATGTATGACAACATTTTGCATTCACAAATTGGAAATCGGCCTGTTTGCAACCGCAATATTGGCCTGCCCCATGTACAAACCCTATTTTGTGAGTCAGTAACCTATTACCGACTAGCAAAAAAGGGTTTGAGACTCACTATTAAAAAGGGGCATGCCAAGGGTGTCCCTTCCTAATAACAAGGCTCACTCAAATGTATGATTGTTTTGAGACCGCTGTTGGGGTTGCAAAACTCTTGCAGTTTACCACCTACTTTAAGTAGGTGTAATGTCACACAAAACGGAAGGTATCCCCAGGGGACCCCTTCACCTTTGTGAGTGTGCACATTTTTTTTTTTTAAGCCAGGCAGTTTAGTAGCAAATCACATAAATGCTTTAGCATGCACTATGCATATCTACCCCTGGGTCACAGGAACTCATTTTCCTCTAGATGCTAGGTAGTATCTTAAGAGTCAGCATACTAATTCCAGTCATGAACAGAAATACAATATGCTGATTCCAGAAAGTAGTTTTTTTGACCCAGGAACCAAGGAGCAAGGAGCTAGTGACAGCCCTTAGGGCAACAACCACAACATAGTTTGTGAGCCATTCGATGTCCATCTAGAATCCATGGTGAATACATGTCATGGGGCATGTAGAGTAGATGCATGTTTCCGTGAGGAGGAGGAGGACAAAATTGCCATTAGGAAAGAAAGGCTTCATAGACAGCCAAGAGATGGGTGAGATCAAAACGTGGGATAGCAAACAGAGAACAGTACCAGTTGCGAAGTACACTGACATGGCATTAGCACAGGTCAATGGTCTAACTGGCCATGTTGCACAGAGCTGTGCTATGGGGCAGATTTTTTTGGGTAACATGAGCAGTCCACATCTTCATCCTCTGATGTGTGCGGTGCCTCCTGTGAGGGGGATGTTGAAGTTGTCAGAGCAGATGGAGGAACAAATACATCAGAGGATGAAGATGTGGATTCTCTGTTCCCAGCATCATTTCCCTGAACCAACAAATAAGGCAGCAAAGTATGAGAAGGAACTGCTGGTAGGCCAGCACAGCTAAAACATTGTTGTGGTATGCACCCATTTTTGCTATGTAGGAATCCTGCTTCCACTCAATGTACTCCAAGATGTAGCATATTGCCCCCAGCTGGTTGGCAACCTCGCTGGTGCCACTTTGTCAGGGCATTTGCTCATGCCTCTGTCTAATGACACCAGCGATGTCAGCAACTGACTGTTCCAAGCCAATGGAGCGGAGGGTAGGCACGTTTTGCAGCCTCCAATGTGTCCTGATTGTACTGGGGGTGAATGTTTGACATTGTTCAGCATTCCGTCCATCAATTGTTCTTTATGCATGTGTCAGCCCGCGTGGGATGGATATGCCCAGACATGGGTCCCACTGGAGTTAAGCTAGCCTGGCTGATGAGGGGTAATACACCAAAACCGGTTCCAGGATGCTTGTTTCTGGTCCAGTGGGAACCAGGCATTGCAGTTCAGGCTTGACTGGCCCATGGGGAACAGGGTCAAGACTGATTTGCACATGGCTGGAAACAAACTGGAATGGCATGGTGAGAAAAATAACGATGGATTTAGGCCCAGATCTCTGTACTGAGGAGAATGTTTGACTTTGTTCAGCATTCCGGCCATCAATTGTTCTTTTTATGTTTATTGGACTGACGCACCACAGACTCCCTCTAGCATGCCGGCCACAATGTCCTTCCCCGCCCACACCTCATCTACCAGCTCCCGCTTGCGTCCTACCACAAGATGTTGGTTGTCTATTTGAGGGACCTCGAGTCCAGGGGCGGGAGTGGGCTGGCAGGTATTGTTTGTGGGTGATAGGCAAATCCTCTGGAACCCTGCAATGCTGTCAGCCCTCTCCACAGCTGGGGATGTTTTTTGAATGGAGTCCAGGATTTGCTGGAGGGTGACTTGGTTGAGGGCAGGCATTCTCATCAACAGCAGGATCTTTATCTAGGAACTACAGCTGGTCTTGAGTTGGTGGTGCATCCCCTGGAATTAAAAAGATTTATGTCAATGGTGATCCATGTCAGTTGTTCACATTTGTTAAAAGATGGACATTCAGAACCTCATTTACCAGTTTTTGACAGAGGATAGCGCCACAAGCCTTCCTATGGTGTTTCCCTATGTTAAAAGAAAAGGGCAGAAATGTGCTGTATCTATGTGATATGGTGCATTTCTGTCCTCTTCTACAATGCTGGGGCAGAAATGGCTGTCATGAATCAATGAAGGCACCCTTGCACCATGGCGCAAGGGTATCTGCTGAGTAGGCATGATTGTTTTGTGCAGGAAGGGCCACATTACTGCACAAAAACAAGGGGCCCGATTCACAGAACTAACTTAAGACAAAATCCTAAACGTACTACCATTATGGTAATCACAGAAGGCACTTACTTATTTCGGTATTCACAGAAGGCACTTACTCATTTCGGTATTCACAGAAGTTCGGAGTCCTAACGTTAGGACTCCTAAATGCCTTCTGTGAATACCAAAAGTCTTAAAATTATGAATTTTCTTAGTTTAGTAGTAGCAAAGTTAGGAGTCCTAACTTTCGGACTCTTAAATGCCTTCTGTGAATATCGAAAGTCTTAAAATTAGGATTTTTCTCAATTTAGTAGTAGTAAAGTTAGGACTCCTAACTTTAGAACTCCTAAATGTCTTCTGTGAATACCGAAAGTCTTAAAATTAGGATTTTTCTGAATTTAGGAGTAGTAAAGTTAGGACTCCTAACTTTAGGACTCCTAACCTGAGAAAAATCCTAATTTTAAGACCTTCGGTATTCACAGAAGGCATTTAGGAGTCCTAAAGTTAGGAGTCCTAACTTTACTACTACTAAACTGAGAAAAATCCTAATTTTAAGACTTTAGGTATTCACAGAAGGCATTTAGGAGTCTTAAAGTTAGGACTCCTAACTTCTGTGAATACCGAAATGAGTAAGTGTCTTCTGTGAATACCAAAATGAGTAAGGGCAGTATCCCTTCCAAAAAGGAGAACCTCTGTCTTTTCTGAGTTCAGTTTCAGCCAATTCTCCTGCAACCATATCCTAATTTGCATCATGCAGTTGTTAAATGTGTTTGCCACCTCTTTTACATGGGATGGCACAAACACTACAATTTGAGTGTCATTGGAGTAAGAGACAATCGAGAGACCATGAGATCGAATGAGTTTGGCTAGAGAAGTGCCATAGATGTTGAAAAGCATGAGACCTAATGAAGAGTCCTGAGGCACCCTACATGGAAGAGAGAAAGGAGCCAAACAAACTTCCTGAAAGACACTACTTGCTCTTTGTCAGATAGAAAAGACCTGAGGATGGTAAGGGCTGCACCTTGAAAGCAGATTCTCTCAAGCCAGTTGATAAGCAAAACATGATCAACCATATCAAACACGGCTTAGAGATCATGGAGAATGAACGCAGCCCTACCTCCTCCATCTACTGACCTTCTAATTTCTTCAGCAGCAGTAACTAAGGCAAGTTCTGTACAATAATGCGATCTAAAACTGGGCTGTGATGGATCCAGGAGATAGTTAACATCATTCCTAGCCTTCTCCAGAATCCGAGAGAGGTAATTTCAGCTGCAAAAAAATTGAGCAACATATCATCTGCATATGGTAACATCTTCACCTCATCTCTTCCAGCCTCTATGTCTTAGAAAGCCCCAGATTACCAAATAGACAAAATAGGCACTGGCATATGGGCCCCACTCATTTCCGAGGCCCCGCAACAACGGATCAAAGTAATATTGACTTGATCTAGAAAGAAAATAGCAATCAAGCGTTCTTACATTTTTTCCAAAAGATAGAAAACATTTATTTAACTCAAACAAATGAAAACTTTACATTTAGGACTCTATAGAGAAAATACGGAATTCATGTATTGTACCCATTAACAACTTAAAGTGCATACACCAGAGACAATGCATCAGATATACATAAAAGTTGGTCTCTTAAAAGCTCATCTTCTGGCAGCTGGCAGTTTGTAAATATTCCAGTGCGAACTATGTACATGTAATGTACAGTGATAGTGATGGTATCTCAATCCTCAATGACACAAGAATGACTGAACTTACTTGCCATTATGGCCACTGAATATGATGTCTTCCAAAAGGTAGACTTCCAAGATATCCTGACAGATTTGACCACAAACAAATTGAGGAAAGTGAATATTTAAAGTTTTATTGGCTTAATAAAATGTTCATTTTTTTTTGGTTTAACCCCTTCTGTGTTCAGGACGGAACCACTCCATCACGAGCCACGGACGCGCTGTGCTGGTGACGGAGTGGTTCCGTCATGGCGGGCCGTCCCGCTTATGCAGCGTCAATTCCGCGCCTGCGCAGCCGTTTTATTGAGCGGGCGGGGCCGGAATTACCACTGCAGCCAAAGGGTTAATAACATTAATAAATGTTGATGTTTTGTTTTGTGTAATAACATTGGTTTATTAACATTTTTGGTTGGTAAAATTAAAAAAGTATTAGGAGATAATTTGACTGCCTAGGGGCCTCCACAAGGTTTAAAACGGCACTGCTTGTGAGAGGTAGATGGCTGATGGAAGGGTCCTCAAAATGAGTAAGAAAAAAGTTTGGGTTAAAGGGCAACCCTTTCAGATGCCACATCTAATCTTGAAGATGTCAGATTAGAAATCGCTGCAGTGAACATCTGCCATTAGGGAGTCAAAAAAATGGTGAACCTTACGTATAACGTCTTCACCTAGACCCAGTTTGGAAGTCACCAGAACAAGATATGGCCATTCCATTCAACTAAATGCTTTTCATCTTCTAACAAATTTCTGCTAGTGTTAGGAGGTGTGAAGCACCCTACCTGTGACTCACGAATTTGTTGGGGGATCCCTTTACCAAATGAGGTAGTTAGGATTCTGTTGATAAGTTTTACGTCAACATTAATTGATGAGGTGGGGAGATAGCTGGCACACACCAGTGGATCTATGTTCTAATTGAGGAGAAGTTAAATAGTGACTTTATTGGATAAGACCCAAAGGAGCCAGACGGCACCACAGCTGCTTGTTATCCCTGTATCAAGAGAGATATAAGGAGAGGAACACCAGTCCTCCATCCTATCTAGGAGACGTACGTGTAAGAAGTGCTAATATACCCTAGGCTACCTGATCTTCCTAGAAACTCCCTGCAAGAAATGCCAAAGCAGTAATAGGAGGTGAAGCAGCCCGTAATGTCAAGGGAGTGCATTGATAGGGCACAATTTGCATCATGGATTTCAATGACAGCCTGCTGCGACTCACTGTGATGCAGTTGTACAGCCAAGAGCCTACCAGCTTTTGTTTGTGTTTGAATCTCTGCCACTCCAGTTTAATGAAATACGTATTTGCTGACATTGTAGAATGTATTTAAGAGTAATGTAGTAAGTTCCATTTCCCCCTTGCCTGTAGGGGTGCGAGAGGCTATGCAGCGGGCTTTAAGGTAATTGATAGACCTTGATGTGGCTGGACTCAACCCACTGTGAGTGATTGGGAAGGGGGTACGGCAGACAGGTTATGGAGGGCAAGGTGACATGGCCCCTGGAGAAAGGATAAATATGATGGTGAGGTGTGAGAGAAACACAGAAACAAGGGGCACTAAACATTTCGGTTCTGAATTGAATCCAGCTCCGGCTGGTGCTGATTTGGCTCTACCTCTTCATCTTCATGTGGAGGTGAAATAAATTTGAGGAGGATCAATTCCACACTGCTAATGAAAGCTATGAGGCAACAATGATCGTAAGTAAACCAAAGTGAGTGCCCAATGGGGGCCAGGGATTTAGAGGCACGTCCTAAGGTCATTACAGGACATTACACTGGTGGAAGTGGCAAGTTGAGTACTGTATCACATCTCTCAAGTAGCCCAATGACAGTAAGCTAGAACAACTACAGTCTATGCCTTCATTAGATATCAATTAGAGAATGTAATGAAAGCCAAATTTGGGGGGAGGTGGAGGTCAGGGAGTACAATAGCATAATAAACCGCTTGATCAACACACACTACAAAGACAATTATAGCTGTTATAATTATTCATCTCTTTCTATGCCCGTTCTCTCCTCCAATTCTTATTTCAATGGTGATCTTGATTTGTTCCAGTCTCTGGTATTTTGGAGGACCTCACCATGTGGTGGAAAAAAACTTCCTATGATTGCCACTGTGCCAGGTGTGATGATAATTGCAATTCGGCATCTGTTGTCTAGGCAGCTTCCCGGGAACTGGGACATCTGCAGGAAGTTTCGGCACCTTATAGAAAGCAGCTTTGTCTTTATTAGAAATATCTACTGAGTCAAAGGACTCCAAATCCCCAGGGTCAAAAATGTTTTTGGTCTTATTGTCAATGTTCATTAAGAAGTGCTCCGGGGCCAGGAGATCATATTTTAGACCTACCATACACCAGCACTTCCTAGTAAAGTTGGAAGACCTAAAGGTGGTCTATGTACCTATATTTCAAATTTGTTAGGTATTGAGAAATTAATGTTCATAAAAAATAATGATTTCTACCAGATTGTGGAATTACAGTTGAAGGGAGATGGCTGTTTGATGATTATTAACTTCTATAACAATGTACCGAAAGACATGATACAGAGTGTTTTGAACCAACTACAAAGGGATTTGAGGAAACTCCAAGAGAGGTCCAAAGGGGAATTGTGTTTTATATGAGGTGGGGATTTTAATTGTTATTTGTGTACGCACTATAAGAGCGGTATATGTGGTTTAGGGAAGGAAACAGATGGAGCTATACCTCATTTTACACACTCCGCGTTGGGAGATATGTTAAACGAAATTATGTTTGAATTTAATCTAGATTACGCTAATTAACTATGTATTTCTCCAGTAGCTTTTAAGCCCACATACATAGGGAGAGGTTGCAATACGACAATTGATTTTGTCCTGCTCTCAAACACTAAGAAATTCATAAAGATTTTAAATTTTTTTACATTTTGTAATGCCGTGAGTGATCACTACCCCAATAGTGTCTCTCTTGTATTGGAGAATGGTACCCGCAATAGAATAGGAGATGGAGGCTCTTCATATAACCAGGAAATACATTTATCAAGTACAAATGGTTATACATTAAAATGGCAGAAGGTGGATCCCACTGCCTTTACGGGGCAGCTTGTAAATGAAACACAAGAGGACTTTAATGTGTGTTTAGCAGAGAAAAATAAGGATGTGGATGTGATAGAAGCATTCTGGAATATTTCAGCTAAGATTAAAGAAATCCTTACGGTCAAACAGAGGACGACACTATGTAAAAGACGGGGGTGGTTTGATCATGAGTGTAGCACAGCACACAAGAATTTAAAAATAGCACTAAAAAAGTTACCTAGAAATAGAGAAGAGATAAGGAAAGCCAGATTGCTCTATAAACAGGCCCAAAAGAAATGAAAAGAGGAAGTTTGGCAAGATTTACACGAGGCTTGTATAAAGAAAGATAACACTAAGGGGGTCATTAGGATGACGGGCGGACTTAGTCCGCCTGCCATCCTATCTGGACTAGGGACCGCCTGCCATAAGGGTGGGGATCCCGATTTTTGAATTAGGATGCGCCCGCGACAGTGGCAGGCGCATCCTTCAGTTTTAACATTGTGGCGGGCGGTTCTCTCTGCACCGCCCGCCACAATGTAAAAAATGAATGTATACATTTGCATACAAGAAGCGGCAGGCACCGCTCGGTGCCTGCTGCTTCTTGTATGCAAATGCTGGGGGGTCCCACAGGTACCCCCATGTGCACCCCCCTACTCACCTTCACTCTGGGGGCCCCCAGAGCGAAGACATATACATAAAAAAGTTGCTGGCCCAACTTCTATTCTCCAAAGCTAAGAGAAACAAACAAATCCTAGTCTTGTGTTTGTTGGGTATATTTATTTTTACCCCTCTGAATTTATGTTTTCACAATACTACTTTCAATTGACCATGAATGAGAAAGACCACTGTACATTAAATACACATTTACACATATATACAAAACAATTTCATATTATACATATATACACAACTAGCAGCCCATCCCGACGTTGTCCGGGTAGGCTTTGCGAGGTGAAAGGTACTCACCAGCATTGCGCACCCCGAAAACAGGCAGCTCCTTTCTCTCTCTTACCAATCACCCCTTTTTGCCCACTTCCCCTCAAAACTACCTGGCCTTCTGTTCTGAGAGCCTCAGCTTCACCTGTCCCGGCCATCCACCTGCGCACCTACCCCCTCCAAACCTCCTGAGACCAGTCACCTCATCCTCACACCATCACTCGAGTACACTCACCTCAGACTTCCGTCATGTCAGCCCACTCCCATGTGTACCCCATCTCCTCCTCAGCCTATTACAATAACCCACGTCACCTCTTAATCTCTACACCTTCCCAACCCGTCAGTTACACTTGATATCTCAGTCAGACCCCCCACCTCATCCCACCCATGTCCTTGCTTTCAGTCTCACGTCTTCAACGTACCAAAAGCGTACCTTTCCTCACCCTACCAGGAACTCCCTTACCTCTCTTCAGTCCTCTTCACCCCTCCATTCACTCCGTACCCTCTCACCATCATAGCCCGCGCCATCCTCGGGGGCCGTCTCAGCCCCACGGCCCCACTGTTGCCGCCACTCTCTTCACCATGATGGTGGCGGACATTGCACTGAACCGTGTGTTGGTACCGCGCTCCTGGCCGGATGCCGAACGCCGCGTTACTTTTCCTCCCCACGGCTCCACTGTCGCCGCCGCTCTCTTCACCATGATGGTGGCGGACATTGCACTGAACCGGGTGTCGGTTCCGCGCTCCTGTCTGGACGCCGGTGCCACGTTTTCATAACGCCACGCCCACACGCCATTGCGCCTCTCGCAAGCGTTGTATGCGCCCATGACGCCGAACGCGGCGTTCATATCACTTTATGCATACGCCCAATAACTACTTACCCCCTAACGTTCTTTGCCCCCCCTAATGTATATGGTGTGGTGCTGTATAGCCTATGTCCATCTCCTGGACCTCCCCTTTCCAACTCTGTATTGGGTGTTGTGATTGGTGGTGTAGTTCTGGAGTTTACCTGCCTCAAAGGTTCACAGTTCTCTCTTTATAATAGTAGTATAGATAGATAGTATATTGAATTATTTGGTCCAGCTGCCCCTACGTCCCAGGACCTCACTCCGTAGTGTCCCAGAGTGAAGACGGCATGCCTTTCCGTGGCAGCATCGCCGCCACGGAAAGGCATCTCCTTTGGCCCATCATAATACATCTGGTGGTGTCTATTAGACACCGCCACCATATAATTCCTTTTCCGCCCCTGCCGCAAGGCGACCGGGGCGGAAAAGCAGCGGATGGTCTTTCCGTCCACCGCGGTCCCCCATGCCTGGCGGGGGCAATCACCTGACTTCATAATGGGCCCCTAAGTTTTGGAAGATAGTGAATTCTCCATATCTCTCTGAGAGGGATTGCAATAAGATGGATATACCCATCACAGAAGATAGCTGGATTTGCTATTTTAGTGGTCTATACCGTGCCGGTACAAGTGCAGCAGAAAATGAGGTGGGGAGGGAAATATCCCAAGTAAGAGGTACTGAGACAGAGGGCAGTAACAAGAATATTGTGGATCTATGTGTATACCCCCTCGATATTAGCTTCGCCCTGGATGAGATAGTTTGTGCAATACAAAAAAGTGCTCCAGGCAAGGCTCCGGGGCCGGATGGTGTCCCAGTTGATGTGTATCGGTCAAACACTGATATTTGGGCACCACTCATAATGAATGTTTTAAATAAGTGTTGTCAAATTGGTTTGATAAAGTACAAGTCAGATGCTATTTTAATACCCATTTTTAGGTCTCGCGACCTATCAATGCGCGCAAGCGCATCGAGCGGAGCGAGAATTCAAGTGCTCAAAATACTCGTGAAACCAAGGGTTTCGTTCGTGCGGTTTTCTTTGAGTTCACGTGAATCACGTGACCAAACAAGCACGCGCATCAGCCTCCCTCCCTCCCTCCTAATTGCATTTTTTCACGGCCGCACAGCACATCAAATGGCTTTTCCCAGCGCGTGCTGTGCGGCTTCTCCTCCCCTATTTATTCATGGCTGGCCGACCGTACTTTCAGTTTCCCGGCCGCTCATCTTCTCGCTTGTTTTTTTATTTTTTTTTTATCATTCCATCAAGTCCCATCCTTACTTTCTCTACCTTATCTTTTTGATACCCTGCTGCTCTGTTCTTTGTTTCCGCAGCACAATCTTACTTTGTCCCTATTTTGATTTTCCTTCTTTTCCTTTTGCTGTGTCCTTTTGCTCCTCATTTTAGCCAGGTTTTCACTGTTAATATATATCCGGTTTAGCTTATTCTTTCCTCAATTACTCTCTCCTTCCTACATCTCCTTCCTCCTCCATACCGCATCTTTTACATTCTGACATCTTCCTACTCCTTCCTCGTTCTCTCCTTTGAGTCTCTTTACGTTTTCACTGTTGGCTTCTTTTTCATTTCACTCCCTCAGCCATTCACTAGATCTCCCACCTAGAGCTTTCGCCTCCTCGGCCGACGCCTGCTCCTCCCTTATTCCTCCTTCTCCTGCCCACACCTCCTTCCCTGCTGCTCCGTTCCGATTACCTCTGTGTCCTCCACATCACCCGTTCTTTGACTCTAGCTTTCTCGTTACATGCCCATATACGTCTCCCTTCATTTTCCTCCACTTCTCCCAGGTCTTGTGCTGTCATCTTTTTTTTATCATTCCATCAAGTCCCATCCTTACTTTCTCTACCTTCTCTTTTTGACACCCTGCTGCTCTGTTCTTTGTTTCCGCAGAGCAATCTTACTTTTGTCCCTATTTTTATTTCCCTTCTTTTCCTTTTGCTGTGTCCTTTTGCTCCTCATTTTAGCCAGGTTTCCACTGTTGCTACATATCCGGTTTAGCTTATTCTTTCCTCAATTACTCTCTCCTTCCTATATCTCCTTCCTCCTCCATACCGCATCTTTTACATTCTGACATCTTCCTACTCCTTCCTCGCTCTCTCTGAGTCTCTTTACGTCTTCACTGTTGGCTTCCATTCCATTTCACTCCCTCAGCCGTTCACTGGATCTCCCACCTAGAGCTTTCTCTTCCTCGGCTGACGCCTGCTCCTCCCTTACTCTCCCTTCTCCTGGTTAGGGATGCTTCGTCTTTTTTGGGGCAGGGTGGAGGTTGTCTATGCGATGCTGAACTGGGGAAGTTTTGTGTATCAATGTTCAGTCGCCCATCTTCCCCACACTTTTTCCTCGGCAGACGGAACTTGTCTGAGCACTTTTTAAAGGAAAGCATACATGCAGCCCCCCACATCCAAAGCTTTAGCATCTGCGCCGCCTTTTAGATTCAGCAAGCACAGATGGGTATGCTGCCTGTCGTGCAGATGCTACTTTCATTTCTACAGCTCTACATGCAATAGTGCAAATAGTGCAAAATACAAATAATACGTTCCAATATTTGTTCACTTATCCGCCTCGCACATGCTTGGTGGAAGGCACAGAAAATTTTGAATCGAAATTTTGATTGTGTGTTGCAGAGCAGGTTGTTGGGCGACATTATGTTAATGCTAAAAGAACAAAGAAACCTTTGGCTCGTAAGAACCATTTCCACCTGATCACGATGGAATCACTGCTGACTGATGCCTTAGCCCTCCAGGAAGTAGAGGTGGACGAGCCAACATATTAACACGGCGAGCCGAGCCCAGGGTCTGGCTTGGCTCTTAAAGTCGTGCACGAGCCGAGCCCTTAGAAAGTTTGCCCTGTAAAGCATGCAGAAACTTTGACATTAATTAGCACGTCACGTTACAGCGCTGCACTGAGAAGTGCTTTTTAAAAGAGGCAGTTTTAAAACCTGAACTTAAACTGTTCCTGCCCACCCTCCCCCTGACGACAGTACTATTAATGAAGTAAGAGGCAAGCAGTTGTCATGTGAACCCTGTGTGTCGCTAGATTCTTATAGACCGAGCAAAATTATAGTCTATTAAATCAAACACAATAGGTTTTGTACACCTGGTGTTCTGAACTTACACATTTGAAGGTGCTTTAATATGCAGTATAGAAAAAAAACAGGATTGGTTAAAAAAAAAAAGTTTGCCTAGGATCACATAATTTGGTTATGCGGGGCACTCTAGATTAATCCAGGTTTTCTACTTTCACTGTGTACAAATCAGCCACTAAATGTCTATTTGCCCCCCATTTTTACCTCAAATGTTAATACGTTTTTACCTCAGTGCATGAGGGTGACAGACAGAAACCACATGCTAGCTCTGCTCCAGGTTTTAACAGGATCTCGAGCTGATCCAGAGCCAAGCTTTAGCCTCGAACCTGGCTCGAGTTTTTATTGACTGGCCCACCTCTACCAGGAAGTCCTCAGTATTGGATGCTTTCTGGTTAGTGTGGTATGGCTGTCAGGCCTCTTCAGCAGTTTGTAATGATTATTTTCTGTTCAACATGCTCTCTGGAAGCATTGTGGAGATACTTGCTAAGTTTTATAGAAAGTGGAAACTAAAAATCAGGGCGAAAGTGGTGCAGTCCTAGGCTAGGCACTATTATTAGAAAGAAAAGTGGGACTAGGTGAAAACCACCATTCTCCATTCAGTCGGACACTTCTGCTTCGGCTCAGATGCTACATGGTCCCTTTCCTAACCACTGCCACACAATTGTGTCCCATGTATTTTGAGAGCATTTGTTAGGCGAGCTCATTACAAATAAATCTCCAGGTATCTACAAAAAACTGTCAACTGGACTAGAATATGGCAATTGCTGGGATAGCAATGTTTTTCAGTTTTTATGGAATGGTAGCAGAACCCCACACACAACCCCACCACCATACACGCATACAACCACTCACACATACAACCACGCACACATACAACCACTCACACATACAACCACTCACACATACAACCACCCACACATACAACCACCCACACATACAACCACTCACACATACAACCACTCAAACAACTACACACACAACCACACACAACCGCACACACACAAACACACACATCTGTCGCCCTCACTCTATCTATTCCCCTCACTCTATCTATCTATTGCCCTCACTCTATCTCTCTATCGCCCTCACTCTCTATCAATCTATCTATCTATCGCCCTCACTCTATCTATCGCCCTCACTCTATCTATCGCCCTCACTGTCTATCTATCTATCGCCCTCACTCTGTCTATCTATCTATCGCCGTCACTCTGTCTATCTATCTATCGCCCTCTATCTATCTATCTATCGCTCCACCACAGCATCACTCAGGGGCACCACAGCATCACTCAGCACCACCACAGCATCACTCAGCACTAACACAGCATCACTGGTTCAAATATGTTCTCTCAATGTTTGAAGCTTTATTGCAAATGTCACAAAAAAAGTTAATATTTCACTTCTGTTCTTGGATTTTAGTCACTGAACATAATCTTCAGAACAGTTATTTACAAAAGTTTAAGCTATTGCCATTAAAAATTACAATCACTTTTATTTAAGTAAATTATTTAAAAAAATTAAAAGCCAATGTTAATTGTAATATCAATACATCTAAGTAAAGGCAATACAAAAAAAGTGACATTACAAATACTAAAAGTGTCACATATGCTAAAGTTAAAAGTATTGGCATTGTAAATCACAAAACATAAATATAAAATGTCATTTACGAAACCAATAGCTCCAACTTTCCTACTGCGAGACCTATTGGCAACGCCAGTGCTTGTTAAGAAGGGAAATCGTGACGACCCTAAATGTTATCGCCCCATATCACTGTTAGATTCTCTTTTAAAGGGAATAGGGAGGGTAATTTTAAATAAGTTACAATCATGGGCGGTGGAAATGGGCGTGCTATCACAGTTACAATACGGTTTTAGATCTTGATTGGGCACAATTGAGCAAGGCTTGAATCTTAGCCTAATAATTGATAAATATACTAGGGCAAAAAGCAGAAATTTATTTTTAACTTTCGTCGATTTATCTTCCGCATTCGATTGTGTCATACACAACAAATTATGGGAAACTTTATCTGATCTGGGAGTTGAAAAAGGCATTTTGTTATTTATCAGAGAACTTTATCGAGAGGCGGGAGCAAGGGTGAGATATGGGATAAATGGGGAGTGCTCGGCCTGATTTAGCATTGGAAAAGGAGTGAGACAAGGATGCGTCCTTGCCCCGTTCCTTTTTTCATTATATATTAATAGCTTGGGAGAACGACTGGCCGAGCTCCCCCATGATTACCCAAATATAAATGAAAACCCAGTCCCAATATTATTATACGCAGATGACGCAGTTTTAATGTCTATGACACAAATAGGCCTCCAGAAAACAGTACCACATTTTGATAATTACATGCAGGTAAGGGGGCTGCAAGTGAATATAAGTAAAACATTTAGTATGAAGTGTGGGAAAAGAACTGCAAAGAAATGTGATATCTACATTAATGGTAAAAAAATTGAGTATGTTGAAAAATGTGCCTACCTAGGGATAAACTTCAATCAGAAGGGTACCTGGCCAGCTGCAATACTATCTCGGAAAACTATGTTCTCAAGAGCTACTGGGGCGCTTGTCAGTTTGTCACGACAATTGTGTTCCAGAATTGCTTGCAATCTATAAATCTAAATGTGTTTCAACAGCCACATATGGCGCAGGTATATGGGGTTTTACTAATGCACAATGTGTACAGAATTGTGAAAACTATTTCCTGCACTACCTATTAGCAGTACCTAGTTTCACTGCCACATACATCTGCCACTCTGAGGTAGGCATGAAGCATATTGCTGATATTATAAAGTTTTGCACTTTGTTACTTTGGCATAAGATATGGAGTACCCCCGAAGCAGTTTTTAACCAGTATGTGATTACGGACTGTTTAAAACTGGATAACGTGTACCGCATTCCATGGCTATGACACATCTAGAATTTTTTACAAACCCAGACTGTATGAACATCAACTCCAGAAAGTTTCTAAGAAAGGAATATTTGTCCTATCTGGAAGAAAAGCGATGGTTTCTGGAGAAAGAAAAACAATTGGTTATGGACAACCATATTATGTTGACATGTACTGGGATACAGAAAAATATCTGTCATATGTGACAAGACCCTTCGATCGGATGTTTCTGACACTTTTTCGCCTAGGTATTGTACCTAGGGTTACCACATTCCCCATGATGAATGATTGGTCACGTACTTTAGCACCATGCCCCTGTGACGGTAGCTCGGCACAATCAACATTGCACGTAACCCTTTATTGTAGGTTTTATAAGTTGCCGAGGAGGTCGTTTTTATTACTGCTCCTAAAGCAGTATGGACTAAGACATTGCAGAGCTGCATACTTAAAGTTACAATGTATGGAATATGACTTGACAGTGGGGCTTGTAGTAAGGTTTTTAAAATGTGTGACTAGATTAAGAAAGATATTTAGGTTGTAAAGTAACTGTATTGCCTTATTTATTTCCCAGGAATTGCAATTGTATCTGTGCTTTTATGTTTTTCAAAATGAAATACGAATAAAGTAACTTGACTTGACCAGGTATGCTCTTGTCATAAGGCACATGCTTTCAGTTGAATGCATTTGCATGGCAGCGCCAGTGC
Organism: Lissotriton vulgaris; assembly: GCF_964263255.1. Taxonomy (NCBI): domain Eukaryota; kingdom Metazoa; phylum Chordata; class Amphibia; order Caudata; family Salamandridae; genus Lissotriton; species Lissotriton vulgaris. The sequence continues at coordinate 315,190,988 of NC_141696.1, forward strand.
AGGTGGCAGAACAGTGAACTCTCTGAAAATCTTCGAACATTTTTGACTATGAAGCTTCTGGAGCATGTCATACAAAAAGAGAAGTTGCAGAAGTTATCACATTGTGCTTTGTCTTGCAAGTCTGTAACTTTGTGCCACAAGCAATCAATGTCCCTACCTCAGTCCGGGAGAGTCTCAATGTGGGATTCCACCAAATCTAGGTAAAAACCTCCTATTGCATTGTCTTCACCTCACCTGTGAGATCTCTCATCTTGGATTTCTTGCCGCACAAAGTTGTACCAATAGCTGATATCTCCTTCAATAGCGTGTACATTACATAATCTGATGACTTAAAGGTTTCTATCTTCTGAGGTGGCTTGCATTATCTCACAGACCCTGAAAATACTAGTTAGTAAACTACAGGTTTATGGGATGTCATGTGGGTCAGCTATGGGTATGCAGCCCCTGTGGGTTAGCATCAAGGCACTCTGCCTGCTTCCAAGATAGATGCATGCTTTAAACCTTGTACAATGCTGAAGAGTTTATGCCCAAGTACCCTTAATCGGTACATGGCCGCAAAAAAATGTAGGTCACTGGTTTGCTAGAACAGATGTATGGTGCCATGCCCTCTTTGGTGGAGACAGCGGAAATTGGAAAGGGGCGACCACTCGGTCCCCCCGAACGTATGGCAGAGTGCCTCGATCCCCCCGGGAAGCCATTTTGGGCGGGAAGCGCGTCTCGGCTGGTATGCCCGAAGCGGCGTAGCCGGGGCGCGCTTTTTCCCGCCCTAGAGTGGGCTGGCCTAGACACTGACGCGGCCGGCCACGCCCTCGGGGCAGGCAGGGGCGGGTTTACGCCCGCCCTGAAGATGGATAAAAAGGGACGCAAGACCAGAAGACATCCTCTTGTTCCTGTGCTCTGAAGCTGCACCTCCTCGCTGCACGTGAGCCCGAGACGGAACGAAGAGCCAATTTTGAGCGTTTTAATCGTTCTTGTTTGTTTTACAGTTACTTTGTTGGAGAATGCCGAAGAAGGTTAAAAAGCGCATGAATACCGACCAGATGCTGCGTGTTCTCATGAAGGAGATGTCCGAGCTAAAGAAGCGGGTGGACAAGAATGAGGAAAAGGGTCCAAAACGTCCTTTGGCGGGAGCAGCCCCGGGGGGGAAAAACAAGAGGCCCAGGAGGGGGGCAGCGGGTGAAGACATCCCGGGTCCCAGTGCCCCGCTCGAGGCTCCAACTCCCGTGCCGGAGGGGGGGAATCCGATTCCCGTTGTGGTCACCCCCGTGTCCGAGGATGATATGCCGCCCGAGCTGGCAGCACAATTGGCGGCGTGGTTGGGTAAAGGTGATGAGGGCGCCACGGCTGTCGATGCGCAGGCGCTGATAAAGCAATTACGGGAGAAACGGGAAGCAGCCAAGGTGCCCGTGCCGGCTGCGGTAGGGGACAAGACACCAGGGACGATTGCGACCACAGAGGCAGCGTCAGGTGCAGGTAAGCGGCCATTGCCGATCGCGAGGGATGAGTCAACACCCTCTCGGAGAGAAAAGTTGGGGCAACATGTTCCTTTGGCAATTAAGGAAAAGATTTGGGCGGGGGAGTATGTGAACATTTTTTCATTGCTTGTTGATCATTATGAGGTAGAGCATGTAAAGAGTCAGAAGGATCTCATGCATCCGAGTGTTTGGCGCGCAAAAATGGCCGCCTTTAAAGTGAATGAGAATATCGGCAATTGGGGCAATGCTTGGGGAATCTTTACATCAATCTTGGGGGAACGTAGACCTGAGTTGCTTTCCGAGTTCCCAATCTACCAATCCCGAATCATGGGGTACTCGACATCGCACCAGGGTAATCATTGGTTCTGTTACAACAATCTGTTCAGAAAAGAAAAAGAGCATAATAAAAGTTTAACCTGGGATTGTTATGATGCCTTGACTTGGGATAAGATGAAGGAGTCAGGAATGTTGAAAATGCCGTTGGTGGGAAGTAATGTTGGCGAATCCTCCCGGCAATATGCGGGGACGCCCTTTCGATCAGGTACGGGTGCTGACGATCACTCGAAACCTACCGGCAATACCGGAAAAAGGGGTTTCTGCTTTAATTACAACAGAGGTAGATGTACTAGACCCCAGGGATCGTGTAAATTCAAACATGAATGTAGTAGTTGTGGGTCGTCCCATCCTGAGTCCTCGTGCAGAGCCAGAACGGGTGATAACGGGGGGAGAGGAGGTGCCAAACAGGTCTAATATAGTCCGAGGGGCGCCTTTACCCACTCCGATTGATACCCTGGCGATGATTCCTTGGCTCAGTGACTACCCGGATCGTACTTCTGCTGGGGTGCTGCGGAACGGTTTTTCGTATGGTTTCCGCATCCCGGTAGGGGACTTTCAAGGTGTGGATAAGTGTAAAAATCAACTTTCCGTCCTGCAGCATACGACCGTAGTACAGGATAAGATCCGGAAAGAGGTGACTCGAGGTCGGGTCGCCGGCCCGTTTAGGATACCCCCGGTACAGAATTTTGTTTGTTCCCCCTTAGGGGTAGTCCCCAAGAAAGACCCCGGTGAGTTCCGACTGATTCATAATTTATCAGCTCCACGAGGTCTTTCCGTAAATGATGGAATCGATCCAGAATTGTGTTCGGTGCGGTACGCATCCTTCGATGAGGCCGTAGCCATTTTGAATCGCCTGGGGCCCGGGGCGCTGATGGCGAAGTCAGATATCGAGTCAGCGTTCCGATTGCTCCCGGTACACCCAGACGACCAGCGTCTCCTAGGATTCATGTTTCAGGGTTGTTATTACATGGATAGGTGTATGCCAATGGGGTGCTCTATATCCTGTGCTTATTTCGAGAAATTCAGTAGTTTTCTACAATGGGGTCTTCACAAAGAAAACAGGTTTCCGAGATGTAATGCACTACCTTGATGATTTTCTGTTTCTTGGGGCAGCCGGGGGTCTTGAATGTGGCCGGGCCTTGGCCGAATTTTGTGTGTTAATGAAACAGTTTGGTGTGCCATTGGCGCCGGGTAAAACAGTGGGTCCTACGACTTGCCTCGAGTTTCTGGGGATCGAGTTGGACTCCATTGAGGGGTGTTTCCGTTTGCCAGCTGAGAAAGTGTTGAAGTTCAGGGCTGCGCTGCAAATGTGTATAAATGCATCTAAAGTTACGCTGCAACAATTACAGCAGGTGGTGGGACAGTTGAATTTTGCCTTGAGGGTAATACCAATGGCCCGCCCCTTTTCCCGTTCAATTGCCCAAGCGATGGTCGGCCTTAAAGAGGGCCATCATCGCACGAGACTATCGGCCGAGATCCGCCAGGACATGCGTATTTGGTTAGCATTTTTGGCGGATTTCAATGGTAGAATCGTCTGGAATGAACCAGCCGTGTCTTCTGAAGAGCTGGGGCTATGGACAGATTCGGCAGGAAGCATAGGTTTTGGCGCCATTTTCGGCTCGAAATGGTCAGCACAAAGATGGCCGACATGGTGGCATGAGAATGGTCTGACGAGTAATATTGCTTTCTTGGAACTGTTTCCCATCTTGGTGGCCTTGAGAACATGGCCCGATGGGTTCAAAGATCACTCTGTCATATTTTGGTCTGACAATATGACCGTGGTCGAGTGCATCAATAGTCAGGCAGCACGTTGTAAACTGATTTTAAGACTGCTTAAGGAAATTGTCTTACTGTGTATGCAATTGAACGTGCTATTCAGAGCAAAGCATGTTCCAGGGGTGATGAATCAGGCGGCTGACGCACTGTCTCGTTTTCAAATGCAGGCTTTTTCGGGTTTCCTCCCCTCAGCGGACCCAGAGCCGGCACCCTTTCCCGAAGCTCTCTGGTCTCTCGGTGCCCCGAACTTCGTCACCTCGTGGGAGAGAGTCTAGCACCAAGGACGAGGAAGGCATACGAAGGGGCGTTTCGGGCCTATTTAGCCTTTTTGGGGAGTGATAGAGAGCGACTTTGGGGTCACGAGGAATGGGTAGTGAATTTCCTGATGTCCTTACGTAGGGCTGGGAAATCGGTGGCTACGGCCCAGAGGCATCGTGCTGCCATTTCCTTTGTTGCCAGAGCACACGCTATCCAGGACCCAACAGCGTCTTTCGTTGTACAGAAAGCGCTGCGTGGGTGGCAACGCCTTGAGGGTCGCAGAGTAGATGAAAGGCGCCCTATAGGTTTGGATAGATTGTCCCAGTTGTTGGCCACACTCCCCGCCACATGTTCATCTCAGTTTGAGGCGGTGCTGTTCCGAGCCGCTTTTACGCTAGCATTTCACGGAGCAATGCGGGTAAGCGAATTGGTTGCAAGGAACAAACTGGATGTGGCGGGGGGTTTGTGCCAAGAACACGTTCAGATACGGGGAGAAACAATGACTGTCTCCTTTGTAAAGTCCAAGACTGACCAAGATGGGATGGGTGACTGCGTCATCATACGCAGGATTCCTGGGTCCTCCATATGTCCGGTGAAGTGTTTAGAGGATTACCTAGCACGAAGGGTGGCATCATGGGGGGGGACTTTGTTAAGACACGCTGACGCCACCCCACTGACGAAATTTCAGTTTCAGCGGGTGCTTGCGATGTCAATTGCCGCTGCGGGCTTGAACCCGGGCGAATTTGGGACCCATTCCTTTCGGATAGGGGCTGCTACGGAAGCTACAGCCAGGGGTCTTAATGTTGAGCAAGTGAAACGAGTGGGGCGTTGGTCCTCCAATTGTTATAAAAGATACGTGCGGTTGCACATGTTGTGAAGCTGTAATAATGTACTCACGCTTCTTGTCTTTGTTTGGTTTTCAGTTACGCAAGCCTACGAGGCGGGGCGGACTATGCAGTCGACCCTACACCGGGCCAGCGGTCAGACATCACCGGCTGTGAAAAAGGAGGTGTGGGTCGTGGGCCACTCATACGTGAGGCGTGCCGCAGACGTATTCAAAGCAGGTGACATGATTCACGTGGCTGGGGAATACGGGTACAGGATGTCCTTCTACGGAAGGGGCGGTCTCTGTATTGACCAGTTTCAAACATTTTTCGAGGGTTTGTTAGGGCGGACAAGGTCACCGCCGTCTATAGTTATAGTGCATGTTGGGGGCAATGATTTGGTCACCATCGGTAGACGACTACTCCTGGAGGCAATGCTTTCCACTGTAAGTTGGTTGGCGAGGAGAGTTCCGGGGTGCACGATTGCATGGTCCCATATGATTCCACGAAAGGTGTGGCGGGGGGCTATCTCTATTCCTGCTTTGAACCATTCTGTTAGAAAGCTTAACAATAAAGTGAGTAGGTTGTTCCGTTCCAGGACATTGCATTCGATTTCTCATAGCTGTATTAATGATGACAGTATGTATTTGGGGGATGGTGTGCATTTGTCTTGGGTGGGGAATGAGTTACTCTTAGGAGACTTCTTAGCATGGTTAAAATCGTTGAAACATGACCTTTAGGTAGGAGTTTTTTGTGGGGGGTCCGGATAGCCGGTCAACTATCCGGCCTGTGGCGGTAAGGTCATGATCGGTGAGCACTAATTGGAAGATCCCTATGAGTGGGCGTCACCCAACACGGATGGGAGCGCTCGGGGGAGGTGGCCTTTGGCCCCTCAACGGGGAGGCGGTCCCTTCTAAGGATGGGTCGCCGAAAGAAGAGGAAAGGCGGTCAAGGCCCCTTCCTGTGTAGGAGGGGTTACAGCCCCCTCCTGGGGAATTTCCCGGGGCCAGTGACATCTGCGACGGCAGATGCGGTAAGTTGTGTGGGGTTGGGGGGAGGTCTACGATACCTTCTAGATACCTCACACGAGTTTTCGAACGACCTTTAACTGGCGTGGAGTTGATAAGTGCCCCCGTCAAGTCAAGGGAAATTGGTAGTAGTTGCACTTGAGTACGCCTCAGTGCTGTCGCCCCTCCCAAGTGGGGGGGGTATGTCTGGTTAGGGATCTTGACACCGGTTACGACCTTGCCGTTGGCCCTTAAACGTTAGGATGTACAATTTCAATATTTCAAGTAAATGTTTTGTAGGATGTTAGTTCGGCTAGGAGAACCTCTGTATTAGAGAATCTGTTAAGGTTAGCCAAACATCGCAATGTGGTATGAAATTGTACATTAATGTTTAAATGTTTTAATTTTTTGTTTTAATAAATACGGCCGGGAGGGTCACTCCCTCCCACTTCCAAAAACTTCAAGAACTGTTTCCGGTTTCCCTCCTTTGGGGATTGTGTTGAGAGGGGGTGGCGGGTATCTCAGCCATATGGAAAGGGGCGACCACTCGGTCCCCCCCGAACGTATGGCAGAGTGCCTCGATCCCCCCGGGAAGCCATTTTGGGCGGGAAGCGCGTCTCGGCTGGTATGCCCGAAGCGGCGTAGCCGGGGCGCGCTTTTTCCCGCCCTAGAGTGGGCTGGCCTAGACACTGACGCGGCCGGCCACGCCCTCGGGGCAGGCAGGGGCGGGTTTACGCCCGCCCTGAAGATGGATAAAAAGGGACGCAAGACCAGAAGACATCCTCTTGTTCCTGTGCTCTGAAGCTGCACCTCCTCGCTGCACGTGAGCTCGAGACGGAACGAAGAGCCAATTTTGACCCACCCACCAGCCCCTGAGGACAGCCAGTTGTTTTAATAAAATTGATCATTTATTCTATTTCGTTTACAGGTTGTTTTAGTGTTATGTTTATGTTGAATGTGTAATAAAGATTGGTCTAATTTTACAAGTTTGTGAGAAAGAACTTCGGATTTAAAGTCCATTTATAAACAGGCTTTTTTCGGTCATAGTGGCCAATGTAGTTTCGTTTAGTTAGCATTTGTCGTATTTATTTTGGTCGGGCGGTAAGGTCATGATCGGTGAGCACTAATTGGAAGATCCCTATGAGTGGGCGTCACCCAACACGGATGGGAGCGCTCGGGGGAGGTGGCCTTTGGCCCCTCAACGGGGAGGCGGTCCCTTCTAAGGATGGGTCGCCGAAAGAAGAGGAAAGGCGGTCAAGGCCCCTTCCTGTGTAGGAGGGGTTACAGCCCCCTCCTGGGGAATTTCCCGGGGCCAGTGACATCTGCGACGGCAGATGCGGTAAGTTGTGTGGGGTTGGGGGGAGGTCTACGATACCTTCTAGATACCTCACACGAGTTTTCGAACGACCTTTAACTGGCGTGGAGTTGATAAGTGCCCCCGTCAAGTCAAGGGAAATTGGTAGTAGTTGCACTTGAGTACGCCTCAGTGCTGTCGCCCCTCCCAAGTGGGGGGGGTATGTCTGGTTAGGGATCTTGACACCGGTTACGACCTTGCCGTTGGCCCTTAAACGTTAGGATGTACAATTTCAATATTTCAAGTAAATGTTTTGTAGGATGTTAGTTCGGCTAGGAGAACCTCTGTATTAGAGAATCTGTTAAGGTTAGCCAAACATCGCAATGTGGTATGAAATTGTACATTAATGTTTAAATGTTTTAATTTTTTGTTTTAATAAATACGTCCGGGAGGGTCACTCCCTCCCACTTCCAAAAACTTCAAGAACTGTTTCCGGTTTCCCTCCTTTGGGGATTGTGTTGAGAGGGGGTGGCGGGTATCTCAGCCATATGACACGTTCCTGCACCACTCACTCCATAGAGCTACATAATGGTCAGTATAGCAGCTCTAGGGTAGCCAGATCCTATCTTGTACCCACCATCACTGTGCAGAAATAAGGGTTTAGATCACCCATATCCAATCTAGTGGTTCATATTCTTACAGAGCAGAGCTAATGTGGCTCTTCTCAAAGGCCCATGCCACCTTTAGGAAACTACATTCCTTATGTACGAAGTCTCAAAAGAGCAATTCCCAAATAGGGAATCTGCAGAAATCACTTTTTGGGTATCACAAATGGGAATGCATGTAAACTGTGATTTTCAATTAGCAATTCCTACGGATTCGCATTCTCCATTAGGAAATCTAAAATTAGGAAATCATAAACTTGCGATTTTCTAGTAGGAAATCTCAAATTTGGAAATGGAGGTTCTGCCAGGGTCAGGGGCCAACTAGTGGGTGGAGGGACAACTTATGGTGTCCATTAGTTGCCTTAAAGGTGCATTACAGCCATGAAGTCACATGCATGTAAATGTGGTGACCTCCCACTATGAATGGACTATGGACCAATAAAATGTTCCTGAGTGCAGCTGGCCTATTCCCCATAGGTGTGGACCTGTGATGTACAGAGAGAATTATGCATCATTTCTTAGATATAGGTGACATCATATTTTTCAGTTAATACTGGTTTGTGTATTTGTGAACGAGGAGGGGGATGAACGGTGCATTAGCTATGTTGTTCCGAGGTGCTAGACATGGACTTCAGTTGAAAGTGTGCAGCATATAGGAACATATTTATGTTGATGCCTGCAGAAGGAAAGGTGCAGGAGCTTGGGCCAGTGGAGGGTGCATACAAAGGAGGTAATTAAGTGTTACTTATAGGTGTTGACATGTATGAGTATCAAAGGTGTGCTGCAATATTGATGCATGAGAGAAAGGCACATCTAAGTCTGCAATGTATTATGTGGTCACTGAAAGTCCAGTTGGTTCCTTTTAGTATTCTTAATGTGGGACAAAGTATGAATTGTGCCCATTTGTTTTTTTTCCCAGTTGTTTAAAATGCACATAACCTTGCTTACTCTGAGATTTTCACCACATGGCTTGACTCAATGACAAGATGCTTTTATTGCCTTGCAAATTTGAAGGTGGAAATGGAAATGTTTTTCCTGAGCAGAGAGTAAGTCCCAAATGTTTGAATTTTTTATCAAAGAAGGTAGATTCCCAAATTCTGAACGTGTTGTTCTTTGGGTCTCATATACCTTTTTGCAGACATTTACTCTGGTATGGTATGCACTTGCTTTCCGCTGAAGCAGGGTTAGGGGTCAATACTAAACAGTATGAATACAGAACCATGTGTGCCATTTCCAGGCAAGTCTTCACCACAACTATGCCCTATCAAACATGCCTTAACCCTGAACATGTAAGTGTTTCTACAGGTAAGTATAAACCACACACACACAAACACACACACACACACATATATATATATATATATATATATATATATATATATATATATATATATATATATATATATATATATATATATATATATATATATATATATATATATATATATATATATATATATATATATATATATGAAAATGCACGGATGGCGTGCTTCCGCCGCTTGTACAGGGGGCGTTCGACAGGGTCGCCAAGCCCTCAATATATCAAAGTCCTGGTTACACAATCCTTGCAGGAAAAAAAACAGAGTCGAAGCCCAATTCAATTTCGAGTGCTCAAAGATTTATTTTGGCAGAAAAAACAACCCTACGCGTTTTGAGAAACAAGGTGGGGCTTTCATCGTTTGGGAAAAAAAAATGTTCTAAACCAATGAAAAGTGTTATTTTTAGGTCATATGACCAAGCCTTCCATCTTTAGGAAACCAAAAGTAAAATGAACCAATGAAAAGTTTTATAAACAAGTCACATGACCTGTTATGCGGCATAGGGCTACAAAAAGCGTAGAAAATCCGTTGGCACGTGAGGCGGCGTCAGTAGCGGACCGATGTGCGAATAGGCCGAAGGCAGCACAACGGGCCGAGATCCGGATGGTACCGAGGTGGTGTCCAGCAAATTGCCGCACTGGTGTGGCCATCCTACAATGCTGCGCCGAAAGACGGCGTGTCCAGCTGAGTTGCGGTCACTGTTGCGGTACAGTGACTCGAACGCGCCGAGATCCGGATGGCACCGAGGTGGTGTCCAGCAAATTGCCGCACTGGTGTGGCCATCCTACAATGCTGCGCCGAAAGACGGCGTGTCCAGCTGAATTGCGGTCACTGTTGCGGTACAGTGACTCGAACGCGCCGAGATCCGGATGGCACCGAGGTGGTGTCCAGCAAATTGCCGCACTGGTGTGGCCATCCTACAATGCTGCGCCGAAAGACGGCGTGTCCAGCTGAGTTGCGGTCACTGTTGCGGTACAGTGAGTCGAACGCGCCGAGATCTGGATGGCCCCGATGTTGTGTCCAGCAAGTTGCCGCACTGGTGTGGCCATCCTACAATGCTGCGGCGAAAGTCGGCGTGGGGTGCCCCGTTGGCTTATGAGGTGATGTCAGTAGTGGACCGATGTGTGAATAGGTCGGAACCAGCACAAGGCACCAAGATCCGAATGGCAAGTCCTGGATGTTGAGTGCCTCAGTTGAGAGTTCTGAGCAGTGCTTGTAAGACTGTCTGAAGCTTATTTGCACCTGCTGCAGCTTCACTAGGTCCGGCGGAACTTTTTGCCTTTTCCTTTCTGCTTCTTTTCCTACAATGCGTTTCATCTGAAGACACGACCAGGTCCCTGAATGTGTGCAGGGGGACGTTATTGATTGAATGAAAATGGCGGCTTGACACAAAGCTGACTCAAGCGTTACTGTTGGTGCTATACAGACAAAAATTGGTTTGCAGTTTGTACATTCTTCAGGTTTTTTTTTTCCATCCAAGTCTGATTGAGAGTTTGTAGAAAAATGGCTTCTGATTTTCCCCATACTACTCTTCAACATTCTTCCTAAATGTAACAATGTGAAACTCACTAGGAGAACGGCTGTTTCTGTTTCCTTTCAAAATGCTGCCACCAATATTTTCTGAATGGAAGACACCATCTTGTAGCATAAAGGGCCGAAAGGGGTTCTGGTCTGGCCGATGGTTGGTGGAGACATTTTGACTATATCTTGGACCTGCCCGGCCTCGCCCAAAATGGCGCCGGTATAAATGGGACTCGTAACTCCTTGCCCGCAAATGTATATCTAGAAAATGTTATTGTAAGTGGCCCTGTCGTATTTTAATTACAAAATGTACGTCCACCGATTCCGCAACTGTTAGACACCTTTGTTCTTGTCACCTAATGGCCCGCTCGTTACGTTCTTCTACAGTGTAAATGTCTCCTCATCATATACGATTTCAGTTTGCTCCGTGGCCGGCCCACGTGGTTATAGGCCCGTATTTGTATACTGACATTTTCACAATAAAGGTTTTTAAAACAAAACACGGTAGTAGTATTTACATTTGTAAAGTTTTTACTTTTAGTGACTGTTTTCGAATCAGTAAAAGGCAAGTGAAATAAAGCAGTCCAATTACATGACGGATAAAAGGTATAATATGTAGGAACGCAGTAAAGATTAATGGTCAAGGGCAGTTGTGTTTTTCATGTCTGCAACATAAAGTGATCGATAAGAATCTGATAATCAGGCGTATCGGCGACTAAGACAGCAGGCCGAATCTCTTTTACTCAACGGCTCCGTCATGGAAGGAAGAAACGCCCTTTTTCTCGAAAAAGGAATATATTTTACTTGCAAGACAGTTGTAAATTTTCCGGGAGAGTACATTAGCCTGGAATATTATAACATATGTTTGAAAAAAAAATATTGTTCGAAAATAATAAAAAGCGTAATTTTTAGGTCATATGACCAAGCTTTTCATCATTAAATTAACAAAAGTAAAATGAACCAATGAAAAGTTTTATTAACAAGTCACATGACCTGTTATGCTTACGTTACGCGCTGCGCGCCGCGCCTCGGATCACTTCCGGGTGCGCTAACGCGGCGTGTCATAAAACGCATTACGCGACAACGTAGGTCAAGAATATAGTCTAAATGTCTCCACCAACCAGCGTTCAGAACACAACCCCTTTCAGCAGTCCAAAAAGTTCTGTTAAATGACAACAGAGGGGACAGGCAACAAGAACCATCAGTCAAAGAGGGGAGGGCAAGTTCTTCTCTTCCGGGTCATGTTGGGGCGCTACCGGAACTGATCGAATTGGTAGTCTATAGTGTTTCTGGATGTTTCAGACTAAAGCTGGCGTCAGCATGAGACCACTACCATCTCGTAGCTCCGTCGTGGCCATTCCACGAGCAATCATGGCAGCCGCTCCCCACCAGAAGCCTGCGGGAGTCGGAGGCCCCCAAGACTTTTGTAGAATCTTCACGGCTGAGGGGACGCTTTTCGAGAATGGGACCCAAGCCCTAGCAGACAAGCGTCCGAGTTCCAAGGTGTCCCAGGGCCATTTTAGTGGACCAGGCCCAAAACCGAAGAGCCGGCCGCCATTTTGAGAGTCCTGTGGCAGCCGCCTATCGCTGCACCGCAAGAGCGGGCGCATCTCAACTACATGGTGAGCGAGACGCTGTAGTCGCAAGAGCGGGCGGTAAACAGCTGAATGGCGGAAGAGGCACAGTGTAGCAAAAGCGGGCGGAATGGCAACTAAAACGATAAAGGGGCGCCCCACTACAGCTTGTCTTCAGGTCAAACGGATTGTGGGACAAGGTCCAGAATTGAAGAGTCATCAAAAGGCAAAAAGTTCCGCCGGACCCCGGGAGCCGGCCGCCTATGTCGGGGGCGATCTCAGGCTACACCAGTGCTATAAGACTTGGGGAGGGTGTCGGAGCCAAGCGTCTTCTCCGAGTCCATGGCCATCACACCGCCCCTCAGGGGCCTCCGTCAAGCTGTTTAGGAAGGTAACATATCACATTGTTTTCTAATGCAGTCAGGTCCACAAACGACACTCACTTACTTTGAGAATAGTGAAGCTGCAGTAGGTGGAAATAAGCTTCAGACAGTGTTACAAGCACTGCTCAGAACTCTTAACTATGGCACCCAACATCCAGAACTTATGCTATTTGAGAATGGTAGTGACATCGAAGCATCTCAGGGACCAAAACCATTAACGTACTTTCACGTATGAAAATCTTACTTGGGGAGGGGGCAGGAGCGAAGCGCCCCCTCCCAGTCAGCGCCACCACACCGTATGTTGAAAATCTGAAGCCATCGTTCTACAAAGTCAACCAAACTTGGATTGAAAAATCTAGAAAAATGTACAAACTGAAAACCAGTTTTGGTCTGCATAGCATCAGTAGCAACGCTTGAGTCAGCTTTGTGTCAAGCCGCCATTTTGATTCAACAAAGCACAGGCATTGAAAAAGGCTGCAATTCAGAACTCTAAACTATGGCACCCAACATCCAGGAGCTTGCCATCCGGATCTTGGAGCCTTGTGCTGTTTTCGATCTATTCACACATCGGTCCACTACTGACATCATCTTATAAACCAACGTTATGTAAATAGTTTTTTAATAAAATGTTTACCCTGTTTCTTTGCTGGTGTGTTGTCTATATTTTTAATATTTGCATAGGGTTTGTCGTTATTTGGTGTGGAGCTCAGTTCATCTCACTATTTTCGTATTTCTCATGAAGGGTTGTTCCTAATATTTCTATTTTAGCGAGGTCAAAAAGAGATCCAATTAGTGGCCTACTGATTTTGCTCGATTACTTTTATTTTTTTACACGATTTTTCACTATCTGCAAAGACTAAACAGAGTATTGCGACTTTGTGCTTGTTTGTAAATAGAGAATGATCCAAAGAGAACCAATTCTAAAACAGTAAATGCTTGGACAACAATCAATCAAATGGAGAGACAAGGAGGCACGACGGATTACAACGGGGGTAATGGCCTGCGTTAACTACCCTTCAGTATCTGCAAAGAGAGAGTACTACTAAGACAAAAGAGGGGAGGGGGGGGGTGCAGCGTTCAAAGCACATCAGCGTGCATAAATACGAAAATGTTTTTATCTATCACGTACTTGACATTTTAAAGCTTTTCATATTTGCTATTAAAAAACCAATGAAATTCACAGAAAAAACCATAGGTTATAGTGGATATATAGTTAGGAATTTGCATTTACAAAACCTTGAAAATTCAATGAAAAAACCATTGGTTTTAGGCCATATATAGTTAGGAATTAGCATTTACAAAACCTTATTTTACTCGCATAAAACCATTGAAATTCCATATATAGTTAGAAGCGCTAACTATATATCGCGCACCCGCAATCCACTGCTGATGATGTCACATATTACATCATTCATGACATGGTCAGTGACATCACTGATGACATCACTGATGACATCTCAAATGACATCACTGATGACAACTCAAATGACATCACTGATGACATCTCAAATGACATCACTGATGACATCACTGATGACAACTCAAATGACATCACTGATGACATCTCATTTGTCATCACTGATCACATCACTCATGTGATAATACAATGAACCTCTTCAGACTCTAATATAACCTTACATACACTCAGTATAAACAGACACTCACAGACTGTCACTCATCCATGGAGTTACTCACACACCTAGTCAGTCATGCAAAGAATCAATCACACCTCCATTTCCTCAACTATAAAGTTATACACATCTTACTTATTCAAACATATAATAACACATATTTATTCTCTTATATAATCCCTGATACAAGCTCACAGTGATCGATACAGCCACTCACACATTCACTGGCTCTTATGTTCAGTTATTTATATATCTCAACTCTCACATGTATTGTGTTTTACATACGTACTTACTTGCACATGTAGCAATGAGAAATCCATTCACTCACCAACACACCCATGCATAGTCAACCGCCCATATAGCTGTTTCCACATGCACTCTTGAACTCATACTCCTAGTGAATCAACTGCTTACACATCTATGCACAGAGTCACGCACCTCCCAGCCACCCACACACACACTCAGCCTCCCATTCAAATACTTGGCCAACCAATCAATAACCCATATGGCCACTCTTATAGCTACTGATCAACACATGCAGCAGCTTACACAACAACAAACATACTGATGCACAAATTAAGACAGTTTAGTCACTAACCCATGCACTCAGTGAGACACATTTAATCACTCACTCATACAGTCAGTCATGCACCTACTAAATCCTTCATCCAGACACTTATATATCCACTCATTCTTCAATATGTAAGAGATATTTTAACTTTACAGAAACATACAGTCACTGGATGATGTCATCAGTGATGTCATTTGAGATGTCATCAGTGATGTCATCAGTGATGTCACTGACCATGTCATGAATGATGTAATATGTGACATCATCAGCAGTGGATTGCGGGTGCGCGATATATAGTTAGCGCTTCTAACTATATATGGAATTTCAATGGTTTTATGCGAGTAAAATAAGGTTTTGTAAATGCTAATTCCTAACTATATATGGCCTAAAACCAATGGTTTTTTCATTGAATTTTCAAGGTTTTGTAAATGCAAATTCCTAACTATATATCCACTATAACCTATGGTTTTTTCTGTGAATATATATATATATATATATATATATATATATATATATATATATATATATATATTCACTGAAAAAAACATAGGTTTCACACCAGTTATAGTTAGGAATTAGCATTTAAAAAACCTATTAAATTCACTGAAAAAACCATAGGTTTCACACCAGTTATAGTTACCTGGAAATTTTACTGACAGAAAACCATTGAAATTCCCACGTTATAGTTAGTTGGGCTCACTATAACTTGCGCGTGTAATGCACTGCTGATGACATCACATATTACATCACTCATGACATGGTCAGTGACATCACTCATGACATCACTGATGACACCATCCTTGTGACAGAGTGACTGACCTCCTTTCACCGTAAAGTAACCCTTGAAACACATATTCAAAAATAGAAACTAACATTTTCTTACAAAAGTGGAGATACCTATACCAGTTACAACAACCAATTCAGTAATTCCACCAATTATATACACATCCACTCATTCACCAACAGATCTATATAGTCACTCATACATATACTCACTCAACATATGTAGTGATACACCTTTACATCCGTTAACACACCGACAGTCTTCCAAAAGTTGCTCACATACATACTCACACATGCAAATAAACTAATAAACATCCATTTATTTACATATACAGATATACACACACTACCACCTTACTTCTAAGGAAACTTACACATACTTACTCTCTTAAACAATCACTTATAGAAACACATACTTATTAAAACAAGAACTCTTTCAATCTCTCACTCTCACATATACTCACTTATATACATCAATACTCACATATACTAGATTAAAACATATGTAGTTACTGATAAAGACACTAGTGAGGCAGTCATTCACTCACTAACACATACATATACACACTCATTCACCCATACAGTCCGGCACATATGCTGTCTTCAAAAAACATATAAACAGTGAGTCAGTCATTGATGCATCTATATGCTAAGTAACACCCTCACCAAACCATACAGACACTCATACTGATACTAAAAAAACATCTAATAACCCATATACACACACATGTAGCTACTCACCAACGCATGTAGCCATTTATACACACAGTGAAACACTGATACAAACATTTAAATATTTAAACATTACTCGCTAATATATGTATTCACTAAGATACACTTAATAAGCCAGTTATCCAATCATTTTTTTTTAAAACATTCATTAAGACAATAATTTAAACATTTATTTTTCCATCGACCTTTACATATACATATATAAAACATATTTATTTTTCAGAAAGACACACATTCACTGGATGGTGTCATCAGTGATGTCATGAGTGATGTCACTGACCATGTCATGAGTGATGTAATATGTGATGTCATCAGCAGTGCATTACACGCGCAAGTTATAGTGAGTCCAACTAACTATAACGTGGGAATTTCAATGGTTTTCTGTCAGTAAAATTTCCAGGTAACTATAACTGGTGTGAAACCTATGGCTTTTTCAGTGAATTTAATAGGTTTTTTAAATGCTAATTCCTAACTATAACTGGTGTGAAACCTATGGTTTTTTCAGTGAATTTCATAGGTTTTTTAAATGCTAATTCCTAACTATAACTGGTGTGAAACCTATGGTTTTTTTCTGTGAATTTCATAGGTTTTTTAACTGCTAATTCCTAACTTTTTATAGGGCCTCATACCTATGTGTTTTTTAGTGAATTTCTAAGGTTATTTTTTTGCAAATATTTATGGCTTAGAAAGGTATGTTTTTCTAAAAATGAATCCTATATTGTATATTAATATAATATATATATTTTTTAAAGTATATACATTTTTTTATATATTTCACTCTGGAGCGCTCCCGGTGCGCGTAGCGGAGAGTGCCCCGGTGCACGTACCGGGGCGCGTCCTGTCAGCGCACCAACAAAAAAAATAAAAAAAAAATAATGAAGGAGTGAGAATGAGGAATGGGGACAAAGAGAGTGGTGTAAAGAGAAAGAGAGTTAGAGGGAGAAACACAGAGGGACTGTGTAATAGATAGTAAAACAGAGAAAAGGTATAAGAGTAAGTAACTGAGAAAAGGAAAATGAATAAGGGAGCAAAAGAAGAGAAGAAAGAGGAAGAAAACTAAAGCAGATGTTCTGGGAGAATGTGAATGGGTGATGAAAGTAAAAGGAAGGAGAGTAAAGGATGGGGAATGACAGGTAGTGACGGAACCAGAGAAAAGGAACAGTGGTGACGGAGGGAAAGAAAATAGCAGTGAGTGTAAGTAAAAAGGAGCGAAAGAGGGTGGATAAAAGTGAATAAGGGTAAGACATGGGGAGTGACAGAAAGAAAGAACAGAGAGAGTAAAGGAAGGAGTGTCAGAAAGGGACTAAGTGAACCAGAAAAAAAAGGAAAGTGAGGGAGTGTGGGTGAGCAGGGGCACTGAAAGAAGTTGAATGTGGTAGGAAAGTAAGGAAAAGAGAAGTAAATATGGAGGATAAGAATAAGTGAGGGAGCAGAGTAATGGAAACAGGGCGAAGTAGGGTGAGAGAAAAGTAGTGAGGTTAAAGCAAAGGGTGATGACAAACTACATTTTGTAGTCACACTTACCATATAATTAATGAAAACTTACTTGCATCTTTAAACTACACTTTGTATCTGTGAAAGACAAAAGAAAAAATAAGTTATAATTAGTAAAATACATATTTTAAAATAGAAGAAACAGGTCAAGAGGTAAAAAATCAAAAAAGTGTACTAAGAAATAAAACAATAGTGAAGGATACAAACACAGAAATAAAGTAATGTAGAAAGACAAAAAAGAGGGAAAAAGTAATAGAAAGAGAACAAATTACTGAACAATTAACAAACATACAATTTTTGAAAAGTCTGTCATTCTTTTTTCCCCAAGGTACGCTCCCCGGTACGCTCCCCGGTGCGCTCCCCGGTGCGCGTCCTGAGCGCTTCCCCCACGCAAAACGAAAAAAAAAAAATGTTGCCCCGCGGGGCCCTTTTAAAGCCCCCACACCAAACCTAGGGGATCAGTGGGGGTCTATCCCTGCCCCCTTATGGCCATTTCCCCCTTTGTTTTGGCCACCTCTTGTGTCTCGATCCTACCGAGACACAAGATGGCAGCCGCTCCGGACTGTTTCGAATGTTTACAGACACCCGAGAGCCAATCAGCTTTCCGTGCGCAAGTCGCATGGCACGCCAGGAGCGCGCCCCGGTGCGCGTACCGGAGCGCGCATATGGATATATATATTTTTTTGAACCTAAATTACTCAAAATCCACTGGAGCACATATCTTGAGACAAAGCAAAGGCACATCGGGCTACCAGTCCCTACAATTTTGCCAAGTTTGGTGGAAATCCATTCAGCCGTTCGGGCTAAAAGTGAGTTTGACCCCCCTATGGAAATTAACATGGGGAAAACACGTTTTGGGACCCCCCTTTTATCTGGGCCCCCGCTTGACGAATCCCCCCCAAACTTTCAGGGAAGGACCGAAGCTCGGCGAGGCAAATTTGAGGAAGATTCGTCAACCGGCGCCAAAGTTATTCCAAATAGAATTTTGAGATTTTGCGTTGAAAAAAATCCTAACTATAACTACCTACTGGCGACCGCCAGTAGGTAATAGATATATATATATATATATATATATATATATATATATATATATATATATATATATATATATATATATATATATATATATATATATACATATATATATATATATATATATAT
This sequence comes from Lissotriton vulgaris, assembly GCF_964263255.1. Taxonomy (NCBI): domain Eukaryota; kingdom Metazoa; phylum Chordata; class Amphibia; order Caudata; family Salamandridae; genus Lissotriton; species Lissotriton vulgaris. The sequence goes on from NC_141696.1 coordinate 315,209,795, forward strand.
ATATATATATATATATACATATATATGTATATATATTGCCTACTGGCGGTCGCCAGTAGGTATATATAGTTAGGATTTTTTTCCTATGGGGTTTTTGAAAATTCTATGTTGAATACCTTTGGCGTTTGTGGACGGAATTGGCTGAAATCTTCAGGAAAATAGAACATTTTGTTTCTGAGCAGCCCCTGAAAGTTTGGGGGAGTTTCGTCAAGAGGGGGCCGAGAAAAAAGGGGGATCCCAAAACGCGTTTTTAACATTGAGTTTTCCGTAGGGCGGTTGGACTCACTTTTAGCTCGAACGGCTGAATGGATTTACACGAAACTTGGCAAAATTTTAGATATGGTTTGCCCGACGTGCCTTTGCTATGTCTCAATATATGTGCTCCAGTGGATTTTGATAAATTAACGTTTTAAAAAACAGATATATCTGTGACAGCGCTCCGGTTAGCGCTCCGGTTCACGTACCTGACGCGTAACGGAACTTCGCGAAGCGAAGCTGATTGGCTCTGCGGTGTCTGTCAACATTCTAAACAGTCCGGACCGGCCGCCATCTTGTCTCTCGGTAGGATCGAGAGACAAGAGGAGGAGAAAAATGAAGGGGGAATTTAATGAAAGGGGGCAAGGTAGACCCCTCTTGACCCCCTAGGAATGATGTTGGGGTTATTTAAGGGTCCCGTGGGGCAAATAAAACAAATTTGATTTTTCGCGGTAGAAGCGCTTCCCGGTACGTGAACCGGGTCGCTCACCGGTAGCGTAACGGGAGTTCACCATTTTGTGTTTCGTTTGAATTAAATCACAAGATGGAGGAAAAACAATGTGGGAAATGGGTATAAGGGGGCACGGGAGATGTATCCTGACCCCCTAGGTTTTCTGAGGGTGGCTGAGGAGGCTCATATATGTTGGAATTAAAAACAAAATTGAATTTTTCGCGCGGTTAGCTGCCGGTACGCGAACCGGGTAGCGAACCGGGAAGCGAACATAAGTGAAAATTAGTGAAAAAAGGTACATTCCAAATTTGGAAAGACTAATTATAGTTAAGGTAGCTCTGAAAAGAGCTTTTGTGTTCTGTGTAAGTTCTAGGTACTTATAAGTAGGTACCAATACACAGTCTCAAATTTTGTATGAAAACTCTGTTGCCCTCATCTGAGAAGTGCACACCATCTCCTCTGTAGATATCTTGCATGTAGTAACGCAAGTTATTGTTGTAGATGGCGCCCATTCCATGGTCTCTCATATAAGCTGAAACAGACTTATTTACATGCTTCTTCGCTTTCTCAATTTGTGGACAAAATTGATTGGACCACCTCCATTTCTGTCTTTGGTATATTTTGGAATATACCAAGGCAGTTTGAGGGAAAAGTGCCATCAATTGCTCAAAGGTGTCCTTTAAGAGCATTTCCAGACCTACCCCAGTCAAAGTGCCCAAATCATTTCCTCCACAGTGCACTATTATGAGGTCAGGGTTTGGCAAATGCAAAAAGGTTTTCACCGATGGTATCAATTGGTGACATCTCAATCCTCTTTGCCCAATCCATTTTATATCCACATTTTGAAAATTGAGGTTGTGTAAATTTCTGTTATCAGCATACCTGTGAGCCCAGTGGATATAGCTATGTCCAAGAATCCAGACAGAAAACATGGCGAGAGGAGGTTCTACTGCAGCCAGATGAAGTGTGGGAATGAAATGGCAGTTAAAACAGTAGGAGTTTGTAAAGAAAAAAAATTGTGGAGTTTCAGTGCTAATGGTTCATTAACAATGATTGGTGGATTTCCATTGCTGGAAACAGAAAGTTAGGGTGCATGGATGTGTTCTTTGAAAGATGTAATTTGAATGGTTAACAAAAAATGATTTTATGATTGATTGCAGTGGATTAGCAGGTGTACTGAGAGTTCATAGTTCATTTGAAACATTGTTGTGTGAACTTGTAAACATGAGAGGTCTGGCAGGAGGTAGTTGCTATCGAAAAAGGGCAGAAAGGGTAGAGGGGGGAAGGATGTTGATTTGCAGATAATGTTAAGTATTAGTACTGACAAGGTGTGGTTGTACATAGTAGCTGTGCTGTGATTTCTAATTATGATCAGAAAATCGTTTTTAAGGAAAAGGAATGCTTTTTAAATTTATAAGAATTTATTTACTTTCGAGGTGACTTTTGCAATGCGTGTTTTTTATGGAATAGATGCATGATGCATCTGTGCTGTTTATGCCCCATGGTGCTCCACAGTGTCAATGTAAAAAGCGATGCATAAGTGGTGCAAGGGCCTTCTAAATACGCCTCCATGTGTGCTTGGCAATTTTAAGTCACTTGCTCCTGGTGCAAGGGCCTTGTAAATACGTTCCTATGTGTGCTTGGCCATTTTAAGTGACTTCCCCCTGGTGCAAGGGCCTTGTAAATACGCCTCGATGTGTGTTTGGCCATTTCAAATCACTTCCTCCTGGTGTAAGGGCCTTGTAAATACGCCCCCATGTGTGCTTGGCAATTTTAAGTCACTTCCCCCTGTTGCAAAGGCCTTTGAGACTGTTTTTAAAATCAAAAAGCATTTGGTAAGGTGAGATATGTTTCCTTTATTTTAGAAAGAGACTAGTATGCTTTTTGGAGAAAATAAGGAAGGCAGTTGTGCATTTAAAATGATGTTTTGTGTGAAGTGTTTGCATTATGTTTTCCAAAAAGCTATTGCATTCTTTTACAAATTGTAATTGTAGATAATGTGAAGTATTAGTACTGACAAGGTGTGCTTCTACATAGGAGCTGTGCTGTGTTTTCAAATTATGATCAGAAAATCATTTTTAAGGAAAAGGAATACTTTTTAAATTTATAAGAATTTATTTACTTGCGATGTGAGTCCTGCATTGCGTAGCTTTTGTTGATAGATGCATGATGCATCTGTACTGTTTTTGTCCCATGGTGCTTCACATTGTAAATGTTAAAAACGATGCATAAGTGGCGTATAGGCCTTGTAAATACTCTCCTATGTGTGTGCATGGCCATTTTAAGTCACTTACCCCTGGTGCAAGGGTCTTCTAAATATACCCTCATGTGTGCTTGGCATTTTTAAATCACTTGTCCCTGGTGCAAGTTCCTTGTAAATACGCCGTCATGTGTGCTTGCACATTTCAAATCACTTCCCCATGGTGCAAGGGCCTTGTAAATACGCCCCCATGTGTGCTTGGCCATTTCAAGTCACTTCCCCCTGGTGCAAAGGCCTTGTAAATACGTCCCCATGTGTGCTTGGCCATTTTAAGTGACTTCCTCCTGGTGCAAGGGCCTTGTAAATACGCCCCCATGTGTGCTTGGCCATTTTAAGTCACTTCTCCCTGGTGCAAGGGCCTTGTAAATACGCCCTCATGTGTACTTGGCCATTTTAAGTCACTTTACCCTGGTGCAAGGGCCTTGGAAATACGCCCCCATGTGTGCTTGGCTATTTGAAGGCACTTCCCCCTGGTGCAAGGTCCTTGTAAATACGCCCTCATGTGTGCTTGGTAATTTTAAGTTACTTCCCCCTGATGCAAGGGTCTATTAAATATGCCTTCATGTGTGCTTGGCAATTTTAAGTCAATAACAATAACATGAACAATGTGTGTTCTGGAACAATCTCTAAATAGAAATAGAGTCTCGAAATTAGTTGAGATTAACATATAACAGAGCACAGGTCATATGTTGAAGCATTCCATTCCATTGCTATTTCCTACCATCAAGTATGTTGCAAAATCCTTCCATTCAATTGTTTGCTTACTGTTATTGATTTACTGTTTGGTAATAGTATTTAATAACATTTTTTTAAAAAAATTTCCACAGATTCAACTCAAAATATTCTTGAAAATTGAAACATGCCCTCAAGGCAAAGAAAAAAAAAAGAAGCAAAGCGACTTACACCTCACCTTAAAAAAATGGAGATAATGGACCTTTGCAGCAGTCCCCTAGAATTAAAAGTAGTGAAGTCACCAAAAGAATTCCGGGTAAGACAACAAAATCTTTTTTAAGAAACATTTTCCGACGAAAAAGTATCACTAGAGAACATGTTTTAGTTCAGAAGAAGAGAGCCAATTTAAACGGGAAGAAAAGGTCCCTCAAAAATGTAACTGCTAGAGCAGGAGATAACTCTGTGCATGGTAGTAGAAGAAAAAATCTGTTTAGAGACATTCGTAGACGAATGTTCTGCAACAGGATAATTGGCAATTTGTTAAAAAAATTTAGAAAAGGCCAACAGAAAGTGGCTTTTTATAAGAGAAAGAAAAATGTAGAGAAAATGATTGATCAGGCTTTCGAAATTAAGCGAAAGTTATTTATTTTGGTAATCAATAGAATTAGGAAACTAAACAAGGTAATTTATGATTTCAAATCAAATAGTAGATGGAAGAGAGTAGTTAATAGAAGTAATTTTTGTGAAGTTTTCTCAGGAGAATGGATGCATAGTTCAAGTTGTGAGGCATTTTTCAATGAGGAGAGTTACTTCCAGGACAATGATTTGGTGCATGCAGTTGACACCAGTGGTCGAGCATATGAGGTAAAAGATGGTTGTCCGGTTGAAAAAGAAAAACTTGTGTCTGCAGATGCAGAAGAGGTGTTAGGTGATGAAGTTTTAGGGAGACGTCCTAAGGGACCAGTGTACATCTGGAAGTGTAGTTCTATTTGCAGTGTGTGACAGGATTCCATTAATTTGCTTTGTGATTTTGTTTGTACATTTAATAAGAAAAGTTTAAAACAGAAAATGAAGTTGCTGCAAGAATTAGATCCTTGCAGAGTGAGAGAAGTAACAGGTTTGCGTGGTCATTCACTGGCTTATCTTTCCAGGAGAGTATGCCAGAGTATTTTTCATCATTTCAGGATGCTAGCAGTGCGCCATATTAAAGTGAGGAAATTAGTTAGAATGTTGTATTATGCTAAGAGTCCGGCAATTATGCTTAAACAATTAAGCACTGCTCTTTTGCATGGTTCTCAAGTAGATGTGAAGAATATTTGTGAAGAAATTGAGTTCTGTTACTTTGCTGGTGAAGAGAACAATGTTGAAATTGACCCAGTAGAAGTAGGTAATGTGGAAGAGAGTGTACTGATTTCTAATATAGATACGTTTCACAAGGAAATTTTCAACTTTCAGGTGAAATCAAGTGAGAGGCCTAATTTCACTTGTGTGTGTTGTCGACGGACTTATTATAAGAATCAGACTAAGTTAGTGGATTTATATGCAAAAAGTGAAATGGAAAACAATAGTGAATGGAAGGATTTTGCCACATACTTGATGGTAGAAAATCGTTTTGATTTGGGATCGGACCAACGTATGTGTACTTATTGTTTAAAGAAATTAAACCAAAACCGGATGCCTGCTAGAGCGGTTTATAATAATCTGGAATTGGTTGACATTCCTTCTGAATTGAAGGATTTAAATACTTATGAATCTATTTTGATTCAAAGTGTTCATCCCTTTCAGGCTATTGTACGAATGGAGCCAAAGACAGGGAAATTGCCTCCATCAGATTTACAGAGAGGATTAAAAGGAAGAGTTGTTTATTTGCCTTTAGATTTGAAGAAAAACATTAATACAATTGGAGTAGAGAAAGTGGAAGAGGAACCTCTAGTTATCCTAGTTAATGGGGTTCCGACAAAGAGTATGAAAATCTGGCAAGATTTAGTGGATGTTAGGAAAGTCAAAAAGGCAACATTGTATTTGATAAAAAATAATGAGTACTACACGAATGTATGTACTGCAGAAGAGGAAGTAAGTGAAGAAGAGGACAGCGAATTGTGTGCTGGGCAAATTGAGAAAATAGAAGCTTCTAAAAATGAAGAAATATATGAACATTATAGTGTTCATCCTTTGCATTCCAAGGAAGTCATGGGGAATGCTATTGAGTTGTTTCAAATGAAACAAGCCAAAGGGAGTCCCATTAGTGTTTAGGAGGAAAGTTTGGAAGCTCGGTGTTTCCCACAGTTATTTCCCACAGGTCGAAGAGGACGATATGATGAGCGACCTGATCAAATTCCTGCTTCTGAATACCGGACTTTACGATTGTATGCAGAAGATCCTAGGTTTCGTCAATGCATTCCCTATTTGTTTCATCTATTGTTTGAAAGTGATCTGTCTGGACTGTCTTATGCAGTGAATCACATCCTGAAAAGTGGTGTACAATTGCGAAATATCTCGGCAAGGGACTTTATGGATAAAGTCAATGTGCAAGACAGTATTTTGGATTCTCACCTGATTAATCTCATGGCATGTCAGCGTGGTACTAATGAGTATTGGTACCGTCGTCATGGTGACTTAAAATGTATGCTGAGGAATTTAGGAACTCCCACATGGTTCCTCACTCTCAGTTGTGCTGAGTATGGCTGAGAAGACTTACTTGAATTTCTACGAGAGGCAAATGGAAACATTGAAAATATTGAATTCAAGACACCCGGAGAACTGTGCTCTTTGGATCCAGTGAATGTATGCAGGTACTTCAATCATAGATTTGAAGCTATGATGTCTTTCATCACGAACAAGAAAAATCCACCTCTTGGAGAGGTGTTGGATTTCTTCTGGAGAAAGGAGTATCAAGCACGAGGTGCTCCTCATATACATATGCTACTATGGATCAAAGATGCACCCAAATTTGGAACAGATCCGGATGACTTAGTGATGAATTTCATAGAACAGTATGCTACATGTGCTGTTCCAAAGACAAACGAAGATAAAAGTCTAAGAGAACAAGTTTTACGGTTTCAAACCCATCATTGTGGAAAGTACTGTCGTCGTAAATTCAGAAACAAGGACAAGTACTACACCAAATGTCGTTTTGAATTTCGACGATCGGTGATATCTAAAGGAAGAGTGAACAATTTGATGTCTTCGCTGCGACATAATGTGACGAGGAAATCACCCAAAAACACATACAATTTGAAAAGAAACGAAGAGTCAAAGTACATTAACGACTACAACCCAGTGATTTTGTCCATGTGGAATGCTAACATGGATATACGGATATACAGTTTGTGGCTGACAACTGTATGGCTGTGGCTCGGTATGTGACATCTTACATCACAAAAAAAGAAAAGACAGAACTCAAGGGATGTGGGAGGATATTTCCCATGAAAAGAGCCTCAGTAAGAAGTTGTACAGTTTCAGTCTGAAGATGTTGTCGCATCGAGAAATCGGAGCTTACGAATGTTCTGACCGGTTATCTTCAGCAAGTCTCTATGCCAAATCTAGGAGTATCATTTGGGCGAGTCTTGGTCTTGCTGCAACGCGTAATCGAGTTCTGAAACCTGTACGGGAAATTGAGTATTTGGCGGAGAAGGAGCCAAGCAGTACAGATATTTTGAAGACCAACATGTTGGATACATATTATCCAAATAGAAGCAGTCACCTGGAGAATGTCTGTATGAGGTTCTACAAAATTACATTTTCAAGAGGAACATCAAAGAAGATATTGATAAAGGAGTGTATGCTGTAATTGGAAGTGAGGGATGTCTGGTCAAGCAAAGAAAATGTCAATTGGTAAATCATCGAAAATTGAATTGCGAATCTCCAGAAAGAAAAGAGTTTTTCTATTTAACTCTTTTGCAACTTTTCAAGCCTTGGCGTGCAGAAGAGGAACTGCTTGGAGATTTCCTCTGTTACGAAGACTCTTTCAATGCAGCTAAGGAGTCCATAGAATGTCCTGTTTTTCCAAAATATCTAGAAATGTTGAATGCAGAAATCGAGCAGGAAGCAACAATTGCAGCTGAGATTGCTAGAGACAGTTCTCAGGACAGTCAGAGTTCTGTTTCATTGAGTCAGGATCCACTAGGAGAACCAGTTATCGAAAATGAAGCTACCACTGCCATGATTGAAGTGGAAAGAGCCATGGCACATGCTCAGGAGGATGCTGTTAACTTAGAAGATTTGGAAAGACAACTCAACGTTGAGCAGAGGAAAATATATGATGAAGTTACCAAACAAATTGAGCATGGATTAAGTCATGAGAAGAAAGAGTGCTCATGTACGTCGTTGAAGCCTGTCAGACTGTACGTGAGTGGAGAAGCAGGAACTGGAAAAAGTTTCCTCATTAAAACAATTTCATGTTATCTGCAGAAAAGGACTGAGTCATCGCTGTCTTGTGTTTTGACCGCTCCAACTGGTCTGGCAGCACATAATATTAAAGGTATTACTTTGCATCGGCTACTGATGCTGCCAGTGGAGCATGATAACAAATTACAATACCACAAGTTATCTGGAGATGCTTGTTGTGAAGTATCCAGAGTCCTGAAGAAGATGAAACTTCTTATCATTGACGAAGTAAGCATGGTTTCCAATGTCATGCTTGCCTTTGTGCATTTGAGAATGCAGGAAGTTCTTAAAACAGAGTATGATGTGTTATTTGGTGGCAAACACATCATTGTTTTCGGTGATCTTCTGCAGCTGACACCAGTGAAAGGACAACCAGTGTTTAAACTGCTTACGCATGAAGATACCAGGAAGTGCCTAGGGAGCATTGGCAACGTTAATATATGGTTAAACTTCAAACATGATGAGCTGCGTGAAAATATGCGTCAGGCGAAGGATGAAGATTACAAGAATATTCTACAAGATGTTAGAATTGGGAAAGTGACTGAGCGTGAGAAAGAAGCTTTACATGCACGATTACTGTCAAATTTGTATCCAGAAGAAGACGTTCTGCCAGAGGATATTTTTCAGAAAATTACTGAGAAGAAATGTGGAATATGTTTGATGCCAACTCTTGCAGAATGTTCCATCTTCAACAACAAAATGTTGAATTTAGAAAACCAAGAGATTGTGAAACTGGAAGCTATTGACAGAATAGAGCATATGGGAGCAACAATTATTTTGTCTGAGAATTTGAAATCTAAATTGGATTCATTAGAGAAGACTATATCTAAAACTGCTGGTTTTGAAAAGACTCTGAATGTGTGTTTAAATTGCTGTATCATTTTGAGAAGGAATTTACATGTTGAAAGAGGTCTGGTAAATGGATCAATGGGTAATGTTGTTGATTTTGAGAAATACAGAAATAGAGATGGAATTGAATTTTTAAAAATTAAATTTGATGGCATTGAGGAAGTACAGCTAATTGGTCGTTGGACAGCTAGGTTTTTGCTTGTAAAAGACTTATATGTTCGCCGTAAGCAGTTTTCTGTTTGCTTGGCATATGCGGTGACAATCCATAAATCACAAGGTTTAAGTGTAGACACTGCTTTAGTGAATATTGGCAGTTCTGTGTTCAAAGAGGGTATGGCTTATGTAGCATTGTCACGAGTCAGAACTTTATCGGGATTGTACTTGATTGACTGTGATGTCACAAACATTTGTGCGGATATAGATTGTGTTAAGGAATACAATAGGTTAAGAAGAGAGTATGCACCACATTTGCCTCAATATCCTTTGTTTGAGAAACGTGTGGTAGGCCGGAAACGAAGAAATATCAGTAATAGTAGAGAGGTTGTAGCAAAAAGACCAAAAGTCGATGAACCGAAAATTGTAAGCAGAAAGAAAATGAATTCTGTTGAAGATGTTGTTGGTTTTCAATTTGAAAATAGTTCTGGTGTCAACTGCTATGCTAATGTAGTGGTTAATGTTGTCTTTTCACTATAGACTTTAAAAGAACAGATTGTGATGAATTCGGAACAAAGTTTATGCTGTTTGTTGAATTCTGTGTTAGAGAAATGTAGTGCTGATAGAAGAAGAGTAGTAAGTGTGTCTGAAATTCGTAATCTGTTAGACAAATGTTCAGGTCAAACGCAATTCTCTCAAAATATTCAGCAGGATTGTCAGGAGTTTTTAATGTATATGCTTGATGTATTGCAAGATGAAGGTGTAGATGTAGATTATCTGTTTGGCCTTTCTTATCAATGGCAGCATGACTGCGAGAACTGTAGGCTATCAAGTACTACTAGTGTAGACTCAGAAAGATTTATATATTTAACTTTGCCTGACAGTAAATCAGTATCCTTCAATAAGCTAGTAAAAGCAGCCGATCAAAACATGGAGTGTAGCCAATGTAAGTCTGCAATGCTCTCCAGGTTAATTATAAGAAGTTATGGCCAGTATGTCATTTTAATGTTCCAACGATGTAGGTCTGATGGAACTAAATTGACAACTTTAATTAATAATTTTGTGGCTTCGCAGTTGTCAATATCAGGAAGGACTTTTGTAACTAGAGCAATTATATATCATGACGGTCCATCAACAACTTCAGGACATTACACAGCTTATTTAAAATCTGGAAACGGCTGGTCATTCTGCAATGATTCTATTTTAACTTTCAAAAAAAGATTGCCTTTCCACCTTCAAAATTCTTACCTGGTGTTTTTACAACCAAAATTTTAGGGATGGAATCTTGGGATTTGTTCTGAGGAATTTCAAGAGGTTATAACGGCTCCTACTCTATATGGCCTTGTGGATAATTGTAGTACAGAGCGAAAACTGTTTGTGTTTATAAGATAATTCAAGCAGTAGATCAAAACAAGGAGTAGAGGAAATGTAAGTCTGCAATGCTGTGCACAAATTTAAAAAAGGCTGCTCTTTCGGCAATGATTAGAATTTGACTATGAAGCAATGTTGCCTTTTGACTTGTTTTCAGTAGTGAGAATTTAGGGTAGGTAATTGAATTATAATGATTCTAGGTGTTGTTGTAATTTAGTGTGCTGTTTTAAATTGCTTTGTGTGTCTCATTTTTCTTAAAACAATAGAGCTTATCTTTCAGAAAGTGGTGGGCAGAAAATAATAACAGCACAACAGAGTATAAGCTGTTCATAGGACATCCTTTGGCGTCATGGAAAGTAAGTTACTTTTGAGGAGTTCTGATTTCTAATTGATAATATTATATGGGTTTTTTTTTCCCCGCTGTTATATGATGAATACCTTCAACTCACTGTTATCAGTGAAATTTGATATATTCTGAGAACAGCAAAAATAAACCATTTAATATGTATAATTAATTCTGTACTTTGAATTGTGATTTTTAATATGTACTTATCTTGTCTCATGCTCACTCATCTTTTACTACTTTCTATCAATTTTAAAATTTGTGTTCTCTCATTCACAGATTGAACGTATAAAAATAACACATGACTAAATTAACGATAATTATAAGGTAAGTGTTTAGTACTCATTCTGTTACATCTCTTTTACATTTAATTTTTATTAGTTCCACTGCTTCATTTCTTTAACCCTTAGTTTCCTGCATTTGCTACTTCCCTCATTCCTTTTTCTATTACTTTTTTTTACTCTACTCTTTCCACTCCTGTTCTCAGTCCCTCTTTAAACAGTATCTCTGTGTTACTCCCTCTAACTGTCTTTCTTTTAACATTACTTTCAGTTTACTTACTCTTCTTTTTAAAAAAAAAAAATAATTTGAGTTCGCTCCCGGTTCACGTACCGGTGCGCGAACCGGGAAGCGAACCAAAAGAAATAGAGGTTGTCAGAGTGCTAAACATTTGAGCAATTTCTTATAAAGGGGAGGTAGTTCTGAAAAGAACTTTTTTTAAATTATTTTTGTTGTTTTATATTTTTTTATTATTTTTCTGAACATTTTGTTTTTTTTTTGTATTTTTTGAACAGTTTTATATTTTTTTTGTTTTTTTGATGGGGGGAGAAACAAAAATGATTCATTATGAAGGGCTCAACAGGAGCAACAAAAAAAAAGAATTTATTTCTTGGGACGTTTTGCACATTTGTGATTTTCAATTGCTTTAATAATTAAGTTTATGCTGCTCTCTCTGAAGCAAATGAGTTGTCCACAAAAAATGCAAACATGCTTTACACTTGCAAATTTCATTTGAATATTTGGGACCATCTCCCTCGCCTCTGGTCCCGACACTGCCTCTTCATTGGTGGATGTACTGGCCACAGGTCGGGGGTTATCCACCAGATCACGAAGTTGTGCAGCACTGTAATTTATAGGGTGCCACCTTTCCATATGGTGATGCATTGTATAATTACCAAAACTGTATTTCTTGTCTGTTCCTCTAGACAGTTCATCTTTGCAAATCAGGCAGGTAACATACCGGGCATTTACCTTTTTTTGATGTGGGGGAAATGAAAAAAATTGCCGAATAAAATTTTCTTTAACATGGGACCTCCTTGGTTCTTCAGGTAAAAACCTCCCTGTCCCTTGCTCCTCTTCCTCTTCTTCCTCCTCTTGTACTAGGATGACCTGAGGAGGTGGTCCTCTCTTCCTAGGAGGTTGTGGTGGTGGTGGGGGTCCACCAGCTGCAGCAATCATTAAAGCCATTTCTCTGGTATTGAAAAAAGGTCTTTCTCTCATAAAAATGAAAGTCAGAGTGAGAAAAAAAGGTGGGTCTTTCATCATTTGGGAAAAAAAATGTTCTAAACCAATGAAAAGTGTTATTTTTAGGTCATATGACCAAGCCTTCCATCATTAGGAAACCAAAAGTAAAATGAACCAATAAAAAGTTTTATAAACAAGTCACATGACCTGTTATGCTTACGGGGCGCTACGCTTCGCGCCTCGGTTCGCGTTCTGGAGTGCTTCCGGGTGCGCTAACGCGGCGCGTCATAAGACGCATTACGCGGTAACGCGATACGTCGCGTTTACGCGACGCGTCACAATGTTGATTTCTAATGCGGTAGTTGCGCTAACGGAACGTTTACCAGTTCGCAGACCGGGTCGCCGAACCAAATTAAGCTAACGGGAAGCTGCCCGGTTCGCGGACCGGCAGCGAAACAAAAAAAAAAAATTTTAAAAGTAAATAAATAAAAAAATAATATTACAAAAATATAAAATATATTTTTGAATTAGAATAAGAATACATTTTACAGCTTTTGATATTTGCTGTTAAAAAACCATTGAAATTCACTGAAAAAACCATAGGTTATAGACCATATATAGTTAGGGATTAGCATTTACAAAACCTTGAAAATTCACTGAAAAAACCATAGGTTATAGACCATATATAGTTAGGGATTAGCATTTACAAAACCTTATTTTACTCGCACAAAACCATTGAAATTCGCATATATAGTTAGTAGCACTAACTATATATCGTGCACCCGCAATCCACTGCTGATGATGTCACATATTAGGATGTAATTAAACATTATTTGGTGAGACTGAAACACCCCAAATAAACAAGCTAAGGGGAGACATGCTTACCAGACTGGCCAAGGAAGAAGATAAAATAAAGACAAGGACAATTTACAAATTCAAAAGGGACAGGGATGACTACGCCAATGGGCAAATATTTACATTTGCACGCCGCTATGACAATTTGAGAGCTGCCACAGCAAGTAAGCGTAGTGCAACTGACAAAGGATCTACTAAGCCAGTGACAGATGATTTGTCATTATCCAGCTCGGCCCCAGGGAGTGAGTCAGATAACGAAGGTATAAGAAAATCAGCCAACATCAAACTGACTCTGGAGAAGCAGAAGGGATACCCTGAGGCCACGGCTCCAAGGCAAAGCAGCAAAACAAAATGCCAGCAAAGGAGGAGCAGGCGCAAAGCTGCAGAACAAAGGAGAGCCAAGCAGACGGGGCGGAACCCGAAAAAATCCACAGTGAATACAATTATTGACCCGCAAACCTATAACGGGGTTACAATTCAGGAGTCACAATCAAAATCCATAATCAACCTGAGCACCCTAGATTTGACAGCAGCAGAACAGCAATTGTTAAGCTTGGGCCTTAGCTTCTGCCCTGAGTCGAATTTTTGCTACACTAGAACTCAGGCAGATGTATATCAATATATATGAAAACTTAAGCTCAAGACAATGTTCCTGCATAAACCGACGAACATCAGCACTGTGGTATCAGAACCTGTATCAGAACCTGGAGCAAAGACGACTGAGCTGGTAGTCGGAGACATTGGTTTATTTCATGACATGTGTCAGCTTGGGAATGATGAGAATTTGGGGACACAGGAAAGAGTGTTACTGAGTGGCCAGAAAAAAACACCCCACCCCATTTGAACCCAAATCAAAATATGTTCCATTGGCTGCACTCGATGGATTGGACACATTTAGTCAATAGTGGCACAAATCAAAAAATTGGCGCATACAAACAACGATAAAAAGAAAAAATATGCAAGTCAAGAGAGAAAATTGAACCAATTGATCATGAAGCTACAAAAGGCAGAATTGGTCATTCGTAATTCAGATAAAGGTAGGAACATTATTCTATGGCCGGTAAAAGATTATTTAAAAGTACCCCCTTAAAATATAAGACGATGCAGGATTGCTTATGCAAAAATTTGGTGGCATGGAAAGGCTCAGGACTTTTGAGTGGGGAGGAGTTTAAATGTATCAAAAAGAACACCCACTAGTCCAATACATATATTTTATACCTAAGGTCCACAAAAACGTGACCACACCGCCAGGAAGACCGATAATTGCGGCATGTGGTGGACCTCTTGAAAACCTTTCTAAATATATAGACTACTTTTTGCAAACGCACATGAGAACATTGGATTCGTATGTCCAGGACACTAGCGATTTCCTGAGTAAAATAAGGGGAATTGAATGGAGCACCGACCTGCTTCTAGTGACATTGGATGTAAGCTCCCTATATACCTGTATTAAACATAGGTATGGCCTACGGGTATGTGAATACTATTTAAACACCAGGCCAATGGAATTTGCCCATCACTCCAAAATGCTTCTTGAAATGCTACCTTTTTGTCTGGAAAACAATGATTTTATGTTTAATGGCCAATTCTTTCAACGGGTTCAAGGTGTTGCTATGGGGGCCAGTTTCTCCCCCAGTTACGCGTGCCTATTTATGGGATGGTGGGAGGAACTGGTCCTCAGGCGTAAATATGAACAATATTGCACATCTAATATAGTCTCCTGGTTTCGTTTTATTGATGATTTATTTATTGTCTGGCGTGGTTCTGAGGAAAGTGTTTTGAATTTTATACAAGAAATTAATGTTAATGATCTTAATTAAAATTTTACCTCGACTATTAGCAAGGAATCGGTGACATTCTTAGATGTGCAGTTTTTTTTAACAAACAATATTCTAAGTACTACCCTTTTTAGAAAGCCAACGGCGGGTAATACTTTGCTCCATGCCACTAGTGCCCACCCGCAACATCTCATCAAATCTATACCATACGGTGAGATGCTCCGCATCCGCCATATTTGCAGTAATGATCATGATATGATAGCGAAGCAACAGGAAAGTTTAGCAAGATTTGTGGAAAGAGGATATAGCTTAAGAATAGTGGAAACCGCCATGAGAAAATCACAGCTAAAACCGAGAGTTGAACTCCTGGAGTATAATTCCAAAAGGAGTCAAATTCAAAATATAGATATGAATCCTGTTAGGCTGATACTGACATACTCCAAGCAGGAAAGAGAATTGAGGAGTATAGTCAGACACAATTGGCATTTTATTCAGGATGACCCTGTAATTGGAGACTTAATGCCCTCAAACCCAGCTATAACTTTTCGCAAAGCTAGGAGTTTGGGCTCCATTCTAGCTAAGAATAGCCAGGAATGCTTTAGAAAAGAAATCTGGCTGCCTATTAGGGTTTCTTCAAATGCTTAACATGTAAAGCATGCCAGTATGGTGTGAATACTAAAAATTATACCACAGTCATTCCTAGGACCACTAGAGATATTAGACAACATCTTACATGTAAAAGTGAATTTTGTGTCAATATCCTAGAATGTGAGTGCCATTTGAAATACGTAGGCAGCACGAAACTGCAAGTTCATGAAAGGATCTTGCAACATTTGCGGGCCATAACTAATAAGGACCAAAGCTATCCGGTTGCGAGACATTTTGAGGCAGTTCATAACAGCAAACCTCAATGCCTCAAATACTACGCAATCGAATCTATCCCGGCGACAAAAAGAGGAGGGGATAGGGAGGCCTGCATGAGAAGAACAGAAAACAATTACATTTTAGAATTTGACTCCAAATGGCCAGGAGGGTTAAACACTACAGAGGACCTGCACACATACTTGTAATTAGTTTATTTAATTAGGAGGGGTCCCGTGTGTTCACACATAAGAAACTGTATTTTTATGGACCTTATCACTTCGGACCATTTAGAAATTTGTGTATTTATATTGCTGTGTTTTTATATTGTATTTATACATATTTATATGTCAATACCAATGAAATTTAGATCAAACTAAAACGATTGAATTGTGTGTGTGTTGATTCAAAAAACCTCACCGTCCTCAATGACAGCCTCTTGCCCACAGCTACGCAGCGGATCCTAGCGCTGCCGAGGGAACTCAGTCAAACTAATCGTGCCGCCATTTCCCGCCGCACCCTAGGGCCACGCCCCTTTTACGAGGCCACGCCCCCTGACTACAAAAGACGCGATAGCCCAGCGTCTGTCAGAAGATTACATCTCCTGTGGCGGAAGCCGGGAGCGATACTCTGCGAGCACTTGGAATTTTAAACTAATTTGAGAGTCACGAATGAAATGTTTTGTTTTTAAACGAACTGAGAATCACGATTGAATTGTGTGTGTGTTGATTCAAAAAACCTCACCATCTTCAATCACAGCCTCTTGCCCACAGCTATGCAGCGGATCTTAGCGCTGCCGAGGGAACTCAGTCAAACTAATCGTGCCGCCATTTCCAGCCGCACCCTAGGGCCACGCCCCTTTAACGAGGCCACGCCCCCTGACTACAAAAGACGCGATAGCCCAGCGTCTGTCAGAAGATTACATCTCCTGTGGCGGAAGCCGGGAGCGATACTCTGCGAGCACTTGGAATTTTAAACTAATTTGAGAGTCACGAATGAAATGTTTTGTTTTTAAACGAACTGAGAATCACGATTGAATTGTGTGTGTGTTGATTCAAAAAACCTCACCGTCCTCAATCACAGCCTCTTGCCCACAGCTACGCAGCGGATCTTAGCGCTGCCGAAGGAACTCAGTCAAACTAATCATGCCGCCATTCCCGCTGCACCCTAGGGCCACGCCCCTTTTATGAGGCCACGCCCCCTGACTACAAAAGACGCGATAGCCCAGCGTCTGTCAGAAGATTACATCTCCTGAGGCGGAAGCCGGGAGCGATACTCTGCGAGGGCTTGAAATTTTAAACTAATTTGAGAGTCACAAATGAAATGTTTTGTTTTTAAACGAACTGAGAATCACGATTGAATTGTGTGGGTGTTGATTCAAAAAACCTCACCATCCTCAATCACAGCCTCTTGCTCACAGCTACGCAGCGGATCTTAGCGCTGCCGAGGGAACTCAGTCAAACTAATCGTGCCGCCATTTCCCGCCGCACCCTAGGGCCACGCCCCTTTTATGAGGCCACGCCCCTCTCTCCCGACGCCTACTCACCATAAAATATGTGTATCTTTTGGACGCGCAGCGGGCGAGCGCAGCGGCTGTGACGTTTGCGCGCCGAAGGCGCGCCTAAGGCAAGCCCGTCTGCGCCCGTCCGCGCCAGCTCCGTGCCTAAGGCCAGCCATGCTGTTATTCCTCAACCCGCGCAGAGACTCACATGGATTAAGGCACAGCTTCTGGACATTGGTAAGAAATCTTGCACCCCGTCCACCATATGCTATTTCCCTCTCCCTAACCCTCCACTATATAAATGTAATAATTGCCAATTCACTCTGCGCGCCTATTGAACTTGCCCCCAGGCCTTCACAACCAGTCGTCCCTCTCCCATCAAAAATCACTCTATGGGACTGGTGAACTGTCGCTCCTTACCCTGTCACGCCAATGACATCTGGTTACAACTATCTTCCACCTCCTGGGACGCTTTATTTCTAACGGAGACCTGGATTAAAGACTCCTCCAACCCCGACATATCTCTCGCCGTACCCTCCGGCTACCGCTTCACCGGCTTATGCCGCGAAGACCCCAAAACAGGTGGAAGAATCGCAGTAATCCTAAAGAACGACCTGAACATCACTTCCAGGAAAATTGCGAATATTAAGCCCATTGAAGCACTATACTTCTCGATCACAGACACTACAACAGCCATTGCCTCTGGGATTTTAGTATAAAATCCCCCAAACACCCCCCAATCAGCCATCTCTGAATTGCTGGCAATCACTGCAGCTCTCTCTATCAAACATCCCCACTTCATGGTACTGGGAGATTCCAACCTTCACGTTGATATTAACAGCTGCAACTGCGCCGCCCATTTCTTAGAATCAATGGAAAACCTAAATCTGATACAAAAAGTTAAGGGCCCCACTCACACAGCAGGGCACACCCTTGACCTTATCTTTTCTAACCACGAAAAATTGAAAATCCTTCAATGTCTGCCTCTGACATGGTCAGACCATTTTCTAATCCCATTTGAGATTCCCTCAACTCAAATTGTCAATAAAGAGTCTGCCATCAGAACATAAGGTAGGAAATGGTACAAGATATCATGTTCTAAATTAGAACAACACTATCATAACAACTTAAACCCGTGTCCTGACGATCTAAATGTAGTGGTTCACACATTTAGCAATGATCTTACAACTGCCATTGAGAAATTAGCCCCGTTACAAGCCCTCACCTCCCACAGACAAAAACCGTCAGCTCCCTGGTTCACTCAGGAAGTAAGAGAACATAGAAGTGAATGTAAAAAGATGGAACGAAAGTGGCGGCAGGCCTATGACCCAGAAGCCAAAGCGCTCTACAGACAAACCCTCAAAGAGTTTCGTAAACTTAAACGCAACTTGATGAGAATCCATTTTGCAGAATCTATTGCAAATGCAAAAAACTCTTCCAAAGCCCTTTTTAATATCGTTAAAGATTTTACCAAGCCCAATGCTATGTCCACCTCAGTCCCCCCTTCCCAAGTACTGAGTGAAAATCTATCAGACTTCTTCGAAAATTTTTTTTCCAACATTGCGGAAAATATTCTTCAGAACGCCACCATTACTACCAAGGAACCTGTCACCATCATTAAGCATGCATTCACCGTTTTCAACCCTCTCACTAAGGAACATGCCCTGAACCTTCTAGTGAAATGTAAATCTGGCTCTCCTTTAGATCCAGCCCCGGCAGCTATCATGAACGAAATTGCCCCTCTGATTATTGACCCCCTCCTTGAAATATGGAACTCTTCCCTACGCTTAGGTATGGTCCCTTCCGCCTGGAAACACGCCATGCTTATACCGATCCAAAAAAAAGGTGGCATTGACCACGCCTGCCTAAGCAATTAAAGGCCAATTTCACTCCTGCTCAAGCCCGCTAAGGTGCTTGAAAAAGCAGTCCAAGAGCAACTATCCCATTACCTTGAATCCAACTCCTTGTTTCATGATTGTCAATCTGGATTCAGACCAGACTTTAGTACAGAGTCAGCTCTTCTTGAGGTTTCAGAGTCGATTCGAGAATGCACGGATAGGGGAGAGGAGGCCATGCTGGTACTCCTCGACCTATCCGCTGCATTCGACACCATCTCCCACGACACTCTTCTGTCCCGTCTGCAAGAGGTCGGTATAAGTGGAACTCCCCTCACCTGGATTAAATCTTTCCTCACTAACAGATTCCAACAGGTGATGCTGGGCTCCTTCTTTTCCACCAAGAAACCACTGATCTGGGGCTTTCCGCAAGGTTCTGCTCTCAGCCCGCTTTTATTCAATGTATATTTAAAACCTCTGGCAAAAGTGATTGAATCTTGGGACGTTAAAGCAATCTTTTACGCCGACGACACCCAACTGGTGTTCTCCTTCAAAGACCACTCCGAAAAATCTTTTCATAACTTTCGCCAATGCATGATGAATATTGCCTCCCGGATGTCGGCTAACAACCTAACGCTTAATACGGACAAGACTGAGGTCCTATTTTTTAATCAAAAATCCCCCATACCTTCCACCCTCTGGTGGCCGACAGAATTAGACCCTCCCCTGACCCTGTTCAAACAGCCCGTAACCTTGGCTTCCAATTTGACACTACCCCCTCCAGCAAGACGCAAATTAATAAAGTTACCTCAGCGTGCTTTGGTAAACTACGCATGATAAAAAAAAATCATCCCTTACCTACCAATAGACTCACATAAAACAGATGTCCACTCTCTCATCACAGCTTACTTGGACTACGCAAATAGTCTATACGTAGGTGCCCCGGCTTATCTCATAAACCAACTTCAGAGAGTCCAGAACGCAGCGGCCAGGCTGATATGCAACATCCCCTTTCGCCACTCTATCTCTCCCCATTTGATCAATCTTCACTGGCTCCCAGTAAGACGCCGCATCCAATTCAAAGCCTTAATTCTGGCCTTCACAGCGATAAATGATCGAGGTCCTCTTTACCTGCGCCACAGAATTAAAAACTCACAAGCCTCCCGTAACCTCAGATCCAACCATCTCCACCTTATGATCTGCCCCCGCTTTCGCCTGGCCCGCACGGGTGGAAGAGGCTTTGCAGTGACCACCTCCAAACTGTGGTACTGTGGAAAAAGGTACGGGCCGATGACCTTTTTCAAAGTTGCCCGGCGCTAACCGCCTCTAATACCACTCAAGTTACCAAACAAAGAGGCAGGCGCTGGAGACTGGAAGGCAGGAAACAAAAGTTTTATTCCGACGGAGCAGAACACGTCAATTCAGACAACAGGGTATCTTCACGAGGTGCTCTAACCGCATCTCTGAGGCCTGGCCTCTTATACACCGGTTTATGATCTTTATTACAGTTTATTGCATGTGGCACATTGTCGTAAATACTTTGAAGTACAGAAAGGCATCCTCGGAATCCCCGCTTCAGGCCCGTTCCCACACACATTTACAATAGAAGTCCCCACCCCGGTCACAACAAGTGACGATTGTCGCGCAGCTGGACATTCCGCCGATTCACGGAATGTATGTGGTCGATCGGATCTCATGGGGTGGGGGCTTTGATCAACTCGTGGATCCTTTGATGGGAGAAGCTTCCTACTGTATGGGGGGGGCAATAAACAGCATCCGCAGGGCCAGGTGGCGGCCTGGGAACGAGTAAGACAATCGGGTACAGAGGAAAGGGGGTTTTATCAAAGGACCCAGGATCATGAAAGGAATGGAGGGAGGTGTTGAGCTGGGAACAGGATGGGGTTCCGGGGCAGGGCTGCGCTGAAGAGGGGTTTATGGCCCAAGCATGTGGGAGCGGGGGTTGTCAGCACGCGGGGGGATGCCTGCGAGGTCAGGGGAGAGAGAGAGAGACGCGCTGGCTGTTGGCGATGGGCAGAGTGGCCGTGGTATTTAAAATGGCTGCCGCTTACGCGCACGAATGGACTCAAAAAGGGGGACAAGATGGCGCAGATAAGTTGACACTGCAGACCAGATTTTAACAGTCCTCCCTTTTCAACATATCTAGCCAGCTTGTCAAATCAATGTCTATCTGCATCAGATTCCTAACCTCGACATCATACAGTGCTCTCATGCGTTCTTTTTCAAAGTCCACAGTCTTAGGGCAGATACAATTCGCACATAGTGAACACAGAGGCGGCAGGCATTGAATTCCTAAGCAGAACCCACATATTACAACCACAGGAATCAGGATAATAGTAAACAGTCTCCAGCCCCAGTTCTTAACAGTACTCCAAAACCATCCACCAAGCGACCATTCTTCTTGCTCCTGGTGAACTTCTGAGGAGAGTCTGTGGAGATGTTCGATGGCTTTGTACACTGAGGGTGAATTGTCCGGTATATATGTACAGCAGCTGGACCCAATAATGCGGCATGCTCCACCACGATCCGCTAGAACCACATCTAGAACAAGGCGGTTCTGGAGAGCCACCAAGCGGACCGCTTGAAGCTCGGCTGTATTGTTGGCAAGGATGCCAGCTGTGATGTACATTGTTGTCTCGACTGCCTGAGTCAAATGTCGGATGGCACGGCTGTTTGCCATCGGGCCCCAGAGCGGAACAAGTCCCTTAATTGCATCGAGGAACTGTGCTCCTGTAGAGTCGGCTTGTTCAATGTCCTTGGCTCGTTTTTGTCTATGGTGATTCGCTGGAGCCACATAGGTCGGAGGAAGGACGAAGGAGATAAAACAGGTGCCCCCGCAGCCTTTGGGGAGCCAGGTGTAGGCTTTTGTGCCGCAAACAATGTACATGTTTGGAGAGGATACAAAGGAAGGTGGATCGGTGGAGTCAAAAGTTCTGGTGATGCGGCAGGCACTGCGGCCCACCAGCTGTGTCCCAAGCCCTTCAATGCACATAAGGCCTGTGACGTTGATGACGGATAGGGCCACAGTCAGGGTGGCAGCTGTTCATTTCCAAAGGTAAGAGAAGGTGGGTCTGGTCGGATTGTTAAACACCTGCATTTCAATTCGTTCTTTGACAGGGATGTCCATGTGGATAGAGTCGTTGGAGGTCTGCGGGCAGAAGTGTGTCTTCGTTTTGTTTCGCCAGACCTCATGAAAGAAATGCGTCATAGTTTTGCTGGAAGTGGCATTATCCCTATAGCTCTCTTGCAAGAGGATCAGCCAAGCAAGGCAGGAGCCGTGAATTGAGAAGGGTGAAGGGATGAAGGGTATCGAATGTCCAGTGGCGTGGGGTAGCAACCCACAGATCCAGCAGTTGGTGGCATTGGTGGCAAGATTGTGCTGGTGTAGCAGTTGCACGAAGGAGTTGTTCCAAAACTCCTTTTGCCTTCTCTGAGTTGGGGTGAAAGAGAAATCAGATAATGTTCCTTCATGGTGGTAGGCTGTGCAGTGGTCAGGAATGTATCATGAGCGGGTGCGCTTTCTTCCACAATCCAGAGGGTGGTCATGAGGAGGAGGCAAAAGAGGATTGCGATAAAGAGTGCAATTGTCTTTGAACTGTGGATTTTGTCAGTCTTTTGGTTTCTGTAGTGAATCTTCGGGTGTCCGGTCGCTTACATCATCTTCTTATCGGGCGCTTCCATCATCTTCAAGGGAGCTCGGTAGCGGGCAGAACCAAAGACCTCATCTGGCTTTCTCTCCTGACAGCCTTTGTAGTGTCAGGCCACCGATCTGAGAATTATGACTTAGTCAATGGTCTACTTAGCCGAAACTCCCTCCTTTCGTCGCAGGTTATACCCTTCTCGGGATGGCACTGTGGGGTCAGGAATCTTTGCTAGTTCGAGTGTCTCTGTGTCTGGATAGCAGTTCAATGATGGTCGGTCTCTGTTCAGGAGCTCTTCCTGGGTGGTCACGTCTTTGGTCGTCGTCAGAGTCGGGGGGATCCGTTTGCAGTGGTGCGCATGTACCCAGGTCCGTTTTCCTTCCACTCGAAGAGCTGTTCGGGTGGTGAGGAGGACTTGCCAGGGGCCCATCCACCGGGGTTCCAGACTCTTGGCACGCTTGACGTTTCTTATCAAGACGTAGTCCCCGGGTTGCAGGTTATGTCCGGGACCCCTGGAAGCGTCAGGGATGGCATGCAGCACCTGTTGGTGAATGACAGACAGAGTTTCAGTCAATTTATACAAGTAATCAGACATTAGGACGTCCGGGACGTCATGAATGGAAGTCGGTTTTGGTGCAGACCAGACGCTCATGGGTCGGCCGAAAACAACCTCGTAAGGTGTCAAGTGGTGTTTGGTGGGGGTGGAGCGCTTCGATAGTAATGCCAGTGGGAGAGCGTCTGGCCATTTCAGTCCTGTGGTAGCCACTATCTTGGCTAGTTTTAGTTTTAGTGTGGCATTGTGTCGCTCAACAAGTCCAGCAGACTGGGGGTGGAAGACTGCATGGAACTTCTGTTTTACACCCAGCCCCTTCAAGATGAGCTGGATAACTTCGGCTACGAAGTGGGGGCCATTGTCGCTCCATAAAATTCGGCAAAGGCCGTAGCGAGGGAAAAATTCTTTTAATAGTACTTTTGCAGTGGCCATAGCAGTGTTGTCACGGGTTGGGTATGCTTCCACCCATTTGCTGAATGCACACACCACAACAAGTACGTATTTCAGGCCTTGGCATCTGTCTAGTTGGATGTAGTCCATCTGTAGGACTTCAAATGGGTGATTGGGAACCCCAAAACCTCCCCGGGGTACTATAGTTCCTTTCCCAGGGTTATGTTGCAAGCATATCAAGCATTGTTGGACCAGACGTTTAGCGGAGTCTGTGATTTTGTCGTTGTGCCAAACTCTGGGGACAAGTTCGATCATGGGGGCTGATCCTATGTGTGCAGGGGAGTGTGCCATAGTCAATATGGGAATTAGGTATGAGTCAGGTAGCAACCATTTGTTCGTGTCCTTTGTTCGCCAGCAGCCTTTGTGGTCTTTCAGTCCCACCCGTGCCCATTCAGTCACTTCGTGTTGCGAGCTAGCCATTTGAATGTCCCTAATAGTGTCCCTAGCGTCGGTCCATTTCTCTGCTTGGGACCTGGTCACATACATGCGTGTCGTCATCCTATTCTCAGCTGTGGTCCGAGCAGTGATGTCGGCTAGTGCATTTCCCTGTCCAATAATGTCTGTCACCTTCTTGTGTGCCTGGCATTTGATGACCGCAAGTCGTTTGGGGAGGAGGACGGCTTCGATCAGGGCGGAGACTAGATCTCCATGTAAGATGGGGGTGCCGTGTGAGGTCAAGAATACCCTCTCCTTCCAAAGGAGTCCAAAATGGTGAACCACCCCAAAGGCATACTGGCTGTCGGTGTAAATGTTTGCTGTGGTTCCTGCTGCCAGGATGCATGCTCGTGTCAGGGCAATCAGTTCTGCTGCCTGTGCAGATCGTTGTGTGATGCGGGCTGTCTCTACTACAGTCCGGGCTGTGGTGACTGCATAAGCAGCTGAGGTGGTGCCATCAGGGAGTTTGATGCGAGAGCCGTCCACCCACAGCTCTCCATCAGGGTCAGAAAAAGCTGTGTCTCTGAGGTCGACCCTACTCCTAGTCTGTTCGTCCTTGAGGGTCACACAGTCATGTACAGGGGACACATTGGGATCGTTCTCCGGTAGGGGCAACAAGGTTGCCGGGTTCAGTGTGGTGCATCTTTTCAGGGTGATGTGGGGTGCAAGCAGAGTCAGTTCGTATCCAGTCAGTCGTGCACTTGTCAGGTGTTGCGTCTTAGTTTGGTTCAGGAGGGTGTCAACTGCATGGGGTACTAATACCGTGAGGGAATTCGAGAGCACGATCCCCTCACTTTGTCGGATAGAGATAACAGCGGCAGCTACAGCTCGAAGGCAGGCAGGCAAGGCTCTGGCTACGGGGTCAAGAGTGGCAGAGAAGTAAGCGCATGGTCGTTGCTTTGGGCCAATGGACTGGGTCAAGACAGACAAAGCACATCCCTCCCTTTCGTGAGTGTAGAGGGAGAAGGGCTTTGTGTAATCGGGGTTTCCTAGGACAGGGGCCGAACAAAGGGCATCTCGTAGTTCTATGAAGGAGGATTGGCATTCAGGGGTCCAAGGGAGTGGGAAGGGGACATCTTTAGCTAGCAGAGAAAGCTGTGGTTTCACAATAAGACTGAAGTTTGGTAACCACTGCCGACAGAAGGAGGTGAGGCCTAGTAGGGAGCAGACTTGTTTCTGAGTCTTAGGGACAGGGGTTTCAAGAATGGTTTGGATCCGGTCGGGAGTAAGCTTCCTTCCGTCTTTGGACAAAAGGTGGCAAAAGGTGGCCTAAGTAAGTGACCTGGGGTTGGCAGAATTGCAACTTCTTCTTGAAGCCCTTGTGGCCATTTTCCGCAAGGAAGTGCAGGAGTTGAATGGTGGCTGTGACTGCTAGTGGAGTGGTATCGGCCGCCAAAAGGATGTCATCGACGTATTGTATCAACACCACTCCATCGGGTAGCTGGACTTCATCCAGTTGTCTCTTGAGGGCCTGACTGTAGATGCTGGGGCTTTCTGTGTAGCCCTGGGGTGCTCGACAGAATCTATATGAGCGGGCTTTTAGGGTGAAGCCAAAGAGGTATCGGCTGTCTGGATGGATGGGGATAGAGAAGAAAGCATTTTTGAGGTCAATGACAGTGAAGGTGGTGGCAGTAGAAGGAATCAAAGTCAGGATAGTGGTGATGTCTGATGTACTGGGGTACAACTACTTTGTTGATCTCTCGAAGGTCGATGATGAAGCGGTACGCTTTCTCATCTCCCTCTCCTTGTTTCTTGATGATGGGCAAGATAGGGCTGTTGCAAACATTGCTAACCACTTCCTCTACCACTCCTGCGTCTATCAGTGACTGAATAATCTTTACCAATGCCTTCTCGCCCTCGGGCGATATCCGATATTGTGGAAGTTTCGGGAGTATTGCGTCCTGTCGAACAGTGATGTGCACTGGGTCAATCATCATGCGTCCTACGTCTGAATCTGTCTTTGCCCACAGATACGGAGGCAGCGTGTCAAGTAGGGACGAGTCAGTGTCAGTGATGGAAAACATGCGTTGGGAAGGGCAATGTCTGAGCAGAATTGGGTTGTCGTACAGGAAAACTCGAACTCCGTCTTGTGAACATCTAATAGTAGCTCGGAAATGTTTCAGCAAGTCAAGTCCCATAATGGCGTCAGGAGTATTGGCGGAAAGCAAAAACGTCGTGTCAGTTGTGTTATTCTCTAAGTCAAAGGAGATCGGCGTGGACAAAGGGTTAGTGGAGGGCGTTCCATCGAAACCTATCGATGTTACAAGCGAGCCAGACAAGGGTGCCCTTGGAATCAGTCGTTTAGATAACGCACTACGTGTCGCGCCAGTGTCTACCAGAAATGGAGACTTTGTACCCAGGACCTTAGCGGTGACATAAGGACCTTGCTGGTCAACATAGAGCTCGACTGGATTCCTCCCTTGCCCTAGGCAGTCCTATGCGAAGTCGCGGGCATCGTCGCAGTCAGACTGTTGGTACTGGTTCTGTCGGGGACGGTCAAATGTATTCGGTCTGCTTGATCTATCGTTAGTCGTGTCATTCGTGGACCCCGTTGCTGTCCTCTATTTCTCGGTCCACCCGCTACGTCCTTGGGGTCCCTATTTCTGTTCATCTCCAACAGAACCGGACACTGGGATTTTCAATGGCCGAATCCTTTGCAGAAAGCATACTGGTCCTCGCTAATGTCTCTACATCCAACATGGGGTGTTGGAGTGCGGTCTTTAGGGGGTGCGTTCCTAGGGACATTTGTCTGAAAGTTCCCTTTGTATTGCTCTCGTCCTACAGTCACCCCTTGCAATTGAGCAAGCATCACCCTTTCTTTTAAGTCTTTCTTCTTCTTCTCTGTCGCTCTATCATTTTCATTTTTCTGGTGTTCGTAATATTGGGCCATCTGGAGGATAGCCGCGGGTTTGGAGGCTGCCCAACTACTCTTGCTGGCCTGCAGTTTCTGAGAGACCTCCTGCGACAAACCATTTACATAATTCTGGACAAACAGATGGTGTCCGGTTGCAGTGGTCATGTCCTGGCCGCTGTAATCGGAGAACACCGTTTCAAACCGGGAGAAGTATTCCGATACGTCTTCCTGGGGTTTCTGACGACAGGCCGTTACTATCGACCAGTCCACTTTCTTTTCTGGGATCAGGGTTTTCGATTTCTGTACAATTTTGTCTGGGAGTTCTAAAATGGATTTCAAAGGCTTCTGTCCAGGTTCTCGTTGCCTATCTATGCCATCGAGTTGTGACCAGGTATGTCCGAACAGCTCAAGGTGGTCGACTTTCCGGATTTGCTTCCACACATCAGCTGGCAGACATAACCCGAAAAACAAGTCGATGTCAGCCAGGGTCATAATCGTTGAACCTAGGGCTGTACCTAATTCAGTGTAGAAGGCGGTGGGGTTTTTACGTAAATCGGGCAGAGACTTCCGGAACGTCAGAATATCTTGCCGATCCCATGGCTGGTAGACCCAGTTGTACACTACCTTCCCTCTTGCATCTTGGTGGTTGACGTCATCGTGTGTTCCCAGACCTCGTGGGGGAACCCAGTAGGGGGCAGCCTCTCTTATTGGCATCATGGTGCTAGCTCGCTCAGTTCGTGATTCGGTCGCTACGGGTGTCGTAGGTTTAGCTTCCGATTCTTGTTCAGTGAGGTGGCGGAAAACCTCAAGCGTACGCGTAAGGAGGTCCGTCACGTCACACTCGCCCTCATCCCCGATATCGACCTTTCTATACAGAGTCGTTAGGCTCTCGGGACCTTTGTCTCGATATCGGTCTTCATACGCATTCAGGGCATGATAACACAGTTGTACGGCAAAGTGCCGTCTGTGGCTCCCTGCATACGAGTTGAACATATCCGTGATGTGCTCCCCACTCTCCTTTCTTTCTACCAGTGTCCTCACTACCTTGTCGATCCCTGCTCGCTCATCTTTGCTTAACCTGTTCGTTCTTGTGGAATCTGTTTTTCGGGCCTCTGGGTCATCTAACACTGTCGCTTGTGCTGTCTCTAGTACAAGGGGTTCGGCTGGCGCGGAGGCCATGGGGACCGAAACTCTGGTACTACTCTCGTCTGTGCTTGAGGGTGGTGGGCGCTGTGCTAAAGATTGGGAAGGGGCATATGGAGGGGGCATGTAGATGATCGGAGGACCTAACAAAAGATCATCGTTGGCTCGCTGTTTCGAGGGTAATTCAGGGTAGAGCGTAGAGGGTGTTCTAACCGGACACTGTCTTGATGTCGCTAACTCTTGTTTCTGTTTGGCTTCTTCTCTCTCCTTAATCTCTTCTTCTAATTTCATAGCCGCTAGGTGGGCTGCCTTTCGCAGCTCATTTTCCAACCTACTTTCATTTCTCTTTTTACGTTGTTCTGTTTCTTTGCGCCACATGCCGAGACTATCGAGCATAGTGGGCGTTGTCTTGTGTTTCCCAAGGGCTGTTTCTAGCGCGCTTATTTTATCCTCGTCGAAGGATCCTATCAGTGGCCACTGACTTTTCTGATCCTTCTTCGTATATTTATGCCACAGCTTGCTATAGGCTATAGCGATCAATCCATGCTTCATAAACATGTCCTTATTAGGCGTGCCTTCCAGTGGAGCTGGATGGTCCATCTCTAATAAGCGGTCCGGGCTAAACAGGCTACCAATCAGTGGGGAGAAGATAGGCATGACGGATTACAACGGGGACAAAAGTCTGCACTACCTATCTTATCACTGCGTGCAAAGACTAGACAGAATATTTCTATTCTTTGTTATTTGCAGGCGGTGAATACCTCAAAAGAACCAATATCGAACAGTCAATGTTCGGTCAATCAAACAATCAATGGGGAGAATAAGTAGGCACGACGGGTTACAACAGGGACAAAAGTCTGCGTTACCTACCCTTTCACTACCTGCAAAGAGAGAACCTGTTCTTCTCCGTTTGCAGACAGAGAATCTCCAGAAAACAATCCGCGAACAACAGTTCGGGCCAAACAATCAATCAGTGGGGGAGGAAGATAGGTACGACGGATTACAACGGGGACAAAAGTCTGCGTTACCTATCCTTCACTACCTGCAAAGAGAGAACCTGTTCTTCTCCGTTTGCAGACAGAGAATCTCCAAAAGAACCAACAATTCAAAGAGTAATACTAATATTTTCCAAATCAAACAATCATTTCACAATTTGTCGTGTTACACGACCTTACCCGGACCGCATGGACAGTTTCTTGTCTTCCGAATCCAGCGCCCGATCGTCCTCTACTCTTCGTGACCGTCGCGGCACTCCTGATGGTTCCCAGTCAGGACCGTAGATCACTCGAGAGAGGTCTGTTCGGAACCAGTGAAGTTCGGATGATCGGCTGTCAGACGAGGGTCTTTCGGACAGGAGCTCTTCCGATCGTTGCAGTCGACCTCTCCCACTGGATCCACGAGTCGCTGATGGGCCCCACGTTTGGGACGCCAATTGTGGAAAAAGGTACTGGCCGATGACCTTTTTCAAAGTTGCCCGGCGCTAACTGCCTCTAATACCACTCAAGTTACCAAACAAAGAGGCAGGCGCTGGAGACTGGAAGGCAGGAAACAGAAGTTTTATTCCGACGGAGCAGAACACGTCAATTCAGACAACAGGGTATCTTCACGAGGAGCTCTAACCGCATCTCTGAGGCCTGGCCTCTTATACACCGGTTTATGATCTTTATTACAGTTTATTGCATGTGGCACATTGTCGTAAATACTTTGAAGTACGGAAAGGCATCCTCGGAATCCCCGCTTCAGGCCCGTTCCCACACACATTTACAGTAGAAGTCCCCACCCCGGTCACAACAAGTGACGATTGTCGCGTAGCTGGACATTCCGCCGATTCACGGAATGTATGTGGTCGATCGGATCTCATGGGGTGGGGGCTTTGATCAACTTGTGGATCCTTTGATGGGAGAAGCTTCCTACTGTATGGGGGGGGCAATAAACAGCATCCACAGGGCCAGGTGGCGGCCTGGGAACAAGTAAGACAATCGGGTACAGAGGAAAGGGGGTTTTATCAAAGGACCCGGGATCATGAAAGGAATGGAGGGAGGTGTTGAGCTGGGAACAGGATGGGGTTCCGAGGCAGGGCTGCGCGGAAGAGGGGTTTATGGCCCAAGCATGTGGGAGCGGGGGTTGTCAGCGCGCGGGGGGATGCCTGCGAGGTCAGGGGAGAGAGAGAGAGACGCGCTGGCTGTTGGCGATGGGCAGAGTGGCCGTGGTATTTAAAATGGCTGCCGCTTACGCGCACGAATGGACTCAAAAAGGGGGACAAGATGGCGCCGATAAGTTGACACTGCAGACCGGATTTTAACAGAACCAACTTCCCATTGAATTAAAATTCTTGACATCGGAGCCTCTATTCCGAAAAAAACTCAAGACCTGGCTCTTCTCCCTTGTCTAAAAATTATCCAATCGCAGCATCATCCCACAGCCCCTTGGAGAGGGTATATCTTCAGCGCCGGGACACCTCCGTTGTAGGTAGCTGTGCGCTCTAAAAACTACTAAATAAATAAATAAATAAATGCAATATATTTATAATGTGACATGATTATTTTGAGCTGTTTTTAAGGCATTAGGGTAGGTTTTATCTATATCTAGGGTAGGTTTTAGTCAGCTATTTTTTAACACGTCACCGATATCTTTTTTTAATGGGTCCTTTTCTAATATGGTTTTATGAAATATGTATGATTAATTATTTGTGTGTATTTATATATATATATATCCTTAATTTCTTAATAATTGTATGACTTCAAGACACCCTTATAAATCCCCCCGAATTAGCTTTAATTTCCCACTGGTTGATGAATGATACTGTAATATCTATGAATTTGAACTTCAATAGATATTCAATGTATTCTCTTCGTTATTATGAGCACAAGTCACTTTAGATGTATTGTACTGTAGCACCAAGTCACTTTAGTAGATTAGTTGAAGGGGATCCTTCTACGACTTGTTGCAATTACAAGATACCGTCTAGATAGGAAATGAATAGAATTGCTATAATGTTTATTGCGTTCTTTATAGTCATGAACTGTCTGAATATGCAAAGTGAAAATTCAAATGTGCAACGTACATTTCCTCTTTAGTTCTATATTGTAATATATTAATTTTATGTACACTATATTTTTTTAGGAATTAATAGAACACATTTATATTTATTCACGTCTAGGTGAGCACGTGTTAATTTATGAAAAGATAGTTCATGTTGCAGGGACTCAATTTGAAAAAAGTCTTTTTAGGGACTTAAACATGCATATACATTTTTTTGATAGTTATAGTTAATAACTGTCACTTGGTGAAATGTTTAAATGTTTCAATGTATTTATACAGATCGTATTTACTAAACATTGTATCGTGAAAGTATTTATACAGTGAGTATTTTCTCTATGTCCATTGCAACATGTGACGCACTAGCACTTTAATGGGCTGTTTACATTGCATTGTCATGTGATCAAGGCCACAGGGACGGCCGAAACGCGTCGTGACATTCTGTTTTATAGGAAATAAATGAATGCTGCACAAAGTTGGTCAATGCCTCGTGTGTCTGCCTGAGGGGCAGAGTGCTGTCGCCGCTGCGAGGTATTGCAGATGCATATTTATATATAATGCACATGGGCACTGCATGTGTGACTTAAGAAACTAAGATGTTGATACAACATGGATTTATCCAGAGAGAAAATTTTGTGCATTCATGTACAGTTTATATTTGTATCTCAATAACTGCAGTTGTTGAAATTGCTATATTTGTTAAATTAATGTTGTGTGCGAAATACACAAACATTTTAAATGAAATGAATAGCATATGAGCATGTATTTGTGTAAGGTATAGAAGAAGTACTTTGCACACCTTGCGTTGTAAGTCTTTTCACACTGTTTTTTGACCCAGTGACTGTTTCTTTAATGCAACCCAGGTGTACACTTTCACTATATGTGTATATAAAGAAAAAAATGGCGCAGTTTGAGTTGAATGTGATCAAGGGCTGCATAGCCCGAAACGCGTTGTCGTGAGAGGTGATTATTAAAGTATTTCTTGCCTGAAACTTTGCTGCAGAGGCCTGAGTCTCCTTCCTTGCCAGGTGCCTTCTGGAAGTGGTCGGGGTTATCTTCGGATATATATTTATATATGTATATGTGTATATTATCTACTGGCGGTCGCCAGTAGTTAGTTATAGTTAGGACCTAGTTTCCATAGAAAATCAGCAACATTCTATTTAGAATAACTTTGGCGCCGGTCGACGAATCTTCACGAAATTCTCAAAGGAGATGGGGCGCTCCGCTCTGATCCTGAAAGTTTTGGGGTGATTCGTCAAGCGGGGCTTAGAAAAAAGGGGGGTCCCAAAACGTGTTTTCCCCATGCAATTTTCCTTAGGGACCTTTGGACACGGCTACAGCCCGAACTGCTGAACGAAATTACACCAAATTTTGCAAAAAGGTAGATTTTGGTACACAGATCACACTTTTTGTTAAATGATGAAATCCGTTCAGTAGTTCCTGAGAAAATCAAAAGTAAAATCATAGATATATCTATAGACGAAGTACGGTACGCTTACGGTACATGTACCCTGCCAAGCACGAGTTTTATGCTAATTGGCTGTCAACACTCCAAACCGGGAAGTGTTGGCAGCCATCTTGTGCCTCAGTTCAACTGAGGCACAAGAAAACAGAAAAAGAAACGCGAAAAATGCGTAAAGGGGGCAGGGTAGAAACACCCTGACCCCCTAGGCCTGCTCAGGGGGTCCCACAAGGACGCCAAGGCAAAAAAAATATATATATTTTTTTTAATTGCGGGATACGCGTAGGTACCCATATCCCGCGGGAAAAAAAACCCTGAGGCTGCTTTTTTAGTAATTAGCCCCCAGGGGGTCAAATCCAAGGGGCATTTTAGTTTAATATATTGGGGGGCCCAGAGAGGCCCCGCTAGCCCCGGGGCTTTCGCGTTTCATATGCGGGGGGATCAGGCCACAAGCAGCTCCGGGGACCGCCACCCCCCGGGGCTTCTTTTTTTTAATAAAATTGGGGGGCCTAGAAGGCCCCCCCAGCCCCTGGGACCCCCACCACCAGGGCTTTAATATTATGTATGTGGGGCTCATGGCCCCCTGCAGCCCCGGGGATCGCCACATCCCTGGGGCGCTAATATTCTGTAGTGTAGTTTCTATTTTCCCAATAGGCTCTGCGTATTGGAATAACATAAACGATAGTTTAGACGTAGGACTGAAGTCGACTAGGTCTCTATTGAATATGTTAGACTTAATTGTGAATGCCAGCTAGCTCAGAGGTCACTAGAAACTTTCTCGGATACACAAGAAGGGATTAGTTTCTGACAACCATATAACATGACAACTTTGTTCCCCAAGAATAAGAAATATATCTCCAGACTCGCGGAAACAATAGATGGCTATTTCACTCAGTCAATCGTGCATGCTTTGTTTCATCAGAAGTGCAGAGAAATAGAGAGACGGGCGTTTTCAATAAAAAGGTTATTTATTGAGCAGTCTTCTTTCTCATGCATGAGAAGTGAATTGCTACAATCGTAATACTTGCTATGAAGTAAAGTGCGTACAATAAAAAGAGTATTATGAAATAATACTGTAAAAACATTTATATGGTTTCTAAGCCATAAAATAGATAAAATACATACAATGATAAATAATGACTATAAGTACTCAACTGGTGCATCTAAAATACGCCTACCCCAGTGTACCTAACCTAAGTCTAGTAGAAGGGAAGAAGTAAGTGAGGTGTAGCTTGAGTTAAATAGTTTCTGCCAAGAATCTATCCAAGAATTCTCTAAGGGTCTAATCAGCTCCGAACCTTGGTTATAGAATGAAGGAGGTCTTGTATCTCTCTCTCAGGACTCGATCCCCCAGTAACCCGGAAGGGTAGCAGGGAAACACTGGAGCTGGATTTATTGGCAGGAGAAAAGACAGCGTCTCTCTCAGTGCGTCAGCAGGGAGGGTCGGCTTCCTTCGGCACTCGCATACAGCAGGGCGTTGGGCAAGTAGTTAGTCGATCTGCTCCAAACCACTGTGTGTTTGTTAGGGCAGATGTGGGCATATTTATACCTGGAAGGTGCCGAGTTTGATGTAAGGGTGGACATAATAACGTCACTAAGAACTCAAAGTTCCTTACACACTCCAGGA
This sequence comes from Lissotriton vulgaris, assembly GCF_964263255.1. Taxonomy (NCBI): domain Eukaryota; kingdom Metazoa; phylum Chordata; class Amphibia; order Caudata; family Salamandridae; genus Lissotriton; species Lissotriton vulgaris. The sequence goes on from NC_141696.1 coordinate 315,244,054, forward strand.
GTTCTGGGACAAATCAATACTGAAGCAGGGGGAATTCCTGTACTGCTGAAGGCTGGTTCTCTTCAAGAACTCGTTGTACTCTGGGAGCTTAGTGGAAGTACACATGCCGTATTTGGACTGCATTGGCTGTGTCTAAACATGGTTATGATTCTTATGCCTATATAAGGATACTAGCAGCCCGTCCCGACGTTGTCCGGGTAGGCTTTGCGAGGTGAAAGGTACTCACCAGCATAGCGCACCCCGGACACGGGCAGCTCCTTTCTCTCTCTTACCAATCACCCCTTTTTGCCCACTTCCCCTCAAAACTACCTGGCCTTCTGTTCTGAGAGCCTCAGCTTTACCTGTCCCGGCCATCCACCTGCGCACCTACCCCCTCCAAACCTCCTGAGCCCAGTCACCTCATCCTCACACCATCACTCGAGTACACTCACCTCAGACTTCCGTCATGTCAGCCCACTCCCATGTGTACCCCATCACCTCCTCAGCCTATTACATTAACCCACGTCACCTCTTAATCTCTACACCCTCCCAACCCGTCAGTTACACTTGACATCTCAGTCAGACCCCCCCCACCTCATTCAACCCATGTCCTTGCTTTCAGTCTCACGTCTTCAACGTACCAAAAACGTACCTTTCCTCACCCTACCAGGAACTCCCTTACCTCTCTTCAGTCCACTTCACCCCTCCGTTCACTCCGTACCCTCTCACCATCATAGCCCGCGCCATCCTCGGGGGCTGTCTCAGCCCCACAGCCCCACTGTCGCCACCGCTCTCTTCACCATGATGGTGGTGGACATTGCACTGAACCGGGTGTCGGTTCCGCGCTCCTCCCTGCGCTCCTGGCCGGACGCCGAACGCCGAACGCCGCGTTACTTTTCCTCCCCACGGCTCCACTGTCGCCGCCGTTCTCTTCACCATGATGGTGGCGGACATTGCACTGAACCGGGTGTCGGTTCCGCGCTCCTCCCCGCGCTCCTGTCCGGACGCCGGCGCCACGTTTTCGTAACGCCACGCCCAATGCCATTGCGCCTCTCACAAGCGTTGTATGCACCCATGAAGCCGAACGCCGCGTTCATATCACTTTATGCATACGCCCAATGACTACTTTCCCCCTAATGTTCTTTCCCCCCCTAATGTATATGGTGTGGTGCTGTATAGCCTATGTCCATCTCCTGGACCTCCCCTTTCCAACGCTGTATTGGGTGTTGTGATTGGTGGTGTAGTTCTGGAGTTTATCCGCCTCAAAGGTTCACAGTTCTCTCTTTATAATAGTAGTATAGATGATAAGTTATCTATACTACTATTATAAAGAGAGAACAGAAACCTTTAGGCAAGGTAAACTCGGGAACCACAGCGCCAATCCACACACCCAATACATTTTTGTAATCCTCAGGGTGTGTAGATGGACATAGGCTGCATAAAATAAAAAATAAACGTAAATAAAAAAATTAAAGTTTAAAAACAAGCGCCGGCCGCAACGTAGCGCTGACGGCGACCTACACCTGTGTAATGACGACAGGCGTGGAGGAGCGGTGACGAGCGGCGATGTACGGCGAGGACTGACGTGCGGCGAGGAGTGGCGCGGTGGCTTAGGTAAGGCGAGGCGGGAGGCGGTCCGGGCAATGTCGGGCGGGCGGGGGCCCGGGAGTGGGGGCTAAGTCCGGAGCACGGCTGAGGTAAGGCAGAGGTGGGAGGCGGGAGGCGGGAGGCAGGCAGGAGGCAGGCGGGAGGCGGACGGGAGGCACTCGGGAGGCAGGCGGGCAGGCAGCGGTATAGGCAATGTCGGCGCGGGGGGGCGGGAGGTCGGGGGCCCCGGCCGGGACTAAACAAATGCTCAAAATGCAGCCCCCTGCCCCCTTCTGCCCCCGGGCAACGCCGGGCCGGGCTGCTAGTATCTATATAAGGGCATGAATCGTGAAAATTACACTAGAGCCCTAGATACGTTACAACACCCACTCCACGTAGAATGTCCATCTTTGCTAAATACTAAGTAGTTATAACATTTCTAAGCATGGCCCCGATTCACATAACTAACTTTAGACAAAATCCTAATCTTACTACCATTTTGGTATTCACAGAAGGCACTTAATCATTTTGGTATTCACAGAAGGCACTTACTCATTTCGGTATTGACAGGAGTTAGGAGTCCTAACTTTAGGACTCCTAAATGCCTTCTGTGAATACCGAAAGTCTTAAAGTTAGGATTTGTCTCAGTTTAGGAGTAGTAAAGTTAGGACTCCTAACATTAGGACTCCTAAACTGAGAAAAATCCTAACTTTAAGACTTTCGGTATTCACAGAAGGCATTTAGGAGTCCTAACTTCTGTGAATACCGAAATGAGTAGGTGCTTTATGTGAATACCAAAATGAGAAAGTGGCTTCTGTGAATACCAAAATGGTAGTAAGTTTAGGATTTTGTCTTAAGTTAGTTCTGTGAATCTGGCCCCATGTGTTTACAATCCCACCCCAAAAAATACATAAAATGCATTTGAAGGTTTGTACAGGAAAAATGAATATTGTACTGTACGTTTTCTAAGCAGTAGTATCATTCAAATAATGCATATAGTTTTACATTTGAAATGCTGCCTGAATGATTCACGAAATTTACATTTATGAAATGGCTCCTAATACAGAAGAGAAGGTCGAGACCATTTCATCACAGATTTATATAATACTGTACATGTGCTAGAGGCTAATTTCAAAATATTGTCTGTAGGTATCCAAAAATAGAAATCTTGTTCTCTAAGAATAGTTCTACATTAGGCAGATTACTCTGTGCCAAAAAAAGTAAATATTTTGGTATTGAGAAAAAATATTTTCTTTGTAGTAAAAAATAGTTCAAAATTTTAGAAGTTCTGTTTATCAAAACTGACAGCCGAAATCAAAGTTCAGGGAACAATGTGTGCTTGTTTCTCAAGAGTAATTCTCGTTGTTAGGAGAAAACATTAACTCAGATAGGCTGGCAAAAAATTTGTCTACCACAGTAGGTGAAAGTTGGGCCATTTCCGACAAAGTGGAAACAGTGCATATGTGAGATGCATTACCGTCAGTGTTTTCTGGATCAGCAATGTTCACAGAAGGTTGTACCTGTGTGCCGCTTTCATCTCGTACCTCACCGCCACCTAGTCATAATGATGAGGTCTCAACGAATGTCATCATCAGAATTGGTAGCCGCTGGGGACAGCACCTTGCATGAGCCATTACCAAACCAAGCAAAGTATTGACATCCATAGGTACTGCTGATGGAAGTGAGAGACAGATGTCTAACACGCATTCTTCTCTGCAGAGCAGGCATCGTAGAACAGGTAAGATGCAATCTTGCCAGATTGGTCTGAATGATAGAAACCATGTGGCATTCCGATCTCTTAGACTAGCCAAGCCGAGAACCTGTGTTATCCTATTTCGGTACTGCAGTGCCTGGATCGCTTGTTCCATGGTAACCTGGGTATCGCTGGTGACTGGACTTGCCATATCGTAGCAGAAGAAACAAAAATAGAATTCCTGCTATGAGTCCCAAAATGAGAGGCAGACCGCCGAACACAGAGTGCACGAAATTCAGAAAAATGCTCAAGACTGCTTTAAAGGGTGCTAACAGTCCCAAAAAAAGTGTCTTAAATATATGTGCGATGCCACTGGTATCTGACATGTTTAAAATTTGACCTAACATTTCTACGAAATGTACGGGGCAGTTTGTTGATAATAATGTATGTATCTCTGCTGAGGTCCTTGCAACTTGCAGATCATACGTTTCTCTAGACGAGGTCAAAGGCACAGTTTTTTGTAAAAGAATGGCTTTCATTCTGCTTATTGTATTAATTCAAATAGAAGAGATATTCAATGAAGGCCAAATTGTTGCCTCCTTGTCTGGCTTGCTGTTTGGATACAATACTTGCATACAACAAGTGACCCTGGATGTAACACTGACAAGATAGGGCGTCCCTGGCAACATGCCACAACAGTTGTGGTCACTTAACGTAACGTAGCTATTGTTGGAAAGCTGCCTGAAAACAGGTTCTATTTGTGTTGCTGGAGTGCTGTGCAAGTGGCAAGAAAGATCATTAGATGAACCCTCACAGGCTCCATGTAAATTAATTTCTTGATACAGAAGTGTACCACTTAGTGACTTTTCACAATTCTTTCCACTAAGAAATACCTCTATGTTACTGCCACTCCAACATCTATGTGTATAAGGTAAATTCCAGGTCAACTTAATGTATCCTTTACCCAACCTTTCATTCAGGCCCGCTGGTATATGCTGTAGGCAGTATTGAAACTGGAATCTCGTTATTGGTATTGTTATGGTACCATGTATTATCCATTCAATGACAGGTTTCTCGGAAACTATTAGTGGTAATCTTTCTAGTTTTTCAATGCTCAGCACCGTATAGTCTGCTCCTTTTTGTGCCAAAGAGATTTGTTTATCTGTAAGGTTAAAGATAGAAAATAATGACGTTGTGTTGATTAGACGCCAAGGCACGTAGCCTGAACGCAGATTTTGTAACGTCCAGCCTAACTGTACAATAGAACGTAATTGGGACTGGCTATGTTGTAACATTAGCATGTCCTGTTCTATTATATCAATAGCAGATAATACAATGCTATCCGCAGAATAAATTCTGGAGGACAGAGTCGTTAACCCATTTTCCACTACAGACAGTGATTTTTCCAAATTAATACGATCAATTTCTCGTATTTTTTCAGCAGTTTCAATTTGCGTTATTTTCCAAGCTTTGTTGTAAGCAGCATATATACCGGAGTATATGAAACATTTTTGACGCTGTTTGCGAGGTCCCAATAAGAAATCCCGCAAGTCAGCACCTTCTTTAAGTCAAGTCAAGTGTTGCTTAATTTCAGGTAGTGTGGATTTCTGTAGCCACTCGAGGCATAGTTTTCCTACACTATATGTTATTATTATCCCTGGATGTTGTCTCTGGGAATATCTTGGGTTTGGCCTGTTCTGTTTGAACCCCTGTGTTTTGTTCAGGAATCTATCTTGACAGTTATTAGTGTCTGTGGGCCAGATCAACCATTTTTTCCAACCAGGATTAGTTCTGTTTTGGTGTAAAATATGGGACAAGTTTAACCCCTCATCTGTAGTGCTATTTCTTTCAGGAATAGGCTTTGGTATAGACGGGTTGTTTAAATCTTTTATCTTGGCTAGGCCAAGACAGGTTGTTTGTTGAATGGTGTCATTTAGGAACATTATTTGTTCTGGGATCATGCAGGCTCTGAATAATGATTCTAATCCCTGTACTTGCCAAACTTTTGAACCCCAGATTGTTTTTGTTTCAATGTTATCTTTCCAGAATTCAAAACCAAATGTAGACAATTGTTCATAAAATTTTGCAGAATATATCTGTTTTGTATTGGTCAACATATTTTTCATTCCTGTCTTATTCACATTTTTTAAATAAAACAATTCTGGATCTCTGATATTAAACCCTGAGAAGTTTGGACATTTCTCAAAAAATGTTTTCAAGCTGCCTTTTGGCAGTGTTGGACAATGTTCCCATTGATTATAGGTTAAAACATTTCTAGGTTTTGCAGATTTATGCAAATAGTGGTGCCCAAAATGATTAAAGCAATACATTTCTTCATAATCAGGTGAACCTTCTAAATAATCATGATCTGTAAATTTTGCTGACATTTCTAAATCAGACATCATATTATTTATAGTCTCAAAGTCCCAATCATCAGAGAAACTGCTCGGTGAGACATAGACACTTAATGAAACCTTGAACTGATGTGGATACTTCAAGAGTTCAACCGGGCCGTAGATGTAATCAGTAGCGTCCCACGCTACACCACTAGGTATAGGAATGGCTGTGATGTTTACTGATGACAGGTCTCTTTTTTCAACATGTGATGACTTGTGAGGTGTTATGACCAAGATGATGGTCTGACTTGCTGTGCCCATTGAACTGTATTTTCCATCAATCATTCTTCCCAAGCTTAAAATTAAAATGAGCCAGAGCAGGAGGAAAAGTACACCTAACACAATCCACTATTCAATCCATGGTAAATCAGATATATTTCTCCAAGCTGATGAAAGTTCTGTTATTTTTTCTTTGAGTGTCTTGTTTGCTGGCTTTTCTTCATGTTCACTAGGATCTTCAGAAAAGTCATCGAAATTGATGAAATAGCCATAGGCAGTTCTGTCAATTATTGGAATCGCATCAGGATTGTTATTAATCTTTGTAGTTGCTTCTTCCTTTTTCATATTAGTACAGTCCGAGGATACTGAATGGAAAAATGGGGACCCCTACATTCTATTCAGTTTGCTATTCGTAGGGAATACATAAACACATTTAAGAAAAGAAGAAAATATATAGCAAACTAATGATAATTATACCGCCCTTATACCGAACATATTTCAAATACTGTGTAGTGAAGGATAATAATTCGCTGAGACAGTGATGTATCAAAATTATTTGATTATTTTATTTCTATTTGTTAATTTTTTGTCTTTTTTGGGGGGAATTCTTTATCATTTTTATCTCACTCGATTTATAAAAAACATATGTAATTCATATAAGTTAACATTCAATGACATATAGTACACATTTTGACAAAAAACAAGGCAATATCAACAGAAGTACAAAAACGTGCTATACGATATATTCAGTCGATGGAAGATTAGAGGAAGGCAATGCGGTAGAATGGAACACAACGCGTTTTGGCCAAAGGGCCTTCATCAGGTGACCGTCATTCGTATATTACATATAAACTGGTGTACAACATGAACTTCAAATTATTCTGATGAAGCGTTTGATCTGCTGATTTTCCCAAAGACACTTTGATTTATCTTTAATTTCTGTAGCTTATTATCGGAATATATATAAAAAAACTGGTATTCTTTCTTTTAGTACCCCCTGTTGTCTGTAGATGTGCACATAATAGGTTAAAGGGAGTGAAGGTCAGAGAGAATTCAGCACATGTTCTTCTCAGGTATACATCAACATGCTGACCTTAGTTCAAATGCCGGAAAGCAATTATTTTGGGCAATGAATCTATCGTCCTCTGTTTGCCCTTTTTGTTTAAGACTTCTATTTTACATCGTCATGTGGGGGGATCCGTATATTTCTTTTATTTCCCTTCGTCTAGTAGAGGAATCGTGTCCTTTCTTGTCAGTCTGGCATAGATATAAAATGTTCAATCCTGATGACGACTCTTCGTATTATGGGGTCTGCTGGTTTACACCTCCAAGGGTGCCGGCGCAGTCCGAGGATACATCATTGTAGACAGGTGGTCCTTGACGAACTGTTATTTGGGTTTCAAGAGGCACAAGTTCCATGGCTTTGTTGCATAGTCCTTCTTTATTCACTGCAGGTTTATCAAATGTGATTGGTCTTTCAGTTTGAACCTCTTGAATTGTAGCACGGTTTGGTCTTCTGCTACATCTTGGGAGTCCACTGGGCCTACTACGTATTAAGGCCACATGGTTGTGGTTTTACCAGGTCGATTGATACAACTCTGTTCTCCATTTTACCAGCAAGGGGTGGTAGTACTACATGATCTTGTTCCGTTGATTGCTAAGACAGGTACTGCTTTTCTGTAAGAAGGCCCAAATTCCTTCTTCACAGTGATCTTTTCTCTGACCAGTTCCCCAATCTTTGGAATCCAGACAGGTCTTGCTGGGACAGGTGGTTTCTCTTCAGTGGCCGTTGGCTTTAGCTTTGTGTTACTCAGACTTCTTCTTGTTTCATTTAAGTTCTGTAAAACAGCCAAACGATCTTTGATATCAAAGGTTTTTTGTTCCATCACTGAAGTTTGACTATCGAGGTCTTCGATTATCATTCTAGTACCAAACAAAAGCTCATACGGAGTGATTCCACCCAGAGAATTTCTTGGCAGATTATTTAGACTACGTTGGACACTTATTAGATGTTTGGCCCACCCATCACCCTAACCTAATACCCTCGCTGTTATAGATTGCTTGTGTGCTTCTTGAATCAAGAAAGCCCTCCGTTTCCTGTTTGGAATTACTCTGTCCCCCACTCCAGGGGTTAGAGCAAAAGGAACGGAGTTTGCATCAATTATGTATGTATTTCCTAGTGGATAATTTAGAGGTAACGCTGCATAATTGCCTTCCATTGAGGCTTTTACTGCTAGTAGCGTTTCACCGACTATTCTTTTTTTAGAACGCTTAATTGTAGCTACGGAAGCCGTGTGGACGGCTGCCTTTTCGGCTTCATCAGCCAATGAATTTCCTGCAACTGTACAGCTCGCTGAGCTGTACAGTTTCCGAGTGATTGAGTTTTAGTGACCATTGGTCTGAATTTACCTATGCACCAGTGACCTTTTACAATCGCACACGCAGAACTATATGCTTGTTTACCCCCTATTGCGGGCTGTGCTGATCCGTCTGTATATATTATACAGCCGTAATGTTCAAGAGGCAGAATTTCGGTCGACAGAGGACATTCGTACTCATATTGGAGAAATTCTTGTTTTTTTAAGCTAGGGTCAAAAACGTATTCAACGTCTGTTGCAGCACCCATTGTATCCATCTTGGATGTAAAGCTTTAGAATTTGGAATGCTTGCTCTTGTTACTGCCTCTAAGGCAGGTACAGGTGTAACGACTGATATGCGTTTTCCCTTTGCCAGGGCTCTTTCTTTTGCTATAGCAGTTTGAACCGCTGTCAGAATTGTTTCAGTTGAAGTGAATTTTATTTCAGCTTGTGTGTACAAGTGTTATTTGTAAGCTATTGGTACCGTTTCACCTTCGGTATAGGTCAGGTACGTGAATCCGCATCATCCTGGGATGACTCGGATTACAAGGTTGCGTTCGTTTACGCGTGTTTGCAGCTTTGTTTTAGATAACATATCTGTTTGTATTGAACGGAAAATTTCTGTGTGTTTTTGAGTCCAAGTAGTTTGTTTGAAATCAGGTTTTATTAATTTGTAGAGAGGTTTAACCCTCTCTGCATAATTTAGAATGTAAGTTCTTCCAAAATTCAGGAAACCTAGAATTGATTGTAAGTTTTTCAGGGTTTTTGATGCTTAGGGTAGCGCACATTTCTCTAAGAAATTGGCTGCTAGGCTTTTCCCTTCACTTGATAACTCATATCCTAGAAATAGGACAGTGAGGTGGGCAATCTGTGATTTTTTAAAGTTGAATTTGTACCCTTCAGATGCAAACCCAAGTATAATGGTGTTCACTCTTTTCAAGTGTCTGTCCAAATCGTCGTCTGTAAGATAGATGTCATCGACATAAGATAATGCCTCATCCTCATACATTTGTAGTAACTCTGTTACTCTGGTTGAAAATAATCCTGGGCTATTCTTGAATCCCTGGGGGAGACGGCAAAATTGTCTCTGGGCCCCCATACTTGAGAAAGCGGTCAAATACCTGCTTTCTGGTGCAATGTTTAGACAGAAGAAACCATTTGAAATATGTAATGTTGTTTTATATTTTTTGCGCACAATGTTATTCATCAGTGCTGCACTGTGTGAATTTTGTACTGCAACTGTTTTGCAACAAGAGTTTAAGTGTCTGTAGTCCAATACTAGACGCTATGAATTGTCTGATTTGGAGACAGGAAACAAGGGATTGTTCATTTGTGAGTTATATGTTTCAATCACCCCCTGGTACTCAAGTTGATCTAAGATGTCCCTGGCTTGTTTTTTAGCTTCTTGCTTAACAGGATACTGCCTTTGTGCAATAGGTTGATTCTTTAACTGGATTTTATGGTGAGGGGATTCCTCATCCCATCCTACATGATTTTAATATAATGCAGGGGCTTGAGCCACTCACTGCCCATTTTCTTGCATATATGTATTTTTTATGAATTGGAATATGATTTGAGAAGGCAGGCATAATCATTTCTTCGCCATGTGGGCACTCCCTAACAAATTGTGGTGGCCAGTCTTTCTCAGCTAGAAGAATATCATAGCCTTTAGATAGTTTCTCCCAAAAAAGAGTTCTTATTTTCCTAGTTATGTCCCCTTCTATACGCAATGTTATTTCATATAATTTATGGGGTACACTGACTCTGGTGTCTGCAGTTTCCACCTGAATGTACTCATTCGTATCCACTGTCTCCAGAAGATTCATCAGGATCTTGCGAGCTATGGTCACTTCTGCTGCGCTGTCTAGCACTGTTTGGGCCCACTCCCCGTTCTTGAGTTGTGTCGTCCGGATCCTCGGCATGTTTTATCATTATGCTTGCTACCTTCTTTTTGGGAAATCGAGATTTTTTACTTTGGTGAGCGGGTTCCTTGTCTTTGGACTCTACGCGCTCTCCTTTATGTTCTGACCATCCTCTTCTTTCCGATTTCTGCGAGGAAGTCTGAAAAGATCGAGAGGGACGTGTATCAATATCTTGATATCTGTCAGGTTTTTTCAAATTATCCCTATTTCTGAGGTTATATCTTTTCTCAGAGGGCTCCCGTTGTGGAGACCTACCCCCCGTTCTGGAGATATATCTCTCCGTTGGGGAGACCTTTCTCTGGACTGAAACTGTTTCTCTCTAGGAGTGGTCTGTTTATTACCCTCCCACTTCTTTTTAGGAGTTATTTTTTTTATTTTTTATTTTTTAAAAACCTCTATTGTTCATTTCCGCAGCAATACATTTGTGGGCCTACAACCACAGGGGCCGGCCTTCACTAAAATGAAACAGAAACCGGGTATTGCATAAATACATAGCTCTTCAGCCGACAGCCCGGGGGCCCGGCAGCGATTCAGCGTACCGTTCGTGTGAATCATAGGATATTGCACAGGATGAGGTTAAGGTTTTACATTTTAAGTATACATGAATAAACAATAAATAAACCAAAACTAACGAGGCAATAGAAGCTATGTCGGCAGGTGTCTGCTCCTGGGGGGGAGAACCCCCGCCGTGAAACAATGTACGCAGCAATAATAGATGAAAAAGTGGGGGGGCAGGGAGTAAGTAATCACAGTGTCCACAAGGATCTATACAGTACAAGGTATGCTCGGTTATGGGGACTGCGACATTTCCGGAATGTCTACAAAAGGAGGAGTACACAACTCCCCTCGGTATGAATTCCATTGTTCCCATATTCCCCCCATTTCTTGGGTCTGCCACGTGCAACGTACACTGTTTTTTTCCCTGAACATGCACCAGTCCATGTTTTCTTTCCACGCTGAGACCGTAGGTGCTCTTTGGGACCCCCACAGTTGTGCTATGTCTCTTTTAGCTACCATGTTCCCATGGGTAGCCCATTGAGTCTGTGCCACATTATAATCATTCGGTTCCCATACGTTCAGTAGACAGCATCGGGCTTCAGGTAACAACAAAACTCCCGTAACCTCTTCCATAACTGCGTGCACACGGTTCCAGAACACAACCACCTCCGGGCAGTCCCACATGACATGGAGGAAAGTACCCATCAAACCACACCCACGCTTACACAACCCATCCACAGAATAACCCATACGGAGCAGACGGGGACCCGTTATATAGATACGGTGTAGGATCTTTAATTGCACCAGCCGGAGACGGGCCGGGATCGCGACCTCTTTCGGAGAAGATATCGCAGCCTGCCAATCCTCATCATCCAATTCCAGTCCATCACTGGTTCAAGCCTCCCGAAGCTGCAGAAGTAGATCCGTTCGGTCGTTAATTAATTTGTTGTATACCAAAGATATAGTGCTATCTGGAACATGTCCGTCAAGCACTCTATCTTCGAGAGGAGAAGATTCCGGAATCGCGGCCCCGGCCGGGAAAACCGAAGAAAGCGCATGGCAGATCTGCCTATAGCAAAAATGCTCCCTATCACTAAGCGCATACTCCGACTGCAGCTCCTCAAAGGTCTTAAACCTGTCCTTGACCCAAATATCCCCGACCCTACAGATCCCACTTCTCAAAGCCCTTCGTTGTCCACAAGCTACCCAGTCTTTCAGCGACGTAAAGTGGGGTCGCTCGGGTCAATATATCCGACCACCGCATTGCTGTGTTCGCACCACGCCACACTCGCACCGCAACCCCAGTGGGTCCCAGTAACTTCCTGCCAAATGATTTAGAGTATAACGCCCTGTTGTAGTTTCCACCCGGTAACTGCCACTTGTCCATTTCAAAGGCGGGATTCGGCATAGGGCCGTGCATGGCATGATTAATTGCGCTCAATTGAGATGCCCAGTATTAGCGCTTGATGTCCGGTAACGCGATGCCCCCATCGTACCAGGGCAGTGTCAATTTTGCTAGGGCAATACGAGGACGTCCTCCCCATATCAACTGCCTCTGTAAGCTCTCTACCTCACGGAAATAACTCGTATGCACGAGATCAAGTGTGTTTTGAAGGGCGTATAGAAATCGAGGTAGGGTCATCATCTTAAAAAGGGCTGCCCTCCCGACAGGAGACAACGGCAAGCCACACCAGGCCGCTACGTTGGATTTAAGCCAAAGAAGCAGAGGAAGCAAGTTACGTTCATATCGAACAGCAGGTCTAGAGATATGAAAATCCCCAAATATTTAAAACCAATCTGTGATATCTGTATCGGGCAGATACGCAGCAGGGGGGGTACATCTCCAGTGAGGACATAGACACAGGATTTAGCCCAATTAATCCAGAGTTCCTTCCGAATGAACTGAGCACGTCAAACAGTACTATTAGTGACTTCCGGGGGGATGTGAGGTATAGCAGAATATCATCTGCGTATAGCGATATGCGATCTTCAAAGTCAGGGGTCCACCTAATACTCTTAAGCGATGGTTCCCACCGCAACCAAGCAGCAAGGGGTTCCAAAGCGTGTGCGAAGAGCAAAGGAGACAATGGGCACCCCTGCCGCATGCCCCTCCCGAGAACAAAGGACTCCGAGACCCTGCCGTTTACCACAACCTGGGCCAATGGTTCCTCATAAAGGAGTTTAACCCAACCGACAAACCCTGGGCCAAAACCGAACTTTGCGAAAGCAGCCCACAAATATGGCCATTCCACTGTGTCAAAGGCCATCGTGGCATCCTAAGAGACCAAGATGGCTGGCTCACGCAATGACTCCGCTCTCGCCAGGACGCCATGAAAACGATGCAGGTTCAGCGCGGTATTGCGGTATGGAATAAACCCAGACTGATCCGGGTGTATCAAGTCGCCGATCACCTTTATTAGCCGATTTGCCAGCAGTTTTGCCAAAATTTTAGGTTCTGCATTTAAAAGTGATATCGGTCTGTAAGACGCACATAGGTCTCGGGGTTTCCCTTCTCTATGGATCACAACAATGGATGCAAGTCTCTGATCTCGGGGAAGGGACCCAACATCTCGCAACTCCAGAAACATCTCAAGGAGATACGGCGCCATTTTGTCCAGACGTAACTTGTACAGCTCAATGGGGATACCATTTGGGCCCATAGCTTTTCCAGATCGGATGGAGCGGATAGCGAGTGCTACTTCATCGTCGGAAAATTCGCATCCATAAGCTCTCTGTCAGAATCAGACAAACAAGGCAGCGCGATATCTCTCAGCAACAAATGCGAGTCCTCCTCCGGTCTGTCTGAGACTGGTGCATATACCTTTTGGAAATGGTGTGCAAAACTTCACACTATCTCCGCAGGGTCCACAACTCGCACTCCATCCGCTCTCTCAATCACAGGCACAACACGATTCAATCTTTCCTTTTTATCCAACCAGGCAATCAGCTTCCCCGCTTTATCTCCAACATCATACAACCGCCCCTGCTGCTCACGACTCATAGCTTTGGCCGCATCCGTCACCAAGGCTCTATAATCAAACTGTTTGAGGTTTAGAGCGTACAGCTTATCATGTGTGGCACCCGATTCCAACTCTCCCTCCAATTCAGTGATTTCAGCCTCTAGCCATACTACCTCCTCATTCTTTCTTTTCTTTGCGCAAGCAATCAACGACAAAGCTTGACCACGGACTACCGTCTTGAAGGCTTCCCACAGTGAGATTGAGGAGGAAACCGACCTCACATTTTCGGTGAAATAGTGATCTATAGACTTAACCAAGCCCGCCCGGGTCTTAGGGTTACGAAGATGCCAGGGATTAATCGGAGCCACTCGACCCTCCGCTCCCAGCTGTATATCAATAGAGAGTCACAGGGGGGAGTGGTCCGAAATACCCCTGGCCAAGTGCCTGATCTCCCTCACCGAGACGGCCTGCGCTGCCGGCATTAGGACATAATCGAGCCTAGCAAGGCTCCCGTGTGCACCAGAGTGAAAAGTGTATTGTGCCTGTCCTGGGTGCATCAGTCTCCAACAATCCACCAGACCCAGTGTCTCCAGGAAGTTACCCAGCCAAGACTGCGATCTCGCAAGATCTCTAGGGGGGCTGCGGTCTTCCCTACCACAGACTACAGAGTTGAAATCTCCACCTATGACTAAGATACCTTCGGGGAGTCCCAATACTATTCTCCCCAATTCAGCAAAAGTCATTGTTTGCAGGCCTGGTGGAACATGCACAGAGAGTATGGAAATCGTCTTCCCCTCCCATCTGCCCGTGATGGTGGCATAGCGTCCCCTGTTGTCTAGGATCGTATCATCTAACTCCAAGGGGAGGGAACTCCTGATTAGGATACCCGCCCCCCTAGATCCAGTGGTGAATCCCGAATGCGCAAGTAAATGATAACCTCGCCGGTTCATTGCATGGCACGTGTTCCCTATCAAGTGTGTTTCCTGCAGCAATATTACATTAGGGGAAAGATGTTTCAAAAGCTGTAGTACTACCCCTTGTTTTATCCTGTCCCCCAAACCGTTAACATTCCAACTTAGTACCCTCAACCCAATACCCCCATACCAGAAGTGAGGGCAGGCTCCATCCCACAGCAAACAGAACACCAAAATCAAAACATACAGTGATATATTGCCTCTAAACAAAAAGGAATAAAACAAAGTCCCCCCCACCCCCAAGGAAATCCCCTGAACATACCCCCCCACCCTGCACCCCTGCATTAAACTAAATAGCCACCCCAACTTGCTGTGTGCCTGAGGCCCTGACATAAAAACTAATCTACGAGAAGAGAAAGAACCCCGGAAGGAGGGAGAGTCCCGTCTCCCCTACTGCCTCTGGGTATATACAATTGTATGTACAGACACAAAAGTCATCAAACCACTGCTGTGAAGTCCGTATTCTGCTCGGGCCGGTCACCACTCCTCACTCTTGTTCCAATGGGCCACCTTCTGCGCCCGAGTGCTCCGGGCGGTCTTGATGTGTCGGCAGAGTGTCAAGCCAGTCACTAACGACCTCAGGCCGATCAAAGAAGAACGTCTGTTCGTTGAATTCGACACGTAGCCGAGCAGGAAAAAGCATTGCATATTTCAATCCCATGTCTCTCAGCCTCCGTTTCACCCCAAAGAATCCCATGCTCTGCTTCTGCACGGATTGAGTGAAGTCTGGGTAGAAGCTAACCTTCGCATTCTCAATTTTTGTGGGGCCATTGGCCCGCGACGCCTGCAGGATAGCATCTCTATCCCTAAAATTGAAGATTCTAGCTATTATGGGCCGTGGTGGAGCGCCTGATTTATGCTTCCCGCCCGGAACTCTGTGGGCACGTTCAACAGCAAAAAAGTTACTGAGGCCCTTGGGGGCCAGATGATTCAAAATTAGGTCCTCAACGAGGAGATCCATAGTCAACTCGGTGGACTTCTCCGGAACTCCAATGACAACGAACATTATTGCGCCTGGCTCGACTTTCGAAGTCTTCCAGCCGGCGGGCAAATAGATCGTTGGAGGATGGTAGATTGCGAACCTCTGTTTGGAGATCGGACATGTCGGTTGTGAGGCTGGCGGTCTTGATATCTAGAGACTTGACCTATTTGTTGGTCTTCGCCAGGTCAGTCCTGATCAGGTTAATGTCTATAGCCACAGTATCAAGCTTTAGAGCAAATGTCTCATATTGCTGGCCCATGGACGTCTTCATACTCGCAATGGCGCACATGACGTCTCACAAAGTCAACTCATCCGTCGCTGCGGAGCCATCTCCGGTCTCTTCCAAAGTTTTACTAACACCACTGGGGGATTCTTTAGGCCGGGTGTAACGATCCATGACATTTGATTGAACGGTGCCCCCTCGGTGCGTGACTTTGGTCGTCCGCTTCTCGCTGTCTGGCTTGCCCACCATGTTGAGCGATGTGCCCAGAAGGGGCCTCTGAGACCTAGTAAGAATGGCTCCTCACAGGTCAGTCTTGAGAGAGTCTTGATATGAGACGCAACAGGCGACCCTACCATCCAAAGTTTAGTCCATGGGCCACCGAAGTCGGGTGGTAGCAAGTTTCGATCGGAAAAATCCAAAAACTAAACCGAAAGTAACTCAAGGGCACTAGTCAACTTCCACTGGCCGTTGTTATTCAACTATCACCTGGGTATCACGGGGACTCGAGTCCCTGACTGCTCCTCGGTGTAGGCCTGTCAACATTCGGAGTGGAATAAATCCGGTTCCCGGCATCCAAATCGATTCCTGAAAAGAGCTTTTATGTCAGCAGGGTCATGTCCTTAATAACCCGTCGTCTTTATTAGGAATAGTGACAGGATATATGCGGGAGGTGGCGAGGGTCTCGGGAGCCCTGTGCTCACACGACCATCTTGGATGCGCGCTAAGCTCCTCCCCCCCTTTTTAGGAGTTATTAAATTATTTTTAAAGAAAGTCTTTTCAGGGTTTTTTTCTATTAGTTGTGGTTTTAGTGGTTTCCCACCCAAACTATCTCTACCTAATTCTTCATGGGATTTTTCAATTATTCTGGCAAGTTCAAAAGGCTGGTCTGCTATTTCTGTTTCTTTTCATTTTTGGCGGATTGCCACAGATGCTGCTTCTCCTTTGATGTTGGCTAGTAGTATAGCCGAGACTTGCTTAAAGTCTTTCAGTAATTTCATATCTAGATTTAAAGCAGGCTCTAGACCGTATTCATTTTGAATCTGTCTGGGTACGTCTGGTATAACCGCCATAGATGGAACACCATGTGTTTTTGTGTAGATTGAAGCAAAGACTGTTCCCCAAGTGTCACAGTCCTCCACATGTGGTGCGATCCCCATTGGTAAACAGATTGTCAGAATTCTGTGTTTTTCATGAGGTGTACTATCAGGGAATACTGCCTCTATTTGAGTAATCTTTTGAGCCAGCCAGAACGGAATTTGTTCCCTTTTTGCGGGTAATTTACCAATGACTGATTGTATAGTCTGTGGTGTAATTGTGTTTGTATTCCCCTGGTGAGGGGTGTGCTGTGGAATTTTTATTGCTGGTTGGACTGTGAAAGTCTGCATGACAAATTGGACTAATTTTCTATGTATTTTAATTCATTGTTTTAATTGAACTAACAGTTCTCTGTCTGACATTTCTTCAATGTCAGGATGTGGTGTATAGCTGGCTAGAACCGGCCATGTGGCTCCTGGCCTACCTAGTGGACCGAGCCTGGTAATGTGATTTTGATATTTTAGGGCGTCATTGAACCAGAGCTCATGCTCCTGGTAAGTTAGTGGAATTTTAACCTCCTCGAAAGGAACGTATTCCGCTGGAGGTTCCCCTGCTTTGTAGTAGTGGAACTTGTGTGTTACAGCATTTTCTGCTGGAAAAGTTATCCATGAATAGAATACCTCTGTCTGCCGATATTCATGTGCCTCTACCACAAATATGACTGTACCACCTCTCGATGATACTCCACTATTTATTAGTTTGTAAGTTACACTCTTTCTTACATTTACCAGGATGATTATTGCATCCAGGTCATTTTCATTAAATCCTGTAACATCTAAACCCGGTTAATTCGCATCTACTGCAGCTCCACCGGTTTCGTTGTTGTCGCCGTTAGTTGACATTGTTTAATGAAAGTTTGCAAAGAAAGTTTCAAGGAAACAAAGATTAGGTGCACACTATTTTGCAACTCTGTATCCTTCAACGTTGAATAAACCAAAAAACTAATACATAGTATTCTCGTCCGACTTAGTTCTGGCGGATACTAACCTTTTACCCACTCCAGACGTCTATTGGAGTTTTTACGGAAAAAAGGGTCTGTGTGAAAAGCACGACTGAGTTACTCTAGTATCTAGCATTAAATTATTGCCTTACCAATCGTTGGGCCCCAAGTAGTATAGTTCCTATATTCCCAATAGGCTCTGCGCATTGGAATGACATAAACCATAGTTTAGACGTAGGACTGAAGTCGACAAGGTCGCTATTGAATATGTGAGACTTACTTGTGAATGCCAGCTAGCTCAGAGGTCACTAGAAACTTTCTCGAATACACAAGAAGGGATTCGTTTCTGACAACCTTATAACATGACAACTTTGTTCCCCAAGAATAAGAAATAGATCTCCAGAGTTGCGGAAACAATAGATGGCTATTTCACTCAGTCAATCGTGCATGCTTCGTTTCACCAGAAGTGCAGAGAAATAGAGAGACAGGCGTTTTCAATAAAAAGGGTATTTATTGAGCAGTCTTCTTTCTCATGCAAGAGAAGTGAATTGCTACAATCGTAATATTTGCTATGAAGTAAAGTGCGTACAGTAAAAAGAGTATTATGAAATAATACTGTAAAGGCATTTATATGGTTTCTAAGCCATAAGATACATACAATTGATAAAATACATACAATGATAAATAATGACTAAAAGTACTCAACTGGTGCATCTAAAATACGCCTACCCCGGTGTACCTAACCTAAGTCTAGTACAAGGGAAGAAGTAAGTGAGGTGTAGCTTGAGTTAAGTAGTTTCTGCCGAGAATCTATCCAAGAATTCTCTAAGGGTCTAATCAGCTCCGTACCTTGGTTATAGAATGAAGGAGGTCTTGTATCTCTCTCTCAGGACTCGATCTCCCAGTAACCCGCAAGGATAGCAGGGACACACTGGAGCTGGATTTCTCGGCAGGAGAAAAGACAGCGTCTCTCTCAGTGCGTCTGCAGGGAGGGTCGGCTTCCTTCGGCACTCGCACACAGCAGGGCGTCGGGCAAGTAGTTAGTCAATCTGCTCCAAAACCACCTTGTGTTTGTTAGGGCAGATGTGGGCATATTTATACCTGGAAGGTGCCGAGTTTGACGTAAGGGTGGACATAATCACGTCACTAAGAACTTGAAGTTCTTTACACACTCCAGGAGTTCTGGGACAAATCAATACTGAAGCAGGGGGAATTCCCGTACTGCTGAAGCCTGGTTGTCTTCAAGAACTAGTTGTACTCTGGGAGCTTAGTGGAAGTACCCATGCCGTATTTGAACTGCATTGGCTGTGTCTAAATATGGTTATGATTCTTATGCCTATATAAGGATATAATAAGTTATATCTATATAAGGGCATGAATTGGGAAAATTACACTAGAGCCCTAGATACGTTACAACAATTCAGAATAGGGGGGTCTGTGATGGCCCCCCCAGTCCCAGGGACCACTACCCCTGGGGCTTTTAGCTGTTGGGAGGGGGGCCGTGCGCCCACTCCTGGAGCCTTGTGGTGGCCCTGGGGACCGCCACCCCCCAGGTCCGGCTCCTGCAGTGCCCCGGGGTGCTCCCCATGTAGAAAAGCAATTCCGGCTCCCGCAGGATGCATGGAGCCGGCAGGGACCGTGGGGGTCTTGGGGACGCCCTACGGTCCCCAACCGAGAGGACCAGGCCCCGGAGGATGGGTCTCCGGGGCCACCAATGTGTATATATACATATACACTGAAAACACCATAGGTTTCAGGGACGTTATAGTTAGTTGGACATTGCATTCGTACAAAACCATAGAATTTCCCCCACTATAGTTAATTCATATAACTATAACTCGCGCCCCCGCAATTCACTGCTGATGAAGTCACATATTACATCATTCATGACATGGTCAGTGACATCACTGATGACATTTCAAATGACATCACTGATGACATCAACCACGTGAAAATCTGATGCACCTCTTCACAGTCTAATATAACCTTTGATACACCCACTGTAAAATACAGACTACCATTTTCGAAACCATCGACACACCAATACCAGTTACTACATATGAACTCACTGATTCCTAGGCCTACACACACATCCACTCATTCACCTATGCAATCACTCATCAATACAGCACTATCATATGCACTCACACACCTATACAGACACACATTTATAAGTGCCTGAGCTTTGGCGGAATGATTGGATAAGTACATGGTGCGCACTGGGTGATTGGAGGAGTGCATGGGTAGTGACAGGGTGATGGCTGGACTGCATGGGTACTTCTCAGGGTATTGTAACAGTGCATGAGTTAATGCGTTGGTCATTGCATGAGTGCATGGGTAGCGACTGGATGATTAGAGTGCTACAAAGAGAGTGCTTGATGAATGTATAAGTGCTTGGGTTTTGGCGGGGTGATTGCTTAAGTACACACATGTCACATCAGGCCCCACCCCCTCCCTTCACCACTGTGCAAACGAGCCCCATGGCGGGTTTTAAGTTTGGGATTAATTCCCTTTAAATCCGTTGGGTCCCTGGGGGCCAACTAGCCCACCAAGTACCTCCAGTAAGCATCACTGAGCTGCGTTGCAGACAGGTGGTATGAGGCCATGCCCCTTTTTACACCTGTCTGCAACGCAACTCTGTGGAGCTTACTGGATGTACCTGGTGGGCTAGTTGGCCCCTCACGGACCCTTAGGATTCAGGGGGATCTAATTACTCAACGTAAAACGTGCCACAGGGCGTCTTTACCCCCTTGTCACATGAGGCCACGCCCCTCCCTGCACCACTGTGCAAACTCACCCTCTGGTACGTTGTAACTTGGGGGATTAAGTCCCCTTGAGTCCTGAGGGTCCCTGTGGGCCAACTAGCCCACCAGCTACCTCATGTAGTGCGACAGAGCTGCGGTGTAGAGTGGTGTAAAAAGGGGGCGTGGCCTTGGACCACTTCTCTCCAACTAGCCGACCAGGTACCTCCAATATGCGCCAGGGAACTGCGTTGAAGAGAGGTGTTCAGAGGCCTTGCCCCTTTTTACACCTCTCTGCAACGCAGTTCTGTGGCGCTTACTGGAGGTAGCTAGTGGACTAGTTGGCCCTCAGGGACCCCCAGGATTGAAAGGGACTTAATCCCCCAATTTACAATGTGCCAGGGGGTGCGTTTGCAACTGCTATGTCAGGCCCCGTCCCCTCCCTGTGCAAACGCCCCCCTGGTACATTGTAACTTGGTGGATTAATTCCCATTGAGTCCTGAGGGTCCCTGAGGGCGAACTAGCCCACCAGCTACCACCAGTAACCACCACAGAGCTGCGTTACAGAGAGATGTAAAAAGGGGCGTGGCCTCTGAACACCTCTCTTGAACGCAGCTCCCTGGCTAGTTCCCCCCCAGGGACCCTCAGGATTGAAGGGGATTTAATTCCCCAATTTACAATGTGCCACGGGGAGCGTTCGCACATGTGCTGTGTCAGGCCCGCCCCCTCCTTGCACCACTGTGCAAACGCGCCCCCTGGTGCATTGTACAATAAGGGATTAATTCCAATTGAGTCCTGAGGGTCCCTGAGGGCCAACTAGCCTACCAGCTTCCTCCAGTAAGAGCCACAGAGCTGCGTTGCATAGAGGTGTAAAAAGGGGCGTGTCCTCTAAACACCTCTCTGCAACGCAGCGCCCTGGTGCATACTGGAGGCATCTGGTGGGCTAGTTGGCCCCCAGGGACCCTCAGGATTGAAGGGGACTTAGTCCCACAATTTAAAATGTGCCAGGGGCTGCGTTTACACACTTGTTATGCCAGGCCCGTCCCCTTCCTGCACCACTGTGCAAACGCGCCCCCTGGCGCATTGTACAATGAGGTATTAATTCCAATTGAATCCTTAGGGTCCCTGGGGCCCAACTAGCCCACCAGGTACCTACAGTAGGCGCCTCCGAACACCTCTCCGCAACACAGGTCCCTGGCGCATACTGGAGGTACCTGGTGAGCTAGTTAGCCCCCAGAGACCCTCAGAATTGAAGAGGAATTATTTCCCCAACTTAAAAGGCTCCACATGGCATATTTACACACATGTCACCTCAGGCCCCGTCCCCTCCCTTCACCACATAGACCCCCTTCCAAAAAAATAAAAAATACACGCGATCGTGCCTAGGCCTGCCCCTCCCAGAAACACTCTGCAAACACACCCTGTGGCGCCTATTAAATTGGGGAATTAATTCCCCTTCAATACCGTGGGTCCCTGGGGGACAACTAGCCCACCAGTACCTCCAGTAAGCGCTACAGGGCTGTGTTGCAGAGCGGTGATCCAGGCCATGCCCCTTTTTACACCTCTCTGCAACGCAGCTCTGTGGCCCTTATTATAGGTACCTGGTGGGCTAGTTGGGACCCTCTGGATTCAAGGGGACTTTATCCCCAACTCAAAATGCGCCACAGGGTGCGTTTGCACAGTGGTAAAGGGAGGGGGCGGACCTGAGGTGACATGTGTGTAAACACAACCTGTGGCGAGTTTTAAGTTGGGGAATTAATTCCTCTTCAATCCTGAGGGTCCCTAGGGGCCAACTAGCCCACCACTTACCTCCAATAAGCGTCACTGCGCTGCGTTGCTGAGTGGTGGCCCAGGCTATGTCCCTTTTTACACCACTCTGCAACGCAGCTCTGTAGTGCTTACAGGAGGTAAGTGATGAGTTAGTTGGCCCCCAGGAACCCTCAGGACTCGAGGGGACGTAATTCTCCAATTTAAAATGCACCAAGGGGTGCGTTTGTGGATTGGTGAAAGGAAGGAGACGTGGCCTGATGTTACAAGTGTGCAAACACACCCTGTGGTACGTTTTAAGTTGGGAAATTAAGTCCCCTTGAATCCTGATGGTCCCTGGGGGCCAACTAACCCACCAGGTACGTCCAGTAAGTGCTGCAGAGTTGCCTTGCAGAAAGGTGTAAAATGGGGCATTTCCTCAGACCGCCACTCTGCAATGCAGCTCTGTGGTGCTTACTGGAGGTACATGGTGGGCTAGTTGGACCCAGGAACTCTCAGGACTCAAGGGGACTTAATCCGTCAATTGAAAACATGCCACGGGGCACTGTAGCACAGTGGTAAAGGGAGGGGGCGGGGGTAGAGGTGACGTGTGCAAACACACCCTGTGGCGCGTTTTAAGTTGGGGAATTCAATCCTGATGGCTCCTGGGGGCCAACTAGGCCACAAGGTACCTCCAGTAAGCACCACAGGCCTGCGATGCAAAGATGTGGTAGATAGTCATGCTAAACATGGTTGTAGAACCTAGACTAGAAAGCGACCATAATCCCTTGCGACTAACCTTCTATTCCTATTACAAGCCCATACCGCATTCTAATAATAATGGAATGGTGACGCGGGATGTAGTATGTTCAAATAACCTACGCCACCTTAAATGGAGAATGATAATAGAAGACAATGCAAAATTAGAGGCACTTAAAGCACTAGTAGTAAATGAAGTAAACAATATTAAGTCTAAACAAGGGATGTCTAGCTTCCAAGACTACATGATGGAGGCTCACGACAAACTCTTCTCTAAATTACAAAGTTTTTTTACCAAAAGAGTAGATCCTAGTAAAGAGGGTAAAACTCAACCAAGGCAAGGTTGGTATGACAAAAGTTGCAGATTGGCACGACTTAATCTGAGCTTAGAACTAAAAACAGGCAATGCAATAGCAATTAGGAGAGCAAGAGATGCATACAGACAAACCCAAAAAAGGGCCAAGAAACGATGGGACGAAGAAGGGTGGCTGGAATTGAAGGAAGCTTGCGCTGCCAAGGATTCTAAGCGCTTCTGGGCTATAGTAAAATGGGAGAGGGGAGGAATAGCTGCCCAGCCACAAAATAATGTTCCAATAAACAAATGGACTGAGTTTTTCAAACCACAGTATGCCCGCAACCCTGTGCACGCTTCTGTTCAACCTCCTCCATCTATTTTTTTCAAAAACCAAATATTTGATGAGAACGAAGTAAGTAAAGCACTGGATTGCATAGCAGGGGGAAAAGCGCCAGGCATGGATGGCATCCCGGCCGACGTATTTTTATCGGACCGGAATGCCTGGTGTTCATATTTCAAAATGCTGGCAAATGCTGTGGCAATGGGCGGGGAAGTGCCCCACTCATGGAAGGGAGCAGAAATCATCCCCATATTTAAAAAAGGAGACAAAACACTAGCCCAAAACTATAGACCCATTAGACTCATAGACACAGCGCAAAAATTGATGGGCCGCTTAGTCCAGAACAAGTTACAACAATGGATTGACGAAAAAAATATACTATCCCCATACCAGGCAGGGTTTCGTCCTCTGACTAGTAGTGTTGACCAAGTTCTCTATTTTATAACCATCTATTGGAGAAATGTCATACTTAAAAAGGGTTCGTTGTACGCTGTCTTTGTAGACCTAAAAGCAGCCTTCGACCTAGTCCCTAGAGAAAAATTGTGGCAGACCCTGGCTGACGTAGGTCTAAGCCAGGAATTCATTACCCTCCTTGTCCGCCTTCACGACAATAATTTCGCCAAAATTAGATGGGGCAAGCAAGGAGAAGCCACAGATCCCTTCCCAGTAGAACGAGGAGTTAGGCAAGGCTGCGTCCTAGCTCCAACACTATTTTCAATTTACATTAACGGAATTGTTGAACATTTAATGAAATCCCCAAGCGACGCCCCGATTATAGCAGGTCGCCACGTCCCTGTCCTAATGTTCGCGGACGATACGCTTTTACTTTCACGCACTCCGAGCGGTCTCCAAAAAGTGGTTGATGCCTTTGGTGAATTTTGTGATAGTAGAGGACTTGAATTGAATACCACCAAAACTAAATTCATGTGCCTAAACTATCAGTCCTCTTTCAAAGGTGTAATCAAATATAAAGGTACCCCCTTAGAGAAAGTGGACGCCTTCACCTACTTAGGCATCACCCTTCAAGGAAACATGAAGTGGAAATCGCATATTGACAATACATTATTGAAGTTTAACCAGCTTGCTGGTGCAGTAGCCCTGAAACATCGCAAATCACTAACAAAGCCGGTTAAATGTGCACTTGAGATATACAAAATGAAAGTATTAGGCGCCTGCTTATACGGCTCTGAACTGTGGGGGTTTTCAAATTTGAGAGAGTTGGGACGTGCAGAAAACAGGTTTTTACGAGGGCTTGTTATGGTCCCACAAAGCACACCCACACTTCCTCTGAAATTGGACCTTGGCAAGAAAAATATTGAGGATATAGCTAGATTACGGCCACTCCTATACTGGAGACACTTGATGGTGACCCCAGAGCTGAGTCATTATGCTGAAGCTCTGAAGGATGTCGTTGAGTTTGACCGTTTTCATTGTATCGAATGGCTAAAGGAACTTCGGGGGCTTCTTGTATTGTTAAAGTTGGAACATTTGTGGGGAAACCATGATGTGGCTAGCTTTCCTTCGAAAGCAAAATTGAAAGAACTGTATTGGGAAATGGTGTACGTAGTAACGTTCTGTAAAGGCTCCCAATCAGCATTGACAACTCGCTTTTGGGACATTAAGATGTATCCGTCCTGCGAAGCATATTGGGATATTATAGAACGTCCATATGATAGGAAACTGTATTTCCAATTTCGTATTGGAACCTTACCAGTAAATGCATTTAAAAAACATTGGTCTCCCATGTGGGATGATCATTTCTATTTTTGTAAGGACCAAACTGAGCATATTTCCAATCTGTTGTTTTGTTGTCCACTATATGTTAGCCCCAGACGTAAATGGCTGAAGCCAGTGTGCCAAAACATCGGCACACGTAGTCAATCGACAGCCTTGAGAATACTTGAAACGGATTGTTCTACACCCTTTGTAGTTGCCGTAGCTAAATTTCTTGCCTGGGCATGGTCAATACGTACACGCACTTTAAAGTCAAATGTAAATATGTCATGAAATAGTGTTGCTCTATCAAAATCATTCTATTGCATTGTATGAATTGTTTTTTTATAGAAATTAACTGAAATTTTTTTATATAGTACTTACCATGTATAATATTCGGCTGTCAAAATGTTTAATATGTGTTTTAGAATTATTTTTAATTGTAGTATTTATTGTATTAGGGTTAGGAAGGATGCTTTTATGACAATTGTCGAATAAAGCTTTGAAATTGTTAATTGTTGGTAGATAGTCAGTGACATCACTCATGAGATCACTGATGACATCTCAAATTACATCACTGATGACATCATTGATGACATCATCCAGTGAATGTGTGTCTTTCTGAAAAATTAATATTTTTTATATATGTATATCTAAAGGTCGATGGAAGAATAAATGATGTCACTGACCATGTCATGAGTGATGTAATATGTGACATCATCAGCAGTGCATTGCGGGCGTGCGAGTTATAGTTAGCTGAACTAACTATAACAGGGAAATTTCAATGGTTTTGTATGAGTGAAATGTCCAGCTAACTATAACATGTGTGAAACCTATGGTTTTTTCAGTAAATTTCTAAGGTTTTCAAAATGCTAATTCCTTATTATAACCTGTGTGAAACCTATGTTTTTTTAGTGAATATATATATACATACACACACACATATGTCTCGGCAAAAGACTCCATGACAGTTGAAGCCCTTCAGATGTACCCTTATAATATATATATCAAGATGTATTAAGGGATTTATCTTATTTATGTTTAGCTTTCAGGAATTAATTTGCAGTACACTATCAAATGATAAAGAGTTGGGTAGATAGATATTTACTGTGGTAATCATTTCCCAATTAGAGTTCTGTTCAGTGTTCCAATAAGAAATCGGCAAAGGACTCTCTCCGTCTTGTAGAGGTCTATTACACCTTTGACCCTTGAATTGAGGAGGGACAGTGTGGAGTTCTGTGTCTTTGTTTTCTCCCTGATACCACTCCTCTTTCCCCTATATTATGTTATGTTATGAGTGTTTTATAGCAAATTAAAAACAAACCCATTAATGTATCCAGGTGGTCTCCAGCAGGCGTGTAAGGTCAGTCCTGGGGACTTACTTGAAAAGACAGGTCTTCAGTTTCTTGCTAAAATCAAGACGAATGGAGGAGACTCTCATGTTCTAATGTATTTATGTACTGTTGAGGACAGTGAGAGAAACAAAAAAAATCACTCCCATTGGATCTTTTGCACAAGGCTGGTGCAAAACCTGACTTTGTCCTCACCTGCTCTGTACTGTGACACAACTTGTATCAGCATCATTCTTGAATGGAGGAGCAACAGAATTGCCTGTGGCACACCTCCCCCTCTAATGTAGTCCTCCTCAGCTGCTTCCTCATGAGTAAGGGCCAGCAGTGATCCTGCCAAGATTATCTCACAGCAAAAAAAAACGTTTAGCACTATTTCCAAATTTGGCCTCTAGGATACTCATTCTTTGCAATCTATATATATATATATATATATTGGAATGTTGCATAGTGGGCCGATGATCCTCTGAGGGCAAGGGTTGAGGAACTCAGCAGCTTCTTTAGGGGGGCACGTCTTTGCATCAAATCAGACATTTTTTTTTTTTTAATCACAGCAAATAAAATGATTGTGGCACCTGTGGCACAATTCGATATATTACGACATCATAAACTACGCCTAAGAAGGAACAATTTCAATTATAGACAAATATTAGTTCTTGTTTGCGGTCAGGTGATGGTTCGTTGGGAATTCAAATATACAAGGAATATAACCAGCGTGGGTCACACGCTCCTTTAACGCTCCTTATATGTTTCATGTAAACAACCCAAGGAATATATTTTATTTGTAGGATATTGTGTTTGCAATATCACTACAATGCGATTACATTGAAATTGTTAGGCTGATGGAATCGCTGTGCAGTGAGTTGCATCCACGTCAGTACTCATGTTAAAGTCCATTTACCTTGAGAGTGCAAGCAGAATTTTGGAGTTCATTTCTGGTTGCAGTGATACACACTGGACAGCTTTGCCTACTAAGAGACAAACAATAGGAGATATGCGTTGGTTATTCCATGACAGTGCTAGAATGACTGTTTTCTGCTAGAATCACAGCTGGGCTGTCTGAGCACTGCTGTGAAAAAAATAAAGAATAACATTACAGTGGATATTACTAAGAACAAAAAACACGCTCCAGCCAGTATTTGCTCCACATGTAGTGTTTGGTGTCTGTGTCCACTTAGAGGATCACTATTCACAGGTTATAGTAGTTACCCTGTAAATGTAATTTTATTTGTATTGTCTAATATGTGCTACTTCTGCAGAACTAGTATAGATAGGGAGTATTCGTTTAACAGTCTGATTAGTTGAGTCAGCCTCACTAGACATAACAAAATTGCGAACTGTGTCACAGACTCTGTGAAAAGTCAAATGATGAGAATGGGTTAAAAAGCACAGACCATTTTACAACAGCATGCACATCTATTGTGTTTGTCTTAAGTTAACCAGATGCTTTAAGACATGTTAAACGCAGCAGGGTTACTTTTGGTTTCCAGTCCACCACTCCAATAAAAAGCATTTTAAAATTGAATATTTTGAGAACAAAACAAACCTGTGGATCGAAGTACATCCAATATAAGAAACTAAAACATTTCACGGTTTTCATTCCTGCTCTCTTCTGTAGTTTAGCTGCTCGAAATACCATTACCCCAAAATAATGAGACTGGTATTTTCTCTGCGAGA
Organism: Lissotriton vulgaris; assembly: GCF_964263255.1. Classification (NCBI taxonomy): domain Eukaryota; kingdom Metazoa; phylum Chordata; class Amphibia; order Caudata; family Salamandridae; genus Lissotriton; species Lissotriton vulgaris. The sequence continues at coordinate 315,272,499 of NC_141696.1, forward strand.
CACCAGCTCCCAGTGAGTGCGGAAGATTGAAGACAATATTTTTGAGAGAGCGCAATTTGAATGCAAAATATATCGTAGCCATATCTAGACGTATATGTTATAAACGTAGGAATGAAACGCACATTGCAATGTTAAGTTGGTGATTATAGCATAAAAGCCAACGAATGTGATAACATGGTATAGGAAATGTAAATGTATTTACATGTTAAAATGTATTAGATTTAGAAGGCCCGTATACATGATGGGTAATGTAGAAATGCTTAGGAAATATCGAACGTGCACAGTAGAATTCGTGTACGTGTGTAACTTTAAACATGTGTAACTTTAAACGGAGAAACGTGGATAAATGTATAAGAGAACTCACATAAAGATGTAACCAAGGAAAATGCATAAGTTATATTCCATGCAGTCGTATTCTATGTATTACATATATGTGATGTAGAATGTATTTAAGTATAACTAGGGCTTTTGCTAAAGTACGCATATGTAAATGTATGCCAAAGGTTATACTGTGTAGAGGGCTTTTGTAGGAATGCTGGAAGAGTTTAGGTCATTTGTGTTTGTAACCTAACTGGTCAAGAGTTCGCAGGAGCATAGTCAAATGTATGTAATTTAGAGGGCTTGTAAAAGTCGTAAATAGCTTGATATGGACGTGAGAGCCGAGAAGTCTAGCACTTGTTAGATTTAAGGTGACAATGCCGGACAGAGCTTATTGCTCGAACGTGAGGAGAGACACTTTGAATGTAGACTATGTTTTGACAAGATCATTCACAGGACCTAGCAGGGTCAAGTTAAGAGACATAGAGTTAAAGCCTTGTCTAAAATCGTATGATACTTGATCTGAAAGAATCAATAAAAGTCGACGATGAGATGATGGAGATGACACCTGAAGAAAAAGGTCAACTTAACGAACGACGCGAGGAGTGGACCAATGGAAGAAGCAGGAAGTTGACATCATCGGGGAAAGTCCGTGGTGGGCGTCAAGGGGCGTTCCACCCACACTGTGATTGTGTATTTTAGGGACAGCACCCCGGGGAGGAGAGTAGAACCATCAGCGTAGCAATGAGGAGAGAGCAATTGGGAGATTAGGAACAGCGAGACGAATTGCTCAGAGCAAGGGCGAAGGGTAGATGCCTTGAGCAGATGCGCTGAGACATCAGAAGCGCAAGGGAGCAGTAGGCCGAGGACCCTTAGAGAGCGGATGGGTAGGCAGATAGGGTACTGCTTCTGAAACTTAAGATTTCCTTTAGAGGCTAAGAGAGTTTGAACTTCTTTGGGAGTCAAACTGCTGACACCTTTTTAGGGAAGAAACTTGCGAAGTAGGGTTGTCACATAGCATAGAGTAGGGACAGATTAACTTGATGATATTTTTATCTTACTGCAGATGACGCAGAAGGAACCACTTCACACCGAAGATTGAGATTCTGATATTGAAACTGATTTTGTATTTTGTATATTTTGAGATTTTTATCCTGAGTGGATTGTATTGCATTCAAAATCAACCTTATATAAAACTCTTAAACTTTATCAAGTTGTAAGTGGTTCTTCAGAGTGGCGTCAGTTAATGGGGTTTGTCTAACCAATGCGGGGGTGGTCCTTTCCTCAATGACAGATACTAGCGGTCCAAAACAGATGAATGGGATTCTTCATTAAATTTATCGTAATCATAAATTGATATCAAAATCTCATTCCCCGCAGTTGGTAGCAGAGAAATGATGGTTATCTTCTTGAGGAAGACGACCTAGGCCAGGTTAGTTTACCCCAAGGTCCCTAGTCATCGTCGACCAGAAGAAGAATTGCAGCCGAAGACGGTGCTGACGGTGCGTCGAGAGAAAAGCAGCAGAGTCGGTCGAGAGTGAGTATAAGGGTCATGCGTTGTAAGATTGCGGTGTTTCATGTTGTTCCTGTGTTGTAATGTCAAGCGGAGTTGAATGCCTGTAGTGTGATTGGGGGAAGGTTGTGAGCGCGCGCAACCGGATAAAATCTTATGTCCAGAGGACTTAAGTGGTTCGGGTGTATCGAACACCCAGAGTAATTTGTCTACCATTGAAAGGGGGTCATGAGGTACCATTGATTTCCCGACAGACCGATGATAGGGGGAGCGTATGTGTGAGTGAATGAGTAGCGGACGCTGGTCGTACGTTTACTGTGTGTAAGTAACCTATCAGTTGAGGCAAGTGTCCGACCGTAAGAGGAAAGACGCTGTGCCAGTTGAGGTAGCAATTACAGTTAGACTGTGGCCGTACAGTCAGAGAAAAGTGATCGCTTGGACGGAAGTAGTCATTTTTCGATGTATGAATGAAAACGCATGTGAGATCGTGAGGCGAGCTGAGAAACGAGGGAAGCTGCTGAAGAAAGGGACAAGTGACGTCAGCGTAGAGCCGCGCTGAGATTGGTCGGTTGGCGTAGAACCGTGCTGAGATAGGCTGATTAGCGAGAGTCGTACAGTGATTGGTGGTTGTTATCAAGACGCAAATAAATAAGAAATATCATACGTTATCAAAATGAAGTGTTTTAAGGGTTTAGGAAAAATCTTTAAAAAGAAAAGGAGAAATTTATATGCCGGAGAAGAAGCTCCACCAGAAGGCACACCAGCATATCATATGGCAGTAAATGTAGGCTTACATTCGATATTATGGATTTCCGAGTGGCACAGGCTAACTGAAGGGCAAAAAGAACTGGCGTTTCCAAGATTTGGAACGTTTAAATTAGAAGTGTTGAACCAACTGAAGGCGACGATGCTTTCAATGAGACCTTTACCGAGGCCAACACAATTTGAAGCTCTTGGTGTGTGGTTTAGAACAGCACACGAAAGGGGCGTAAAGAGGCGACAAGAAAGAGTGAGAAGATCGGTAAAAGCAGTGCAGGATGCTAAATGGGACGATGAAGCTAAGAAATGGAGGGTACAAAAGATAGAAGCGGACAAACTGTTCACCATGATAGAGGCTACGGGAGAAAGGAAACCTCTAGAACAAGATGATGAGGAAAGCGAGTCGGAGGAGGATCTGATAGAGAGGCTATTGACAGACAGACCACCTCCATACAGCGGGGAACTTGCGAGTCCCATATTACCGCAAACGGACGGAGCTAGGTGGGGGGAGTATAAGTCGATCCCGGTAACAGAATGGGACGCTAATAAGACTGAGGAAATACCCCAAACTAGTTCTGAACAGAGAGTAGTGGGAAGATTTGTGGTCCAGAAGGTGCCGGAGACGCAATGCGCTAGGTCATACCAAATGCCGGACGCTTTGCAGGTCCCGGTCACCATAGGCCCTATTGTGTCAATCTATAACCCAGAAGGGGTCCAGCAGGAGGAACAGGCACGATGGGACAATGAAAGAGCAGAAGTGGAGAATAGGAATGCCACAATGAATCCCCACAGGCAAATACGAGCACCAATAAGTCGGAGTACCCCATTAGATTCCGCAACGGGTCCCAGGGTAGAACAGGGAGGTCGAAGAGGACCAATGGATTTGAGGGGTCCTAAACCGAAAACCCATAAGGAATTAAGGGAATACCTGAGAGAATGGGACGCTGCCGAAGAAGCTCGGAATAGAAGTTTAGAAACGGGATCCGAGTGGAGAGAGCAGGATAACAGGATTCTCTCTCACTGTGGAGCGGGCGAAAGCAGCCCCGAGTGGGAGAGAGGAAGCCAAGAGGGCAGAAGAGATACTTATCCTACTGATAACAGCAATAGACTAATGTGCGAAGACAGAAGTGCAGGGTGTGGCGAAGTGCCTCGCGTCACCTTCAGTGAAGGGGAACGTAGGACACAGGAGTACCAGAATACCTTTAGGTGCACACACCATGCCCCAGGTGAGAATGCGAGACATTGGAGTCACGGAAACATGGAGAGTCGCGAAGCGTCTCGACATGCATCCGGTGATAGTGGTCGGAGTCATGAGAACCTAGGGAGTCGCGAAACGTCTCGCCATGCTTCCGGTGATCACGAAAGAGATCACGGGAACACGGAAGACCGGCGAGGGCCTTTCATTTTATTAAGCGACACCAGACAACAAGCAAGTTATAATGGGTTAGAGCAGAACGGTGGATCCTATCTCATATCCGGAGAAACCGAGCCTAGAAATCGGAACATAGGGTTGGGGGACGGAGCATTATTCCACCATACCCCGCGCAAAGATGGAAAGGCTTGGGATCTAGAGGGGTGGGAACGAAGAGAAGAGGGGAAGGCTCCTCATAACTCACCTGTGCTCAGGCGTAGGGCGCATAGTGGAGGTGAGAGGGATATGAGAGAAGAACATAGAACTGAAATGCTGAAAGCTGAAATAAAAGCAAAACGGCTTGACGTGATGAGTTTGAAGGCAGATCTGGATGAATTGATTGATGGTACAGTGCCATTAGAGAGATTAGCCTCGTATACACCAGATGAGATACTGTTCCTATCCAAAGATATTACTCGAAGAGCGAGGTCAGCTCATGAGAACTTATCTAATTTGGCAAACAGGTACATGGTAGACCTGTCACGAACTAAGGCTTTACAGAGTAACCATAGGCTAACTTGCACGGATCAGGATTTGGATGATCGCAGAACGATCGCGCTGAAAGTACACATAAGGGAATTGATCGTAAGTATCAGAATATGGAGAGATCTAGATAGATGGGAGGAAAGATGGTCCAGAAAGGGCTCTGTCAGACGGAGTGTGCTTGAGGAGTCCCAGGACACAGGCTTGATGCGAATGGAAGCCTTCCCGTTGCGAGAAATCGCGAATGGAAGCTACGTTCATGTGCCCTGGAGTAGGGGGGATTTGGCGGCATTCACCAATTCCTTCCCAAAGCTTAGAGATAATCCCGTCGAGTGGTATAAGCAGGTAGAGAGATTCGTGAAGATCTCGAAGGTACTGTGGATCGATTTGAACACACTGTTCGATATCGTAGTACCCGGAGACTTGTGGACGGCGTGCAAGCTCAGTGTTGAATGGCCCACTTGTGAGCCATCAAGAGACGCCAGGACGAATGGTCCATCTGATAGAGTCATGGAAAAATACGAGAGAGTAATAACGTGGCTAAAAGAGAAAGTGCCGGTGCAAGACATAGACTGGGTAAAGATAGATCGAACTACTCAGGAGCCGAAAGAGACAGTTCATTAGTTTTACGAGCGATTGCTGAAAGAATTCAAGCAGTACAGCGGGTTAGATGTGATGGATCCCAAGGATATAGGACAGTTTGTTTCAAAGTTTGTCCTCGGATTGAGACCAGAAATATGTCTAATGATCCAGCAGCATCTGATCTGTTGGCAGAATAAACCTTTGGATGAAATTCTGAGATACGCAAGGTACTGTAGTGATGAGATAGACTCTAAGGCAAAGAAGCTTAAAGAAAAGTTAATGCTAGTCCAAATGCAAGCTGCTGGAAAGGATAAACAGCGGCAACAGGGAACAGGGACGCAAGCAAAGAAACAGAATAATCAGAGCAGAGATGAGGAAGAAAGACCGAGACCAAGAATGGATATCGCGACACTGAAAAAGACGACGAGATGCCATCAGTGTAACGAGGTGGGACACTGGCGACGCAAGTGTCCTTACAATGTTGAGTCAGGGGAATTAGAGCAGGAGGAGGAAGAGGTTCAGAACAACGTGGTTAAGGGAGCCACAGTCCCGAAGGGTAGGTTTGTCAAAGGGGGGACTCAGACTCCTCGAGCCCCGTTTCCTCAACCACCTCGCATCTCAAACGGAGGGAAAACCTACAGACAGATGCCATTGTTTGTAGGAGGAGAGGAATGCTACTACGTTGATCCTCTTACAGGGCAGCGGGCGAATAGGGAGGAAGATTGTACTCTAGGAGCCGCTTTGGAAGTAGATCAGAGAGGACCATACGTAGAGGCTGAAATAGCAGGATGTCCTACAACCTTTTTGGTGGATACAGGGGCCACCCGATCCACGTTAAGATCTGCGGTAGTCCCGGGTCTGCCAATATCAGGAGAAACGGTTCAGGTGGTAGGAGTCGCGAACAAAAGGATGACAAATCCCTTGACCGAACCAGTGTCAGTAAGGATAGGGAATTACAGTGACGAACATCAGTTTGTGATCTGCGATTCTAGTCCTGTGTGCTTATTAGGGAGAGATTTGCTGTGCAAACTGAATTGCACGATACATTGCACACCTGAGGGAGTAGAAGTGCAGACCAATGATGAGGACGCTGATTTTAAAGTCATGAACTCAAGGGAGTGTGTGGAACTATATCCTACCTTAACAGTGGAGGAGCTTCCGCAGGACTTGAGGGAGAAAGTCTCAGCTGAGGTTTGGGATTTTACTGGGGAAGAAATAGGATTGATTAAAGGAGTAGAACCGGTAAAAATCTTGGTAAGACCCCATGCTGAGTATCCAAGAACACCACAGTATAAGCTAACGCCAGAGACGATTGCAGGGATCAAGCCTGTGATCGAATCCATGATTAAGCAGGGAATACTGAAGGAGATCGTGGGTAGTCCATGTAACTCCCCGATCATGGGTTTGCAGAAACCTAGTGGAAAGTACAGGATAGTGCAGGATCTTCGGAAGATTAATAACATTGTTGTCTCATGTTGTCCAGTGGTACCGAATCCATCAGTGATATTGTTTCAGATACCGTTCCAAGCTGAATGGTTTACAGTGATAGATTTGTGCCAGGCTTTCTTTTCGATACCGTTAGACGAAGAGAGCCAGTATCTTTTCGCTTTCAAGCTGGAAGATCGCGTTTTAACATGGTGTCGTATCCCTCAGGGGTATACAGAAAGCCCGTCAATCTTTAACCAGTTATTGAAACGAAATCTTGAGAGTCTAGTACTGCCCAAGAATTCAGTTCTGGTCCAGTACATAGACGACCTCCTTGTTGCGTCAGAAACTGAGGAAGCTTGTAGAGAAGACACCATCACCTTGTTAAATCACTTGGCCGAGAACGGACACAAGGTGTCTCCGAGTAAATTGCAATATTGTAAGACTGAGGTGCAATACTTGGGCCACAGGATTGAAAAGGGAAAGCGGAAGGTGTCTCCAGACAGAATAGAGGCGATTATGAAAATGAACGCGCCTACGACACAAAGAGAAGTCAGGATGTTTCTAGGCATGGTCGGTTATTGTCGACAGTGGATAGCAAACTTTTCACTGAAGGCTAAACCGTTATTACAACTGACGCACAAAGGAGTAAGTGATCCGGTACCATGGGACAAAGATTGTTTGATGGCGTTTTTGCAGCTGAGGGAGGACTTATGTCGTGCCCCGGCTTTAGGAATGCCAGATTACACTAAACCTTTTTTGCTTTACTGCTGCGAGAGAGAGGGATGCGCTTTAGCGGTATTAGCACAGGTCCATGGAGATGCGCGCAGGCCAGTGGCGTACTTTTCGGCTACATTAGATCCAGTAGCCGCAGCGTTGCCCGGATGTCTCAAATCCGTAGCTGCAACGGGTGTCAGCATTGAACGATCTGAAAGCGTAGTTATGGGACATCAGTTAGAAGTGTATGTACCACATTCTGTAGAACTGTTAATGACCAGGACTAAGACTCAGCATCTGACGAATAGCAGGCTCACACGCTACGAGCAGGTCATACTGGCTGCCGAGAATGTGACCCTAAAGAGATGCTCTGTCTTGAATCCTGCAACCTTGATGCCACTTCCGAACGAAGTGGACGATGAAAATTGTACAGAGCATGACTGCCTCGATGTGACTGAACTATGTACCAAACCGAGACCTGATATCGTAGATGAGCCATTGACAGACCCAGACGAAATTTTCTTCGTTGATGGTTCATGCGTAAGAAACGATGTCGGTCAGCTGAGAGCAGCTTATGCAGTATGCACGATTACCAGAGTTATAGAAGCCGCTTGCCTGGAAGGAGTACACTCCGCACAGGTAGCTGAAATTGTGGCTTTGACTCGTGCTTGCCTAGCAGGCGACAGACTTCGAGTCACTATATACACCGATAGCCAGTATGGTTTCGGAGTAGTTCATGATTACGGGCAGTTATGGTCTCAAAGAGGTTACATGACCTCCTCGGGTTCTCCTATTAGGAACGGAGAATTCGTGAAACTACTGTTAGAGGCTTTGCAAAAACCTATGGCCATAGCTGTGGTCAAATGTGTAGCACATACAAAAAATACGGACTTTGTATCACTAGGAAACAGATACGCAGATGAAGTAGCGCGTTACTGCGCAGAGCAGGGATATTCTCACACTGATGCAAAAGTGGGGGGAATCCAGGAAAGAACTGAATTGACTATGCTACTAGATACGGTAGATACATGGGATGAACTGAGAGCTGTACAGGAAAATGCACCAAATGATGAGAAAAAGAGCTGGGAAACAGCAGGGTGTGAAAAAAGTGAGATGAATTTCTGGGTTTCTGCCGACGGAAGGGCAGTATTACCAAATGAGCTTGTTAGTCCAATGGCAAGGAAATTGCATGGATCAGCACACATAGGGAGAGATGCTATGGTGAGAGTATTCAGACAAACGTGGTTCAATCCTAAGTTTAGAGTAGCGGCAGAAGCAGTGTGTCAGCGATGTACGATCTGTCAGCAACTAAATGTGGGAAAGAGAACACCCGTTACCTTGAGTCACATAGGAAGGTCGGGGGGGCCTTTCAATAGGATGCAGATTGACTTCATAGAAATGCCTCCATGCAACAGACTCAGATACGTGTTAGTGATTGTCTGCATATTTTCTAGATGGGTTGAGGCTTACCCTACACGTAGGTGCGATACACTTACAGTAGCAAAATTGTTACTTAGAGAGTTGATACCGAGGTTTGGGGTGCCATCCTCTTTGGAATCGGACAGAGGAACTCATTTCAATAGCGAAGTGGTGAAGATGCTATGTTCAGCTTTGAATATCGATCAGAAGTTACACTGCAGCTATCGACCAGAAGCTTCAGGGATTGTAGAACAGATTAACAGTACTATCAAGTCCAGACTGGCTAAAGTTTGTTCATCGACATCCCTGAGTTGGCCAGACGCACTTCCAGTAGTTCTTATGAGCATACGTAGCACACCTGATAGAAGAACAGGCCTCTCTCCACATGAAGTGCTAATGGGGAGAGCTATGAGATTGCCATCGGTTCCGACTGCAGCGCTAATGAACATCACAGACGATTTGATCTTGGACTACTGCAAGGGACTATCTGATGCCGTTAATTCTGTGTCCCTCCAGGTCCAGGCTGCAGAGGTTCCATCAGTACAAGATTTGTGCCACGACCTGAGTCCAGGAGACTGGGTCCTGGTGAAGAAGCATGTCAGGAAGAACTGCTTAGACGTGCGTTGGCGAGGACCGTTTCAAGTCATACTTGTAACGAATACCGCAGTGAAGTGTGGAGGTCTGCCAAACTGGATACATGCCTCACACACCCGAAGAGTGCCAACACCTCCAGAAGACACAGCTCCTCTCTCGGATGAGAATCCGGCGGGAAGCGGAGAAGCCATAGAGGGGGAAAGCCAAGCTGTGGAGGTGATCGAAGAAACTGCAACTGTGTTGGAACAGGACGACGAAGGTCAGGACACTAGTGGGACCGAAGCCGCCTCAGGAGAAGAAAGTAATTGGGAGTCCGACACAGATATCGAGCGAACTGAGAGGGACCAAGAGACAGGTCCTAGAACAAGGAGCGGAAAGACAAAGAGTGACGAAGCCAGTTGGCCGGAGAGAAGGAAAAGGCCAAGTTCGGAAGGAAAGAAAGAAAGAACTCTTGCTCCGATCGCTGAAGAATCGGATCAGGAGGAAGACACGACAGACTCAGGAACGGAGAGTCCACGAAGATCGAGAAGGGTACGTGTGCCCTGCAGAAGGTACGCCACCCCAGAGTGGACTTATCTAGCAGATGTATTGGGGACAGAAATCTGGGAGAGTGAAGAGCGTGAAAGTAATCGATCTCGATCCATTTGTGGCAGTGGAGATATGGATGTTGGCGCCTGGACTCGAGACTGAGGGGTTACTGACTTTCACACTTCCCATACCCCCACGTTTGAGTAAAATTCAAGATTTAGTGCTGAAAAGATTACAGTTTCCAACAGCTGGTCAGCAAATGACGGAAGAAGAAGAAAAAGTTATTCGATTTGAATTGTTAATAATTGTTGTGAAAGCTGCAGGTCCGAAAATAATTGTTGATGCATAAAAGACTTTTGTACGTATGTTATAAGGAAGAAGATAACCTAGCGCCGAGTGGAAAGAAGAATAAAATTAGGGATTACATTTAGAGGACGGAGAAGGGCTAGGGTTGTCTGCTGCTAAGAAGAGAAATGACATTGTGGTGAAAAAGATATCTGTTGATAAAAAGCACTTTAAAGACTGTGAAAGCAAACAAACAACCAAAGACTGGAAAGAGAATTTCGCTAGAGAACGAGGTACGCTGTTTTTGATAACATGGAGAACGGCAACCCAAACAGAAAAGCTAGATTTATAGTAGGTACACTTATAGCAATAGTGATATTTCTCATAATCATAGTGGTAACGATATCTTACATGACAGGACATTAGAATGATAAAAGGATAGCAAATGTAAAAACTGTAACGACTTTGAAACCTGCTCTTGTGGGAAAGAAGGAGGAGAGCACTGTTACACGTGAAAAGGCGTTACTTGCAGATGAAGCTCGTAGATTACATATAGACGAGTCACAGGGAAACTTTAGGTCAAATGCATATGCCAAATTATTGTACGAATATATCGATGCCATGGAGGCCAAAGATTGTTACGTTTGTATGCAATTGCCGGCTTCTGTAGACGAAGGCATTAGATATCACCATCTCCCATTGACTTATGGGATAACATGTAGTTTACTGCTTAGTATATTTTATGGTAGAGAAGGATTTGAGTACTACTTTTCAAATTATGATTCGGTACTGCCTGAAGTTCCGAATTATAAGCAGATGAATAAGTGGGACTATTACAAAAAGGAGGATAGACTGGCTAAGTTCTTTCTTCCTTGGGACACATTAGATACATCATATGCACGTAGAAATAATCTGACTTGCAAAGTATCAGAAGTAGAGAAAAGGTTTATAGCACAAGTAGATGACCGATGCAGACGGCAGAAGATTCTAAAAATGTCAGGGCAATGGAAAATAGACTGGACAGAAGAAGAGAAGGCACATAAAAAGAAAGGTAGCAATGGTCCAATAGCCTTGGATAGAACACAGAAAGGAAAGTTATGTTTAACTCGAAGCAAGACGTATTATGAGAGTGAATTTGTAGGTGAAGTTAGTTGCGAGCACTCTTTTAGACTGGAGTACTACACGAAAGATTTTATGAAAGGGATGCAAGCTATTCCGAATGTATATTTTGTATGTGGGAGAAATGCCTATGTAAAACTTCCAGACAATTGGTATGGTTCGTGTTACTTGGCGATTGTCTTCCCCAAAATATATCATGCAAAGGATTTAGCGATCATAGAAGGAAAGGCTTCGAGGAGAACGAAAAGGGAAGTAGGAGATGCAGAAGTAGTAGGAGATGTATTTGGAGCGATGTTTCCGTTGTTAGGTTTGATTCTTAACGATGTTAAGATTAGAAGATTGGCGACAGTCGTAGATAGATTGTCTGCTAGTACTGCAAGATCATTAATGTTAGTAGAAGGTGAGATGCAGTCGATTAGAGCAATGGTTTTACAGAACAGACTTGCTTTAGATGTGATATTAGCAAAAGAAGGCGGAGTTTGTAAAGCTTTGAAAGTTCAGGAATGTTGTACTTATATTCCTGATAATTCAAAACCACTTGAGAAAGTCATACAGAACATTACACAGATTCATAAAGAAATCGAAGATTTATCAAAGGTAAATGTTTGGGAAAAAGTAGGAAATGGAGTGGGAAAGGTTGGAAGTTGGTTTGCTAATCTAGGCAAAAGTATAGTTTGGTATATTTTAAAGCCTGTATTAATAGTATTAATTTGTATAATTACATTATTAGGATTAGTAAAATTGTATAAGTGGTATAGGTCGAACCAGTTACAAAGATCGATGAGAGACCAAGAAAGGAGACTAGCTGTTCTACAAGATCAACAGTATAAAAGTCTGAGAACACTTGAATCGATAAAAAGAGGAACTGATGTAACTAGTTCGGTATAAGAGAGGTATTCAAATTGCTTTTAGTGATGACTCCTAAAAGTCATCAAAGGGGGGAACTGAGAGAGCGCAATTTGAATGCAAAATATATCGTAGCCATATCTAGACGTATATGTTATAAACGTAGGAATGAAACGCACATTGCAATGTTAAGTTGGTGATTATAGCATAAAAGCCAACGAATGTGATAACATGGTATAGGAAATGTAAATGTATTTACATGTTAAAATGTATTAGATTTAGAAGGCCCGTATACATGATGGGTAATGTAGAAATGCTTAGGAAATATCGAACGTGCACAGTAGAATTCGTGTACGTGTGTAACTTTAAACATGTGTAACTTTAAACGGAGAAACGTGGATAAATGTATAAGAGAACTCACATAAAGATGTAACCAAGGAAAATGCATAAGTTATATTCCATGCAGTCGTATTCTATGTATTACATATATGTGATGTAGAATGTATTTAAGTATAACTAGGGCTTTTGCTAAAGTACGCATATGTAAATGTATGCCAAAGGTTATACTGTGTAGAGGGCTTTTGTAGGAATGCTGGAAGAGTTTAGGTCATTTGTGTTTGTAACCTAACTGGTCAAGAGTTCGCAGGAGCATAGTCAAATGTATGTAATTTAGAGGGCTTGTAAAAGTCGTAAATAGCTTGATATGGACGTGAGAGCCGAGAAGTCTAGCACTTGTTAGATTTAAGGTGACAATGCCGGACAGAGCTTATTGCTCGAACGTGAGGAGAGACACTTTGAATGTAGACTATGTTTTGACAAGATCATTCACAGGACCTAGCAGGGTCAAGTTAAGAGACATAGAGTTAAAGCCTTGTCTAAAATCGTATGATACTTGATCTGAAAGAATCAATAAAAGTTGACGATGAGATGATGGAGATGACACCTGAAGAAAAAGGTCAACTTAACGAACGACGCGAGGAGTGGACCAATGGAAGAAGCAGGAAGTTGACATCATCGGGGAAAGTCCGTGGTGGGCGTCAAGGGGCGTTCCACCCACACTGTGATTGTGTATTTTAGGGACAGCACCCCGGGGAGGAGAGTAGAACCATCAGCGTAGCAATGAGGAGAGAGCAATTGGGAGATTAGGAACAGCGAGACGAATTGCTCAGAGCAAGGGCGAAGGGTAGATGCCTTGAGCAGATGCGCTGAGACATCAGAAGCGCAAGGGAGCAGTAGGCCGAGGACCCTTAGAGAGCGGATGGGTAGGCAGATAGGGTACTGCTTCTGAAACTTAAGATTTCCTTTAGAGGCTAAGAGAGTTTGAACTTCTTTGGGAGTCAAACTGCTGACACCTTTTTAGGGAAGAAACTTGCGAAGTAGGGTTGTCACATAGCATAGAGTAGGGACAGATTAACTTGATGATATTTTTATCTTACTGCAGATGACGCAGAAGGAACCACTTCACACCGAAGATTGAGATTCTGATATTGAAACTGATTTTGTATTTTGTATATTTTGAGATTTTTATCCTGAGTGGATTGTATTGCATTCAAAATCAACCTTATATAAAACTCTTAAACTTTATCAAGTTGTAAGTGGTTCTTCAGAGTGGCGTCAGTTAATGGGGTTTGTCTAACCAATGCGGGGGTGGTCCTTTCCTCAATGACAGATACTAGCGGTCCAAAACAGATGAATGGGATTCTTCATTAAATTTATCGTAATCATAAATTGATATCAAAATCTCATTCCCCGCATTTTTATAAATGAAAGAACCTTTTTTACCTGAATACTAAACGCTGAGAAATAACAACACATCTCTAATTCATCGCAAGCTTTATCCTGGGAACGTGTAGAGAGCACCGCATAAGACGAACATTAGTAAATGCTATAGGTTTCACCTATGTGATTAATAAAATGTACTGTTTTGATGTAAGTTTCAGCTTGTTGAGCAGTTGTGCAATATGAGTTACTGAAACTCTGTAGAAGTGTTATGACGTGTTTATTGTAATATATTGTGCCGTAACTGGTGGTAATATGAATTGGGGAGATTAGGTAAAGGGCGGAGGACAAAGAAAAACAAAAACATGCAGCCAATAAGCACGCTTGCAATGGGTGCAGCCAAGGGGAGATTAGGTAATGGGCAGAGGACAAACTAAACAGCACAGTGCACACGCTTGCTATGTTTCATAGGGTACCCCAATGTAGGCTTGATATTTGATATTTGAAGTGGTATTTCTAGAGCGCAACGTTCGCTCCGGAGGGAGCATCATGGCGCTGAGATTCCTAAAGCCCAGTGTAAGAGGTTGTCGGAGGCTAGATGGCAGCTTTAGCCCAGTCATCGGGTAGGGAAAAGATCCATGTTTTTAAAAGATGTCTGAAGGATTTTTCCAGGGTTTGATGTCTCAGGTGATTGGGCAGGTTATTCCAGGCTCTGATGGCCAGGAAGCTTAACGTCTTACCACCTTTCATCTTCAGGTTGTACCTTACAGGGGACATTAGGTTGTCATGTGCAGAACGAAGGAGACGAGTCGGGACGTAGTGGCGGAAACGTCTGATTAGATATTTGGGGCCAGAGGTGTTAAACGACCGGAAGGCGATAACAAGTATTTTAAAAAGTATTCTTTTATGCAGAGGGAGCCAATGCAGGGATCTGAGAGCTGCAGAGGCAGAAGATTTACGGGGTAGTTTTAAAACCAGTCGGGCAGCGGTATGAAGAACGCTCTGAAGTTTGGCCAGAGTGGACTTTTTTGTTCCTGCCAGGAGGCCGTTACAGTAATCCAGGCGTGAGAGTATGAGGGCCACTGTGACAGTTTTCCTGGCGGCCAGTGGTAAAAAGTCAAAAAACTTTTTTAGGGATTTAATAATCCCAAAACATTTGCCTGCGACGTTCCTGGCGTGCTGATCCCGTGCTTGAGTAGTCCCCTAACTCTTCGCCTACATTTACCGCACCATTACACTATTTAAAGGGTTTTGGTATGTCCTCTTATCTAGTTAATTGCAATATTAATGGTGAGAGGTTTACCCCCAAAAAAGCCACATTAATCATGCATGAGGATTCTCAGAAACACAGCAGGATTACCATCTTCTGCATAATAACTATGTATAAGGGTCATACCTGGGTTATCCTCGTCCGACGTGACACTGCACGGTGGATATCCCTGAGGGTACATTTTGGGTATATATACATCTCATCTTTGCCAGGACAGCCAGAGGAAAAAGACTTCCATACTGACACACTGACTTGAGACACTAGCATTCCTGCAAGCAGACACTCTAGCTTGCAGTGGTCTAACCTCCTTTGCGGCGTTTCCGTCTTGAGAGACGGGGTTCCACAGTCCCTCACTTCAGGTAATGGGGTTGGCTTCAGCCTGGGGGGATTCTTGGCTCTACACTTACATGCATGCTAGGTACACTTAGGTACACTTAGGTACATCTAGTTAGGGTTGCATAGTAAGAGTAGGCATTATTACTGTCATGTATTTATATGCATGCATATATTCATTGTTTTAGCACTATAGTAGAAATCTATCATCCATTTACCCTATTGGTGCTCAATATCATTTAGATCTGTTTCTATCTTATGGTTGTTACAGCACACCTATTTTACACTAGAATGACGTTGGTTCAATATTTGCTTATTGAAAACGTCCCCACTGTTTGTTTTGTGTATCTCACTGAGACAAAGTGAGCATGAGTAACTGAGCGAAAACTACTGTACTGTTTCTCCAATCCCTGATAGGACAGGGCTGTCATGTTTGGTAGTTGTCAGGAACTATTCTCTAGGGGTAGGCGGAATTTGCGTAGTCGTGCTACGCAAAGCTACGCAAAATGGTAAAAAAATCTCCAGGAGCACGCGAAAGTTCCGCGAACACACAGAATTGCTTATTCCACCCGTTCATAATGCTTTTTTCCTGTTCCCGAATGCTGTTTGTGTGCCCGGGGGGAAATATCTTGTGAATACACATCTTGAAAGCGCGAACAAGCAAAAAAACTCCACGAAGCCGCGGATCGCAGAATTTTTGGCAATTTGCGTTCTCCGCGGAACGCAAAATTACACAAATTCTGCAAATTTAAGGAAAGGAATTTACCACCCAGGTCTACTACTCTCCCCTTGGTAAGAGAAGTTAACAGCAGCACTGTGAGCTAGCTGGAATACAGGCAAACATATCTGTTGGGGTTGTCTGGAGTCAGTCTGGACACCAATTCCACAGTTTATGTTGTCTAAACATGAAGATCCTATATAGGTTTATATGAACTACACGACACGCTGTGCAGGCAAAACCTAAACAAGCAAGGTTCAAGTTAAATTGATTAAAAGATACTACCCACCTTATAAATAGTACAAGTGATGTGAAGCAGCCTGTGCATATTAACACAGAGGCAGCCCCAAAATGTATGGTGGAAACAATTTAGAAGTGGCAGTTAAATACTAAATAAAATTGTATGCAACAGCAGAGATGCCATGTAAAGAGTTCACAAGTGTTAGTATCTGGAAGCAAAATTAAGCATTTCACAGATCACACATGACAAATCTATTGGCTTTGTTAAAGTTTTTTACATGTTGCATAGCAGTGTGAGTTGCTGTGCAACAAGGCTCAAAGAAAACAAAAGCACTGACATGACCAACACTGACCCATCATAGATCTTTTCACTTTAAGCTATGTTGCACAGTAGCCCACCCTACAGTGCAACGTGTAAAAAAACAGAGTGGGGGTTTGGGACATGCGAGAGGAGGGTGGCACACACAATAGAGCGCAGGAGAGGGGTGGGAGAAACAGGGGTGGGTTATAAACCACAGGAAAGCGGGAGAGGTGGGGTTTTAGAAGCAAGAAAAATTAAGAAGGTGTTTGGGCCTTGTTCAATATGGAAACATACGAGTAATTTTGCGAGAGCATCGCAACACTGCCTCAGGGGACTCCATTCCCCAGCTCCCTCAGCTTACAGGAGGAGTGCTGCAATGCTTGTAAGGTGCCGGAATGCCATAAAATACCAGGAGGCATCCCACAGCACTGGAGCCTCGTAAGGCTGTTGTTCTGCCTTAGGGGACTTCATTTCCCAGCTGCCTGGGACCACAGAAGGAGGGCTGCAATGCTTGTAAGTTTCCAGAGCACCATAAAATACCAGGAGGTGTACCGCAGCGTGGGTCATGCGTGCGTCAACCATGGCAAAGAGTGTGCCAAGAGAGGGTCTGCCTGCACCCGTCAGCACCTGCAGGAGCCGGGGCTGGGCCAGCTCCCTTAAATTTGCCATCTAAAGGTACTGAATTTCATGTTGTATGTTGTTACCCCCAGTTTATTGAACTGTGTACTCCCTGAGTCACATTGCCTTGATTTGCATATTGAGCTTTCCTCAACGCAATACTATTGTACACTCTTGAGCAACAATGGGGAAACGGAGAGCTGCTCCTGGCCCTGCAAAACCTACCGCAAGTTCCACCCTAGATGGCTTTCCACAACGTGCTGTGGGGGTAATTATCAGGTAAATTGACCTGGCAGAATGGCATCTGTCTTTGTCATCTCTGCCCGGGCGTTTAAGATTAGGAAGCCACGAGAGATACGTGGGCATGACAACTCGGAAAACGAAAATAAGAATTGGTGAACACAAGAGCACTGTCCGATGCCGCAAACAAGCGACACGCTTAACAGCTCATTTTTTGGTAAAGGGACATGGTCCCAGTGACTTCACATGGACCATACTGGAACAACCTACCATACCGGACCACTGTCTGATATAGGCAAGTGTCTGTTTAAAATCGAACAGAAATGGGTCTATAAACTAAACAGTGACAAGGAGGGTCTCAATGAACCGATACCTTGGATGTCACTATAACGGGGTCCGAGACTGTCCGAGAGCAAATTTATTAAACAATTGGGTGGAATTATATCCCTGTACCACCCGTGATACCCTACTGAAAGAGAGATCCTTTCTTTTACCATAAAAACATTAACATCTGAATTCTAGAATTATCGACTTTCTTCTGCTTTTTTGAAAGGAAACTACGATTCCCAGAACACACCACACCTGCTTGTCAAGCTTCATTGATATACCCGCCCTTTTCTCTCGTTCGGTGCCTCCCCAGAATAGCCCAGAGGGACGTTGGGAGACACCGACGGAGAGGTGAGTGTGTGAGAGGTCTTTACTGGCAGCGATGTCGGTCACATAAACGATAACGCCTTGATACGATCTCGTGGCTTCCTAATCTTAAACGCCCGGGCGTGTCACTAGAAAACTCCCCTACCGGGTCTCTTGTGTATACGCGGCAGGGGATATACCGGTTACATATTTAAATACTCGTAACGGGTAAAAATCATTGTTTGTAGATCAATAATACATAGTAATTTTCATCCGCTAAGTCTTTTACCTGTACCATTAGTAAAGACTCTTGACAAATAGATTTACCTACTAAGCTGTTTAAATATAAGAGTCAGCAATTCTTGCCTTGTTTTACTGAATCGGTTGAGTGTCTCTATAATTGCATTTTGCTAACAAAGCGGTGCTCCTTATTTGCCTGAGCTGCAGCCAGGTGAGGTGAGGCGCCATCCCCACAAATACTGGGTGAGTGTTATCATGTCAATTAAACTGTATATACATGATCACAAGAATAGCGCAACTTGGGAGTGCATTCTTTGACAAATGTTGTTTTTCTCTTTTCTTTTTCCTTATCCATATGACTTTCTTAGATTGTGGCGGAGAATCAAAACCTGACACTCAGGTGAAATTTTTCCCTTTTATTTCCTTATCACTAAATTATGCAAGCAGTAGCAACATCTAGGTCCTGATGAACGCATAGGATAACTTCCGCTTATATGCAGAAACATGTCGACCACTTGCTAGTAGATATTTTGTTAAATCTACTTTTCACTGTTCACCTGTTTTTAGATTTGAGGGTCTGAGAGAAACCAATAAAGCACTTATTCTACTCAGTTCCACCTAATTTTACTCACTACCACTCTTTTTCACTGCACTGCTTTCTTTCAGTTGTAACTATCATTTCAACACCATACCGATACCACCTAGCGAAACAAATAACACCAGTCTCCTCACTCACACAGTCTTCACGCTCTACACAGTGCGACTGTTCTCTTGTACGAACTCCTGGGTAAGGAGGACCCAAATGATGTGATAGTGGTGGTACAGAACGGCAACTGATAGGAAAAATTCCTACCTTGGTTGCATGCTGAGCATATGAGTAGTTGAATGGTTTTCACATATGAACAATATTTAATTCACAATCTAATCTGTAAGTCATGTGGTGGTCAGTCTAGAGTAAAAACACTTGGTTGTGGCTCCTGGATACCTTTTGTTGTAGTAAGTCTGATGTTAGGGGCATGTGTCCAGTTCAGAGTCTTAAAACTAGCCCTTAGACCCTCATTTATATAGTGTGTGTTCTGTGATTGAGTACAGCCTCGGCTGTGGGTCTTTTTTTGAAAACAACAGACATACATTTCTCTTTGTCTGTTTTATAGCTCTGCTTTGACTTTGTCTCGATTGTAGAACATTCCCTTTTCCTTGTAATCTCGGCAAGTGTTTGTGCGTAAGACAAACATTCACAATGGCTTCAAACAGTGGACTAGCTTTTGAAGAAGCAGAGATTCAGAACATTCTAGATGAGAACCCCAGTCTATTGGAGAATGTCCCCCTTGCAGTAAGCACCACTGATGAGGGTTGGAACAAAATCTTGATCTTGAAAACATCCCATTCAAGAACTACAGTACACGGCATGAGCATGGCACAATACCTACATGGCAACTGTGCACCGTCAGGACTAATCGTGATCAATACACCAAGACTTTTCTTGGATGAGAAGGACTTTCTGAAAGATTGGTCATTGATTGCCTGGCGGTGCACTAGGGACTGGCTAGTCCTTATTATAAAAACGGCTAAACGTGTAGCTGATAAGATCCTAGTTGAGATACAACTACTTGAAGGGAAAATCAAAGCCACTTTAAAAACACCAGCCTTTAAATCTGGACAAGACGATAGCAACAAGAAAAACACTGAATTCAAAGAATCTATTCTTTTCACAAAAATTGAGAAATTCAAAAAAGATCTAGCCAAATTCTCTAGTGAAAAAGTGTACCCATACACTAGTGATTCTTATGTAGCCCCAACATTTAATCAAAGTGGAGGTTGAAGAGGTTCTAGTTATGCAACCTCGAGCTCTGACGATAACTCCAGTGATTCTGAAACATCCCAACGTGGCAATGGACGCCCCTTCAAGGGACGTGGCAACAGAAAAGGACGTAGATGCAATTTTAATAACTTTGGCCAGAATCAGTTCCAAACCTTTTGGCAACCAGGCCCATTGATGTATGGTCCAAACTTTCCCCAAATGGGCCCACCTTTCTTCCCTCACCAAATGCAACAAGCCCGAGGACAGCAGTCTTTTTTAGGGTTTGGCCAGAGGACCAACAGAGGAAGAAGAAGACAGGGACAAGGATCCCAAGTCCGATGGACAACGCCGGTACAACAACCGACAATGGACTTGAGGAGTGGCAAAAAGATCCCACAGGACGGAGCGGGAACAAGCGGAACAACCGACAAACCAGCCTCGTGATCAATCTGAGCTCCTACTCACTGTCTAATGAAGAAGAAAACCTTCTCAACCGTGGGTTGGGTTTTGTGGCAACCCACGAGGGTGATCAATTCAACACTCAAGTTGAAATTTCTAAACTATTCAGGAAGGTTAGACTTCACTATTTCTTTGCGAAACAGAACCCTGGAGAAAATACAGAATCTGTCGTCAACACCGGTCTGAAAAGACCATCGACTTTCAATCCCACGACTATTGGATTACCTACCAGAGTCCAAACTTTTGAAGAGGCGGTGGAGACAGACATCGATCTGCTTTTCAAAACAAAGAAATCAAGACCTTTTGTTAATTTACCCAACAAAGAAAGATTAGCCCTGCAGGCCTTAACAACCAATGAAGCCATCACAATAAAGCCTGCAGACAAAGGCGGTGCAATTGTCATCTTAGACACAGAAACTTACAGACAGGAATGCCTAAGGCAACTACAAGATCGGAAGTCATATCTACCTCTAAAGGATGATCCCACAGAGAGACTGAAGACCAAGATCAGTCAACTAGTGGAAGAGGCAACATCAGAAGGGTGGATTACTCCCCAAGAGGGCCAATATCTATGTACCCCCCATCCATCGATCCCTTATTTCTACTGCCTGCCGAAGGTGCACAAACCACAGAGACCACCACCCGGGAGACCAATCATCTCCGGCATTGGATCAGTTTTGGAGCCATTATCCACATTTGTTGACTTTTTTCTTAATCCCATTGTCTAAGAGATGCCAACATACCTTAAAGACATGAAAGATATGTTACGGCTGCTTCCAAACATAAACTTTGACACCTCTATGGATCTACTCGTCTCATTCGATGTAGAATCCTTATTTACATCAATTCCTCAGACAGAGACCCTGGAAGTAGTGGGTAACATTCTCCAAGAAAGGGATTTGCAATCGATAACTCCAGCTGCCTTCATCATGGACTTAGCTGAGCCGGCGATGAAGGAAAATTATTTTAAATTTGAAGACATCACCTATCTCCAGATCTCTGGAACCAGCATGGGCAGCGTTTTCGCGCCCAGTCTGGCGAATCTATACGTCCATGTGCTAGAACAGACAAAAATATTGAATCAGGACAATCCCTACTATGTATCGCTTCTTGTTTGGAAGCGGTACATAGATGATATCTTTGTCGTATGGAGAGGCTCTGAGGCCAGCCTATTGGAATTCCACAGCTGGCTAAACAATTGCAATGAATTCCTGAAGTTCACATTAGAATTCAGCAGAAAAGAACTGCCCTTCTTGGACCTTCTTATAGTGGCAACAAATGATGGATTAACAACAGAGCTGTATAGGAAGCCTATGGCACGGAATGCGCTCCTCAACTTCGAGAGCTGTCATCCCAGAGCCCTCAGGGAAAACCTGCCCTTTGGGCAGTTCCTGAGGCTCAAGAGGAACTGCTCTACAAAAGAAGCTTTTGAGAAACACTCAGAGACACTTTCTGAACATCTGCGTGAAAAAAAATACCCCACGAAGATCATCCGCCAATCTAAGAAAAGGGCGTCAAACAACAACAGGGATGCCCTTTTGGACATTGCCACCCCAAAAGAAAAAACTAAAAGGATGACATTTGTGAATACTTTTCACACAAAATCGAACGAGGTTCGTAAAATTATAACCAAACACTGGACTATTTTGAACACTAGCGGAGACACCTTACCTCCTCCCCTATTTGCTTTTAAGAGAGGACCTAACATAAAAGATCAATTGGTCCACACTAGACCAAAAAGCAAATCGTCCAGACAAGTCGGCACCTTGTGGGATCTGCCGCCCGTACAAGGACACCATCCTTGCGGTAATTGTTCGGCATGTCCCCAAACAACTAAGTCCACCAGTGTTGACATCGGAACCATGCGCCCATGGCAACAGCGCAAATTCACCAATTGTAATAGTGAAAATACCATCTATATGATCACTTGCGCGTGCCCTAAGAGATACGTGGGCATGACAACTCGGAAAACGAAAATAAGAATTGGTGAACACAAGAGCACTGTCCGATGCCGCAAACAAGCGACACGCTTAACAGCTAATTTTTTGGAAAAGGGACATGGTCCCAGTGACTTTACATGGACCATACTGGAACAACCTACCATACCGGACCACTGTCCTTATATAGGCAAGTTTCTGTTTAAAATCGAACAGAAATGGGTCTATAAACTAAACAGTGACAAGGAGGGTCTCAATGAACCGATACCTTGGATGTCACTATAACGGGGTCCGATACTGTCCGAGAGCAAATTTATTAAACAAATGGGTGGAATTATATCCCTGTACCACCCGTGATACCCTACTGAAAAAAAAGATCCTTTCTTTTACCATAAAAACATTAACATCTGAATTCTAGAATTATCGACTTTCTTCTGCTTTTTTGAAAGGAAACTACGATTCCCAGAACACACCACACCTGCTTGTCAAGCTTCATTGATATACCCGCCCTTTTCTCTCGTTCGGTGCCTCCCCAGAATAGCCCAGAGGGACGTTGGGAGACACCAACGGAGAGATGAGTGTGTGAGAGGTCTTTACTGGCAGCGATGTCGGCCACATAAACGATAACGCCTTGATACGATCTCGTGGCTTCCTAATCTTAAACGCCCGGGCGTGTCACTAGAAAACGCCCCTACCGGGTCTCTTGTGTATACGCGGCAGGGGATATACCGGTTACATATTTAAATACTCGTAACGGGTAAAATCATTGTTTGTAGATCAATAATACATAGCAAATTTCATCCGCTAAGTCTTTTACCTGTACCATTAGTAAAGACTCTTGACAAATAGATTTACCTACTAAGCTGTTTAAATATAAGAGTCAGCAATTCTTGCCTTGTTTTACTGAATCGGTTGAGTGTCTCTATAATTGTATTTTGCTAACAGAGCGGTGCTCCTTATTTACCTGAGCTGCAGCCAGGTGAGGTGAGGCGCCATCCCCACAAATACTGGGTGAGTTTTATCATGTCAATTAAACTGTATTTACATGATCACAAGAATAGCGCAACTTGGGAGTGCATTCTTTGACAAATGTTGTTTTTCTCTTTTCATTTTCCTTATCCATATGACTTTCTTAGATTGTGGTGGAGAATCAACACCGGACACTCAGGTGAAATTTTTCCCTTTTATTTCCTTATCACTAAATTATGCAAGCAGTAGCAACATCTAGGTCCTGATGAACGCATAGGATAACTTCCGCTTATATGCAGAAACATGTCGACCACTTGCTAGTAGATATTTTGTTAAATCTACTTTTCACTGTTCACCTGTTTTTAGATTTGGGGGTCTGAGAGAAACCAATAAAGCACTTATTCTACTCAGTTCCACCTAATTTTACTCACTACCACTCTTTTTCACTGCACTGCTTTCTTTCAGTTGTAACTATCATTTCAACACCATACCGATACCACCTAGCGAAACAAATAACATCAGTCTCCTCACTCACACAGTCTTCACGCTCTACACAGTGCGACTGTTCTCTTGTACTAACTCCTGGGTAAGGAGGACCCAAATGATGTGATAGTGGTGGTACAGAACGGCAACTGATGGGAAAAATTCCTGCCTTGGTTGCATGCTGAGCATATGAGTAGTTGAATGGTTTTCACATATGAACAATATTTAATTCACAATCTAATCTGTAAGTCATATGGTGGTCAGTCTAGAGTAAAAACACTTGGTTGTGACTCCTGGATACCTTTTGTTGTAGTAAGTCTGATGTTAGGGGCATGTGTCCAGTTCAGAGTCTTAAAACTAGCCCTTAGACCCTCATTTATATAGTGTGTGTTCTGTTTTTGTATTAGTTGACCTCATTTGAGGTCTGACTTAAATATAAATTGATGAATTTTGGATTTTTTGTTGTTATTAATTTTATTTTAATTACATTTTGCATTGTTGGGATCTGTAGAGGACTGTGGGTTTATATGGGAATAGGATGGAAAGTAATTAAATATAATACATTAATGAATATTTATTTATTAATACTGTTTAAATTGAGTTTCTATCATTTTAATCATGTTTTTCATTTTTTGGAGTACATTTTAGGTCCGGGTTGTGGGGTTTATAGGGGTAAAGGGTGAGAAGTAATTTGATCTTCATTAATTAATATTTAGTCGTTAATTAATATTAATTAATTAATTGACAATTAATGATGGCAATTGTGTAATTCATTTTAGGTGTGGGATGTAGGGTTTATAGGAGTAAAGCGTTGGAAGTAATCCATTTTTAACTATTAGTAATTAGTTGTTGATTATTATTTATGAATTAATGAACAATTAATTATGGTCATTGTGTAAATAATTTTAGGTGTGGGTTTTGGGTTTTATAGTGGTAAATGGTAGGAAGTTATTTCTTTTCAATTATTTAATGATTAGTTGATAATTAATATTAAATTATTAATTGATAATTAATTAGTGTAATTGTTTAATTATGTTTTTGTGTGTGGGTTTTCGGTTATTAGGGGGGAAAGGGTAGGGAGTAAATTAATTTTACTTACTTTATAATTAGTTGGTAAATAATATAAGTTATTTAATTGAAAACGTTTTTGAATTGTGTAAATATTTATTTTACAGTTTCATTTTAGGGATGGGTTGTGGGGATTATAGGTATAAAGGGTGGGAAGTTAATTAAATATAATGTGTTTTAATTAGTTTTTAATTGATAATATTAGTTACATTTATAATTAATTATGTTAATTTTGCAAATACTTTTTTTGTCGATGTGTGTTGTTAGTTGTGCGGTGTTACATGGTAGGAAGTAAATAGTCTAAATGTATGTAATAATTAATATTTTTGTTAATACATAATGTCTTACATTTTATTTATTATAATATTTGTAGTAATTTGTAATAGGTAACAATTAACTAGTCGCGTTAATATATATTTTTTACGTGGAAGACTCTTTTTATGCCAATTAGGCCTGGATGTTCACAGAGCTTAATTATTTCAAATTGATATTTTGGCCCGGTAATATGTGTACCACATACCTTCCAAATTCTAGTAATAGCGTTTTGTAACACGACTAGTTAATTTCGCAGGTATTATTTGATGAACTGTGGTAACCTGAATTGGCAGGACAAGTGTTCAAAATTGTTCTTACAATCATGTCGCAAGTTGGAGGTATATTACATATACTTGTGGGTTTAATTCCCTTGTATATTGATGTATAAATTTGCAACACAATTTCAGGTACAGTTGTATGGTCATTCAATACATAGTCATGTATTTAGGGGAAAGTACTACTTACAATATGGCCTACTGTTTTCAAGTATAATTCTACTTATGCATACCTCATTTGTGTTTACTGCTCATGAACGTTGCTGTGTATTTTACATGCGGGAAAGTTGGGAGAGGTTATCGTGTGATCAAGACACTGTGGGGTGTCGAAACGCGTAGCGTTATCCGGAAATAAATCTTTCTGACTGCATCTCCTTGAGTGCGCGGTTTTGCTTATGTGCAAACTTGGGATTTTTCATATATATATATATGTTACTTATTATAGATGTGTGTTTAACTTTTTAATGTAAGTTATTTGTTATATTTGTTAAACTGTATATTACATTAATTGTATTATTTTAATATATTTAATGTTTATTAATTTATTATATATATATATAAAAAAATTCTATTTTGTACAACTACATTTGTTACATCGATATTTCTTTTCTCGATATTTTGTACTTTCCATCATAAGTATAGGATTTAGATATTTTTGACATCGATATTTTGGTCAAGATATTTTTGTATGGGATTATTTTGGGTGTCAATATTTTGTCAGTGTACCGTAACATGAGCAGAGCCAAAGGTGTCCTTGCTATGTTTACATCACTTACATTCCCAGCGAAGTAAATACTGTTAAATCGTGATTCCCTATATTACCAGATGATCTTGTTCAATCAAGTGTTGCTGATGAATGTATTTAATAATATATTTGATTGAACAAGGGGTCTATTAGTATGGTGTGTGGATCGCCACCGCACTACCGACAGTGGCGATCCGCACGCCAAAACACCCCGATGGTCGGCCTTTTACCCCCGCCACATTAGCATGTGGGGGTAACGCAGCAGACAGAAAGACCGTCCTCCGCTTTTCCGCCGGTAGGCAATCATCACGATTGCCTACCGGGCGGAAATGGTCCACTTCATGGTGGCAGTGCCTTGCAGGCACCACCATCCATATTAGGATGGTGGCGGTTTCATGCCTTTCCATGGCGGAGACTCCGCCATGGAAAGGCATACAGAGTTCTCTCTGGGGGCCCGGTGCGGGCCCCCTGGGGGCTACTGAACTTGGGGTCTACCTATGGTACCCCCAACATTTTCATGCACAAAGTGGCAGGCACCGCGCGGTGCCTGTCACGTTGTGCATGCCAATGCACAACATGCATATATTGCATTGCGGCGGGTGCTGCTCACAGAACTGCCACCACAATGCAATATATGTGGGATTCCACCGGCACCGTGGTGGTGGCATCCTAATTGCCGGTGTGGCAACTCCCAACACCGGTGGGTGGCGGACAGTTAATGGTCCCCTAAATTTGAGCTAGCATGCTCTCTGCTTAAGGATATTGAGAAATGCATTAGTAACATTCAAGGTGGCTGTGTTGTGGTACTTTTGGGAGATGTTATTTAAACGCCTGCCAGTTCTCTCAGGAAAATGTATTTAGGCTGGAGGAAGAAGTCGGGGTTCCTCTTATTCACTTTGTACATTGCCCTCTTTGTAATGAATTTATTTTACTGCTGGCTACATTTAATCTCATCTGTTCCTTTAATGCCCTAAGCCAAAAACCAAATACTATACCCACTTTTCAGGGGTGAAGTACTTCAAGCCAAATAGATTTGTATTCTTTTTTTCCAAATCATAAAGAGGTTGGGTTCTGGATTACAAACTTGCTGATTCCCCCTTAGCGACCATATACTTCTGGCTCTCTCTTTACATGGCTCAATGTTTTCCAGAATGTATGTAGAGGTCCATCCTCCTCGTCTATTTTTCTCTGTGAATCGTGGTGTGATCAAGACCTGGTCCAAGGCTGATGAACCTTCCTTTTTGGTGCACTTACTGGTATCTACATACCTCGGCTTTTTGGTCTATTTCTCAGACAGTCACATTCAGGATTTGTAACCTGCGCTTCTCAATAGTTTTGATAAGATATTTAGAGCAGCATATGATCTCCTTCTGGTTCCAATTAATAAGCCAACCCCAAAGTGGTTTGATGCTAACTGCACTTAGGCACATAAACAGCAACTTGCTGCTGGAAAAAAAAACCAGAAAGCAGGATGTGGTCATGAGGTGTGGAGCTTTGCATCAAGACACCCTTAGAACCAGGAAGAACACTTTTAGAGAGATAGCTTTTTCTTCACCGGTGCATGCCAGTCAATGAAGAGATTGCAAGGCTTTCTGGGCGACAGTGAATCGTAGGTATTTTGAGGCCAAAAAAGATCCAGGTATTGATACTGTTATTCCTCCTGATATTTGGGTTGCCCATTTTGCTGATCTTTATGCTGTCCCTTACTCAGGGCACTCAGATATTCCAATTATGGCCCTATAGTTTTACCTCATCTTCCGACTAGTCCTTCTACTGTGTCCCAAACTTCTGCAAAAATGTTGCTGGTCCAGCTGAATTGGGTGAGGTTTTGTGGGCAGTGGCTATCTGTCCAGTTTGGTGAGCACCTGGTCCAGATAGGCTTCCCTCAGACATGTTTAAAGCTAACACTCCATTGTGGTCCCCATTACTGATAAATATCCTTATTGCTGCCCTAGCTACTGCCCCCAAGAACTGGTCTCATGTTACTATTGTTCCTATTTTTTAAAAAGGTTCTTAAAAATTACCTGCACTGCTATCACCTCTTCTCATTGATCAATTCTACTGCAAAGATCATGGGACGAATTGTGTTAGACCAACTGCAGCTATGGGCTGAAGAACATAATATACTTTTCGATCTCCAATTTGGTTTCAGCTCCAGTCTAGGCACAGTCGAGCATCCTTAAATCTATATTTGCTAATTGTCAAGTATACTGTGGCCAAACGTGCCAGGTTGTATTGACTCTGTCAATAGGTCCAAATTGTGGGATATCATGACTGATATGGGGGTGGACATGTATATTGCTACTTTTCTTAGAAAATTACACAATGATGTCACTGCCAGTGTAAGGTATGGCTTTGATGGAGGAACTATGCCAGCTTGCAAGAGTCATACACTAGGTCTGTGTTTTGGCCCCCTTCCTCTTTTTTCATTCATATAAACAGCCTTGAGGATTAATTGGTAGAACTTAGGGCAGATTGTCCTCATGTAGGTGATTGTGGTATCCCCACACTAATTTTATTCAGACAACACTGTCCTAATTTCCAGGGCTGAGAATGGCTTGCAATGCATTCTGAAATGTTTTTGTGACTTCATGACTAATCTAGGTCTTATGATCAACCTAATTAAAACTCATAATATAATTTTTGGAGAAGGAAGAAGGATAGTGCATCCTTCTTAGTAAATAGCGATAAAATTGATTCTGTTCTCACCTTTTCTTATCTAGGCATTCCCTTTGATACATCCTCTTTCATGGGCACCCTTGAAGACCAGCAAAGTCACTGTCTTCTCTAAATCAGTTAAATCAGTGGAGTCTGTTCTCAATTGTGCCGGCAGATCCTTTTCCTCCCAAGTCTCTAAGCAATGGAACAGATTGCGCTCAGAAAAGAACCTAGCCAGGTTCAGAAGGGCCTTGAAGACCTGGTTCTTCATGCTACCGTGACCTACCTCTGCTTTACTTATGTCCTACAGCGCCAAGACGCCTCGGCATAAGAGCGCTTTACAAATGGTTCAGTCAGTCACAAGAAGCCAATAAAGGACCTTTTGACTGTCTACAACGACAAGTGCGTTGCTATTGCTTCATATGGATGTGGGCCTTGAAGATCAGGCAGGCCTTTAAACCTTGAGAATGGCTTCATTAAGAGGCTCCTAGCTCCCCCCGCAGAGAACTAGCTCCTTTATTTGCCAAACAGAGGCAGGGATTTGATATATTAGTGATCTCATTAAAATTCAACCCCTCCTTCAGTTTACAGTTCTCCCTGGCGGCAATGATGGCAGTGCACATGCCTTACTTACATCATACAAGGCAAGCTTGGATCAGAAGACATGGGACAACACAATATTGTGACCTCGAATGTGCAGGGGCTTTATTTTGTTTGTGAAATGTTATTGGGTACAAACATATCTGCGGCAAAAGGCTATTCATGTGGCTATGCTACAGGAGACTCATCTGTTAGAATCCGAGACACAAACACTTCAAATGGAGCGGACAATTGTTTGCCTCTACCTACTTCTCCTATGCCAGGGGGTAGCTGTATGGGTGGCTCTCCATTTCCTGTTTAAACTACAGAAATATGATGCAGACGTGGAGGGCAGTTGCATGATAGTGCATGGCAAATTGGATGGTGTGTAGGTGTGCCTGGCAAATGTTTATTTCCCGAACATTGATGATGGTGAGTTCTTTGGTATCATGGAGAGCTTACGCCTTCTGTATGTTAGAATCCATCTAATTTGGGCGGGTGACTTCAATTGCATACTAGATGGCCTGATGGCTAGACACCCCCCCGAAACAACACACCAAACCCCATATGTCAATATCACTGAGTGAGGGGATGAGCGGGTTGAACTGTATTGATATTTGGCACGAAACACACGCACGCAGGAGAACGAGGCTATACTTGCTATACCCTGGCCCGAAAGGTGTACAGTACCGTTTTCTGCTCTCTCTGGAAGCGTGCGGGTAGTTATGCGAACTGTTATACTGGACCTGTTTTGTCAGACCATGCTCCGGTTTTGTTAGAATGGGGTCCAAAGAGACATGGACCGAGGGTTCCGCTGAGGGGTTTGCAGCCAGCTGCATTGCAAGATGTGATATTTAAAGAAGAACTCAGGGAGGTCATTACGGGATACTTCACTACCAACTGATTGACAGCTTGCACTAGGAGCATGGAATAGTACACGCTAAAGGTAGTTACCTGAGGGATTGTTTGTCCAGGGTGAGGGGCTCCAGAAAGAGCTTGAGTCAGAGTTGATGTCTGCGGAAGATAGATTGGCTCGGCTTTAATGTGAGGAGCGTTTTGGAGGGACCAGACCGGAGCCCGCTCCTGCCAACACGTTGCCAAGTTGGAGAGATCTGCGATATGTTGGATTGCATGGTTTGTCAGAAATATTGCCAGCTCCTACACAGAGAGGGCGATAGGTTTGGCAGAGTTGGCATGGTTGCTGAAGCAGGAGCACCCTTCCCTGCTGACACTGGTGTCGCCCAGCCCTGATGTAACCATGGCCACCCCACAGGGAAGCGTCAACAAGGTGCTATTTATCCATCTTGCTGATATATACAGGGAAGTCCTGAACGTGAGGTTGCCCATAAATGGGGGATATCTCAGTGGTGTTCCCTTCCCGTGCCTCATGGACAAACAGAGGGAGGAGTTGGAGGCAGCACTCCACCTAGAGGAACTGCAGGAGGCACATCGAGCTATGGCTCATTTTAAATCACCAGGAACGGATGGAATTCCTGTGGAATATAATCAGACATATGCTGATACTCTACCACCATGCCTCTTAGAAGCCTTACAAGAGGCCGAACAGGTTGGATGCTTGCCTCCGTCCATGAGGGAGGCACAGATAATCATGCTCCCTAAGCCTGGCAGAAGTGTAGAGGACCCTGGTGCATATAGACCGTTGTCTATGTTGAGGGGTGGATGCTAAATTGCTCGCCAGATTCCTAGACATAAGTTTGGGTAGAGTCTTGACCTCGCTGGTTCATGAGGATCAGTGCAGGTTCACATGAACATACTTCACTTGTACCATGTTCTCCATTCCGTGGACAATAGTGAAATCATGGCGTCAGTTGTGGCCCTGGACACCAAAAAGGCCTTTGATACTCTACGATGGGGGGTATCTATGGGAGGTATTGAGAAGGATGGGTTTTCGAGAGGAATACATTGCGTGGGTCAGGCTGCTCTACAACCAACCCTAGTGCGAAACGGGAACCACGTATCAGAGAGGGGGCACACAACATGGGTGCCCGCTGTCTCTGCTGCTTTTTGCATTGGCAGTGGGACCTCTGGGAGTGAGGTTGCAGAGAGACATGGCAACATTGTGTATAGCAGTAGGTGGCCGTACACACGTGGTTTCATTGTATGCGGATGATGCACTACTGTGCATCAGAGATCCAGAAGAGGTGATCCCAGTACTTATGGAGACGCTGTCCTCCTTCGGTGTGGACTCTTGCCTTTATATTAATCGTCAATAATCAATATTGTTCCTGCTGGCTGCACTTGTGCGATGGACCCCTCAGGACCTTCTGAGGTGGGCCTGAACTGGGAATGTGAACACTTTAGAGTCCTGTTTGAACTAAATAAAAACTTCAAAACAATTATGGAACAAGCTTCCACTGTCGGACATGGGGAGGGGGGCTGTCTCTAAAATGGTAATGCTGCCCTGTTGCATATATATGCTGCAAAGTTCCTTCTGCAGAATCCCGAAACCCACATTCTACGCCTCAAATAGCCTCCTGATTTCGCTGATGTGGGCCAAGTAGAGCAGAGTTAAGCTAGAAACTCTCAAATTGGATGTGGACATAGGGGCCTGGGCCTACCTGATTTTAGGTTATACTACATTGCAGGGTTGCTGCATTATGCAGCGCAGTGGTGCAAAATGGACAACACATTGGAAAAAGAGCTACAGGGGGATTGGAATGATGGGTCACAGCTACAAATGTTTTTAATGATGGGTTCGAGAGTCCCCAAAGAATGTCCTTACATAGGGTCTCATTAGGATAGCGGTGAATCCGCATACTCCGGCCGGTGGATTCACCGCGGCAGACATTTTTACGTGAGCTTCTTTTCCGCCGCGGTCGCCTTCCGACCGCGGCAGAATAGCTCTAACATGGCTGGCGGTGTCTATCAGACACCGCCAGCCATATTAGGATTCGTATTTTGCAATGCCGCCACGAAAAGGCATACAGGCTTTCCTTTGGGGCCCGTTGCGGGCTCCCCAGGTAAAGGAGGGGGGGTGGGGGTGCACATGGTGCCTATGGTACCCCTTGCATTTGCATGCACAAAGCGGCAGGCACCGCGCGGTGCCTGCCTCTTTGTGCATGCAAATGCACTGATTTCATTTTTAACATTGCGGCGGTTGCTGCTTCAAGCAGCACCCACCGCAATGTTAAACATACAGGATGTGACCGCCAGGGTGGCGGTCACATCCAAATTTGTACAGAGGGACTACCTCTGCGGACGGTCCCTCCTCCTCTGGGGTTGCAGACAGACGCAGGTCCGCCCGCCATCCTAATAGGGCCCATAGTACGGCAGGTGGTCGA
This sequence comes from Lissotriton vulgaris, assembly GCF_964263255.1. Lineage (NCBI taxonomy): Eukaryota > Metazoa > Chordata > Amphibia > Caudata > Salamandridae > Lissotriton > Lissotriton vulgaris. The sequence continues at coordinate 315,305,401 of NC_141696.1, forward strand.
GGCCTGGGAACAGGCAGTCACTGTAGTTCTCCTCAGGCCACAATACGTTGTGGCGCTCCCACTCCGGTGGCTATGCGGTTTTTAAAACATTCAAACATCCATGGATATCTCAAAATGGCACTTGGAGGTTGCGGATTGGCTGGGGATATGTACCAGAATGGAACCTTTATGACATTCAATGAGGCGCGGGACTGGTTCCAGGTACCAGCAGGACACTAATATTTCACATACAGCCCGTGAGATATGAACTACCTTTCCAGAGGAGCCACAGGAGTCGCACACACTGATGATGCTGCTGGGTTCAGGATCCGGCAGGACCCTCATTTTCTCGACTATGCGCTGCACTAAAGAAGGGTCACAAGACTGACTTAACAGCAGTCAAGAGGAAATGGGATGATGACCTGCCTGTGCCACTGACAGATGGGGAGTGGAAAAGAGTACTAGCACAGGTGTCCAAAGCAACAAGCAAGGCTAGGTTAAAACTCATTCAATTTCATTATTTGCATCGCACATACTTAACACCACAGCGCCAAGCACAGTTCACCACGGGGATAGTCCCATCATGTCCCCGTTGTGGCACAGACCCTGCCACATTCCTACATATGATGTGGACTTTTGTTCGATTACAGAGATATTTGGAACAGCGGTGAAAATAGAAATCTCTATAAAACACTGCTTGCTGGGTATATTCCCTACACAGAAGAGAGTGTCTCGCATACGTCTTAAATTTACAATACTGGGACTGGACCTGGCTAAATGACATATTACAATAAATTGGATTCTCCTGTGCCCCCCTCACTAGATAGATTGTGCAACAATACGCGTGAATGGGGTGTGGCGGAAGAGTGACGCCTCAGGGCCGTGAGACGGATGAGAATGCTGAGATGGACCTGACAGGATGGGGACACATGCTAACAGAGGTGGCAACAACTGCTCAGAGTAATGGCGGAATCACACCTACAAGGTCATCCACTCACAGTGCGCTGATCCCTGATGCAGAGAATACAAATAGCCAATCCACACCCATATTGAACTAGCTAATTCATTATGTCTGCTAGCTTGGGGAAAATGAATGCTACTGCTGCCTGTCCCCGCCATGGAAAGGGGAAGTGGTAAGGGGGCTTAATTCTTTGGTTAAATATTAATAATGGTATGTAGATATTGAAAGTGCTTTGTGATATAAGAAATTCACTGGACCAGTATAACCAATGTTTGATTTGCAGGGAAAGAACTTTGTTTGAAAACACTGGATGCCCTATGATATGTATATGACAAATGTATAAGCTAAGACACAATGTTACCAATAAAAGGAAGTTTAAAAAAAAAGAAGTTACAATGTATCATGGCCGACCACCGAGACAGTCCATAAATCTAGTTATTTGCCACCACCAGTAGCTTGGGGCTGAGAGCAAGAGCCAGAGTCATTGGTAAAAGAACAAGGATAGAGCAGCAAGAGGGAGCTAGAGGGAAGGGAGAGGATGGAAAGTGCAAGCAAAAGTATGAAGTGTGGGGAAGAAAATATAATAAAAAACAGTGACCTGTTTGCCAGTCCTTTACTTCGGGCCTTAATTCAACTGCATTAGCTAGGCTGCTCCATCACATATGCTAAAGGAACTAGAAGCTGGTAGGCTCACTGCCACAGAGTAGCCTTTAAAAGTAGTGCCGGCACCCAGCCAGAGCCTGACGAGGAGAAGGAGTGCATTATGGGAAACGTGCAGCTGGCAGCGTAATGCTTAAGTGAAACTGTCAGCAACTACGTTACATTCCAAATTCAACTATTTTACACAGTAGCAGTGTATCAACACAATACCCTATTCTGTGGTAGGCATCACTTTGTAAACATAACCCAATATTTCTTAGAGGACGGACACAATATTAGTTCCATGCACTCCCCAAAGCTGTAACTGAACCCCCAGCGTGGGCGTACCTAGAAGGATACACTTGGATGCCTGAAAAGCAAACTAATTCATTCCCAAGATCTGGAAACACACTCACCTGGTCCTCCTCAACACTTCGCAAAAAGCTGGGACACTCATGGCGCTGCCACTTCAGAGGCTAATTACAAGCACACCGCCCTTGCAAAGAGCAAAGCCAAAAAGAGAGCATACCATCACTACAGGTATTTACTTCTGAGTCACAGCTTGGGCGCCTGGCTCTGTTGTGACAACACATAACCAATGGACTAATTGTTTTAATGCAGACTCACACAGCAGGCAGTTTACAAAAGCTACAAACCCCATGCACTGCCATGTTAACAAACAAGAACTATTATAGGTTATATCATACTTACTTTTAAATCTACCTGGTCGGTATCACACATTTTAGGGGTTCACTGGAGTCTTCCTGAGCCAGCTTTATAAACATTGATTTGTATGCAGTGCGGACATGAACTAAAACAAGCACACCTGAAATGCGTGCAGCCAAGGAGAAAGTACGTAAACAAGCACAGCACAAGCGCTTTACAGTCAAAACAAAAATCTTCCACAAGGGAGCGTGGTTTGGCAAGCCAGCATGGCGGACGTGTGCTAAGTAAGCTCCGTCCCACCCTGCACATTATCCTCCAATAATCCTGCTCCTCAAGCTGCAATACCCTTTACTCAGCTGTCCCTGAGGTGTGGTGACTAGGTTCTGCTTACCCGGGCGATTCCCGACCCGTGCCATATCCTGCGGCGGCAAAGTTGCGACGATCGCCCCTGAGGCCTGGAGATAGCGCTGAAAACGTGACCTTGCGTGTGGCCCTGTCGGCAGTCTCAGGTGGGGGTGGAGCTGAGGCGGCTGGTCTGCTCTTCCCAGTACCGCTGTGTGGGTGTCCCAGATCCCCACCCAAGCTTGTCTTCTGCCACACGCCTGTCTCCCCACAGTGTGGACCCCCCTCGATCGGCGGTCAGATTGAACTGCAGGGGAGAGTGCGGGAGGTCTGAGAGACGCTTGGTGAGACACCGCCATTTTGTGAAGCCCGGGCCACGGAGTTTTTGGCTCCCAGTGGCTCGGTGGGCTCTTCTTTGATGATTTGAGGTCCTCCTGTGGAGTGTCTGGAGCCCCTGAGGACCTGTGACTTTGTGTGTACCGGCGCTCACCCTGTGCGGTGTCTTGAGGCGGCATACAGCGACGTTCACCGCTGGGGTCTGCAGACAGCGTGGAGCTGTGACTTTGTGTGTGGCCCCTTTGGCGTTCCCCCGTGGGAGTGGAGCTGTGGCGGCTGGTCTGCCCTTTCGCGTGGGGCTGTGCGGGACTCTGCATGCCCGCTGGTGCCTATCCTTCGCCCTCTGCTTTATACATCACGGGGCTGATCCTCTTCGTTCAGCGGTCAGTTCGGGCCACAATAGAGGTGCGTTGGTGGCTTGAGGGATGCTCTGGTGAATCACCATTTCTGTGATGCCCAGGGTCACGGTGTGAGTGTGCTGCCTTCATCTTGTTGACTCTCCTCTACCGGGCCTGCAGTAGGCAGCCCTTGGGCGGACGGCCCTGTGGCTTCAGCCTAGTATTTTGTGTCTAGACATCCTGGGGCCTCCCATTCCCCCCCATATGGTTTGGTCACGGGGCTTGCCTGCCAGGAGGACACTGCCTGGGGGGCGCAGAGTGGAGACGCTTGGCATATTGGGTTCCGGATGGACGTGCATGCTAACCCGCATGTCTCATCACTGGAAAGGGGGCCATCAGGGCTCTCCCTTCCCCCCCATTGGGGGTCAGCCAGACTGCGGGTGTCCCCCTCTTTGGTGTGGGCAGTGCCGCTTGCCAGCCTAGTGGTGGCCCGTGGTGTGTGTCTTGGGCCCTGTCTTCACAGGGGTCAGTTTGGCACCGCCTGTATTACTCCACCATATGGAGACGGCTTGCTAGTGTCCGACCGCTTGGTATTTGTGTTGCGAGAGAACATTTGGCCCGCCATGATGAGGGACAGGACCGGTGGGGGCTCGTCCAAGAAGAGCACACTGGATACGTTTGCTGGCCCTGGGAACCCCGCAGTGGCATTGGGAGGGGCTCAGGGAGATGTGCCCGACAGCGCTGTCATCCTAGCAGCTATTACACAGTCCAGGGATGCCCTTGATGCCAAATTTGGGGCGGTCCACATTGATGCGCAAGTGGATGGTCTCGAATGGGCCGATGGGCTGTCGGATCGTATAGTCCTGTACGCCGACGAAGTGTTGTATTTTCTCACCAATTTGGATAGAACTGGCCCCCGGCTGCTGCGCATCCAAGCACTAAGGGGTCCAAGCACTAAGATAGCTGTGGGTTGGGGCCCTAGGCTGTAGGTAACTGGTCAGTAAAGTAGTATGGAGCACTATACAATATGCATCCTTTCCAGGGAGCAGTGTGGTATCTAAGCACTATGTCTCTGCCAGTCAGCAATTTTCAAAACACGAGTTATCAAATCAGCTCAACTGTGTATCTGCCTGGTTGTCATCATTCAGGCTACTTGTCCATTTTGCTTGCCTGACTCTCTGCCTTTCCATCTATCTACGTTCCTCTCCTTGCCTGCCTGTCTGCCTGCCCATTTGTTTTTCTTGCTTGTTTGCCTGTATGTCTTTCTCAGTATCTTTGCTTCTGCCTGCCTCCCTTTTTGTCTTACTACATGCCTGCTTGCCTACTTTACTTCTTGTCAGCCTTGACAGGCTACCTCTCCACTTGTCTCTGATTCCTTTAAACCAATCAATCAATCAGGGTAGGTGACGCACAACTACTCACCTGTGAGGGTCTCAAGGTGCTGGGCGGCATCTCCGTTGAGTGCTGGGGTCACCCGAAGAGCCAGGTCTTGAACTGGGGCAATGTGAGTGCTTGCCAGAGGTGGAGGGCGGGCATTCCAGGTTTGGCTGCATGGGACTGCGGCTAGAGAGAGCTCGGCTGATCAGAGTTGTCTTTTGGGTGCTTGGAAGGAGAGGCGGTTGTTCAGGTATGTGGGTCCGGTGTTGTGAATTATGCATGGGTGTGTAGTTTGAAGGTTATTCTTTTGACTTGGAGCCAGTGGAGATTGCAGAGGTGTTGGGAGATGTGACTGCAACAGGGGCTACAGAGGATCAGTCTGGCTGCGGTTTTCTGGACAGTATGGAGTTTGCAAAGGATTTTCTTGTTGACTCCTGCTTAGAGAGTTTTGCCATAGTCCAATTTGCTGATGATGAGAGCGTCCATGACAGTTTTTATGGATTCGGATGGATACATCTGAACATCTTTCGAAGCATGCAGAGTATGTTGAAGCAGGTCGAGGATACAACGTTGATCTGGCAGTTCATTTTGAATGATGAGTCTAGTGTAATGCAGAGGTTTCTTGCATGGTCCATCGGGGTGGGGAGATTTCCAAGGGCAATGGGCCACCAGGAGTCATCACATGTGGAGGGGGTAGAACCAAGGATGAGGACTTCTGTTTTCTCAGAGTTGAGTTTCAGGCACCTGTTCTTCATCTAGGTGGTGACGGCTTTCATTCCTTCTTGGAAGTTGTGTTTGTTGATGTTGGGTTCATTGGTGAGGGAGAGGATCAGATGTCCTGGATGTAGTTAGCTTCAAATAAGTTTGCTAGCTGGATGTTCATGGCCCTTTCGATGACATTGGCTTAGAATGGAAGCTAGGAGATAGGCTTGAAGCTCTTGACCCTATTCGTGGCCTACCTGCTACCTGCTTACCTTCCTTTTTGCCTGCTAAACCGTCTTTTCTCATGGTTATCTGTCTGCCTCTCTTTTTTCTGTTTTCCTCTTTTCTGTGATTGTGCGCACTCCTTGAGAATACATTGCTCTTGTGCAGTATGATTTCCTGAACAGTACGTGCTTGTGTGATTAATCCCCTGTCTGCCACGCACTACTTCTGAATCCCTGTTAAGTGTTTCCTAAAATATCTCAAAGTTAAAGTGGAAGTGCGCATTTGAAGTGATAACACATGTACATTGGGAGCCCACTTCCCTCACAATTCCCTCCCAATGGCCATAAATTCTCAATTAAACCTTCCCTGACACAAAGACATTGTTCGACAAAGACAATATTGGCCACTCTCCCTCCGCTTTCTCTATTGTTGCCCATGTGACCAAGCAGAGCCAATATGGTCCCCTCGCCGTCTGTTGCCATCTGACCAATCGGAGTCAATATTGATCAATGACCCTCTGCATGCCATCTCACCACTGGAAACTAACTGCCACAATCCTAGATAGAGTTTAGTTATACATACTGCCCTCTTGTGTGCCAAGATGCATATAAGTGTTGCAGACAAGCACCATTAAAAGGTGACTAACAGTGTTGTGCACAGTTGTAAATGTAAATGTAAATGTAGGTGTATTTATATAGCGCAACCTGTCACCCAGAGGGCATCCTGGCGCTTGCCTAGGGAACCCGTCCTGGTATTCCCCTGTGAGAGGCCCCGGCGGGGTGTTCACAGGGTGAAAGCCAGGCATCCCGCCGCGAGGGGCCGTCGTGGAGATTAAGCAAGCTATTGCCCAGAGTTGCAGAGTGAGACCCCGTGAGTCGAGTAGGCACCGGAGCGAGAATTGTCGAGGCCGTGGAATTTTGAGCCCGAGACCCGCTAAGGCGGGGAATCGAACCCGGGTCCACGGTCAATCCCAGCTTCCAGGTCTGCCGCCTCTAACCACTGAGCCACACTTCTCCAGTTACCGTGTGATTATTTGCAGGTGAGTTTATTGTTTATGTGTTTATGTGAGTCTGTAAACGCCTTTTAATGACTGCATGTTTGTGTGTCTGTCCATGTTTAAGTGTGTCATTGTCTTTTTCAATTTATACAAGGGTTTGTTTGTTTTTTGCACACATTTCTGCTGGCACACACATTACTGTTTATGTGCCCGTTTGTCTGTGTCTCTACTGTATGAACCCATGAAATGGCAGGGCCCAGGGTGCTTGACTAATGATAAGAGATTTTATAATATACAACAGTAATCAGTATAAAAGGAAGGAAACTGAACGTTATATTTAAGACACCTGGGATCATATTTACAAGATCCCACAGGAACGTCACTATTTGTGATGTTTCTGCAGCGATAATCCCTTCACCTTATCTACAAGGCGGCATTAAAAGGGTAGCATGAAAGGGGTGGGCAATGGATGTTACTGTGCATGTTCCGACACAACACCCACTGATTTTGACGCTGCCTCCTATTTACAAGGGTGGTGTAAATAGGACGCAGTGCCAAAATTAAGACCAGGGAAAATCTGGTCTTAACATGGCGAAACGAGGAGAAATGGTTAATTTCTCCTCATTTTTGCTATTTCTATGTGTGCTGCATTGTGCAGCACACATATAAACAGCAAATTACCACAAATGATTGTGTAATACAGGAAGGTGTCCCCAGCTCCCCTGAACTCTGCTGTTGTGAGTTCTAACCTGCCTTGAGGTGCCTGTGCCCGTTTTGGGCCTCTGGAAGGTGTTGCTGCTTGATGGGAGCTGGAAGAGAGAAGAAACTCAAAGAACTACTGAAATCAACGCATCGCTCTTCTTGTGGCTTGTTTTCCGGTGCATCTTCTCGGCACAAGAAGAATTTCCACGCATCGCCGCACCTCTGCGAAAACCATCGCAGCCCCAGTCGTCGATGCAAGAATCGGTGCATCGAGGGATTGTGGATAAAGAGGGCCGACACAGCGCCGTGCAATGCCGCCGCATCGCTCTCTGACGCATCCCGGATTTCTACTCATTGTACCTGTACGGCAAGTTCATCTGATGCATCACCTGCGAAGAATCAACGCATCACTCCCCATACAGACTGGAATCGACACAACCCTTCCTCTGCGTGCAGCGGGACTGTCACATTGCCTCCTCAGGGTCTCAGGAGTTTTGCATCTCTTTGTTTTCCGACGCTGTGGCTGTTTGGCTTGGTGAACTTTGACGCAATTACAGGTGCTATGGTGAAAAGTCATGCATCATAGTTTTCTATGGTACAAGTTCTTACAACCTTTTGAAAGTCACATTCTTTACTGTGTATGTTGGATTTTTGTCGGTTTGGTCTTGTTCAGTTTAGCTAAAGATATTTTATTTTTCTAAACTGGTGTGGTGTCCTTTTGCGGTGTCTTCACTGTGTTACTGTGTGTGTTGGTACAAATACCTTACACATTGCCTTTCGGATAAGCCTGCCAAGCTATCAAAGGGTAGAGCAGGGGTTATCTAAAGTGTGTATTCCCCTTACCCTGACTAGAAGCATGGGTCCCTATCTGGGCAAAGGTAGCTTCCTCTGCCAACTAGAGACCCCCATTTCTAACAATGCGGCTCGCCCAGTTGGTGACAGCTCAACACAATGCAGGACACACACTGGACCCTATCTTTACGTCAAGCAACAGAGTCATATACTGCCTAGCCACAGAACGTACCTGTACCAATCACTCCATCGTACACTTCACCATCACAGGATCACTGCGCACCGCCACTGCCCCCGAACATCTCTTTCCTCAGCTGGAGCAAATAACACAGACCCAATTGATGGATTCCCTCAACACCACCCAGCCCTACGCTGCAAACAGCCTGGAACAAGCAGTCCTGAACTTCAACACCTGGATCACCAATACCGCTGACCAAGTTTCCCCCATCAAACCAGCCTAAACCCATCAAACAAGCCTGCTGGTATACAGCAGAACTCAGTACAATGAAACACAGCTGCAACTAACTGGATAGGAGGTGGCATACCAGCAGAGATGCCACAGACCGAGCCCCCTTCAAGTCAGTCCTCAATGCATACTACCAACAACTCAAAGATACAAAAAAGGTCACCCTAGCAGACCACATCAAGGCAAGTGCCAACCACACCAAAAAACTCTTCACCACCTACAAAGACTTCTCATCAACAGCCACTGAGAACACAATTCCTCCTTCACAGGAACTCTGCAACGCTCTTGCAAACTATTTCTAGAACAAGCTATTGACCATCTGCAGGAATGTTTAGCCCCAACCCACTGACCTCATCAACTTCCCCACTCCAACGGAAGCTACCCCCAACCCACATCTCACTGCATGGGAACAGCTCACCACAACAAAGACCATAATCATCATGAACAACATCCACTTAGGAGCACCCATGGACCCCTGCCCCCACCACCTCTTCAATCTAGGAAGCAACTAGATCAGCCACCAACTCACAACCATCCTCAATGCATTCATTGCCACAGCCATTTTTCCTGGCATGGAAACAGCAGAAGTCAGACCCCTTCAAGAAACCCTCTTCTGACCCAATCAAACTCTAGAACCATCACCTCATCTCACTGCTCCCTCTGCCTACTAAAGTCCAGGAAAAGACAATCAACTGGCAGTTCAACAAAATACCTGGAGAGAAGCAACCTGTTAGATGCCACCCAAATCATAGCACTGAGACCGCCCTGATCGGCACCACAGACAAAATCCATAACCGACTCAACAGGGGAGAATAGGCTTCTCTGATCCTCCTCGACCTCTCCGCAGCCTTCAACACTGTTTCCCACCACACCCCCATCAAGAGACTGTATCAGATCAGGATTAAGGAAGACTCACTCAGATGGATTGCGTCATTCCACATGGGACAAATGTCAGAGAATCCACCTGCTCACCTTCACTTTCGGAACCCAAGATCACCAACTGTGCTGTCCCTCAAGGTTCATGCCTCAGCCCACCCTCTTCAACACCTACATGATGCCTCTAACTTATATCATCAGAGTCCATGATCTCAACATTGTATTCTATGCTGACAATACCCAGTTCATCCTCTCAGCAGACCCCACCATCACTAAGACCAACTTCCACAACTGCATGAAGAATGTCACAGTCTAAATGAAGGACAACTGTTTGAAACTAAATATTGACAAGAACGAAGTGCTGATCTTTGACAACCATGCATCCCTCTGGAACAAACCCCTAATGTCTCACTGAACACGGTCCCACCCCAGCACCTTAAGACCACACCCGCAACCTCGCCATCATCCTGGAAAGCAAACTCACCACGAAACAACAGATAAAAAAAGTTTGCATTGCCTGCTTCCACACGTTCCACATGCTCTGAAGAATCTTCAAATGTCTCCCCAACGACACAAGAAAAACAGTCATGCAAGCCTTATTCACCAGCCAACTGGACTATGGCAATAACACTGTATGCAGGAACCACCACCGAACTCATGAAATGGCTCTAGACAATACAGGACTCAGGGGCCAGACTGATCCTCAACTTGCCCAAATGGACTCACATCACCCAACACCAAAGGAACCTACACTGGCTCCCCGTACAGAAAACCTATCAATTCAAGTTACTGACACACGCCTACCAAGCACTCCATGATCAAAGACCAGCATACATGAACCACTGCCTGAACTTCCACCAACCATCCCAAAACCTTTATTCCACCTCTCTTGCCCTTGCACAAACCCCATGCATCCACCATAGCCAGAGCATTGGCTGCTCCTTCTCCTACCTCGATGCCAAGTTCTGAAATGCACTCCTCCTTAGACCATGACCTTTGCTGACAGACTTCAGGAAGTGGGTCAAGACCTGACTACGCCTATCAACCCAACACCTGGAAACCTTCACTGTGATAAGCCACACTCTGCAAATACTGATTAATTGATGTATTGACTCTTGACCTTCTACCAGCCATTCCTCCACTTGGTATTCTGTTAATGGAGACACCCAGGCGCTGGGTCCTACTCCCCTGTAGAGCATAAAAGGCTGATGTTATGTTATATTATGTTATTGGAATTTGTGGAGCGCACATTTACCGGACAGTTTCTTCTGGCACATGAAGCTGGGCATTACTGTCTGGCAGGGTATTAATAATATGCCCACCTAAATAGCCATGTTTTAAAAAAGTTTCCTAAATTTCAAGTAACATGGGGCTGATATGATCTCCAGAGGGAAAGAATTCCAGATGCTAGGAGCAAGGAAAGGACTGAGAATCTGGAGCCACCCATTCTCTTCTTTCTTTGGGGCTTCAGGAAAGTTCATCATCAATTAGCACCCCAAAGCATTTTATTTATATATTTTTTTTGGGGGGGGGGGGGTTCAGGCAGTCTACCATCTCAGGCTGCCAGAAGAATCGCCATCTGATGGTTTAACAAGCTTTTTGTGATGACGATTGTGGTTTTATCAGGATTTAGATTTAGGTGGTTGCTATTCATCCATTCGCATATGAAAAGTGTCCTAGATTACACGGTTTCATTAGATTCAGTAGAGCTATAAATCCTGAACAATATTAGCATGTCATCTGTGTAGTTGTATGTTTCACAGTTTCTGTTTTTCAATGAATAGAGAAGGGGGCATCTATATACATTGGAAAAGTTAGAGAAAATGGAGGAGTCCTTAGTGACTCCACAGTCTAGGGGGACATTAGATGAGTTGAACACAGTGAAATGGACAGATTGGGAGTGTTCCATTAGGAGGGGAGTAATCCAACTTAGCACCGAATCCCGTGGCCTTGGCACGGTCCACCAAAATGTTATGGTCCACTGTGTCAAATGCCACTGACAGTTTCAGTAGGACTAGAGCCTGGGTGAACATTCTTCATGCATGCCATCTATATCAGAAAGGCATGATGTTCATACTTTATTAGTCCTAAGTGTTAATTAGCCTTACACTTCAGTGTAAAGAACTGTGGAGGAGTGCTGTCTACACCTTCCACAATAATTAAGTCTTAGGAGCTAGAAGGACATCACCTATCTATTTTAGTTTTTTTTTGCATTTATAATATCATGGGGCCTGGCATGCTCTGGGGAAATTTACCATGCAGCCAAGCTAGCTCTTTGTTTTTTAAGGCACCTCTAGGTTCAGGCTCCAAACGAGTATGTACATTTATTAGGATCAAAGTTTCTTTGTCCTAGCTTATTTTAATTAGGTCACAATCCATCAAAGCTGGCATTTGTGTTTTCATTTGGACACGTACATCATTACTTTTAGATTTAGGGGTCTCTAGTTGGCACAGGTAGGTACTTGTGACAAATAGGGACCCTAGCCTCCAGTCAGGGTAAGGGGCACACTCCTAAAATAACCACTGCTCAACCCCTTGGTAGCTTGGCACAAGCAGACAGGCTTATCTCAAAGGCAGTATGTAAAAAAAGTGTGAACACATACAGTAATCAAGTGACAACACTACAGATGGACACCACACATGTTTTATATAAAAAATAAATATTCTTTATAAAGACTTATCACAAGACCACATGCGACAAAAATCCTCAATACTATACTTAAAATGGTAGAATTAGCTTAGGTCTCTTTAGATCTTAAAATGCGGCACTTTGAGTCAATGTACCTTAAGATGCGACACGCAGGGCTACAGAAGTGTTGCATGAAAGGTGATGCGGTAGTCCTTTACACACAAGGACGGTGATGCGTTGAAGATCTGCTGTAAAGAAATTAAGATGGCTCTTTCTCCTTGATGCGGCACGCTTCCCGGTGATGCGGCGGCGTCTGCTGCAACGCCGATCCTCTTCTCCTGGCGATGCGAGTTGCTTCGACAACAATGTGAGTTGCGACAGGCCCTGCAACACTCTTCCAGGTGATGCAGCGGCGTCTGTGGCAACGTCAATCCTCTTCCCTGGTGATGGGCCGCGACAGGCCCTCGACACGCTTCTCAGAGATGCGGCGGCATCTGATGCGATGTCAATCCTCTTCTCCTGCGACACGCTTCACGGTGATGCGACGGCATCTGCTGTGACGTCGATGCTCTTCTCCCGCGATGCGAGGCGCTTCGTGCTGTGAAGCCGCAGGAGCAGTTTGGAGACACGCTTCTTGTTCTTCAGTCGTGCTTCCAGCTCCTTGTGACACGCAAGTCATCAAAAAGTCCTGCACAACTGCAGGCACTTCAGGAAGACTCTTGGGGAGTTGGTGGGTGAAGTCTGTTGTCCCTGAGACCTCAGCAGGAGGCAAGCTCTATTCCAAGCCCTTGGAGACCCATACAAGTTGATGAAAAGTACACAAAGTTCCTATCTCCTTTCTCTGGCAGTCAGGCAACCACTGCAGGCCAATCCCCCAAGCAGCACTACAGATTAGGGATAGTCTCTCCCCATCTCTCTGGTTCCACTCCTCAGCAAAGGTTTCTTCTTGTTTTCCAAAAGTGATCTAAATGCTTGGGATCAGGGTTCAAATACTCATACCCCAAAATCCTTTGTCCTCTGAGGGCAGAGGGACCGTTGCCCAGACAAAACCAGTTCTGGAGCACTCTGTTTACATGACTCCTTCTTTCCTTTCACAGTGCAGGGCAGAAACATCAGACGCCCTACAGGAGGTTGAGCCAGCATTGTGGAGGGAAAGCACAGTCCTGGGGCACTCTGTTGACATGACTCATTCTCTCCTTTCACAGTGCAGGGCAGAGACATCAGACGCACCACAGGGGGTGGAGCCAGCATTGTGGAGGGAAGGCACAGCCCTATTCAGGTCCCAGGTGCGACTCCTCCCTCCCATCTAGATGCAGATCTCCCTAGTCACCACTGGGCTGACTCACTCTGTCTCTTTGGAATCCCCCAGCCCTGTCACTCAAACTCCAGACAAGGAATACACAACCTAGCAGAGGTAGGCTTGGATAGTTAGACAAGAAAATACCTACTTTCTAAAAGTGGTATTTTCAAACACAGAATGTTAAAACCAACTTAACTAAAAGATGTATTTTATCATTCTGAGTTCAGGCATTCTAAACTCAAATTTCTACCAAGTTCCCTGAGTCAGTTAGGATTATAAAATGTAATAATCTAACTGCCCATTCTGGCCTATAGAGAACAGGTAGCCTTGCAATAGTGAAAAACGAAAATGGCTGTAATTCACTATTAGGAAAGGCCACACACACCAGGATATGTCCTACCTTGTACTTACAATGCACCCTGCCCTTGGGCCTACTATAGGGGTGTCTGATATGTAGAAAAGGGAAGGTTTAGGGATTGGCAAGTGGGTGCACTTGCCCAGTCAGCATGGCAGTACCAGACTGCATACAGGCTCTTCAATAGCAGGCCTTAGACACACTTTTACAGGCTGCTTCTGTGGGTGGCACAACCAGTGCTGCAAGCCCACTAGCAGCATTTGGATTTACAAGCCCTGGGCACACTGGGTGCACTGTACCAGGGTCTGGCAAGTAAACCAAACAAGCCAATCATGAAATCACTAATCTATACATCAATTTACCATAGGGAGAGCATATGCACTCTAGCACTGATCAGCAGTTGTAAAGTGCCCTCAGTCATAAAACCAACAAAAACAGGTCATACGGAAATACAGGAGGAAGGCAAAAAGTTCAGGGATGACCCTGCAAAAAGGGCCAAGTCCAATAATTACACAAAGGGTATTGAGACCAAATGGCAGTTAGAGACACTTGGGTATGTTTCTTGACACTTTGGAATACATTAACCACAATTACTGTTCCTTTGTTTGTGACCCCAATTCAGTGCTGAAAATAAGTGATGTTGTCACAAATGTTAAGCTTTGAAAGAATATCTTCTTTAACCACAGTCCACGACAATCCCTCCAGGTGAAACACAGTGTTTAGTCAAGTGTCACATTTTTCTCAAACAGCTCAATGCTGATCTGAAATAGGCAGATTGTTTGGAAAATTTTGAAGGGCTGTATATTTGATGCAGATTATTACTTACAATAATGGACATCTCTAACTCTAGTGGTGTTACTAGAACGGCTTTGTGAATGAATCCATCTTGTTGTTCCATTTCTTTTCTTCTACCAGCCTTCTCCTCATATATTTATACTTCTTTCAAACATCTATTGTAAAGGACTTACAAGAATATTTTTTTTTTGGGGGGGGGGGGGCAAAGGGGGCAAAGGGCCATAATACTCAGCTACAGGGATTCTGTTAAAATAGGTTATGATATTTGTTGTAACTTTGCTACTTACCCCTGCCCAAGAGCCTGTTAAGCACCTACCTGCAAGCTTACAGATTCCTCTATTGTTCTGAAGGGTACGTTTATAATTTGTTGAGGGGATGCCAAGAAGGAATCATGGAATGGTTTGGGTGAGCTCAACTCATAAACCTTGCCGGTATCTTCTTCTATGGCTAATCAACTGGACAAAGGGGCACAGCAAGAGCAAGTGCAGTCATGACTACTGGTTGAATCAACTGGTTTTAAATGGACCCGTGTTAGGTTTGAAATCCCCATTCCCGCAATGCACCTGTTTCATGCTATATTAGGTTGCCAGTGTGTGGCTAAATAGATGCCATTTGTATTCACTTTATGCAACCTGCTGAGTTATACAGGTAATGGGCAGGCTTCAGTCAGCGAGTGTGACTCCATTTTGTATTTCGTAATCCCTATTAGGCTGCTTAGGCTGTGCCTTAACTAGGCCTCATTACTCGTAATGCTTGACTCAGCAGAATACTGTATTTCGTTATTATTTTAGTTTTTGTTCAAGGCTGTTTCTTGACCTACTACTGAATAGGCCATTCTGCCCTCGCATACCTATCCGAGTGTGTGCAGTTCTGCTACCATGTTATGAGAAGCTGAGACTCAGCCCAGTAACCTTGAGCTGCCGATAACATGTACACATCTGCCAGGTGGTAGTTCATCCCTCTGTGACCTCTTTGTTCATGTTCAGCCCAGGCTGGTAACTTTCCACTGTGGGCGTGGTTGGAGGTGCTGGGGAAGATTCATTATGTGTTGTAGATGGTTGGGGGACAGTCCCTCGGCAGACATCTTAGGATTCAGGTCAGGATGGACTCCTCTGCAGAGTATTGCAAATAAAGTGTATGTTTGAATTCTTTACAGTATGACTGGCTCTTCATTCTTGGGAAGGCGTAACAGGTGGTTGTAAGTAACCCGGGAGGCCCCTAAGGGCCCCTTCCTTCACCCAGTTGCATGTGAACTCACTGCAAGACAGGTGAGTAAAGCAATATGAGGAATAAACTGGAGCGGGTAATTACGGTCTTCGGTGTAAGCGAATAGCGACTGACCTACCCTCTGAGCTAGTGGGCCCTGATACGTTCCCTCCAAGCCCGGCCACCATTGTCCTTATTGATTGGCCCTCCTCTGTTCCTTGCCACCCTAATTTCATGGCCCTGCCCTGTAAGTACGAGCCTACATTATTAATCATTTGCTGTGTACTGGACAGTTCCAGACTGGCACATACACCTTCCTGTGTCCTCCACCTCCTGACAAATCCCCTCCTGGCTTGACCTCCTGGTTGCCTTACCCATTTGTCTCTATTAGATGACTTCCAGCCAGTATGGCTCTGTAGTGTTATTTATTACTCTCGTGCTAGACAAATCTTGATTGGCATGCGCACCTCCTTGTGTGCCATGACTTCAGGCCCAAGCCAATTTCCCTGGGGTAGTCACGTCAGTCTATTCGGGCCATCTCCGTGCTTGCCACTTCTTGCCTGGCCCACACCCCCCCTTATGTGCTGTTCTTTCTATCCTGGGTTGGCTCCGCCAGCATATATGTCTATGTACCCTTTGGGGGCCACCACTACCTTGTTGCCAGGCCTCCAGCTATATTTGCCCTGGTCTCTTCTCATACGTCACCTCATATGAGCTACTGCCACTGTGCATTTAGTCCTGACTCCCTTTCAAGGTGGCACCTGTGCTTCTTGAGGTCTGGGACCATGTCCTATGCCTCAGGCAGTGTCCTTTGACCCAGTACTCTTCCAGATCTCACTGGTATATTCACCGGCTCCTAGCAGCTTCTTCTCCACTCCAGATAGCTTGAAGGGTCGGTCAGTCACTATTTGCATACAATGATGACTGTAAGTACCCGCTCCATTTTTTTCCACATGTTGCTTTACTTGCCTGTCTCTCAGAGTCTCAAAATCCTCAGAGTCCCTAAGTGTCCCAAAATATTCACTTAGATATATGCTAGAACTAGTGAATAGCTAAACAAAAAATATGAATGTTATATATGCCTTACTATCAAATAAGCAAAGTAGCACTTACTATATACTATATACTATATACTCTATAACCTATACTATATACTACTATATACTATATACTATATACTATATATATATACTATACTATACTATATATATATACTATATACTATATATATATATATATATATATATACTATATATATATATATTTACTATACTATATACTATATATATACTATACTATACTATATACTAGATATACTATATACTATATACTCTATAACCACATTAGGCAAATAAATACTACCCACCAAAAATTATCATACATATTGAACAAGCTGCTCAATTGTTTAGCCCCACACAGCCATACAAGGCAGCACTAACAGTATGCACTAAGGGCCTAATTACAGGTACAGCAGTTCAGAGACAGCTGTACCTGTGGTGGCACTCTGGAGACCATCACCACCAAATGGGTCATTGTTCCCATGGTGGCATGGGTCGGGAAAGGAACACGGCATGGCATTGATGCCAATGCAGGCAATGGGGTTGGAAGTTAAAGTTGCATTTCCGATGACCATTTCATGAAAATGTCAGTCAGAGCAAGATTGCTGCCGGCACACCGCCGTTCAGGCAGTAAACTCGTAATGCGGTGGTAAGGATGGCGCAGGCTCGGTGGCATACTCCGACTGCGGCAATGCAAGACCGGCAGTCAGACAGCCAGTCTTGTAATCAGGCCCTTATTGTAGAAAATTATACAAACCGTCAAATTAAAAACATGACAGCACTAGTCTATGCCCCTGCCACTGACGGAGCTAACCATTACAATACACAAATACAAAGCCCTTCCTATCAACAAAACAAACACAACCCTAACCCCCTAAAGTATTATTTCAAAATTGCTAAAGATAGCACTGTACATCGCTTCTGACACAAATGGCAACCACAGTTCCAAAGATCATCGTGGAATGTCTGACAGCACCTTGGTACAGGGAGCCATTAAAAAATAATGCAATGGGGGGGGCGTGGCTTGGGTGCCGCTCAAGATGGACGGCTAGGTGAAGAGCTCCTCCGTGCCGTATCACCTCCTTCTGGCTTCCCGGCGGTGAAGTGGGCTATTTCTGTCGCAACTCATCGGATTTCTCAACCGGAACATGGTGTGAGCAGTTTGTACCTTTTGGTGCCTTTTTCGGACCTTCCCTGAGGTTTTGAAGTCGGAGACCGGGAATGAGATGCCGAGATCCGCCATTTTGAGCAATGCCTCAGCGTCAGCGGCTCCTCTGACGAACTTCTGCCCTTCCGCTTTCTGAGAAGATTTTCCTTATTTCGGTCCCTGCATTACACCGACAGTTCTTGGAGGTGAGCGTTGGGAATTATTTCATGGCTCTTTCCGCCCTTGTTGTGTTCAGACGCGTCTTTCACCTTGAGGTGTTGCAGCCGCCATTTTAGGATTACCGCGGCTGATTTGAAAGTCGTGGTTCCTCTTTTTGGCGAATTATCTCCCCCCTGTCACACGCCTCCTTTACTAATGTGACTGTGACCTCCTGCTTCACACAGAACTATAGCTGCGACATGTCCTGAGGTCAGTGTTATATGACTATCCATGCGTTATTGGTTACTGTGTCATGCGCACGTTCTTTCCTCTGAGGGATTCATGCCTTTTGCTCGATACTTTCTTGGATTTTATAGTTGAACTTTGACCTAGATTGTCTACAAATACAGCTGGCTAGGCAGTATATCATCCTATGTTTCTTTCATTTGGTACCAGTCACTCACACCAAATGGAGGTACCCGCGCCTTGGATGCTGTTATGGTAAACGTTATCTTCAATTGACTTGCTGTATGCTAACCCACTTGAGCTCTGTGTGACTCACTCTGGATGAACATTTCAATGCTTTCGATGTATCAGCGCCTTTTTTATTAATATTCAGGTGGAGTAAAGTCCCTACTGTTCACGGTACGGAGTTTCTATATACATTCCTTTGCCTGGTGTGTTCCTCTTGATTCACTTTCATCTATGGTGCGGTTGCGCAAACCCAAGTTTGTGTTTAATCCCTCTGAGGGGATTTCTGTGAGTTCTTCCAACTTGGGTGCCTGCTCACAATCTGTCAAAATGACGACTTCCGCCACTCAGCGCTCTTCTTCAGGCAATCCACCATCAAATAAGTCTTCACCCTCCGCATCGTCAATCAAAAGGTTGAAGCAGAACTCTCCTACACCTGACTCTTCTCCTCCACCTTCTATGGACTTGATTTTGGAAGAGATCCGTGTGTTACGTCCATTCATTGAGTACACGAGCAGAGATATGCAGCTTTTGAAGGACAAGTGGGAAGTGATGGACACTCGAATTTCCTCAATAGAACATCAACTTCCTGAGGTCCACTCCAACACGCAACGTATTGAGTCCCTGGAGAAGACTGTCCTCTCTTTGCAAAGACACACAGAGGATTTGGAAAATCGTAACAGGAGGAACAACCTACGCCTTTATGGTTTACCGGAAACTCTTGAGGGGGATGATCCAGTCACCTTTTTTACCTCCTTTCTTCCGAAGTTATTGGACATGCCACCGTCCACATCCATCAGCATTCAAAGAGCCCACAGACTTGGAGCACGCTCGTCCACCTCTACTAAGCCTCGTGGTGTTATCATTCTATTTTTGACATTTACTGATCTATTATCCATCCTCTCTGCTGCTAGAGCCAAAAGACAGTTAGCCTGGCAAGGTCAGCGTATCTACATATCTCAAGATGTTTCTAATGCCACTGCATCTAGACACAAGGAATTCCTGGCTCTACGACCATCTCTGCGTTCTCTAGGGGCCCGTTATGGCTTGTTCCACCCATGTACCTTCAGAGTCACCCATCAGAATAAGTCTTGGTCCTTTCAAGAACCTGGCGAGCTCCGTAATTTCCTTCTAATGCACAACAACAATGGAATGGAATCCTCACCTTCTACTAGTGGCTGATAGATTCTCTTATACTCCTTGTGTATTTGATGCTATTTGCTGTTGTCTTGCTCTTTCACTTCATTGACCAGTTTTTCGATTGACCTCCATTATATTGGATCCCTGCTTGACTTAGGTCTTTCTCATATTGCTTAGAATATATCTAATACGTTCCTGATCTCATTGTTTTTCTCTTTCCTTCCCCATACAGATGTGTCTTAGTTTCCCCTTCACCGTGTATTATCCTTTGTACCCCTGTGAGGTTTCGGCGCGGCTGTGTTCCTGATCCTAGTTTCCCCGTCTTGTTCCGCATCACCACTTCCCCACCTCCCTTCGTGTACCCTTCCCTTCAGGTATGTTTCCTACAGTCATCCGTATGGATTTGTACTGTCTTCTATGAATTTTCTCTCTTCTTTCCTTTCTACCTTTCTCAGTGCCGATTCCTTTTTCTCCACTATTTCCCCTTCCTCTTTTCCTATTCCTTTTCCTTTCTCCCCCCTTTCTCCTATTTTTCCTTATTCTTCCTTCTACTATTCTACTGGTTACCTTAATTTTTATTATGCTACTGATTGCTTTATTTCTTGTACAGTATGTTTTTGCACCTTTCAATTTTGACCAGTTTATTATATTGTGATTTTCAAAGTTATTTCATGGAATGTGAAAGGATTTAACCATCCTATTAAATGGCAGAAAGTACTCTCCCACCTCTCCTCTTATAATCCCGATATTGTTCTCATTCAAGAAACCCATCTTTCAGATGTTGAATCCTTGAAACTTAAAGGACTGTGGGTTGGCAATGTTTTGTTTTCTCCGGCCTCCCATAAAAAGAATGGTGTTGCTATTTTAATCCACAAACGTCACAAATGTAAAGTACTTCTCGAAGACAAAGATGATGAGGGGCGTTGGATTCTAGTTAAGTTGCTTATTAATAATATCCCACTTACTTTGTTCAATGTTTATGGTCCTACAGGTTTTGATTCCTCTTTTTGGCCCGTAATTACTGCAAAATGTATCCAACATAAAGATGATTCCTTCCTTTTGGGCGGGGATTGTAATCAAATCATTGACCCCTTTTTAGACCGCAAATCCTCTGTACGCTTCACCCCCCACAAACCCCATAAACAGTTTCTCGATACTATCACACAGGTTCACCTTGTAGACTCATGGAGGCTCACACACCCAGACACTATAGATTTTTCTTTTTTCTCCCCACCACATGCCTCTTTTTCCCGTTTAGATTATATTTGTATATCTCTCTCAGCTCTTCGTAAATCTAAGTCAAATGGGGGGATTAATTTTCCAAACTTCCGTCTTTATCACAAGTCCTTCTCTCTTCGCCAGGACTCACGTTGGTTATCGCAAGATGTGACCCCTTTTGCCCCTTTATGGTTATCGGTTGAATGTGAGTTACTGCTTCCCTATTCCTTTCAGGATGTGCTCCGCTTTACTGCCAAGGCTCCTTGTCTTAACCCTCCATTATTCAAACATACCTCCTCTCTTTTGCGACCCTTGCTTTCCACAGCCTCTGGCTCCCGTGAATCCTTTTTAACGTCACCCATTTGGTATAACTCATCCATTCTCATATGGAATAGATCTATTGCCTGGGCTTCGTGGAGATCAAAAGGTATTATATGGGTTCATCATCTTTTTGACGGTTCGTCTCCTTGTTCCTTCCCCCAATTTCAGGCCCAGTTTCATTGTCCTGCGTCGTTTGCAAAGAAATATTGCATTCTCATGGACACCGTTCTTGATCGATACTACTCTTTATCCTCGGATGAACTATCCACCTCCCTTTCCTCCTTACTCACCATTCTCTCTACTATTCCTAAAGCTTCTCTTATTTATCGTTACTTCTCAGCTCCTGACCCTGATCGTCCCAAGTCAAAATTGGAACTCTCTTGGGAAAAAGACTTAAACTGCTCGTGGCCGACCTCTCTTTGGGACAAACTTTGGGCTAAATCCTTGAAGACCTCTCACACTGCATCTCTCACTCAATCCTTATTCTTCTTCTATCACAGACTCTATCTCTCTCCTCTTTCTCTTTCTCGTTTTCTCTCTTCTTCTACATCCAACTGTTGGACCTGTGATGCTCCCAATGCTGATCTCTATCATCTTTTCTTTCTCTGTCCTTCTGTCCGTCGTTTTTGGTTTCAAGTGTGGTCCCGCATCTCTCAAATCTTTCATCTTTCTATTTCCTTTTCTACCTCTTTGGTTTTTCTAGGTAGCCTTTCAGAAGTTTTAGACCTCCCCCCACATTCATGTGGTCTTTTTGACCTTTTTTTAGCACTTGCACTCCAACATATCGCCTCCAATTGGAAATCCTTGAACAACCTCTCCATAACCTCCTGGTGGAATTTACTATGTCATTCTCATAGATTGGATGTTGCCTTCGCATCCTCCTGCAAACCCCCTCGAAATGTTGAACTCTACTGGTTACCTCTCACCTTATACTTAGATCATTCCACCAAAAAGAAATATACTTCATTGACCCCTGACAATTTTAAACCCCCTTGACCGTTTGTACTTCTGCTTGTAAGTTTATGCTTCAGTTTTCACTATTGAAAGTTTCTCTTTTCCTTTGTTTATTCATTTCTTAATAATGTTTTTACCTCGTGCATTTATTAGTTACTCGTACATTTACTGTTCTATTTGCCATCACCTAATTTGCTTCTCTTATATTGTAGCCTTAACTGTATTATACATTGTTCTATTTTCCCTTCCCCTCCCCTCCTTTCCCTCCCTTAAAACTCTTAAAATGCTTTGTTCCCTCATTGTGCCATCACCTGACTTAATGTTATTCTCCTATGATCGCCCTTTCTCATTTTATTCTGCTGTTGTCACCTTATTGTATTGCTAATTCTTTATTTCAATAAAGCCTTCAAACATAAAAAAAAAAAACAATGCAATGAAAGGATGGCACAATACCTTCAAGTCCATACTAGGCAGAACCCGAACTACACTCTATAAATGTATAGATCCCTACAAAAAGAGCAAATCTACCAACCACTATGAATGGAGTAATCTGTAATCCAAATGGCCCCTAAATTTAGCAAACAAATCATAAGAATGTACAACATGCTGCAATTTACAGTCTAACTCTTCATAAACAAAAAAGGAGTATATCACGTAGCAAAAATAATTTTTTATATAAATAAGAAACATATTTTTTTTCATCAGTCAAAACATTATGGGCCTTATTACAAGTACGGCAATCCACAGGACCACTGTACTTGTGGAGGCAGTTCCACCACCGTCACACTGGCGGTTCGCCCGCCTCATTATGAGTGTGTCAGTCAGAACAAGGATCCTGCTGCGTCAGTCATCTGGTAATGGCCAGAATCTTCCGATTTAGAATGGCCACCACCCGTTTGACGGGGCCCGTAACCGGCAGGAGCCACTTCTGGGCCTGGGGGGTGCAAGGGAGGAGGGAAGCCCACGTACATCGAAGTGCAGGTAAGTGTTTTTTTTATTGTTTCAATTAATGTCTTATTAATTTTTAAAAGGGGTGGAGGTGGGTGGCGGAGCAGAGCGGAGTTCCACAGAGTTTGTCCCCCAACACTGTGGACCTCTGCGTAGTCTTGCTCCACCAGCTCTGCACAGGGTTAGTATGGATACATGTCCCATTTGAGGTGCAAATTCGTGTCCTCAGTGGTGCTTTAGTTCCTGGCAGGCCTAGGGTTGAGGACAGCATAGCAGGGCATTGCAGCTGATAGTGGGGATTGGTTGACACTTTCTTGCCGGTTAGTGGGAGGTTCTTGGAGGTTAGAGGGTGCCCTGAAGTTCACGAGTGCTCTGCCTCCTCTCAGCCAGCTTATATATCGATCTCTGCTGCAGCATTTTTTACTCGTTGGCATCTTTTTATAGTGTCTTGTGACTATGCCAGCCAAAGGAGGTAGAATAGGTCAAAGAAAAGGCAATAATCCTGAGCAGGCACAGCTGTTGAAGCTGGTCTTGGCCAAGTTGCGGGATGGCAGGGACTGGGGTGACTCAGTGACCAAGCCAGAATCTGAGCCTGCGCCTGAGATAGCGGGGGATGATTGTCCTCGTTGCTCTAATATTCCTCCTAGGGCAACATTTCCTCCAGTAAAGAAGAGAGTGAGGGGGTAGTCAGCTCAACCGAAAATGGGGGCTCTTGTGAGCTATGCAGTTTGGCCCAAAAGCACAGGGAACTGGAAGGTCCCCAGGGTAGCTGGGGGTATGGGACAGGACACTCCCCCTACATCCAAGCCATCTCATCCCTCTTCTGCGCCAGAAAATACACAACAGGCACCAGAAGGGTCCAGTGATATTAGCTCTGTATTAGCTGACATTAAATAAGCATTGCAACTACTCTTAGCGCAGAGGCCAGGAGCCTCACCAGGGGAGAATGGAGGGCCTCTTCCCCCTCACACTCAGGGTGGTGGGCGATTCACTTACCGGGTCACCAAGTACCTTAGTGCATACACCGCTACCTGGCCCCCAATTAGTAGGGGAAGGGAGATCCCATAGGGCCTAATTGAGGGACCAGCGCTCCCGACGGCGCTGGCTATTTCAGGGCAAAGTTCCAGTACATTCCACCGCCTAACGGCTGGTGTGCTCACATCGGTCGCCTGCTTATTTTCCTAGATAGTGGCACTTGCGGCGGGAAATCAGACTGGTAGCGCCTAAGTGGCCCAATTTTTGCACTGCAGGAGCGGATTTGCAGAAGCAAGTGCAGCTCATTGCCAAGGCACAAAACAGAGAGGGGGTAGGGCCAGACCCTCGGTGCATGGGCTAAGAGGGCTCAGCAAAGTGCAATATCTCTGAATGAGGAGTGCTGATAAGGGCTCTGGCATAGTGTGGTAAATAAATTTACCTATGCGGAATTTCTATGCGGTAAATTTCAATAAAGATAACTCAATCAGAAATGAGAGGCAGAGTCCGTGGCATCTGAGTCTATAAGGGTTTTATTCCATAAAATGGAATTGGTTCGAACCAGGTATCGTGTTCCATCACCACGAAGGTTCAGGAAGGGATAGACAATGCTTTATTAACAGAGTACAATATATATAGTCAATGCATACAATGGTGATGGATACAGAAGGCGTAACAGCTGAGAGAAAAGAGATAAGAACACATGTACGTAACAGAAGGCGTGCACGGAGGCGTACACGGAGGTGTGTGCTAGAAACGTCACATGAAAGTGTCACAGGTGGGTGGATCCATAGAGGAATCCTGCAGTGTCAGCAGAAATATATGGCAGAGATGCGCGCGCAGCAGCATGACGTGAGATTGACGTGGAACTGGAGGGTGAAGGGGACTTGACATTTGGCACTATACGTGGAGACAGAAGTCTGGCGTGTCAGAACAACCTAAACCCAAATCATATCTAATATCTTGTGTTTGAGGAACTGTATTATCTAGAAGGAAAGGTCTCTCGGGCAGAGGCTATTCTATACTGACTGCTAGTGCGTGCATATGTGTCTACGTGTCTACGTGCAATGCGAGGGGCCATGGGCCTACCATGGTAACAAGAGCAATGAATTACTTGTACGAAGACAGAAAGGCCGGGCCCTTTGCTCTGCAGCTGGGGAGATGTTTTCCTAAATCACTAGACAGGAATGTATTTTCGAGGAGCGGAGCAGATAACTTGAAGGCAAAATACAGCCTCGCAGGGAGTAAGGCAAGGGTCATGGAAGCAGATCCAGGCTGTAGCTTTCAGAGGCAGAAGGCAGAAAGGGCTCGATGGCAGAAATCAGGGCCTAGCTCGCCAGAGCCAGGAAAACCCGAAAGGGCACCATGTAAAGACGGTGGCACGGCATACTTAGGAACTGAATTATCGACCCATTCATGGTGGATCTGAAAGAGGACATGTTAACGTTGGACGCAAATGTATTTGCGTCTTCATAGCTGGTTGTGGAGGGAACATACATGCACTTGAAGCACGTACATGGAGCCGTTGGGGTCTACGTTAGGGGACACAATTGACCATAAAAATTCATATTACCTCATTCCCTCCT
Source organism: Lissotriton vulgaris (assembly GCF_964263255.1). Classification (NCBI taxonomy): domain Eukaryota; kingdom Metazoa; phylum Chordata; class Amphibia; order Caudata; family Salamandridae; genus Lissotriton; species Lissotriton vulgaris. Next base: position 315,331,058 of record NC_141696.1, read on the forward strand.
TGTCCCCTACGGACCCTTCATGATATATCTATCTTCATTAGTCCATCTATTTGTTCATATAACATCATTTGCTCTTCCTTTTTCAGGCGGTATTTGGAACGTGAACTTGGAATACATGATGTGGCGCACAAGCCGCAAATCGCTGGCCCACACTGTAAACATAGGCAACAACTGAATACTATGAGAAGGGCTATACCTAGGAAGGATAGGACTTTCCATCCCCAGGCTGATAACACACTCCAGAGCCAACCGGACCAAGTCCAGGTGCCTGGATTCTGGTGTATCTGACTTGCAATCTTGTGGAGACGGGTTATGGCTCTATATACTGATGGTGCATTTTCTGGAATGAAAATACAGCAACTCGATCCGATGACTCTACAAGCTCCGCCCCTATCGGCCAGGATGACGTCAAGAACGAGACGATTCTGAAGAACAACAATCCGCATAGCAGACTGCTCCTCTGTTAAGTTGCCTAGGGCGGAAGTAGTTTCATTCACTACTGCTTCAAGGGTTCTTGTTAATTTACGTATCAGTTTACTATTAAAGACAGTGCCTAAATAGGGAAAGAAACCTTTATTAAAGTCTGTATACTGCTCCCATGCTGTTTCAGTATAGTCGACAATCGGGAGATCTCTCTTGGATCTATTGTGTACTAGATGGGAGTCCCTATGATAATCAGGAGGGGCTAGGAAAACAGGTGGCAGAAGGAATGCAATGTAACAAGTACCATCCCAATCTAGAGGTAAGCGAACATAAGCTGTATGACCACAAACGAAATAGGAATGACGGGAAGCTTTGAATGTAGACTTGCCTTTATCACTGAATTCAATCACAGTAGCACATTTACTATGACCTAGGTGTACTGAACCATTCTTTCTGACACATACTTCACCTTTGACTGGTAATACTGACATAGCGGGCAAGACTGGTTCGGGTTCGGACTGGACATTCAGAATCATGAGGTTAAGTGTAAAATTACCTAATCCATGTACTTTGTTTTCTAGATCAGTCCCTTGTCTTTGGGGAAGACCCTCCTTGTCAGGGAAACATACGTTATGCATAACTGTGTTCAGATTTCCCCATACCCAATTGCCTTGGTAAACTATGGAATCAGAATCTAAAGAATTCATTAAACTGAACCATGCACCACAGGAACCATTGTGTGTAAACGGATACGGAAAGAGGGGCAGAACTCCCTTGTATTTCTGATAGGGAGGGAGTCGGCCACATATCCAACAATTGGTGGCATTGCTGGTCTGATGGGAATGATGTAACATACTAATGAAAGTGTTGTTGCGCAGCGCAAGTCGATATGATAACTCGTGCGGGGGCAATTCACTGAAAGTATGCTCGACAGTGTCATTTGGAGAAGAATGTGCACGTATGGAAATAGGAAAGTACATGTGTAGCAATATGCTTGCAGCAATAATCATAAGACTCAGAAAAAACATAATCAATAATGTCACAATGCAGTGACTGCGGAGAGATTTACAATATTCATGTTTCTTGATCTGTTTCTGTCTATCTCTCTCTCTATTGGGGTCTAACTGGTACATGTCAGGAACTTGTCTAACCGATTCACCTAGGGGAGGACTTAAACAATTAAACTGTCTGACTTGCTAGACCTCAACTTCATACGAAATTCCTGAGAAGGAGTTTTCTCTACCAGGGGGAGTTTAGTATCAGTCTCTGGAAGGGGGCAGGGCTGGGAGTCTGTCTTTGGCGGCAGTCCATAGTGTCTTTTTACATGACTCGAGTGGAGCCAGCCCTTGCGGCCCTCCACCTTCACTGCTGTCCTTGTTGTGAGAAGAACAAGCTTCGGCTCCTGCCAACGGGGCTCCAGCGGACTCCTCCTGTCGAAATTCCGAATGAGCACCAGGTCCCCAGGGACGATCTCGTGTGGCTTCACCTCGGTGTTGTCGGGAAAGGCTGCAGCTACCTATGAACGACATGATTGTAGTGCAGACATCAAGGAAGCAAGGTAATCTGTCAGCATATTACAGTCAACATCTGTTATTTTACGAGGCATAGGCGTCCCCCACATATTCGGTGGCCTACCAAAGACCACCTCATACGGGGATAGCCCTGTTCTTGAATGTGCTATCATTCTCATGTAAAAGAGTGCAACTGGTAAAGCTACTATCCAATCAACGCCTTTCTCTCTACATATCTTGGCCAGACGTATTTTCAGGGTCTGATTATGTCTCTCTACGAGACCTGCTGCTTCGGGATGTCGGACACAGTGGAACTTCCACTGATAACCTAGCAGGAGTGATACCTGCTTCATAAGCTCGGACGAGAATGGCTGACCATTATCTGAGTACACGATACGGGGCAAACCATACCTGGGGAAAAATTCACGTACCAGCTGCTTGGCAGTGGTCGGAGCAGTGTAATCTGGGACTGGATATGCTTCTGTCCAACGGGAAAGTGCACATACAACTACGAGGACATATTTGAATCCTCGACAACGTTCCATCTGGATATAATCCATCTGGAGGACTTCAAAAGGGTGATCGGGAGGATGAAATCCACCTTGCTCTACGGGAATGCCTTTACCTGGGTTGAACTGACAACAGATCATGCAAGTACGCACTTTCTGTTTTGCTGCTGCTCGTAAATGCTTATTGAACCAAAGGTTTTGAATACTGTCTAACATGGCTTTTTCTCCTAAATGTGCAGGACTATGTACTGTATTAATGATAACTTGGACCATAGAGTCGGGGAGGAACCATGTGGCTTTCCCCTTCGTCATCCATCCCTGTTCTGTCTGGATCCCTCCTAGTTCAGTCCATTTCTTGATTTCGTCTGGTGTAGCATGTGTCTGTATATCTATTACATCTAGGGCGGGATCCCTAACTGTCATGCAATGTGTCGGGACTATTGTCTTTGTCAGGTCAGTTGCGTGAGTCTGAGTCTGAGCTGTATGCTTGGCTGTACGATCTGCCAGGTCATTACCCTGGGAAATGATATCTGTAACATTCGTATGTGCCTTGCACTTCATAATGGATATCGCTGTAGGCAAATGTATTGCGTCTAACAGAGCTTGAATGAGGGGTCCGTGCTGGATCTTGGCTCCGTGAGAGGTCAAGAAACCTCTTTCTCGCCAGAGTACTCCGAAGTCGTGTACGACTCCGAAGGCATAACGGGAATCTGTGTATATGTTAACTTTCTTATTCTTTGCTTGTATGCAGGCTTGAGTCAGAGCGATGAGCTCTGCTGCTTGGGCTGACAATGTGTCAATACGATTCGTTTCTATGACTTCAGTTTCTGTCGTGACTGCGTAGGCGGCCACTAACTCTCCTGTACTTGTTCTCATACATGAACCATCCACATAAAGTGTCAGGTCTGGATCTGATAATGCAATGTCTGTCAAGTCTTGTCTGGGCTTCGTCGTAATGGTAATGACTTCAACACAATCATGTGCCAAAGGGTCTGTTTCACTTAATGGTAAAAGCGTAGCAGGATTCAATGTATTGCAGCGCCTGATTTCTATGTGTGGCTGAAACAATGTCAATTCATAACCTGTCAGTCGTGCTATAGTCAAGTGCTGAGTCTGTGTTCTGTTTAAAAGGACTTCCACGGAATGTGGAACTTGTACTGTCAATTGGTGTCCTAACACTATGGAATCACTTTGTCTGATTGCTAAAGCTGTCGCTGCAACTGATTTCAAGCATGCAGGCAGAGCCTGGGCTACTGGATCCAATGTACTAGAAAAATAAGCACACGGTTTGTGTGAACCTGCCTGATCCTGAGTGAGTACTGACAATGCAGTACCTTCGCGTTCTGTGACAAAAAGTGTAAAAGGCTTGTTGTAGCATGGTGTTGCTAACACTGGTGCTTGGCATAAGGCTTTCTTCAATTCGTCGAAGGCATGTGTATGTTCCTGAGTCCAAGGGAGGACAGTCGATGTCGCTGCCTCCTGGGTTGTCAACTGTATGAGTGGCTTGGCTAGAAATGCATACTGAGGGATCCATTGTCTACAGTAAGAAGTGAGGCCTACAAAGGCCCGTACCTCCTTTTGTGTCTTGGGTTGTGACATGTTTACAATTAACTGGATACGGTCAGGTGTTAGCTGTCTCCCCCCTTTGGACAGCACGTGCCCAAGGTATACGACTTGCTGAACACAGAATTGCAGCTTCGAAGGGGACACCTTGTGTCCCTTGTCAGCCAAGAAAAACAAAACTGTCAGTGATGCTTGTTCACAATCTGGTTCGCTACGGGCGGTGATCAATAGATCATCGACGTACTGAAGTAGGGCAGTGTTGGGTGGCATGTGGATACTATCTAGTTGTCGTTTTAAAGCTTGACTGTAGATGCTGGGGCTTTCTGTGAATCCTTGAGGTGCGCGTGCTAATTTGAAGCTTCGGCCATTTAAACAGAATCCGAAAAGATATTGGCTTTCCGGATCAATTGGGACACTAAAGAAGGCGTTCTTCAGATCAATTACAGTAAAGAACGTTGCCTCTGAATCAATAGCTGTCAATAATGAAGAGATATCTGGAACCACAGGGTACTGTGGTACAATGCATTTATTCAATTCTCGTAAATCGATCACTAATCGATAAACTGGAGGGGTATTCGGATCAGTGCGTTTAAGAATCGGAATAATAGGGGAATTACATAGATTCGAGTCAGTTTCTACAACCACTCCTTGTGCAATAAGCTCGTCAATGATTTTCAGTAAAGCCACTACAGCATCTGCGGGTAACTTGTATTGTCGGATTCGTGGTAAAACAACTCCTGGCTTGAGTGTGACACGATATGGTGTAATGTGCATACAACCTACATCAGTGGGGCCTTGTGCCCATAAATGTGCAGGAACATTCTGTAATCTGGAATCAATATCTCTCAACACATAGTGACCCTTAAAGTCACGCAAAAACAATCTTACTCCTTCCGGAGAACAACAAATTACAGCTCCTAGAGCTTTCAGTGTCTTGATACCTAATAGGTTTTCTGGACATGATTTCGTGAGCAATAAATCAGTAGTGCGAGACAACGGACCAACTGAAAGAGGGACTGGTTTCGATACTTCATTAACAATAGGCTTTCCTGAAAATCCAAGGGAAACATTCTGTGAGCCTGAGAGGGGTGCCCCTGGAACCTCGTCGTGACTGATTGTTGTCCTGCTTGCCCCTGTGTCAATCAAAAACTTTCTATCCTTTCCTAATACCTGACTATGTACATAAGGACCCTCTTGATCTACAGGAACCTCAATAAGAGGCAAGCCAACCTCCCTCTCTAGGCTGTTTCATGTGTATCGCTGGTAATCGGGATAATCAGTTTGAGCATATTGGTACATCTGCTGTGTTGCATGTTGTGTTGCGGCAATGGGCTGTGGCTGTGGTACCGCTACGGTCTGTACTGTCTGTTGTGGAGCATGCATAGGCTGTACATTCTGTGTAACGTGTTGTTGGACCTGGTCCTGTCTAGGAGGACGCGGTCTCTCCTTAGTTTTACCTGTGGCTATGTTGTGTTTCAAAACTGTACAATCGTTTACATAGTGACCTGGCTGTTTACAATAATTGCATGTCCCTTTAACAGGAGCTGCCGAATTATTGGACTGTGTCATGCCCTTTTTCTGACCGTCAGCTGGAACTGACTGAGCAACGAGCATTTTCATTTTCGTGTCTTTCATACGTCTTTGTTCGTGATCATGTTCTTCCCTTATTCTGTTCTGGTGATACTGTAACATCTGTAGCATTTGGGAAGGCGTGTTTGCTTGCCATGTTCTCTCGACTTTCAATACGCGATTCTTAACTTGGGGCAGTGAATTCTCGACTAATTTGGATACAAAAAGGTGTGGGTATGACTCGCTACTTGCTTTCAGGCCACTATTAATAATAAAACATTTCTCAAATCGGGAATAAAAATCACTAGTGTCTTCATCGGGTTTCTGTTTGCAGGCTGAGATTGCATCCCAATCCTCCTTTTTAGTTGCCAACAACCTTGGCAATACTTGTACTAATAATCCTGGTAGTGCTTTAGTTTTATCCCCAAGACCTAAACCTGGGGTTCGAGTCGTTTCTTCATTTTCTAATGCAGCCCAATCAATCTTTTGGTCTCCCACCTCCCATTCTTTTTTCTTGAGTTTTTCGTAAATACCGGCAGGTAATAGTACTTTCAATATTTTCATGATGTCGGGATAGGTATAATCTCCCATGAGTAACATGTCTTTTATTTCTCGGTGAAAACCTGCAGGGTCTTTATCATGACTGGGCACTATTTTCTTCATTTCTAATAATTCCATTTTAGTGATGGGCGTGTATACATACACACGTGTAAGGGTATCATCAGTATTCCTGACTGGATGTACTTCTCGTAAGGGATTCTGTCTGTCTATGTAAAACATTTTCCTTTCTGGGGGTGGAGCTGAAACAAACTGTGGATTCAGGAAGGCACTATATCTGTGTCGATGTTCTAAGATTACTTTAATTAAATCGGTACCCAGGCCTCTCCATTTATTCATGATTAACTCTACTAGTACATCAGGTAGGGGACCTGGATCAGAATGTTGGCTCTTATACGACGTAAGGAGGTGTTGTATCATGTACATACCAGCTAGTCGCTGTTCGTCTGGGGAAAGATTCAAAAATGTTTGTGCTAATGCGTCATCATTATATCTATCGGAATTGTCAGCCCATTGTACTGCTGACCTGGCTAATTCTTGTTCATCCATGGAATTGAGTACATGGTACCCCATTCGTTCTTGGAGTACTTTATCTGTAGCCTGAAATAGATGTTCAGGAGTCTTCGGATTTGACATAGCAGAGTGAAAAAGTCTCTTGCTTTCTGGACGTAACGTTTAATAAACAGATCTACCCTTTCCTACATATGCCATCGTTCCTATGTCTTCTTCGAGCTCATCCTCCTCTGAGGATTTATTCTTGTCATTATCTGTTTCACTTTCAGCTTTCTCTCTTTCATGAAATACTGTTATCTCATTACGTATTTTTCTGTACATGGCCTCTATACATTTCTGTCTATCATGTTTTCCGTCTGCAATATTCTGACCCCATGTAGTTAGTACCTCCATCTCTTCTTTATTTACACCAGGCCGGTCTCGTTCTCTTATGAAACAGTTTATGAGGAATCTTAAAATCATACTTTGAATGTCTACTTTCTGACGTGTCATGGCCTCGTGAATACATTCTTGACCCTCCCCAGTCTGAACAAAACGATATATTCTGTCTAGATAATTTTGCATGCCTGGAAATAGAACTAAAAAGTTTGCAGCACGTCTTATACGTATTGAGGCTAGTATCATGCAACCGTCTTTGCCTGGTACTGGATCATATCTACAGTCTGTAAGATACTCTTTAAGTTTTTCAATTGTGGCTGCTTTCGGAGTACGTTGCATTGCTAAATCTCTAATAGTTAATCGCTGTACTGGTGGCGGAGTATGGTAACCTCCTGATGCACCTCCTGAGGCGGAGGCTTGAGCATCACCTGTCTGTAGGGTCAGTGCTTGCTGTAACTGGGTTGGAACCTGAGCTGTGTCAGGCCCAAAAAGATTAAGCGCATTAATAGGGGGTGCAGGACGTGGTGCAGGAGGGGTCAGCTGTTGCGGACCTGGGAGCAGACGATCAGCGGGTGGTACAGGTACAAGTGGGACATTGGTATACTCGGGAGCTACATCGTCTAGATAGGAAGAAAGGAAAATATCTGCTGCGGTCTTGTGACGTAATTTAGTCGGAACCAATGGAGGGGGCAGATTTTTCGGTATTTCCGGGGTCGCCTTAGGCAGGCCCTCGGCCAGGACTGGATACAATCCTGTCAAAATGGCATTACTCTGTCTGTCGTGTTGTTCCATTCTAACTCGTTCTCCTTCTTCTAGTAGTTCTTTTTCTTTGGCTTTTTCAGAATCCTCTCTACTTTTCTCTGATTTTCTGAGTGCTTTCTCTGTCCGTCTGTGTGATTCTTTACGCCACAATTCAATGGCATCTTTCTGTGACTGTCTGGCTTTCTTTTTCCACAACGCTTCTTCTACTCTCATGAGGCACTCGGCATCCCATGTCCCTGTAACGGGCCATTTCTGACTCTCTGCTAAATCCTTAGTGTAATCCACCCACAAGTCGAGATATAATACGGCATCTAAGCCGTGCTTGTGGTACATAAAATAACCGGGAGTATCCCTGGGTGGGATGGGAACAGCTTCCTCGAGTATCCCTTTCCTAGTTCCTATCTGTCTCAGTTTAGAAAACAGTGGCATTCTGAACCTTGATACTTGATACTTGATACTTACTCGAACTTGGACACTACTAACACAATAAACACAGTAATGAAGATCGAACAATCACTCATACCACGACATTAAAACACATTAAAACATTTCAGAACGAACAATAACTTGATACTGGATACTTGATATACTGCTAAACAGTACAGATACACTGCTAAACAGTGCAGACCGGATCTGTGTACCCAAACCCATCTTGACCGGACACAAATTAATGCACCCGTCTAGATGCGTCCCCAGCAACTGTACTCACCGGGAAGCACAGAACAGAAGGCCTCGGAAACTCGACATTGGACTGGACCGGACTGGACTCGACTCGACTCGTGACATTGGTACTTCGGAACTGGTGGGCCTCTGAACACCTCGGACCTTGCTCTCTCGGCTGGGCTCTGGTCGGGATCCTCTGCACTCCTCACCGCCTCGTCTGGGTGTCGATCGCAGTCTCAGTCGCCTCCGTTGGCCTGAGGGAGATACAGGAAATCCTGCGGGTACGCGTAGTTGTCCGTCACGGCTGTGGCAGGGGGCTAGGCCTGCAACGCACCGCCGGCGCGTAAGGTGGGGGAGGGGTCCCTGTTCAGGCGCCAAATTATGTGGTAAATAAATTTACCTATGCGGAATTTCTATGCGGTAAAGTTCAATAAAGATAACTCAATCAGAAATGAGAGGCAGAGTCCGTGGCATCTGAGTCTATAAGGGTTTTATTCCATAAAATGGAATTGGTTCGAACCAGGTATCGTGTTCCATCACCACGAAGGTTCAGGAAGGGATAGACAATGCTTTATTAACAGAGTACAATATATATAGTCAATGCATACAATGGTGATGGATACAGAAGGCGTAACAGCTGAGAGAAAAGAGATAAGAACACATGTACGTAACAGAAGGCGTGCACGGAGGCGTACACGGAGGTGTGTGCTAGAAACGTCACATGAAAGTGTCACAGGTGGGTGGATCCATAGGGGAATCCTGCAGTGTCAGCAGAAATATATGGCAGAGATGCGCGCGCAGCAGCATGACGTGAGATTGACGTGGAACTGGAGGGTGAAGGGGACTTGACATTTGGCACTATACGTGGAGACAGAAGTCTGGCGTGTCAGAACAACCTAAACCCAAATCATATCTAATATCTTGTGTTTGAGGAACCGTATTATCTAGAAGGAAAGGTCTCTTGGGCAGAGGCTATTCTATACTGACTGCTAGTGCGTGCATATGTGTCTACGTGTCTACGTGCAATGCGAGGGGCCATGGGCCTACCATGGTAACAAGAGCAATGAATTACTTGTACGAAGACAGAAAGGCCGGGCCCTTTGCTCTGCAGCTGGGGAGATGTTTTCCTAAATCACTAGACAGGAATGTATTTTCGAGGAGCGGAGCAGATAACTTGAAGGCAAAATACAGTCTTGGCAGGCAAGCAGGCCGAGCCGGGCACCGCTCGCCGCGCAGGGAGTAAGGCAAGGGTCATGGAAGCAGATCCAGGCTGTAGCTTTCAGAGGCAGAAGGCAGAAAGGGCTCGATGGCAGAAATCAGGGCCTAGCTCGCCAGAGCCAGGAAAACGCGAAAGTGCACCATGTAAAGACGGTGGCACGGCATACTTAGGAACTGAATTATCGACCCATTCATGGTGGATCTGAAAGAGGACATGTTAACGTTGGACGCAAATGTATTTGCGTCTTCATAGCTGGTTGTGGAGGGAACATACATGCACTTGAAGCACGTACATGGAGCCGTTGGGGTCTACGTTAGGGGACACAATTGACCATAAAAATTCATATTACCTCAATAGGGGGAAGGGCAGGACACATTACTCTCCATGCTAGGCAAGCTAGTGTCTCATGTACCGGCTGAAGTGAAGGAAAAAAGATGGAAGGGCAAGTTTGTTGATATATTTTCACTGATCATACCTAGAAGGCGGGATGGGGAGGTGAAGGAGAAGGAGGGTAAGGATAGCACTTCCAAGGAAAAGAAGCTAAAGGTAGAGGAGTCTATCAATAATTGGTTGTTTGGTTTAATTTTGATGTCCGGAATTAGCCTCACCTATGATATTCTATGCCAATAAGATTCCTAAAGCACATAACATGTACAGCAGGATGGCCTGGCTGGATTATGGTAGGGACTTCAGGTGGGCTAGGGTAGAAGATCCCGAGATTGGGTGGGATCAGACGGAGGTCAATGTGCTGTTTCAGAGTGTGAACAACAACACCCCATTTAGGCAACTTTTTCATGCACAATGGGGGTCAGGCGATAACAAAGGGTCCTGTTGGGCATTCAATAGAAAACTAGGCACATGGCAAGCAGGATCTTGTAAATTCAAACATGCGTGATCTTTTGCGGCCACCACTCACATCCGAATTCAAATGCATTAAAAAATGCAAAGAAAAAGGAAAATACTTTAAATCATCTAACCAGTAGGGCTTTACCCACCCTGTTAGTTATTGAACAACTGCTATTTTGGCTTAATCAGTATCCCAACAGAAAGTCGGCTCAATTGCTGTATCAAGGTTTTACTATGGGCTTTTGCATACCTGCTTAGGGAGTGTCCCCAGTTTTCCATTGCAAAAACCTGCTGTAAGTGCATGCACATCCATCTGTAGTAGCCCAAAAATTGGAGAAAGAAGTCACATTAGGCAGGATCATGGGCTCTGGCTTACACCGAGTTGCAGGAATTTCAAAAGATCCACCCACAAGCAGCGGACCAGATGACAGTGTTGCCGACATCTCTTTGGGGGATTGGAGCCCCGCCTTAGCGCTTGCCGTAGGAGCCTCACTAAGCAATCGCACCAGGATGGCTTACAAAAAAGGCTTTAAATCATTCCAGCACTCCTTGCGGGAACCTTGCGGACCTATTCACACCAGGGGCCATACACAGCTTTCTGCAGTCATTAAGGTCACAGAGCAGGCCGGTATCATACGCGAGGGCTCACTTGGCAACAATTGGTTTTGATGCCAAACTAAGGGGCATACGTGATGTAGGCAATTCAGTCCTGGTAAGGAAAGCTTTGGCGGGTTGGACCAGGCTCGAGGGGGCAAAGGATAGATGGAAAGAGACCACTCGATGTGAGGGTCCTGGAGGACATGTGAGCCAGTCTCCATGTGGTGTGCACTTCACTTTATGAGGTAACCTTGTTTGCTGCTGCATTCTCAGTGGCATTCCATTGGAGCTTTTAGGGTGGTTGAGTTAGTGGGGTCATCAAAATACAATACGTCAGGGGGTCTGCAGTTCTTGGATGCCAAAGTCCATCATGACGGGCTTTCACTCAAATTGCAGAGGTGAGGTTCTGTGACAATTGTAAGTGATGTTTTTGACTCGCCCGAATATGGTCGAGTCTGGTATCTATGAACCGCAAATGACGAGTTTAGTGGGTGTACGCGTTTTCGCTATGCTAGCCTAAACCGTTCGTTTGTTCCGTGGGTTTGGTCATCTGAACCCACGGGTTCCATTTTAGATATGGCATCCATTTTGTTTCTTGCCCTCAAGTAGCCAGCGAACGGACGCTGTCCGCTTCGCGACCCTGGGATTCCCAAACTCTTGCGAAAGACACGTGTTCCTTTGAAGGTGTCTTTATGATGAGGGGGATGACACTGTAAGGCAGATGGCCCCGCTCGAGGCTCATCTTGCCGTGCCGGTCTATTGTTTCAGTTGTGCATTCATTAGGCACGTCTCCTTTTGATCCCTGCAAATCGTGTTTCCTGATACCACCCCTTTTACACCCTCTTCGATCTGTTCCCTATCCTCGTCTTCCTCTGCACCTGTTTCTGTCTCTTCCTTGATTCGTTTACAGTCGAACGGAATGCACTGATGATGGGAATATGTACTTTTACAGTTGGGAACTGCCGAATGCTACTGTAATTATGTTCCGGGCCCTGAATACATAAAAGCGACCCCCTATGATATTTACTGTGGGAACCGGGTTGTAATCTTTTGTTTACCATGTTATCCTATGACGGAAAACTGTATAAAAGGAGCGATCCACAGATACAATTTGAAGCAGTCTCCTCGAACCTACACGTGTTGTACTTATTGTGACTTCTGTGTTCCCTGCAGTAATAAACCTCGAATCTTTGACGCCGAAGGAAGTGTCCCGTGTCTCTGTCATTTGTACGCCGGAACAGGTTACCCACGAAGGTTTCAGGTGTTATCCCTGGCACCGCTGGGTCTTAGAAAAACCCAGTCCTTCAGTTGGCGCCCAACGTTGGGCGGCATCAGTGGTACCGGTCCAAAGCCTGACGATTGTGAGGAACTTCGTGTGAAATCTCCGAGGGAAGGTGCACCCCGCTTCATCGATCCTGTTGTCAAAACAAGTGGCCCGACGACTTTTCCCGCGAAGATCCCCGCCTCCTGACGGCTGCGACGGACTGCTGCCCTGACTGTAGACCTGTTTTGGCGCCTGGCGTAGACCTTGGTATAGCGAGACGATTGACGGGCCTTCCTGGTGACGCCACTGATCTTTGAGTTAAGTATTTGTGGGTCGCTCCCAGAATCCTTTGTTGTTGTGGGTGCTTAGTTGTTGCATGGTTCCATTGCATTTGTGGTTCTTGGTATTTTGTTCTTTGTTGTGCTATTTGACGTCTGCAGTTGCCAAAAACCGAGGGTTTTTGCACTTTTGCAGGGACATTGTAATCCTATAACCCTTGACGTTTGTGAAACTCGGTTAGTGTGCACGATGCCTAGCCGTAGTACTTTGTTCAGTTGCTTTAGAGGTTGTGGTGCGGATTCCCGGCTGGAGGACTCGTGTCCGATACCTCCGTTTGGAACTCCAACTTACAAATTATATAGTCGACATGGTTTGGGTCCAATTGCATTCAATGAGTGTTGGGTTCGCTACACAAAAAAACACGGTGTCCTTAGTTGGCCACCTCGTGGTAGTTTTGAGGCCCCGATTTTAGATAATCTTGAAGCTAAATTGTTCCAAAGAAAAGCAAGGCCGGCCATGTTTGATTCCTTTCGGTTGTGGCGTAAAGAAGCCAAGCAGAAAGAAATCAAGCAGCTTAAACGTAATAATAGAGAAGGGATCGTTACAAAGGTGAGAAATGCAGAGCAATTTCAGCGAGATAAGGAGGAGAAGGAAAAGGAAGTTTTTGATAGATTGCAGCGCATGACAGTCGATAAGTGTTATCCCGCTTTACCGACGGGTACGGATAAGAAGGGAGAGAAAGCAGTAGAGGACCCTTTGTTGTCCTATCTCTTAAAGTCGCCACCTCCGTATGCACAGGATACCACCGTTCCTGTGGTTCCTCCTGTTCCACAACCTGTTCCTGTTCCTCAACCTGCTCTTGTTCCTCTACCTGCTCCTGTTCCTACTGCTCCTCCGTCTATACCTTCTCATACTCCTGTTCCCGCTACTTCCACTCTTGTGGCTACTCCTGCTGCTCCTTCTGCTTCTGGCTCTTCTATTGTTACCCCTTTGCTTTACTCTTCTACCCCGTCTGCTCGACGTCGCGTCCCTTCTGTTGCTGCTAACTTCTTCACTTCTCTTGGACCGATTCTTGGGTCCGCTGGTTCTGATGCTCCCCAACGACGAAGTCAGCTTCCTGGTGGTAGGGAACGTGACACACTATATAATATGGCGACAAATTGGATTAGATATCCCCTTAGGAATCCTCCACGTGTGGTTGTCGATGCGTTTTCTCAATTCAATGAGCCGACACAAAGATTCATGTTTGAAGAAATGTGCAAGCTCTTACGTGATCAGATATCAGTTGATGCGGCTGAAGATGTATTGGCTGCTCTAACTGACCTTCAGCTTCAGTTTGCGAGTGGAATAATGGTGGGTAGCAATGTTCGACGTGCTGTCGAGCAGTTGCTATCTTTTCGTCCTGCTATAATGCCTCGAGCATTGTTTAAAGACGAAACTGAGGAACTGACAGCAGCGCCTGGTCAGTTTCCCATGCGCGAGGTTCCACCAGTGTGGATGCCAGGTAATCCTGGTGGTAATCCTGCGGTCCTGCCACACTTCCAGAGAGTGTGGATACATCTTCCGTGGAAACGATCGGAAGTCTTGCAGGTAAAGCAATCTTTGCCCGACCCTCGCAAAAATCCTGCAGGGTACTATAAAGAATTGTCGCAGCTAGTTGATGCTACGATAATGAATCTTGCCGACATCGATATGCTGTTTGGCAATGTTGTACCGCAACCGGTATGGGCAAAGATTCGTCAGCAAGATCATGCAGCAGAATTAGGTGGTGACTGGGCTGCACTTAGTGCCGCGGATGCCTTGCAAGTTGGTGGGGCTAAGCCTGAACAGTTGATTGCCAATATGCCTCAGAGAATTATTACCCTTATGAAAACGCTTATGCCAGCTATGAAAGTCAACTGGGACAAATTGTCCGCTTGCAAGCAAAAGAAGGATGAGAGTGTCTCTGATTTCTTTACGAGATTTGAGGAGGCATTCATCGATCACAGTGGTCAAGATATGGGCACTGAGGGAGGCCAGAGATTATTTGTGGACAAATTTGTGTCGAATTTGTTGCCGGACCTAAGCAACAAATTAAAGAATTCGGAGAGTGCATGGGTTGTTTCCACCTCTGCTCAGATATTGGCTACGGCCCAATATTATGAGAATAGGGAGAAAGAGGAAAGTGATCGTGCGGACAAAAAGACGAAAGAGCTTAAAACAAAAGTGTTGTTGCAGCAAGCGTATCCTCTGCGCTCAAATCAGAATGATTCTCAGCAGGGAAATAGATCGCAGTCTCAGTCCAATAGGTCACAATCGCGGAATGACTTTTCTACGCAGAGATCTACGCTTGGGTACAATCAGTGTGCCTATTGTAGGGGTGAGGGTCATTTGAAATTCGATTGTCCAGTTTTGCGTGATCGAAATAGTGGAAATTCATCTAGAGGAGGCCGTAGTGGTCCTCAACAGGCCTCACGAGGTAGAGGTCGCGGTGTTCAAAATGATCGTTCTAACAATTCTTCTGATTCTAATAATTGTTTCGATCAGCGTGGATCGTCGCAAGGCAGATCCGCACAGTACAATGTGGATGATTATTACGTCGATCAGGGTACTGACAATGGTAATTACTAGGACAGCCATAGACAAGGAGAGGGAGTAGTATCAGTTCCAGTTGATCAGAGAGGGCCTTACGTCGCAGTTGCCAACTCGGGCGTAGTTGAGCCTTTTCTGTTGGACACTGGTGCAGCGAAAAGTTCCATCATGCATTCGAAACTCCCTGGCGCACCTTTGTCTGGCTTAACAAATGTTTCCGTTGGATTCTCTGGCGCCCCTGTTAGCAATCCGGTTTCACGCCCTTTGCCCCTTATAATTGGGCCTCGGGAGCTGCAAGCTCCTTTGATTTTGACACCTGGTTGTGGTGAAAATCTTTTGGGCCTGGATTTGCTGAAACGTCTGTATGCGACTCTGTATTGTTCTCCTGCGGGAGTAAAGCTTACATTGGGTGAGAGAGTTATCTCTCCTATGTACTTGTCCATTGATAAGCTTCCACCGGAATTGAGTTCTCTTCCTGCATCTTTGTGGGCAACAGGTCCCAATGACGTGGGCCTGCTTGACATCTCCCCTTATGTTGTTCACGTGAAATCCAATGTGCGTTTACCACGTATTCCCCAGTATCGTATTTCCCTTGATGGTGAGCGAGCGCTGTTAGCGATCATTTACGATTTGATCGAAAAAGATGTTATTGAGGAGACTCGGGGAAACGTGTGTAATAGCCCTGTGCTGCCCATTCCGAAACTCACTGATCCATCTAAGCCTCCTGTTTATCGTTTTGTCATCGATTTACGGGAGGTGAATAAAATTGTGATTCCTCAGTCCCCTGTGGTGCCCGACATCACGGCTTTACTGACTCTGATTCCAGCATCTGCGTCCTGGTTCTCAGTGATCGATCTGAAGAATGCTTTCTTTAGCATTCCGATTGCTGAGGAGAGTAGGGACCTTTTTGGTTTCTCTCTAGGTGGCCGCAGCTTTAGGTTTAAACGCGCTCCTCAGGGCTACTGTGAGAGCCCATCGATATACAGCCAAGCCTTGAAGAGCCAACTTGACGCGTTTGTGTTGCCGGCCGGTGCGGCCTTGATCCAATATGTCGACAACTTATTGGTGGCTGCGGACACTCAGGACATTTGCAAAATTGCTACGGTATCGTTGTTGCAACATCTCGGTGACTTACATCACAAGGTGTCGCCTTCTAAACTGCAATATTGTTGTCAAGAAGTAACCTATCTAGGTCACTTATTGTCAAAGGAGGGAAGAAGGTTGACCCCTGAGAGAATTGCAGCGATTGCTCGAATGACTGTGCCGACAACTCAGAGAGATGTGCGTGCCTTTTTAGGTATCACGTCATACTGCAGGCAATGGATTCCAAATTTTTCATTGCTAGCGAAACCATTGGTGGCCCTTACGTGCAAGGATGTTCCAACTCCTTTACCATGGACGGAAGAATGTCAGAAAAGTTTTTCTGAACTGCGTGATGCGTTGTGTTCGGCCCCTGTGTTAGGTACTCCTGACTACAGTAAGCCGTTTACACTATACGTTCACGAGAGGGAAGGTTGTGCGTTGAGTGTCTTGACGCAACAATTCGGTGGTAAGCAGCGTCCATGTGGATATTTTTCCTCGACCTTGGACCCAGTAGCTAGAGCATTGCCGAGTTGTTTGAGAGCAATGGCGGCAGCTGCGGTGTCCATCCGACAATCTGCAGGATTGGTCATGGATAATATGCTTACGGTGATGGTTCCACATGCAGTTGACACTCTCTTGAATCGTACGAGAACCCAACATCTGACGAGTGCAAGGTTGTCTGGGTATGAGTTGACGCTTCTGGCAAGTCACATTCAAATAAAGCGCTGCAATGTCCTAAACCCAGCGACTTTGTTGCCAATCAATATGGAATCAGATGAGGTAGTACCTCATGACTGTTACTTACGAACTGAGGAGGAAACAAAAGGTCGTGTGGACCTGAAAAATACTCCATTGGAAGACCCCGATGGTACCTTGTATGTGGATGGTTCGTGTTTTAAGTTGCCGAATGGTGATGTGACGACTGCGTATGCTGTGGTGACGTTGAGTACGGTTGTGGAGACTGCAAGATTAAATCAGAACTCTGCACAGGCGGCAGAGCTGATTGCCTTGACCAGAGCGTGTGTGTTGTCGAAAGGGAAACGGGTGAACGTGTTTACAGACAGCCAGTATGCGTTTGGTGTTGCGCATAGCTTTGGACGATTGTGGAGAGAGAGAGGTTTTATGACATCACATGGTACGAAGATTCAGCATGGACAGCTTGTGAATGATCTTTTGGACGCACTTACATTGCCCAAGCAGGTGGCAATTATTAAATGTAGTGCACACCGTAAGGTGACGGATGATGTTGGTCGTGGCAATGCGTTTGCTGATGAGATTGCTAAGGAGACTGCAAGGAATCTTACAACTAGAATGTATGTGACGAGTTCGGTAAGATGGCCTGCAGAAACTGGTATGTGTGAGGACACTATCGAGAGTGTGAAAGCGATTCAGAATGAGGCCACCGAGACTGAAAAGACCAAGTGGAAAGAGAGTACGGGAAAGCTGGATGCGAATGGCTGTTGGATCGATTTGTCAGAGAATAAGAGGTGGATGTTGCCGGATGCGTATGTGCTAGCTGTTGTGACGATGGCACACGGCTTGTCACATATTAGTGAGAAAGGTATCTGTAAGTTGTTGTCCCCTGTATGGAAGAATGATGGTATCGCTAAGTGTGCTGAGAGATTGGTCAAGAACTGTATGATATGTATGATGTACAATCCTGGCAAGGGAACTCCTACACCCCCTGGCCACTTTGCTCCTCCTTCATGTCCCTTTGAAGTGATTCAGTTGGATTTTATCCATATGGAGCAATGCAATAACCTAAAATACGTTTTAGTTGTGGTTTGCGCATTCTCCCGATGGATCGAAGCCTACCCTCTCAAAGACAACACTGCCCTGTCCACCGCAAAAGTCCTACTGAAGGAATACTTTCCTCGGTATGGAATGCCACGGATTGTATGGTCTGATAATGGAAGTGAGTTTGTGGGGAGTGTGATGACGAGCGTGTGTAAGGGCCTTGGAATCACACAAAAATTCCATAGCGCCAATCATCCCCAATCAGCAGGTTTGGTTGAGGGATACAATGGAACTCTCAAACTAAAACTCGCGAAGATTCAGGCTACGACTGGTCTCTCGTGGCCTGACGCTTTGCCCTTAGCTCTTCTGTCAACTAGGGCGACTGTACACTCTCGAGTAGGGCTCAGCCCATATGAGATTGTGTTCGGCCGTCCTGCCAATATTTGGGGGGTCCCTAGACCCACTGTGTTCGCTGATCTTGAGTACCCAATGTTGATCGATTATCTTCATGATCTGACTGCTAAACTGAGGTTAATTCACCAACAGGTCTTTGAAGCACTGCCGACGCAGACGGAGGGTCCAGGCCACCAGCTCCAGCCCGGAGACTGGGTGGTTACGAGGAACTTTGGCCGAAAACGAAATTTGGAGCCAAGGTTCATCGGACCCTACCAGGTGCTCCTTGCCACGAGGACTGCTGTTCGTTTGGAGGGTCGCAAGCACTGGGTGCACGCCACCCACACCAAGAAGGTACCGATCCCTTTGCCAGCGGACTCGTGGGTGAGGAAGGGCATTGCCTCGTCTGAAGCAGAGGTTGTACCGAACTTTGTTCCATTCAGCGACGCTCAGCCTGTGGGAGATACCTCAGTGCAGCCGGACGATATTGTTGAACATTTGTCATCAAAAAACTCAAGATCTGAACCATTGTCTGGTCGACAGGATTCTGTTTCATCACCTGACCAATTGTTTGAAGATCAGACTCGTCCTGGGAAAAGCAGATATTTCCTCCGCTCCAACACTAGAGACTAATAAAAAATATTTTTGCTTCCTCCCCTGACATTCACGTTACCCCATTATCACTTTGAACATTTTTGAATAACTGTACCTTTGTAAATTTTGAGTCTTTTTCTGCATATATGTGTTTCTTTCCACAGCTAGGAGATTTTGTATATATTGTTTAATTAAAAGTACCTTACATCCGCGTGGACCGTAGGGCCGTGCGGGTACTTCCTTCTGGTTAGTAGGTCCTGACACTAGGTTGGAGACCGTCGATCCCTAGGAACTCCTGGGGATTGACTATTGCTACACAGAACGAAGTGCGTCAAGAACGTTGCGGACGGTTTTAGAGGATGGCTTTCTCGAAGCGGTCGGAATTTGAAAAGACTCAATCTCAAAGATTCGAACTGCATAGAATTGTACGTACTAAATGCTTCATGTTTCAGGTGTTCCTTCTATTCCTAACTGTTTCTTCATTATTGGTGGGTGGGGTGTACTATATGATACAGTCATTGTTGCCTTCTGCCTCACCTACCCCTTTTTCTGAACCTAAACCTACCTCCACTGTTTCTCCTCATTCCTTCCACCTCTTACCTCAACACGAGCAGGTTAGACGTGCGGAATTCATGAACAATTCCTTTGTTCAGCTCCTTCATCAGCATCAGTTGGTGATGAACACTACCAATTGTTGGGTGTGTGGGTTAATGCCACATACCACCGATAAGGGAATTCCGTACTTGGTCCTTCCTTACAGTTCCCAGGGTTCAGCTCGAGCATTCCAAACAATGTTTCGTAGCGCACTAGATTCTTACCCCAATCGAGAGCCACGTTCTCCACACTTTGGTCCCGGCCCGCACCACAAGTCTTTGGCAATAGCGATTGCTGATCTAGATAGGGATATCTTTGATCCATCGCTTATCCCAGAGGAAGAGGTGCGAGCCTATAGAGATCTAAGTGAGGCTGAGTATAGTGTGCTCGTGGGTGATAGACAGCTCAAAAGTTCATCTCCAATATGGATCGTACCCCACCTTGGTAATTTCTGTTTGAAAGGTCGTGGCCGAAGCCCAAGAGCTCATCTAGGGGAGAGTGCTTGCACTGAAACTTATGTTTTACCAATGCTCTCTTCCCCTGTTCTTCTGACTGCCAAGGGTACGTACTTTGTCTGTTACGATCGTGCATATACATGGTTGCCCCTTGACTTCTCGGGCACCTGTTATATTGCAAATTTGTTGCCACCGACTTTTACAGTTGCCTCTGATTATCACAAGACCAGAGTTGTGAGAGGTGTGATTAGCAAAGAGGACACTGCCGGTCAAGAAGCAGGAGACTTCTTTAAGGGTTTCTTGCCATTTTGGGGACCTATGATCAATAGTAGGAACCTGAGACAGTTGACTCGAGCGGTGGAATCGACTGCTAATATCACGGCGAGTGCCCTTGGCAACATCACAGCAGAGCTTCAGGCGGACAGGGTTATGACGTTACAAAATCGTATGGTTTTAGACGTCGTCTTAGCAATTGCGGTGGAGTATGTAAGGTGATCCATTCGAGTTGTTGTATTTTCATTCCTGACAACGCTCCGACTGTCTATCAAGCCATCTCGAAGTTGCATAAGATCTCCGAGTCCATACACGTGGACGTAGGGGATTGGACGCTACTAGGGTGGTTTTGGGGCCTGATGTCGACTTGGGGTTGGAAGATTCTGATGATCATTGGGGTTGTTGTGGCATTCCTGTTCACGTGTTTTCTTTGTGTGCAGTGTGGGTCCTGCCTTATGTGGCCTCTGTGCTACGACGTGTATAAGGCGGCCGCCTGTTACCAAAGGAACGCTGATGGATAGAATTATGTTGCAACAGCATCTGGATGGTCTGATGAATATCGAAATCGATTCTGATTCCGACTAGTGCTTGCCTACATGAGGGCAAAAGGAGCGTCTGAGGTTCTGTGACAATTGTAAGTGATGTTTTTGACTCGCCCGAATATGGTCGAGTCTGGTATCTATGAACCGCAAATGACGAGTTTAGTGGGTGTACGCGTTTTCGCTATGCTAGCCTAAACCGTTCGTTTGTTCCGTGGGTTTCTTCATCTGAACCCACGGGTTCCATTTTAGATACGGCATCCATTTTGTTTCTTGCCCTCAAGTAGCCAGCGAACGGACGCTGTCCGCTTCGCTACCCTGGGATTCCCAAACTCTTGCGGAAGACACGTGTTCCTTTGAAGGTGTCTTTATGATGAGGGGGATGACACTGTAAGGCAGATGGCCCCGCTCGAGGCTCATCTTGCCGTGCCGGTCTATTGTTTCAGTTGTGCATTCATTAGGCACGTCTCCTTTTGATCCCTGCAAATCGTGTTTCCTGATACCACCCCTTTTACACCCTCTTCGATCTGTTCGCTATCCTCGTCTTCCTCTGCACCTGTTTCTGTCTCTTCCTTGATTCGTTTACAGTCGAACGGAATGCACTGATGGTGGGAAGATGTACTTTTACAGTTGGGAACTGCCGAATGCTACTGTAATTATGTTCCGGGCCCTGAATACATAAAAGCGACCCCCTATGATATTTACTGTGGGAACCGGGTTGTAATCTTTTGTTTACCATGTTATCCTATGACGGAAACCTGTGTAAAAGGAGCGATCCACAGATACAATTTGAAGCAGTCTCCTCGAACCTACACGTGTTGTACTTCTTGTGACTTCTGTGTTCCCTGCAGTAATAAACCTCGAATCTTTGACGCCGAAGGAAGTGTCCCGTGTCTCTGTCATTTGTACGCCGGAACAGGTTACCCACAAAGGTTTCAGGTGTTATCCCTGGCACCGCTGGGTCTTAGAAAAACCCAGTCCTTCAGAGGTCGTAGACTGATCCCACATGAAAGGGTTTGATAATCATGCTCAGGCTGACCAGGGGTTCTGGAGTATGCCTGGTGGCACCTACTAGGGCATACTTGTCTGTCCGTCCGTTCACAGGTGCATGCCTGCTCTTCTTGTCCATTCTGGGGATTGCCTATCAAAAAATCAGTTCACAGCCGTACTTAGATGTACCCTTCGCAGTCTGGTGTTCGACCCGGTCAGTTACTCATCCCACTCATTTAGAATTGGGGCAGTGACCTTGGCGGCAGGGGTCGGGTTGTCGGCGAATGCAGTTAAACGCAGTGTCCGATGGTCCTCACAAGTGGATTGGGTGCGGGCCACTCCTTCGTCCGACGGGCTGCTTACTGATTCCAGCAGCAGAGTAAGTTGAAGACGGCATGTTTGGACAATTTTTTCATTCATGGGCATGGCGTTGGGTGCCTAAGGATTGGGCAGCTTCGCCGCTTGGAGGAGGAGACAAGGGGCCATGGGGTACCACAGTTCCTGGACTTGATCATCTTGCACATCGGGGTAAATTACATGGTGGAGCTTGATTGGGTAAGATATTCCCCTGAGCATTGATCGCATGGTCTCACATGATTCTGCGGTGTAAATGGGGCCATGGGTGAGGTCGAAAGCTCCGTCTGGCACGTTAAAGCAAAGATGACCAAATTGTGCCAGGGACATACTCCACAGGTTGCTCAGGGGGGATCACATGCTTCACCGGGATGGTGTTCACCTGTCGGACATGTGCGCAGATTTGTTCATGATTAAATCTGTGCCTTTGTGCAGAGCTTGTGGTGGCGGGAAGGTGCACACCTAGATCACAGTACAACAGGAGGGGGAGTCCTCCAGCACACTACTTAGGGCAGCACTGACGGGTCAGATGGCAAGCTGACCCCAGAGAGAATGGTTACACCGGCTTGGGGCAAGGGCGCTCAGTGAGACAATCCAGGGCATGGGGCTGCTGCTTCTGGTAATACCCTACGAGCCCGTGAGTGGCCTGATTTTGGAGATGTGGGCCCTTAGGTTTGCAGACAAAGATCAGATGGCTGGGGACCACCCCTCAAGAATGCAGGAGGGATTCACCTGTGTGGTTCCCCCTGGGGTGCAGGCTGACTTTCCCCTTCGTGCTGGAAAGGATAGCTTACCCTCAAAGGTCTTCTGTAATTGACTCAAATAGTTATTGATACTTTAAATAAGTTTTTTGTGACTGAAAAGGTTATGATTATAATTATGTTTTTGAAAATTCTTATAAGATGTTGATTCCATGTTGCTATGATTTCGGAGAATGAACCATAATGTCATGTTTTGTCTTTGTCGATAATAATAAACACGGCCTTTTTTCTCCCAAACATTTGTGTGTCATTCATTGACTTATGGGGTTTTGGGGGCAGGCACGACTTGTTTTCAGAGCACATGGGCATCACTGGGACAACCTCAAAATAATGTCATGGGTTCAAGGTCGAGTTTGTTTCTTAAAGTCTGACTGATCTGTGATTTAAATTTTTTTTTCTTTAAAAAAATCAAATAAAGTAGATATTTTGATCTTAATAGGGAACGATGACTATAATATTCCCTAACTGAATGGCTCAAAAGATTAGGTTTACAGAAGGAAGGAGACAGAAACAGGTCGGCCGGGAACTGAAGGTAATGACCTTAATAGCCTATAAGAATTGGACACTCGCTATCATTGTCTAATTAAATATAGCAAGTCATGCGATTTTACAGAGGGAAAAAATCAGGTCATTCCACACTTGCGCATGCAAAGTCACTTTTCATACGGTAAAACATGCATCCAACAAAACAATGCCTTGAGCCTTTACACTATACTAGCCTATATAATATTGATCGGAATGGTGTGCTCAATGAAGTGTGGCCTTTAAGGTTGGAAAACGTCAATGAAAGTCAACGAACCTTGTGTTTCCTCATTATCACCTTGTCTTTAATAAATTGTGTTTACTGTCACTATCCTCAGATTACAGAACTGAATTTGCTTCGCCTAATTTGTTTTCATTGTTTCTTAATACCTAGTAAAGAAATAGTGAAGCAGACCATTAACATAATAAATAGTCTAACTCATACTATGGCATGCCATGATTACAAGGGATGCCCATTGCAAGGAGCATTTGCTAATATGAGGTTCGCCAGTTAAGTAATGTACGTTTTTTAGTATACTTAAGGCGCCATGCGGCTCTATGTTGAAGGTCGAAATGAATGAATAAATGAAATGATACACAGAGAATTAAAGTGCATGCTTTGCTAATTTTAGCTAAAGAACAGACATAAATGGTGAGTTTGTGTATACATTTCTAGGTTAGACAGGACAGAGAATAAAAAGAAATATTGGAAATTATTTTACAATTACCTGTTTTTTTTGGTGGTGGCGTCTTGTTGACAATTCATAAGTAGATACGTTTGTATATTCGGTGATTTAATGTAGAGCAACCATTTTTTTGTGTATTAGTTTGCTGATTATACAATTTAGACTTCGTCCCCTCCAAACTATTAAACCTGTAGCTGCAGGATTTGATCTCAGTGATGGACTTCTGCAAGTGTTAATGTATTAACAAACTCGCAAAATAGTCACCACAATGTCTACAATCAGGAAAAAAAAGCCTGAAAACACATATTACAGAAACGTTTGTCAGGTACATTTTGGAAGAGACTACTAGCATTCCATTTTTGTACTCAGATGATTTTTTTTTCTTATACTGTAGTTTCTTAATGTTTGGGTCTGTTTACGGATAGCTTCACTGTTGAGCAAACATAATGTTCCTAATTCTTCATCTATGCCTACATGATGCTTTTAGTCACACTAACTGGATTTTTGCTCACTCAGTACTGTTGGCTGTTTGTGATATCAATCTACATCCTATGGCCAATGATTAATTTGTAAAAAAAAAAAAAGTAAGTGCTGGGGCCCAACGTTTTGCTCAGAAGACTCTAGCCGATGCCATTGAATGCCTGTGCGCTACATACCAAGGCTGCATACTCTTGATTCCACCTCACGCCTCTTTACTCCACGGCTAACTACTCCCTGCTCCTTTATCTCAATCTTGCAACTTCCTGCTTTCTCCCTTTGTAACAAAGCTTTCGTCTTTCTCTTCCTCCTGTCTTTGTGTTTTTTGTTCTCTCACTCAAGGTCAAAAGGTCAAAGTCTGATAAAGAAACAAAAGTGCAATGCCCGAAAATAAGAACTGGTGGCCATTGGCTCAAATCAAACACTACATATGGCATGTTCCATTCCAGTGCATGGGGGATTATGTAAACTCCGTCATCAAGCTGGCAAACATTTAGGTCATATATGCATTGTATAAATAAAGCACTGTTTTTTTTTTGGGGGGGGGGGGGGAGTTCTCCAAGCCAGCAGCCATTTTATAAATGGTTCTATAAGGACTTGAGTATGAGGTTGACTTGTATATGGCCATACACTATTGTGTGCAGTTTCGGAAGCCAGAAAACAAGACGATCACGTTGAAGTCTCAGGACAACACAGGTTCCAATCAACAAACACCATTTTCTTCCCAAATCACATTTTCAATTAGCACTGGCTTCTCCCTCCCTGGAGCAGCACGAAAGCTCTCTCATTATTACTCCACTCTGTCATATCTTCCTCCCAGCCGCCACACTCTCCACCTCTCCATTTCCTTCATCTTGCTGTTTGGAGTGATCCAGCTGCCCTGCTGCTTCCTCCTCCTCTCACAACTGGGAGTCACTACCCTCCCCTCTTTCACCCCACAGCCATTTCCAATTGTTCCCCCACTGTGCCAATTCCCTCCTTCGCTCCTCGCCACCTGGAGCCACTGATCACCTCTACACATTTGTCCCTAACTTTTTTTCCTTGCTACCTAGCTCCTTTCCTGTAATACCCACTTCCGCCCTCTCCCCATCACTCAATCCTTCCATTCTCTCACCACCAGGAATAACTGTCATTCTCTCTGTAACTGCCTTTTCTCCCATCACCTCTGGCATTCTCTCCTCTCGCACCTGCTCCCTCCTCCTCTCCACTCACAATTCTCTTTCCCACCCACAGTCCCATCCCGCCTCCCTCTCTCCTTTCCAGACCCATTCCTTTCTTTCAGACCCATGTCATGCTTTACTATTACCAGTGTGCGAGGCTGCTAACACCTAGCGATGGCTGAATTTTATATGCACTTTTTAAATTGTAATTTTGCTCTCTTAAGGAATTACTGTTTTATGATAATGTGTATTATTATTTATATGTGGATGACAACCAAATAGGGAAGGGTAACCGGAGTGACACCATGCACCCTACGACTACCACTGAATGATTCAACCCCTTACACGAGCTTCTAGTTGGAGAAGGAGGATCACGGTTTGGAAAGTACAAACCACGTTGAGACCAGTGACCATTTCACTTTCTGAGACTGGTGCTTTGTTAATGACTCCTGACATCAGCTTTGGTAAGAATAATGCCAGGAGAAGCAAAGGTAAAAAGTGGTAGCAGTTTTAGATTCGGTCTGTCCTAAAGGGTAATCTGCAGTGGCAGAAGGGCTAGTCTGGGCTTTTTTTTTTACTGTTGGTCCCCTGATATTACCACAAACATTGCCTGCAGCAAGCACAGTTCCATGCAGACTTCCCAACCCTGCAAAACGCTTATAGAGGGTATCTACCGAAGCTCAAAACTGCTCTGAATCCCAAAGCTGAGCCACATTTCATTATCTCATTCCCTATGAGGACTTTTTTTGTGCCCAGACCTATTTTCTGTTCCTGTCCAATCCTGGCAGTCCTCATCCCGGCCTGTCCTACTTAACGCCTGTGCATTTGAGCACTGAGTACATATATGATGTCCACCCATGAAAGTTCCATGATGATACTGAATTTAAAGGTTGGCATTCAAAGGAACAGGAAGAAATCTGCTGCATTTTTACTGTTTGCTTCTCTCTTACTGAGCACATTCTTGAAAAACACACCACTCACCTTGCAAATGATAAATATATATATAGGTATTGCAGCTTCCACTCAAATATCCTGTGAGTAATGAACGCATACCAAATTTACCAGAAATTACAAAAGAGGGTCTAGTGTTAAAACTACAGAAATATTGGTGGAATTGCACAGTAATAGCAACATGTTGACCTAAACTGCAGTACTGAAGTACTATTCTGAGCAATACTATGGCTTCTAATTAACCATAATTATTTAAGATTTCGAAATAATTAATTCAAGGTTATGTTGAAGGTTCTCTTCTCTACATAGGCCCTGATTTCAAGACCGGTAACAGGATAATCTATCACAAATGCGACAGGGTGCGACAGGTACCCTGCTCACCATACCCTTGGCCTGCTCACTTCTTTTAGCGATGGGTGAAAATAAGTATTTGAGATATTTGGGTGCCCCTGTGCTTCTTTGGCAAGATACTTCCTCCTAAAGCCAGACAGAGTAAGGGCTGTTGGAGGAAGGACAAAAACACATCTGCCTTGTTTAGAGCTAACCATGTAATGCCTTTTTTCCCCGCCCACAACCACCAGGAAATACCTGGTCGTGAGGGGCAGGAAAGAAACAATAATATCCCCACACATTTGGAATAAACTCCCAGGGCGTCAGGGAAGTCCAACTTTGAGAGTTCAGATTTGAAACACATACAAATCTCAATGGTTTGGTATATGGCCCTCAAACTTGATGCTGGCCATATGTCAAGCCTTGAATAGGTTCAAAGGGACCGACGAGCCGGAGGTTGTTTTCAGTGCACAGAGATGAATGTAGGGCTTGCCTTCATCTCTACTCCTGAGGGACAGTACCCTAGGGATGGCGGGTAAAGTTTTCCACCATCTGGAGAGATAATACTCCACCCACCAAACTTTGAATAAGGCTCATAATCTTTGACTTGTATTATACATTTATGTCTTTCATGAATTTACTAACACATTTTTATGATATCTTATGTACAAGTCTCTTGTGCTGCCCGTGTCTATGTTTTTGTTGTTGTTTTTTTAAAATGTTTTTATTGGTATTTGCAGGTTACATGTAACAGATATAACAGACATTTTTGGATGTTAAAAGTTACATACCGGCAGCACGAGGGGCTTGTAAATCAGCCCCTATGTTTTTTTTTATCTAAATATTATTTGACATTGCACATCCCTAATTGTTTGACACACTGAAACCCATATTGGAAATGACATAATTAAGTATGGCAGTAGCAAAGCTCTGCAGCAGTACTTTGGAAATGTTCCTGTTAACCTAATCAAAGGATCCAGCCACAGCTTCATTGCATGAAATGCGTTTTGTGATTGCAAAGAGATGAGATATGATGCTGGCAGCAAACAGCTAAAGATCATATTGTAAGAAACCCGTTGTGTGACTTCTGTGTATGATCTGCCGGTTTAAGCAGTGCAGTACAGGTCCGACTAATAGTGCGGACTGAGGGCAATCATGTCTTGCCATTCTCTGCAGAGCTGATTGTTGCTCCAGATTGAGCTCTGCACGGAGTTTGAATGATGCTGACACAATCAATAAACTGTTCCTGGCAAAGGTTCATGATTTTCTCTGAATAGCATTTTCCTATTTTCTCAAGAGCCTGCCTAGCATCAAGCGACATGGCCACAGAAGGGGAATCCAGCTGGTTTGCGACATAAATAAGATTACGAAGATTCAGCATAGCAGCGGGAGTCTCAGAAGCATATACTCTTTCACAAAACGAACTTGCTTAAAGTCAATGATCTAAGGAAAAATGAAGATATCAAGCTGGTAACATCTTAACAGCAATCCCCTGGAAATGGCTGCTTTCCATTCTTTAGGATTAAACAGCTGCATGTGAGGGTTTCTTCTTTTCATAACAGTGATGCTTGTTACACCCTTGGTTTTTATGTTTCATAACACTGATAGGTGAATTAACAGCATTTTCTTTTGACACAATCAAAATTTGAGGAGTCACCCATTGCAGAATTATACAAAGCTGCTCAAATGCATATTCTGATGGGACAGTTTAGCTCAATCTACAAGCATGTTTTTGGACTAACTGAAGGTTTTCCTGTTTTCATAAACTGATTTTACCAGGGCTAACGTGACTGCCAAATTTCTAAATTACAAAAAATGAGAGTTGTATAACAGATGCTAACGAAGCCTTGCAAATGCGCCTGCAAATGGTACATTGCTATTTCTATCTTGTAAATCGCTAATGTCTTGTTTTTGTAAATCACTCATCATTTGCATTTAATCCTGGAAATCGTCTCTAATTTGCAAAGCATGTGGAAACCAATCTTGATGAATAGCTCTAAATGGAAAAAGTAAATATGTCAAGGCTGGCCAAATAAATAATCAAGACCAATCCTTTGAACAATGTAATGAAACCTGACTTATAAAATAAAAATAAGCAACTAGAAAGATGCCATATGTTAAGAAATGTAACTTGCTTTGGCAGTTACCATTTGGTTTGTGCGTGTAATGTAACTGATGTTTATTATTACAAAACATCCACTTGATTTCATGGCAATTCTTACATGGATTAGCTACTGTACTTCAAACAGTTTTTTTGTTTTTTTTTTTACCTTTTTTTAACCAACTCAGAGATCTTCGGGGCATATTATCAAGAAGGGCGTTAAAATTATCGCCGCTTTAGCGGCAAGAAACTGGCCCTAAAGCGGCGATAATGGGCTTGATAATATGCCCTTGAGAATTCCAATAGAAGCCCAGGTTAACACCAGAACATGGGCTTCTATGGGAATTCACAATGGTATATTATCAAGCCCACTATCGCCGTTTTAGCTGCAGTTTCCTTCCGCCAAAGCGGCGATAATTGAAAAGCTGTTTCTTGATAATATGCTCTCTAATTCTTTGAACTCACGTCCAGATATAATACAGCTTGTTTTGTGGATTTCACTAGCATACTCACTACCCAGAGAATAAGGGGTCCGTAGAACAGATTAAAAAATAACGTAGATAATTTGGGAATGTACACTCCTGCAGTAGGAGCACTTTTCTAACTTTCTTAGAAATCACCAATAATGCTTCTTTTAGTGCCTACTTTCGCAGCTTCAGAGAAGATATTACATGTTTAAGTACTTATCTGTTCAAAAATGTCACAGGTGTCCATTTTCGTAAGGAAAAAGGAAACGCAACCGACATGTATTTGCGTTTTCTAACTATGCTCTCTGTTTTCTTCGCATGGGACATTGTTTTCATCCTATTCTCCACAATGGGGCAGATTTACAAGCCCCTTGCGCCTCTTTGCGCCGCCATTGCATCACTTTTTGTGACGCTACGGACGCGCAAACAATGCTTCCAATTTACAATGGGACGCATCTAGGGAGATGCGTCATGTTGTAAAGTCCTGCATCACATGATACGCGCCAGGCATAATGTCTGCAGGCTAGGCGTTTCCACGCAAAAAGCCATGTAGAACTGACAGAGTGAAATTAACAACATTTCACTGCATCACTCTACGCCTTCACTTCGTCAAAATCCCCATGCCTGCTCAAACTGGGTGCAAGGAATGAATCAGGGCTTTTTGTTTGGCACTCACCTATCTGTTGTGGTACATTGCTAGAGTTGCGTTACTTTCATGAGCAACTCCAGCGATGCATTACTTTTGTGCCAACAGATGCGTCAGCATTTCTGACGCATCTTAATCCTTGTGCTAAGGAGCACTGTATTAAAAATACAGTACATCCATGGGGGTTCCCTACAACTACACTGCTGCCCTGCCGGATTGTTTTGCCTCACCTGAACCAGTCCTGAGGGGGCTGTGGCGCTTCTCCTGCTGCCTGCCTCACCTGAACCAGTCCCGAGGGGGCTACAACACTTCTCCTGCTGCCACGCTGCTTTACCATATAAACGAGCGATGGGGACTACAACTCCCAGTGTCCTCCAGTGGCGCTCATTTCCCGCGTCAAGGTAAGCGCCAGGAGGCGATTCAAAAATGCTTGAGGGCTCCCGCAGTGCCGGGTCCCTCACAACTACACTTCTGCCCTGCTGGATTGTTTTGCCTCACCTGAACCGGTCCGGAGGGGTCTGTGGCGCTTCTCCAGCTGCCTGCCTCACATGAACCAGACCCAGGGGGGCTACAACACTTCTCCTGCTGCCACACTGCTTTACCACATAAACGAGCGATGGGGACTACAACTCC
Source organism: Lissotriton vulgaris (assembly GCF_964263255.1). NCBI lineage: Eukaryota > Metazoa > Chordata > Amphibia > Caudata > Salamandridae > Lissotriton > Lissotriton vulgaris. The sequence goes on from NC_141696.1 coordinate 315,362,029, forward strand.
CAGTGTCCTCCAGTGGTGATCATTTCCTGAGTCACAGTAAGCACCAGGAGGCGCTTAAAAAATGCTCGAGAGCTCCCGCAGAGCGGGAGGCGCACGGGCGTGCCCGGGCACACGGCGGGCCGGTCTGTGCCTGTCAGGGGCCGGAAGAGGCCGGGCTGGGCCACGTTATTTTCATTTCTCTAACAAAACTATAGGTTAACCACCTATATCATATGCTGCTTTTATTTCTCCCTCTGTTTGTAGCAGGTGGTAAAAACATATTTTTTGAGTTCCTGCAGGCGGGATAAGTGGCCTCCTTAGGGGATCATTTAAAAAAATATTTGTACTGGGGTAAACTCATCAAAGGTTATAAAGGTTATAAATAGCGGGCCATTCCATCTTCAGAGGCCCCAGCTAATTACATAGGGCAGTAACTGTGGGGAGGAGAAAGACCCAGGTGACTCAAGAAGGGTCTATAGTTGCATCTAGAGCAACAGTAACCACCATGGGCGCCTTTTTGTCAAGGGCTGCTTCAGTCATTGACAAAGAGACTGAATTGGTGAATAGGCGTCTATCTAGATCCCCGTCAAGTGTCCTTTTTTCCCCTTTTGGGTGGCCCTAATATTTGTTCCAAAGAATCTATCGACGAGCTAGTGAGTACTCCTCTTTCCCTGGGATTGGGCAGTGACATACAGGTAAAGGACGTGCTTTTCAGCATTCGTGAAGCTGTGGGGGAGGTACCCCGTAGGCCCTTGTCCCTGGTAGTGATAATCGCAAACAGGAAGGGTGCTGCTCATGCTGTTACAATGGGGAAGGGTGGGACTGGTGGGAAGAATAGTGACTCCCTAACAGAGGTACCCCATGGCCATATCCCACCCCAACATCCGATAGTGGCTAGTATTCCGCTGGCAGTTTGAAAAGAAAGTGTAAAGCAATTGGTAGCCAAGCCAAAAAGACCAAACCCAATGCGCCGCTAATACCTCCATCTGATATAGGGGTGTCTCAGGTTGTAGTGTCTTTAATGGTTGATCATCCCATGTTGGAAATTTCAAATCTATGTTGAGCTCTATGTTGGAGGAAAAGTTGTCCCCTATTGTTGTTAAATGATATAGAGCAAAGTATAGCAGTCCAACTTAAAACTTTGCAATAAATTTGGTTGTTAGATACCATTACCAATGTGTCAACTAAACCTAAAACCGTAGTAGGCATTTTACAACCAACAGGGGTAATCGGGGACCCTTGTTCATCTAGTATTACTGCAACCCGTGGTAGAAATTCGGAACACAGCCACATAGAGGAGCTGCCTGATGGTACTATAGAGGGTATGGTAACGAATGGGGCCCAAACAGTAAGGCAACAGGGTCAGGCCCCCCAGGACTCAGGGAATAACACAGGAAAGTTGCAGGGACATCCCCTAATGCCTCACCAAATTCCACAGTCATTAACTTACCACCTCAATCCACTCCGTTGGTGGCCATCCTCTGGAATGTCCTGCCACTCTCTCAGGGTACTAATGAGGATTTCTCCCAACTTAAGAACAAGGTTACCCACTGGTTTTCCATCAATACCTCTGAAGGCTCAGCAGTGGAACAAAATATTATTATGGTGCGCCGTGTGGGCTGGGTGGGTTATTCTTGAAAAACAGGGGGGGGGGGGGGATTGTATAATTGTGAGCTTTAATAATCCAATGATCGTCAAGAGAATATTTAGAGAGGTCCTTGCATGTCTGGCTAACAGGGACCCCGGTATCCATATCCTTCCTTTAGGCTTTTTTTTATAAGCCTGAGCCTCCAAGGGGTAACAATTCAAATTCTCTATGTAAATGGCAGCTTCATGGTCCTGTCAAAGTCCACAGGACCAGACAATTCATTCCCCCCGTAGTGAGGCACAACATCTCGGGGGACTGCTACTTTTCCCCTACTCCGCAGGCGACAAACAGATTCGCAGTACTCCCGAGGTTGAAGGATTGCGACTGACTGAATGTTAGTGTAGAATTCAATGTGCCATCTGTGGAACAGTAGGGACTAGATTCAGGTAATTGTAAATTACCGATTGGAAAATACCGAATTTTACCGATTCTGTATTTTCGAATTGGTAATTGCAATGTAGATAAAAATTCTGTAAAAATGACCGAATTGTTAAAATTCGGTAATTACCGAATCAGTATTTACCGATTCGGTAATTGCCATTCATTCCTAGAAATGAATGTCAATTACCGAATCGGTAAATACCGATTCGGTAAAAAAGGGAAAAAGTCAAGGGTGGCAGGGTGTCACTTTGACACCCTGTTGCACCCCTGATTAGTGCTGGTGTGCACATGTGGCACACATACATGCCCTAAGGGCATGTATGTCTGTCACATGTCACAGGTTTAAATGCACATATTTGCATTTACATAGGAATTCGTTATTTACCACCAACTAATAGTTGGTGGTTAATAACGATTCCTTTTAGCCCAGAAGCACTGTTTGAAGTGCTACCTACATTTCATTTACCGATTCGGTAAATACCGAATCGGTAAATGATGATTCGGTAAATACTGAATCGGTAAATACCGATTCGTTATTTACCGAATCGGTAAATGTGCTCCCTACATAGGAAAAGTCTATTACCGGTCGGTAACGGCCGATTTCGGCCGTTACCGACCGGTAATAGCCTACCTACATCTGGCCCTAGGTGTCTTCCCATCCTCCATCAAAGTGCTGGGCCCCTTGTGCAGATGTTGCCCGGGGTGCATATTTTCGAGCCAAGAGAGGTTTTACCTACTACACTACCAGGGGAGTCTATAGAGCAAGCAGATTATAATGTTCTTTCCTGGAACATTGCAGGGCTAGCAGGGAAGTTTCAGGATCCAACGTGGGTGCTGTTCATCAGGTAATTCCCAGTTATTTACCTGCAGGAGACTTGGCTGGTGAACTGTAACTTATTTTTAGAGGGTTAAAAAGCCGGCCTCCCCCTCAGACAGTGGCAGAGCCAGGGGTGGCTTGGTTATTTATACAGCATTAGCCTTGAACTGCAGGATCAAGGAACTTCCCAACATCCACAATGATCTCCAAGCTGTCATCTTAAAACGATGAAACGTGAGCCTGTGTATGATTAATTTTTATAATGTAGTAAACACTTTGGGGGTTTGCAAGATTGCTCAGCTGAGTAACTTTGTTAGACAGTATTGCGGTTATGTCGCCCTTAGCCTTATGATAGTAGGGGATTTTAATGTTCACCCCCGTGTGGTGACCCTGCGACAACTAGTATGGGTGAAATGTGCTGTGCTAGGATGCAGAAATTTCATTTTGAGCATTCGGCTCAGGATGACGCACTTAATGATCTACTTAACAAATTCGACCTGATTTCTTTTATGTTTTTTGTTGCTGAATCTAGCAAACAGCCCGTTCCATCATTTTTAAGGACGCAACGGTGGGACCTTTATAGATCATATTTTGATTTCGGCTGGCTTCCAGTCTATTCTCCAGGGATTTACAATCTTAGAAAGTATTTTTAGTGATCATAGCCCTGTATGCGTACACCTGGATGGTGGTTTGCTGAACAGGCAGGCAAAGGTGGTAGCGTCTGGTGCGATGAGACTCACGGATGGGAAGCGTTGCCTCAAGTTGTCCCAGGTGAACCCGGATTTCTTTTATGATAATGTACATGAACTATGGGTTTCGGAATTAGCATTATGTGTGCCCCCTGACTCCCTTGCAGTGGGTGTTCTTAAAGCTTTTGAGGAGATTGTTTCAAAGGTGGGGGCCCTATTAACTGTCCCCGCACCAAGAGCATCGTTTAGGGATCCCAAATGGTTTGACCCCAAATGCTTTAAAGCTGCCAGAGAGCTAAAGGTAGCCTTGAAAGCAAGTCCAAGAGACCAACTATGGATCCGGGCCCTCCGTCTTAAATATTAAAAGGCATTGGCAAAACGCAAAGTCGAATTAAACGATGCAACAGGGAGAGAACTCCTGGATCCAAGCACGCTAGCTAGCAGCACGAGATTCTGTGGACTAATTAACAGACCTTTGTTTGAGAGGGAGGGGGCCAATGATATTGGCATCAATATAACTAAAGATGAATGGGTGTCCCATTTCGGGTCCTTATTTAAGAGTGCCACAACCCAGATATATCCCAAAGCGGGAGGTCAAAATGAAACTTTGATCCCATTTACGCTGAGCGAGGTAGAGAAAGGCATCTTGGGGTGGACGTGCAATAAGGCCCCAGGCCCGGACTGTATGCCACCGGACCTTTTCAAATCAAACCCATCTCTCTGGGCCTCGGTCCTTGCGGCCATGCTTAATGCGGCTGTCCAGAGTCATGGGGCACTTCAACTATTGTCTCAGTATTCAAGAAGGACGATTACAACTGTACTACTTGTTAAAGACTGATCTCCCTTATTGATTCCGTGGTTACGGTTGTGGGTTGAGTTGTGCTGAACAGATTGGCAGCCTGGGCAGAAGGTAACAGGATAATTGCTGATATCCAATATGGGTTTTGCCCAGGGCACTCCACTTTAGCACAATGCCTGAATCTGTACATGATTCTCGGTAAGTACACCGTTGCCCACCAGGGTACGATCTACATGGCGTTCAGGGATCTTTCCTCCGCTTTTGACTGTGTCAATCAGGGGAAACTGTGGCAGTCCATGTGCGCCATGGGGGTGGAGGCTAGTTTGGTTGACTTCCTGAGGGACCTGCATAGGGACACCAAGGCAAACATTAGATTCTCCCAGGACCATAGGGTATCAAGGAATTCTAACGTTGAAAGGGGAGTAAGGCAAGGGTGTATTTTGGCCCAGTTTCTTTTTAATCTGTATATTAATGAGTTGGACAAGACCCTGGTAGAAACTGGGGTTGATTTCCCCTATGTTAGTCGTAGGGGTCTGCCCGTCCTGCTTTATGTGGACAAAGCAGTCCTCCTCGACAGAACCACAGTAGGTCTGCAGTCCTTACTCAATACCTTTCGCAGCTTCATGGCAGATCGCGACCTAGCCATAAACAATACTAAATCTTACGTAATGCAGGTTGGGTCGCGTCCCGAGAGGCAGTACCCTTTTATGGTGAAAGCTGAGAAAATGCCCATAACGACAACCTTCTCATACCTGGGCGTCCTCTGTAATGACCATTTAAACTGGGGTGATCTAGTACAGAGAAAAAGAGGGGAAATTATAAGAGTGAACACAGCTATTTTCAACTTTGCAGCAAAAATGGGTAAGCGCCCAGTTGTGGCAATGTTGAAAATATATCAGGCGAAAAGTGTCACAATCAGTAGTTATGGCAGAGAGCTATGGGGATACGTAGCATTTCAGGGTATCCAGGTATCAGAAAACAACTTCTTAAAACAGCTCCTTGGAATACCCAAAGGAACTTCAAATCTAGTAGTTCATGAAGAAACAGGGTTACCTTTTATTTGTGAAGTAGTGTGGCTCACTGGTTAGAGGCGGCAGACCCGAGAGCAAAGGACGGCCCAGGACCAGGGTTCGATTCCCGGCACGGCAGGTTTCTGGACCAGGCTCAGCGGACTCGATAATTCTCTCGCCTCGGTGCCCACTCTGATCAGCGATCACACTCGGCAACTCTGGGCATTAGCTTGCCTCATCTTCACTAACGGCCCCACAAGACCGCCGGGGATGCCTGGTCTCACCCTGGAGATACCCATTAAGGGACCATCTCTCAGGGAAGCCAGGAAGGGTTTCGCAGCGGTCGAAGTGCCTTGGGACCCTACGGGTAAGTAGTGCGCTATATAAATGCCTATACATTTACATACATTTACATTTACATTCACCCTTGCAATGTTCCCCTTGCTTTTCTGGCTTAACTGCTGGCTAAATAAATATCTAGTCCTGAACCATCAGTTACTGAAACAAGTCTTGTGCCTGGACCACATGCTTAACATCCCATGGCTAAAATACATAAAAGGCTGTTTTTCGGAGCTGGTATGTCCGGACCTGTTTTTTAAGACCTGATTTTATTACCGCTGCGGATGTGGAGTTTGTAAAGAAGTCTTTTATCATACTTAAAAAATTCAATAGAGATGGGTTAGATTTGGCTAAACCCAGTGTCCGTAAATTTGTGATGCTTAAAACTACGCCATCGATGGAACCATATCTATCGTGGCCCTTGTCGGCCCACAAACGTTTTTTATTGACCAGGTTTCGGATGGATTATTTCCATCTTTTACTTGCAGTACCAGAGGAGTGTCTCCTCAGGATTTGGTGCACTTCATGTTTTTTTGTCGTCTTTATGATGCTCCCGAAAGTTCTTCTTAAAGCCACTTTTAAAAAAGTTGAATTTTAATCAGGTCCGCCAAGCCCTTTGCTTCTTACAAATGTTGAAGCCAGAAGCCCAGAATGAACTTTACTTGTAGTTGGTTATCTGAAATCCTCACTGAAAATCAGAAATTGCATGGAGAACTAATATATCCCTAAACTGTAGCTGTCACCCTAGTAGTCTTCCCCCAAGAGTTTACATGTCTTTTATAGGTGACTGTTTTTTATTGTACATATTCCCCTTATCTCTCTCGGATTGAACATTTATGCACTGTGATCATGAATTATGTATGAGCTTTTAAAGATTCTACACATTTTATTGGATGTAATGTTGCTTTTATGGTTTTTCGATTTTCAAAATCGAATAAAGTATTTTGAAATGAAATTAAGTACATCCATGGTGGCGCAAGGACGTTTGGCACTGGTGCAAAGAAACTGACGCATCTATGCAGATGCGTCAGTTCTTTGTAAATCTGCCCCAATGTATTTTTGTCCTATCACATTTGTCCTAAGAATACTGATACCTGTCCTTAACAGAAGTAAATCTCAAACCAGGGGGCACATTTACAAGCCCCTTGCACCAGCGTTGCATCACATTTTGTGATGCAATGGCAGCTCAAACCACTAAATCCTGTTTGTGAGGCCACACAAAACCACTGTGCATGGCTTTGATGGGTTCATAATATGAATTGAGGCAAGGCAGAGAATAGTGCTGTGTTGCCTTAGACTGTGCTAGGGGGGCGTACCATGAGAATTGCAGTGGGTGTTTCCCACTCAACGCCCGTGTGTTTTGACACTTTGCCAGATTTACAAGGATCTGTAAACTGGGGGTTGCATTAAAACTGTGCGGATATTCACCGAGTAACATGATACCCTAACTTTGTGAGATGTATTCATATGTAAAATTGCAGTATGATCATGTAATTTTACATTTAATATATCCATTTACGAATGTAATAATAACAACATTAAAATTGCAGTAGCAAATGCAGCGATCTATCCACTTAGGTGCGCAAATGGCTTGATGAATAGGCATGTGCCACTATCTTGAATATACATGTATGATTCACAAACCATTTTATCTGAGTAGTTGTTTCTTACACCAAGCTTATATGTGGATTACAATTTTCCAGGGGTAAGGCACAATTGCTCACAGACAAAAATATTTAGCCCAGTTCACAAAGGTATTCTTTTGAGTGTGTTTTACTCAAGGCTTAGAAATGAGTTTGCACCTTTATCTGAATGTCTATGCTTGATTCACAAAACACTTTATATGGGTCTATGAGTTATTTTATTTTGAATTTCAAGGAATATGATTTGCTTACCATTCTTCATGAGAACATGAGAAGAATGACTTACTCCTTGAAACTACTCACAGGAAAACTGTGTGAATCAGTCGAAGATTGTGAGTGGTAGGTCACACATATGCCTGGATTAAGAAATACTTATATATGGAAAATATTTTTGAATCTACCCTTTGTGACTTAAAAAGCTTGCTCCTGTGAGAGAGAATGTTTTACTCCTGGGAAAATATGCGTAAGTCGCACATCATCCTGAACACGTCATTACTACTCACATGAAATGCTTTGTGAATCTGGCGGGGATATTTAGGGGTATCTCTGATCTAAAGCAAGAGCAAGAAATAAGAACAATTTATAGGCAGGGCTCTATGAATTAAGATTTTTGGGCCAGTAGTAGCTATGGTATACTCTTGTATGTTCAACTGACTCACTTTAGAATTTCTGTGAGTAATCAAGGTGCACTCCAATTCAGAGAGCCTAATTTACAACTTACTGGATGCTGGACTTCTGCAAAAGGAGGCAGATGTCCTATCCACCCTATTTAAAGTGCATATCTATGTATGCATTCTCAGGAGCATATTTGCAAGGGGATATTACCACCAGAACCTTTTAGCGATGTTCTGGTGGAAATATGTCTTTTACCATATTTACAGAACAGCATTAAGCTACTTTTTACATGCTTTACATAGCGGGAAAGGGATGGGCAATGGGTGCTGCTGTGGGCGCTCCACTGCAACATCAATTGCTTTTTTTGCTGCTCCAGAATTACAACAAGGTGTGAATCTGAGGCAACGCAAACAACGAATGCAATGTAAGGGCAGGCATTAAAATGAATAAACGAGGAGAAATACTTTTATTTCTCTACGTTTCAGCTTTTTCTTTATGTGCCTCATTCACAAAATGTCATTTACTGATTGTTTATGTGCAGGGAGGTGTCCTTTCCTGCACATAAGCAATCTTTAAATAATTATAATTTGCTTTTTCTATGTGTGCTGCATTCATTAGTAATTGTTTGTGTCCAGGAAGGAACTTCTTCCTGCACATAAACAATCATTCCCTGCAACCCAGGCACCATTGCACTATGGTGCGAGGGTGCCTGTTTTGGCACTAGGCAGCTAAATTTAGCACCAGCCCTAAGGAAAACAGAAGGGTAAGCTGTATTCTTGTGAATACAGCGAATCCCTGCATTTTGAAAATTTCCGAGCGTGGCACTGCCAAATTTAGCTCAGGTCTGCACGCCAACATTTTCTAGTAAATATGTCCTTCGGTGTGGTGGACAGACCATTCTCTACATTTTGGCAGATATCTGCCTCATGCTGAATTCGACATCAAGTTCAAAGTCAAAGCAAAAACGTTGTGAATCTGGCTCTTTGCATCTGGGGTGTAGGGCTTGTTTGCATAGACTTATGTGTGAGTGGTAGTTGTTTATTTATGTTTGCAGAACCCACTTTTCCTTGCTTTTTCTCATTTCTTTGAGCTGAGCTATGGAAGCTAACATTAATACTGTAACTTTCAGTAAACACTTGATGTATCATAAAAAAAACACTCCCAACCTTTGTTTAAAGTTAAAGGTTTGGGGCTCACAGCATATTTTAACGATGAAAGTTGCCACCAGTGAAGAAAAAATGGACTTTTTCTTTACAGAGAATCAACACCCTTCATTATCTCTATTTTTGGTATGTAAAAGTGTAGGATAGGCACATAAAGTTCCTTGCAAACCTAGATTTACCAAACAACGTGATGAGCTTTGTGTGCAATTAAAAAAACAGACGATACCAGGCACAAACAAGGGGCAAGGATATTCTTTTATGATTTTCTACCCATAACATGTATTTATTTAAAAATCACTCACTACCCAGCTTTTATTTGGACTGTTGTCTAGACATAGAAGTTGCACTGGACGATGTATCGCAAATAGAAATCTGGCTCTAGGTTTTCAAGCAGCGGAGCTGCTGTATTTCAGAGCGTGAAGTACAAAGCTCAGTAAGTTCAGCAAATGTGGGCCCTACTCTCAGGGGAAACAAATCCAGGCTAATGTGTTTATGCCTATGTCAATACTTCAGAGAATTCACCTAACAGAATATGGAAACTGCTTGTGATCTGTCTGTGACTGAACTGGTATGTTCTTTAATTTGGTCTAAAGGATAAATTCTGTTTGAAAACCCTCCAACAGAATGAAATTATTGCAATTATACTAAATCAGTAGTTTATGCTCTCAAAGTAGTTCAAAGCAGTGGGAAGATTTCACTTCCTAGATATCAGGGAAGTGGCTCCATGCATGGCCAAGGGTTCCTCCTACTAAAAAGACATCTTCTTTCTTCCAACCCCTTGTGGGTGGGGAATTGGGTATTTACCCACAATATACCCCCAGTCAGCACAAAGTCAACAAGACTACTATGTTTTCAGGAAATGTGAGCCTGTCCCCTGCAAGGCCTTATAAGCTAGGCATGATGTCTTGAATTTAACTCTTGTCTCCATCAGGAGCCAGTGGAGACTTCCTAGTTTGTGGGCTACCAGTTCGAACCTAGGGATGTCCAGTACTAGTCTGGCTGCAGCGTTTTGGAGGCGCTGGAGTTTTAGCAATAGTTGTTTTTGAAGCACTGCATACAGCATTTCCGTAATCCATTCTGGATAGTGCCAGCATAGTTACTAGGGTTTTGCAGGTATCTACTGGGATAAAGGGCAGAAGCTTTTTTATCAACTTCAGGGTGTGCCAAACAGAGGAGGAGAGTTTGTTAATCTGGGCTCGAAATGTGAATTTGGAATTAAAAATGAACCCCAAATTCCTGACTTTGTCCACGGGTGACGGACAGCTGCCTAAGCTGGCAGGCCACCACTTATGTGACCAAATGCTCGGTTCCGACCCCAGCAGCATGACCTCTGACTTATCCCTGTTTAGTTTTAGAAAGTTTAGTTGCATCCAGCGGCTGACTTGATCCATATAGAGCTTAAATCTGTCTGCTGTCTCATCTGTGTTGTTAGAAATTGCCACCACTATTTGGGTGTCATCAGCGTATGACACAGGGAGAAATCCACGGTTCCTAAAAATAGTAGCTATTGAGGCAACATATATATTAAAGACGGTGGGACTTAGGGACGAGCCCTGGAGCACCCCAGGGGGATTTAAAGGATTTAGATGAGTAGTCCCCTAACTTAACAGTGAAGGTTCTCTCCCTAAAAATGAGGCCCGCAGTGCAGGTGCTGACGCATGCAGTCCTATTTCTTCTAGACGGGCCAGGAGCATGTTGTGATTGACGGTGTTGAAGGCTGCCGATAGAGCTAAAAGGATCAGGGCAGCCTTCCAACCTGCATCTAGTACACTCCTGAGCTCCTCTGCCGCCATAATATGAGTGGTTTCAGTCCCATGTTCCTCCTTGAACCCATATTGTGAGTCATCTAAGGCATGGGAGGCCCTGATGAACCCAGTTAGCTGTGTGCTTTTCCAATATTTTGGCCGGAAAGGGCGATTCTTGAAATTGGCCTATAGTTTGCTGGGTCTTACGGGTATAGATTAGTTTTTTTTAGCAGCGGCAGAACCGATGCAGTTTTCCACGCATCCGGGAAACAGTTGGCCTGTATTATCTTTAGAAAGAGCAGCTGAAGTTGTTTACTGAGCAACTCTGCAAAAATGTGTAGGACCTTTGGTGGACAAGGGTCCGTAAGACCCCCTGACTTGGTTGTCAGCATCAGTTGGCATATTTGTTCTGCGGACAGGGATGTAAACTGAAATTCTGTTTTTGCAGGTTCTGTGTACCTATCAGGGCTTCGGTATGTTTTGTCTTCTGCCTGGTTGACCTTATTAGAGGTAGTAATGGATTGTATATTAATTTCACTTTGTCAACAAAGAATTGAACCAGCTTATTACATAATCCTGTGCTTCCTTCTATTTGTTTTGATGCTGGCTTTCCCGGAAGTGAGGGCGTGCTGACAGCTCCCTCTGCACCCTCCGTACAAGCGGCACTTGCCGTGACAAAATGGGGTGCACTGGCGTGTTATGCAGCTACGGCCTCAGGTAGGAATGATAGCGATTAAAAGAAGCTAAAGTATCGTGATGAGAAAGACGCTTTAGTATTGAGTTAAAATAAAACATTAACAACACAGTTTTTTAAAAGGTATTACCGCATGTCGACCACCCCAGTGTCAGAGCTAAGGCAGTCTTAGACAATAGACTCTGTGTCAGCTCTGTCACCACTTAATGTAGTCTCTGAATGAAAACACCTAGCCCGCTCACCCCCGGAACTGGCTCCCTCCCAAGAGTGAGGGCGTGCTGACAGCACCCTCCGCACCCAAATCCCATCTTTTAAAGACACATGGCTTTGCGTACGCTTACGCTGAGCTTACGGTGCTCATACGATGCGAGTACACATAACGTTCCACCATGATTTGTGTAATTGCTTTTAAAAGTAATATACGATTGTTTAAAGTTTAAAAAAACTATTTTCATAACTATTCTACATAATGTATTCTGTTAGTATGTTCAATAAATACATAAATATATGTTTTTAAACAATTAAAAACAATTGAGCCTTTCGCATACGGGCACCGTACATGACTTCAAATGGAAGCTTTGATGCAACGCGTAACGTCGAAGCGTATTCGTAGAACATTCACGAGTACGTGCTGAGAATGATTAGCAATACAAACTATGGTGCAATCACTCTTGCACTGTCAAATCAGATGACAGGGCGCGCTGCGAGAATAGTTACAAGTGCTCACTCATTGGAGATTGGATTCTGGGTCTGCCTCTGCGCACATGAAAACCCCGCCCGTGTCTCTCTGTTGTTAATTATTGGTGCACACACTCACACTTGCGCAGTGCACGCCCGCCCACACTTTCCCACACATTACCTCGTACCTTTCTTGCTATTACTAAGCCTGGAACCCAATACATTAGCCAATGGGAGGTCCCCTAGGTCCGTCATTCTTCTAGACCGCGAAAACGATACCAATGACGACACTGGACTTAGTTTGGTCAGCCCCCACGGTTTCCATATAAAACGGATAGTGACCTAAGGACGCTCTCTTTTGCCTCCGCTGCGGTGACAGACAGACTCTCGTCGCCATCGATTGTACTACGGACTGTTTGCTCGAGCGGAGGAGGGCTCGTGACACTCGACGTGGTGTCACTGCTGCTGCCTTCCAGCCAGGCCAATCATAGCACCCACCCACCCAGGCCCAGCCAAAGCCCCAGCCTTTGAAGACAAGAAAAGAGACGACAAAAGCAAAGGTAGGAGAAGCCGCTATAAATTATACCTGCATGATAGTATTTTTTTTTTTTTACTGTCACGTGGCCCTCGAAGCTCTGGTTTGCTTTACTTTTGTGCAGCACATACTTTATATTTTTGAAGGGTCACGTGCTTTAGCCTGTATTCTTATAAATTGTGCGTTCATAATAGTATTATTTTCAGACTGCGTCATGTGGCCCTCCCAGCTCTGTTTCGCTTCATTTTTTGGCTCCATGTGTTTTATACTTCATCGTTTTTGTTCCCTCCTAATCGTCCTGTAACTTTTATTTATTATTGCTACCTCACGTGGCCTTCCCGGGCCTCTATTGTTATTGATCGTATATGGTTGATCGTAATATTACCTTCTGCTTCACGGGGCCCTATTAGACCTTTTCTAAATAAATTGTGCAAGCATGAATTTCTGTGTACTATTTTTGAACTGTGCCCCGTGCTTTAGCCTGTATTGGTCCAATTTGTGCATTCATACTAGTATTATTTTTTTACTGCATCACGTGCCCCTCCCAGACGTTTTGCTTTACTTTTCTGCAGCACATGCTCAGTGTTTCATCATATTTGCTCCCTCCTAATCCTCCCGTGACTTTTAATGTTTATTGGTACCTCACGTGGCCTTCCCAGGCCTCTAATATTATTCATCATATATAAATGATCATAATATTTCCTTCTGCGCCAAGGAGCCCTCCTTGGCCTTTTCTAAATAAATTGTTTGTGCATGAATTTCTGTGTCATATTTTTGAAGTGTCACATGCTTTAGCCTGTATTCTTAAAAATTTTGCTTTCATAATAGTATTATTTTTTGACTGCGTCATGTGGCCCTCACGGTTCTGTTTTGCTTTACTTTTTTGGTCCATGTGATTTGTACTCCATCGTATTTCTTCCCTCCTAATCGTCCTGTATCTTTTAATAATTATTGCTACCTCACGTGGCCTTCCCAGGACTCCATTCATATTGATCGTATATGGTTGATCATAATATTACCTTCTACGTCAAGGGGCCCTACTAGGCCTTTTCTAAATAAATTGTGCATGCATGAATTTCTGTGTACTATTTTTGAACTCTGTCTCGTGCTTTAGCCTGTATTGGACCAATTTGTGCATTCATATTAGTATCATTTTTTTACTGCATCACGTGGCCCTCCCAGCTCTGTTTTGCTTTGTTTTTGTGCTCCAAATGCTTTGTGCTTCATCGTATTTGCTCCGTCTTAATCCTCACGTGACTTTTAACTATTTCTACCTCAAGTGGCGTTCCCAGGCCTCTATTCTTACTGATCGTAATATTACCTTCTGAGTCATGGGGCACTACTAGGCCATTTCTAAATAAATTGTGCATGCATGAATTTCAGTGTCGTATTTTTAAAGTCTCACATGCTTTAGCCTGTATTCCTATACATTTTGCGTTCATAATAGTATTATTTTTTGACTGCGTCATGTGGCCCTCCCAGTTCTGTTTTGCTTTACTTTTTTGGTCCATGTGCTTTGTACTTCATCGTATTTGTTCCCTCCTAATCGTCCTGTAACTTTTAATAATTATTGCTACCTCACGTGGCCTTCCCAGGTCGCTATTCTTATTGATCGTATATGGTTGATCGTAATATTACCTTCTGCGTCACGGGCCCTACTAGGACTTTTCTAAATAAATTGTGCGTGCATAAATTACTGTGTCTATTTTTGAACTGTGCCCTGTGATGTAGCCTGTATTGGTCCAATTTGTGCATTCATATTAGTATTATTTTTTTACTGCGTCACGTGGCCGTCCCAGCTCTGTTTTGCTTTCTTTTTGTGGTCCACATCCTTTGTGCTTCATCGTATTTGCTCCCTCCTAATCCTCATGTGACTTTTAATAATTATTTCTACCTCATGTTTCCTTCCTAGGCCTCTATTCTTACTGATCGTATATACTTGATCATAATATTACCTTCTGCGTCACATGGCACTATTAGGCCTTTTCTAAATAAATTGTGCGTGCATGAATTTCTGTGTCGTGTTTTTGAACTGTGCCCCGTGCTGTAGCCTGTATTGGTCCAATTTGTGCATTCACATTAGTATTATTGTTTTACTGCGTCACGTGTCCCTCCCAGCTCTATTTTCCTTTTTTTTCTCCCATGAATTTTAATATTTATTACTGCCTCACATGGCCTTCCCAGGCCTGTTTTCTTACATATTGCGCTTTCATAAATATATATGTTGCAGTTTTGTGCTTCGCCACGTGCTTTGTGTTTCAACATATGTACTCTCTCGTAATCATCATATTTGCTCCCTTTTAATCCTCCACTGACTTAACATTTCTTGCTTCTTCACGTGACCTATAGTTGTTTTTTTTGTATGCTCTAGTTGGCCTATGAAAGTTTTGCCTCCTCAGACTACCATAGATTTAATTCATAATAATTGTTGGATGTATAACTTTGACACTACAGTGTTGTAAAGGCCCTTTATTTGGCTCAGGTTACCTAACCATTTTTCCCTCTCTCGTACAACTTTTTATAACATGCTTTCGCCCAAATACATGTTTTCGATACCTCACCACTTCATGATCAGTCTTTAAGTGCAATTACTGCCTTTTTTGAAAGTGTAACGGTAATTTTTTGTCCATGATTAAAATGTTACTCTTGATAGTTACGTATACCAAGACTGCTCATGTACATGCTACTACTGGGCCTACAGCAGTAACTGTGCCACCCACACAAGAAACTCTAAATATAAAAATCAAGCCTATCACAGCAGGCCCTGAGCGCCCTTTGTTAAACTGTCATGTTTTCAAAGTGCATCCATTTGACAGGCCTTACCTCTGTATTTGTATAGACTGTACTCTATATCCCTCACTTAAAATTTCTACACACAACATATTTTTCAAACTACATTAATATAAGAAAGTTATTTTGGATTAACTGTGTTTAAGAAAATTTTCTGTTAGGTTGTTAAACTAATTTCTTCTTTAAGAAATGTTACTATTTCAAAATTAATTTGCAGGAAGCATAACCAGTGATAATTCACCAGCACATGATCAATCTCCACAACGTGATCAATCTTCACAATGTGATCAATCTTCACAACCAGTACCAGGTACACCACGTTCTGCTACATGCAAATTGTGTATACTATACCTAATAGCGTATGATGTACATGTTAGTTCCTCTTTAGAAGCTTGTGTGCTTTCATATATTTTTACAACTAATCAACACCTTCCTCTCAAACATGTCTTTCAACACCAAATATATGTATATTTTCATTCCTATTACAGTTACTTATCTTTAAGTAATAATTTCCCAATAATGTGTGTACTGAAATTCCCTACTCTGAAACCTATGATTGGTATGACATTCAGGTTTGACTTTTGCTCAACATATACATTTGTTATTATGTTTTCAGTTTGCAGAATGCTACCCAACTCAGCAGCCAGTAGCCCAGATTTTTACTAAAGTAATATTTCTGAAGAATTATGGACTGAAAATTGCAATGAACCTAATAGAGTCATCACATTTGACTTTAAACAATAATATGACACAAGTTGTGGGTTTGCTGCATGGTCTCCACATCTTGGAACATTCTAAGTCTATATATCGAGTGTATAATCCTATTGGTTGAAGGTGCTCAAAAGATGGTGTTTACGTACCCACCCACCAGGGTAACGATAATATTCAAGACCAAAGAACGCCCAGAACAAAAAATCTATGTTTACCATGTAAATACATATAAAGTTTTCATTTCAAAAATCTATTGACCTTTAAACAATGCAATCTTAATAACAAGTTACTTTTCACTATCTTCCCAACAGGCCCCATGTTTGGAATGCAGCAGATTACTCCACATTAACTTTATCAAACTAAATGTAAATCTTACTTACCTTTTACTAGTTAAATATGTAAAAAATGTATCTTTTTATGTAACATGATCACATGCAACATGTCTAAGTAGACATTTGCACACTCCTGCAATCTAGTGTTGTATCTGAATTATGATAAAAACTAATGTTGAGACAAACTTTTTTCAGCTGTCACAATTTGCACAATCCTTTTAGAGTCAGACCAGACTTCCTCTAACATTCCTACTTAATTATCTTTTTGAATTCAACAATTATTTTGTTTAGGTGTTGAAATATAAATGTAAATCTTCTACCTCTTTGGAAGTCAAGAAGTAATACCGCTCTTCTACACATGGTTGTTCAATTGTAGTCTAAAAAGTAGTGGTAATTCCACTATCACTATGGTAGATATCTGACAATAGAATCTATGATATAGTTACACCACTATTCCATGGTCCTAATCAAAAAGGTGTGTTTACACTCAACCAAAAGAACAATCGAGCACTTTTTAATTTGGACAGTATTGTTTCTAAACACCCTTTTACTGCTTTCTTCCATACCTTCAAAAAAGATGTCATGCATTGACATGCATATCCTTTCAGGTCAGTATATCGCTAATGTAAAACAAGCGTACTTGTTTTTCTTTTCTCACTGACATATACAAACTCATCAGTCACTCCTATTGCAAAGTTTTACAATCCTGAATACTGAGTACTACGTTTTGTGTGAGAGGGTGCCCATGCATAACCATGTTAAGTTTTCTTTACCTGCATGGACACATGTAGTGTAACCTGTCAAACACTTTAAAATGCTACCCTCCCACTACTCCTAAAGGCGGATGTAGAATTCAACTGTTCATCATAAATTAGAATTGGATGTCACTAAGTACAAAGTATTTCTATATTATGTAAGCCCTAATGTGTCCCTTAAAGATTCCAGCGAAGTCCAGACACATACTAACTGAAACACACCAACCACTAGTAACCTGTAAAATTTGCCAAACAACTCTTTCAAGGTGTGATCAATCTAAAAACTAATCCTTTGGCACAGCAAATATAGTGCAACACGTAAACAACTTGCACCCCAACAACTTTCCTTGAGCTGCAACACAGAGATTGCAGGACAACCCATTTGCTGCTGCACCAAGCACATCAACTGCTGCAACAGCATCTTCAGCAAACAGTCCATACTCACATATTCCTCTTGAATTTGATAAACTTAAATTTCTATGCATTTATTGCGATCAAATTTTGTGTTATGTGAAACAGTTTATCAACCTCATCAAAAACAAGAAACAGGACCATCGCTGTCCTCAAAATTAGTTATTAGACATTTATCAAGCTTTTTTGTTGTAAGAACTACCCCGTCCAAAGGCATTAAGAAATGTGCACACTTGCTACCTTTCTTGCGTCCTTTCTATCACACAGTGTGTGTACTTTGTCCATTGGTTGTCCACATTGGTTGCTTAGATGTGATACCCATTTTGCAAGTTCCCACTGCAGAATCCGACCCACAGTCTGTGTAATAGACTGGAAATCCAAACATCCACTTCCCTCACAAGGCAGTGGGTACTTTGGGAATCTGTAGCCTTTCTTATTGTTCTCCTTTTTTATCTTCCACTCAATCAACACATAATCTACATGTACACACACACCTACTTACTGCCTTCCTTGGCTGGGGTTATTAATTATTCTTGAATTTCATATTCTAATTCAAAGTCATGGCCCTTTATCGAGCCTTTTTGTTGTAATTACTTCCCCTCTAAAGGCAGTGGTTAATTTGCACACTTGCAGCCTTACTTATTTTTTACATTATTCATCTTCCACTCAATCAACACATTCTACACATACCTACTTGCTGCCTTTCATGACTATGATTATCGACTATTCTTCTATTTCATATTTATATTCAAAGTGCAGACCCTTTATCAAGCTTTTTTGTTGTAACAACTACCCTGGCTGAATCAGTAAGAAATTTGCACACTTGCTGCCTTTCTTGACTGGGGTTATCAATTATTCTTGAATGTCATTTTCTGATTAAAAGTCAAGGCCCTTTATAGAGCCTTACTGTTGTGGCTACTACCCCGGCCAAAGGCAGTGGGAAATTTGCACACTTCCTGCCTTTCTTGGCTGGGGTTATCAATGCTTGAATTTCATATTCTGATTAAAAATCAAGGCCCTTTATCAAGCCTTAGTGGTGTAGCTACTACCCCGGCCGAAGGCAGTGGGAAATTTGCACACTTGCTGCCTTTCTTGGCTGGGGTTATCAATTATCCTTCTTGTAATACAATTCAAAGTGCAGGCCTTTTATTGAGCCTTCTTGGTAACTATTACTCGTGAATAGCAGTGGGTAATTGGCGCACTTCTTGCCGTTCATGTGTAAAAAAAGCTTAACAAAACTCTACCAATATTAAAAAAGAGCCAGTATACTCTATGGTTATCAAATCTTCTGTTTGTTATTCTAATTCAAAGTACAGACTCTTTATTGAGACTTCTTGATAACTACTACCTGTGAATGGCAGTGGATAATTTGCACACTTGCAGCCTTTCTTATTTTTTACATTATTCATCTGCCACTCAATCAACACATCATCTACACATACACACACCTACTTACTGCCTTTCTTGGCTATGGTTATCAACTATTCTTCTATTTCATATCTGTATTCAAACTGCAAGCCCTGTATCGAGCCTTTTTGTTGTAGCTACTAACCTGTCCGAAGGCAGTAGGAAATGTACACACTTGCTGCCTTTCTTCGCAAGGATTATCAACTATTGTTCAATTTCATATTCTGATTCAAAGTCAAGGCTCTTTATCAAGCATTTTTCATGTACATACTATCCCGGTAGAATTCAGTGTGAAATTTGCGCACTTCTTGCCTTTCTTTGCCGGAGTTATCAACTATTGTTCAATTTCATATTCCTATTCAAAGTGCAGACCCTTTATCAAACCTTTTGGTTGTATAAACTAGCCCGACCGAAGGCAGTGGGAAATTTGCGTATTTGCAGCCTTTCTTTGAAGAGGTTATTAACTATTGTTCAATTTCATATTCCTATTAAAAGTGCAAGCTACTACCCGGCCGAAGGCAGTGGGAAATTTGCACACTTGTTACCTTCCTTGTCTAGGGTTATCAATTATTGTTAAATTTGATATTCTGATTCAAAGTCATGACCCTTTATCGAGCCTTTTGTTGCACCTACTACCCCAGCCGAAGGTTAATATTGCAAAAGTAATCTTTAAAAGTTGCCAAACAACTCTTTCAAAGGGAGATCCATCCAAAAAATACTTCTTTAGCACAGAAAATATAGTGCGACACATGAACAACTCGCATCTCAAGAACTTTGCTTGAGCTGCAAAACAAAGATTGAAGGGAAACCCACTTCCTGCAGCACCAAGCACATCAACTGCTGCAACAGCATCATCAGCAAGCAGTCCATACTCACATATAAATCTTGATTTTGTTCAACCTAAATTTCTATGCATTTATTGCGATTAACTTTTCTGTTACGTGAAACAGTCTATCAACCTCATCAAAAACAAACAGGAGCATCGCTGTCCTCAACATTAGTCGGTAGACATTTATCAAGCTTTTTTGTTGTAAGAACTACCCCGTCTGAAGGCAGTGGGGAATTTGCACACTTGCTGCCTTTCTTGGCTGGAGTTGTCAATTATTGTTCAATTTGATATTCTGATTCAAAGCCAAGGCCCTTTATCAAGCCTTTTCATGTAGATACTACCCCAGCACAAGCAAATGGGAAATGTGCACACTTGCAGCCTGTCATGGCCCTTTATCAAACCTTTTTGATGCAACAACTACCCCGTCCAAAGGCAGTAACAAATTTACACGCTTGCTGCCTTTCTTGGCTGGGGTTATCAATTATTCTTGAATTTCATATTTTAATTAACAATCTAGGTCCTTTACCGAGCATTTTTGTTGTAGCTAATACCCCAGCCAAAGGGAGTAGCACATTTTCACACTTTTCTTGGGTGGGGTTATCCATTATTCTTCAAGTAATTTAAAGTGCAGACCCTTTATTGAACCTTCTTGGTAACTACTACCCGTGAATGGCAGTGGGTAATTTGAACACTTGCGTCCTTTCCACCGCACAGTGTGGGCACTTTGAGCACTTGCTTAACTCCTTAGATGAGATACCCATTTCACAGGCTCCCACTGTGGAATCCGACTCAAAGTCTGTAATGCACTAGAAAACAAAAACACCCATTTCCTTTACAAGACAGTGGGTTCTTTCCGCATCTGCTACCGTTCTTCCTTGTCACCTTATTCTGTATACACTACCTCAAACACACCTACCTGCTAACTTTCTTGCAGCCTTTGCCAAGTATTATTCTAATTCAAACTAGAGTCCCTAAAATGGGCCCGGTGTTGTAATTTTTCAGCCCTACCGCCCACAGTGGTAACTTAATGCACTCACAATGCTTCCTTCAATGTGGTAGCCATTTCTTAGCATCCCACTGCAAAATTCGACGCCCTATCCGTATAATGAGGTGGAAATCCAAAGATCCACTTCCCTGACAAGTCAGTGGATAGTTTGCACGTCTGCAGCCTTTCTAATTTTCCACCTTTTTTATCTTTCACTCCAAGCATCACATCATCTACACATAACACACACCAACTTGCTACCGTTTTTGGGTGGGGTTATCAATTATTCTTGAATTTCATATTCTGATTCAAAGTCGTGGCCCTCTATTGAACCTTTTTGTTGTAGCTACTACCCCAGCCGAAGGCAGTGGGAAATTTGCACACTTGCTGCCTTTCTTGGCTGGGGTTATCAATTATTCGTGAATTTCATATTCTGATAAAAACACGTGGCCCATTTCTGAGCCTTTTTCTTGTACCTACGACCCCGGCCAAAGGCAGTGGAACATTTGCACACTAACTGCCTTTCTTGGCTGGGGTTATCAATTATTGTTCAATTTCATTTTCAGATTCAAATTCAAGGCCCTTTATCAAGCATTTGTGTTGTAGCTAATACCCTGGACGAAGGCAGTAGGATATTTTCACATTTGTTGCTTTTCTTCACTGGGGTTGTCAATTATTTTAAAAGTAGCTACCAGCTTAGGAACAATATTATCTTTTGGAAACAAATTTCAAAGTAATCGTCTCTGTAAGGCTTTTTTGCCATGTTCAGTCATTTCTCCAATTTTAATTTCATGTAGAATAGTTCCATATTCAACATCATTTGCTTGTTGCATATTTGTAATAAGTTTCTTATATTCAAAATATGACCAAATTTTAACATTTTCAATGCTACATCACCTCGTTTACTTATACTACCTGTGGAACATGACAACAAATTGGAATACCACAAGCTATCTGGAGAAGCGTGTTGTGAAGACTCTTGAAGAAAGTGAAACTTCTAATTTTTGATGACCTAAGCATTGTATCAAACTTAATGCTTGCCTTTGTGCATTTAAGAATGCAACAAATTCCTAAAACAGAGTATGACATATTACTCTTGATCTATTTAATGCAGAAACAATTGTACTATGTCCTCAGATTCTGTTACCGGTACAAAATCGCATTCATAGATGTTTGTGTCGAGTTGTACCTTCAATCTACTGCAGACAGCAGGGTTCACAACTTCAAATCAGCTTTGGTTGTAAATTTCTTTTCAGTATCTGTGCTGAGAACGGCCTTTAATCATTTCAGCACAGTACAGTTAACAACTAGATACCAAGACCGCCAGCACTACAGAAAACATTCAATACAACCTTGATTTATTTCAAACAGAGACAATTGCACTATGTCCTCAGATTTTCTTAAAGTTTGAACAGTAGGAAATTCAGCCTTCATTTAATGCAGAGGGAATTCCAATATATGTCTTCACATTTTGTTTAAATTACTGACAAAAAGCATTTGTCTATCTCCGTGTGAACAACTGCCTTCAATCTACATTGCGCAAGGAATGTACAAGCTCAGCGCCAAAAATACTACTTACTCACTCCACCATAAATAATCACCAAGAAGAGGGAACACTTTTATGTTATAGTGAAACATACAATTCTTTTTAAATGGAATTGATGCAGAATTCAATCAACAAAAGATATTACTTCAATTACTGTTCCTCCCCCCTATCATGTATCATCACAGGGTACGTTCAACCTCAGCGCCAAAGGTATTACTAACTCAGTGCACCAGAAATCATCAACACAGGACCGTATTGAATAACATGACTTATTTACAAAAAAAAAATCCTACTTTTTGGAGATATAGTTCAAATTACTTGTGTGAATGAACAACCAATATTGATTAAAAAAACTTGATTTTAAAGACTTTGCTACCAATGCGTCCTGCTTGGACCACGCATAATCACGGAGTTCACAGAACTTTGTTCCTTCAGGTGCCACTAACTCATTCCAACACTTATCATCGCTGCATTCACACACACTAAATTACCAATATTGTGCAGCTGTAATCAATGACACGTAGTCATGAAATCTTGGTAACCGCTACCTCCTACCATCACCTCAAGTCCGTATTCAGCCAGAATTTACCTGATTCTTCATTCATTACGTATAAAGTACAGTACCACATAAAGTAATCTACCTCAAACCTACACAAAATCGCAAATTGCCCTTACTAAGCCAGAATTCACAAGACCAATAAAAATTACTATTAGTGCATCCTGCCCGTACCACACATCTTCGCAAGCTCCACAAACCTTGTAAACAGTTTTATGCGTTCTTTGCTACATACTATCACAAAAAAGTCTCCACAAAATACATACAACTTAAAAAGAAATGAAAAGTCAAAATATATAAATGACTACAGCCCACTCATTTTGTCCATGTGGAATGCTAACATAGACATTCAATATATTGCAGACAATTCTGTTTCTGTTGCTCGATATCTATCACCCTACATAATAAAATGAGAAAAGACAGAATTGAAGGAGATGTGAAAAGAGATTTCCTACAAGAAAAGTCTAACTAAAAGATTATATAGTTACAGTTTAAAAATGGAGCTTATGAATGTTCAGATCGCTTAAGTCTTTTACTCCAAATCTACAAGAATCATTTGGGTGAGTCTAAGTCTTCATGCAACACGAAATTGAGTACCTAAATCTGTACAAGAAATTGAATATTTAACTGAAAAAAAGCCAGAAAGTATACGTATTATAGGGCCAGATGTAGGTAAAAAACATTTACCGATTTTTAAATACCGAATTGTACCGATTCGGTATTTCAAAATCGGTAAATGGTATGTACGTCCCAACATCTGGATTCGTTACCGAATCCATAACAATTCTTTAATTACCGATTCGGTAAATACCGAATCGGTAATGCCCATTCATTCCTATGGGCTTTGAAGCCCATAGGAATGATTAGGCATTACCGATTCGGTATTTACCGAATCGGTAATTAAAGAATTCACAAGGGTGCAGGGGGTGTCACTTTGACACCCTCTGGCACCCCCAAAACAGGCACAGGTGCCATGTGGCAGGCATACCTGCCCTAAGGGCAGGTCTGCCTGTCACATGACATAGGTGTGCATGCACACATGTGCATGCACACCGGAATCGGTATTTTACCATGAAGTTGGATTTCATGGTAAAATACCGATTCGTTAAGGCCTTTGGGACTCAGAAGAGTCCCACCTACATATGGAATTTACAGAATCGGTAAAATTACCGATTCGGTATTTTACCGATTCAGTAATTTTACCGATTCTGTAAATGTAGATTTACCTACATGTGGCCTTGGATTTAGGCCCATACATACCGATTGGCCATTTACCGGTCGGAAACGGCCGAAATCGGCCGTAACCGGTCGGTAAATGGCCTGAAACGGCCACCTACATCGGGCCCTCTGTGTATTAGTTCATAACACTTCCTATTCCAACTGTTCAAAGATCCCTCCCTTTTTATTCATTCTACTTTGAGTACCTAAGAAGGACCATCTCTTCTTAGAATCCTGTCAAATAGGAAGAAGATCACCATTATAACAGCAATGCACTCATCTTCTACCTTTTCTTCAAAAAGAGATTTAATTCCTGAAGACCCTCCAAAGAAGAAGAAATAAATTCTAATTTGGAACCTATTTACTATCCCTGAAGAGCAAAAAAAGAGTAATGCTCCGTTATTAACCTGAAACATTTCCCAAACAATTCTTTAAAGGAGTGATGCATCCCAAAAAAATACTCCTTTGGCACATCAAGTATGATACGATATATATAAAGAACTTGCACCCCAATAACTTTGCTCGAGCTCCAACACAGACGTTACAGGAAAACCCACCTGCTGCTGCACCAAGCACATCGATTGCTGCAGCAGCATATTCAGCAAGCAATCCACACCCACAAATTGAACCTCATTTCGGTGAAATTAACATTCTATGCATTTATTGTGATGAACTTTTGTCTTACGGGTAACAGTCTATCGACCTAATAAAATGCAGGGAGCAGGAGCATCGCTATGCTCAACATTACTTTTATTGACATCATCTTGTAATTGGTACCAACTACCCCAGCCGAAACCAGTGCTTACTTTGCACACTTTTTGCCTTTCTTGACTGGAACTATCAATTATTCTTCAATTTCATATTCTGATTGAACGTCAAAGGCCTTTATTGAACCTTTTTGTCGTAGGTAATACTCCAGCCGAAGGTTAATGCCCCAAAAGTAATCTGGAAAATTTACCAAACAACTCTTTCAAAGGTAATCCATCCAAAAAAGACTTCTTTGACACAGCAAATATAGTGTGACACGTGAAGAACTTGCACCACAACAACTTTGCTTGAGCTGCAACACAAAAATTGCAGGGCAACTCACATGCTGCTGCACCAAGCACATAAACTGCTGCAACAGCATCTGAGGCAAGCTGTCCATACTCACATATTAATCTTGATTTTAATAAACTTACATTTCTATACATTTATTGCTATGAACTTTTCTGTTACGTGAAACAGTCTATCAACTTCATAAAAAACAACATTAACCATTAGACATTTATCAACCTTTTTTGTTGTAACTACTCCCACCAAAAGCAGTTGGAAATATGCACACTTGCTGCCTTTCTTGACTGGGGTTATAACTTCTAATACAAATTCAAAGTGCACACCCTTTATTCAGCCTTCTTGTTAACTACTTCCCATAAATTGCAGTGCGTAATTTCCACACTTGCATCCTTTCTTCTGACGCACAGTCTGTAATGACCTCGGCATCCAAATATCTACTTCTATGATAAGACAATGCTTACTTTGCGCATCTTCAAAATTTCTAACTTTTTACCTTATTCCAATCAATGAACACATCATCCACATGTACACACACTTACTTGCTGCCTTTCTTGGATGTGGTATCAATTATTCTTGAATTTCATACTCTAGGCCCTTTATTGAGCCTTTTTAATGGAGATACTAACCCGGCCGAAGGCAGTGACAAATTTGCGCACTTGCTGCCTTTCTTGGCTGAGGTTATCAATTATTCTTCAATTTCATATTGTGATTCAAAGTCATGGTTCTTTATCGAGCCTTTTTGTTATAGCTACTACCACGACTGAAGGCAGTGGGAAATTTGCACACTTGCTGCCTTTCTTGGCTGGGGTTATCAATTATTCTTCTTGTAATACAAATACAGGCCCTTTATTGAGCCTTCTTGGTAACTATTACTCGTGAATGGCAGTGGGTAATTTGCACACTTGCATCCTTTCTTGCATCCTTTCTACCACACAGTGTGTGTACTTTGTGCATTTCCAAAGCTTTCTTAGACGTGGTACCCATTTGTCAGGCTCCCACTGCGGAATCCGACGCACAGTCTGTGTAATGGACTTGAAATCCAAACATCCACTTCCCTGACAAGACAGTGGGTACTTTGCGCATCTGCAGCCTTTCTTATTCTTCACCTTTTTTATAACCCCAGAAAGGGGCCAATATTGTTATTTTTCAAGACTACCACCCAGTGTCGGGAGTGTGTACTTTATGTAAATAAAAATGTACAGGAATTTATATAGCGCAAAATCACCAAGCGGTTTCTAAGCGCTTGCTTAGGGAACCCGTCCTGGTATTCCCATGTGAGATAACCCCGGCAGGGTATCCGCAAGGTGAAAGCCAGGCATCCCACCGCGAGGGGCCGTTGTGGAGATTAAGCAAGCTATTGCCCAGAGTCGCAGAGTGTGAACCCGTGAATCGAGTAGGCACCGGAGTGAGAATTGTCGAGTCCATGGACATTTTAGGACTCAAGACCTCGCCGAGCCGGGAATTGAACCCTGGTCCCGGGCCGACCTCTGCTTCCTCTAACCAGTGAGCCACACTTCTCCACTTGCACTTCCTTGCTTACTTACATGTGGAAGCAGTTTCTCAAGACTTTCACTGCGGAATGCAACTCCCACTCTATGTAATGGACTGGAAATCCAAACATCCACTTCCCTGACAAGGCAGTAGGTATTGTGCGGTTCTGCTGCCTTTGTTATTTTTAACCTTATTTATCTTCCACTCAATCAACACATCATCCACACATACACACACCTACTTACTGCCTTTTTGACAGGGGTTATCAATTATTGTTCAATTTCGTATGCCTATTTAAAGTGCAGGCCCTTTATCGAGCCTTTTTGTTGTAGCTACTACCCCGGCCGACGGCAGTGAGAAATTTGCACACTTGCCTTTCTTGGTTGGTGTTATCAATTATTCTTCTGTAATACAAATTCAAAGTACAGGCCCTTTATTGCACCTTCTTGATAACCATTACTCGTGAATGTCAGTGGGTAATTCACACACTTTCTGCTGTTCATGTATAATAAAAAGCTTAATAAAAGTCTACCAATATTAAAAAAGAGCCAGTAAGGTCTATGGTTATCAAATCTTCTGTTTGTTATTCTAATTCAAAGCACCGGCCTTTTATTGAGCCTTCTTGGTAACTACTACTCGTGAATGGCAGTGGGTAATTTGCACACTTGCAGCCTTTCTTATTTTGTACATTATTCATCTTCCACTCAATCAACACACCATCTACACGTACACACACATACTTGCTGCCTTTCTTGGCTATGGTTATCAACTATTCTATTTCATATTCGTATTCAAAGTGCAGGCCCTTTATCGAGTCTTTTTGTTGTAACAACTACCCCAGCCGAAGGCAGTAAGAAATTTGCACACTTGCTGCCTTTCTAGAAGTGTATTAGTGTTTCCTGGAAGTGTTAGGAAACAGACTGGACAATTAAAGGTATAAAAGACAAATTTGCCGGTGCATGAAAAACTGCATACATAGTCTATAGGGGTTTCAAGCAGTCCATGCCCTAAGGCCCACTTTGCAACATGAGTACTTCAGTACTAGCTGAATGATTACAATTCTGAAAGAAGAAATTCTCAAACCATTTTAATAAATGTATTCTTATAACATCTTGTTGGACTTGGCCCGCAGGGCAGGTTCACCCCTAGACTTTTTGCCTTATTTGTGACCCTGTGTTAGTGATTTTTGGGTCTCTGCGCACTTTCCCCTGAGTCCCAGAGTGAAAGTGCGTGCGTGTAGTATGGCTGGCCTGCCCTCCCATAGGAATGCATGGGGAATGTGTGTATCCCTGGTAGTTCCTGATGCGTGGGGAGTGCAGGCTCGAGTTTGGTACGCCTGAACTCGTGAGAGTGAATGCTGCAAGATGGTGTCTGTGGCATGTATGTGTCTAGTTGGGAAGTGCTACTTCTGGACATTGAGATATGTGTACAGTGAGGGTGCTGGAGCGTGATTGGCTGGAGCTGGCTGGCATGCCAGGCTCCAGGAAGTCTGGATGGGTCTGCCCGGTGGTGAGTGGGAGATTAGCATGAGTGATGTGTGGGAGGAGTGTACCTGGGTCCTGGATGGGCTGGGTTTTCCCCACACAATGCTGGCTCTGCCCCCCTGTGGTGTGTCTAACGACCCTAGCCTCCCCAGTGAATGAAATGGGTGGTTGGGCCATCAAGAGTGCTCCAGAACCAGCTGCGACTGGTTTTCCCCCCACCCTGCACATTGTAACAAAGGAATTTACAGTATAAGAAGGGGCTGCGTCCCCACTGAAAATGTTCTACTTTGGAATCCTGCCAGAGGGGGCTTTTGCCGCTGCTGGGGCCAGAAGGACCGCCACTTGGGGAGTCTCCCTGCCTGGAGACCCAGTGTGCTGGCTCTGGCCCAGCCTTGCCCCCCCTGCCTGCCTCCAGCCCTGCTGGAGCCCTGTCCTGTCCTCCAGTGCTGGGGAGCACTGAGGACTTCTTTCCTGCAGCCTGAGAGCGCTGCTCTCTGCCCTTCAGCGCTGGGAGCGCGGAGATCGCCTGCCTAGCGCTTGGAGAGCGCTGGATTTTACCCCTAGCGCCTGGGAGCGCTTTTGTTGCTGTTTTGCGCTTACGAGCGCTTATTGGTGCCTGCAGCGCTTGGGAGCGCTGTGGTCTGCGAAGGCCGGTGCCCACCCGGCCTCCGATCGCCCCGTGTGGTGGTTTGGCAGCGCGGGTGCCACCCCGCTCATTGCCGCTTTACTTTGCCCGATTTATTGATCTATGAGGGAGCCCACTCCTCGGATCATCTGGGAGCCCGCCTGCCTGCCTAAAACAGGCCGCCGCGCTGCCCGCGACGACCCGGAAGTGTTCCGGCCGGCCGGCCAATCAGAGCGCGGCTCCGGGAGAAGCAACCGGAAGTCCCGCCTCGCCGCCGGGAGAAAGAAGAGCCCAGCAGCGAGGAGAACGGAGGTACGGTGCCGGCAAGGCTCCGCCGCCCAGGAAAGCCCCGGGACCAGCGGGAGAGACCCGCCTCCGCTGGAGAGACCAGCGCGAACCCGGTAGGTGCCTGCAGAGGAGGGGGGGAGCGTCGGGACACATTGCCGGTGTCCGCCCCGCCCCCTCTCTGTAGCGCGACCTCGCGCCTGTGTGTTTTGAGCCTGAGGGCTCGGGGGCATTGTGTATTGAAGAGCCCGGAGAGGCTCCAACGTCCCGCACATTCCTTGTTTGGCGAGCCAGAGAGGCTCGTGAGCACATCTACTGAGAGCCTGAGAGAGGCTCTGAGGGGGTCATTTCTGGTCTAGGAGTCCAGTGAGGCTCCAACTTTGCGCTAACTTGCCCTGCTCCAGTTGCCCAGCACTTTGTGGGCAACTGCCACGTTTAGGCCCTGACATTGGGACACCGGGACAGTCGCAGGTGGTGACTGGTGAGTTTGGGGAAATAGTTAGTGATTTTACACCTCTGAATGTTACGACATCATGTGTGTTGCTTTTGCACCCCTACAGGTAGTGTGACGTGTAGGTGGTTGTTTTCTCCCTAGTACAGGTGGTGCTAGAGAGGTCCTGTTACCAGTGATTACTGGTTGTATGCTCTACTGTTATATTTTTGTGCTACAGTAATTATTTCTAAAAGTGCTGATACCCTTGACAGTGGTCCAGGTGGCCCTGTCCTGTACAAATATCCCTTGTAAATTCCGCCCGTGCCTGTTGGCACCGTGTAATAAGATGTGTGTTTTATCTGATGTATATTTTTATAATACAAAGGCTATTTTTACATAACCTTGTGTGGAGTGTTTTCTTTGTGGTGGGCCTTGGGTGTTGTTGCTGGGGTGCATGCGCAAATACTTAACTTACATCGCCTCCAAGTTTAGCCTTGACTGCTCGCGCCACGTTACCTAGAGGGCGAGTAGGGGTTGCCTTGGTGTGTGACTCCCTTGCCCTGACACTTAGAAGTGGCGATCCCTGACTGACCTCGACGCAAGTCTTGGCCGGCCAGGGTCCCGGTTCTAACATTGGCGGCAAGCGGTGAGGATGAGAATTTGTGTTTGCGTTGTACCACAGTAGCAACTGGCCACTACAAAGCTCTGCATTTTAGATGACCACATTTTTGGGGATTATTGTGTTTTGGTGAAGTTCCATTATTGCTTCTCCTGAAGAGTGTCATTTGATAATTGTGTTCAGTACATTTGTCCCCCGCCCTGCTTCCAGAGTTTGGTACCTGTGTCACATGTGGTCAGGTTGAGAAGTCAGGGGTGGTACAAACTGCCTTACCGATCCGAGGGGAGGGTGTGCGTGGATGAATGGTGTGTTTTCCTGGACGCATGAGTGAGTTCTTTTTTTTTAAGGAGAGTGGAAGTTTTGGAATTGTGTACTTTTACTTCAGATTGCTAGTTCCCTTGTGTTGCACGTGTCTGTGAGCATCCTGTCAAGATGGAATCTCCTTTTAACCTGTGTGGCCTGTCTAAGTACAGTGTGCATGAGTTGGTACGGTTATGTAAGGAGAGAGACATCCCAGTGAGTGAGTCAGACACCCAGTCCAAGCTTAGGGATAACATGATCCTGTGGCAGAAGAGTGACTGGGAGCGTGAGCACAGTGAGAGGGAGAGGGCCCGGACCGCACACCATGAGGGTGGTGGGTCTGAGGGGAGCCCTAAAGAGTCTGATGTGGAGAGTGAGTTTGACAGTGGATGGGCGCCAGCAGAGAGCGAGTACCCCCTAGATAGGGAGTCCCTTGCTGGGTCCTGTGTCAGAGATAGCACCCCATCCCTTTCCCTGTCCCCAGAGGAGTGGATGGATAGGAGAGAAGAGAGGGAGCACCAGCTGGCCATGGAGAAGCTCAGGTTAGAGTATGCCTGGAAGATGGCGCAGCTGGGTGTGAATGAGCGGATTGCAGAGGCTGAGAGGGCCTTGGCCAGGGAGAAGATAGCCCTAGAGTGTAGGTTATCCCCTGACCGCAGTCTTAAGTTTCTGGATCCCCCAGGGAGGGTGGAGTCCAGTGGTGGCAGCTATGTAGAGCCCAGTGCGAGCAGTCCCACTCCCAGTTCCCCCAGTCTGGTACCTGTTTCCCCAGAGGAGGAGTTAAGGTTGAAATTCAGGGGCAGTAGGAAGCTGCCTCACCAGTCGTGGGAGGAGTTTGAGGATGAATGTTGTGGGACACTGTTTGATTGGGTAAAGGTTAACACGAGAGATGATTTTGATGTCTTGTTTGATCTGATTGTCAAGGAGCACCTGCTCAGTTGTTGTTCTCCAGGGTTGCGCACACACCTGTTGGGGTGTGGATTGTCTGAGGCATGTGAGCTTGCAGACGAAGCGGACCGCTGGGAGAGTGCGAGAGGTTCTGTACAGTCACTAGAGAGTGAGTCCAACAGCAGTGGTACAGGGAGCTTCCAGCCCAGCGTGGTGGGAGAGGCTCAGTGTAGCCCAGCTAGGTCCCAGGCCCACCACAAAGAAAACACTCCACACAAGGTTATGTAAAAATAGCCTTTGTATTATAAAAATATACATCAGATAAAACACACATCTTATGACACGGTGCCAACAGGCACGGGCGGAATTTACAAGGGATATTTGTACAGGACAGGGCCACCTGGACCACTGTCAAGGGTATCAGTACTTTTAGAAATAATTACTGTAGCACAAAAATATAACAGTAGAGCATACAACCAGTAATCACTGGTAACAGGACCTCTCTAGCACCACCTGTACTAGGGAGAAAACAACCACCTACACGTCACACTACCTGTAGGGGTGCAAAAGCAACACACATGATGTCGTAACATTCAGAGGTGTAAAATCATTAACTATTTCCCCAAACTCACCAGTCACCACCTGCGACTGTCCCGGTGTCCCAATGTCAGGGCCTAAACGTGGCAGTTGCCCACAAAGTGCTGGGCAACTGGAGCAGGGCAAGTTAGCGCAAAGTTGGAGCCTCACTGGACTCCTAGACCAGAAATGACCCCCTCAGAGCCTCTCTCAGGCTCTCAGTAGATGTGCTCACGAGCCTCTCTGGCTCGCCAAACAAGGAATGTGCGGGACGTTGGAGCGTCTCCGGGCTCTTCAATACACAATGCCCCCGAGCCCTCAGGCTCAAAACACACAGGCGCGAGGTCGCGCTACAGAGAGGGGGCGGGGCGGACACCAGCAATGCGTCCCGACGCTCCCCCCCTCCTCTGCAGGCACCTACCGGGTTCGTGCTGGTCTGTCCAGCGGAGGCGGGTCTCTCCCGCTGGTCCCGGGGCTTTCCTGGGCGGCGGAGCCTTGCCGGCACCGTACCTCCGTTCTCCTCGCTGCTGGGCTCTTCTTTCTCCCGGCGGCGAGGCGGGACTTCCGGTTGCTTCTCCCGGGGCCGTGCTCTGATTGGCCGGCCGGCCGGAACACTTCCGGGTCGTCGCGGGCAGCGCGGCGGCCCGTTTTAGGCAGGCAGGCGGGCTCCCAGATGATCCGAGGAGTGGGCTCCCTCGTAGATCAATAAATCGGGCAAAGTAAAGCGGCAATGAGCGGGGTGGCACCCACGCTGCCAAACCACCACACGGGGCGATCGGAGGCCGGGTGGGCACCGGCCTTCGCAGACCACAGCGCTCCCAAGCGCTGCAGGCACCAATAAGCGCTCGTAAGCGCAAAACAGCAACAAAAGCGCTCCCAGGCGCTAGGGGTAAAATCCAGCGCACTCCAAGCGCTAGGCAGGCGATCTCCGCGCTCCCAGCGCTGAAGGGCAGAGAGCAGCGCTCTCAGGCTGCAGGAAAGAAGTCCTCAGTGCTCCCCAGCACTGGAGGACAGGACAGGGCTCCAGCAGGGCTGGAGGCAGGCAGGGGGGGCAAGGCTGGGCCAGAGCCAGCACACTGGGTCTCCAGGCAGGGAGACTCCCCAAGTGGCGGTCCTTCTGGCCCCAGCAGCGGCAAAAGCCCCCTCTGGCAGGATTCCAAAGTAGAACATTTTCAGTGGGGACACAGCCCCTTCTTATACTGTAAATTCCTTTGTTACAATGTGCAGGGTGGGGGGAAAACCAGTCGCAGCTGGTTCTGGAGCACTCTTGATGGCCCAACCACCCATTTCATTCACTGGGGAGGCTAGGGTCGTTAGACACACCACAGGGGGGCGGAGCCAGCATTGTGTGGGGAAAACCCAGCCCATCCAGGACCCAGGTACACTCCTCCCACACATCACTCATGCTAATCTCCCACTCACCACCAGGCAGACCCATCCAGACTTCCTGGAGCCTGGCATGCCAGCCAGCTCCAGCCAATCACGCTCCAGCACCCTCACTGTACACATATCTCAATGTCCAGAAGTAGCACTTCCCAACTAGACACATACATGCCACAGACACCATCTTGCAGTATTCACTCTCACGAGTTCAGGCGTACCAAACTCGAGCCTGCACTCCCCACGCATCAGGAACTACCAGGGATACACACATTCCCCATGCATTCCTATGGGAGGGCAGGCCAGCCATACTACACGCACGCACTTTCACTCTGGGACTCAGGGGAATGTGCGCAGAGACCCAAAAATCACTAACACAGGGTCACAAATAAGGCAAAAAGTCTAGGGGTGAACCTGCCCTGCGGGCCAAGTCCAACACATCTCATAACTTAATAGAGCTTCTAAAATAATTTCATCATGTATTTCATATTCCTGATTATCAATTTCAAAACTCATATGATCATACTCAATATCATCTAATGCTTCCAGAAAATCAACATCTAAGGTTTAGTCTAGGAAATCACAGCTAATATCTACCAGCATTTATATCTTCCTCTTCATTCTCGCTACTTGTAAAAAGTATGTTCAGCTCTTCTATGACACTTTTACTAAGTTCGAAACTGTCTTCCAAATAGTTTTGTTGATTTTCCATACTGAATTTCTTATGTTATAGGTCCTTATATATGTTGCAGGTCATTGTACAAAAACATAAATGCTTCATTTTATCTTTACTGTAATAACAGCATATGTGGTGATTCGTATGAATTATATTAAATATTTATCTTACAAATAAAGCAACAACATTTTGTACATGAGTGTAACTGTCTTCCAAATTGCTTTGTTGATTTTCCATACAATGGGGCATATTAGGATGGCGGACGGACCCCAAGGTGGAGGGACCCTCCGCGGAGACAGCAGCGGTCCCTCCAGTGCAATTAGGATGTGACCGCTACCCTGGCTGTCACATCCTGTATCTTTAACCTTGCAGCGGGTGCTGCTTCAAGCAGCACCCGCCGCAAGGTTAAAAATGTATGTAAATGCTTGGGGTACCATAGGTACCCTCCATGTGCACCCCCCTCCCCCGACACCCTGGGGGCCCGCAACGGGCCCCCAAACACCAAAGACCACATGCTTTTCCATGGCGGAAAAGCCGCCGTGGGAAAGCATGTTGCAATGCACATCGTAATTTGGCTGACGGTGTCTTGCAGACACCGTCACCAAATAACCCTTCGCACCCCGTGGATCAGCGGCGGATGGAACTGCCGTCCGCCGCTGGTCCCACGGCAATCCCACTGCCATCCTAATCTGGCGGTGGGTGTTTTCTTTGGCCGCAGCGGTGAATCTGCATCCTCCAGGCCAGCGGTGGCTTCCGCCAGCCCGGAGGATGCGGATTCACCACCATCCTAATCGGCCCCTAAATTTCTTATGTTGCAGGTCCTTGTACAAAAACATAAACACTTCATTTTATCTTTACTGTAATATCAGCATATGTGGTGATTTATATGAATTATATTAAATATTTATCTTGCAAATAAAGCAACAATATTTTGTACATGAGTGTAACTGTCTTCCAAATTGATTTGTTGATTTTGCATACTGAATTTCATGAGTGTATTTTATCTTGAAAACATTTGAAAATTAAATACCATAAATAGTGTCACTCCGCATTGTGTCAAGTGCTTTATTTATTTATCCTACCTATAGTGTTGCAAACTTTAAACAGTGACGACACCAGTGCCATGCTTTGACTCACCCCATTACGTTGTCAATTACGGGTGGAGGGACGCAAAGAAAAGGAGTAAAGTACATGTCTACACATGTACTGCTATATTCAGAACACTGGATGAAGCACTGAATAAAAAAACTCAGATTCAAAAAAACATACACAAAAGAAGGCTGAACAAAAGATACACAAAGGAAAGCTACACAAATAGGACACCGAATCTTGAACACAAACTGGTAAGTAAGCAAAAGAACGAAAAAACTAAAAGCACGGCAACGGACGCTACGCTGTGGAACTCATTTTTAAATGAGGTAGAAACATACTGTAAATAAAACGGAACTCAAATTAAAAAAAAGTAAAAAACATACATGGATGACAAAGTCACTAGAGGAATACTCTGTTCCCCAACATAAAAAAAGGATTTTACAGAAATTAAATGTACGAAGGTTTAAGGAGCTGCAAAGGAACCCATTCCCCGGGACTCAAAAAATATCATTAGGGACCGTGTAGGGAACACCAATACCCCCACGGTCCCAGCCGGCTCCCCGCGTCCTTCGATAGCCGGCATTGCTTTATCAGAGAAAGCAGTTTATATGCTGCTCTCTCTAACGAAAAGCATCTGCTTTCCTACTTGAAAGACACAGCAGCTTAACTTGCTCTCTTTCAAATAGGAAACCAGTTTCCTGTGCTAAAGTGGGACCAAGCGACGCTCCCGCCGTATCATACCAAACAGCAGTGTCCCGGGGGTAGACACCCCGGGACACTGCAGGAGTCGGCCCTGAGAGATGGTGGTCCCCAGAGCCATCAAGAGCTCCAGGACAGAGACCATGGGACTCCCTCCCAACATTAAAAAGCCCCGAAAAGTGGTAATGCCCGGGGCTGGGTGGTCCGTGCCATCACGGACCCCCCTTTTTAAAATATTACTGCCCCCGGAAGGTAGTGGTCCCCGGGGCATGTACAAGGGCCATGAGCCCCCCGCATACTTCATTAAAAGATGGCTGCCAACACTTCCTAGTTTGAAGCGTTAACAGCCAATCAGCATGCAGATCGTGCTCGTAATTTTACTGATTTCCGTACGCGTACGCCGCGATTATTCTATTTTTGTCAAAACAATTTGAATAAATAGCCTAAAAATCCATGAGCAACCCCCTGAGCAACCCTAGAGGTTCAGGGTGTTTCTACCCTGCCCCCTTTCCTTATTTCTCAACTTTGTTTTCCTATTTTCTTATGACTCGGTTCTTGCGACCAACAAGATGGCTGCCAACACTTCCTGGTTTGCAATGTTGACAACAGTTGACAGCCAATCAGCATGCAGCTCGTGCTTGTAATTTTATGGATTTCCCTACACGTACCCCGCGATTTTTCTATTAAAAAAAACATATATATATATAGCCTAAAAATTCATGAACGACCCCCTGAGCAAGCCTAGTGGGTCAGGATGTTTCTACCCTGCCCCCTTTCCTTATTTCTCAACTTTGTTTTACTATTTTCTTGTGACTCGGTTCTAGCGACGAACAAAATGGTTGCCAACACTTCCTGGTTTGGAGTGTTGACAAACAGTTTACAACCAATCAGCATGCAGATCGTGCTCGTAATTGTACAGATTTCCATACGCGTGCTGTACTCCGTCTCTAGATATCGCTATGATTTTACTTGTAATTTTCTCTAGAAACTCCTGAACCGATTTACACCATTTAACAAAAAGCACAATCTGCGAACCGAACTCTACCTCTCTGCCAAATTAGGTGTAATTCTGTTCAGCCGTTCAGGCTGTAGCCCTGGCTAAAGGTCCCTATGGAAAATTGCATGGGTAAAACAAGTTTTGGGACCCACCTTTTTTCTCAGCCCCCCACTTGACGAATCCCCCAACTCAGAATGCACCACGGGGCGGGTTTGCACAGTGGTGAAGGGAGGGGGCGGGGCTTGGGATAATGTGTGTGCAAACACGCCACGTGGCGTGGTTTAAGTTGGGGAATTAATTCCTCTTCAATCCAGAGGTCCCCTAGGGGCCGAGTAGCACACCAGGTACCTCCAGTAAGCGCCACAGAGCTGCATTGCAGAGTGTTGTAAAAAGGGGCATGGCCTCTTAACACCTCTCTGCAACGAAGTTCCCTGGCGCATACTGGAGGTACCTGGTGGGCTATCCAACTACTTGCATACATAGCAATACACACACCACTACACTTACTTCTACAGAAACATACACATACTTACACTCTTAAACAATCACTTATAGAAACACATACTTATTTATACAGGAACTCTTCCAATCTCTCACTCTCACATATACTCACTTATATACATCAATACTCACATATACTAGTTTAAAACATATGTAGTTACTCATAAAGATACTATTGAGACCGTCATTCACTCACTAACACACCCATACACACACTCATCCACCCATACAGTCCTGCACACATGCTGTCTTCAAAACACATACAAACAGTGAGTCAGTCATTCATGCATCTGTGCGCTAAGTAATACCCCCACCAAACCATACAGACACTCATGCTGATACTCAAAAAACAACGAATAACCCATATAGACACTCATGTAGCTACTCGCCAACCCATGCAGCCACTTATACACAAAGTGAGACACTGATACAGATATATACATATTTAAACATTACTCGCTAATTCATGTATTCACTAAGATACACTTAATAAGTCAGTTATACAAACAATTTTACAAAAAAAATCCATTTAGACACTTATTTACCCATTTATTCTTCCATCGACCTTTAGATATACATATATTTTTTTTTCTTCAGAAAGACACACATTCACTGGATGATGTCATCAGTGATGTCATTTGAGATGTCATGAGTGATGTCATGAGTGATGTCACTGACCATGTCATGAGTGATGTAATATGTGACGTCATCAGCAGTGCATTGCGGGTGCACAAGTTATAGTTAGCTGAACTAACTATAACGGGGGAATTTCAATGGTTTTGTATGAGTGAAATGTCCAGCTAACTAGAACATGTGGGAAACCTACGTTTTTTTCAGTGAATATCTAAAAATGGAAAATGAGACTGGCAATTCCCAGTGTAGATTTATTTCCACATATCACAAACAGTCGCAGTCCATAAGAAGAATCATCAATTCCCAAAGTCCGATTGTCTTAACAGATGGAGTTCTCAAAGAAGTTTTACCAGCAAAGCCCAATTTCACCTACCGTAAAGTTCATTCCATGCGGTCTGATTTAGTAAAAAATAGTCCTGAACTTTTTAACAAGGACACGTGGCTCTCCTCAAAAAAGGGTTTTTACAAGTGCAGTAGTTGCAGCGCATGTAGATTTGGGGTTAATACCAACTCGTACATAAATACATTTTCAGATGAGTTGATCAAGATAGGTGGTAATTATAACTACAAAACCGATCATGCAGTATATGTTCTATCTTGTGTATGTAGTCTCCAGTATGTTGGAAGCACAAAACTCCAGGTCCACGCATGTATTCTACCTCACTTAAGACCAACTGTTAACTCGGACCCTTCATTCCAAGTTGCCCGACATGTCAAGTCTGAACATAATAACAACCTGAATGTTCTGACTTATTATGTGATAGACAGTGTCCCTGCAAACAAAAGTGGAGGCAACAGGGAGAAAGCTCTTACACAATTAGAAACAAAACACATATTAGAGCTTGATAACAAAAGTCCCCGAGGACTGAACATTTGTGAGGACTTACACCATTATCTTTAATATCTTCGTTAATGTTTTTCAATACTGCATGGATGAGAGTTAAGGATATGGCAGAGAGGGTCTAGACATTTGGTTTAATTCTCGTTTTAGATCTAGAGTATTTATATGTATATCTTTTAGTAGAGTGGTTTTAGCTATTTATTGCGGATTTGTATAAATGTTTTATATCTCCATCTGGTGTCTGGTAGGTGTGTGTTTTATCATGAATTTATGTTTATGAATTTATGGTTTTATACTATTTATTGGCGTCGTTTGCACAGATGTAATTCCTGCATTATCTAGTGACACAATAATTTCGTTACGCATTAGCCACTTTAGCTCTGGTTTCAGTTCCTGGTTTTTAAGAATAGGTATACATGTCTAGATCGGTTACATAATAAGATGATTCTGAGATTTTTCTTGGAATCGTTTAGTACATGAAATTGTCCGAATTGCTGCTTTCTCCCGCAAAGGATTCCTGGCTGGGAATTCTTGTTTAGCATTTAATTTCACTTCTGCACTTTACACCTAAGCACTACACGGATTGACAATATAAATTTTGTTTATATATGGTACGAGTGACAGACACTCAAATCTGGTTAATGATGTACAGAGGAATTTAGAGGGGGCAAACAGACGAGATTGATCGTTTATTATGTCAGGGGCTTTAAAGATGGTCTGTATTATGAAGTAAG
Organism: Lissotriton vulgaris; assembly: GCF_964263255.1. Taxonomy (NCBI): domain Eukaryota; kingdom Metazoa; phylum Chordata; class Amphibia; order Caudata; family Salamandridae; genus Lissotriton; species Lissotriton vulgaris. Next base: position 315,401,614 of record NC_141696.1, read on the forward strand.
AAAATAAGTTTAAAAAGCCCTTTATTACCTTGTTACATTGTGACATGGGGAAAGGACATATTTTAAAGGCTCACATGCTGTTTAATTGACACATGTGTATTTGTACATTAATATTGCCTCTTTTTCAACTAAGTTTTAACCAATGTGATTTTGAATGCAAAATCGGAAAAGGTTAAAATGTTAATGTAAGGGCTATAAGTCTGAATAAGTGATAGTCTTTCTTCTATGTACATCAATGGTCACATGACAATCCGTAAAAACGTTTTCATTGGTGGTTTGTATTTTTTAAAATGTGTGTGATCACAATCACTTTCATCTGGTGAGCAAGGCGACTGTGTTCGCCGAAACGCGTTGGATCGTGGCACTCCCGATTCACTGAAAATAAAAATAAACAGATTGCTGCAACTTATACCGGATTCAAATGTCCGTTTTCTCCTGGAAGGTGCTGTGTATGCGACGTGCTTTGGAAGCTTTGGTGTATATATATATATATATATATATATATATATATATATATATATATATATATGAACGGAGACAAAGTAGGTTTTCCTGGGATCAGTCCCAACGTCAGGTGATGCGTCCCCGGGGAAACCAAAAGACGGGTATTCAACCCAAAATTGACCAAAAGAAATCAGACGCACTCTCAGGGGTCAAGTTTGCTACACCAAGAGTTTATTCTTGTTAACCACTACACGTTTCGACACCGAAATATGTCTTGATCACACGATATTCTCGTTACACAAGAAAGTGCATAAATGATAATTAAACATAAAAGAAGGCACCCAACATTTCATTCACATTAGCCTTTTACATGGTGGCCATTTTGGAGTGGTGGTTTGAATATATTCTATGTATTGGAATTCATACATCAAGCGTATTTATGTATATACAGGGATAAAAAAAAACACCACATTAGTGTTCTGAGTTGCATTTTTGGAAATCGATTACATATCACCTAGTGGTAATGAGCCATAACTTTATATTTCTATTACGTTTTACTCCTCCTACCAGAATGGTCGAAATACAGCTCCCATGAATGTCGGTTGCTCACGGTCTAGTGCCAAACCAAACGGCATATCTTAGGTTATGTGTGTGATTAAAATTACTCGATCACTTCTTCAACATAAACCAATAGGTCCAAAAGTCTGTGGTAGTAACTTTTCACATCTTGGCCCTGTTGATCCTGGTAATAAATGCAGTACGGTTAGGAAACCCCATGTATGCTTACTCCAGCACCCTGAACAACAATATTTCTAATTTTAAGTATAGGCACATATGGATTAACTACTCCATTGCGTACGGTAGTTTCTATTTTCGACTAGTGCCCTTATATTATACTCCCTCCTCTATTATATCAAATCCGCTGGCTAATAAAGTACATCTTCGATTCAAGTTGCCCACAGGCTCCATGATATTGCCTAAATTACTCCATAAAAAGTGAAAAAATGACAAAAAACAAACCAAAACTACCCAAATATCCATAAAAAGTGCTCTGTGCAATTTAAAATGTCTCTTATCTTGTAGAAGTGCAGAACCATCCTGGTGAAGAAAAGGGTAGGGAACCCGTGAAGTGTCCTGAAACGTGATGGGTCCCTTCCTTTCCTCCTGCATAGGAAGAAGATAAGAAAATCGTAGTTAGCCATTAAAATAATTTCATGATATACCAAGTTCCATATACAGTACTTTACAGTACATCACTAACATTAAAATCAACAGTATATCACATATTTGGTCATCATGTAGGTGTGTTGCCAATTCCTCATCCAACTTATGGCCTCCCGGGGTTCTAGTCTCGAGTTCAATAATCCATTTGGATTCTCTCTTCCTGAGCTCAAGTTCTCTATTGCCCCCTCTCCTCCCCAGATTCACTTGTTCGATAGCAAAGAATCTAAGAAGTGAGTTGTTGGATTGGTGTTTCTCTTGGAAGTGGCAGGCGATGGGATAATTCAGATCAACATTGGTAATCGCTCTTAAATGTTCCTGAACACGTTTCTTAGCCATGCAGGTCGTGCTCCCAATGTACTTAAGTCTACATGGGCACTCCAGAGCATATATAACATAGTTTGAACTACAGGTAAGGAACTGTGAGATGGTTCTATTCTTCCTACCTGGTATTTCAAACTCCTTCACCATCTGGCTGAATTTGCGTGCTCTACAATGCCCACATTGGTAAACCCCTTTCAAATTGTGCAGATTTTTGTTCCGATTGGCTGTGATGTCCCCCCTCACAAGTATCTCTAATGGCTTTACCCATTTCTATATGTGATCTGGAGATGTATGACGTTACAACGCGTTATTTTACAACGCAGACCATTACATCGCAATTTTTACAACGCAGGATCCATTACAATGCATGCCTTTACAACGCATGTCATTACATAGCAGATACTATTACAACGTACGCCATTACAACGTAAGTATAGGTAAGTATATCTTTTTTTAAAAAAAATTAATTAAGTTAATTTAATTAATTTAATTTAATTAATTTAATTTAAATAAATTTAAAAATAGTAATTAATTTAATTTAATAAATTTAATTCTATTTATTTAATTTAATTAATTTAAAAATTGTAATTAATTTAATTTAATTAATATACTTTAATTAATTTAATTTAATTAATTTTATAATTGTAATTAATTTATTCTAATTAATTTAAATAATTAATTTAATTTAAATAATGTAATTTAATTAATTTATAAATGGTAAATAATATAATTTAATTAATTTAATTTAACTTATTTAATATAATTAATTTAATTTATAAAATACCCTGTACCCCAAAACCCAAACCCAGCCCTAAAAGCTAAAAATACCCCTGTACCCCAAAACCCAAACCCAACCCTAAAACCTAAAAATACCCCTGTACCCCAAATCCCAAACCCAACCCTAAAACCTAAAAATACCCCTGTACCCCAAAACCCAACCCTAAAACCTAAAAATACCCCTGTACCCCAAAACCCAAACCCAGCCCTAAAACCTAAAAGTACCCCTGTACCCCAAAACCCAAACCCAGCCCTAAAACCTAAAAATACCCCTGTACCCCAAAACCCAAACCCAGCCCTAAAACCTAAAAATACCCCTGTACCCTAAAATTCAAACCCAACCCTAAAACCTAAAAATACCCCTGTACCCCAAATCCCAAACCCAACCCTAAAACCTAAAAATACCCCTGTACCCCAAAACCCAAACCCAACCCTAAAACCTAAAAATACCCCTGTACCCCAAAACCCAAACCCAGCCCTAAAACATAAAAATACCCCTGTACCCCAAAACCCAAACCCAGCCCTAAAACCTAAAAATACCCCTGTACCCCAAAACCCAAACCCAAAACCCAAACCCAGCCCTAAAACCTAAAAATACCCCTGTACCCCAAAACCCAAACCCAGCCCTAAAACCTAAAAATACCCAAACACCCCAAAACATATACCTCAGTACCCCAAAACATATACTCCTATACTCATACTTATTTAAAAAATTACTTAAATTAATATATTTAATTTATAATATTAAAAAACATAAATAAATATATTTATTTAAAATTAATATTAATTAAATTAATTAAATAATATTAAATAAAATAAAATAAATTATATACTTACCTATACTTACGTTGTAATGGCATGCGTTGTAATAGCATATGCTATGTAATGTCATGCGTTGTAAAGGCATGCGATGTAATGGAACCAGCGTTGTAAAAGTTGCGTTGTAATAGACTCCCGTTGTAAAAGTTGCGATGTAACGGTGCAATACCGTGATCTGGGGTCTATCACTGATGGCTTGTCCTATGATGTTGTCCAATTGCAAAATCTTCCAATTATCCACCAGGATTTTGAGGATCTTAGTTGCGCCCTGTGAGAAAGTAGTTATTATCCTTGAAACATTCTTATCATTCTTTGCTTTTTCTTTGTACTCCAAACTTTCAGCCCTAGTGATCTCTTTTATTTTGTCAATGGCTTTGGTCAGCACCCACTCAGGATAGCCTTTTTCTCTAAATCGTTCAAGCATCTTATTCTGTTCTAGACTGAACGTATCATCTGAGCTCCAGTTTCTTTGTGCCCTCAGTAGCTCTCCGTATGGAATACTTCATTTAAGTGTAATAGGATTAGCACTGAGGGCATGAAGGAGACTGTTACCAGCTGTTTCCTTGTGGTGCAAGCTAGTGGTAAGGTTACCTTCCTGTATAGTAATTAGAGTGTCTAGGAATTCTGCATTGGTCTGCCTCATGTTGTATGTCAATCTGATGTTGTAATGGTTATTATTAAGTTTGTCAATGAAATTGATTGCTTCATTTTCAGTCCCTCTCCACACGGCGAACAAGTCGTCTATGAATCTCATCCATACTACAACCTGTTTGAAATCAGGTTGTAGTATGTCCACCTTTCTGATTTCCTCCTCCCACTTCCCCAGGAAGTGGTTTGCAAAGCTCGGCGCAAAGCACGAGCCCATTGCGGTGCCTCTTACCTGTCTGAAGAGGACGCCGTTGAACAGAAAGATGTTGTTGGAGAGACATATCCGTATCATTTCCATCAACATGTGTGAATGCTCCAAAAAACCTATGTCTCTGTCTTCAAGAAAGTGTCAGCAGGCTGCAATCTCTTGTTCATGGTCGATGATAGTATATAATGAACTAATGTCCATAGTTATTATTGTAAAACTATCACCCCATTCTATTTTATCAATCTTAATAAGGAAATCCTTGGTGTCCCTAATATAGGAGGGAAGGCGGTCTACATGATCTCTAAGGAAGTGATCAACGTATTTAAAAAGATTTTCGTTGACATTCCCTATTGATGACACTTTGGGTCTCCCTGGGGGTCTAGTGGGATTTTTGTGTACTTTAGGCAGTAGATACAAAATGGGCAATTTAGGGTAACCCTTTTAAGGAAACAAAATTCCTGCGAGGTAATTAGTCCTGCCCTCAGCCAAATCGACAAATTTTCCCATGTGGTAGTTATGCTGAGATTGTACTCGGTTGTATTACTTTTACAGTAAAATTCTTCATCGCTTAACTGTTTTACAGCTTCCTCAATGTACAACTCCCTTCCCCACAGGACAATATTCCCTCCTTTATCAGAGGGTCTGATAACAATACTGTCATCCTCAACTAATGACACAATCAGTCCTCTTTGATTTTTAGACAGATTAAATTGTCTCTCATTGTTTCCTAATGTTCGATGGTTGTGTTTTGTCAGCTCCTTCGTTACCACATCATGAAAAGTGTCTATTGAATCATGTGGAAGGATAGGGCAGAAAATAGACTTGGGTTTAAATTGGGTACATGCTGCCCTATCTGTTTGGATTTCTTTTTCATTTACCATATATGTTCTCTCTCATTTTCTGTCATGACTCCTCCTAGTGTATACACTGTATACAGAAGGTTCGCATCCCTTACACAAAAGGCTGGTTGTGTCCCACTTCCAATACGTGTATCTATACTCTCAGGGAGGCTGTTGTTCATCAATGTATGCCATTTCCATAACTTGAGTTTCCTCACAAACTTGAAAATATCGACTCTAGTGTTAGCATAGTTAAAAAGTTCAGCCAGGCAAAATGTTAATCCTAAACTTAAGGTTGCGTTCTCTGTTTCGGTTAAAAATCTTGATGATAAGTTTATGTCGGTTTTATTTAACATTGTGCTGTCCATGATTACTTTCTTTTTCTGTAGTCACCCTGCCTGGTTCCCACTGGCTCTCTCTTTCCTCCTTCTTTGTTCGTATTTGAGTCGTTTTTGTTTACATCACCTCTGCCTCTTCCTCTTCCTTGTCCTCGACCCCGACCTCGACCTTGCTGAGGTGTTGTTGAAGGTTTCTCTGGATGTCGCCGGGTTAGCAATACCCGGAACTCGTCTAAAGAAGTAGCTGATTTTGGTATTATTTCCACCTTTGAGGAAGTACTGGCTGTTTGAATGGAGACATCTGTATGAGAATCACTGGCTACTGTTGCGTCTGGCGGCTCTCTTGTCATCTCTGACACATCTGGTCTAGCATTTAGCTTAGGTTGCTGATTATATAGAGGTCCACTTTGACGCTGGCACTCCCAATTTTGTGCGGTGCCTCATTCCTATCGACAGGACCAGTCGATAATTATTTTTACGAGTCCGACGTGGTCGGTAGATGAAGAAGGCACCCACTCAGGTATATTTGCTCAAACCAGAAGCTTTATTTTTGCCTGCTGCTCATCAATAACCCAACGCGTTTTGCCTTGCCCTGAAGGCTTGATCACAGGATGTTGAGCTCTAACATGAGCCTTATTTTATGTTTGGTGCTCAAATGAAAAAACATATATATGCAAATGCATTATGGGTAATGTAGTTTTTCACATATCATTCGATATTACCACTAAAATTAAAAAAAGGGGGGGAGTGAAACTGCTCTTAATATGTTCTCATTGACTTGGGAAGGGTTTTATAAAGCATTTAAATGGATAGTTTTCACATATTTGGCGAATTCATTGCTAAGTCTCTTCAGTCTCTCTAGTGAGTCATTCATTTCTTGCCACAGTTCGTATCACGTTGTTCTTGGATGGTTTTCCAAACTGCTAATTAAGTACATCTTCGATTCAAGTTGCCCACAGGCTCCATGATATTGCCTAAATTACTCCATAAAAAGTGAAAAAATGACAAAAAACAAACCAAAACTACCCAAATATCCATAAAAAGTGCTCAGTGCAATTTAAAATGTCTCTTATCTTGTAGACGTGCAGAACCATCCTGGTGAAGAAAAGGGTAGGGAACCCGTGAAGTGTCCTGAAACGTGATGGGTCCCTTCCTTTCCTCCTGCATAGGAAGAAGATAAGAAAATCGTAGTTAGCCATTAAAATAATTTCAGGATATACCAAGTTCCATATACAGTACTTTACAGTACATCACTAACATTAAAATCAACAGTATATCACATATTTGGTCATCATGTAGATGTGTTGCCAATTCCTCATCCAGCTTATGGCCTCCCGGGGTTCTAGTCTCGAGTTCAATAATCCATTTGGATTCTCTCTTCCTGAGCTCAAGTTCTCTGTTGCCCCCTCTCCTCCCCAGATTCACTTGTTCGATAGCAAAGAATCTAAGAAGTGAGTTGTTGGATTGGTGTTTCTCTTGGAAGTGGCAGGCGATGGGATAATTCAGATCAACATTGGTAATCGCTCTTAAATGTTCCTGAACACGTTTCTTAGCCATGCAGGTCGTGCTCCCAATGTACTTAAGTCTACATGGGCACTCCAGAGCATATATAACATAGTTTGAACTACAGGTAAGGAACTGTGAGATGGTTCTATTCTTCCTACCTGGTATTTCAAACTCCTTCACCATCTGGCTGAATTTGCGTGCTCTACAATGCCCACATTGGTAAACCCCTTTCAAATTGTGCAGATTTTTGTTCCGATTGGCTGTGATGTCCCCCCTCACAAGTATCTCTAATGGCTTTACCCATTTCTATATGTGATCTGGAGATGTATGACGTTACAACGCGTTATTTTACAACGCAGACCATTACATCGCAATTTTTACAACGCAGGATCCATTACAATGCATGCCTTTACAACGCATGTCATTACATAGCAGATACTATTACAACGCACGCCATTACAACGTAAGTATAGGTAAGTATATCTTTTTTTAAAAAAAATTAATTAAGTTAATTTAATTAATTTAATTTAATTAATTTAATTTAAATAAATTTAAAAATAGTAATTAATTTAATTTAATAAATTTAATTTTATTTATTTAATTTAATTAATTTAAAAATTGTAATTAATTTAATTTAATTAATATACTTTAATTAATTTAATTTAATTAATTTTATAATTGTAATTAATGTAATCTAATTAATTTAAATAATTAATTTAATTTAAATAATGTAATTTAATTAATTTATAAATTGTAAATAATATAATTTAATTAATTTAATTTAACTTATTTAATATAATTAATTTAATTTATAAAATACCCTGTACCCCAAAACCCAAACCCAGCCCTAAAACCTAAAAATACCCCTGTACCCCAAAACCCAAACCCAACCCTAAAACCTAAAAATACCCCTGTACCCCAAATCCCAAACCCAACCCTAAAACCTAAAAATACCCCTGTACCACAAAACCCAAACCCAACCCTAAAACCTAAAAATACCCCTGTACCCCAAAACCCAAACCCAGCCCTAAAACCTAAAAGTACCCCTGTACCCCAAAACCCAAACCCAGCCCTAAAACCTAAAAATACCCCTGTACCCCAAAACCCAAACCCAGCCCTAAAACCTAAAAATACCCCTGTACCCTAAAATTCAAACCCAACCCTAAAACCTAAAAATACCCCTGTACCCCAAATCCCAAACCCAACCCTAAAACCTAAAAATACCCCTGTACCCCAAAACCCAAACCCAACCCTAAAACCTAAAAATACCCCTGTACCCCAAAACCCAAACCCAGCCCTAAAACATAAAAATACCCCTGTACCCCAAAACCCAAAGCCAGCCCTAAAACCTAAAAATACCCCTGTACCCCAAAACCCAAACCCAAAACCCAAACCCAGCCCTAAAACCTAAAAATACCCCTGTACCCCAAAACCCAAACCCAGCCCTAAAACCTAAAAATACCCAAACAACCCAAAACATATACCTCAGTACCCCAAAACATATACTCCTATACTCATACTTATTTTAAAAATTACTTAAATTAATATATTTAATTTATAATATTAAAAAACATAAATAAATATATTTATTTAAAATTAATATTAATTAAATTAATTAAATAATATTAAATAAAATAAAATAAATTATATACTTACCTATACTTACGTTGTAATGGCATGCGTTGTAATAGCATCTGCTATGTAATGTCATGCGTTGTAAAGGCATGCGATGTAATGGAACCAGCGTTGTAAAAGTTGCGTTGTAATAGACTCCCGTTGTAAAAGTTGCGATGTAACGGTGCAATACCGTGATCTGGGGTCTATCACTGATGGCTTGTCCTATGATGTTGTCCAATTGCAAAATCTTCCAATTATCCACCAGGATTTTGAGGATCTTAGTTGCGCCCTGCGAGAAAGTAGTTATTATCCTTGAAACATTCTTATCATTCTTTGCTTTTTCTTTGTACTCCAAACTTTCAGCCCTAGTGATCTCTTTTATTTTGTCAATGGCTTTGGTCAGCACCCACTCAGGATAGCCTTTTTCTCTAAATCGTTCAAGCATCTTATTCTGTTCTAGACTGAACGTATCATCTGAGCTCCAGTTTCTTTGTGCCCTCAGTAGCTCTCCGTATGGAATACTTCATTTAAGTGTAATAGGATTAGCACTGAGGGCATGAAGGAGACTGTTACCAGCTGTTTCTTTGTGGTGCAAGCTAGTGGTAAGGTTACCTTCCTGTATAGTAATTAGAGTGTCTAGGAATTCTGCATTGGTCTGCCTCATGTTGTATGTCAATCTGATGTTGTAATGGTTATTATTAAGTTTGTCAATGAAATTGATTGCTTCATTTTCAGTCCCTCTCCACACGGCGAACAAGTCGTCTATGAATCTCATCCATACTACAACCTGCTTGAAATCAGGTTGTAGTATGTCCACCTTTCTGATTTCCTCCTCCCACTTCCCCAGGAAGAGGTTTGCAAAGCTCAGCGCAAAGCACGAGCCCATCGCGGTGCCTCTTACCTGTCTGAAGAGGACGCCGTTGAACAGAAAGATGTTGTTGGAGAGACATATCCGTATCATTTCCATCAACATGTGTGAATGCTCCAAAAAACCTATGTCTCTGTCTTCAAGAAAGTGTCAGCAGGCTGCAATCTCTTGTTCATGGTCGATGATAGTATATAATGAACTAATGTCCATAGTTATTATTTTAAAACTATCACCCCATTCTATTTTATCAATCTTAATAAGGAAATCCTTGGTGTCCCTAATATAGGAGGGAAGGCGGCCTACATGATCTCTAAGGAAGTGATCAACGTATTTAAAAAGATTTTCGTTGACATTCCCTATTGATGACACTTTGGGTCTCCCTGGAGGTCTAGTGGGATTTTTGTGTATTTTAGGCAGTAGATACAAAATGGGCAATTTAGGGTAACCCTTTTAAGGAAACAAAATTCCTGCGAGGTAATTAGTCCTGCCCTCAGCCAAATCGACAAATTTTCCCATGTGGTAGTTATGCTGAGATTGTACTCGGTTGTATTACTTTTACATTAAAATTCTTCATCGCTTAACTGTTTTACAGCTTCCTCAATGTACAACTCCCTTCCCCACAGGACAATATTCCCTCCTTTATCAGAGGGTCTGATAACAATACTGTCGTCCTCAACTAATGACACAATCAGTCCTCTTTGATTTTTAGACAGATTAAATTGTCTCTCATTGTTTCCTAATGTTCGATGGTTGTGTTTTGTCAGCTCCTTCGTTACCACATCATGAAAAGTGTCTATTGAATCATGTGGAAGGATAGGGAAGAAAATAGACTTGGGTTTAAATTGGGTACATGCTGCCCTATCTGTTTGGATTTCTTTTTCATTTACCATATATGTTCTCTCTCATTTTCTGTCATGACTCCTTCTAGTGTATACACCGTATACAGAAGGTTCGCATCCCTTACACAAAAGGCTGGTTGTGTCCCACTTCCAATACGTGTATCTATACTCTCAGGGAGGCTGTTGTTCATCAATGTATGCCATTTCCATAACTTGAGTTTCCTCACAAACTTGAAAATATCGACTCTAGTGTTAGCATAGTTAAAAAGTTCAGCCAGGCAAAATGTTAATCCTAAACTTAAGGTTGCGTTCTCTGTTTCGGTTAAAAATCTTGATGATAAGTTTATGTCGGTTTTATTTAACATTGTGCTGTCCATGATTACTTTCTTTTTCTGTAGTCACCCTGCCTGGTTCCCACTGGCTCTCTCTTTCCTCCTTCTTTGTTCGTATTTGAGTCGTTTTTGTTTACATCACCTCTGCCTCTTCCTCTTCCTTGTCCTCGACCCCGACCTCGACCTTGCTGAGGTGTTGTTGAAGGTTTCTCTGGATGTCGCCGGGTTAGCAATACCCGGAACTCGTCTAAAGAAGTAGCTGATTTTGTTATTATTTCCACCTTTGAGGAAGTACTGGCTGTTTGAATGGAGACATCTGTATGAGAATCACTGGCTACTGTTGCGTCTGGCGGCTCTCTTGTCATCTCTGACACATCTGGTCTAGCATTTAGCTTAGGATGCTGATTATATAGAGGTCCACTTTGACGCTGGCACTCCCAATTTTGTGCGGTGCCTCCTTCCTATCGACAGGACCAGTCGATAATTATTTTTACGAGTCCGACGTGGTCGGTAGATGAAGAAGGCACCCACTCAGGTATATTTGCTCAAACCAGAAGCTTTATTTTTGCCTGCTGCTCATCAATAACCCAACGCGTTTTGCCTTGCCCTGAAGGCTTGATCACAGGATGTTGAGCTCTAACATGAGCCTTATTTTATGTTTGGTGCTCAAATGAAAAAACATATATATGCAAATGCATTATGGGTAATGTAGTTTTTCGCATATCTTTCAATATTACCACTAAAATTAAAAAAAGGGGGGGAGTGAAACTGCTCTTAATATGTTCTCATTGACTTGGGAAGGGTTTTATAAAGCATTTAAACGGATAGTTTTCACATATTTGGCGAATTCATTGCTAAGTCTCTTCAGTCTCTCTAGTGAGTCATTCATTTCTTGCCACAGTTCGTATCACATTGTTCTTGAATGGTTTTCCAATACACGATGTGTAGCTTCTTTGGGGTATCAGATTTGCTTCTGTTCATTCTCTTACTTAACTACATTTTAACTCTCTGGTGGGTGTTTAATGTTTCTCTTAGCAGATTAGTCCTGCTACTATGTTTCTTATAGGTGAACATGCAATTCTTCACTTTGGTTCAGGCCTCGCGGGTCTAGGGTTCTGAAGATGATGATGTCTTTGGATTCTTTCTGTCTGAGGGCTTTCTGCTGTTGCCTCCTCTCTCTGATTCGGCTAGTTGGTCAATAGCACAATATATTAGGGATTCCTAATTGTTGTCATGGCATTTGTCCATATGTTTTGCAATGGCATTCGAATAGTCTCTGTGAGTGGTTGCTCTTCTAATATCCTCTTTTTCACCTCGAAAATTGTACTTCCGATATATCTCTTATCACAGGGACATGTGACCATTTACACTACATGTGTACTTTTGCATGTTAGATGTTGGCGTATCTTCCATCTCTTTCCCTTGTGTATTTCAATTTCCTTTGTGGCAGTTGCGATTCTGCAGACTTTGCACTGCCTGCAGGGCCAAAAACCGAATCTTAGTAGCCAGGTGTTTTTTTGTTTGTCTTTGTAATGGCTGTGGACTAGTTGATCTCCAATGTTCTTGGCTCTTTGAAAGGTGATTTGAGGATGATCTCCAATTATTTTTTGCTAAGGTTTGATCCGATTTTAGGACTCCCCAATGTTTCCTGATTACTTTTGTGGGCACTGTAGGATACTAGCCGTTGTAGTATAACTGTGTAAGTAGCGTTAGTATGCGTTTATAGTATATAGGGAGTGGGTAGCAAACTACTTTCATCTACTAGTCTGAAGACTCTGGGATTAAACCGTGATCCTAAATCGTGAGCTCATTGCAGTAAAGTGATGTGCTCTGGGCGCTGTAGTTTACTTGTGGAAGTAGTGTTAGTTTGTGTTTATGTAATACAGGTTGTGAGAAGTGAACTACTCACCCCTACTGGTCTCAAGACTTGTGAATGAAACCATGAGCTCATTGCTATAAAGTCATGTGCTCTCTGTAGTATTCCAATGTAAGTCATAGTAGAATGTTAGCATGTAATTATATTAGAATGTAAGTATGTAATGCTAGAATGTAGGGCTGTCATGATGGGAACCTTGGGGAGTTTGTACACAGTGCTGGAGAAGACAGTTGCCTTGCTGTCTGCTCCTGTTGGTGGGTGTTTAAGGTGTCTTCCTGCAATAAATCTACTTATTGGATCCACTGCTGTCTGCCTCTTCACTACATACATTTGGCGACGAGCAGGAGAAGGTAAAAAGAAGACAGTACTCACCAATATTTTAAAGTTGCTTGAATTGTGCTGAAGACCGGTTTTCTTTTGTGTAGCTGTTTCAACTCATCCCAGGGTCGTCGGCTCATTGAACTATGCCATCCGACCTCTGGTAGGATTTATATTTTTTGATTTTGCACTGCCTTTGCCTTTTCACTACACTTTGGTCGCTGTACTACACGTGTCTAAGTAGTGTTGGTATGCGTCTATATTAACCAATGCATCATGGTCCTATGGAGCGCTACCTCTCAGGCACAGCTCATACAATGTCCCAGGGTGTGCATCTGTGGGACATTCATGTTTTCTATTAGAGAGCGGGTGGATGGCTTCCACCCTGTGATAGCAAATCCTTGTTTGACTTTCTGGGTATTGTTTACTAATTGTTAGGGGGCTTCAAGGTCAACTGAAGTCTGGGGATTGCCACCCTCCGGGGCTTTACTTAAATATGTAGGGTGGGCCTCAGCAGTCCCTGAATCCTCTGTGGTCCTAGGCAGTGCCTTATTGGTTCTGTAATCACACAGGCAGTACTCATTGTGTTATAAAATAATGCACCCGTAGAACCCTTGCAGTTGTAGAATTCCCCAGGCTTCATTTATGTAATAGTGTGTTGGTTTATATTTGGTAGGTGCAACGCAAAATTAAAAATGTTTTTCCTCATAACCTCCTATAAATAGACGATTTTCACAATAAACTACAGACAAGTGTTGTCAGATAAAGAAGATCTATACACGCACCTATTTATTGGTAAAAAAAAACCTTTATTAAAACAACACAAATAAATGGAAATGCAAGTTTATTCGTACAAACAAAAGTATAACATGAAATACGTGGGTGGGCCTGCTCCGGAGCCGGAGGCAGTATAAAAACCATCAAGACAAAAATTAAGCATAAGTATGTGTGCCATGTGGAAGAGGAAAAGAAAGGTAGTCCGAATGAAAGGAAGATAGTGAGAATGGGAGGGAGAGGGAGTGGGTGGAAGGGAGAAGGGGAGGGAGAGTCAAAAGAATAGAGGGAGGAGGAGACAGAGCGTCGGCCTACTGCACCCAGCCCTCAGTGTTTAACTCCCGTCAACCTTTTGTCTAGGACGCTGTGGTCCACGAGAAAGAGTGTAGTCCAGCAAGTCCTTAAAATGAAACATATGAATGAGGCCAGAGATTACACAATTAGCTATGGGAACATCGCTTGCCTGCACCTGTGCACCCAGGCTGCTGCACCCCAGCACCTTCCCCCACACTGTGCTCAATTGAAGCTACCTTCAATTGAGCACAGTGTGGGGGAAGCCCCACACCGAGGCTTTACTGCTCACCTGCCACCATCGGTGTGTCCAACGATGTGTTGGTGCAAGCTCCGAGTCAGAGGTATCTTTGTGGGGTGGGAGAGCAGGTCTCTGGTCGTGGACGGTGTCTTGATACCACGATGGAAGGTGTCAGAATGCTGAGGGCATCATGACAGGATGAGCCCCCACTCCACCAATTTTGGCTCAATCAATTCAGTGTCTGAAAAGGGAGAATGGTGGAAACGTCTGGAGGTAAATGAATGTTTATTTCAAGCTTAATAGAAAACACCAGGTGAGTGCATCCTTCGTATTTGAAGTATGATCTACCAACTGTTAGTGGTAATCGTGGTTCAAAGAGGAGTTGGAGTGCACGAGAATACACAAGGTTAAATAATAATATGTTATGCCAATGTTTACATACAAAGGAACAGAGGGCATACTAGAAGCATAATGTGCGCGTGTAATGCAGTGACGGAGGCCTGTGTGTATATTCACTCAGTAATGAGTTCACTACAGTGCCCTAAAAGCTAACACCATGTTGCTGTAGGGCAGCGCTGCCCGCTGGCTCTGACCTACAGTATGGTCCAGCAGGTCCTTCAAATGAGACAGAGATGAGACTGAATCAGGTCAGAGATCACATCATTACGCACAGCAACATCGCTTGTTCGCACCTGCGCACCCAGGCTGATGCACCCCACCCCTCCAGCAACACCGCGCTCTACAAGTGTTTGTAGGGTAGCGCTGCCCGCTGCGCTTGAGCAAATCAAACACTCACCCCCAGTCAACTGATCTGGGTTTAATCCATCATCATTCTTAAGCTCCCTCCACCACCCCAGTTTAGACATGGCCATTTTCAAATCAGTCTGACCCTGTGTTCTCATGGGAACAGTCTAGCCCGAACTGCCAAGCCATGTCTTCCCTGGACCGGAAACAAGCATCCTGGGACCGGTTTCAGGTTCATAACCCTCATCAGCCAGGCTATCTTGAATCCAGTGGCAAAGTGAGCAAGGGACCCATGTTTGGGCATACCCTGCCTACTTAGGGTGAACAAAGCAATACCAAAGGGGATGTTGGACGGAGCGCTTGAACAAATTAAACACTCACCCCCAGTCAACTGATCTGGGTTTAATCCATCATCATTCTTTAGCTCACTCCACCACCCCAGTTCGGACATGGCCATATGCAAATCAGTCTGACCCTGTGCCTCACGGGTACAGTCCAGCCAGAACTGCCCAGCCATGTCTTCCCTGACCGGAAACAATCATCCTGTGACCGGTTTCGGGTTCATAACCCTCATCAGCCAGGCTATCAAGAATTGAGTGGCAAAGTGAACAATGATAGATTAAGGCCCAGATCTCTGTACTGGGGAGAATGTATGACATTGTTCTGCATTCTGTCCATCAATTGTTCTTTTTGCATTTGTCACCCCGAGTGAAGCGGGTATGCTCAGTCGTGAGTCGCGTGCTCTTTATGCCCTGGAGTCAAGCTATCCTGGCTGATGAGGGCTGAAAGCCTGAAACAAGTCCTAGGATGCTTGTTTCCAGTCCAGGGAGGACCTGGCCTGGCAGTTCGTGCTGGACTGTTCCCATCGAGAGCAGGGTCAAGACTGATTTCCATATGGCTGGGTCCAAACTGGAATGGCATGGTGAGTAAAAAAACAATGGATTTAGGCCCAGACCTCTGTACTGGGGTGAATGTATGACATTATTCTGCATTCTGTCCATCAATTGTTCTTTTTGCATGTGTCACCCCGAGTGGGACGGGTATGCTCAGACATAAGTCCCGTACTATCCATGCCACTGGAGTCAAGCTATCCTGGCCGATGAGGGCTGAAAGCCCTAAACCGGTCCTAGGATACTTGTTTCCTGTCCAGGGAGGACCTGGCCTGGCAGTTCGGGCTGGACTGTTCCCATCGGGCGCAGGGTCAAGAATGATTTGCATATGTCTGCCTCCAAACTGGAATGGCATGATGAGCAAAAAAACAATGGATTTAGGCCCTGATCTCTGTACTGGGGTGAATGTATGACATTGTTCAGCTTTGTTCTGCATTCTGTCCATCAATTGTTCTTTTTACACGTGTTTGCAGGGCAGCGCTGCCCACTGGCTCAGGACTACAGTACGGTGCGACAAATGCAAAAAACAACAAGTGATGGCCAGAATGCGGAACAATGTCATACATTCACCCCAGTACAGAGATCTGGGCCTAAATCCATCATTTTTTGCTCACCATGCCATTCCTGTTTGAACCCAGCCATATGCAAATCAGTCTTGACCCTGTGCCCCATGGGAACAGTCCAGCCCGAACTGCCAAGCCAAGTCCTCCCTGGACTGGAAACAAGCATCCAAGGACCGGTTTCAGGCTTTCATCCCTCATCAGCCTGGATAGCTTGATTCCAGTGGCATGGAGAGCACAGGACTCACGTCTGAGCATACCCGTCTCACTCGGGGTGACAAATGTAAAAAACAACAAGTGATGGACAGAATGCAGAACAATGTCATACATTCACCCCAGTACAGAGATCTGGGCTTGGCAGTTCGGGCTGGACTGTTCCCATGAGGCACAGGGTCAGACTGATTTGCATATGGCCATATCTGAACTGGGGTGGTGTGGAGTGCAAAAAAACGATGGATTTAGGCCCAGATCTCTGTACTGGGGTGAATGTATGACATTGTTCTGCATTCTGTCCATCATTTTTTGGTTTTTGCATTTGTCACTTCGAGTGGCATGGGTATGCTCAGACTTGGTTCCCATGCTCTCCACACCACTGTATTCAAGCAAGCCGGGCTGAAGACGGCTGGAATGCCAGAAACCGGTCCTCGGAAGCTTGTTTCCGGTCCAGGGAAGGCATGGCTTGGCAGTTCGAGCTGGACTGTTACCATGAGGCACAGGGTCAGACTGATTTGCATATGGCCATGTCTGAACTGGGGTGGTGTGGAGTGCAAAAATACAATGGATTTAGGCCCAGATCTCTGTACTGGGGTGAATGTATGACATTGTTCTGCATTCTGTCCATCAACTGTGTTTTTTGCATTTGTCACCCCGAGTGGGATGGGTATGCTCAGACGTGAGTCCCATGCTCTCCACACCACTGGATTCAAGCAAGCCGGGCTGAAGACGGCTGGAATGCCAGAAACCGGTCCTCAGAAGCTTGTTTCCGGTCCAGGGACAGCATGGCTTGGCAGTTCGGGCTGGACTGTTCCCATGAGGCACAGGGTCAGACTGATTTGCATATGGCCATGTCTGAACTGGGGTGGTGAGGAGTGCAAAAAAATGATGGATTTAGGCCCAGATCTCTGTACTGGGGTGAATGTATGACATTGTTCTGCATTCTGTCCATCAACTGTGGTTTTTGCATTTGTCACCCCGAGTGGGATGGGTATGCTCAGACGTGAGTCCCATGCTCTCCACACCACTGGATTCAAGCAAGCCGGGCTGAAGACGTCTGAAATGCCAGAAACCGGTCCTCGGAAGCTTATTTCCGGTCCTCGGAAGGCATGGCTTGGCAGTTCGGGCTGGACTGTTCCCATGAGGCACAGGGTCAGACTGATTTGCATATGGCCATGTCTGAACTGGGGTGGTGTGGAGTGCAAAAAAACTATGGATTTAGGCCCAGACCTCTGTACTGGGGTGAATTTATGACATTGTTCTGCATTCTGTCCATCAACTGTGGTTTTTACAGTACGGTCCAGCAGGTCCTTAAAATGAGACTGATATGTGACTGAATGAGGTCAGAGATCACATCATTGCGCACAGCAACATCGCTTGTTCGCACCTGCGCACTCAGGCTGATGCATCCCCCCCTCCCGCAGCACTGTGCTCAACACGTGTCTGTAGGGCAGTGCTGCCCGGTGGCTCAGGCCTACAGTACGGTCCAGCAGGTCTTTAAAATGAGACAGAGATGTGACTGAATGAGGTCAGAGATCGCATCATTACGCATGGCAACTTCGCTTGTTCACACGTGCACACTTAGGCTGATGCAGCTCACCCCTCCCGCAGCACCGCACTCAATTGGAGCTGCTGTGCACCCAGGCCAACTTCTCACCTGCTCTTATTGTTGTGTGTGCAAACACTACGGGCGGAAGTTTTCACAATTCAGTTGCAGAGTTGGTTGCAGGATGATGTACACCTCATGTATCCGTTTCAAAGATGATGTGGAGTAGGGTCATAATTTAGAGCTAGTGATGATTGCCAGGATGGTGTACACCTCATGGATCCCTTTTTTTAATTGCGTATTGTGATATATGAGGTGAATGCGGCCATATCACATGAGATAGTGTGAAAGAACTGGGACATGTGGCGTTGTCATTATCCTATTTATACGTACGCAAAGTGGGCAGGGCTTGTGTACGCCAAGCCAGCATAGGGGTGTGATTAATTGTTACGGGGATCTGGGCATTGTTCAGTTCCTGGCTGGCCAGGAAGTGTACTTTAGTGTGTTTCTTTTGCAGTTTTGACATCACAGAATGCACAAATTACCTTAATGTAGCATGTATCAGGAGGGCAGCAACTATCGCTAATGAGATGCTGTTCAAAAAGCTTGAATGTCAAACATCAAATGTTGTCTCACATGTTGTCAAGGTTGTGGATATGCACAGACACTCATGTCAATGGTGTGCGGTATTATTGAAAGTGTTGCTATCGCGGAGTGTACACATGTGAATGTGCTCGGATGGAGGGAGGATCAGCAGTAAGTATGGGCGAATTTTGCGAATCAGCGGTTCGCAGGAAATCGCAAATAAATCCACAAATTCGCGAATTTCCCAATGAAATCGCAGATTTTTTTGCGATTTTGCACCATACTTAACTGGAATACTTTCTACTGGCTAATCAGTAAGTGCTACCTCGTTGGGTAAATGTATAGTGCTTTTCCTGTGCTACAGCTGCGTAGGGCCAGAAGAGTTGCCTCCAGTGACCATGTGTGTTTAACTTTGCCATCACACCGAAGGACGCCGGGGCCCCTCGAGTGAGCTGTCCTTCATAGTGTGTAAAGGGCGGGAAGAAGGTGCACACCGCTAGTGTGTGGGGGGGCAAGCAGGAGGGGCTTCTTTGCGAGTTCACATGCCTCTTGTGTGTATAAAAGGTCAGGTACAGATCAGAGCAGCAGATGAGGAGAAAGAAGCTACTGGTTACAGGAACTGCACAGGATTGCACTCGTGAAAGTCAAGGATGCAAAGGCCTCCATCAAGCATCATAGCTAATTTTTGACTGTAGATATGGGGCGAAAGCACACCTGCCCAGCCTCGACAAAGCACACAATTATTTGGGGCTGATTAACTTTGCCATCACGCCGAAGGGCACCGGGGTCCCTCGCGTGAGCTGTCCATCATAGTGGGTAAAGGGCGGGAAGACGATGCACACCACTAGTGTGTGGGAGGGGGCAAATGGAGGGGGGCTTCTTTGCGAGTTCACATGCCTTTTGTGTGTATAAAAGGTCAGGCACCGATCAGAGCAGCAGATGGGGAGAAAGAAGCTACTGGTTACAGGAACTGCACAGGGATTGCACTCGTGAAAGTCAAGGATGCAAGGCCTCCATCAAGCATCATAGCTAATTTTCGACTGTAGATATGGGGAGAAAGCACACCTGCCCAGCCTCGATAAAGCGCACAATTTTTTGGGGCTGATTAAGGAGTTACTGAATTTGACCTTCAGCTCAGGCACCTGCTTTATCTATATCTGTAAGTGCTTCCTGTTCACCGAGCCTCGTTGTCTACTTGTAACTATTCTCTGACCCTGCTTCGAGGTCAGAGCAGGGTCAGAGAATAGTTGCAAGTAGGCAACGAGGCGTCGCTCAGGAAGCACCTACAGGGTTACAGCAGGTGCCCAAGTTGAAGTTAATTTCTTTGTAACTATTTTGTACATGGTTACAAGGAAATTAGCTTCAACTTGGGCACCTGCTGTAACCCTGTAAGTGCTTCCTGAGCAAAATTCGTCCCGCTCGCGAATTAGCGGATTTTTTCGCGATTTCGCATGATTCGCCTATCGCGAAATCACGGAAAATCCCAAATTCCTTGAGCGGAACGAATTTTCCGCCCATACTTAATCAGCAGTGAGGCTATGTCATACACAGTGATAACGCTCATTACAGTCAAGCAATGTATGTCAAAGGTGAATCTGAAAGTCTCACATATAGCAATCTACTATATTGGTAAAGTCTGACAACAGAGCGTACAGCAATACAAATCTACACATTACTGTTTACTGTTTGTCACATGTGATCTAGAATGTGCACTCTGCCCGTGGCTGATTATACTTCTTAGAGCCACCAATACTGAGGCTGAAAGGCAGCACAATAATGTGCACACACACACCAGGGGCATCGAGTGACACACATTTGTTTTTTGATGTAACGTTTGAGATGCATGGCCATCACACCTGGAAGGTTAATGTACAGACCATGAATGTTGATCAAGATGATCATTGCATGTTGTGTGTAGTATAAGATATGTGTATACAGCAAAAACTTTTCTAAAAGCAGAAGAGATGTCTCTCATCAAACGCTGTAGAGAGAATGACTAAAATGGGTGGGTCATCCAACTGTTAAAATGGGAAATGTCATGAAGCAACCAAATGCTTTTTTTATGGTCACATGCCAATTGCGCACCCGATGCGATTTTGAGAAATTATATTTATCATAATATAAGTTTATTACAGTTAGAAATATATAAATGTTTAAAATATTTTAGATTATCACTTGCTCTCATATACTGTTTAAAGCTATTTAGATATACTTTTGAGACAAAAAAAGAGAGGGAATGGCATACCCGGTGCAACACCATACGCCTGTGACGTAACACAGGGCCTTGGCGGCATACACAACATGCAGAGGGTGTGACCCCATACATACATGATGTAATGCCTGGCCTGGTACTGCGTACACGTATGATACCAAAGTAGCAGCTGGGGAGACTTCATGCGTATATGATGTTACGCGGGAAGCGGTGCCACAAACCCGTCGGATACGAAATGCGCATCATTTACGTGTTTAGCAATATGGTGGGTCGGATTCGCGTGGTGATGGAGCTTGGTACGCTATCGGTATGGGAGTGCAGTTTTCTCAACAAAAAAAAAACAGAGATACATATTTTTCGGGGAAGATATCAAACATTACATAATTTTTAAAGTTAATAAAAAGAAGTATAATAGAGTTCCAAAATATTTAAAAATATAGTAGAAAAAATATAGGTTTTATAAACATTAAAATATTAAATTAACATTCAAAAAAACTTTGAAATTCACTGAAAAAAGATTGGGTTTTACAGATGTTATAGTTAGGAATTAGCATTTAAAAAACCTTAGAAATTCACACAAAAAAACATAGGTTTCAGGGTTGTTATAGTTAGTTGAACATTTGACTCAAATAAAACCAGAGAAATTCGCCTGTTATAGTTAACTGTCACTGACCATGTCATGAGTGATGTAATATGTGCCGTCATCACCAGAGCATTTCGGGCGCGCGAGTTATAGTTAGCTCAACTAAATATAACAGGCAAATTTCTCTGGCTTTAAATGAGTCAAACATTCAACTAACCATAACGTCCCTGAAACCTTTTTTTTGTATATATAGTATATATAGTTATATATATATATATATATATATATATATATATATATATATATATATATATATATATATATATATATATATATATATATATATATATATATATATATATTTCTCATTCCTTTCTCCAGTCGGTTCCCTGCTTTTCCATGAGAAATGCATGAGCTCCACTTCATCAGTTCATATTTCTTTATTGCTTTTTAGTGCATAGCCGCCATGTCGCATTCAAAACCTCTTGGGTCCTTGATCACATGACATACCATAGTTTTCTCCCAATATTTAAAGTGATAGGTGCTCATTTTTTACATAATAAAGCTGAAAAACAGACTACCCGTCTGTTTTCCATACTTGCACACTCAAGGGATCTTTATAATCTGCACAATGTCATTTAGTATGAATATGTAAAAACATCAACACATAATGTTCGAGTTTACATTTTATAAAACCTACACATGTTTGTTTTTATGTATGTATAAATACATTGCAGCAATGCACTTATCTATTGCTTTACACACGCTAATATTTCAGTCACAGTTCGTACTTAAACTCATGAGTGATAAAAGCAAAACATCTCTAACCCTGCGCAAAATACGCATTAGGTTCTAAAAACTGTATAAATACATTGTTTTAAAAAGATGTGCTTAAAGAATTATAAAATCATGATTTCATATGAGTTCTGTGCAAATTATGCGTTTATGTTTAAACATCATAGAGCTTATTTCTACGATTGGCTTGTTCTTTTAACAATTCTCCTCAAGCTGTTCTTTTGTTTGTTATATGTGAGGATTAGGCGTAGGCTGCTTTCTGTGGCCATACTGTTTACTTTTGTATTTTTACTGGCACATGGTTTAAAAAGTAGATCTTCCCGATTTTTAGATCGGGTTCGACTTATTGCCTTCTCTATTATTTTCTCCTTATACCCTCTTGCTAAAAAGCGAGACTTACATTCACTCTGTGCTCTTATTTATTCTGACTCTTTACTACATATTCTCCAAATTCTTAGCATTTCCTCATAGGGTATGCTAAGAATTGTATGCTTTGGAAAAAAACTACTTGAGTGCAAGATAGTGTTTTCGGATGTGGGTTTGCGATGTAGGCATGTTTCTAAAATGTTGTTTGAAACCTAAACTTCCACATCTAGGAAACCTATTGTACTTTCACCGATGGAATATGTGAGTTGAATGTTAAAATGTTCCAGTGCTCTCATCCCATCTCAATGGTGTATAAATTACGCACATCCACGGTAATCAATAGGTAATCTTCTTGTCATTATAATCCATGTAGTTGCCTCAGGAAATCTGTAGTATCCTGTATGTAAGATGGTAATACTTTCACTTGTTCTTGTAAAAATGAGTCTATGTACACCGAAAGATTTTCTGTGAGGATTTGTATAGCAGAAATTATTGGACGACCAGAAGAGTTGGTACTGTACTTGTGAATTTTGGGGATAAACTATAGTACCGGCAATATTGGGTGGTCATTTTTCAGAAATTTCAGTTCATCATGGTTGATTACCACTACTTTTCAAGGCCAGTAACTTTCCATGTAGTTCACTTTGCGCTGTTTTGATGGTCATTTTATTACTTATTTTGTAACAGGTGCGTTCACCTAGTTGTATTAAGGCTTCTTTTTTGGCCAGATGACCACGTTGCCAACTTTGTCCGAATTACGCACTACTACTGTTTCATTGTCACGTAGTTTTTTGATAAGTTGCTGAAATTTCAGTTGATACGCATTCTGCTTTTTCCTTTTCACGTGGGTTCTATAGTATAAGTTTCTCTTTTCTTTTATTAAGATTTCATTGAATGTATCAATGGAGTCTCTTAGTAGGACTAGAGTAAAATATAGATTTTGGCTTAAATTTTGTGTTTGGCGCTGTGTTGATTTTGACCCCTTGTTGAGCAATAATTGTTGCATTGACTCAATATGTGTTGATTCAGCCTCTTCCATTTGCATTTCTTCGAGTTCACATATCAAATAGACATCAGAGGCTGTTAATGCGCTCGGAGTGCTATACGCTGATTTCAATGATGTACCCGCCTTGTTCTTGTCTTGCCTCAGAAGATGATATTTTTGTAACTTTAGTTTTTGAATACATTTGTATATATCCACATGAGTATTAGGATAATCAAACTTACTTTCCAAGCAATATGTGAGCCCTAATTTCAGCAACAGTCGCCCGCTGCGTCCAACTTGATAGTAGATAGATTGATTTCTGAATTGGCATATTCTATTTCTGGGATTACTAGCGGCGCCAACCCCTGTTGTTCTTTTGTTTATTTGCATTCGTTTTGGCATCTTCTTGTCCTTCTCTCTTGTTGTTTTTTGGTTTTTCCTTTGTCGGGTTTGGATCTTTCTTTTCTGGGGTGTAGGATTTGTCTCCTTGCTTCTCTTAAAAAATCCAATCCCTCCTCTATCACCGACCCTGTCACCAGACAGGCCGCTCCCCTCACGGCCACGCAGCCCCCTGTCTGACCGGTGCTCAGCCGCTACTGCCGCTCATTGATCGGTATCCCGCCTGCTCGCCCGGATCTGCTGCTCTGCGATCTGCGTTGCCCCACACTGTTTCCGCCTCGTATTGTATTTAGTGCCTGCCTGCACCCTCCATTTGCTTCTGTGTCGGTTGATCCCCCCTGTGCCCCCTTCTCTGTGTCCCTTGTCCCTTGCCTGCTGTGACCCCTGCCGCCGCAGATTTTTTCACCGATGCCTCCCCTGCAGCCCCCCCTGCTATCCCATTCGCCATCCCTCTCCCGCCTCCCAGTTGCACCTTCCACCCACATCCCCTCATATGGAGGCCGCGAAGTGGCCGCACAGTGGCCCCGCGCAGCAGGTGCGCCGCTGGGGTGCAACAAGGCAATCTCGTCTGCGCCCGTCCGCGCATGGACCGCGCCCAGCTCCAGAACCCCTGGACCCCCATCGAACACCACAACACCAGACTCCGCTACGACGCCAGCACCCTCTACGCAGTCAACGCCAGCCAAAACAAAACCTGCTTCCAGGTTGCCCCAAAACGGACTCACAGACCTTTCTCCTGCCGCACCTGCAGCTTCACCTGCGACAGAACCACCAAACCTCCAAGGACTGGACCCAACCACCTCCGCTGCATACTCCTCAACACCGGCTCCGCACGCAAACATGCCGTCGAGCTCTGGGATCTGCTCGACACCTCCACTCTAGACATGGCCTTCCTGACCGAGACCTGGTGGAATGACTCCTCGGTGCCCTACATTGCCATAGCCATCCCGGACGGCTACAAGATCACTCGCAGGGATCGCTTAATTGGAATCGGAGGATGAATAACCATCGTCCACAATCCAACCTCAAGGTCGCCACCCATGCAGATGACACCCTCAACACCACCTAACACCTGAACTTCCAGATCCACACCGACCCCAACACAACCCTCAGAGGAACGCTCATCTACAAACACCCCGGACCCCGGGCTCAATTCAGTGACTCCATCGCCGACCTCACCAGCACCCACACACTCGCCTCCACGGACTACATCCTCCTCGGTGACCTGAATTTCCACCTTGACAACAACAACAACGCCAACGACGCCAACGACGCCACCCTGATTGACAACCTCGCCAACCTCGGCCTCAGACAACTCGTCACCGCACCCACCCACGCCGCTGGCCACACACTGGACCCCATCTTCTCCGTAGGCACCCACGTCGCCTTCAACCACACCACCGAACTCCACTAGACTGACCACCGCTGCATCAATTTCACCTTCAACAAACCAACCACGCACCACGGCACCCAACAGCTGCCTCGCCGCTGCTGGATCAAAGTCACCGAAGACCAGCTGATCACCACCCTGCCCAAAACCCACCTACTGACCCTACCAACCCAGACGCTGCAGCCGGAAATCTCAGACAGTGGATTGACGACTGTGCCAACACCCTCGCCCCACTAAAGAAACCCTCCAACAACCACACCAGCAAGAGAGCCACCTGGTTCACCGACGAGCTGCAGACCTCCAAACGCGCATGCCGGAAACTGGAGAAAATATGGCTCCACGAATGCACTCCGGACAACCACGCAGCCCACAAGGACGCCACTCGCAGACATCACCACCTCATCAGATTAGCCAAGAGATCCTCCTTCAAAGACGGCCTGGATAACAACGCACACAACAGCAAAGAGCTCTTCAGCATCATAAAGGAACTCTCCAACCCCAGCGCCAATGCCAACGATATACCACCCTCACAAGTACTGTGCAACTCACTAGCCATCTTCTTCCACTGCAAGATCACTGACCTCCATGACAGCTTCATCACCACGATCACCCCAACTATGCTAGACCCCACCCCGCTGTGAACACCACCAGCGCCAACCGCCTGACCTCCTGGTCCAACGTCAACGACGTCGAGACACGCAAGGTCATGAACTCTATCCACTTAGGATCTCCATCAGACCCGTGCCTACAACACGTATTCAACAAAGCAGACGCTGCCATCCCACCCCAATTATGGAATGTCATCAACATCTACTTCGAAACAGCAACATTCCCGGAAAGCTGGAAACACGCCTGTTAGAACTGGGATTTCTGGTTGGCTGAGGCTTATGCCAAAACCAGGCAGAAACCACCATTCTAGTCAGGACAAGGGAGTCACACGCCAAGATAACCCCCTGCTCACCCCCTTGGTAGCTTGACACGAGCAGACAGGCTTATCCCGGAGGCAATGTGTAAAACATTTGCACACGCACACAACAGCAACAACATCCTAGGCACACCACAAAAGGAACTCCACACAAGGGTATATAAAAATAATTTTTGTACTGTCAAAACACATCAGATAGTAATCACACAATATACATTGTGCCAACTGGCACGGGCAATATTCACACAGGATTATTTACACCAGGGCAGGGCCACATGGGCCACTGTCAGAATCAACACTTAGCATAAATAGCACTTCTAGAACTTAGAATATGTGTAGCACAAAATAACAATTATAGGTCACAACCAGTAACCACTGGTAACAGGTAGGTACACACTACGCAATACTAATAACCATAGGCCTAGATCACGCATGGACACATAACCTCTCTAGTATAACATACTAGGCAAAGCAAACTTCTAAGCATGAGCACCTTTAGAAGTCTAACACAAGCATAAAGGCAAACACATTACGCAGCCATCACATTTAGGCCTAACCAGTAAAAATACAGTAGGCAATCTCCTCACTAGTCTAAACACATTAGACTCTGCCTCCTAAGAATAAATCACATTTAGGGGCGTAACTCACAGTGAAGTAAACTCTCACTAACATAAACCTCATAATCATAGTAACTTCACATTGCGCAAAAATCCCATTAGGGCCTTGCGCCCTACCCACATACCAGCCCCCTGGCCAACTGGTCATCCCAAGAAGGGGCTCAAATGCCCTGTGTCCAGAATGTCAGGGTGCGCTGCCAATGCAGCGCCAGTCCAGGGTGCGCCACCGGCGCAAACCTAAACATTGCAGCTGCCCACTAATTGCTGAGCAGCTGAGAACAACAACAGGGCCTAAACGTTGCAGCTGGCACTAAGTGCTGCGCAGCTGTAGAAGGCCTGGCACCTCTGTGCCATCTCCTTCCCACACAGGGACTCTCTCTCTATTGGCACCTAAACGGTGCAGCTGCCCACTAATTGCTGGGCAGCTGGGAAACAACAAAACTGCTACAGGGCCCTCACTGACCCTAGAAACCAAACTGCGCCCACTGTTGGAGCCCTCTGGCTCTGAAAATGAACAGGTCCCCTCAAACACTGGGGACAGGACACAGGTCCTCAAATCACATCTGCCCTAAAATGTGGGAGCGGCCCGCTGCCATCTGGAGCCGCTCAGGACAAAGCGCTGTGCCCTCTCTGGCACCTCTCAGGGAAACAATGGGGTCCCAGGAGCACACTGGCTCCTTAATTAAAACACTGGGCCCACCGTTGGAGCCACACAGGGCTCGGTATATAGCTAATGTCCCCTGGGAGCCATCTGGCTCTGGAAACTAATGGGGGTCGGGGGAGCCTCGCATGCTCTAAACACAAACTGCCCCCTTGAAGCCTCTTGGGATCAAGAAACGCTAAGGTGGGCTGGGAGCCACGAAGGCTCTGAGAACATTCTCCCTGCAATGGTGGGGCGGACCGCTGCCATCCGGGGCCGCCCTAAATGTACTTCATGCTGTGCCCGTCCCACGCACCAGCCTGTCTCACTCACCGGCTGCTCTGGCGGGGCTCCTCGTGGGCTCTCCTTCGTGTGGCGGGGCAGCAGCTCCACGCTGCCTCCTCTTCTCTCGGCGCGGGTGCGTCAGCGCATCGTTCCAGACTTCACCGGACACCGTGGGGCTCCCTCATCACAGGGGAGCCCCACAACAGGCTGCAACACTCCTCCTCTGTTTGCGGCGGGGGGCATCCACCATCTCTGGTCTCCCTCTCCCTACGGGAGACCAGCAACCACTGCACGGCTTCCCCCAGGCAGGGGGAAGCGGAAGTGAGTCCATCCCGGCCCCGCCCACAGTCAGGCGGGCGCGGGCCGGACTTCCGGTTTAGTTGCGGCGGCTTCTCGTGTCAGGGCTATTAAGAGGGGTAGGCTCCCTCGGCAGAGAAAGCAAACAGCGGGGTGGCACCTGCGGTGACAACCACTAAAACAAGCGGGTTGGCGCCCGCACTTCGGCAAAATCCAAATACAGGCAAGACGAAGGGTGGGCACCGGCGAGGCACAAACAAGGGTAGGAGCGCTTCCCCCGAGGGAATACCACAGCACTCTGCCTATAAATGCAGAATAAAGCACTCACCAGGCGCTAGGGGAGTACAGAGACCAACAGGCCCCCATGGAATGACCCCTACCACCAGAAGGGTCCCACTAAGTCCTGGATCTCAAAAACAAAGGTCCTGGGGCAAAGTGAAGCAAAGGGGACCCAAATAAAGAAGTCTTCCAGCAGTCCAGGGGCTGGGCAGGGCCCACTGAGGCAAGCCTTCCCCTGGGCCCCAGCAGCAGCACGCCCCTGGTAGATTCCAGTCAGAAACAAGGGCATTTTCAGGGTGTCACAGCACCCTTTTTATACAGCACAATCCTTTGTCTAAAGGTGCAGGGTGGGGGCAAAACCAAGTGCAGCTGGTTTTGGAGCACTGTTGATGTGCTTAGCCACCCCTCCCATTCACTAGTCAGGCTAGGGTCATCAGTCGCATTCCAGGGGGCGGAGCCAGCATTGTGTGGGGAAAGCCCAGCCCTATTCATGTCCCAGGTGCACCCCTCCCTCAAATCAGCATGTTAATGTCTCCACTCACCACCGGGGCAGATCCATCAGGACTCCTGGAGCCAGGCTCACCAGCCAGCTCCAGCCAATCACGTGCCAGCACACTCACTGCACAAACATGCCAACTTCCAGAACTGGCACTTCTACACTAGACACAATCATGCCACATACTGCATTGCGCAGCATTCAATCTCACGAGTTCGCACATACCAAACTCGACCCTGCACTCCCACACATCAGGAACTACCATGGTCACACATATTCCCCATGCATTCCTATGGGAGAGCAGGTCACTCACCACACACACAGAGAGCGCACACACTTTACACTGGACCACAGTGAAAAAGTGCACAGAGACCTAAAATCACCAACATCAGGTTACAGAAACAGGCTAGGCAAAAGCAAAAAGTTTCGGAATGAACCTGCCAAAAAGGGCCAGGTCCAACAACGCCGAAATCAACGCCCTACTCAAGAAAGCCCAAGGCGGGCCCAAGAACCTCAAGAACTTCGGGCCCATCTCCCTGCTCCCGTTCCCGGTGAAAGTCATCGAGAAAATCGTTAACATGCAACTGGCCTACCACCTGAAAGACAACAACAACATCTTGGACCCCTCTCAGTCTGAGTTCAGAGGAACCCACAGCACAGAGACAGCCCTCATCACCGCCACAGAAGACATCAGGCACCAACTAGACAACGGCGAAACATCAGCCCTCATCCTCCTGGACCTGTCAACCGCCTTCGACACGGTCTGCCATTCCACTCTAAAGACACGCCTCCTAGAAGCCGGAATGCAAGAGAAGGCCCTTGACTGGACCACGTCCTTCCTCTCTGGCAGAACCCAGCGCGTCTGCCTCCTGCCCTTCCGATCGGAGGCCACCGACACCATCTACGGAGTCCCCCAGGGCTCAGCCTGACACTGTTCAACGTCTACATGGCCCCCCTCGCCCAAGTGGCCAGTCAATACGACCTCAACATCATCTCCTATGCCGACGACATCCAGCTCATCCTCTCCCTCACCAAGGACCTGCACACCACCAAAACCAACCTCCATGAGGGAATGAAGGCTGTTGCCGACTGGATGAAGAACAGCCATCTGAAGCTGAACAAGACGGAGGTACTCATCCTCAGACCCACCCCCTCAGCCTGGGGCGACTCCTGGTGGCCGACCACACTGAGAAGAGCACCAACACCCACCGACCATGCACGCAACCTAGGATTCATCCCGACTCCTCCCTCTCCATGTCTAAACAGGTCAACGCCATCTCCTCCTCCTGCTACAGCACCCTCCACATGCTCCGCAGGATCTACAAGTGTATCTCGACCAATACAAGAAGAACAGTGACACAGACCCTCGTCAGCAGCAGACTGGACTACAGCAACGCACTCTACGCAGGAATTCCAGCCAAACACCTACGACGACTACAACACATCCAAAACGCCTCCACCCAACTGATCGTCAATGTCCCCCGCCGCAGCCACATCACCCCCCCACCTGAGAGACCAACACTGGCTCCCCCGTCGACAAGAGGATCACCTTCCAGCTCCTCACCCACGCACACAAAGCACTCCACAATGCCGGACCAGCCTACCTGTACAGCAGACTCAGCTTCCACACCCCCACCCGCCAGCTCCGCTCCGCCAGCCTCAACCTCGATGCTGTCCCCCGCATCCACCGAACAACCTCCGGCAGCAGATCCTTCTCCTACCTCGCCACCAAGACCTGGAACACCCTCCCTACCCACCTAAGGCAGACCCAAGACCTACTTGCCTTCAGAAGACTGCCCAAGACCTGGCTCTTCAAACAGTTACGGCATCCCCTCCCCTCAGCGCCTTGAGACCCTCGCGGGTAAGTAGCACGCTTTACAAGTACTCTGATTGATCGATTTATTTATTGATTGATTGATATTGAGCGTTTTCTTATCTGTTGTCTTGCCCCTTCCATTAATCTCGTGCTGAGCTTTGTTTCCGACTTCGTCTCCAATGAGGAGCTCAAGTCTGACACTGAAGGTGTAGTTAGTAATTCCCTACTTGTACCTGCTACGGGTACATGGACATTTCTTCTTGTGTCACCGTTTTATGCTGCCTTCACTGCGTCATACTTCCTTCAGAAGGTGAATATCTGACCTTGATCATAGTCTTTTCATCCCTTTGGAATTTAAATGTTTTTCGTTTTTTAATTATTTCTTCATCTTTTTTTTTATCTTGCCAACATGTCATCTCTCACCCTTGATGTTGTTTAGTTTATTTCAACCTGATTTATTTGTTGGTTTAGTTTGTCAATTTGCTCCAATAGGCTTTTTCTGTCAATATCAGCGTATTTTACTAAAATCTCCACCAGCCTTCGTGAGGACTCTAAGTTGCACTCACCCCACTCGCGGGTTAGGGCTATCGTAGCCTGGGATCAACATAATCTGTAAGCCGCGGGGGATTCTGCCAACTTCCAGATATCTAGAAAGGGACTTATGTTCCCACCATTTTGCTTGTTCGCCGCGCATTAATTTCTCCAGTTTCTTATACCTTTCTTTTAAACTAATGTTGCCTCCGCTACTGATATAGCCGTTCCCGCTAGTCTGACGCTAGTCTGAGTCTGCAATGGAGCACAAGCCATATCAGAAAACATTTCTTCTGCTGCCTCCTCCCTTCCACGTACCATGTCCGTGGCCATTATTTAGCACTTTATCAATTCCTTTAATATTACACGATATGCCTGCCGTAAGTTTAGCGCATAATCGTTAAGCACACCTCTGTATGTATAGTACTTTTTATTAAATGGGGGAGTATCTGACTTTTCTGACATTTGGTCTTTTGACCCCCAACAGTCTTTCTGCAGAATGGTTGTTTACCCCTTTCTCTCTAGCAACCTCGCTGTCAGCTCTTATGGCAAAACTATGTCCAAATAAATCCAAATTCCCTCCTGCTTGCCATGGTAAATGTCTTCACTTTTCAGGTTCTGGATACCATTGGTGTAGTGGCTTGCTTGGATCCCAACACATTTTTCTAACCAGAATGACCTGTGAATATTATTGTAGGGGTCAGAAAAAGACAGTTTTCCCCATATTGTGTGACAGTAAAAACTGTGGTACTTCCAGACAATCAAAAGGGGGTGGTGATGTACGGAGCATCTGAATCAATCAAACACTCACACCCAGTCAAAAGATCTGGGTTTAATCCATCACCGTTCTTTAGCCCACTCTGCCACCCCAGTTCAGACATGGCTATATGCAAATCAGTCTGACCCTGTGCCTCATGGGAACAGTCCAGCCCGAACTGCCAAACCAAGTTTTCCCTGGACCGGAAACAAGCTTCCGAGGACAGGTTTCTGGCATTCCAGCCATCTTCAGCCCGGCTTGCTTGAATCCAGTGGCAAAGTGAGCAAGGGACTCACGTCTGAGCATACCCTGCCACACTTATGGCGGCCAAAAGCGGTACAAAAGGGGGTGGTGATGGACGGAGCATCTGAATCAATCAAACACTCACACCCAGTCAAAAGATCTGGATTTAATCCATCACCGTTCTTTAGCCCACTCTGCCACCCCAGTTCAGACATGGCTATATGCAAATCAGTCTGACCCTGTGCCTCATGGGAACAGTCTAGCCCGAACTGCCAAGCCATGTCTTCCCTGGACCGGAAACAAGCTTCCGAGGACCGGTTTCTGGCATTCCAGCCGTCTTCAGCCCGGCTTGCTTGAATCCAGTGCCAAAGTGAGCAAGGGACTCACGTCTGAGCGTATATACCCTGCCACACTTATGGTGGTCAAAAGCGGTTCAAGAGGGGGTGGTGATGGACAGAGCATCTGAATCAATCAAACACTCACACCCAGTCAAAAGATCTGGGTTTAATCCATCACCGTTCTTTAGCCCACTCTGCCACTCCAGTTCAGACATGGCTATATGCAAATCAGTCTGACCCTGTGCCTCATGGGAACAGTCCAGCCCGAACTGCCAAGCCATGTCTTCCCTGGACCGGAAACAAGCTTCCGAGGACCGGTTTCTGGCATTCCAGCCGTCTTCAGCCCGGCTTGCTTGAATCCAGTGGCAAAGTGAGCAAGGGACTCACGTCTGAGCATACCCTGCCACACTTATGGCGGCCAAAAGCGGTTCAAAAGGGGGTGGTGATGGATGGAGCATCTGAATCAATCAAACATTCACACCCAGTCAAAAGATCTGGGTTTAATCCATCACCATTCTTTAGCCCACTCTGCCACCCCAGTTCAGACATGGCTATATGCAAATCAGTCTGACCCTGTGCCTCATGGGAACAGTCCAGCCCGAACTGCCAAGCCATGTCTTGCCTGGACCGGAAACAAGCTTCAGAGGACCAGTTTCTGGCATTCCAGCCGTCTTTAGCCCGGCTTGCTTGAATCCAGTGGCAAAGTGAGCAAGGGACTCACGTCTGAGCATACCTTGCCACACTTATGGCGGCCAAAAGCGGTTCAAAAGGGGGTGGTGATGGACGGAGCTTCTGAATCAATCAAACACTCACACCCAGTCAAAAGATCTGGGTTTAATCCATCACCGTTCTTTAGCCCACTCTGCCACCCCAGTTCAGACATGGCTATATGCAAATCAGTCTGACCCTGTGCCTCATGGGAACAGTCCAGCCCGAACTGCCAAGTCACGTCTTCCCTGGACCGGAAACAAGCTTCCGAGGACCCGTTTCTGGCATTCCAGCCGTCTTTATCCCGGCTTGCTTGAATCCAGTGGCAAAGTGAGCAAGGGACTCACGTCTGAGCATACCCTGCCACACTTATGGCGGCCAAAAGCGGTTCAAAAGGGGGTGGTGATGGACGGAGCTTCTGAATCAATCAAACACTCACACCCAGTCAAAAGATCTGGGTTTAATCCATCACCGCTCTTTAGCCCACTCTGCCACCCCAGTTCAGACATGGCTATATGCAAATCAGTCTGACCCTGTGCCTCATGGGAACAGTCCAGCCCGAACTGCCAAGCCATGTCTTCCCTGGACTGGAAACAAGCTTCCGAGGACCAGTTTCTGGCATTCCAACCGTCTTCAGCACGGCTTGCTTGAATCCAGTGGCAAAGTGAGCAAGGGACTCACGTCTGAGCATACCCTGCCACACTTATGGCGGCCAAAAGCGGTTAAAAAGGGGGTGGTGATGGACGGAGCATCTGAATCAATCAAACACTCACACACAGTCAAAAGATCTGAGTTTAATCCATCACCGCTCTTTAGCCCACTCTGCCACCCCAGTTCAGATATGGCTATATGCAAATCAGTCTGACCCTGTGCCTCATGGGAACAGTCCAGCCCGAACTGCCAAGCCATGTCTTCCCTGGACCGGAAACAAGCTTCCGAGGACCGGTTTCTGGCATTCTGGCATTCAGATGCTCCATCCATCACCACCCCCTTTTGTACCGCTTTTGGCCGCCATAAGTGTGGCAGGGTATGCTCAGACGTGAGTCCCTTGCTCACTTTGCCACTGGATTCAAGCAAGCCGGGCTGAAGACGGCTGGATTGCCAGAAACCGGTCCTCGGAAGCTTGTTTCCAGTCCAGGGAAGACATGGCTTGGCAGTTCGGGCTGGACTGTTCCCATGAGGCACAGGGTCAGACTGATTTGCATATAGCCATGTCTGAACTGGGGTGGCAGAGTGGGCTAAAGAACGGTGATGGATTAAACCCAGATCTTTTGACTGGGTTTGAGTGTTTGATTGATTCAGATGCTCCATCCATCACCACCCCCTTTTGTACCGCTTTTGGCCGCCATAAGTGTGGCAGGGTATGCACAGACGTGAGTCCCTTGCTCACTTTGCCACTGGATTCAAGCAAGCCGGGCTGAAGACGGCTGGAATGCCAGAAACCGGTCCTTGGAAGCTTGTTTCTGGTCCAGGGAAGACATGGCTTGGCAGTTCGGGCTGGACTGTTCCCATGAGGCACAGGGTCAGACTGATTTGCATATAGCCATGTCTGAACTGGGGTGGCAGAGTGGGCTAAAGAACGGTGATGGATTAAACCCAGATCTTTTGACTGGGTGTGAGTGTTTGATTGATTCAGATGCTCCATCCATCACCACCCCCTTTTGTACCACTTCCAGACAATGGCCAATATCTAGAGACTGCATTCCCACACTGCTCCCATTTGAAAAACTGATCCCAATTAAAAAATACTATATATCAAACTGCTTTTTTAAAATTGGCCATCAGGGCAAAAAATAATAGATGTAAACATTGTCACCTCTATGTCTTTTCCCCTATTTCTTTTCATTAGTTTTTTATTTCAGTGAATAGTTTTGTTGTGAAAACCTTGAGTGATCTACAGAAATGATTGTTGCTTAATTGAGAATTGTGCTTAATTTTCATAAGTGTATAGCTCTTGGAGTTCACCCATGGGTTTTACAGCAGTTTCCACCAAAAATCGCATATGGGTAGAAACAACCAACATAGGAAAAAATCATTACTACATCAAAAAAGTTCAAAAATGTCAAACACTATTCCTGAATTCTGTGTAGAGGCTTTATATTATCACAGCAAATGTTTTGTTTATGGCATACTTGTGCAGCATCCTTTTACAGCATGCTTTTTTGGGGGTCAGAAATTATATTTTCCTACACACAAAAAATCCTTAAAGGCGTTTTCTTCTTTCTATGTGTGCTGGAGAATCATTTCCCAATCATTCATATCCTATGTTAGAAAGGTTTACTCCACCAAAAATCTTTATAACTTAGAGACTAAAGGGTACTGAGTTTCAGAATTGGATGTATAAAGGAGATGTTAGAGGTGATATTATATAATATGTATAGGACACCTTCAAAACCTACATCAGAAGCAAATGCATTTCTAAGGATTTTGGCATTCTAAAATCATTGCGTACTCATGTGGAATGATTTGAAATGGAACTAAAAAAACTGGAGATTTAATATGTTGCTATTTAAAACAAATCCACCATTCCAAGATAAACTGACAGCATTTCACAAGGTACCTGACTGTGAAGTTATTTATTTTGGAAAACATGTGCATGCCAGACCATTCGGTGAAGACGCTAGCCCTAGTGAGACACTGACCACTCAAATAATCAATATACATATAGAAAAAAACATGATTATTTCAACTTCAGCTGAAATTGTAGAAAGTTTTGAATCATACGAGCATTATTTGGAACTAGGTTGCAGTGCCCAGTGAATCAAGTGGCTAAATATTTATATAACATTCTACTTGCCTGGGCTGAACGCGAGATTAAGGAACTCCTGAAATCTCCTTTAAGAATCAAAGATGTCAAAAGTGCAATAGCTGGCCTCAACAAAGGAAACCTTCCTGGGGGATGGACTTACAGTTCAATGTTATAAAGTGTTCTCAAATAGTATAGTTTCTAAATTGCTCGAGGTAAATAACACCGCCATTATTGAAGGTATATCACCCCCACCAATGTTAGTGGCCACAATCACAGTTTTATTGAAAGCAAGTCGAGATCTCAGGAAATGCTCATCTTAGGACCATTGTAAGTTTTGAATGTTGACAACAAAATACTTTCCCAGCGACTACAACCCTTAAGTGAATTATTACACCTATTAGAGAAGTCTGGATTCATACCCACCAATAAACAGCTTTAAATTACACACATTCATGGCTGCATTACATCAGGTCGACCAGCACCTTTCGGCCTCTATTATATAATATAATATTGCTTTATATGAAATTAAATTTAATGTATTCGAAAGGCCATTTTTACGTGGGGTACTTAGGTGTATGGAACTGGCAGAATACTTTTTGAAACTGGAAACCTGCTCTACACTAAATCCTGCTCTAGAGGGAAGGTAAATAATCTTTATTCAGGACCACTATCTATTTTCAGTGACACGCAGAAAGGTTGTCAGCCCTCCCCTTGATCTTAGCTTTAGCTGTAGTATCACTGCTTTCTTCTTCAATGAACATTGCAGATTATTTGTAGGCAGTAAACTTCAGGTAATATCATTATATGCTGACGATGCTATGCTTTATGTACAGAAGTATGAAATAAATCTGCCTTGTACTACACTAGAAGTCATTAGGTTTGAGGTACTCTGGGCTACAAATTAACTGGCATAAGTCGGAGATATTTGTATTGACTGACAGTACTGAGTTAGTTGGTGGAATATGCATTTAAATGGAGGATACACGGAATAAAGTATCTAGGAACTAATGTAACCAGAGATATGGCTGAACTAGACAAAATATTGGTGTTGCCCTAGAAACCTTCAAAACACATACTGAACAATGGTTA
Source organism: Lissotriton vulgaris (assembly GCF_964263255.1). Taxonomy (NCBI): domain Eukaryota; kingdom Metazoa; phylum Chordata; class Amphibia; order Caudata; family Salamandridae; genus Lissotriton; species Lissotriton vulgaris. The sequence continues at coordinate 315,438,932 of NC_141696.1, forward strand.
TATCTCCCTATTGCAATGATGGGGTAGATCTAACTCATTAAAATGACAATATTATTACCAAAGTTCCTTTATTTCTTGTTACTAACTTCCCCAAAAGACTAAAGAGGGAACTTTTCTGACAGTTGAGACAGCTACTGGTGAGGCTAGGCTGGGGAATGTGCAACCATACTTTACATTGTTGGTCCTAACGCAACTAATGTAAGGGGGGGCAATCAAACCTAGGTCTATATTTTTTGTTGGATCTCCAGACTACTGATAATCATTGGAAATACTGTTATGCACAAACTAGGGACATACCATTTAATTACAGATACTCACTGTTGGTGAGTCTCTGTAAAAAAGTGTGTACTCTCCTTTGTCTCATTCCTTGATAAATACAACGGCCTTGTTACATCATATATGGATTCTGGAACGAGATGTTTAGATTAATAAATGTCATGATGGGGCATGGCTTACGCGCCGTAGATTGAAGACGGCTCTCCTGTGAGCTCCGCCGAGCTATGGGCTTCTTTGTAGCTTTTCCACCTCATGGACACCTGAACTTGCGAGGTATCCACAGCGGAACATGAGCTGTATTTCGTGAGAGCGGATTCGGCTACTTTTATGCCGTTTTACGGCTGCTCTGCACATCGGCGTTTCTCTTCATCTTCAGGACGCGGGCGTCCGCCATTTTGAGCCCGCGTCCTCTCCACAGCTCTTCAGCCTCACCCCGATGTCGTTGAAGGCTCCCTCAACATACAAGTAATGTGCAGACTTTGTCTATATTCTCTTTCACAAGGTATGGCGCGGTGCTTGTTCTTCAGACAGCGTTAGCAATGACTTTTCTCCTCAACTCACTCTTCTTTGAGGCTATGGCGGCCATTTTAAGTGCTGGACTGGAAAGACATTATTTTCTGTGCTCTCTACGTATATGAATGTATCTACTCACCTGAATGCTATCCACCTTGTTTTCATTTCTCTTATTTCATACCTTTCTTCATGACAAATTCGCTGATTTAGAGCCTTTTGTCCTTTCTGAAATGGTATATTTAAACTTACGGTAGATTATGGGAATTTAATCAAAATGTGAGCTGCAGTTCCCATTCCCTTAATGTTTTTATGCTGTGTGACCTTCAACACTGTGCCTCTGCGATTCTCTATCTGTGATATTTGAGAATTTTATACCATCCTCGTCAGTAGCCACGATATTCCTTTGACTCTTGCTGCGCTATCCAGTTGTCGCGATGTCTCAAGACGCAAGTAATCTTAAATCGACCCACACAGGCACGAAACCAAAGAGACTCAAAAATGACCCCCCTCTCCTATTCACACATCTCCCAATCCCGTTCTGGATTCTATCGTGGAGGAGTTACGGGGTCTACAGCCTTTTATGTCTGCCACTAATGAAAAACTCAAGCAGATTGAGGAGAGGTGGGTCATTATGGAGGGTAAAGTCCTGAACCTAGAACAGTGAGTCAGTGATATGCAGGATGCTTCTTCTAAAATTCCTCAATTGGAAAAAGAGATCCAAATGCTCAAGCTTCACACTGAGGACCTTGAAAATTGCAATAGAAGAAATAACCTACGAGGATATGGTCTTCCGGAGAATGTGGAGGGATCAGATATGGTGTTGTTTGTTTGCTCATTCCTGCATGAGCTTCTGGACCTTCAACCTGCAGCACACCCGCTTAATATCCAACTTCCGCACCGTTTAGGGCGCCTTACTTCCAACGGTTCTAAACCTCGTGGCATTATTATTTTATTTCTTGAGTTTACTGAACTGATGACTGTGCTCAAATCTGCTAGACTTAAGCGTGGTCTTACATGGTCGGGGATAATATTTTTATCTCGCAAGACCTTTCCAATGCAACCAATGCCCGTCGAAAAGAATTTTTGAATCTTCGTCCTCAAATGCGACAGCTGAATATTAAGTATGGAATTCTACATCCATGTTTATGTAAGATCACGCACAATGGTCATACTCGCTCATTCAATGATCCCCAGAAGCTCCATGCTTATCTACAGACTGTCTCCTCCTCTGCTATGGACATTAATGTTTGATATTCTCTTTTATAGGCTTGAATTTGATGTGGTTATGTGTTAGTTCTGGGGAACCTTTACTGGCAAAACGCTGTTGCTGTTGCTGCCCAGACAAGTAGGAGACCGGCAGAAAACCTTCATCTACTGCTGCTTTGCCCTCCCGCCTCGCGTTGCCCGACTCCACTGCCATCTGGGAGTACGAGGTGGCCGAGAGGAGCGCGGTTGAGGGAACTACATTGCCCAGAAGGCCAAGCGGCGCACGCCGCGTCACCAGCGTCACCAGCGCGCCTGGAGGCGCTCAAATAGCGCATCATCCCGGTCGAGGGGGGGGAACCTTTACTGGCAAAACGCTGTTGCTGTTGCTGCCCAGACAAGTAGGAGACCGGCAGAAAACCTTCATCTACTGCTGCTTTGCCCTCCCGCCTCGCGTTGCCCGACTCCACTGCCATCTGGGAGTACGAGGTGGCCGAGAGGAGCGCGGTTGAGGGAACTACATTGCCCAGAAGGCCAAGCGGCGCACGCCGCGTCACCAGCGTCACCAGCGCGCCTGGAGGCGCTCAAATAGCGCATCACCCCCGTCTCGCGGGACGCCGGGCGAAGCCCGGGCAAAGGGCGGGCCGTCTGAGGCCGTCCGAGGTTGGCCAAGGTTGGGTTGGGCCTGGTCTCTTGGCTCGCTGTTCTGGAGCTGACGCTTCTGCGCATCGACATCTGCCGTGCAGACTGCTACGTAAGTTACATTGACTTTGGTTGTTCATAAAGTGTATGATGCCTCCAAAAAAGTTAACCACTCCTAGTAACTCTATTGAGAACTATCTGGTGCAAGTAGTTGAAAAAATTAACATCGACAGAAGAGCCTCTCTGGGAATAGACTCATCTGCGCAATCTCCCTTTATTGACATCGAGGCTGATGATCCCTTTGGCCTTCTAATCAACAATAGCACTAATAGTGCTACACCTGACTTGTTTCCAGATACTATCACTATACAGCCCAGTGGTACCGTTGCTGGAGCTGAAGACCTTAGCGTCAACGAGGTATTGGCTGATACAATTATTAGTCATGATCATTCTACCTCCCCTCCAGCACCCGTCCTGGGTAAACGGGAATGTCTCAGGTCTGCTAAGAATAAAGTTGCAAACCCTCCGAGGAAACACTCTGAGGAAGAGGAGCATGACCTGACTAATGAAGCGTATGTTACACTTTCGAATGCCCAATTTAATAAACTACTGGCTCTGATGGACACAAAAATTAAAGGTGTGGTCAAACCCCTGGTTAGCAAAATAGATAAGTTAACTTCTGAGGTTAACCGACTGGAAGGTCTATTACAAAAATCCATGGGTGAGATAGGGAAACTTCCGGAAAATGTCTCTGCAAAGATAGAGGAATTTGTAAACAAATCAGTCACTACAGCTGTTAGTGGTCTCATCCCTGTCCCTGTATCAAACCCCCTAATGGCAAGTAATAACACTCTACCAGGTGATTCCCATATTACCTCGATCCCTGCTCCTGCTGTTGAAGACCCATTTATTGAAAAGGGGACTTTCGAGCTTGTGGTTGAAGCTTCCCCACTGGTACTTGTCCTTGCCAATGTTCCTCCCTTGGCTCAAGGCGAGCGGGAAACAACATCTTCTCTAAGAAACAAATCTTTATCATGGTTAACCACCAACATGGTAATTACTCCTTGGGGAAAGCAGCAACTTTCTGAAGAGCTCGTCAAAGCGAGAAGGGTACAGTGGATCGGGGACAGGGTGAAAAAGTTCAAAGGGGAGTGTGTCGTCCTCCACTTCTCTGACCCTGGGGTCTTGCCTAACATCCTACCAAACATCTTACCACCACAAAGGCGAACAACTTCAATTGTTCCATTGAATTTGGACTTCTTCTATCCTAGAAAGGGAAGCGGACCAAACTCAAGTATTTTAAGAACCAAATGGAACATTGTGACTAAGAGGGGGAGGAAGGATGTTGCTTCAGTGGACTGGGGTCTGGGGTTGGAAAATCGTTTTTCTGCATTGTCTAACTTAAGCGATTGCGATTGACAACCACCTATTGTAATACTGTTACAGTGCCTCTTTGTGCCAAAAGTACACCTGATTTAGCTTGTAATTTCACAACAACTAGCCCTCCAGGGCTTCTGACTGTCGATTTACCTGGGTTATCTAATGTTACAACCATAGACCAGGCTACTGGGGGTAAGGTGTTAAACACGCATATTACAAACCCCGGTATTCTTATGACACCTATCTCAGGGAATCTTTTGTCATGGAATGTGGCTGGAATATCTTCCAAAATGGACAGCGCTGATTGGTTTGAATTTATTAATAAGTATGACCTCTGTATTTTTCAAGAGACTTGGGCTTGTGAGCCTACTTTTGCATTGGGGTATGTAAACTTTCATGTTCCTGCTATTAAGGGCCCTAAAGGGCGGCCGATGGGGGGCCTTACTAAATGGGTTAGGCAGTCTTTAAAAATTGCTGTAAAATGTGTGGAACTTGACCAAAAAGATATCCAGCTTATCAGATTGACCAGTGATTTACCCCTCTCCATGGATATATATAATATCTATGCTAGAGGTGGTAGCAAAGGTAGATCCGAGGTTCTTATGTCCCTTTTTACACTTCTTGAGACCCAATCTGCAGGAAAAAACATTTTAATTGCAGGTGATTTGAATCGGACATTCGAACCTCTTATCACTGGTGATTCTCCTCTGGGATCGGAGGAAGATAAGCTTTGGGACATTCCCACACTAGAGTCCCCCCCGATAACTCGGTGGACGGCTGACATCCTAGGTCTAAACGCCATGTGCTTGGAGCATGGGTTATGAGCCCTGAACGGCCGAACCCAATCAGACCGTGTTCCCGCCATGACGTTTAATAACGGGCGAAGCAAAAGTCGTATTGACTACGTCATCTGTAGTACATCGCTTTGGTCATCTCTCAGCGACATGGTAGTTACAGCCAGGATAGAAAGTGACCACGACCCGCTATGCGTCTCGCATAATTGGTGGACATCTAATGTAATCATTCCAAACCCTTGTGACTTACTTGTGCCGCCAACGATCACGCAATCCAATAATATGCGTAGGTTAAGATGGTCTGGTGTTAAGACGGACCAGCAGGCCCTGGAAAAGATAGGAGCAGCGGCAGACAAGGCCATCCTGGCATTGGAAAATATTACTGCTTTTGTACAAGGACAAGAAGAAGTCAATAAAGTTCATATGACTCTCTTTGATGAAGTCAAAAACTTCTTCTTAAAACCCGCACGAAACAACAGGGCTTGTCCATTTAAATCAGCAAAGTGGTATAACCAAGATTGCAGGGCAGCTAGATTTAAACTAGGAGCTGCAATCAAAAACAATAATCTGAGTGAGATTCGGTCTGCCAGGAAGCACTATAAAAACTGTATCGCCAGGGCAAAAAGAGACTGGGACGAAGACCACTGGCAGAAACTGAGATGTGCTAGTGAAAGTAATAATTCTAGACAATTTTGGCATATTGTCAAATGGGGCCATGATAGATCTCCAGAGCCTCCCAACAATAATGTCCCTCATGATGCCTGGGTTAAGTTTTTCAGCGAGCAGTACTCTTCCAGAGATCAGCCTGTTAGCAATTTCAATCTTATATATCTGTTCGCAGATGAAAATATTTTTATGCTAAGCGAAATCCTGATTGCCCTGAAATCTGTTCATAGGGGCAGAGCCCCGGGTAATGACGGAGTCCCGGCGGATGTCTTCTTAGATGACACGGACAGGTGGAGTAAGTACATCTGCCTTTTATTAAACCATATAGCCAGGGGGGCTGAAATCCCGGTCTCCTGGCGGGGTGCTGTCATTATACCAGTATACAAAAAGGGGGATCGTGCCCAACCCTGTAATTATCGCCCAATCAGCTTAATAGACACGGTCAAAAAAGTGGTAGGACGTGTAATCATTAATAATCTGCTTGATTGGGCTGAGGAGCAGAACGTCCTATCCCCTTTTCAGGCTGGTTTTCGCAGAGCAACTAGCACTGTAGACCAGGTCTTCCGCTTCCAACTGATACAATGGCGGACAGTGGTCCTGGGCGGATGCAGTCTCTACGCAGCTTTTGTTGACCTACGGGCTGCATTCGACCTGGTGCCGAGGGCAAAATTGTGGGAGGTGTTGGCAGCCCTGGGGGTCCCGATGATTATTTTAACCTTGATCATGAGACTTCATGAGGGCACTTATGCTAAGATCCAATGGGGTGGCTACGGTAATGATACTATTGACTTCCCTGTCGAGCGTGGGGTTCGGCAGGGTTGTTCAATGGCACCAACATTGTTTACTCTTTTTATAAACGGAATTGTTCCTCTTATGCAAGCTGAGCCCATAGATGCTCCCTCACTCGCTGGTGCAAAAGTTCCTATTTTAATGTTCGCAGACGACACCTTAATTTTATCAAAATCCCCAAGTGGTCTGCAAAAGGCATTGGTAATTTTTGACAAATTTTGTTGAGATCATGGTTTGGAGGTAAACGCAGCCAAAACAAAACTCATGGTTTTTAATCCTTGTAGAAATTTTAAATCCAAAATAACCATGAGTGGGCGCTGCCTTGAAGTTGTGAATTCTTTTACTTATCTGGGGATACATATCTCAAATGACAACAGATGGAACCACCACTTGAATTTGGCAGTATTAAGACACATGTATCTACAACAAGAGAGAAAGGGAAAGAAGGCTGCTCTCCTACCCCTTAGTATGAATGCCTATAATCAACAAAAGAGCGCCCTAGACACTATCATCTTAAAGAACTCTATTCTTCTGTGCAGACTAAGTGAAAGCCCTAATTTTTAAGAGAGTGGTCAGGTTGGTACAAAATCATGTGAAGGGAAAGGGGAAATTAATTATTTCCTAAAAGAACCCTCACTCACCCTAGAGGTGACATGCTTCATCATAGGGTTTGTTCACAGGGGGGGCTGACTATCCCCTCCTGTGTGCTACCACGCCTGCAGGTGCAGCGGAGCAGGTATGTGTGAAAAGGTGGTGATCAGTGCAAAAAGTGTGTGTGGTTAAAAGATCACAACTGTGCCTCAACAGACTTTATTCGGGGCCAGTTGTTTCACATTAAAAATTGACATGGTCACTGGATGTTTTAATTTTAGTCCAGGGACATCAATAGGTGACTGGTCAACATGTTTCTGCTGTAAAAACGCTCAAGTCAGCTCAGCTTTCTTCAGGACCAAAAATTTTTTATAAATAAATAACACAATCCTACGGGGGTCCAAGCACGCTAAGGCCTGCCCACACCGTTAGGACATGAAAAGTGAGGAAGAAATAACAAATTTTTACTATCCTCTGGATAACTCACGGTTTACCCATCCAACTCCTGTTAATCATCAGGCGTTGTATAATGCTCGTTTTAGTGAACCGCTACATGGGCTCAGTGGGAACAGCAGATCTTCACTCGCTGTCAGGATTTCAGACCGCGAGACTCGCCGCCTTTCAACCTACTCGGTTGCTCCCACGGACCCGAAACGCGTTTCACTAAAACGAGCATCACCTATTGATGTCCCTGGACTAAAATTAAAACATCCAGTGACCATGTCAATTTTTAATGTGAAACAACTGGCCCCGAATAAAGTCTGTTGAGGCACAGTTGTGATCTTTTAACCACACACACTTTTTGCACTGATCACCACCTTTTCACACATACCTGCTCCGCTGCACCTGCAGGCGTGGTAGCACACAGGAGGGGATAGTCAGCCCCCCCTGTGAACAAACCCTATGATGAAGCATGTCACCTCTAGGGTGAGTGAGGGTTCTTTTAGGAAATAATTAATTTCCCCTTTCCCTTCACATGATTTTGTACCAACCTGACCACTCTCTTAAAAATTAGGGCTTTCACTTAGTCTGCACAGAAGAATAGAGTTCTTTAAGATGATAGTGTCTAGGGCGCTCTTTTGTTGATTATAAGTATTAAGACACAAACAACTGGCTGGTACCATCATTAAGGAGCACACAAAATCTTTAACTAAGCCAATCAAACCGCCACTAATCATATATGAGGCTAAAGCAATAGTGTCTGCACTATATGGGGCAGAGCTGTTGGGGCAAGAAAACCTCCAGGAGCTACAGAGGTCAGAGTATAGCTTCCTCCGAAAACTAACTGGCACCCCACAGAGCAGTCCCCTCTTGCCACTCAGATATGATCTTGGTAGGAAGGAAATCTCGGCTATGTGTAAACTTCGACCAATACTATATTGGCGTAGAATTTGGACCACCCCCGAGTTGTCACAATATGCAGAAGGATTTGCTGATGTGATCAAAGCAGATCGATTTCATGAAATTAAATGGTTTAGATCGTTGAGAACAGCATTAAGTGAACTAGGGTTAAGTGAATTGTGGTCTGATCCAACCGGGTCATCCTTTCCATCAAAGTTGTTTATAAAAAACCTATATTGGGAACAGGTTGAAAATAAGAGTCTCCTTAACAATAATAATGGGTCTATGACGACTGCCTTCCTTGAAGCTAAACTGTTTCCAATGTTTGAAATGTACTGGGATATTATAACTAAACCCATGGACAGGAAACTGTTTTTCCAAATGAGGGCTGGCTCTCTACCTCTTGGTAATTTATCATCTAAATGGAGAAATGGAGGTCCAGCAACTTGCCCAGTTTGCGGGGAAGGCAATGAGACGCTGGGTCACTTCTTGTTTGTCTGTCATGCATATTCTGTTCCTAGACGTGTGTGGTTGGCACCCATGTGTAGAAATTTGGGTACTAAAAGCAGCATGGTAGCTCTACGCATTGTTAAAACTACCTCCTTAAATTGGATTATCATAGCGACCGCAAAGTACTTGGGGTGGGTGTGGGTAACTAGGCAGAGATTGCTAGTAGGGTGACTACTCTCTGCCTAGCTGATCAGAGACTGCTAGTTTATCTATTCTCTGTTCCCATGCCAGGTGTCTATCTGACGAAAAAAAAATTATATTAATTTTTAACTATGTAATTGGATTGTTTTTTAATATGACTTTATAATATGAACTTTGCACCTTGATGGTAAATAACTGGATGTAATGTTATTTTAAACCTCTTTTTTAATGTGTATTGTGCTTAAGTCATGCTGACTTAGTAATTTAATTGTATTTTATTATGTGTTTGTTTGTCTGCTTTTATGAGTAAACACTCGAATAAAGCACTTTTGAATTGAAGTTAGTTCTGGCTCTGTCTTGGTTCAATTATTATGTCATCCTCTCTCGTGAGGTTGCATGGTTTCTTCCTTGTTATGCCCGTTCTTGCTCTTCTGTTGCTCAATGGGACCTGTGTCCTCTCTGGCGTCTCCTAGCCCCCAATGTATTGGCTATTTCTTTCCTCTCAGACCTGGATTTCTTGCCTTGATCTGTCTTCTTGTTTCTTTCCTGTTGTTCCTTTCTTTTTTCTTTTCTTTCTCTCTTGCTTTCTCCTCCTATACATTTCTCCCTCGACTTGGGCACTTTTATATTTCTTCCTTCCTGGACAATCTGTTTCCCTTACCATGGGTTCTTTGGTTTTTGTTGTCGGTCGCAATGCTTGTGGTCATATTGAATTTTGATACTATTCATGTATTGGGTGTTCTGTTCCCATGTAATGCTTTTCTTTGCTGTGTCCTTTCTTCTAGATGTTTTCCTACAATGTGTCTACCCCACGTGTGCTGCCCCATCCTTTCCCTCCATCATTTGTAATTTTGTGACGTGGATTGTTTGCGGTCTTGGTCATCCTGTCAAGTGGCAGAAGGTATTGTCCAATTTATCTAAAATTAATTCTCAAGTTGTTTTTCTCCAAGAGACTCATTGTACAGTTGTCGAATCTTCTAAGTTAAAAAGGCATTGGGTGGGTCAAGTAGTGTTCTCTCCTGCGGTTAATAAGAAAGGGGGTGTTGCGATTTTGTTTCATAAAGGGCTGTCGGCCCAAATTATATCCTCTCAGAATGATGACGAGGGACGCTGGGTAATGGAAAAGGTGGTGATCCAAAATAAGACTTTGGTTCTATTAAACATTTATGGTCCAGTTCGGCCAGATCCCAAATTTTGGAACAACATCAAAATCCTTATTTCTACTATGGATTGCCCAAATATTGTAATAGCTGGGGACTTTAATCAATGGTTAGACCCATTCTCCGACAGACTCTCATCTCACAAATTTCAACCCGATAAAACTCATAAATGTTTCCAGTCTGCCATTGCCACGCGTCCCCTCTATGATGCATGGAAAACATGTAATCCTGAATCCCTTGAATATACCTTTTTCTCAAATGTCCATCATACCCGTTCAAGGATAGACTATATTATGATTAGTAAATCCCTCCCTCCCTCTCTTCAAAAGTCTGACATTGGGTCTATTTTTCTGTCAGATCATGCCCCTTTTTCATGTGGCCATTGATCTTACCCTAACCTCTTCCAAGTTCAGTCGATGGAAATTTAATACATTTCTATAATCTGATACTGTTTATGTTAAGGAAGCTACGGTTTTTATTAATTAGTTTTTTACCCTTAATGACCCTTCTGACACCTCTATTCCTAATAATAGGGACGCTTTCAAAGCTGCTTTTCGAGCGTTTACTATTTCATATGTCTCCAAAAAGAAGAAAACTAATCGCCTCAACTATGAAGACCAACTCAAGAATATCAAAACACTTGAACACTCATATTTTTCTTCAAAATCCAAGGATGCACTTCAAAATCTAATCAAAGCAAAGTCTGAGTTAAATAAAATTGCTACGGTTGAAGCGTGCAACACCCTCTTAAAAATTAAATCTAAATACCATGGGGTCCAAAACAAGGCGGGTAAAATGTTGGCAAAATCTGAATGTAAAACGATTGGCCCTATTTTTAACGATTGTACTAATAAATTAGTTTCCTCAGATGAAGACATTGCAAAAGTTTTTCATAATTATTACCAAAACCTCTATACAGATGACACCAATCCTTCTGAATTTAACTTAACGTCCTTCTTTGATGGCCTTCCCTCTCCGCATTTACTCCCCGACGAATTCGCCCAATTAGAAAAGGATATATCTCTTCAAGAAGCTCTTCAGTCCATTAATTCCCTCAAAAAATCTAAAGATCTGGGTCCTGATGGACTACCTATTGAATTTTATTCTGCATTCCATACCATCTTTGTGCCCAAATTACTTCAACTTTTTAACTCATGTATTTCTGCTGCTAAGGCCTCTGGCTCATTCCTGGATGCCCTAATTATCATAACTCCCAAACCCGATAAGGATCACTCCCAATGTAAGAATTATCTCCCAATTTCCCTGATTAAATATGATTGTAAAATTTTCTCCAAAATTCTTGCTTCTCGCCTAGATGCCCTTATCCCACTTTTGATTAAAACTGATCAGGTTGGCTTTGTAAAAGGTAGGTTGGCCTCTGATAATGCCCGTATGTTTGATAACATTATTTCCCACAGTAAATCCTTTTAATCTCCCCTGGCATCCCTGTCTTTAGATGCAGAGAAAGCCTTTGACCGGATCAACTGGCAATTTATGTTTTGTACTTTGCAATGGTTTGGTTTTGGCCCCTCCTTTATCTCCTTAGTCAAGCTCCTTTATTCCTCTCCCCGTGCTAGTATTTTTGTCAATAATAAATTCTCTAGATTTTTTTCTCTGTCCAGAGGCACGAGACAGGGTTGTCCTCTTTCCCCATTACTGTTTATTTTATGTCTCGAACCTTTTTTGGAACGCATCCAAAATAACCCAATTGTCCATTGTTTTAAACTTGCATCTGTCAAGACGAAAATTTCTGCATATGCAGATGACATCCTAGTCTACATGGCTAACCCGGTCTCGTCGTTACCATCTTTCATGGATGAAGTTTGTTTATATTCTACCATTTCAGGCTACAAACTTAACTTATCCAAAACAGAAGTCTTACCCCTAAATTCAGTCTGTTACCAATACATGTTTGAATCTACAGACTTTGCTTGGTGCCCTTCCAAAATAAAATACCTGGGTATTTGGTTTTCCTCTTCTCTCGGGGACACACTTAAGTTCACTTTTGATTCCCTTGTTAAGAAACTCCAGTCCCTTCTCCAAAGCAGGACTCCCTTATTTTTGTCCTGGTGGGGTAGACTTGATACAATTAAAATGATGATTACACCACATATACTTTATACTGTATCTATGCTTCCCATAAAAATACCTTACTCATATTTTGCTTGTTTGAACTCTATTTGTTCAAAATTTTTGTGGAATGATAAACACCCTTGCATTGCTTTACAAAAACTCATCCGTCCTAAAACTGAAGGAGGTGTCCGTTTTCCTAACTTCAAATTATATCACTCTGCCTTTGTGATAAAACAATCCTTCTCCTTGGCTTATGATTTTTTGATTTCACCGGTACCCAGATGGGTGGTGTTTGAACGCTCCCTGTTAAAAGACTTTTCATTTCAGCACACTGTCTTTATGTCCAATTGTTCCTTTTTGTCCAAGCACCCGGTTCTGAAATACTCTCAATTACTGTTACATAACACATTCTCCAAAGACCTTTCTCCCCTTCAATGCTTCTTAGCATCCATTGTGTGGTATAACAAGTTTCTCAAATATAAGGGCAAGTCCTTCTATTACAAATACTGGAAAGAGAAGGGAATTTTGTTTGTGCATCAATTCTTTTCCAATGATTCTATTCTCCCTTTTTGTGAGTTGCAGAGTGTTTATCAATTGCCCACTTCATGTCTACAGGAGTATACCATCATAACCAATGCTATTCAATCTCATTTAACATTCCTTTCACCGCCTGATACTTTCCCCTCCTTTACTCCCTCGTCCTCACTTTATCTTTTGTTCTCCCTATACCAACCAAAAGCCGCCCTTGTTTACAAACTATTGGTTTCAAATGTTTCTGACAGCCCCAAGTCCTCTGTTGAGATTGCCTGGGAAGCTGAACTGAATGTCACGATACCAGTTGATGTTTAGGATCGTTTATGGTCCAAATTATTTAAAGTTTCTATAGCTGGTCGCATTACTCAATCCCTTTTTTTCATATATCATAGAGTTGTTTTTACGCCTGTAAGTATTTCCAAGTCTTCACCCTCGTCACCTTCGTTATGCTGGTCTTGTTCGTCCGAAACAGGTACACTTAAGCATCAACTGTTTGAATGCGCCTCTGTCCTCTCATTTTTTAAATCTATCTGGGATATATGCATGCAAATGTTTCAATTTTCTACACCATTTACGTTAGCAAATGTATTTTTAGGATCTTTATCAGATGATATAGTTATTGTTTCATCTAACGCTAGATCACTTGATCTGTTCATTGCTATTGCATTTAAAGTGATTTTATCTTGTTGGAAAGATAACTCCACAATTTCTGTTACTACTTGGTGGAATTTCATATGTGATGAGCATAGGATTTCCATTGTTTCTTCTTCTGTCTCTTTAAAAATTAAATCTGATCTCCTATGGCTTCCCTTTGTTTCTTACCTCTCTTCTACCTATCCAACGTAAATGCCTGACTTGTCTTCTATCCGCATATTATCCCCTTACACCTGTCTTCTTTTTCTCTTCTCCCATCATCCTTCCATGCCCTATCTCCCCCCCCCGCCCGCCTCTTTTCTCTCGCTCTCTCGCCTCTCTTCTTCGTTCCTATTCTTCTCTTTCTTCTCTTCCTTGATTTTTCTGGATTTTCCATTCATTTTACTGCCTCATGTTTTAACTTATCATATTTATTTTCATTATTGTATGGCTTTGTTTGTGTTTTTGTTAAAACTCAATAAAATTTCTTAAACAAAAAAATTAAATGTCATGATGAATACTACCATGGCATGCATTAGTAGTGGCTACTGATAAATTGCCAACAAAATTGAAGTTTTTTTCATCCATGGCATTGATTTTACCTAAATGGCAGGTGACAATGTCATGGATATACAACAAAGTAACTTAGTCAGAAACGTCACATCAGGCCATGGTGTACTGTAGAGATTAGATGGATGTTTATATTCCAGATGCACATCCTTGAGACTCGCCTGAAGGACATTTTGGCAACCACTCAGTTCCTACTTGCTACATCTAGACACAAAAGCTGGCACTTAAGGCAGTCTGTTGCCCACATCACACCAGAAATGGATATATCACAACATACTGTGAGAACAGTGATCAGTATAATGATATAAACCTGTTCTCTGAATTGAATAGATGGTAAATTATAATTTAATGTTATATTTTATGCCTTCAATTTTAAAGGTTGAATATGGTTCTCTTTACAGATTCAAAAACATTTAGAAGTGTTAGTCCCTCTAAAATGTGTCAAATGTCACATCATTCTGTTTACTACTGCATTAGATACTATGTCACTTCGAATAAGGTTTGATATAATATGCATCATGTTTGACATGGAATAACCTTTCACAAAAATCTACACAACAAAATAAAGCCCAGACTTACATTTCAGACATTAGAATAACAACTACTTCATGTAAAGAAAGTTACATACCTGCATGGTAAGTATTATAGCTCACACCCTTTTTTATTGGTTTTTATTGGTTGTACTGTTCAAAACAAACAAGCAAAAGTCAGCAGCATATTGTCTACAGCACACATTTAACACTGTAAAGTTCTTGTTCTGCAATATGTCCATTAGTAAATCCACTTCGGCTTGGTACTGGCCCACATCCTCAACATGGGTTGGGCTCTCACACAGTGACACCATTTGGTCAGTCTCTCTCATGCCAATATCCAAGGTCAACCCCCAATGTACATAAGCAGATTTTATTCTCTACCATAAGAACTCACCTGCCTGGTCAGTCTCTGCATTCCTGATATTGTGGCTTTATCAGTAGATCTGCAGGATATTCCACATATTCCTGGGGTGTTGAGCCTGAGATATCTAAGTGTAATAGACTTCTAATTGGTCATTACAGAACATCATATCCCGCAACCAGTGCTGCACCCTGGGTCTGCGGTTTCCAATCTACACACAGGACAGTCGTCTCTTAGCTAACAACAGTGCTGACTAGGTAAAGCACCTAATGGTGCATCTTAGGAGAGCCATCTCAAGCTCTCTGCAATAATTTCTGATAGCATACAATACACCTCACACCAGTACTCTGCCATCACAAGGCATTTCAAAGGCAAAAGGTCAGCTCCCTGCATTTCACACATAGCACAGCGGGAGTGTGATCTAAGATTGGGTGGAATAGCTTTTGTAGAGTGTAGTAGTACCAGTGTATGCACTTAAAGTGGAGGATCCACAGTATACCATCAGGATACAAGTCTCCTATTTGGGGGCTACAGTAAACCCATTTTTCATCAAGAGGACTGCCCTAGGTCTGTTACCCATGAGGCTCTAGCACTAGGATATTGTGAGGGAATCTCAGCTTGCATGGAAGAATATAAGTTAGTCACTGTGGGGCAGATTTACAAGCCCCTTGCGCCTCATTTACGCTGCCGTTGCGTCACTTTTGTGAAACAGCGGTGGCGGAAATCCTGCGCCATGGTGCGGGGTACTTACAACGTGACGCATTTTAGGTGTTCCTGTGCAGGGGGGAGGGGGCGTTCCGGCACAGGAACGCCTCCCAGAAGTGGCTGAGTGAAATCTACAAGATTTCACTCAGTCACTTTTGGAGCCATGCTGCGTCAAAACCCTGCGCCTGCTTGAAGCAGGCGTAAGGATTGACGCAGCATTAACAAGATAGGGCCCCCCAGAGCATTGCTGCAGCTGTGTCGTACTTGCGACGCAACTCCAGCAATGCGCCACTTTTACCGCACAGAAACGTGATGCATCTGTGCCGTTTTTGCCCCATGGTGCGCCGCATTGTGAATGCGGCGCATCCATGGTGGCGGAGCTGTGGTGCACAATAACTGGCGCATCCCAGCTGATATGCAGGGATGCGCCAGTTATTGTAAATATGCCCCCAAGAGTTTGACTATAGGAGTGGTCAGAAACATTGTTAAAGTTTTCAACTCTGTGGTTTCCTGGGGAAATGCTGGTAATCATCCCTAAACAATGCTCGAAGGCGATAGTACGTACATGTATCTAAAGGGAGAGTGTTTCCCCTTTAACCTCATTTAGGGATTCAGAGTACTGGCCCGAGGGGAAAACTTTACAGAGTGTATATATCCCCCTTTTACTCAGGCATTGGAGAAGTGTTTTTTATAATATTAGTGCACCTTTAAGGCTGCCAGAATGTGAGCAGTCTCCATGGTGCTAGTTCTATGGAGACAGTTATTGTATTGTGGCAGAAGATGCTGTTGGTGGTGTTGGACTCTCAATAAACCTACTGTAAATCTACATGGATCAAATGTTTTATTACTGGCGACAGGTGCCTGATTGGGGACATGCGACTCACATCACCAATGCCCCTGAACCCACAAGGTCAAATGCCTGTACAAAATAGGCGGCAAACACACGCTGTTCATCTACAGCCTGTGCAGGGAGGTAAGCATATTCCATGTCTTCTGCTCTTACTGCAAAGTGATTTCGGAAAATTTGGCCAGAATCGGTCAAGTTGAGCTCCAGTTTCACCATGCAGTGGATCCTCCCGACTGTCCCAGCTTCAGTTCACTCATGCACGCAATCCCTAATATTCACTGAGGCTGCGTAGTGGCGTACGGCCATTTCCTTCCGGCTGCTTCAAGAAATCTAGGCTGCATAGACCATACTCACAAAGTCATCATCACGCATTGTTGTTTGTGTCTTTGCTACGAGCAGGAACATCCAACACGGGTCTGCATTGAAAGAAAAGGGATAGTAAGCGGGACTTGTGGTGGTATTTTTGAGTATTTCTATCTCTTTATATTTTATCATTGCTGCTGTTATAAATCATTTGACTGCAAGAAGCAATACACCATGATAACCACAAGCATGTCATAATCTCCTGCCTTTCTTTCAGAGAAAGGTGACCATTATTGCCATGGAAAAGGTGGAGGAAATTATTAGAATTGTGTTATAGCTATAGGAGGAGAATTGTTTTTGCCTTTAGGAAACAAGACGTTTTCCTGCACAACCTCGGCATTGAGGGAAGAAACATCTATGAGCGCATTGATGGACTTCCCATACGAAACGGATATGGAGAGCCCTCAGATGTTTATGAGTTGTCAATGAAAATGCTGGAACAATACTTTAGACCACCCATCAATGAAGTGTTAGAGCATTACAGGTTCTTCACAAGAGTACAATAACCTACTGAAAAGGTGTGAACCTATGTTGCATCTCTTAAAACTTTAGCTTGTATCTGTGAATTTGAAGAATTGTCTCTCTCACTAGTCAGGGACCAATTGGTTAGATGTACCAACAGCCATAGGGTACAGGAAAAATGTCTGTCTAAGAACCAGTCACTTGCGGAAGCAATTGCTATTGTGGAAGGAATGGAGAACACACCGAGTTGGGTGACGGTGATGAGGAAGGGTACTGTGGACAAGAATGACATTCAGAATAGTATTTATAAGGTGAGAGAGAATGAAGGACCTCAGGCTGGAGGTGATAATGTAGCAAAGGTGTCTTTTGGTGTAAAGGAACGAGGTACTGAATGTTGCCCATATCATCGCGGCCTGAACGTGGACATGCATATCTGCAGAAAACCAAGCGTTTCAGATGTTGAAGCTTTACACATTTTCCAAATAGTCCCAATTTTTATGCCAGGGGCTGGGTATGCAAAAGATGTGGTACCAGAGGGCATTATGCTCACGTGTGTTGATCTGCTGAGAGCATGCCAGACAGGGTGCGAACCATAGTTTTGAGTGTGAGTGATGACAGTAGAGAGGTGGATTTTGGGAGAGTGACAATGCCCAAGTGTGACATTGAGGTGATGGGTGAAACTTTTGTTGCTTTGGCAGACTCAGATTCTCCATTCATCATGATCGGAAGGAAACAGTGTTATGAAAAATTTAGGAAAGAAGGTGTCAAACTACTTCTACCCGACATCTACCAGGACGTAATGGGGGGTCACGTTTCACAGTTCTGGGTTATGTTGTCACCAAGATTGAGTTTAAGAAGGGGCAAAATATGGGAAAGGTATATGTAGCAGAGAGAGGTGACAATCTCTTCGGATGGAGATACCAACACAATTTCGGCATTATTCTAAATCCCGGTGCCACCGAACCAAAAGATCAGGTCATGCTGATTGACTATTTTGGAAGTGGGGAACGGTTTTTTCAAGACTTTCCTGATGTGTTTGGAGATGACTTGGGCCTTCTTAAAGGTTTTGAACATCAATATCAAATTATATTTTTAAAAGGAGCCAAACCCTGTGTGCATGAAGTGCGCAAAGTACCAAACATGATGGTGAAGTCGTTGAGAGTGGAGCTGAAGAGACTGCTGGATTTGGGCAATATAGAAGAGATTGAAGCCTCAGAGTGGTTGGCCCCAGTGGTTCTTGCTGATAGCAGTATCAGAATGTGTGTAGACTTGCTTGGGGTGAATGAATGGATCTGAGTGGACCAACAACCATTTCCTAATATCTCAGAATCTATTAGTGTTCCGAAAGGGGTTAAAGTTTTCAGTGTCCGAGATCTTTCTTTGGTTTACCATCAAGTGATGCTGCATCAAGATTCTAGACACCTAACTCTGTTCAACACTCCATTGGGAGCATATAGCTTCATAAGGATGCCGTATGTTGTGGCCTTGGCAGCAGCCTGTTTTCCAAGGGTTATGAAGCCGGTGCTAGGTGATTTGAATAACATTATTTTCTTTCAGAATTATATATTAATCTATGGCAAGAATGACAAGGAGCATGAATGTGTTTTGAGGTGTGTGCTGAAAAGTGCTTGTGGAGTCACTGTGAAGAAGCAAAAGTGCTGGATTGGGGAAACATCTTTTACTTACCTAGGACTAGTATTCCTGGTGAGGGCATACAACCGAAATTTGAATTAGCAGAGAGTATATTGAAAGCTATGACTCCTGGTGATAAAGAGCAAGTTAGGTAATTTCTTGGACTTGCAGAGTTTGTCAAGGGGTTGGCAAGTGTGATTGAACCAATCAGAATGTTGCTGAGGAAAGATTCACATTTTGAAAGGTCTGAGGCATGTGAAAAGGCTTTTGTAAATGTCAAATCTCAAATGGGCAAGATGCACACTTTGGGGCAGTTTGACGCTAAACTTAAAACGATTTTGACTACTGGCGCCAGCATCAGAGGTTTGGGTACTGTGCTCTCACAAATTGTTGATGAGGAGGAAAGAGTGGTTGCTTTTGCCTCCAGAGCACTGAGAGATGAAGAAGTACATTATTCCTGTTTTGAAATGGAGGCTTTGGGTACATTTTGGGCGGTGAGACATTTCAAGTTTTACCTATGGGGCATTCCTTTCTTGGTTAAGGCTGATCATTGGCCGTTAGTTGAAATTTCTTTTGTCACCACAGGGATAATTTGACTCCTAGACTCAGACCTTAGAGTAAAGGGCTGCAGGATATTAATTTTCGGGTACAATATCTTCCTGGGTCGGTCCACAGTTTGGCGGATTGTCTATCGTACTCACAGTTGGAGTGCAAACAGAGTGATGTGGATGTTGATGGTGTGAATTGAATCATGGAACCCACCTTGCTAGAGGTAGAATGGTCCAAGGGCATGGATAATGACACGTTGTTTCCTATTCTCAGATCTTTCATTGTTAAAGGGTGGCCCGAGTACAAGTCTTTGGACCCAGGCTTGAAACCTTACTGGTCAGTAAGGAATGACAACTTTTTGTCAAGCAAATATCATGAGAAGTGACAGAGTATTTCCCCTGTGTAGTTAAAGAGACAGAGTAATAAATGTTGGTCATGAAGGGCATCTTGGAAGGAGCCTCACTAAAGCTCGTGTGAGGGAGAGGTATTGGTGGCCAGGCATGGATCACATGATTGAGAAGGTGGTCAAGGAATGTCATCTTTGTGCAACTAATGACAAGTTTCATACCACTAATTGTGCCCCTTTTGTCCCCAGTTGCTGTTCCAGAAGAAGTCTGGTCACAAATGGGATTGAATATTATGGGCCCTTTTGAGCTAATGCCTGCATCTGAGAGGTTTGTGCTTCTTTTATTAAACTGTTCCTCCAAGTGGGTAGAAACTAGATGTGTGATAATGGTCAACACCCATTCAGTTTTAGAATTTCTTAAGGATGTTTTCATGAGCGAGGGGGTGCCAAAATATGTTGTGAATGACAATGGAATGCAATTTGTTTCTCAAGGATTCCTGCACTATGCATCAGAGAACGCCTCTTTAGGCACCACAGGCTAATGGCCTTGCAGAAAGAATGAGTAGGGTGGTTAAGAGTTGTGCACAAAGACCTTTAGAGACCTGTGTGCCTTTAAAGAGTGTGTTGAGAGAGACATGGTGGGCACATCCCAATGCACCTAATCTTGTTATGCAAAATTCTCCATTTGAGATCCTGAGGGGCAGAATGGCTAACTCTAAGCTGAATCTTCTTTGCTTGCCTATCAAGAATAGTTGCACGGATAATGGTGAGTGGAGGAGGGACAGACTTAGGTCTTATCAACAGAGGTATAAATTAAGGTATGATGAGGAGATGTCAGTTAAAGTAAAATAAATGGAATGTAGGGGATCAGGTTCTTGTGAGGAAACCAAAGCAAGGAAAGAAGGGAACATCTGGCTTTATCTGTACTTTTTAGATTGTTGCCATAAAGAAAAATGTTGTGACTGTGGTGGAACTCCAAGCATCCCTACTCATGATAGAGACAAGAACCCGTCTGATGTATTTTGCGGAAAGCTCCCTCATCAAGGTGCAGGAGAGCATCTGAGAAGTTCAGTGATTATGTGATGCAATTAATTATCTTTCTTATGCAGGTAATTTCCGACAGTTGTAGCTGTAGTTTCTTGACTTTGTTTTGGTATGATTTATTGATAAATGTCCCTTCTGTTCTTACTTTTATTTTACTTTTCTTGTATTATGTAAAGGGGATGTGTTATAATCTTAGTGCACCTTTAAGGCTGCCAGCTCATGCCGAGAATGTGAGCAGTCTCCTTGGTGATAGTTCTATGGAGACGGTTATTGTATTGTGGCTGTGCTGGCAGAAAATGCTGTTGGTGGTGTTGGACTCTCAATAAACCTACTGTACATTTACACAGATCAAATGGTTTTATAAGTTTTGTTGCAGGTGAGTAACATTAGAGGAAATGCCTGTTTATGGGGAGAAAAAGAATCTGAAGGCTAAGGCGCTTGCAGATCTTTACCTGTGTTAACTTTGTGCTGGCTATCTCTGTTTTAACTACAATGCAGGGTTTATCCCAGCAGTGCTTCCATTGGGATGAGATGCGTGCTGTCATGTCTAATTGCCTGGTGTGCCATGTATGGGGGGTAAATGCCAGAAGTGTGCAAAGTTTGCCTCCGCACAACAGTAGTAGAGTGATGTAAGTTATAAGGAACACAATACAACTTGTAAGTAGCTGAAGTCCTCTTCTGTTTATTGCAGTACATGAAAGTACATGTAAACCACCCGCTGACCAGGGTCCAACTGACAGACTGGAATATTAACCATATGAGATCATCACATTCAGATAACAGTAGAATTCTATGAATGAGTCAGTCAGTCAGTCATTCAAACCACTTTATTCAGTTAAAATAAAACCATAAAAGTACAAAGACGAAATACGAACATATATGTGCAAAAATACACTATAAAGTGTCCACAGTAGAATACAATCCGAGTCACATAAGAGATGCTGCAGAAAGACTACAAAGAATACACAAGAAAGCTATTTACAACACATCTCCTTCCCTACAGTATTTCAGATAATGAAGAATAAAACATTAATACATTACCAAACATAGTCCTTCAAATATAAAGGAGGACGACCTAATCTAGTATTCATAGTAACAGTATTATTCACTACTTCTGCAGGATTCAACGTGTTATGAGCAGGAACAGGCATACTTTCTAAATGCTGAGAAGCATCACCACCACCATCCTCTCTCCTATGAATAGAAAGAGATGGTGCACTCTCCTCACCTTGAGTTGAAAACATGTAACCACTATTGTCAGACAAGTCACCTGACACATTTCCATCATTTTTACCAAGAGAACTTTTGTTTCCTCTCCTAAATATTGCAACTCTCCGATAGTTCCATTTTTCACCATTTTCCAAAATTACATACTGAGAATATGTTTTTTTTACCACAAACGGACCTCTAAACTTAGGTAAATCTTTTGAAATCCTGCCAGGCTTGACTTTTACCAAATCTCCTGCAGAAACACCACCAGAGAACATCTCCAAAGTTCTACGTTCTAGAAGAAGAACTGTCATCATCATAGTTCCTTACCAAGAAGGAATCAGCTTTGTTCCTGGAGATCTTCCATGCATCATCTCAAATGGTGATTTAAGATCCTGATTATGCGGAGTAGAACGATACGCCCACACCATTTCCGATACTTTCTCCTCTGAAAAACAACCTAAAGCAACAGTCATTTGTATGATTCCTTTGACTAACCGATTGACTCTCTCACAAATGCCATTTCCTTGTGGATTGTATAAACTAGTTCGGTGATGACTAATTCCACAATTTTCTAAAAATGACTTCATCTTTTTTAACGTTAATTGTGTCCCATTGTCTGTTATTAAAACAGAAGGAAATCCCTCATTACGAAAAACACCTTTAAGGAACTTTATGGTACTGTCAGTAGTAATCTCCCTAACAAAACACACAGTGAGCCATTTCGAAAATACATCAATGACTATTTTAGCAAATCTCTGATTGTATGGTAGCTCATCAATGGGACCAATAAAATTCAAGCATATACTATGCCATGGTTTCTCTGGCGCAAATATCTTGTCTACTCGTTGACTAGGTACCAACTTGAGTCTTTTCCCACCCTCTATACACCCTTCACAACATTCTACACAAGCAGCAGCATCTGAATCAAAAGATGGCCACCAAAAATCATTTGGAATTCTTCTTTGAGTAAGCGCTTGCCCTAAATGGCCCTCATGAGCTAATTTAAGCAGTTTAGGCCTCAATGAACACAGAGGAACAAATCTATCTCCTCTCATCAAGACCATGTCACCAGAAACAGACAACTCATCTAAAACCCTTATGAAAGGTCTCACACTTGGTTCAACCGTGCTTTCACGTCTAGTACCTTTTCTAACCAAATCAATAACCTTCAACATGACAAAGTCTTTTTCCATGCTAGAACTACACTCACTTTTGGAAAATGAGCCTTCACCCAAAGAGATTACATCGTTGATAAAAGCTATTGGACTCTCATCCTGAACATCCACCATGGAATCACACGAAGAATCATCTGCTACCGGCAGTCTAGACAGACAGTCCGCTTGGACATTACGCCAGCCTTGAATGAAAGACAAATCAAATTGAAAATCTTGCAACCTTGAAGCCAATCTAGCCAGCCTAGGCAACCCTTTCCCAGCTCCACCAGGAGCCATAACATTCACAAGAGGTTTATGATCAGACTTCAAGTTAAATTTGGTGCCCCACAAATATGTGCGAAAATAATAGGTGCCCCAAACAGCTGCCAATGCTTCTCGTTCAATCACTGAATAATTCCGCTCTGAGACACTCAAAGGACGAGATGCAAAAGCTCATGTCCTTTCTTCATTCCCATGTTTTAGCAACAAGACAGCACCCAATCCAATGCTGCTAGCATCTACCATCAATATAGACTTACGCCTGATGTCGAATGGGCCCAGTACTCTTGCACTGCACAATTCTTTCTTTATGTCTTCAAAGCATTTGCTGTGACTGTCATTCCACACAAACTTCACCCCCTTTTTCAAAAGACTTCTCATTACAGCCTTGTTAGAAAAATCTTTTACATCCTCAAATTCTTTGATGCACCCACAAGACAGCTGGTGGGCCAAGCATCAGTGCTGTCCAGGCTGGACTATGCCAGCTCCCTACTGGCAGGGGTTAACCAGTCAGAATTTCTGCGGCTCCAGTGGGTTCAAAATGCTGCGGCCCGACTGGTTACAGGTCTGCCTACGGGGTGCTCGGTGTCCAATGCCCTGCGCTCTCTCCACTGGCTCCCTGTGCAGCAGAGGATTAGATTCAAGGTTCTCTGCCTTGCATTTAAAATCCTCAAGGGTACTTCCCCACAAATCTTGGAGAAACTGCTGAACCCCTATGTCCCCTCTCGCACTCTTATATCGCTAGGCTAGAACTTAGCAGTGGTCCCGCGTTTTAAGTTGAGCAGAGTTGGTGGCCGCTCCGTTCGAGTCCTGGCAGCGAGCTGGTGGAATTCTCTTCCTCCACAAATCTGGGCCATCGATGAGCTCCTTCAGTTTAGATGGGCTATCAAGACCTTTTTATTTGTTTAGCTCATCTGTTGTGTCTCTTCGCCATTCTGCCCGCTTTTAATGCTGTGTTGTGTTTACCTTCTCAAAGAGCCAGGATGCCCCTTTGCCGGGGCAGCTGTGCGCGGTACAAATAAAAATAACATAACATAACTTAAAAACTGAGGTGGTAACGTGACATTCACTTGTTGTGCCATAACAGAAGTTAACCTCGAAATAACACTCACTCACTTTTCCTAAAAATAAAATGACTAATAATCGTAGGATTCTGAACTTGTCACTGTGAATAGACATGTAGAAAAATGAACCTAGAGTTAAGATAAATTTTACATTAATGGGAATATATGAAAGTTGCACCAATGTGCACTCGGTTGAAAGTTTTCTTGAAACACAAATAGTCACCTCTATATCTCTAAAGAAAACAGAGATATGCACATCCTTGTTTGTTTTCTCAAACAGAAAAGGAGGTAAATCGGTTCCATTTAAGCTTTCTTCCTCAATGTCATTAATAATCCAAAGCGCTTTCAGTTCTCGTTCCCGGTAACTTGACGAATGTTATTTAGTCAGTTTCTTTTTTTTTTTAAAGATGGCTGCTTGCGTTATACGTAGCTATGTTCAGCGTTGTTCACGTCGTTTCGTTGAAAGCGTAGTGAAGTACTCTCCTCTCGTTGTGTACATGACTTGCTTCTATGACGGGTGTTGGAGTTCGAACAATATGCTTCGGACAGGCAAAGAGGAAACGTCACAACACCTGCGTCAGTCGAAAGGCACAAGAAACACCAAATCAAGATCGCAATGCTATTTTAAAACAAAACAAGAGCTCTGAAACACTCTGTGAGTCTTTTAAACCGCCAAAAATTCGTATTTTGTTCCTTGAAGATACAAATTGTATATGGTTGCGCTTTTTAATATTGTTTTCAACTTGCTTCTCAGTAACACATTCTTTACACACTCTTGTTTAAAACATCATAACTGCATCACCACTGCATGGACAAAATGTACGCTTTTAAAATTTTGAAGATAAAAATTATTTATTTGCTCAACGCAATGTCCAAATTAGTTATGATGATGTTTCTTCTGCGTGAATTCTTTCTTAGATGGATACATTACATTCCTTGTAAGTAATACTACTTGTAAATTACTCACTGCAATAGTCAATTTCCTTTTAAATTCCTGGTCAGCTTCAAAGCCTCTCGCCAAATGATGTAAGTTATATGGAACACAATACAACTTGTAAGTAGCAGAAGTCCTCTTCTGTTTATTGCAGTACAGGAAAGTACATGTAAACCACCAGCTGACCAGGGTCCAACTGACAGACTGGAATATTAACCATATGAGATCATCACATTCAGATAGCAGTAGAATTCTATGAATGAGTCACATAAAAGAATCTGTAGAAAGACTACAAAGAATACACAAGAACATAAAGCTATTTACAACATAGAGCTTAAAGTCAGGGTAAGTGAAGCTGCAATCTTCAGATGGTAATGTCAATGTTTCTGCACCCATGACTGTGCCTAGCTGTCCAGGCCACTGTGATTGGGTATTATTTTGGTGTCTTCAAAAATTGTAAGGTTAAATGCATGGGAAAATAATGGGATAGGTAAATTAGCTTGGGTAGCATGGCAATGTTCCTTAGGGCTAATCTTCTCCTCACCAACAGTGGTACAATATCCAGCGGCTGACTTGATCTTCAATATGAATCATGGTAGCCCTGTAGTGTCTATTATCACCACTGTTATGCTGTGATTGATCCAGACCCCTAAATAGGTGATGGAGATTGTGGTTCAGGTCAGCGCAAAGTCAAGCTCTCAAGGCTGTGTGGCCTCTATGAGTGGAAATATTATGAATTTATTCCAATTGATAGCAACACCTAAGACCATACTCATGTATGACCAGGCTTAGATTTCAGGCTAGGTTTAACAGATTAAGTGTAATGTCATCAGCGGGTTGTTTTGAAAGAACACAAGGGCTCTCCTCCCTGACTGTTGGTGAATCGTGCAAGTCAGGGGTACTGAAGCAAGTGTGTAGAGTATGAGGGATAATGGCCATCCCTGCCTGGTGCTCCGGGCTATGTGTATGATACTGAAAACAAGTTCCCCATTCATTTTCGGGAGGTCAGAGATGTGTACAGTAGCTGCACCTAATCAACTATTTGTCTCAGTATGTCTCAGCAATACTACAATAATATAGTTCCATATTTATGAAAGTTTAGCATTGCCATTACTCCACGCAAGTGCGATACAAAACCTAGATGGTATTTCTGTGGTATTTGCTAAATCTGGAGTAATGCAAGGTAGCGCAAGTCGCTACCTTGTGCTACTCTGTCCCAGAGAAGCATTTCAGTGGTAGATCATGGGTGTTCCCATGCTTTCATCCATTGATTTTGACACATTCCTTGATTTACCATGCATAATAGATCTGGGAATCTGTCAAATTCTATGCCTACCCAGGGGAGGCGAAGCCTTGTTTTTCGTCTTTCTACCTGTGCTGCATTCTGAACAAAACAGTCCTGCATGCAAAGCAGGCACCCTCGCACTATGGTGTAAGGGTGCCTGCATTGCCACCAGGCAGCCAGAAGTGTGCCAAAGCAAGAAGAGAGCAGAAATGCACCATATCTGATTAAATATGGTGCATTGCTGTCCTCTCCCTTTCACACAGACCAGCACAGCAAGGTGTCTTGCTGCGTTGTGTAAAATAATGATAAATAAGGCCCTTAGCATGATGGCTTGCATGTGTCTGCTAGGCAGTGACAGTACAGCAAGATTCCTGCTCGGTGTCTTTGCTTTGTATCTCCTGGCCTCAGCATACTTATGTAAGAATTTGACTGCTAGTTCCACTGCATCAATTAATTCAGTATGTTTTAATTTGATTTCAGTCACTTTTTGAGCAGTTGGAGCAGCTGAATTTGTCTCATGATTTAAACTCCCTCTCTATCCTATCAAGGCTATCACAGAGAGCAGCATGAATTCCATGGTGTTTCGCGACACAAATTTCCTGCATATTCCTCTTAAAATCCCCCAAAGCACACCCAGTGACTGGACAGACCCGTCATTAACTAGGAAGTAACTTAATATTTCACTTTTATGTTTTTCAGTGAATGGTGTTGTCGAATAGCTTCTGTGGGGAGAGGTGCCAGGTAAATGCATGTTGCTTGGGCACAGGAGTGTCTTTGAATGGTTTGGTTGACGAGCGGTCAGAAAGTGTGCAAAGGAGATGCTATGCACATCTCGTCCACCCACAGGCATCAGGTGTGCTGAACCAATAGGCCAGACACTCCCGGTCCCATGAGACATAGAAACATGTATTCCCTTTATTTGGGAGGGAAATCTGGTTCTCCAAATGTCTCACAATGGTTGTATGACGTTAGCCTGCATGCATTTACTCCTCATGCTTTTACCCCACAGTTTTTACTCCGCAAAATCTTTTACAATGCATAGGTTTTACAATGCCCTCCATTACAATGCATTCCCCATTACAACACAATTACTATTTTAACTCCAGGGGGCATTACTTTGGGGAATGCTTTGTAACAGTTTGCAATTTAAAGTCCTGCATTGTAAAAGTGTTTGCGGAGTAAAAAGTGTGGGGTAAAGACATGCGGAGTAAAAAATGCAGGCTAAAGGATATTTCCCTTCACAACTCAAGAATATTCATTATATGGGTAAGAGTCGCCACTGCTGAGTGATGTATAAATGTTGTGGCTTAGGAACAGTTGAGTTGCATATCCAGTACTAGATTGATGTCTACCCTCATAGCACTGTTTGGCTTATAATATCATTACATTTAATCCAATGGCAACTCACAAAATCTGGGTTATCAGGGTTCGGACCATAAATATTAAGATGTGCAATGTGCTTATTGCCACCATCACCTAGAGGATATTGTATCTACCTTGAGGACTATTATATCCTCATGCAAAATATGTTAACTAGGTTAGCTGTCCCATAGTGCACGAGGAGTAATTGGAGAAAGAGTGGCCGCACGTCCATTATGATAACATGGGAGGATCAGAGTGCGCTGCAATGTGTGTCTCTTGCAAGAAAGCGTAGACAATTTTATGTAAATCCAAATATGCCAAGACCTATTGTTGTTTGTGAAGGTTGTTAAGGCCTGTTACATTCCATGTTAATAATCGGAGTGGGATAGCATCGCCAGTTTTATTTGGCAGTACACATCCTGCACTGAACTCGAGCTAGCAGTGGGCTCACTCTACATAGTAGACCTATAAAAGCTATTATGCATTGTGTTTCTACAGAGCAAGTAATCTGCCCTGTGACTTCTATGTCAAGAACATCTTAGAGACAGCTGGATTTGCAACATCCCCAACCCACCCACCAACACTAGCCACCTCAACATGCCAGTGAAATTGCCCTAAAGAATCAGAACAATCATCAGTACTCCAAACAATGTAAAATACTCAAACAGAAAATATTCTTACTGTGTCCCAATGTGGGTTTACCAATTGCGGGAGTCCAAACTGCTGGGCTATTAGCAACTCCTATGTAGGGGTTCTAGCCAGTCTCGTGAGAAGGAACGGCAACAAAGTGCAGCTTTTTTTGTGAATATGTTGACAATTCAACAAGATACCTGCCATTGCTGGACCGTAGTCTCATCATACATCATCCCTTGTACCATCCGTCTTCTCTCACAGAGCTGTGCTCTCAATAAGGAAAACATTTTGAGTCTCTGTCACTCATCAAAATTGCTCCAGTGAGAGTTGCATATAGTCATCTTTCAGTAGCTCGTGTGTTCCCTAGAAAGGGGGCCCAATATACTATGTCACTTGCAAATTTCCACGGGTGAGTGTAAGGCCTTTTTTGTATATCACTAGCTCCCTCAGGTGGCTGTGATCATCAATGTGAGGCAGCGGCCAAGTCCCTAATTTGTTTTTTCACAAGTGGTTCAGCTTTCTATTGTGAAACAGAAATGTGGAGCTTATCTCTGTACATGATCTTAAAACTTAATGGGTACACTATGGCAAGCTGACACCAGACTAATGCAGTTCCACTCGATGGTTAGGTACTCCCAGCAAAAATCCTGCACTGCTAGAGTGAATCCTGGGACAATAGAAACTGAAAATCTCTTGTGCATCAGTGTCTGATTTTGATATTCTAGTCGGAGGACTGTATCTCTTTTCCTGAAGTTAAACTTTCTGGCAATGATTAGGTGTGGGCCGCCCCTGGCAGAGGTCTGGGGCCCCACAAGGGATCCACTCTCTCCACCGCAAAATGCGGTAAACAGTTGTCAGCCCCCTGCTGTGTTTTAAGAAGTAATTCTACATAGTCTGCTATGTTTCCGGAGTTGACAGTCTAATGGGTGCCTACTATGCGCAGGTTGTAGCATATTGTCCTAGCTTCCAGATCTTCGTTACTCACCCTGTTAATGTTGGGCACTTTGCTCATGTCTAATAGTTTTTCATTGTAGCTATGCGTGTTATCCTCAAGTTTGGAGGTTCAGCTTTCGGGGGTGGAGATACACGTTTCATATTTGTCGAGTACATCCTGTCCACAGTATATTGGTCTTATTGTCTATTGAGGCTAAAAAAATTTGTATGTGAAGTAATAGTGTTTTTATGTCAACATCATCCATATCCAGTGGGTGTCCTTGCATCAGGGGTGCTCTCTTCGAAGAGGGGACTCTACTCACTTTTTAAAACTCAAATTGCAGATTCACCTGCTTGACAGTGGACTTCCCTACTTCAGCTGTTGCTGTTGAGAGAGTTAATCTTCATCAACAATGCACTGTGCCAGGTCAAACGTTGAGCTCAGTATCCCTTTATATTCACCATCATTACAAATCATCAGTGTGTTCTCCAGGGGTTAACTAGTAGGCTATCCATAAGTGTGTGTGTGAGGTCAAATCAAATTATAATTCCTCTAGTAGATGTGTTGGGCCATGCAAGTAACCCAACTTATGGCCTTTGGAGTCCGGGATCCATCGCCATTCCCATATTTGGACACTAGCATCACCTGTGCTATTCAGCTCTTCCTTGTATCAATGTTGTCAAGGAACCCAACCGTGCCTCTTTGTCTCTTAAAGCCTTGCCTCAGTGGACATGGTGGCAGTCAATGCCTTTTGGGCCTGTCTTATTTAGTCCCCTAGGTCACCGTGTTCAGCATATATTGAAGGCAGGTGAGGGAAGGGCCTGGTTTAATAAGTGTCATGCTGACTTGCCTTAGTTACTCCACCAGACCATCTCTCTTGGCATGCAGCATAGTCAGAGGAAGGAAGGGGTGACCTGCTCCTGGGGGGCCACTGCAGCATTGGGAAGCACACGTAGGCTCCCCCTCTAATATACAGTGCACTAACCAGTGATTTGTGATCCTGGATGTGTACTGCATCATTCACATGGTCGAGGTTCTGGATTCCTTATGGGATCCGATATGTCCACTCTCTCCTTTCTCTAGACATTTCAGAATCTCCTGAATAGTTCACTAGTTTCTGTTCCCAACTGTACAGGTTGGCAGTTATTGCTGCTGCCAAGTATTCATCATGCCACAGGATCCCCCATCTTGGGCCCAACTATGATAGCCTAATTGTCACTTGCACATGTCAGTTCTGTTCTCTTAAAGCAGCTGGGCACAGTGTCAGTATCAGGCCTCAGGATCGAACCTGAGGCGTGAGCCGGGAGCCCAGGCGAGGAGTGTCATTTACTGCCCCATCAATTTGCGATATTTTACACAGATTTAGCATCTTAGCATTGCTGCTACGTTTATTAACTGGTGTTGCTGCTACGTTTTTACTGTTTGAAAATTCTTTTATTACCTGGGGAGGGTGCAGGCTGAGATAGAGACGCTGCACAGCTAGAATCCCGGGGTTGCACGGAGCATTTCGTCAGGGACGAGGGAAACGCGACCAGACACTCACTCGGACGGCCGCCATCTTGAAGCGGGCCAAGGTGAGCGCTCTAGTCTTTTTGCCTCCCCTGCACCATAAAAGACGGGCTGCGCGACCGCGCTAGCAGAGCGCCAAAGGCAAGCCCGTCTGCGCCCGTCCGCGCCGGACCCGTGCTTAACGCCAGGACCCCTGGACGGGGTCCATTAGGCACAGTAGTCCGCGTAACCTATGGTCGGGACACGCTGATGACCATAGGGAAAGAAGGTAGGACGGCGGGCTGCCTATGCCTCAAACTCATTAAGGGTATGCCGGAGGTGGCTCAATCATGCCTAAGCTGCAATAGGGTACTTCCGATGATATATTTGCATCCGATCATGTCCATTGCCAACCTAAACAGAGGGAAGGCAGAGGGTGAATCCACTGATGTGAGATGCCTTCTGCTGAACGCCAGATCCCTAGTCAAACATAGTATTGAGCTAGCAGAGCTGATTCAGGATAAGGAAGTAAAAATAGCCTTCATAACCGAATCCTGGACAGATGCAGCTTCCGGACCGGACATTGTCAAAGCTACCCCTCCTAATTTTAGCTGCCATGTCTAGAGTAGGTGGGGGAAGAGAGGCGATGGTCTGGCGATCCTCTACCACAACTCTATGAGAGGGAATTTCCAGCCAGTGGCGGCCGATTTGGGCGAAGCTCTGTCATTTAACTTCATCTTGTCCAATCATCAATCCCTGAAGGGCTGCTTACTTTACAGGCCCCCTGGGAGTAGGACCCCATTTCTAGCGGCACTAGGCAGCATGCTAGAGGAAGCCATATGTGCAAAGACTTTTACAGTCTTAGGGGATTTTTAATTTTCACCTAGATTGCAGCTCAGACCCTGATACACTAGAGCTCCTGGAGAGGATGGATGGTGTTGAGTTGAAACAGCTGGTGGTTGGCCCTACGCATAAGGCGGGGCACACCTTTGACGGCATTTTTTCCAACCATCCTGACGTAGAAGTCACCTCGATCTACCCAGTTTCCTGGTCAGACCGCGCCGCAGTATGCTTTAAAATCTCTTTGACCACACCCGCTAGAACGAGGCAGGTGAGGAAACTGGCCACGATCAACAGGGAGTGAAACAAGATAGAGGATACTTCCCTCGAGGAACATTTGGGATCCTCCACGGTGTCTTTACCTGCAGATGTGGACCAGGCAGCTGCAATCTACTCTAACTGGGTGGACCATGCATGTACGCTCCTTGCGCCGCCCAAACGCGGCCACTCTACGTGTGTTTTTCCATCGGCCCCTTGGTTCTCAGAGGAGATCTTGAAACATAAGATCATCTGCACGAAATTAGAACGGGTGTGGCGGAAAAATTATCACGAGGCCGATAAAAGGTGACTTAAATCGGGATTGGCATGCTACAAAGATTTGATAGGAAAGGCAAAACGTACCTATTTTACTAACCGTATTAAAGAGACGAAAAATTTGCATAAGGAGCTTTTCTAGGCAGTTTCAAGTCTGGCGGCCCCTAAACCTGATACTGTGCCCCCCAGCCAGGAACTATGCGAGGGCTTAGCAAAATTCTTCATGAATAAGGTGGAGAGGATCTTTAACTCTCTAGATGCGCAAGTTAGGGCTAACTTGCAAGAGGCCAGCCCGAAGGCTGCGAGGGCTAAGATACAGGAGAGCAGGCTCCTGAGTTTATCCCCGGTAAGTGAGGAGGAGGTAAGGAAATGGCTGTTGGAGACTAAATCAGGCTCTCCTCGAGACCCTTGCCCTGCGGCTATAGCAAGGCTAGCGGCGCCCCCTATTGCCGCAACGTTAACAAAACTATTTTATCACATACCGGAGATCGGTGAATTTCCTTCCTCCTGGAAACAGGCCTCAATTCTGCCCCTACTAAAAAAATCAAACCTGGACATTTCCGATCTAAACAACTATCACCCCATCGCCAGGCTACCATTACCAACCAAGCTTATAGAGGGAATCATGAATAGACAACTCAGCTCATTCTTGGGGGCTGTGCAAGCCCTGGATCCATCCCAGCATGGATTCAGGGCTGGGCACAGTAAGGAATCTGCCTTAATTAAATTTGCTGAAGACATCAGGAAAGTAATGGAAGCAGGAGACAAAGCCGCCTTGATCCTGTTGGACTTATCAGCGACCATTGATACGGTCCACCATACGATACTGGTGGACCGTCTGAGGACCTGCGGGATTCAGGGGAAAGCTCATAAGATCCTGAAAGCTTTCCTCTCTAACAGGAATCAGGTGGTGGCCCTGGGTGAGTATGAGTCAAAACCTTTTGTACTCCCATGTGGGGTTCCCCAGGGCTCGTCCCTAGGTCCTACCTTGTTTAATGTTTATGTTTCCACCTTGGCACTAGTCATCCGATCTTATGGATTTGAGTTAACATCTTAAGCAGATGACACGCAGATCGGGGTGTCACTGCTACCGGGGGGAGAGGAAGGCGCTGCCAGCAGGTTTAAAGATTGCATGTTAGCAGTCAGTAACTGGATGGCGATGAATTGTCTAAAATTAAACTTGGCTAAAACTGAAGTGCTCCTGTTTGGGGCCAGAGAGAATTACCGGACCCCAAAATGGTGGCAAAATGAGTTAGGCATCCCTCCCTCCCTAGTTTCAAAGGTTAAGAACCTAGGAGTTCTGATGGACAATAAATTGACCTTCAGGCCTCAAGTCAATGCACTGTTGTCAGCCATCCATTTCACACTCAAGACTATACGCAAGATCCTGCCCTTTTTACCCGACGATCATAGGAAAACAGTGGTGACAGCACTGGTCCTGATCCTTTTTACCTGACGAGCATAGGAAAACAGTGGTGACAACACTGGTCCTGTCCCGTCTTGATTATTGTAACGGCCTACTGCTCAATGCCCAACAGGGGCTACTCCACAAACTACAGGTCTTGCAAAATGCAGCGGCCTGTCTTATCACTGACATGCCTAAGTTTGCCCCCGTCTCTCAAGAGCTGGTGAAGCTACACTGGCTGCCGGTGCGTAAACAGATTGTCTTTAAGGCCCTATGTATAGTATTTAGGGCTCTCAGGGGGCTAGGCCCCCCCTGCTTGGCCCAGTATTTTCAATAGTACAAGCCGGGTAGACCTCTCGGGTCAGCTGATCAGGGGCTGATCGTAACTCCACAAATCAGGAAAGCCCGATGGGGAGGCAGATGCTTTTCCGTGGGAGCAGCGAAGGCTTGGAATGCTCTACCACTGGACCTTATACAGGCTTCTAAATTGATGACCTTTCGGAAATTGCTGAAAACATGGCTTTTCAGGCACTAATTCCGGGCTGAGTCAGGGCCAGGACACCGGCTGGTAACAGTGCGCTTTATAAATGTTAAAATAAGTAAATAAATAATTATCATCAGAGTGAGGCATGTGACATGTAGCCCCTAAAGGTCCGATTAGTTGGTGATGCCACTTGGATTTATTTAGATTAGGTGAACTAGCACAAGGAGCCTCAGTAGAGTGCGGCCATTTAGAAGCCAAGCACTCCGGCACCCCCTATTTACTTACCCTCTTGTCACTGCTACATGGTCTTCGGCTCTGACTCAGAGTAGGACACTGCCAAAATATAGTGTATCAAGGGGGCCAATGACCACCGTATATCCTTATTTTGTAAGGAGGACCTTCACGATTTTTATAGTGGAGTGAGGTGGGGCCTCCGACAATGGGTGAATCAGTACTTTCTCCTGTTGTTGTTACTAACACAACATAAGTTGTGCATTTAGATGGTTTAAAAGCAACCAACTATATTAATTATTAAATCCCTCATTAATGGTACATGTAAATCATTTACGTATTAGTTGAGGGGTGACTACCCACCTTAAGTAATAATCATAGTCCTTGTCTAGGTGAACAAGTAAAGACACTACAAGAACAACCCCTCAGTAGCTATGGCCCAGAGCGGACAGGCATAACTTATATGTTAAATTTGCAAAATAGAAACAGCTAGCCGAACAAGCACACAAAGGGTGATTGTGATGCACTGTTGCAATACCAAAACAGGAATAAAGTCAACACACATTCACAAGAAAAACTACAAACCAATTTAGACAAATACTGTGAAAATGAAAATGAAATGAAAAAATCTGATAAAGTGACCCGAAGATATATATGTATTTGACACTTTAAATAAAAATAGCATCAAAAGGCATTAGGCACCAAATGTGTTCAACTGCTTGTGGTAGACTGGGACCTAGATGCAATTTGAGGCCGACTGCGATGGAGCATGCTTGGGCTACAGGTTTGACTGTGGCGGAAGTTTTACCTTCAGGTTTAGTCTCTGAAATGGAACCCCAAAATGTTCAGAGGGGCAAGGCAGCAGACAGTGGCCGAGAATGGCTCCATGAGGTCAGATAGCCATCAACGGAAAGCGCAGATCAGAATAAATTTGGGGTTTGCCTCCAAGGGAGGTCCCTCGCCCCCAGATACTTTTGGCTCCTTCATCTGGTGACGATTTCTACATTCACATTTAGTCGCATTTTTAGAGGTAAGATTCACACAGTGATGCAATGCTACAAGCTATACCTGAAGAGGGACCCAAGAGGCCAGATATGTTCTTGTGAGGTTCTGCCGAATTGGATTTGTTCATATGGGAAAGCTCTGAGCAGGGGACATCTGAATCTTGAGCCCAGTGGCAGTGCAACTTGGTTGGATGTGCTTGGCATGTTTGTCCCAGTTATCTGGAAGTCTTTAGAGCCAAAAGGTTTCAAAGTACCAGAATTCTCAGGATGTTAGGAGGAGTAAATGTTGATACAGCCCAGGTTTTCAGGACATCCGGATCAGCACTTAGGGGGTTAAGACTAACTTCTGCACAAACCACCAGCAGGGCCCACGCAGGTCCAGTTGGAACTTGTTAGATGGGAAGTTGCAGGAAAGTTCTCTTGCAGCATTATATGCCCCTGTACTGTGAACGGAGGTCAGCCTTGTGATCCTTGGAGTCAACTTCTTTGTCCTGGGTACAACAGGGAAAGCAGGTCCTGTCCTTTGTGGCTCTTCTTGGGAATCAGATAGCAGGTTAGTCCTCTTCTGATACTCCAAAGTTCCAGTAGTGTCCCGGGGAGGATACAGAGGATACAAGATTTATGTCTGGCACCAGCATCGGGTGGGTGTGAGGGGTGATCCTGGCCCCTCCCTAATTAATAGAGTAAAAACCAAGGACTAACCAATTCCCACTTTTGCAGCATTTACTCTGTGCCCTACAAAAAACAATCCCACAGTGCCTATCTCTGGCTAAATCCGAGATGGAGAAACTCTTTTTCACTTTTCAGAGGATGTTCACCCACCCCTAAGGTCTGACCAAGGAATTGAGCAACTCAGACTCTGTAGTCACTTCACACCAGTTCTGGCAGCAGCTCTCTCCCCACTGCGATTGGAACCTGATTGACATAGACACAGAGAAGAATCCTGTGCAGGAGTTATCAAACATCTGCCTGTGACAGGGGAGACACCTTTCAAATTAATTAAGTTCCTGGGCACTGCTCAGATGGTCACCCTGTCAGAGGAACAGAAACATCTCCCCATACAAGCCTTTGTCTGCTGTGCTGAGAGCAAGTTTCATACCTCAGTCGGGGTTAGGCACTCAGATTGCTGCGTTGGAGGCTAGTACAAATTAACCCCATAGCCTTGAGCAGAGAAAAGGTAACTGACTAAATGTACCTTTTTCTTACTATTTATTACAAATATAACTTAACCATTGAATTTCCTATAGTGCAGGATTATATTAGTTTAAACATATACAGTCAAAACATATTTTACACATTTAAATAAAGCCACAAAAACTGGTACACATATGTACTTTGGACTGTGCTCCCAAAAAATGTGTAGTCGCCCAGAGTGTAGCTGCCTGGTTATTGATATTATGGGCACACTAGTGTCCTACCACTGTGTACCAGCTCAGTCAATGAGTGCCCTGTCACAGTCCCCTACTTTCATGACATAAATAGACTGCCAGGAGTGTCATAGCATGGGGGAGTGCACTACCAAATCAAGAGCTGCCAGTGTCAGTGGTATGGTATATAGACAGGTACCCTTACCAAATATGGCAGTCTGTTCCTCCTACAATGCAGTCACTTGTTACCCTAAAAGATACAGTGTTTCCAGTCCAACCCTATTCTACTTAGAAGAGGTCAGGACTTTCCCAGCTAGAGAAGACAAAGATTTACCTGTTTAAAGCCTAAAAGTCCAACAGCGCCATGTGAAGTTTGCCCTCAGCTGCTGTGTGGGTGAAAGCCTGGCATCCTCATCGAAGATGGTGGCACATCAGTCCCTCTTTACTGTTCATGAGACCCAGTGCCCCCTGTGCCTGTAATTGTATAGAGTGGTGTGGGGCACCAGCATATCCAGTGTATCCCCACAGAGCAGCCATGATAGGTGGCAAACAGGAGTCTCTGGTTCTAGCGGGCCTCCCTGTGTTTGGTTTTGGGCCCCACAATTGCCGGTGAGAGGGTGTAGGTGGGTCAGGTGTCACCCTGAGGGGATGTGCACCAGTTTGAAAAGTGATTGTGGTTCAGGGAGGCAGGAATAATAAATGAAATAGGTATGGGGCGGTTGTGGGTCTCACCACTCGCCACTGCACACTACGTCTTTATAACAGGCTGCCCCCGGAGCTGCTCCACCCACTGCTGAGCATTTGTGGGCTCCTGTAGTCAAACTACCATGGTTCCCGGGTGATTGCCCGGCATTTATGGACTGAAGGCTATCCATTTGCCAGCGACCAGGGCCCAGCAGGCCAGAAGCTCTAAGGAGATACCACCATGTTCTTTGGCTTCAGGTTCTGCCTCCCCCAGTTGTGTGTGTTGATGGACCCATTCATTATTATAATGGATGTGTCCACCATTTGAAAACATTGCCGTACTCCATTGTGATGTTTTCCCATCCCACTCTAAAAGCAGATAGTTCTAAATGTGACAGACAAATGTAAGACATACCAATGATGATGGAGTTTTGTCCATTGATGGTGTTATAGTGTCACTTGGCCCTTCGTGATCACTACTTCCTGAAGAAATTCAGTCGAACCAAGATCTTACAATAATTCAGTTAGAGCTATGCAGAATAATAAAATTAATGTCTGCTGTCCAGAGATCTCTCCATTAGACATACCTCCAACCATTGA
Organism: Lissotriton vulgaris; assembly: GCF_964263255.1. Classification (NCBI taxonomy): domain Eukaryota; kingdom Metazoa; phylum Chordata; class Amphibia; order Caudata; family Salamandridae; genus Lissotriton; species Lissotriton vulgaris. Next base: position 315,477,084 of record NC_141696.1, read on the forward strand.
CAACAAAATTGGAATGCACAATCAAATATTGGAGACAAATAATGGATTGAGAGAAACAGGATTTAGTTAAAGTTAGATTTTATTATAATTATTAAAAGGAGTAACTACATTGATATCAGGCATTTAAGACCTAAGAGTACAAGATAGTCAAATCAAAATTTGAGTTTGCCATTAATTACCAAAGCCCTGGGAAAGTTCAGGAAGGCATATGAACCCTAACATCTCAAAGCTACTCTCCCATCAGAGGGAAAGAGGTCTGAGAATAGCACACACAGCGAATGCGTCAGTTGAAAGGAAAGCTATTTTGAGCCAGTAAGAAAGTTCCAAAAAGGTAAGAAGAAGTGACGTGAAAGAGTGTCTCTCCAATAGTACGTGTTATCTTTCGTCACATCAGTGTTTAATATAATCCTCAAGTTCCAGGATGACACCTCCGGGTCACCTCATCTGGTCAGACCACTCGGTCCATTGGCCAGTTCATATAGGGTGATTGTTATGCTGCATAAAAAGACACATATTATAGCAAAAAGGTGGTTATCATCACGTAACCTGTCAAATAGTCCAATGTATATCACTTTCAAACAATAGTTCCTTTGCAAAAGCACATGAATATGTTCAAGAGGGCAATTTCTCTTGGCAGATGTTCACAAAATAACAAAACTGTTGCAAGCAGTCCATGAGACATAGTTTCTCTTGACATAGCAAGTTTACAAATCCTTTCCATGAGAACAGAATCAAGCAAAGTAAGGAAAACGCAGGATAAAATTGAATTCGGTTTATAAAATACAGAATATAAAATATTGAAAATATACATTTCATTTATATATTTCTTTGAACTTATCTGCTGTCATAAAGCATTTTAGTTTTGTTGTAAATAGCACATGTAATTATGATATATTTCTGCATTTTCAAATTACCCACATGTAAAAAAAATTCAAAACATAAATTATTGATGTTGTCTCTGGCGATTCATATTAGTACATGTATGAAGATAGCGGCTGGCGCCGCCTATTGGTTCACCCATGCTCTTAGACAACTCAAACTAGGGTGCAAAAAGCTAGAACGAGCCTGGCGCCTTGAGTTCTGTCCTGAACTTAAGAGCAAGCTGCGGAGGGCGCAGAAGGTATATTATGCTGAAATCAAGGCTGCTAAAAGTAGCTATTTTTCTGGAAGGATTGAGAAGGCAGATAACAATGGCAGAGAAGTCTTTGCCATTGTTCAGAGCTTCCTTTCTCCATGTGCTGGCTCCCATGCTCTCCCGGCTTCTGATCTGTGGTGTGAGGAACTGTCATGTTTCTTTGATAATAAGATCAAAAAAATTCAGGAGGAGCTCTTAAACTCTGGTGTTCCCCTTCTGCTTTCACCACCTATCATTGATACGGATGCGAAGCAACATGTTAGCCAATTTTCCACCTTTGAGCCAGTTCAGCAATCTGATGTGCTGGCCATTTTGGAGTCGCTAAAGTCTGGTTCACCCTCTGACCCGTGCCCTGCTAGGGTTTTGGGGGGAGTGGCTAGCCTGGTGTATCAGGAGGTTACCCAGGTTGTTAATATGTCTTTGGCTTCCGCCTCCGTTCCTCTCTGTTGGAAACAGGCGAAGCTTCTTCCGTTGTTAAAGAAGCCTAGCCTGGACCCCCAGGCTACCTCCAGCTATCGTCCAATATCTTTGCTCCCGGCACTAGCGAAAGTGACTGAAAAAGTCGTTTTTAGGCAACTGAATAGTTTCATTGAGTCTTCTCAGGCCCTGCACCCGGCTCAATCGGGGTTCAGGGCTGCTTTTAGCACTGAAACGGCTCTGGTGGAAGTTTCAGAGGCCATTAGGGAGTGTCTCGACGGAGGAGGCAGAGCGGTCCTGGTTTTGCTGGACTTATCTGCCGCCTTCGACACGGTACCCCATGCCCAGCTGTTGTCTAGGCTGGCAGAGGTGGGGTTGTCCGGTGTGGTTCTGGCCTGGCTGACTTCGTTTCTGTCCGAACGGACGCAGCAGGTTTGGCTACCCCCATTTGCCTCATCACCTAAGAAGCTTACCACCGGGGTACCACAGGGCTCGACGCTAAGCCCACTGCTGTTCAACGTTTATATAACCCCGTTAATCTATCTGGCTGAGCAGTGGGGAGCCAAAATAATGTCATACGCTGATGACACGCAGCTGTTGTTCACCTGGCCTAAGGACTGCTTAGACGCTCAGGCTGTCTGTTCTTGTTTGACCCATGTTTTCCGATGGCTTGTCTCAGCCCAGCTCAAATGCAACGAGGACAAGTCAGAGCAACTATTTTATGGCAATTTTCCAGCCAATTTTAGGGAGCTTATTTGGCCGACCGATTCTGCATGTCCTAGCTATCACGGAGGCCCGGCCAAAAATCTGGTGGTCTGGTTTGGACAGGATCTTAAGTTTGAAGCTCATCTAAAAAAACTTACTGCAACCTGTTTCGCGACCCTCAAGTCACTCAAGAGATTCCTTCCCCTTCTCCACAGGGAGGCGAAGGAGACTGTTCTGCGTGCTTTGATTCTATCAAGGCTCGATTATGCCAATGCTCTCTACAGTGGTCTCCCTAAATACCATATAAAGCGGCTGCAGATCATTCAGAACGCGGCCGTGCGACTTCTGTTCCATCTTCCACGAAGAACTAGTGCACGTGCCCATCTTCGAGAGCTCCACTGGCTCCCAGTGGCACATCGCATTATGTTCAAATCATTGGTTTTGGCCTTTCGGGCCGTGCATCAGCAAGGCCCACATTACTTGCACAAGAGGTTTACCTTGTACACTCCTCATTGTGCTCTTCGATCGGCCAATCTCCGTCTGATGTCTATGCCTAAAGTCAGATATGCGAGACTGGGTGGTCAGTCAATTTCTGTCCAAACAGCACGGGCCTGGAATGCCTTGCCGTTCTTTCTGAGATCTTCAACCACATTAGCAGGATTTAAGAAAGGTCTAAAAACCCATCTTTTTAATCTCAGTATTTAGTGCCCTGTTTCTTTCTTTTCTTGGATTGGGTCAGTTTAGTGCTCACATATTGCGCCAGGATACTTTGTAGTAGCAGAGCGCGTAATAAAATGTTTTATAACATAACATAACATAACATTGTAAGTGCTAGGGTGGTCGTGGGGTGAAGGTAGAGGCTTGGGAAGGGGTGTTGAAATAATATGAAAGAAAAAAAAACTTACCTGCCGCTCCACTCCTGCTGATGGCCGCTTTGCTGATCCTCTCGTTGCCGTCAGACTGGAAGGGGATGGGCCCTCAGGGAACAGGCTCCACACCCATTCCAGATGCTGCTCTCCATGAGAGCAGAACCAGGATTGGTCTGAGCTCTCATGTAAACACATGAGAAACATAAGTGGGCATGTGTGTTTGGCCAGCCTCGGATGGCCGGCCAAGCACACATGCACACTTACTCTTCGCTGACATTCCCAGCCCTGCCCATCCCTAGAGTTATTGTGGGGCTTAGGCAAACATCATAATTAAATTGGCAATAACTCTGTTATTGTCATTTTATTTATCGTCTGCTCGCACAGGTGGTGGGGGAATGCTCCCCTGTCAACCCTGTAGGAAGATTGTTCACTAAATATTTCAGAGCATTGGGGTTTAGTATAAATGTGCAGCACCTATTCCTCCTTTTTACTTGGTGCAAAATTTTACATATGTAAAATGTGCAGTTTAGAACGTGTTGTCATTAAGACTCATAATGTTATTTAGATTATTCGTTTTCATTATTTCTTCACGCATTATTACTACATGAGTAAAATTAGGATATTTATCTAACCATGTGAATTTAACATCTTGTATTACGTTTTGAAAATATATACCTATGTTATTCAAACTATTTTTCATCTAATTTTCTCTTGTCTGCAGGCTTTTATGATGCCGTAACTAAGTCTTCTCATGTTTTTTCATGTTTCTTCAAAGTATAGTTAGCACAGTTGGTACACATTTGTAATTTCTCTCTTAAATGTGTCATGATCTATTGTATGCGTAAGTTAAAGGGCTCATCAGTTTATCTGCTTCATCAATGGTGGACTGGGAAACGGATGGCGACGGCTGATGGATGATGGTCCTACAGCAAAAACTTTTAATACAGCGGGCAATCTTCATAAGCCTAATGGACATATCAGTTCCACAATGACAGAGTATAGATGGCAGGTACTCCAAACTGTAAATCTGCCCTTACTTTGGTGAGGCTGCAGTGCTTTTTCACCGTTAGCATGATAGGCTTCATTCTTCTTTGGTGAAGGTGAAGACATATCTGGGTCCTTGGCAAGGATTCTATTGTTAGTACTTTGTAAATTGATAGTGTATTCTAATTTATGAACCATTTTTCTCTTGAATGTGATTGGTTTTAGTCATAGTATTCTATCATATCAATTTTAGAGGGCACAACATGTTATGCTTTCATTTTTTATATATTTGCAATATGTTGCTTAGAAGTCAATATCGTGGCTGTCTATATTTTGTTATTTCAAATAGTTGAACATAGCAATGTTTTTGATACTGATATATATGTATTTGACATGCACTACATTACAATTTTACATTGGGATAGTCAATATTTTTGTACTACAATTTGTTTGTGGTTGATATTCTATAGTACAAATGTTACTAAAAAACAAACCAATACACACTACCTTGATACTCAAAGTTGATACAAAACGTCTTCAACAATACCAATTTAAAATTCATAGAAAGAGAAACTAATACCCTCTAGGGCCTACTGGACTACAAAATAAGAACACGAAAGTGTTAGGGAAATATCAATCAAATTATTAAAAATACAAACATTGCCCAGTGTGCTCAAACCTTATGGCAGAAAATATCAAAGAAATATATATAGAATTAGAAATAATATCTAGGATTCTTTCAGTGTCCACACAAGACTTCCCAAGAGCATGGACAAGGTTGGTAAACATTGATTAAATTAATAAATGAATAGCAAAACCTACAGCCTTCAACTACCACTCCACACGCACAATAACAGGAAACATACACAAAAGATCAAATTACCACGTGGCAAGGAAGGAGGAGTCATGGAGGGCAAAGCAAAAATGGCCACCTAATACACAAACTTGTTTTACAAAATGGTGGAAGTGTACATGATTCCCAAAAAGAGTTGTTCAGTCACACACCCAAGTAGTTGTAGTGAGAAATTCCATGATGGACAAAGAACTTCACAGTCTGCTACTGGTTTGATACAGAATAACAAGATCATTATAATACTGCAATATATGCACATGGCTGCTTCCCATCTTAAAGGGCGAAGACCTTCATGCCAACAAGGCATGTCCAACATCAGCTTTGTAGAGGGTGAAAAGATGGAAAGTAAACACACACCCTCATTTCTGACCCTCAGAACTACAACATCTCAAGATGAATTTGCCCTAGACTCATGTGTTTTTGATATAATGGAGGAATAGCTTTCAGTAGTTGGACTGAAATCTCAGATGCTGACTGATTGGCCATAAGATCCTATGGTACACATCAATAAGTGCAGCACTATTATCCAAAAGCATGCAGATTAATGAACCTCTGAGGTGTGGATCATGATCTACATCAAGATAAAAATAATGAGAAATTACCAATGGGACAATATGTTAACAGAAATACACTTTAATGAAAAGGCAGCAGGAAATTAGCTTTTACACAGTTTTCCAGTAAGAGGAATTTGGTAAAAAGGTTCCACCCTTTTAGTCCAGTGGGATTTCTAGTTTTTGGACTTTAACTGTGATTGAGCCTCAATACCTGATTCTCATACACAGGGAATTCATGGTAGTTGGACTCAATGTCTACCTTTTAAGACAAGGCTGCTCCTGCACAGCTATGCTAAGAGGCACTGAAGGGGTTGCATGTGAACATACGAACACATGTGTGCACACATGTGCAGGCTGCATGTGCAATACTACTGTTGTGCGCAGCCCAGTATCTGTGTACAGGTATTCTTTCAGAGAATGGACTCTATGGGGATTGGTACTTTCCTGTGCTAGGTCGTACACTATGAGTGGGCATTTATAGTGTATGGCTGTAGGGGTTATTGGAAAAAACTACGGTGTTTACACGGTATGACACATAAAGAAAACATCTGCCCTAAATTTGTTTCACTTCACTTAGGCCTAGGTGGTCTAGCAAGGTGTCCAACTTGGGTAAAACATGCACATGAGTGTGAATGTGCCATCCCCAATCTCCACATCCACATCTTAAAGGACTTAAGGATACACATATTTCTCTGGCTCAGTTAAATTTCCGATTCCTGTTCTCTGTCTCCCTTACTGGGCCAAGCTAATTATTCTGCTTCCAAGCAGAGGGATCAAATGCATCCCCAGACAAAATGGCAATAAGTAGTGATTGACTCCTGGTAAAGGAAAGGAGTGGAACAACATCCGAAACAGTTAATGAGAATTTTACACTGCGCTGGGTTGACAGAGTACAGGCCCACAAGACCATAGGAGGTAGCCCAGACCTCTGAAGCCAACACAAGAGAGGCTTGTATTTGTTGTTTCGATTGGAAGAGATCAGGCTGTTCTGTGTCATTAAAGAACAAAACTGAGGCTCTCAAGCGAGTTCTTACCAGATAAAACATGGACTTGCCATTTTTGGTTGATCTGAGAATCCTGTGCAGGTGGGTTGGGACAGGGTTGTTGGATGATGTGGCATCCTGGGATTGACCAAGGGTACCCGCCTCTAAAACCTTCCACTCCCACTTAAAGAGCCCTGCGGAATGGAGAGACAATTGAGAAGGCCCTGCATCTGGAGACAACAAATGTGAAAGGATACCAAGCTGGAAGAAGAAGCCCCCTGATGCCATGCAAGGGTGGCTAAGGACTTTAAGTCCAGCTGACTCCCAGGACTAGGATAGATAACTGACAAACAGTTGGGGCATGGACCTGAATTCCTGTGCAACCCATGTGGCCTTCAAGATGCCTTGCGGCTCTAGGAACTAGGGAGTACAACAAGAAAGGTGTTATGCTGATTGTGAAGGGACTGCATAAGATGCCTCCACCAGCAGTAGAGAAGCACCTGGAGTTAAACAGAGGACAAGGCTGGTGCAGGGAACCGGCAATCAGCTCCTCTGTAGAGGCCAGGAAGCCTGATGAAAATGCTCTTGATGGCTAGGCCTGACCACACAGTGTGGAATGAGCCCATGATATAGAAAATTGGCCCAAAAGGACCAGATATATGCCACCTTTTAGTATATGTTTTTTTAAGAAGTTGAAAACACGAAAACCCTCTTGGCTTCCCCATTAATGGTGCTCCAATGCTGTTTTCCTTCATTAACTCCAAAGTGGGTCAGGTCCTGGGGCTCAGATCATCTTCATTAAATTCACTCCCTTGGGAGAGGAGGCGTGTGTGGTGCCCTCTCCCTTGATTCAGGATGACTCCAGAGGCCCCACTCTCCTCAGAGGTGGTGCAAATGAGAAGTCAGAATGAACCACAGCATGCCTTCCCACTTTTTCCAGGGAGGCCCACAATATCTCTGTCCAAAGACCAATCTGGGAAGGAGCGTCCAACCCGGGACCAAGAGGAGAGTTGCTTCTTCCACACAGGAGTCATAAATATTGATTCTGGCTCCCATGCCTGAGCAGGAGGGTGTGTGGGGAGTCGCAGGGATTGGGCTGCTCCAATTAACCCCTTAGGTAGGCACACAGTCACAGGAAAAAAACATAATACCGCTGTACAAAGTGGTGCAGCCAGCTCAATCAATATGCAAGGAATCGGCCCTGGAGCGCTCCATAATGCCCCTGCCCCACGAGGACTATATTGAACAATATTTTTGCTTATGTGGTGATCAAGATTGGGCAGGAGCACCATCAATGTAGTAAAAGTGTTGTGTCCCACTGCGGCCGTGCAGCAGCCCCCAGGAAAGTTTATAAAAATCCTACCTCTCCCGGGAAATGACATCCCTGATACCGGTAGAGGAATACCATTACCATTAAGTTAAGCAGTCCCAGACCTGGAGCCTATGCTCTTTGGCTATGAAGTGTCTGGATATGGCAGCATTACGTGCCCTGTAGAAACTGTTGAAAGACACTGATACGTTTTCAAATTACAATGCTTTATTGAAAGTATTTCTGATGAATATTGTAATGCTTATGGCTATAGTGAATTAATTTGAATACAGCTCGTGTGTCCATTAGATAGTGAATAGAAACCTGTGACAGTTTTATTAATGTGATGATATGTTGATAAAGTCAGTAGGTTTGTCTTATGACTAATGACATCCCTTTTTATTGCACTGTTTTATCTGGAATATGTGGTGGAGTACTGGGAATGTTTGGTTCAGGACCTCCAAGGCTGTAATTTAATTTGAGGGTGCACCAAAGGTATGTATATCTACCTGATGTACATATTAGTAGTTAAAGTGTAGCATTTAGTAGAGTGTGTGTAATAAACTTTTCATTTTAAAAGTTGAAGCACTGACGGGACAATGATTGTTTGAATGTAGTTGCAAGCAAGTGAATTGGGATTGCTAGCTTATCCCACCTCCCCGGAGAAGGCCTTGAAATGCTTTGCTTCACTTCCATGACAATGGACTAGGGGCCAGATTTATCAGTTGTTTGCAGTACCCTTGAGTCACGCATAATATCACAAGGGTAACGCAATACTTAAATCAGATTTACCAATCAAAGCAAGGCCACCTTGTGTGGGACTGCGTTGCCTGGTAAATCTGTAGTAATGCAAGACAGTGCAATTCACTGCCTTCTATCACTCCACTCTAAAAAAGCGTTTGGTGAGCTGAGCATGGGTGTTCCCATACATCCACCCATGGATTTTGGTGCATTCTCAGTTATTCCGACACTGGTAAACCTAGGAATGTATAAAAAATGCTATACATTACGCAGGGTGCCTGCTTTGGCACTAGGGTGCACCAGTGCAAGGAGAAATCAGGCACAGTCCTGCTCTCTTTGTTTGATGCAGTGCAGCATGTTGTCTTACTGGGTTTGCAAATCTGGCCATGGGTTCCAAATAAGGAGACAATTGTGGACTTATTACTTGCGAGGAAATTACAAGTATTTTTTATTGAAGATAGGAAAGAATACCTGTAGTTACCCAGGAAGATGCTTGAAATGTATAGTGCTTGCAGAGAAGGGTGCAGTTAGTTGGCAATGACCAACATTGTGGGCCACTCTTTTGGCCCCTATCTAAATGGTATCTGTCTTGTCAAACATGTATGTTCATTGTAGCCTCATTTACTTTTCATTTTCCCTTTTCCTCTTTCTCCCCCTGCATTCTTTAATTTTATGATATTTACTGTGGTACCCTAGTTTATTATCCTTATTGATGCTGTTGTATTTCATGTCACTCTTTGTAATGACAATTTTGTTTACCCTAATAAAATTCTACTTGAACTTAAAACATGTATGTTCAGAGGAATGCTCAGATGTGAGTCCCTTGCTCACTTTGTCAGTGGATTCAAGCAAGCCGGGCTGAAGACGGCTGGAATGCCAGAAACCGGTCCTCGGAAGCTTGTTTCTGGTCCAGGGAAGACATGGCTTGGCAGTTCAGGCTGGACTGTTCCCATGAGGCACAGGGTCAGACTGATTTGCATATAGCCATGTCAGAACTGGGGTGGCAGAGTGGGCTAAAGAACGGTGATGGATTAAACCCAGATCTTTTGACTGGGTGTGAGTGTTTGAATGATTCAGATGCTTTGTCCATCACCACCCCCTTTTGTACCGCTTTTGGCCGCCATAAGTGTGGCAGGGTATGCTCAGACGTGAGTCCCCTGCTCACTTTGCCACTGGATTCAAGCAAGCCGAGCTGAAGACGGCTGGAATGCCAGAAACCGGTCCTCGGAAGCTTGTTTCCGGTCCAGGGAAGACTTGGCTTGGCAGTTCGGGCTGGACTGTTCCAATGAGGCACAGAGTTAGACTGATTTGCTTATAGCCATGTCTGAACTGGGGTGGCAGAGTGGGCTAAAGAACGGTGATGGATTAAACCCAGATCTTTTGACTGGGTGTGAGTGTTTGATTGATTCAGATGCTCCGTCCATCACCACCCCCTTTTGTACCGCTTTTGGCCGCCATAAGTGTGGCAGGGTATGCTCAGATGTGAGTCCCTTGCTCACTTTGCCACTGGATTCAAGCAAGCTGGGCTGAAGACGGCTGGAATGCCAGAAACCGGTCCTCGGAAGCTTGTTTCCGGTCCAGGGAAGACATGGCTTGGCAGTTCGGGCTGGACTGTTCCCATGAGGCACAGGGTCAGGCTGATTTGCATATAGCTATGTCTGAACTGGGGTGGCAGAGTGGGCTAAAGAACGGTGATGGATTAAACCCAGCTCTTTTGACTGGGTGCGAGTGATTGATTGATTTAGATGCTCCGTCCATCACCACCCCCTTTTGTACCGTTTGCTGTCTCCAAGCAGCCTTTCTCTGATTTCTACGGAGCAGCAACACCCTTCCTGACTTCCACGTCCTTGACTTCACAATGTAGGAGGCAACACTCTTTCCCCTACAGTCAGAAGCACAGCAAGATAGGCGCGTCATTAACCAGTCAGCAGTCTCGAAGGAATGCAGGGTGTCGGGAACATTAATTAATATAAGACCTACCCAGAAAACGCAATGGAGAGTCAAAGGAGCATTTTGTTCTTTCTACTGCTTTGTGTTAGGAAATGACATCTGTTCAGACTCTTAGACACCAGTTCTCTTATGCTCACCCCGGGGTCCTGAACAGACATCACCGGTGCAGGTTGAGGGTTGCTACTGCACAACTGGCCAGCAAGGAGAGACGATATTGGGGAATAAGTAGGGCACAGTCGCTCATGATGTCAGTCTCCAGGTGAAGAAAGATGAAAAAAACTGCCTGCACAGCACTGTGCCTGTATTTTGCTCTAAACACATCCAGTACTCGTGAACATATTTTCAAGAATGCCCAGTGCTGCTTCCATTTCTTGACACTTGACACTGTACTGTGTAGGACTGTTGGGACCAAGTGTGAAAGTTAATTCACAGTCTGGTATCCCTCTGCAACTCTCTGGTCATGCCAAGTGTAACCTCCCTTGTACCAACCCTTGGCCCCTCCACCTCGATCCTGTCACTTGTAGTCTTGGGCATTGTGGCGCCCCCAAGCCTTTCCCCTCATTAGGAATGATGAGAATTTGGCTTGCTGCATGACTAGGCCGATATGTACCCTCTTACTGAAGGAATGCCGGACTGCAAATATACACAGGTGCCTAAGCAGGGAGAATGCCATACAAAAGGTTCTTGCTGCTTTCGAAGCTCTCTGATTTTGTTTACCTTACACGGAGCTAAGCTACAAGCTCATTTCTTGAAACCTGCAACAGCATGCTTGCTATCTTCTGTGTGGCACTAGTCTGCTAGCACTGGAACTTCAATGGCATACCTCACTAAATCTAAGCGTGAAGCAGACACTTAGAGTCTGTGCAGTGTGCCTTTAAACCACTGTGCAGACTCGATTTCTCTGCTTCTAGCTGCAGCCTCTACCCCCACCCTTTCCCGCCTCGTCACAGGTTGGAGTGAGTGATGTACACTGAACCTACCCTGTAGTGAGTTAGGAAAGGGTGGAGTGACATGGGCTCCACTACCAGATTGTCATGAAGCCCTGGTGCTACATGGCTTCAGCCTGAAGCGCCTGGGGCTAACTTTATCCACCCTGTCATTAGGGGTGGAGATTATCCATGAGGCTCTGTCGTTGCCGAGCTAATGACAAGTATCAATTTACCTCACAGAACCCAGGGCTGTGAGATCGTCAGCCTGGCAAAGGGGAATTGGCTTTGCAGGCACCAGCTTGCACAGAACTACATCAGGGGAGAGTGCAGCCGCCATCAAGCTAGCCAGCAGGGTCGACTCTGGTCAGTGTAATTTTTTTTTTAGTAATACTGTAACTGACGCCTGTATTAATGCAAGCTCAAAATATGAATTTAGTGTCCCCTGTGTCTCGGTGAAAAAATAAAGAGGGCATAGCCCCACCGCCTATGACTAGAAATCGCCCCTGGCCCCACCTATAGCAAAGCCTTGTGGCATCTTTACACAAAGCTCTAAAACATGTTTTTACGCTGAAAAAATCACCTCCTTTCCAGAGTAAAACATTTTGGGGCTTATTTCCAAACCCCTTGAGCAACTGGTGCATCACTTTTTTGCAAAATAAATGTGACGTACCGGCGGCGCAAGGGGCTTGGAAATAAGCCCCTTTGTGAACTGAATAGTAAACAGCCTTGCTTGCTCAATTTTGCATTGATTTCTCCCACTTTGCACTGGTGCAAACCCTTACTAAATATGGTACTACATCAGATTTATGATGGAAACCGCACAATGAGAGCTTGACCACTTGTCTTGGACTACGGCAACGCCCTCTACGCCAGAATCAACAAATCTCTTCTACACAAACTCCAAACCATCCAGAACGCCACAGCCAGACTCGTCCTCGGGACACTGTGTCACAAACACATGACCCAACACCTACGAGCACTCCACTGGCTCCCCGTCAAGAAGAGGGTCACCTTTAAACTCCTCACCCACGCCTACAAATCCTCCAACAACATCAGACCCAAATACTTCAACGAGAGAGTTTCCTTCCACGTACCCAAGAGGAACCTTCGCTCCGCCGACCTTGCCCTGGCAGAGGTCCCCTGCATCCGCAGAAAATGAAATGATGGCAGTGATTTTTCCTACGTCGCAGCCACAACCTGGAACGAGCTCCCAGTGAACATCAGATACTCCCCAACACTGCACACTTTCAGGAGGGACCTCAAGACCTGGCTCTTCGACTGATCCAGAGCCGCTTCCCCCCCAGCGCCTTGAGAACCTCATGGGTGAGTTATAAGCCCCTGATTGATTGATTGATTGATTGAATGATTGCTTGATTGATTGACCCCCCTGCTGCCTCAAATATTCAGGGGCTCATTTATGAGGCCCCCTTGCGCTGCCGGTACGTCACTTTTTGTGATGTTGTGTGGCGCAAGAGCCAGCTCCATATTTACGTGGGAGTACTAAGCCATTTTATTTTGCTTCATGCTGCTTCGTAAAAGTGGCTCCCTTTAACTCAGTTTTCTGCGTTAAAGTTGCATGCAATGGGTGTTGCTCTGAGTGTTCCAGCAACATCCATGGCTTTTTGACACTTCCCCATATTTATGAGAAAGGAGAGGTGCAGGTGAGGAACAACAAGGAGAAATATCTTTATTTCTCCTTGTTTTCCTTTTTCTATTTCAGCTGCATTCTGCAGCTCTTATACAAAGAGGAAAAAGCCTCTTCTGATTATTTCTGTGCAGAAATATTCATCCCCGCACAGGACCGGACTAGCCGTGGCGGGCACCAGAAGTTTTCCCAGTGGGCTGGAAAGCGTGGGGGGGGGGTTCAGCAGTGCTGCAATTCCACCCCCTGTAACAAAGGCGGTAGCAGTGCTAAAGCAGAAGCAGTGCTACTTCTTGCTAGCAATCACCCCCCACTGTATCCCTCCACCCGCCACTTTCCCAGAGCTGGTCGAGAAGAATTTTCAGGGCTGGTTTGTGTTCTCAGTCCGGCCCTGTCCCCGCAACACAGATGGTGCAAAGGTGCCTGCATCGGCGCACGGCAGCGAATTGTGCACTGGCACAGGGTAAAGGGGACCGGACTGCACCATATCTGATAGATACTGCACATTCCCACCTTTTCATCTACAGTAGGGATTAGAAGTAGGAAGTGCTGCCATACGGAAAAAACTCATAAATAAGGCGCTCAGTATCTTAAATGAAGTGAGTTGATTCGGACAATAATTTGCAGGATGTCATAATTTAGTCACGTCAAGAAAGTCAGTACATACATAGCCACAAGCAGGATTTAATTATGTGAATAAAGGATTCAAACCAAGCCACCCAGAATCCTCTCTAGCGCCTGCACGCAGTATAACCTTTCTTTTAACTCAGTAATCTCGCTAGAGTGTTTACCTATAACCATTGTCGAAGGTTTATTTCTCCGAAACATAGAAATATTAAAATAAAGTTTATTAAAAAGCAGATTCAATTAAATGCAGCAAATTAATATAGTGATGTATGGTATGGGTGACTTGGATGGGTAAGAAAAACTTGGGTGAATTACTTATAGGCAGAAACTTAATAGGACCAACATATTTAAAATATTGTACTGTAATGTATCCTTAGAGAAAAGCAATCAAAAGCAGGAGCCGTATCTGCAGTATCGTGTGCTGTGTTATGATGTTTGCAAAGTTCTTCCAGCACACAAGAGAGATAAGTAAAGCGACTTCAGCAATTACTCTGGGCCATACATGCAAGCCATTCCCCACAATACTTGCCTAAAGCAAAAATGATTTCAGAGCAGTAACCCTTGGGAGCTGTTTTTCAAAGATTGTTGCCATCAGCATGGAAAATAGAAGTCATATGTTTGGAACATTAAAAGGTCCATTTTAGGATGTTATAAGGTTTGCAAATGATTTATGTAAAATGCAGTAATATGTGAAGCCATAAGAGATCATTTCGATGTTAACTCATTGCAACTTCATTTCGCTTCGTGGATTTGTCATGAGGTAACTTTCCTCATTAAGGTAAGAATACCTTTTCATGTGCCGCAGTCAGTGAGTTGTTGAAGTCGAGATTTGCATTTTAATAGGTTTTATGACATTTAATGAGCGTATCTTTTTTTCCTAACTTTATTATTTGAAAGTGTCATCATTGCAAAGCAACCAGCTACTGCCATCCCGAGGAAAGATGTATGGTAATGGCATTTATGTTTCATAGCAATTTTTTGAGAGAGTCAATATTGTGGTATTATTTATTTGACGTCCCATAATAAAGAGTAAGAATTTAGAAAAAATACTTGGAAAATGGCTATTTATTTGTTTTTCCATGTCAACTATATATTATGCAGAAATATCGTCCAATTTCAATATTGTGTCCCAAATGATATTTAGGAAAAGATTATTGAATTGGATGTAAGTTTCTTTTGCTTACTCGGATGTCAGATAGTTTCGAAAACAATATTTATGACATGTTTGTGTTTGATATCCTGATAATGGTATTCAGCTGCCACACTGCTAAGGATTGTATGTAGAAATAGTGCATGCACAAATATTGTTAGTGAGAAATACTTTACTATAAATATAATTTACAAAAATATCAGGTGTAGATTTTCCATTACGAACTCCACTGTGGTGAGACATGGTAAAAAAAACTTTAAGGACATATATAATTGTTTACTGGAGAATAAAGTAGGGTTTTTCACTGCTGGGCTCAATGTGACAATAAATAGACAATAAGAGTGAAGCTCAAAAAGTCAATGATGTCATTCAGAATCCCACGGTAAAAAACATTCCCATATTCCATGGTGTACAGCTACACGTTTATGTTATATGTGATCTTCCCAATCATGTGCCCAGATTTTAACAGCAATGCCCAGATAGAGGGAGCCAACTACAACATTGTCCTACCTTCTCTAGTTCCCTGCCCCATGTAACAATTAGTGTCATGCCACCCACCCCTTCCTTGCACTGGTCATCACCTCGCCCCAAAAAACATACCTGCCATCACCCCACACCCAAATAGTCACTGAGAAACTTGGGTAAATAGTCACTGAGACACTCGGGTAAGTAAAGCAGACACATTGGACTCACACCTAAAACAAAGACATAGCGTCAGCGCTAATCCTTTTACAAAACAACAATCCAAGAATACTCTAACCCAGCCTCTCTGTTCCTTTCTATGACGAACAAAGCAAACACCAGGAGATGATGGATGAAGCGCTGAAACTTTTCAAATACTCACCCCCAGTCACAAATCTGGGTTGATTCCATCATCATTCTTTAGCTCACTTCGCCACCCCAGTTCAGACACAGCTATATGCAAATCAGTCTTGACCCTATGACTCATGGGAACAGTCCAGCCTGAACTGCCAAGCCATGTCTTTCCTTGACCGTAAATAAGCATCCTGGGACCGGTTTTGGGCTAACAGCCCTCATCAGCCTGGCTAGCTTGAATCCAGTGGCAAAGTGAGCAAGGGACCCACGTCTGGGCATTCACTGTCAACTGAGGGCAAACAAAGCAAACGCAAGGCTGATTTGCATATGGCTGGGTCCAAACTGGAATGGCATGGTGAGCTCCTGGCAGTTTAGGCTGAACTGTTCCCATTGGGCGCAGGGTCGAGGCTGATTTGCATGTGGCTGGGTCTGAAATGGAAGGGCCTGGTGAGCAAAAAAACGATTGATGTAGGACCAGATCTCTGTGCTGGGGTGAATGTATGACATTGTTCTGTGTTCTGTCCATCAATCGTTCTTTTTGCATTTGTCATCCCGAGTGGGACAGGTATGCCCAGACGTGGGTCCAGTGCTCTCCACACCCCTGGAGTCCAGCTATCCTGGCTGATGATGGATGAAATCCCGAAACTGGTGCTAGGATGCTTGATTCCAGTTCAGGAAGGACCTGGCCTGGCAGTTCAGGCTGGACTTTACCCATTGGGTGCAGGTTCAAGGCTGTTTTGCAGATGGCTGGGTCCAAACTGGAATGGCAGGGTGAGCAAAAAAGTAATCAATTTAGGTCCATATCTCTGTACTGGGGTGAATGTATGACATTGGTCTGTATTCTGTTCATCAATTGTTCTTTTTGAATTTGTCACCCCAAGTTTCACTGGTATGCCCAGGCGTGGTTCCCGTGCTCTCCATGCCACTGGAGTCAAGTTATACTGGCTGATATGGGGTTAAACCCTGAAACCAGACCTAGGATGCTTGTTTCCAGTCCAGGGAGGACCTGGCTTAGCAGTTCAGGCTGGACGGTTCCCCTTGGGCGCAGGGTCAAAGCTGATTTGCATATGGCTGGGTCCAAACTGAAATGGCATGGCGAGCAAAAGAACCATGGATTTATTCTCTCTCTGGGGTGAATGTATGACATTGTTCTGCATTCTGCCCATCAGTTCTTTTTCATCTCTGTTCCTTCCAGCACATTTCACACAATGAATTTATGGACCTGGTCAAAGCACACAGGCCTGCCAGCAGCACTCTAACCCATGTCCACTGCAAACCTTCAAGACAATTCTTCTAACAACCTCTGCCACCACTCAAATAAGAAGAATCCTCGGGGGCGTGGCTACGGCGGCGAGCGTAATGGCCGCTCCGCTGTAAAGCTCCTCCGAGCGGGCGGCCGAACTTGGCGAGAAGAGATGTAATCAGCCATCCTTGCTCACACCGGACACCGGGATCTGCCTCCTGATGTCAGAGCTGATTTGCATAAAGCCATTATCTAACCCAGGGTGGTGTGGAGTGCAAAAAACGATGGATTTAGGCCCAGATCATTGTACTGGGGTGAATGTAAGACATTGATCTACATTCTGTCCATCAAATTGTTTTTTGTAATTTTCTCCCTGAGTGTACTGGGGTAGCTCAGACGTGGGTCCCAGAGCCTCCACACCACTGGAGTCAAGCTAGCCGGGCTGATGAGAGGTGTTACCTCGAAACCGGTCCGGTCCTCGGATGCTTGATTCCGGTCTGGGAAAGATATGGCTGTGTAGTTCAGACTGGACTGTTCCCATGGGGCACAGGGTCAGAGCTGATTTGCATAAAGCCATTATCTAACCCAGGGTGGTGTGGAGTGCAAAAAACGATGGATTTAGGCCCAGATCATTGTACTGGGGTGAATGTAAGACATTGATCTACATTCTGTCCATCAAATTGTTTTTTGTAATTTTCTCCTGATGACAGCAGGCTGCCGTAGCAGCATCTTCGACCCGCGGGGGCGGCCAGATACGGAGAACATGGCGGAGGGAACCTGAGGCCTCCGGACCTCGACGCCATCTTCCTTCTGCGCTGGAGCGCCGGTGAGTGCTGCTCGGCCGTTGGCGGCCGCGACCCCGTCCCCTTCCGTTTTCCCCACTGCCGGAAACGTGTGCTCGTCTCCACTGCCGCGCGGTTCCCGTTTTTTTCCGGTTTGCCCGGTTCTTGACGGCAGCTGAGGCCCGTGGCCCGGTCGCACGTGGGGAGCCGGGGGCTGGATTTCGGGCCTGTGCGGATCTGTGGAGGGGGCTGCGGAACCCGGCTGGGAACAGAGGGGGCGGGACGCGCGGCTGCTGTGCGACCTGAGAGCGTTCTCCGGTATAGCACAGCGGCCCCGCCGTGCGACCGTGTTCTGCTTTCCCCCAACAGTTGCCACGCGGTCCCTCCATGCTACGCCACGATTGAGGTGGTGGCGGCCTTCGCTTGGAGAGGCCTCGGCGTCACCCCATTGCGCCGTCAGAGCCCGGCTAATGTATCCCTGATCTGGCTCCTTTGATCGGACTCCCGCTCACCTACCAGCCGCTCCTTCCACAACGCACTGGCTCTTGTGGCTGCTTACCATTGATCCCTGCTCTCCGCCACTGTCGCTGCGGCTGCGACCCCGCTGCACGCCCTCCACGCTGGGGAAAAGGGACCCGGCCCAGAGGACGTTCAACTTCGACAAACCACCACTCCCTGCCGCCGACCCCCCTACCGGGGCGGCCTCGGGCGCCCAGCCCCTACAGGACGCTGGCGATGCTACGACCATGATGGCCGCCATGATGGGAGAGATGCGTGCGGGCTTCAAGGCCCTTGACACTCGCTTCGATAGTTTGGAGAAGAAACTATCTGACATTGGCTCCACGGTGAAAGCCCACGACCGTCATCTCGACTTAACCGAGTCGAGAATATCTGATTTGGAAGATGGATCCTCCAAGACCTTGAAGCGGCTGGAACGGGTCGAAAAGATTCTCAAGGATGTTGCCATCAAGAACGAGGATTTAGAAGCACGTAGCCACCGGAACAACTTCAGAATCCTTGGCGTGGCGGAGACTACCGCCACTGGCAGGTTTGACACCTTCGTGGAAAAGCTACTAATTGAGCTGTTCGGTAAGGACACTTTCACGGCTGGCTTCGTGGTGGAACGTGCGCACCGATCCTTGGGTCCCAAACCACACACCGGACAACTGCCCCGACCCATCATTGCCGGAATCATGAACTTTCGAGACCGTGACGCCGCTCTACGGGCTGCACGAGAGATGGGAGAAGTGCAGTGGCAAGGGAACAAGCTGTCTTTTTTCCCCGACTACACCTTGATGGTGCAAGAAGCGCAGAGGAAATACACCAGTGTCAAGGCGGCCCTTCGCAATCTTGGCCTCAAATATAGTATGCTGTACCCTGCCCGTCTGAAAGTAGACATTCACGGCAGATTTCGTATATTTGACACTCCTGCAGAGGCCCAAGACTTTTGCCATACTTACAAAAAGGGACCAGGCTCGGCCTCTGGGTCCAGACCTTCCACTCCGCAACAGCCTGACACACAAGCCAGCGCTGACTTGTTTGAGGACGCTGGCCAGGGCTGAGGATTCACACCTCTCTGAACTTGATTGCTCATCATTCTAGATTGCAGACCCGGCATGACCGTTTTTTTCCTTTCTAGCTGACCTCTCTTTTTTCGCACTACTGGGTTGCCCGCTCGGGGGTTTGCGTTGCCTCCCCCCATGGCGCGGGTCTGCATGTTTCGCTTTGTTTTTTGGGTTTTGTTCCATGTGCATCTGCAGATATGTTTTGACACTGTGCATACTTGGCTATTATCTATCTGCGTTGTTGCTCAGAACTTGGTGGGGTTCTGCCTCTCTGGGGGTGCGGGGAGGCTGGATGGTGGGTGGGGGTGGGGATGTTTGTATTTTTTGTGGCTTTTTACTTTTTTTTTGTGGTTTGATTGCGAGACTCGTGCTATCAGCTTGTTGTACCACCACCTCCTGCTCACAGTTAGCGAATTGACGATATGGCCCGGATAGGTTTACAGACTGGTCCCTCTGGTCTAACGTTAATGACGTGGAATGTCTGGGGATTGAATACCACCCGTAAGCAGAAACAAGTTCTGCATTATGCTGAGAGACACAAGGTTGATGTGCTGGTCCTCCAGGAGACTCACATGGTTCAATCGGACACAACTTCCTTTGCGAGGGGCTGGGGTGCACACAGAGTGTTTTCATGTTACAGTAGATATGCACGCGGGGTGGCGATTCTGATACACAAACGGATTCCTTTTGTTTTAAAGAGCAGTAAAACCGATGGGGTAGGGTAGATATGCTATAATCAATAGTCTGCTGTTTGGTCATAAGGTTACATTTGGGGGGTCTATGGTCCCAACATCGACTCTCCTGCCTGCTTTGAGGATTTATACCTGTCGTTATTGCACTCCGACATAGACCTGTTGGCACTAGGGGGTGATTTTAACCTGCTGATGAACCCCAACAGAGAGAGTACATCCCCCTCCCCTGACCGTAAGCCGCTGGTTCACGCGGCGGTGACGGCTATATGCTCCCAATTCGCGCTCCTGGACATAGAGGCCACTCGACACACTGCCACCCCTGCCTTTACTCATCACTCCAGCTATCACAAAATGAGCACCAGAATTGACTACTGGCTCCTTTCTTCGGGCTTCATGGGTTGGGTCACTGATCATCGCACTCTCCCCCGCACCCTCTCTGATCATTCCCCGGTGGTCCTGGCGCTTGCGATTCCCAGGCTGGGCGGCTATGAACGACAGTGGCGGTTCCCTGGGAGGGCACTAGCAGACCCTGTCTTTACTGAAGAGATTTGGTCGGCAATAGAGGAGTATTTTGAGATAAACACTGGTTCTGTGACGACCTGGGCCACCTTGTGGGAGGGGTTCAAGGCCACTATCAGGGGGGTATGCATTACCAAACATGTGGGTGCGCTGCGCGACGTCCGTGCTACCCTGTCCCGCCTAGAAACAGACTTGTCGGCTATCGAATCCGTTCTCACTACTGACCCTTCTGCGATTCATGAGGCGCGTCGCCTTGAGCTTCTGCTTCAGTCCAGGGACGCGGCAGACAAAGAATTGAAATTCCTGGGCAAGTATCATACGGCGCGACAATACGGGGAGGGTGACAGGCCGGGGAAGCTCCTGGCCCAGATGTTGCGTCCACCTCGGCAGGCCGCATATGTCACGGAGTTGGCAGACTCGCAGGGAACGCATCACTTTTCCACTCCTGAAATCTGCAACACTTTTTTGACCTACTACCGACATCTCTACTCGTCCGCCCTTCCGGACGAGTGTCGGGATCCCGGTCCATACATCAACGAAATAGCAATGGTGTTTTTGGAGAAATATAGGCAGGACTACCTAGCCCATCCCATCACCCCGGAATTGATTGCCGAGGCTATTGACTCCCTGAGGGGGTCTTCGGCGCCCGGCCTGGATGGCTTTACGGCCGACTTTTACCAGGAGTACAAAGAGGAGCTGGTCCCTGTACTTGTCGAGGTATACGCCAAGGCCCTGGAGTCTGGTATTCTTCCACCTACGCTTCGCGAGGCGGTCATAGTTTTGCTACCCAAGCCTGGACGTGATCCCACTGTCTGCAGCTCCTATCGCCCACTGTCACTTTTGAATCTGGACTATAAGATTCTGGCCAAGGTTCTGGCAATACGGCTCGCGCTGCTAGTTAACACCATTATTTCACCCGAACAATCTGGCTTCGTCCCTCAGAGATCCACGTCCTTGAACCTTCGCACTCTTTTTTCTGTTCTCCACAGAATAGATCCCTCCACCCGGCTGCCGCAGTTTTTCTGGACACCGAAAAAGCTTTTGATACTCTGGAGTGGCCTTTTTTTGGAAGTGATGCGGAGGATGGGCATGCCCGTAATGTTTGTAGCAACTGTGGAGTTACTGTACACAGCACCCACAGCCCGCATCCGCCTAAATGGCACCATCACTGAAAGGTTCACACTTTCCAGAGGTACCCGTCAAGGATGACCCTTATCCCCTTTGCTTTTTATTTTGGCGATGGACCCCCTGATGCGTCACTTTTAGGAGAAACATCTACACAGGGGGCTCCAATTCCGCACTGGTCCCCTCCTGGTCTCCCTCTATGCAGATGACATGGTTTTATATGTCCGCACCCCAGAGACCAATCTGCAACCCTTATTATCTGGAATTACCAGATTTGGCGAGTATTCGAGCCTCAAGGTCAATTGGCATAAGTCGCTGCTGTTCCCACTCACCCCTGCCACTGTACGGTGGACTTACTCTCTCCCGTTGAAATGGTGTGAGGACTCAGTTAAATACCTAGGGAATCATATTCACCTAGACACCTTGTCCATTATTCGCTTGAACTATGGCCCTGCTCTTGATTTTCCAGAGGATAGCAACGATAGGTGGCTTTGGCTCCCCTTGTCGATGGCTGGCCGCATCGCAATCATAAAGATGGTGGTACTTCCCCGTTTTTTGTATCTTTTCAACAACATACCGATCCCTCTCACCAAGGTTTTTTTTACACAACTGCGCACGGCTTTGATGAGATTGGTTTGGGGAGGGAAACGCCCACGACTGGCCTGGCGCACTCTGACACTACCTTACGAGAAAGGCGGCTTTGGGGTACCGGACTTTTACCTCTACTACTTGGTTGCTCAGTGCTCTTATGCCCATTCTTGGTATCATCCCGATGCCAGGATCCCACACTTGAAGCCTGAAGGGAACGCAGCGCTTCCTGTACCACTTGTCGAGATTCTTCCTAAGGGTCTCCCCCGCGAGCCACATGATATACTCCCACTCTCCACCACGACTTGGGCTTGGGGAAGGCTAAAACGATTGCTACACATAGACACCTTGTACTCTCCGTCCCTCCCACTCCCAAATTCCCACTGGCTCCCCATCACAGGCGAAATGGTGATCCGCCGGACCCTTTCAAAATGTCAACTGCATACGATCGGCGATCTGTTCCCTAACGGCCATGCATTTATTACTATAGAAGACCCCTGCTTCGCTGATTGCACTTTCATGGATACATTCGTGCTACTGAGGGTGCGGGGGCTGACGCGGGCTACATTTCCCACGTTCCCCATTCCGCCCGACGACACTCCGGCACTTACCACCATCATACAGCACTCCTCGGGTGCCCACGTAGTATCCAAACTATACAAGTTGTGCTTGACCTCGCTCCCAGCTTCTGACTAGGCGGTTCGCGCCGCTTGGGAGCGGGATTTGGGTACACAGATCACAGATGATCAATGGGAAGCGTGCTGCACCATGACCAGAGAGGTTTCCATGAACAGCAGACACAAACTCATTCACTTTAAATTCCTTAGACGGCTGTACCACACCCCAGCCTTTGCACACAGGATTGACCCTACCAGATGCCACTCCTGCCCCAAATGCAATGCCCCCCAGACCGACTTTGCACATCTTTCTTGGACCTGCCCTAAGCTGCATACCTACTGGGTTGAGGTGCACAAAACTCTGAGCGAGGTTCTGGGTCTGTCCCTGTCTGTCCTGCCTGAGATTGCGCTGCTGGGCTATGTTTCCAACTTCCCCCGCAAGATCCGTAAGCTGGCGTCCATCAGTTTCCTGCTGGCCAAGAAAGAGGTTGCACTACTATGGTGCTCGCGACGTGCTCCTACGGTCGCGGCATGGCTCAGGAGTGTAGGATATTGTAATACGAATAGTGTGGAGTACTCTGAGCAGTTCCGGCCACCTCACGCCCTACTGATATCTGGGGGCCATACCTCCAATACATTGCAGGAAAAGCACAGGAGGCGCCCTCTCAGTCCCTGCACCCTCACACACCTACGGGGGTGGGCTAGGCCATGGGACGTCCACTCCTACTCCCGCAACAGTGCTGGTTCTCCCGGGGCAAATCTCCTCCCCGTGGATGCTGGGATCGGGTTTTTGTATAATTGTTTGAACGTTGGTGCTCCTGGCACGGGAGACACCCATTTGTCCTTGCATGGGTCTTGTGCACCGTTCGGTTCATTCCTTGGTCCTTTTTCTGTCATCATTGTTATACATGGGCTCCTACTCATCGTTCATACCCCTGATGGGCCACGAGAGAATTATCTGTTTTGCTATTTGGTGGTTGCTGTCAACAGAAATGCTTGTCATCGCATTAGCTGAATTTCTATACTAGTCTTGCAATTTAACATTGATGATTTCAGTTTCCTTTATCTTACTTTCTACCCTTCGTATTATTTGTTTATTTGCTTTTCATATGAGTTGCCTTATCAGAAACTGTTAGTACTGCATTATACACGACGCACTGTTGTTCAATCCTCTTTAACACTTCCCTGTACCGATTTACATGCTGACTGTACTACCTGATACTCATACTTGCATGTCATTTACTCGTCTTCTGTTACTGTGGATTGATTTACCAGCCTTAATAAAGTGTGTTAAAAAAAAAAGTAAGAAGAATCCTCAACAATTCCTTAACTGGAATATTTCTAGAAGAACTCAAAAAGTCATACATGTGCCCATTACTGAAGAATACAAACCTTAAACCGCTCAACCCTGACAACTACAGAGCGATTACAAATGTACCTTTCCTTGGCAAACTGATAGAAAGAGCAACGTTCGCCCAGATGTCAAAATTCATTGAAGAGAATGCCATAATTTCAGACTTCCAAAGGGGATTCTGTCCAGGAAGAGGCACAGAATATGCCCTCCTTGCCATCTGGGATGATCTGAAGAACACAGTTGTCCACAACAGGGTTGCTGTGATACTTTTCTTGGCCCTCTCGTCTGCTTTGACTTGGTTGACCATGGCACTCTGATACAAAGACTCTACAAAGCCAGAATAGAGGTGACTGCTCTAGAATGGATTGCCTCATACCTTCGTAACAGAATTAATGTCATCCATACCCCACCTTTCTTGTCCAAACCGTACTTTCCAAAAGCATGGGTCTCTCAAGGCTATATTAACTGGCCCATGCTTTTCAACATCTACACAAAGACGTCACCGGCACTGATCAATCAATTTCACCTGCATATAACTATGCAGATGGCACACTAATACTTCTTCAACTGGAATGCCCCAAAAACACTGGAAATTCACCAAATTTCAGTTGTCTCAGAGCTGTGGATCAATGGATGACGTGGAGTCATCTCAAATTGAATGCTTCCAAAATTAAAATACTCACATGTGGCGATTGCAATATTATGACCCGCTCGCAGCCTGACCTGATGATCTGGGAACACTGACTAAAATATTGAAGGAAGTAAGAAACCTCAGAATGACAGTAGACTCCAAGCTATTGATGAATGCCCAAGTGAAGAAACTGGCAAGATCAAGCCTTGCTACTATAAATCTCTGTGACAAATTCTCCCCCATTTGGGATTTCTACACAAGATCCAGCCTACCATCTCCCTTGTGTTGTCTAAACTCGATTACGCCCTTAGCCTCCACCACGGTGGAGAAGTGTGGCTCAATGGTTAGAGCGGCAGACCCTGATGCAGAGGTCTAGCCCAGGACCAGGGTTCAAGTCCCGCCTCGGCGTGTCTTGGGCTCAATTTCCTCGGACCTGATAATTCTCGCCTCTGTGCCTATTCTAATCATGGGTCCCACTCTGCAACTCTTGGCAATAGCTTGCTTAATCTCCACAACGGCCCTAACAATGCTAGGATGCCTGGCTTCACCTTGGGGGTGCCCAGGAGTGGGCGCCTCACAGGACAAAGCCAGCAAGAGTTCCACAGCGGTATGCGTACAAGCGCCGAGATACCCTCATGGGTCGATTTGTGCGCTATACAAGTACTACTACATTTACATTTACATTTACATTTAATGACCATGAAAATACTACAAAGGTTTAGGAACTCGGCTGCAAGACTGCTCTTACATATAAAACCGCAAGACCACATCTCCCCTGACTTGAAATCCCTGCATTAGTTATTGGTTGTCAGAAGATTCACATTCAAGCTGCTTTGTATCACCGAAAAAAGCGATACAGGGAACAGGACCACTCTTCATCAGGAATAAAATCACCAAACACATTCAACAAAGAAATGTACACAATAAGATTTACTCAAAGATATTGGCTAATCGATTGTCCGGGGTAGTGTCATCTTTAGTGTCCAGACATCAACACGGGTTTATTCCTAAAAGGAGCACCATTGAACACATCAATAAAGTTATCACCCTGTTTGATTTGGCTGCGGTTAATAAAAGAAAATTAGCGCTTTTTCTATTAGATGCGAAAAAAGCATTTGATCGGGTGGCATGGGAGTACCTATGGATCTTAATGGATAAAATGGGTTTTGGTCAGAGATATATTAAGGCTATACAAACACTCTATCTCCAACCCTACGCTAAGATATCTACTTTGGGCGGACTCTCTGACGTGATTAATATTACCAGAGGGACCCGGCAAGGCTGCCCATGTTCCCCCCTTTTATTTGCATTATATATTAACCCCTGTATTGAGTTACTAAGTCAGAATAGGTTGATTCCCCCCTTTATAGTTGATGATTTTTCTTTCTCAGTCTTCGCTTATGCGGATGACATAGCAGTAGTGACGGATAGGCCGGAAATTGCTAGTCTGGAAATTGAGAGGTTAGCCAAATAATTCGGCAGGATAACGGGATATAAACTCAATGCTTCCAAAACACAAATACTCTGTTCCGGTGCTATAACTTGGGGGGATGAAAGGGTGGTTGATGAAGTTACTTACTTAGGAATACGTATTAAAACGGATATGGATGAGCTGGTTAATGCCAACTGGAGTAATGTTTTCCATAAAATTAAAACCTCCTTGGAGAAATGGGAGCGTCTATATTTGACTATTATTGGTAGGACCAATGTCAGCAAAATGAATGTCCTTCCGAAAATTCTTTATTTATTCCGATCGATACCCCTGGACTTTCCGAAACCCAAATTACAGGCTTTACAATCTCTCTGCGGTAAATTTATTTGGAGTCCCGGGAAACCCAGGCGGGCAATGAAATATCTTACCTTACCAATTGAAAGAGGAGGGTTGGGGGTACCTGACTTTTTTTTGTATTATGTAGTATGTTTTTTGTTAAAAATGAGATTTTTGTTAATAAGAGATGCCAAGGAGGATATGCATAATTACCCCTCTATATTTGAGATTTTGTTGGGGGCACAAACAAAACAAGTGTTTTTCAATGAAATCGATGGCAATTATTACAAAAGGACACGATTCAAGGTTCTTATAAGTGCTCATAAAGTTTGGAAATGGGTGGCCCGTCTTATTGATGTAAGGAAAGTCTCATATTACACTCCATATTGTTCGGTTGGTTTCTTACCCATGATATTCTCGGATGGAGCGGCTCGGAACTTGCAAAAAAAAGGGGTATTTAGGTTGGGAGATTTTTTTTCGAGTGCAGGAGAGTGCAAGTCGTTCTCAGAAATGAGTGAAGAATTTGGGTTATCCAGAAATTATTTCTTTAAGTTCTTACAAATACGAGATTATTTTAACAGACATAAAATTTCCCTAAGGGAGCATAAAATTATAGTGGGTATAACACAACAAGTCAAGATAGGTGTTCTCTATCTTATGTTTTTGGAAGAGAAGACTGATGATCTGGATAAAATACAAGGAAAATGGAGGGAATAATTGGGAGACAATGATATTGAAGTGGGAAATCTGATTTTGATGTCTAAAGATGTACTGATGTCTGCTAATTTAAAAGCTCAATTTTTCAAAAGCCTCTTTGATTTATACTACACACCGGTTCGAATGTTAAAGTGGGGAAGAGGTCATGATGACAAATGTTTTCGCTGTAAAATGGATAATGCAGATTGTATACATATTTTTTTTTCTTGTCCCATATTAGGGAAATTTATTCAAGATATTGAAAATTTTGTCTCTATTATTTTAAAGGTTAATCTAAAAATTACTCCTTCAATGATGATTTTAGGAAAGATTCCTGAGGATGGTCAAAATAAGGAAGTTATGGGTTTTCAACAGTTCATTTTTGTTATAATGACAGTAGCTAGATTATGTATTGCGGCAGAATGGCTTCAAGAAAAACCTCCATTATTTCAACAATGGCAAACTCGGTTATATAAATTGTATAAGTTAGAATGGAGTCTCTTTTAGTTATCTGAATCAAGAAGGAAAAAAAGATTGGGATGGAAAATTTGGGGGACTTTTTTTGATTTCTATGAGACTTAAAGAATTAATGTTGTGGTTATATTTGCGTGTATCTTTTACTGTATAGTTTTCTCTTTTTCTTCAGGGTTGGAAATTTGTTTTGTACTTTGAATTATGTATTATGTGATGATTATCTTGTGTACTTTGTATGTTCATGTTTTTTTTTCTTTTTTCTGTCGTGTTCCAATAAAAAAACAAAAAAAAAAACAACAAAGAAATGTACGCTTTAAAGTGGCACCTCACCTGAATATCCCAAGATACAAGAAAAAACCCATCAATTTTGGAACTCTTTACACCAACATAAGATCCTTGATAA
The DNA here is from genome assembly GCF_964263255.1 of Lissotriton vulgaris. Taxonomy (NCBI): domain Eukaryota; kingdom Metazoa; phylum Chordata; class Amphibia; order Caudata; family Salamandridae; genus Lissotriton; species Lissotriton vulgaris. The sequence goes on from NC_141696.1 coordinate 315,505,205, forward strand.
CCACCTTATCTTCAGAAAACTACTCAAGAGTTGGCTCTTCCTCACATAACCACCATACGCAACTAGAAATATGCAGCATATCTCTCTGTATATAAGTATTTATTTGTACTGTAGATACATACTTATATATGTGTAATGCTTTGTATAAATATGTAGAATAATTATGTTTTAAATAAAAAAATATATTTATAGATTTTCATTAGTTCTGCGTAACAAATGTACACTGATTATTAAAGCTTTCTATGTTTTTGACATGTATATAAATGACTGCATAAATAAGTAAATCTCTTATCATAACTATTTATCTACAAATGCTTCGCTATTGATTTACAAATATATATATATATATAAATAAATAGGTAAAATTAATTGAAAGTACAACAACACACAACATGGAGTTTTTTTAATGCATCTTTAATCTATGTATACTACCTTCCTTTGTGCATCTATATACCTTCCATGTACTTATGGATCTACATATTTATTACTTTTCTTCAAATTCAGCATTTCCAATGCACTACCCTATTTTTCACCCTATACCGCTCTCAATATATCCTCTACCTCAACTCTCTGACTCATCACAAACCTCCTTCTACTCCTCTTTTCAATGCAGTACCCTATTTCTCACCCTATACCTCCATCAGTATATCCTCTTCCTCCACTCTCTCATTCATCCCAAACCCCATTCCACTACTTTGATCCCCAAAATAACCCTTTATAGAATCTTCCCCACTCTCCCCCTCCTTACATCATCTCATACCTCTTTTACTATTCTGATCTCCCAAAGTAAGCCTTTCTAAACCCTTCCCACTGACTCTTCCCCATCCACCTCCCTTTTACTCATTCCAAGCGTCCTTCTATGGCTATAAGCTCCAAACAAGCAAAAAAAAGAAAATAGGCCTAAATCCTTCCCTCTTCTATCCCTCCACTATCCTTTTCAATCCAAATAACATACTAACATATCCACCACTCAAATTACTTTCATATTTCAATATCCTAATCTAACACTACTCCTTTATGGGTTTGTTGGACTTGGCCCTTTTTGCTGGTTTTGGTGATTTTAGGATTCTGGGCACTTCATTGCTTTCCATTGTAAAGTGCATGTGCTCTCTATGGTAAACATGGTACGATTGGTCTACACCTGTTTGGCATATTTATTTTACTTATCAGTCCTCAATAAAGTGGTCTCTCATATACCCGGGGCCAGTGAATTAGATGCTACTGGTGGGCTTGCAGCGCTGATTGCGACACCCACGAAAGTAGCCTTTCAAACCTGTCTCAGACCTCTGACATTGCAGGGCTTGCGCACACAGTTTACTGCTGCTGTGATGTGGCACATAAAGTAGGTGCCACATCTGTGACTCCCCTTTTACTATATATTAGTCACCCCTAAGGTAGGCCCTAGCTAGCCCAATGGGCATGGCGCAATGTAGGTACAGGGTAGGGCATGTGCCTTAACTGTGTGGCATGTCCTGGTAGTGACAACCAGCCATTTTGGTTTCTCACTGCTGTGAGGCTGCCCTCTCATAGGAATGCATTGAGGATTCCCTGATAAATATTTCAGTGGTAATTCCTGATATGAGAGGAGCAGCGTGGCCAAGTTTGGTATGATTGGAATTGTAATAATAAATGCTGAGTAATGGTGTGCGCAGATGTATTATCACTATTTTTGAAATGCCACTTTTAGAAGTTGACTTTTTTGTGTGCTATGTTCTTTGTGCCTGCCTGATGTGTATTGCATGTCTGGCTCTAGAGTGACAGGAGCTGGTGAGGAGCAGTGGCTCAAGAGGGGCTGGGTGAGTCAGCACTAGGCTGAATGGGCCTGATCTGCATTTGAAGTAGTGGGAGGAGTAGCCCCTGACCCTAAATAGGTCTGTGTCTGACTTGTACAATACTGGCTCCACTCCCCTGTGGTGTGTCTGGGGCCAGAGCCTACACTAACAAAGGAAGGTGTTTGCGCAATGAAAGGATGTTTCTAAGTGCCCCCCAGAACTGGGGTTGACTGGGCCGAGGCCTGTGCCAGAGGGAGAGAACAAATACATGGTTGGTATAAGTATTGGGGTCATGATCCCATTCAGGGTGCTTTTGTGCTGACTTGGACTGCTGCAGGAGGAACCGCCATCTGGACCAAGCAGCTACCGGCTGGGGGGGGGCTGGAGGGATTACCCCTCTGCTTCCGGCCCGCCGTGCTGATCTGCCTGCTATTTCTGTGTAGGTGTCCCCAGTGCGCTGAAGAAGGGGACCCTTTTAGCATCTCTGCCGTGGGACTCATGCTTCAATGAGTCTGGCAGCAACGTGATACCTAAAGGATTCCTGAGGTGGAAAGCCAGGAATCATAGTTTAGCTGTTTTAACTGTATTTGCTTTTAAATCTTACCACACTTCTGTTACTCTGTTCGCAAAACTCCACATTCATCCCCGCAGCTGATTAGGTGCTGCTCGGGGACTCGGAAGGATTTCCCGGCTCACTACTCCAGGCGCAATCTTGGGGGGAGTCTGGGTCGGTGGGCTAGTTGTTTGTGCACCACCTGCCCTTATAGCATAAAAGCCAGGTCAGGACGCCCATGCACATACCTAGAGGATTCCTGAGGCGGAAATCCGGGAATCATAGTTTAGCTGTTTTAACTGTACTTGCTTTTAAATCTTACCGCACTTCTGTTACTCTATTCGCACAACTCCACGTTCATCCCCGCAGCCGATTAGGTGCTGATCGGGGGACTCAGGAAGGATTTCCCTGCTCACTACTTCAGGCACCATCTAGGGGGGAATCTGGGTCAGCTGGCTAGTTGTTTGTGCACCACCTGCCCTCACAGCATAAAAGCCGGGTCAGGTCGCCCGCGCACATACCTAGAGGTTTCCTGAGGCGGAAAGCCAGGAATCATAGTTTAGCTGTTTTAACTGTATTTGCTTTTAAATCTTACAGCACTTCTGTTACTCTGTTCGCAGGACTCCACATTCATCCCAGCAGCTGATTAGGTGGTGATTGGGGATTGGGAATGATTTCCCTGCTCCCTACTCCAGGCGCGCCATCTTGGGTGGAATCTGGGTCGGTGGGCTAGTTGTTTGTGCACCACCTGCTCTTATAGCATAAAGTCGGGCCAGGACGCCCACGCACTTACCTAGAGGTTTCCTGAGGCGGAAAGCCAGGAATCATAGTTTAGCTGTTTTAACTGTATTTGCTTTTAAATCTTACAGCACTTCTGTTACTCTGTTCGCACGACTCCAGGTTCATACCCGCAGCCTATTAGGTGCTGATCGGGGACTCTGGAAGGATTTCCCTGCTCACTACTTCAGGCACCATCTAGGTGGGAATCTGGGTCGGCGGGCTAGTTTTTTGTGCACCACCTGCCCTCATAGCATAAAAGCCGGGTCAGGACGCCTGCGCACATACCTAGATGATTTCTGAGGCGGAAAGCGGGAATCATAGTTTAGCTTTTTTAACTGTATTTGCTTTTAAATCTTACTGCACTTCTGTAACTCTGTTTGCACGACTCCACTTTCATCCCCGCAGCCGATTAGGTGCTTCTCCGGGACTCAGGAAGGATTTCCCTGCTCAATACTCCAGGCGCCATCCTGGGGGGAATCTGGGTCGGCGGGCTAGTTGTTTGTGCACCACCTGCCCTCATAGCATAAAAGCCGGGTCACGACACCCGCGCACGTACCTAGAGGATTCCTGAGGCGGAAAGCCAGGAATCGTAGTTTAGCTGTTTTAACTGTATTTGCTTTTAAATCTTACCGCACTTCTGTTACTCTGTGTGCACAACTCCACATTCATCCCCGCAGTCGATTAGGTACTGCTCGGGGACTCAGGAAGAATTTCCCCGCTCACTACTCCCGGAGCCATCTTGAAGGGGAATCTGGGTCGGCGGGCTAGTTGTTTGTGCACCACCTGCCCTCATAGCATAAAATGACCTCACCGGCAAGCCCGTCTGCGCCCGTCCGCTTCAGACCTTGCCTGGAGGCGGGTAATGCTGTCCAATTTGCACCTGAGGCTTCATCTGCTGCTCTTCTTACTCATAGGGGAGAAGTATTATATGAGATAAGAGCCATGGCTTATGGCAGGCAAGAGCTGACAAATACCTGTCTCACTAAACTCCCAACTGCATTAGAAGGCCCTGTCTCCTGTAAGAAACGTATGTTTTAGTGTTTTCTGGGTATGGTTTTATTGTTCTAATGATCTTTTTCGAACTCATAATAGCCCATGTTACATCTTATGTAACGCCAGATCCCTTGTGAAACATTCTATTGAAATCTGGGATATGATTTCCATTCACTGTCCAGATTTCTGCTTTATCACTGAAACATAGTTAACCCCCTCCAATTGTCCATCAATTAACTTAGCAATACCCGATAATTACAATATGTATTCACTTAGATAGAGGGGGGAAGATAGGAAGAGGCATTGGGTTAGCTTTTAAAGACCACCTTAAAGCTCAATGGCTGTATACTATCAGTAACAACACAATGGAACTGGGAATCTTTAGAGTTACCATGTCACCATCGGCGAATTGGGATGGAGCATTACTCTATCGGCTACCTGGACCGAAAACGAATTTTGTCAATTATTTGACGGAATTTATCACCATACAGGTCTTGGCCTCCAGTAATTTCATTTTGCTGGGGGATTTTAATTTTCATAGAGAGGACTCGACAAATCCTGATGTAATGCAGCTGATCTCCAGTCTGAGTGACATGGGCTTATCACAAAGGGTGTTTGGGCCCATCCACTGTGCAGGCCATATGTTAGATCTTTTTTCACAAATATGGAAAAGTTAAGGTTTCATCCCCTGCTAACTCTGACTTGGACAGATCATTGTATGATCTTATTCACTCTTTTGCCTCAAACTGGTGCTACTCATATGAAGCCCTCGAATCCATCAAAGATGGAGAGGTGTAGGCCTTGGCAGAAACTTACTTTGGAAGCATTTGATGAGACATTTCCACTCTATAAAAAGGATCTTGGGCAAAATCACCAGGATACATCTGATGTGTTGGCCACTTTCAATTTAGCTTTGGTAAAGACATTATATGTAGTTATTCCTGAGTGTACCAAGAACCTGGCCACCTGACGGAAATCGGCCCCCTGGTATTCAGGTTACTTGAAAATCAATAAGTCATTGTGTAAGGCTTTAATGAGATGATGGAGAAGATCCAAAAACAGAATTGATAAACAAAGCTATAAATTAGCTCTATCCCATTACCATCAAAAAATTAAAATTGCTAGATGTTCGTATATTCGTAATCAAATAGAACAAGCCAGCAATTCCTCTAAAGTACTGTTCAACATTGTCAACAGTTGTCATTAGAATCACAGGAGCTCTGTGATTCATTAGCAAAACATTTCAAAATGAAATCTCTTTGATCTATGCCAACTTTCCCATCACGAGTACAAATTACATCAGATCTACCAAGGTTCAGGATGTCCTCACGATATCTCCTGCCTGCCATCTTAAGCAATTTGAAACTATTTCGCTGGAGAATATGCGTAATCTATTATTGGCAGCTAAATCAGGATCACTGGGTGAAATATGTGCTCCGAAAATCCAGAAAATGTTCAAATTCTCTCTTAACTGGCTCAATTCCAGTTGCATGGAAAGAAGCCTATGTTTGGCCAATTCTTAAGAAACCCACAGTGGATCCCCAGGTATTAAGCAATTACAGACCAATATCGTTGCTGCTTTTGCTGGGTAAAACATTGGAAACTGTTATAAATAAACAACTCAGCCACTATCTAGAATCTAACGGCATTCTTGACCCTTCACAGTTGGGTTTCCGCCCAGGCTTTTCTACTGAGACGGCCATATTAGCGGTCACGGATTCAATAACACAAACCCTTGATGATGGTGGGTCCGTGATACTTATCGTCTTGGACCTCTCCGCAGCATTCAATACCATTTCTCCTCTAATGCTTGTGGAGAGTGGTATCGAGGGTCTAGCTCTAGAGCTCTAGAATGGCTTAAAAACTTTCTATCAGACAGAGGGCAAACGATTACCCTGGGTCCATTCAGGTCTCAAAAATTTGTGTTGGATAAGGGAGTACCACAGGGCTCATGTTTGAGCCCTACTCTCTTCAATGTGTATATGGCTCCCTTGGCCAAGACTGTCCAACCATTTGGTTTTGAGATAGTATCATATGCAGATGATATCCATCTGATATTCCCAATAGGATCTAACCCAACTGACGAGAGACTGCGTTTCTCAGCGGGAATGCTTGCCATTTCAAAATGGATGACAGAATGTTGCCTCCAACTCAATCCAGAAAAAACAGAACTTATGTTCCTTGGAAAAGCCACTAACATCTGTATGGCCGACTGGTGGCCAATCCAGTTGGGTGTGGATCCCAGTCCTTCCTCCTCAGTAAAAAGATTGGGAATACAATTGGATTATAAATTGACCATGAAAGACAATATCAAGAATATTACTGGCTCTTGTTATTACAGCATTCGGCCTACGTAGGATACTCCCCTACCTGCCAATTGAGCATCGCAGAACGGTGGTCCAGGCGATGGTTATGAGCTGCCTCGACTACGGGAATGCGCTATTGGCAGAAGTAGGTGAAACTATGCTAGCCAAACTACAAGTTATCCAAAATACTGCAGCTAGGATGGTCCCAAACCATCCCCCAGGATCGCCATCACTCCCCTTGCTCAGAGAGCTTCACTGGCCTTCAGTGAAAAAAAGATCTTTCTTTAAGATCCGTTGCCTCATTTTTAAAGCAATTAATGGAATGGGTCCTGTTTTTTTGCAAAATAAGCTCTGTAAGCAGATATCCAGGCGTAATCTTAGGTCAAACTCGCTGGCCCTCCTGAAGATCCCCCCATATTCGTCGTAACCGCATAGGTGGCAAAGCTTTTTCATATATTGCCCCTCAGTATTGGAATTAGCTACCAGAGGCCTTGCGTAAATCCACCTCCTATTTGAATTTTAGAAAACAACTTAAAGCTTTCTTCTTTTAAATTTTGTGTCTAATACTGTTGCCTGTCGTTAGACCTTTTCTTTGGTTATCTTCTAGCTAAGTGCTGAGATGCCCCTGGGTGAGTCTTGCGCTATACAAGAGTCCACTAACATAACAAGTGTGGCGAGGTGGGCGCTGGGATCTGGCCCTTGAACTAGGAAGGAGGAGGGTGCTGCAGGTTGCCCCGCCTCACTGTGCCTCACAAGAGCATTGCAGGCGCTTCCCCAGCTGGTTTCTGATGCGGGAAGCGAGGGCTATTGCAGCGGACCTGGCACAAGCCCCAAAACTGGAAGACAGGCAAAGATTGCCTGGTTGTGGGTGGGACTCTAGGGAGAAAGAGTAGAGCCCCGCGGAAGTCAGGCAGAGTTGCAGTCTGTTGGTGGGTGGGGCACCCAAGACAACGAGGAGAGCCCTGCATGTCTGCCCAAACTGATAAAGGCGAGAGGAGAGTCTCACAAGCCACAAGGAGACCGATGAGGAATACTGGAGTGGGGCAGCACCAGGCATTCCCGAGGAGACCAAAGCTCCACCCACATGCCCCAGCAGCAGAAGCCCACGGAGGCCACCGAAGTTGTGCAGAAGGGATCCTCCCTCATTGACCCCAATGGTGTGAGGACAGCATGTCATCAGGAAAGAAACTCCTGGATGGGACAGGGCTCAGGCCTTCTCCGCAACAGAGTTCCGCACTCTCAGCATTAGAGGGGGCCGGCCAGATGGTTGTAAACGCTTCACCCGGATTATGAAGGTGAGGCTGCCCTTGTGCACATTCAACTACAGCTGTCTGTGCTACCCCGGTGGTGGTGCTCCGGATGGGCTGCAAATGCCTGTCATAGTATTGACAGGGAGTGGCGGGGTACGCGTACCTATCCGGCAATTACCGGTGTTGGGTCATGCCTAGACAGATTGAGAGTAACGTCCTGCATTTTGGTCCCATGAAAAGCGGCTTTGCAGCCTAGAAGAGCTGCTGTGTTGGTTGCCCTTTCCTCATTAGCTGGTGCATATCTGAGGGAGAAGGGGACTTGCGCTGAATCTCGGGATACAAACGGGGTGAGATCCCGATTCCCAAGCGGGGAAGAATTTGCAGAAAGTACTGCATGCCCTACTGGAGGCACCGGAGTGAGGTGCCCTATTGCCTGAGGAAGTGGAGGCAATATGCTTACCGTGCTCGGGAATTGGTGATCTGCACAGGCCTAAGGTGGGTATGAGGGGTGTATGAGATGTGCACTACTGCATAGCTTTGCCTATTGCACACTAGACTGTGTCAGTGATGATGTTTATGCATAATGCCTGATGCTCACATATATGTTGGGTTACATTGCCAAGGTTGACACTCCATGTACCGTAATGGTGATATTCTAATGTGTGCACTCTGTAGGTAGCTGGACACAGTGCACTGCTGATTATTATTGTGCCTAATGTGTGATGCTAAGTACAGTTTACCAGAAGTTTCTGGTTGCTTTGCTAACTGTACATTGCAATGTTATGACAGTGGTCCGGTTGGCCCTGTAAGTGTATATAATCCCAGTAAAGTGACACCTAGTGCCAGGTGGCACAGTGTTTATATGTGATTGCATTCTAATGTATTTTGTGAGCAATACAAAGGCTATTTTTTATATAGAATTGTGTGGAGTTTCTTTTGTGGCCTGCCTAGTGTGTCGCTGCTGTGTGAGTGTTCTGCGCAAATGATTTACACATTGCCTTTGGGATAAGTCTGACTGCTCTGCCAAGCTACCAAGGGGATGAGTACGGGTTATCTTTGGTGTGTAACTCCCTTTACCTGACTAGAGTGGTGGTTTCTACCTTTTTACCAGACTGGTTTCTGAAAAGGCTGCTCCACAATAGATAACAGGCAAACTCCAGTAAAAGTCTGCCAGCATTCCGCTGGAAGATTTCCCGTAAACCATTGAAGGCAATCATGTCACTGTACACCAATACTTGGGTAAGAATCAAACTGGCAGAGGATACGGCCACACATAAGTTGCCAACTGACTGAAGCCTAAAGTAGGGCTGCGTGCTGGCACCTACACCCTTCAACCTTTATATGGCAGACCTAGGGAAAGCTATACATGGAGCAAGTCTAGCAATCCCAAAAATCTGACAGCAATGAATAAACATACTTGAGTATGCTGACGATCTGATGATTCTCGACCACACCAGAGTAGGTTTGCAATGAGATTTGAAGGCATAACCAGCTACAGCCAGGAAATCAAATGTGTGCCCAACCCCAGTAAAAGGAAAGTTGTAGTGTTTGGTAAACATCTGAATCGAACAGGCTTAAAATGGAGAGTGGGCAATACCAGCATAGCCACAGAATATCTAGGAGTGTTGCTGAATGACAAAGGCAAGGCAACCTTGCACCAGGCCAAGACGCAAGCCAAAATACAAGCCTCCATCAGTGCCCTGTGTAAACTTCAAGGCAAATTACACAGGCCTGGTACTTAATCCATCATGAAAGTGACAAAATCTAAACTCCCTGCAGTTGCTGGGTACGCATCTCTTGCAGTCTCAGGAAAAATGGAAAAGATGATGGAAAAAGCTCAGTGCCGTTGTTACAAAGTGCTCTTTAGGCTCCCCAAGTACACACAAAATGCCCTGATTCAGCTGGAGTCTGACCTGGTACAACAAAAATATAAATGCAGAAGCACCCTGATTACATTTTGGTTTAAGACAACAAAAGCTCAGAAAGGTTCCCTTAAGGAGGTATCGAGAACTATATTTGTCGGGGCACCAAATCCATGGCAGAACTACTGTCTGGATCCAATGGCAGAGTTGGCCTTATCCAAAGCAGCCTGTTCCCAAGAAGCACTACATTACCTGGAAATAAAAAGGGCAATAAATAACCACACCACCCAGATATCAAGGAGTGAAGGAAAACAGAGGTCTGTCTGACTTAAATATAGCATAAGAGTAGCACAAAATCCAGCCCTATATGAACAATCCTCTGAGAAGGAAGTGTCTGAAAGAAATACAATGGGCGCATCTTGTCCCCCTGCCAATAAAGGAACTGACCTGGCCTGGAAATAGTTGCACAATATAGTCAGTTGCAGGCTGTGTAACTACAGGGCAGAATCGTTGGTACACCTACTATGCTGCTGCCCCGCTCTACTACACCATCGACGTATACTGTTGAAACCAATGTTACTAAGACACAGGACTAGAAAATTGCCGAAGCAGTAGCAATGCTTCAGTCCAGCACAAAGCCCTTGGACCTGGCCAGATTCTGCAAATTCATGGATACAACATGAAGGGTTCTAATCAAAACAGTACAGAGAAAAAGGGTGCAGTTGCAACTGTCGAATCTCCGGTAGCAACAGAAAGAGCCGATCAGTGAAGAGCCTCAGACAAGAAAGAACTAAATGGCTCTCATAAGTCCCGCAAGGAATTAAGTCTCAATCTTCCAAGAACATACAGGGAACAGGAATCTTTTTAAATATGCAATTTTAAAACCAATGAATTTTATAATAAGATTACATTTAAGAAACGCACTGTCACTACTGACCAAAGGACATCTCTAACCTTTTATACATGTTTTATGTATTATATTGGCACAAGACCTGTATTTTTGTACAATTTGTTTTATTTTTTTGTGTTTTGTACTGCAATTTTGCAATGATTTTAAGTAATTATGCAAATAAAAAAATTAATTCATTCTGGTAGAAAAAGTAAGCTGAAGAAGAAGTACAGTGCTGCACAGGAATGACAGGAGAAAAGGAATCCAAAGGGGAAGCCTGCACAAGGGAACAAGATGGTTATGACTTGGTAAGGTCAGGCACTCAAGAGGCATTTTACCATTCAGAATAACTAACAGCCAGGATGGACGTACAAGGCATATATATATAACCACATTAACAACTAAGCGAATGTGGGGTAAAGCACTCAGGACACGGAGCTCCACACAGTACGACTGAAGCTCAGTAAGTTTCTCACCTGCAATTGTTGTTACAAATACTGACTGCAAATACCCATATATAGGATATACATGCAAAGGCAGGGTCTGTCGAGCTAATATCTATGGGGATGTGATCTCAAAGACAAATCTCACATTGAATAAAAACACCACCTAGCTAAGGCTCAGGAGTCATGATAGCACTGAAGGAAGTGCTAGTGCGGTAAAAAGGAGTAGCTGCAACTCAGGAACTAAAGTATCTAGGTAGCACTGAAGGCAGTGCTAACAGGAACAAAGATAGCAACAGCTCAGGATCAAGAATCAAGGTAACACTGCTAGTTTCGGAACAAGGATAGCTATAGCTCAGGAATAAGGAAATCAAAGTAACACTGCAGGCTGTGCTAGTTCGGGAACGCATATAGCTATAGCTCAGGAATCAGGGGATAACTATAGCTCAGGAACTCTGGAAACAATGATAGCAAAAGCTCAGGAAACAAGGGTCGGTGTCATAGGAAGACAGCTAGACTTACCCTGGACTGAAAGAAGCTGGGGTTTAAAAGAGTTCACAGTGGGGGGCGTGGCCAAGATGGCGTCGGATGGCGTCGGAGTAAGACGCACTTTCGAGTCCCTCAGGCGCCCGATAATCTTAGCTTTGTATATCATCGTCCACAGGGTGCTGACCGGCCTCCAGATACCAGCAGAGGCCACTGACATCGAGTGGTGCGGTCCGGCGCTGCCGGCGGGGCTGTGGGAGGCCAGAGAACGCTGTTAGAGGAGAGGCGACTTCGGACCTCGTAAGCACCGGACTCGCGTAAGGAGGAGGCCGGCCTTTGAGTGCGGAGGCACCCGACGCTGGCTGGGCGCGGTGTCGCGGAGCCGCGTGTCTCTTCTGCCCCCCCTAAAGCCTGCCAGTTCTGCGGCACACCATCGAAGAAGAGATGGCGGTTTAGGGCGCTCTGTTACAGCCAGCTGAGGGGAGTTGGTAGCCGGCCGGCCACGTGGAGAGTGTAACTCGGGCTATCGGCGGAGCTGAGAGAGGCTGGGAGCGGCCATTAGAGGAGTGCGCCGAAGGAGCTGATTGCAGCCGCTGGAGGAGGGGGATGACCCTACTGCAACGGAGAGCGACTTGGTGCTTTCTGATGTCCTGACCGCAGCTTGAAACAGCTGGTGACGAGGGGGCAGGCCCTGACCTGGGGGCACCGGTCTGGCGTGAGAGCGGACCCAGGCCTTCAGGACACCGCGGAGCTACGCGGTAAGAGTACTGCCACGGCCTCGGGGCCTTCTGGTCGGATTGCCTGCCATCTGGAGCCAGGGCACGGCGTTTGGTTCTCTGGGGGAGCCGGGGGAAAGGTGCTGCTGGGTCCGGAGACCAGAGACAAGCCGAGGCCAACAGTGGCGGTACGGCCTACATTGCCTTGCGGACTGAGGGGCTGGCCTGGTCTATTCCTTCGACTGAGGCCGTGCCATAGCCTTAAGAGGAGAGCAGAGGAGCAATGCCGGAGCCGGGGGGTCTGGACTGGTGGCCCCGATCTACAGTAGCGGAGGACCCGGGATCGGGCGCAGCGCGTTCTGCGGCCTCGGGCTGCCGGACGCAAGTATCACTGCATTGACTTTGGAAGGCGCCTCCTGGCGGGAAGCTTTTACGACGCCATCTTGGCTGGGCAGCCACTGACTGTTGCGCAGATACGCGGGGTCGAGACTGGATACCTGGTGAGGTCTTGCGCTGCACCTGAGCACCCCTTGTTCCTGGAGGGTGAGCGATAGCCCTGGTCCCGTGCCACAGCCGGAACTCCATGATGTCCACCACGCTTCGTAAGGGAAGGCCGGGAAAGTATGGCACCTCTAAGTCCTCGCAGCAGCCGACCTCCCCCGGGGCCAGTGGTTCGTCCAAGCAGTCAGATGATGAAGCGCCCACCACCAAGGCCTTTATGACTGAGCTATTCGCCCCTATTAAAGAGGACATCTCTGAGCTCCGCGCCCAGTTGGCGTCGGATCTCCAGGAGGTGCGGAGAGAGGTAGATGGAATTGGTGAACGTGTAGCGACGCTGGAGGATCACGACTTGAGTGTGGCAAATCAAGTCAAGTCAAGTCATAAAATTTATATAGCGCACTACATACCCAGAGGGTTTCAAGGCGATTAGGAAGGGGGGAGGATTATTTGTCAAAAATCCACGTTTTAAGCTGTTTTCTGAACGCTAGATGATTCTGGGTGAGGCGAAGGTAAGCGGGGAGTGAGTTCCATGTTCTGGCAGCCAGGTATGAAAAGGATCTGCCTCCCATGGTGGTCTTGTTGATGCGAGGTACAGTGGCGAGGGCTTGGCTGGAAGAGCGAAGTTGGCGGGAGGGGGTGTAGAAGGACAGTCGAGAGTTGAGGCAATCTGGTCCGATGTCGTAGAGTGATTTGTGTGCGTGGGTGAGCAGACGGAAAGTAATCCTCTTATTGACGGGTAGCCAGTGGAGGTCTTTAAGGTGATCAGAGATGTGTTCGTTGCGTGGGATGTCTAATATGAGCCTGGCTGAGGCGTTTTGGATTCGTTGTAGTTTCTTCTGGAGTTTAGCGGTGGTACCTGCGTAGAGGGTGTTTCCGTAGTCCAGTCGGCTCGTGACCAGGGCATGGGTGACTGTTTTTCCTTGTTTCGGTGGGGATCCAGCGAAATGTTTTTCTGAGCATGCGAAGAATGTTAAAGCAGGAAGAGGATACGGCGCTGACTTGTCTGTTCATAGAGAGTGAAGAATCCAGGATGACGCCAAGGTTCCGTGCGTGGTCTGTCGGGATGGGTGCATTTCCGAGGGCTTCCGGCCACCAGGAGTCGTCCCATGCAGAGGGAGATTTACCTAAGATGAGGACTTCTGTTTTGTCTGAGTTTAGTTTTAGACGGCTTTGTTTCATCCATTCGGCAACTTCTTTCATTCCTTCGTGTAGGTTAGTTTTGGCGGTGCTGGGGTCATTGGTGAGAGAAAGGATCAGTTGAGTGTCATCCGCGTAAGAGATGATGTTGAGGTTGACATGCACCAACTACAACAGGACATCATCCGTCTTACTGAACAGAATTTGGACCTGCAGACCCACACAGAGGACTTAGAGAATCATTCCCGGAGGAACAACATTCGCATTAGGGCAGTCCCATGGGACGGAGAAGTTGGGGACCTGCGTGGCTATGTCCAAGCCCTGTTCTTACAGATTTTAGACGAGGTAGATGTGCAAGAAATTAAAATGAATAGGGTACATAGAGTCGGTCTGCCTAGAAGAGGAGGGGGTCCCCCTCCGGACATCCTCGTTTGTGTGCATGACTTTCAGGTGAAGGAGCGCATCCTACGAAAGGCTAGAGCCATCACCTCCTTGCAATTCAGGGACCACCGTCCGCAGCTCTACCAGGACTTGGCAGCGTCGACACTTCAGAAGAGGAGGGAATTTCGCCCCGTAACTTCCTTCCTGCGGGAACGCAACATCTCGTACTCCTGGGGGCACCCCTTCCGTATCATATTTCGATGGCAGAATAGGCTGGCGCAAATTCGCTCCCTGCAGGTGGCAAAGGATCTTCTGTGCCTGGAGGACGTTCCTCCATCCCAAGCGGCACATTCCTCCCCATCGAGGAGACAACACCGGTCTTCCTCCTGGCATAGAATTGGTTCATCCCCGAACCGGCGGCGGCCGGATCGCACTGCTAGCTTGCAGGAACGGGGTGATGCGGTGGCATCGGTGGCCTCGGCCACAGTAGCAGATTCTCAACAAAGATCTGGAGCAGCGTGATCCCCGATTTCATGAAGGTTTTGCGCCGGAGGGACTCTGGCCCTAAGGTCCCGGGGTACTATTGTACTTTTGGAGAAGACACCCCAGACCGTGGCCCTGGGGGTCCCTGAGTTGGTGCCCCCACCCCGATTCCAGTCCAAAGAGGGCCTTGTGAACTATGGTCTATTGGAACTGCTGAGTACTTTGTTCAGGTTCAGTGTCTTGAGTTATGTTTTATCGGTTTTTTGTTTGCAGGGGGGTGTGGGAGGTGGGGGTTTCGGGGGCAGGGGGCGCAGGGGGAGTGTTGGGGTTTGGGGCGGGGGGAGAGGGGAGAGGGGAGAGTGGTGGTGACCGAAAACTGTGTGTATGAGTTATTGTTTGCGCAAGTGCTGTTCTCCATTGCGGTCGCTATCTTGAGCCGTACTGAGGATTATACACTTTCTGATGTTTGCATGGAGGGGGGATGTTTGGGGCTCTGGGGAGGGGTGTGTACTGTTCCCCATGGGCGGAGGGTGCTTGGGACATTGTTATTGGTGTCTCTATCCGATTGTTCTCAATATACAGTGCTCTACGGGTCATCTTGTCTGACTGGCTCTGGGAGGTCCGTTGATGTGGAATTGCTGGAGGGAAGGGGAGATCTGAGGATTGGAGGAGGTTGTTGGGGGGGTGGGTCTGGCCCAGGGGTGTGTGGAGTGGTGGCTGGCGATGACCGGGGACTGGGCTCTGATCATCCTAATAAGCACACAGAGCGGAGTCTCCCGCCATCATTATGCCTGTTAGTATAGGTACCTGGAATGTGAAGGGTCTCAATTCCCCACAGAAGCGCCAGAAACTCTGGAAGTACCTATCAGATCATCATCTTGATGTAGTTGCCCTCCAGGAAACCCACTTAGCTAGGAAAGATGAACTAAGACTCCGACATAGACACTTCCCCCTTATTTATAGGGCGTCAGCATCCACCAAGCATAGGGAGGTGGCCCTCCTGTTCCGGGCGTCTCTCCACTTTCAGCCTCTGGGGGTGAGTAGTGATAAGGAGGGTCGTTGGCTAATGGTGAAAGGGTCAGTATATGGCCGACAATGTACGTTTGTGGTGGTTTATGCTCCTAATGCTGGGCAGAATGGTTTTTTACAAGGCCTGCTGGACAAGATGGGGGACTTTGTAGAAGGGCACTTGTTCCTATTGGGGGACTTCAACATGGTGTGGGACAGGGATATGTATAGTTCGGGGGCGCGCAGGGCAGACTCTGGGATCTTTTCGGAAGAAACGCAGCGACAAATAGGCGAATTGGGGTTGGTGGACAGCTGGCGCTTCTTACACCCTCAGGCCAAGGATTATACATTTTTTTCTCATGTCCATCGCTCGTACTCTCGTATAGATCATATTTTTATTAGCCAGGCCCTCAGGGGGAATGTCCGAATTGCTAGTGTTTTTCCACTCTCAGTATCTGACCATAGCCTAGTGGTTCTTGGGTTGCATTGGTACGTGGGGGGGACGGTTGGCAGAAGTGGTACTTCCCGGCAGCGTTGGTACGGGATGAGGTGTCTTGTAAGGAGCTGCAAAGGGCTATAGGAGAGATTTTTGCTCTTAACCCACCTTCTGATACATCAGTATAGACCACATGGGATGCGTGCAAGGCCTCAATACGGGGTACCTGCCTCGCCCTCAATGCGAATGTCAACAAGCTTCGGAGGAAGAAGAGGGAGGCCCTGGAGACGGAACTCGCTGCTTTGGACAGGCTCACAATTCAAACCCTTCTAGGGTGACCCTCCGACCACTAACGGCGGTGAGAGGAAAATTGAGAGCCCACTACAACAACCGGGCTGAGTTTACCCTCCTGCACCTCCGACGCGTCTCCTACTCCCAGGGGAACAAGGTGGGGCGTCACCTGGCCCGGCAGCTTTGAGATAAGCGCGAGAAGGATTACATTGGGGCATACAGGACCACACGGGTTCTGTTCGGCACAGGGATGCGGACAAAGCAGCCCTTTTTGGCCGCTTTTATGCAGATCTTTATTCGAGTGACGCCCTTGACCCAGAGGCCCAGTCTGCGTTCTTGGTGGTCTCCCTATACCACAGGTTTCCAGGGAATGGAATGACTTGCTCTCTTCCCCCATCACTAGGGAGGAGGTGTTGGACGTCATTAAGGCTCTGAAACTCCACAAGGCCCCGGGCCCTGACGGTTACACGGCCCTGTTCTACAAGACGTT
Organism: Lissotriton vulgaris; assembly: GCF_964263255.1. Lineage (NCBI taxonomy): Eukaryota > Metazoa > Chordata > Amphibia > Caudata > Salamandridae > Lissotriton > Lissotriton vulgaris. Next base: position 315,521,982 of record NC_141696.1, read on the forward strand.
TGCATCGGACCTCTGCGATTACCTGGTTTCTCTCTTTAATGCAATGGCATCTGAGTGGAGAACCTCTGAAACTATGGCCGAGGCTCTGATTACCGTCCTCCCCAAACCGGGGAAGGATTTTACCAAATGCGCGTCTTATCGCCCAATAGCGCTCCTCAATCTAGATGCTAAGTTGTATTCTTCTATACTTGCTGGTAGGTTACAGGATTTGATGCCGGCCCTTGTCCACCCGGACCAGTCCGGGTTTATAATGGGTCGGCAAACTCATGACAACTTGAGGCGCGTGATCCATCTGATCGAGAAGGCTAATAGATTTCGCATACCGGCGGTATTAGTAGGGCTCGACGCGGAAAAAGCCTTTGATCGCGTCGACTGGGGCTTTTTACATCGCACACTGGAAGCCTTCGGGTTTTCACCACGCTTCATAAGAATGCTTGAGGCTAACTATAACAACCCCACCTCTCGGGTGCTGATTAATGGCCATAGATCCGGGAGTTTTCACCATTCCCGCGGAACACGTCAGGGGTGCCCGCTCTCCCCACTTCTCTTTGCTTTAAGCATTGAACCGTTGGCTCTAGCAATTCGGGAGAACAAACAGATCTTGGGCCTCCCCTTCTCAGGTGAACAACATAAGATTTCGCTCTTCGCGGACGACGTGTTACTTTCAGTTCGGGATCCGGCACTATCGTTACCCTATGTCCATACGGTGCTCTCTGAATTTGTGACGGTGGCAGGATTCAGAGTCAATTTCGACAAATCGTATATTCTGAACCTGACTCTACCTCCAGAGGAGGTGCACTGGATTCGAGCGCTTACACCACTCTCAGGGTCGACTTCGTCCCTGTTATATCTGGGTGTGAGACTGACCTCTACCCTAGGCACACTGTTCCCGGCCAACTTTCCCCCGATGCTGGCGGCGATACGCGCGGAGCTGGAGAGATGGAAGCCAAAGTACATCTCGTGGTTGGGTAGGATTCACGCGCTTAAAATGGTCTTCCTACCAAAACTTTTGTATCTCTTCCAGGCATTGCCCATTCCGGTGGAGTTGGACTATTTCCGTCGGCTTAAGACCTTGATGTTGAAATTTGTATGGCAAGGCGGCAGGGCGCGACTTTCTTATGCAGTTCTTCGACGTCCTCGAACGGAAGGGGGGGTGGGGTTCCCGGACATGCACTTGTATTATAAAGCTGCCCAATTGAGAGTACTGGTGGAATGGTCCCAACAGCTCTCAGAGAAGCACTGGCTCCATATGGATCGGAGTGTGGCCGTAAGATCCATCTGGGACCTTGCCTGGAAACCTAAGGCGGACCGACCCAGAAACGCGTATATTAGCACCCCCACCAGCACGGTATTGAAGGTCTGGGACACGGTCAGTGGCGACGACCGGTGGACCACCTTCCCGTCCCCATTTACTCCTTTTCATTTCAACCCGGCCTTTCCTCCGGCCCTGATGGATGGACCCTTTTGTGTCTGGAGAGAGGGTGGTTGCAGAGCCCTCACTCACCTGTTTCATGATACGGCGCCTCTTATCTTCCCTAACTGTATGCGGGATTATGGTGTTCTGCCCACTAAGCGCTTTCGGCACCTCCAGCTCCTACACTGGGCAACGTCACCTGGGGTGGTGGATGCCGCTACTAGACCATTGACGAAGTTTGAAGCCTTTATTCTTCGCACGTCCACCATGAAGGGGACGATCTCCTTTATTTATGGGATGTTACTAGACATCACGGTGTCCCCCCGACCTCGATACATGGACCACTGGGAGACTGCATTGGGTAGGGACATTTCTGACAATGAGTGGAGGAGCCTTTGGCGAGATGTAGCGGCACATAATCATTCAACGGATCTTAGAGAGGCTCATCTGAAGCTTATATTTGACTGGTATCTATATCCATCTAAGTTACATCGGATATTTCCGACGACCTCAGATAAGTGCTGGCGAGGCTGCGGTATGCTGGGTGACTTCCGCCACATCTGGTGGGATTGTCCCACCATCCGACCATTCTGGTCCGAGATCCTATCCCACATCAAGGATGTGATGGGCTATCCGACTCCGAATTCAATGGAGTATGTCCTGTTGGGGCTTAGAGACCCGCTGTTGGAACATCAAACTAGGGCCGATAAACGCATTATATGGCTGTGCCTAGGAGCAGCCAAATTGACTTTGGCAGCCGTTTAGAAAAGCCCGACAGCTCCAGCTATCTCTTTATGGCATGCACGGTTATAGCGACTACTGAGAATGGAGAGACTGTCAGATATCTTTTTGGGGAATTTTAAAAATGTCATGTTCAACTGGGGACCCTTGGTTAGGTTTCTGTCTCAAGGTTTGCCATCTGCGGTTTGCCCCTCAGCTCTTCGTGCATTACATCTCTTCCAAATTTAACCACCTGCTTGTATGACGTTGTTTTGAGTGCATGATGGTCGCCACCACCAGGGACAGGGTGGGGGGTGGGGGGGAAGTGGGGTAGGTGGGGTGTTGAGTTGGGGTTGTTGATCTACTTTTGGTTGCGACACAATTTGCATGTGAAGACGGATTGCACGGCCTTCCTATATGATTGTGATCCTGGATGGGACACCTCTTACTTTTGAGAACTTTGAACTATCTGCTGAGAGTTGGTGCTCCCTCCAATCGATGGAGATTGGCGAACAATGACATTTGCACTGCGTCTGACAACGCTAGTTGCCGTCTCCCTTTATGTAATTTTGTTTTTTTCTGCAGCAATATTCTCCAGCACCCCCTGTGTGGGGATTTATGGTGGAATGTCGCCTGTTCCTTTATTCTCATCCTCTTTCTTTTTCTCACCTTCTTTTCTCCTCCTTTTCTTCTACTTAAAACCTTGAATAAATAAAAAAGAGTTCACAGTAATCACATGCATCAGGTGTGCACAGGCTAACAGCTACCAGGTACAAGTGTGCTGAATTCCTAAACCCATCATTCTCCTGCAGGGGTGGAAATGAATCAGTGAAGCTTCAGTGCTTCAGTGATGCAGTCCCTCACACACACATACACAATCTATAATGCAGAGACACACACAAATAGCACCCGGAACACCCAAATAACCCTGCATACAAAATAACTCCACACACACAGAATGACAGGCAACCTCACAATCCCTATATATATATATATATATATATATATATATATATATATATATATATATATATATATATATATATATATATATATATATATATATATATATATATATATATATATATATATATATATATATATTATATATATATATATATATATATATATATATATGTATGTATGTATGTATGTATGTATGTATGTATATATATATATATATATATATATATATATATATATATATATATATATATATATATATATATGTATATATGTGTGTGTGTGTGTGTATGTATATATTACCTACTGGCCGTCGCCAGTAGGTATTTATAGGTAGAACCATGTTTGCATAGGAAGAGCATTTTTTGTTTTGCTTATAACTTTGGCGTCGTTTGATGAATCTTCATGAAATTTTCCGAACAAATTCTTTGTTTATATCAGCTCACAGTAATCACATGCATCAGGTGTGCACAGGCTAACAGCTACCAGGTTCAAGTGTGCTGAACTCCTAAACACATCATTCTCCTGCATGTGTGGAGATGAATCAGTGAAGAGGGGATTATCTGTAATGGAATTTCAAGCATAAGCCGACTGGCTGCCACAAAACCTGGCATAGATGTAGAACAGATGATATTTCTCAAATAGCATCCAAATGAATGCAAGTCACTATATGCATGCAAGGGCCTGAAGGTGCTCTGCTAGCCCATCTGTGAATCCACCAGAATCAATGCATCACCTAGAATGTGCAGTGTAATCGTGAGCAGAACTGATTCATCACCTTTGCTGGAGGGATCTCCCAGCGCAAGGACTCCATATTGACCTCGCAGCGGGGGTTAGAACCACCACTGTTCAGAGCTTCACTGATGCAGTCCCTCACACACACATACACAATCTATCATGCACAGACACACACAAATAGCACCCCGAACACCCAAATAACCCTGCATACAAAATAACTCCACACACACCGAATGACAGGCAACCTCACAATCCCATCTAAAACATATATATATATATATTCAATGAAAAAACCATTGGTTTTAGGCCATATATAGTTAGGGATTTGCATTTAGAAAACCTTATTTTACTCGCATAAAACCATTGAAATTCCATATATAGTTATAAGCGCTAACTATATATCGCGCACCCGCAATCCACTGCTGATGATGTCACATATTACATCATTCATGACATGGTTAGTGACATCACTGATGACATCACTGATGACATCACTGATTACAACATCCAGTGACTGTATGTTTCTGTAAAGTTAAAATATGTTTTACATATTGATGAATGTGTGGATATATAAGTGTCTGGATGAAGGATTTACTAGGTGCATGACTGACTGATTGAGTGAGTGATTAAATGTGTCTCACTGAGTGCATGGGTTAGTGACTAAACTGTTTTAATTTGTGCATCATTATATCTGTTGTTCTACAAACTGCTGCATATGTTGATCAGTAGCTATATGAGTAACTGTATGGGTTGATTGGTTGCCCAAGTATTTGTATGGGAAACTGAGTGTGTGTGTATGGGTGGCTGGAAGGTGTGTGACTCTGTACATAGATGTGTGAGTAGTTGATTCACTATATGTATAGATTCAAAACTGCATGTGGAAACAGCTGTATGGGCGGTTGACTGTGCATGAGTGTATTAGTGAGTGAATGGATATCTCAGTGCTACATGTCAAATTAAGTACATATGTAAAACACAGTACATGTGAGAGTTGACATCTATAAATAACTGTGCATAAGAGCTAGTGAATGTGTGAGTGGCTGTATGGATCATTGTGAACATGTATCAGAGATTGTATAAGAGAGTAAAGTAAATATGTGTTAGTATATGTTTGAATAAGTAAGGTGTGTATAACTGTATAGTTGAGAAAATGGAGGTGTGATTGATTTTTGGCATAACTGACTAGGTGTGTGAGTAACTCCATGGATGAGTGACTGTCTGTTTACACTGATTGTATCTAAGGTTATATTAGAGTCTGAAGAGGTTCATGGTATTATCACATGAATGATATCATCAGTGATGTGATCAGTCATGTCAAATGAGATGTTATCAGTGATGTCATCAGTGATGTCATTTGAGATGTCATCAGTGATGTCATCAGTGATGTCACTAACCATGTCATGAATGATGTAATATGTGACATCATCAGCAGTGGATTGCGGGTGCGCGATATATAGTTAGCGCTTATAACTATATATGGAATTTCAATGGTTTTATGCGAGTAAAATAAGGTTTTCTAAATGCAAATCCCTAACTATATATGGCCTAAAACCAATGGTTTTTTCATTGAATATTCAAGGTTTTGTAAATGCAAATTCCTAACTATATATCGAGTATAACCTATGGTTTTTTCTGTGAATTTCAATGGTTTTTTAATAGCAAACATCAAAAGCTGTCAAATGTCAAGTACGTGATAGGTAAAAACGTTTTCGTGTTTATGCACGCTGATGTGCTTTGAACGCTGCCCCCCCCCCCCACTCCCCTCTTTTCTCTTAGTAGTACTCTCTCTTTGCAGATAGTGAACGGTAGTTAACGCAGACCTTTACCCCTGTTGTAATCCGTCGTACCTGCTTGTCTCTCCATTTGATTGATTATTATCCAAGCATTTACTGTTTTACAATTGGTTCTCTTTGGATCATTCTCTATTTACAAACAAGCACAAAGTCGCAATACTCTGTTTAGTCTTTGCAGATAGTGAAAAATCGTGTAAAAAAATAAAAGTAATCGAGCAAAATCAGTAGACCACTAATTCGATCTCTTTTTAACCTCGGTAAAATACAAACATTAGGAATAACCCTTCATGAGAAATACGAAAATAGTGAAATGAATTGAGCTCCACACCATGAGGGCTGCAAAACAGCTCGACTCCGCCACCCACACCGCCAAAAATAACGGCAAACCCTATGCAAATATTATAAATATACACAACACACCACCAAAGAAACAGAATAAAACATTTTATTAAATAACTATTTACATAACTATTTTATACTTTTTATTGCCCGATCCGGCTAGCTCAATCGATCGAGCATGAAAGTCATGCACTGATAACAAGCGTTGAGAGTTTGTAGAATGATGTCTTCAGATTTTCCACATACAGTGTAGTGGCGCGAACTGGCAGGGGGCGTTTGGATTCTACCCCTTCTCCAAATAAGATTTTCATACGTGAATGTTCGTTCATGCTTTTTGTCCCAGAGTTGCTTCCATGTCACTGCCTTACATAAATGGCATAAGTCCTGGTTATTGAGTGCCATACTTCAGAGTTCTAAGCAGTTCTTGTAACACTGTTTAAACCTTATTTGCACCTGCTGCAGCTTCACTATTCAAAGTAGTGGGGTCCATTTGTGGACCTGACTGCATTGGAAAACAATGTGATACGGTGCCTCCCTAAACCGCTTGACGGAGGCTCCGGAGGGGCGGTGAGATGGCGCGGACTGAGAGGGGGCGCTTGGCTCCTGCCCCCTCCCCAAGTCGTGTTGCCCTGGTGAGGCCTGAGATCGCCCCCGGCATAGGTGGCCGGCTCCCGGGGTCCGGCGGAATTTTTTCCCTTTTGAAGAATCTTTCATTCTGGACCTTGTCCCACAATCCGTTTCACCTGAAGACACGCTGTCGCAGGGCGCCCCTTTACCGTTTTAGTTGCCATTCCGCCCGCTTTTGGTACTCTGTGCCTCTTCCGCCATTCAGCTCTTTACCGCTCGCTCTTGCGACTACAACGTCTCGCTCACCATGTAGTTGAGGTGCTCCCGCTCTTAAGATTTGACCGAACTTTTTGGACTGCTGAAAGCGGTGGAATTCCGACCGCTGGTTGGTGGAGACATTTTGACTATATTCTGCACCTGCATTGTCGCGTAATGCGTCATATGACGCGACGCGTTAGCGCACCCGGATGTGCTCCGGTGCGCAAGGCGCAGCTTCCCGGAAACGATCCAGAGCGCGCCGCGCAGCGCGTAACGTAAGCATAACAGGTCATGTGACTTGTTAATAAAACTTTTCATTGGTTCATTTTACTTTTCTTTTCCTAATTATGTAAGACTAGGTCATGTGACCTAAAAATAACACTTTTCATTGGATTAAAACATTTTTTTTCCCCAAACGATAAAAGCCCCACCTTGTTTCTGGATGTTTCAGACTGAAGCTGGCGTCACCATGAGAGCACCACCATCTCGTAGCTCCGTCGTGGCCATTCCGCAAGCAATCATGGCAGCCGCTCCCCACCGGAAGCCTGCGGGAGTCGAGGGCCCCCAAGACTTTTGTACAATCTTCAAGGCTGAGGGGACGCTTTCGAGAATGGAACCCAAGCCCTGGCAGACAAGCGTCCGAGTTCCAAGGTGTCCCAGGGCCATTTTACTGGACCAGGCCCAAATCCGAAGAGCCGGCCGCCATTTTAAGAGTCCTGTGGAAGCCGCCTACCGCTGCACCGCAAGAGTGGGAGCAACTCAACTACATGGTGAGCGAGACGCTGTAGCCGTAAGAGCGGGCGGTAAACAGCTGAATGGCGGATGAGGCACAGTGTAGCAAAAGCGGGCGGAATGGCGACTGAAACGATAAAGGGGCGCCCCACTACAGCAGACAAGCCTCCGCCATGTGCTTCAAAACTGCATATGTATCTCGTGATATCAAGGTTGGGCAACCAGTACAGAACAAGCAGTTACGAGTCCCATTTACACCGGCGCCATTTTGGGCGCGGCCGGGCAGGTCCAGGATCTACTGAAACATAAAAAATAAGGCTGACGTCTCTGAAGCAGTTCACGAACAGCAGGACATAGCAAATAAACATGAACTCTCTAAAGCTGTTAACTCACTGCAGAACAAAACAAGTGAACCTGAAACCTCTGGAATAATTGTCGCTCAAAAGAACAACACACAAAACTCTGTAGAGCCTGAAGAAAAAAAACCAGAAGGGCACTGTAGTTTCAGACACACTTAACACTAATGACGAAACAAAGATATCGTCTGTTTATAAAGCAGTTATCATCTTGACAGAATTGACAAAGAAGTGTACAGACACCAATGCATCAGCATTCTCGGAGATAACATCTTAAGGAACAAAGAAAGACCTGTTCACTCTTGACACCCCAGGTGCTGTGTATATTGCACTATAGTGCTGCATCGACAAAACGGGCAACCCTATTGATGTGGATTTTTCATTATTGATTATTGTAAAGAAATGGCGACTCCCCCCTTTAGCAGATTAGCTAAATGTTTGCGTAATTTAGACATAAAAGTTATATTATTGTTGTTGTTGTTGTTATCGTTATAGTTCTGGTTAATTTAAAAAAATGGTTAAATATATTTACAGTTTTTGTTGCGTTCGTTATATTTAAATATTAATAAAGTTTTAAAATGTAACTGTCTTGGAGTACTATATTTTTTTTAAAAATCGGGTGAATGGGGCCTTGAATCGGGTTATTGTCATGTGTGGGCTTTGCAAGTGTACTGCTACAAGATCGGATATTTCAAACTCAAATGCACGTTCATTTTCTTACCTTTCCGAAACATGGAGCGCAATAGCAGGCAGAGAAAGGGTGATGCACGTGTTGAACACTGCCTGGCCTGCAAATTGTGCCAGTGCCCCCCCCGCCCCGAGTACTTCACAAATCTTTAAAAGACCATGCGCTTCTTCAATGGGAAGTGGATAACATGGCTAAGAGCATTTGCTGTCTAATGCATGAATATCGCTGACTTCTCAGCGATATTCATGCATTGCGGCCGTTTTTTATCGCATTTGCGATAAACCTTGCTAATAGCAAGGTTTATGTGCGATAAAATTCGCCGAAGTGCGGCGATAATTATTGTCTCTAAACAAGTTAGAGACAAAAATTACCGCTAGTTGTTGGTAATATGCCCCCGCATTTTTCCTTGCAGGAATCGAGAAGCGAAAGACTAGCACTGAAATCAGTAGTCTCACACCTGAATCGGGAGGGTTGGCATGTCTGGATACTCTACAGCTGGAGCCATACACTACATCCGCAGGGCTAGGTGATAGCCTAGGTCCGGCCTGGACAATCGGACACAGAGGAAGAGAAGTGTCAGAGGGTGCGGTAGTGAATAGGGTGAAAGGGAGGTGTCGAACGGGCACAGGGTGTGATTCTCAGAGAAGAGCAGCGCAGATGGGGGAAGTATATGGCCCATGCATGAGAGAGAGAGAGCGGGGGTGACCATTGCGTGGGGGAGATGCGTGCGAGGGTGGGGAGCTATGCTGAGAATCGACGGCGTGCAGAGAGTGGGTCTGGTCAAGGCATCTAAAATAGCTGCCGTGCACGACAAAATTGTGGCATTGGACAAAAACGCAAGATGGCGCAGACAATGTTTATCAATAAGGATTCATTTATAACAAAATATTTACTCGCAGTGACAAAATGGTGTTCAACACTTCCTGATTTCCATCGAATCGAACGTTAACAAACGTCACGCAGCAAAAAAAAAAAAAAAAAAAAAAACCACGCACAGAGCGGTTTTTAGCCATGTTATCCAATGGAAGGTGGATAACATGGCTAAGAGCATTTGCTGGATAATGCATGAATATCGCTGACTTTTCAGCGATATTCATGCATTGTGGCCGATGTGCGGCGATAATTTTTGACTCTAAACAATTAAAACGAAGCACAAAATGGCGAATTCCCGTTTCGCTACTAGTTTGCGGCCCAGTTCGCGGCCCGAGAAGCGCTTCTACCGTGAAAAATAATTTTTTTTTTATTTTCCCCACGGGACCCTTTAATAACCTCAACAACATTCCTAGGGGGTCAAGAGGGGTATACCTTGCCCCCTTTCAATAAATTCCCCCTTCGTTTTTCACCTCTTCTTCTCTCTCGATCCTACCGAGAGATAAGATGGCGGCCGCTCCGGACTATTTAGAATGTTGACAGACACCGGAGAGCCAATCAGCTTTCTGTTATCCAATGGAAGGTGGATAACATGGCTAAGAGCATTTGCTCGATAATGCATGAATATCGCTGACTTTTCAACGATATTCATGCATTGTGGCCGATGTGCGGCGATAATTTTTGTCTCTAAACAATTAAAACGAAGCACAAAATGGCGAATTCCCGTTTCGCTACCAGTTTGCGGCCCAGTTCGCGGCCCGGGAAACGCTTCTACCGTGAAAAATCATTCTTTTTTATTTTCCCCACGGGACCCTTTAATAACCCCAACAACAATCCTAGGGGGTCAAGAGGGGTATACCTTGCACCCTTTCAATAAATTCCCCCTTCGTTTTTCACCTCTTCTCTCTCGATCCTACCGAGAGATAAGATGGCGGCCGCTCCGGACTGTTTAGAATGTTGACAGACACCGGAGAGCCAATCAGCTTTCTGCGCGCAAAGTTCCGTTTCGCGAAAAGTAAGCGGACCGGATCGCTGCCCGGAGCGCTGTTACAGATATATATCTTGGTTTGAACGTTAATTTCTCAAAAACTACTGGAGCACATATATTGAGACCTAGCAAAGGCACATCGGGCTAACAGTCCCTACAATTTTGCCAAGTTTCGTGCAAATCCATTCAGCCGTTCGAGTTAAAAGTGAGTCCAACCGCCCTATGGAAAAATGAATGGAAAAAACGCGTTTTGGGACCCCCCTTTTTTCTCAGCCCCCCCTTGACGAAACTCCACCAAATTTTCAGGGGCTGCTCAGAAACAAAATGTGCCATTTTCCTGAAAATTTCAGCCGATTCCGTCCTCAAACGCCAAAGTTATTAGGCATAGAATTTTCAGAAATCCCATAGGGAATTAATCCTAACTATATATACCTACTGGCTATTGCCAGTAGGTAATATATATATATATATATATATATATATATATATATATATATATATATATATATATATATATATATATATATAAAAATGTGTGTGTATATATTACCTACTGGCGGTCGCCAGTAGGTATTTATAGTTAGAACCATGGTTGTATAGAAAGAGCATTTTTTGTTTTGCTTATAACTTTGGCATCGTTTGATGAATCTTCGTGAAATTTTCCGAACAAATTCTTTGTTTATATCAGCTCCTATGTTAAAAGCTTGGGGGTGATTCGCCAAGTAAAAAGAGGGTCCCAAAACGTGTTTTCTCCATGTTATTTTCTATTGGAAACTTTAGACAAGGCTACAGGTCGAACAGGTGAACGGAATTACCCCAAATTTGGCAGGGAGAAGGGTCTTGGTCTAGAAAGCACGCGTTTGTTTATGTGGTGTAAATCTGTTCAGTAGTTTTGGGAAAATATTGAAAATTACAGATACTGATATTTGGGAATTCTGTCATCTGATTGGCTGAGGCGTTACGAGCACGAGTTTGCTGCTTATTGGCTGCGATCGGTTACAACTAGGAAGTGTTGGCAGCCATTTTGTGTTAACGTTGAAGCGAGTAAGGGAAGAAAAGGGTGAAAAAAGTACCAAAGAGGAGGGTAGGAGCGCTGTGAGCTTTGTGCGGTGGTTTGGGTGTGCTATAGCGGGAGTGTGAAGTGAAGTATTTACCCCTACCGGTGTGAAAGTGCTGTTTTGCCCAGAGTGAGATGGTGCTGAGGTGAGGTGCCGGTATTCTCGGGGATGAAAGCGTGCGCCTAAACTGTGACCTGAGTGTGGTAAACTGATATGCTCTGGGCGCTGTAGCACACTGGCAGAAGCAAAGTATTTACCCCTAACTATGTGAAAGTGCTGTTTTGCTCACAGTGATATGGTGCTGAGGTGAGGTGCCGGTACACTTGTGATGAAAGTGTGTGCCTAAAGCGTGAGCTGAGTGCTGTAAACTGATGTGCTCTGGGCACTGTAACGTACTGGCTGCTGTAGCATAGCTGTGCAGGTGGTGTTAGTATGCATTTAGAATATTGCCGGACTGGGTAGCAAACTACTCATAGGTAACAGTATGAAGACTTGGGGATGAAAACGTGAGCCTAATCTATGAGCTGATTGCTGTAAAGTGATGTGCCGTGGGTGCTGTAGGATACTGGCCACTGTAACATACTTGTGTAAGTAGTGATATTATGCGTTTATACTATACAGGGAGTGGTAAGCGAACTACTCACCCCTACCGGTCTGAAGACTCGAATGCAGTGTGTTAGCAAGGAGGAATAAAGAAATATTCATGAAGAGTATAATGCAGAATGTTGCAATGCCACAGAAGGCAAATGGTGAAATCAGGTGTGTCTAAGAAAGTGGCTGTGTGTAATAAAGGGATGGAGTTTGAAAGTTATATAAAAAGTGTCTTTATTTAAGTGCCATAAATGGACCCACTGGTGCAAGAGCTAAGGCATGCAGCGGAGGTAAACTCCAACCGCTTTTGCTGTATTGAAACATAAGCTCCTGCATCAGTGAATTCCACATTACATGTTACAATACCTATTAGACTTGAATGACTCTAAATTCTATAATGAAAATAAAGGTAGGATACCATTACCACATGTATCCTTTAAGAAAACATAAACAAATTGCAAATTGTAATCATCAAACTTCTTAAGTATCGTAGTACTTATTTTTTGTAACACAAAATTATCAACTGTAGAACAGTCAGCAACCTCTTGTACAGTAGATTCAATCTGGTGCGAGTCAGAATTGGTAATAGTTCTACCCTCATCGCAACTTTGGGGAGGAACGCAAACATTGCGCTTCTGAGAAGCACATTGGGTACCCTTCTGGTCAAACAATTCATTATTGTCTTTAGCTGTTTAAAAAAAAACATTCTTGTGCAGAGAACTAAGGCATCGAGCTGAGGCAAACTCCATCAGCTTCTGTTGTATTCAAACCGAAGCTTCTGCATCAGTGAATTCCATATTACATGTTACAGTTCCATATGACATAAACAATAGCTATTAGACATGAATGACTAAATTCTATAATGAAATTAAAGATAGGATACGATTACCACACTGTGCCAACCAGTTCCTAAACTATGTCATATTTTTTTGTATCTTGATCGCCAGCTTGTGAGCAGAGGCTGAGGATGAGTAAATTTGTGTGAAAGGGCTTTGTGGATAACAGGCAGGCAGAGAGACGTGTGCACAAAGAATAGACATGGTTTCAAAATGGATGTAATGTTTAGGCTAATTTAGCAAGTAAATAGAGTATTTGCATAGACCATACATCACCTATCTCTGGTTAGAGTGGAGACATAGGAGGCAATAATGAAAACAGAGTTCAAATGCCTGAGTATACTTAGAAAGTTACAATTGAAGTCTATTATAAAAAATTTCAAGGAAATAGTGAAAAAAATGGTAAAAAATCAATCCAAGAATTTAAGTTAGTTTCTTACAAGTCTTGGAGATTGCAGTGCAGAAGTTCTTCAGCGGCTTGAGATGAGTAATGTTCCAAAAGGTCATTGTTGCCATTGTGTGAGAAAAGCGAAGCGATCCAATTCATATCCTCGAAGGGAGAGTAATGTTTCTCGAATGTTGGAGCGGCAATTTGAATTGGCAGGCAATCTGCCATGTTGTGAAAGGTTGCATGTTGCAGGAGATCTTTCGCAGCTGCACAGAGATCCCATTCCGCCACAGTACCTTTTTGAATTGCATCCGCCATATCTCCACTGCCTGAACAATCAAGTTTATGGTTTTCAAGATACTGCATTACCTGCTGGATATCGGGAGCGATTGTTGGGATGTTGGCAAGGCATACATCCATTCCTCAGTCGAATGGGCAAGTTTTGCAATAAAAAGATGGTTGCACGCAGATTGCATATGTGTAAATAAATATCATGTTGTAGCTCGCTCCAATAATAGATGGAGCCAGGAAACCAAAAAGTAGTTAAATTTTTTCACAGTATTGATGCAGCTTCGCGTAGAGGCATATTTTGTCAGATAATCTTGTTACCACAGGGAGCGCAGCCATTTTTTACAAGCAAAAATAGTAGTAGGATGGCCGCAAAGAGAGCAAGACTTATGGGCACTGTTCCTGCTATTCCAGAGATAGTCGAATGAATGAAGTCTGGTATTATACCAAAAACAGTTTGAAAGCCTGAGAGAAGGCTGGAGGAGACCGTGTTAAAAAATTGTGCCAGTCCTTGAGTGTGAGATGTGTTGAAAATTGTGTAAAAATTCACAGAGTGTAATGGGAGGTTCGTATTTAAAAGGGACTGTATTTTACTTGAAGTTCATGCTATCTGCAGTTGATAATTTTTTTTGCAGAAGTGAGGGACACTTCTGTTCTGAACCAAAGCGCTTTAGTTTGGTTAGTTTAATAAAATCTGTTTTCAAAGTAGGGATTGAAGGCCAGGTTGAAGTTTCGGAGTTACTTTGTGTGGGTGGGAATAGACATTGCCACAGGAACTTACCCTGTTTGAAACAGTAAGGACATATGGTATGCCAGCTCACATTCCGTAGGAGTGCATGTTATTGAGAAGCAGATAACTGCTGTTAGAAAGCTGTGTGAATGTTGGTCTGATTGTGTGAGTTGGCATGCTCTTAAGAAAGCACACAAAATTGGGGGCTGTAAGCTTAGAAGCATCATGCAGTTGGACATTCTTGCATAGTAAGTAATGACTGCCATTGTGGTTGCACTTCTGTATGCTCTTTAAGGCAGCGATATGTAAATGGGAGAAACCAGGAATAAACACGCTACCTTATATAATCACATACAATATGACAAACAACATGTACACCTAGCAGACACAACAACACTACGTGCTGTTGGAACTGTGGCTAGCCATGTACACAAACCAAACATGGACTGGCACCTCTGTTACACAATGCAGAATGCGGGGAGAGATGAGAGCAAAGTATGTGCGAAGGTGGCAAGCGATTTCGATTATAAAAGTATACAATACAAAATGTTGAGGGGATGTTCCGGACAGACTTGAGTATGTAGAGCACAGACATGTACATGTCAACATACACTGATGGTCTATTGAGTGAAGTAGACAGTGGACGCAACCATGATAGTACAGTCAGTAGGGAAGATTATGGAAATGTAGCATGTACGTGCCCCCTCCCTCGCCAAATCTTTAGCGTAGTGGGCTGGCTTGGCGTAGGCAATGCTAGCATAGGGGTATGAATACAAAGCAAATTTCTCAGGGTGTGGTTCTCTTCCGGAATGACAAACGTGTCCGCCAGGTCTGCACAGCTTACAGCGCCACAAGGTTGACCCCATTAGCAAACGTGGCTGTTTGAATGATACTCTCAGCGTGCTAGTACCGAGAAACTATCATGGCCGCCGCAACACATATATGCCGCACAGTTCGTCTTTCGATA
Source organism: Lissotriton vulgaris (assembly GCF_964263255.1). Lineage (NCBI taxonomy): Eukaryota > Metazoa > Chordata > Amphibia > Caudata > Salamandridae > Lissotriton > Lissotriton vulgaris. Next base: position 315,537,266 of record NC_141696.1, read on the forward strand.
CCGCCGTTTGTGAAACAGGGCTCACCATGTGCCGGCGGAAGCTGCTGGGCCGAGGTCTGCGAGCTCGGAAGGCTCCTGAGATCAATGCTGGCTACAACGATACAGGCACACAGCGCCCAGCCTGAGGCCCAGCAGCGTGGAGTGCTCTGTATACTACTAACACAGTAGTCAGACAGGTACATACAGTGGAACGGTGTCTTGATCACACAATGGATGGTATTAGAACTGCCTCTGAGAGTGGAGATGAAGGTACTCCCTTCGACTGGGTGCAACCAACTCTAGGTCCCAACAGTGGAATGTTGTCATGATCCCACAATGGACGATGTTACAACTGCATCTGAGAGTGGAGATGAAGGTACTCCCTTCGACCAGGTGCTACCAACTCTAGATCCCAATAGTGGAACGGAGTCTTGATCCCACAGTGGATGGTGTGCGATATTACCTGCTGCTTGCTTTTCACAGAACTCTCTCTGTTGAGGTGCATCAGACTCTGTGCGTCCGTAGCTAACTGCTGCACACGATTATTGGGCTTGGTTGACTGTAGTCGCTGGACTACACCGCTGTACAGCAGGTCAGGACAGTGAAACAGGGTCTTGATTCTATGATTGAGGATGTCAGAAGTTAAAGTCTGTGATGATTTCTGTGTACCCCCTCTTACCAGGTGCAACCAACTCTAGGTACCAACAGTGCAATGGCGTCTTGATCCCGCATTGGACGATGTTAGAACTGCACCTGAGAGTGGAGATGAAGGTACTCCATTCGACCAGGTGTAACCAACTTTAGGTCCCAACAGTGGAACGGTGTCTTGATCGCACAATGGAAGATGTCCGATATTACATGTAGCTTGGTTTTTATAGAACTCCCTCCGTTGAGGTCCATCAGACTCTGTGCTTGCATAGCTAACTGTTGCACATGATTATTGTGCTTGGTTGACAACAGTCGGTGGAGTACACCGCGGTACAGCAGGTCCAAACAGTGAAACGGGGTCTTGATTTAATGATTGAGGATGTCAGAAGTTAAAGTCTGTGATTATTTCTGTGTACCCCCTGTGATCAGGTGCATCCAACTCGGTGCTTCCGGATCCAACAGCATGCGGCTGTGAGGTGTTACTGACCACTGCCTCTGGCCTACACTGCATCAGCAGGGCTCACAATTCAGATCAAGTGGTAATTGTTTAATTATAGAATCCAGTAGGCAACTAACTACACCATCTATTGAAATATACAGAATATCCTTTTAGTATACTTGCTTGAAGAACTTTTTTTAGATGAGTTATAGGTTTATTACAATGATAAAAATTCATCTTGCAAGTTCAAAGGAACACTGAATAGTCTACACTGTGGACAGCAGAAATCGCAAATCAAATTGTTTTGATTTATTTATTGCAGATTTGTCTGTAATTTAATTTGTTGTATTTTGTGAAGAGGAAGTGAGAAAAAGTATTCATTGATGTCTTTGTGACTAATGACTTCAATTTACACTGCAGACAGAAGTATTCACAATTCAGATTGAGTCGCTATAGTAGATGACGCAGTCCTGTAGGAGAAGACATTGCTCCAGTGCGCTCTGTCTGCACCAAGCATTCGCATCGTTACAGGCTCCGCACACACTTTTTGCTGCATCGTGCATGACAAACTGGGCAGCTCAAATCCACGTCACATAGCTGTGGACCCTTGCTGACTGCTCTCTCTGGACTACATTGCAGACAGCAGTGTTCACAATTCACATTGATTCGCTATTACAGATGATGCAGTGTTGATGGCAACGGACATTGCTCCTAGTACGGCCCACCCGCAGCACGCATCATTGCTGGCTGTGCACATGTTGAATACGTTTTGATGTGGCTACCTGAGTGCACTAGAACTGCTGGACCCTTTATGATACAATCTTTTTGTGTATTATTTCAGATCTATTGCCTGTGTCTCAGTATAGCACAAGTTATGTTTTTTTTACGATAGAATTTTTTCCATACTGTCCCAACCTTACTGCAGCACAAACTATTGACTCTTTTATTATTGAATCTCTGTGTGTGATACAATGATTATTGTTGTAGTTGATGCTAGCAGCAACCATTACCTGAGGGCTGGTTTACACTCACCCCACACGCATCCAGCACAGACGTCACTGGATATGTGACCCTGGTAATAAAAAGGTGTCGAGCACAGGTGCCCGTACCCACTTGCACTATCCATCTGTGTCCATGTGTTCATTATCTATGCATGATACTGCCCCTGAGCTGTAGCACATTGCATTGTGCTGTGGACAGATTATGCAACGATGTTACCTCTGGCAGTGGGGAAAACTTCGGTTATGTAACATTTATGTGTGTGCCTATCACAGGCAGAAGGCTACTTTACAGACCATGAATATTGATGAAGATGATGGTTGCATGTTCTGTGTAGTTTAAGACATGTGGACTACATAGCAAAAAGTTTTCAAAAAAGCTCTCTAAGCAGAAGAGGTGTGTCTCATCAAATGCTGTAGAGAGAATGAGTAAAATGGGTGGTGTTTTCCACCTGCTACAATGGAAAATGTTTTGAACCAATCAAATGTTTTTTTTAAGGTCACTTGGCAATCGCGCACCCAGTCCACAAGGAGACCAAAACCTAACGTGATTTTGAGAAAATGTATTTACTATAATATAAGTTTATTACAGTTAGATATATACAAAAGTTTAAAATATTTAAGATTATCGCTTGCTCTCATATACACTTTAAAGTTATTTAGATATAGTTTTCAGACATGCAAAAGAAATGAGGGCGCATCAACATACTTCTATGGTGTAACAAAGGGTCTGGCAGCATGCACTTGTCGCATACGCAACGCGCAGCGGGCGACCCCATACATACATGACATAACGCGCGGCTTGGTACTGCGTACCCGTCGCATAAGAAAGTAGCATCTAGCCCGACCTCGTACGTATATGTTCATATGCAGGACGTGGTGCCACAAAGCCACCGGATACGAAATGCACATCATTTCAATATGGCGGATAGGATTCTCGTGCTGAGGGAGCTTGGAAGACTACTGGTACGGGACTCTAGTTTTCTCAAAAAATAAAAATTAAATGATATACATATATTTTTTTTTGAAGATATAAAACATTACATCATTTTTAAAGTTAAAAAAGGGTAATAGAGTTCCAAAATATTATAAAAAAATAGAAAAAATATAGGTTTTATAAATATTAAAATATGAAATTAAATTTTAAAAACCTTCGAAATTCACTGAAAAATCATAGGTTTTACAGACGTTATAGTTAGGAATTAGCGTTTAAACATCCTTAGAAATTCACTGAAAAAACATAGGTTTCAGGGACGTTATAGTTAGTTGGACATATCACTCATAGAAAACCATAGAAATCCCCCTGTTATAGTTAGTTCAGCTAACTATAACTTGCGCGCTAGCAATGCACTGCTGATGACGTCATATAATACATCACTCATGACATGGTCAGTAACATCACTCATGATGACATCTCAAATGACATCACTCAGGACATCACTTATGACATCATCCAGTGAATGTGTGTCTTTCTGAAAAATAAATATTTCTTATATATGTATATGTAAAGGTCGATAGAATAATAAATGGGTAATTAAGTGTCTAAATGGATGTTTTTTTTGTAAAATTGATGGTATAACTGACATATTAAGTGTATCTTAGTGAATACATGTATTAGTGAGTACTTTAAATATAATTGTATCAGTGTCTCACTTTGTGTATAAGTGTATTCATGGGTTGGTGAGTAGCTACATGAGTGTGTATATGGGTTATTAGTTGGTTTTTTGAGTATCAGTTTAACTGTTTGTATGCTTCGGTGGGGAATATTACTTAGCTCATAGATGCATGAATAAGTGACTCCCTATTTGTATGTGTTTTGAAGAGAGCATATGTGCAGTACTGTATGGGTGGATGAGTGTGAGTATGGGTGTGTTAGTTAGTGAATGACTGTCTCATTAGTGTCTTTATGAGTAAGTACATATGTTTTAAACTGGCATATGTGAGTATTGATGTATATAATTAAATATATATGAGAGTGAGAGATTGGAAGAGTTCCTGTATACATAAGTATGTGTTTCTAGAAGTGATTGTTTAAGAGAGTAAGTAGGTGTACGTTTCTGTAGAAGAAAGTGCAGTGGTGTGTGTATAGCTGTATATGCAAATAAATGGATGTTTGATCATTTATTTGCATGTGTGAGTATGTGTGTGGGTAACTCTATGGATGAGTATCAGTGTGTAACATGATGTATAGGTATATGAGTACACATGATGAGTGTGTACATGTATGAGTTACTATATAGTTGGTGAAAAAGTGGATGGGTATGTAGATGTTGGAATTACCTAATAGGTTGTTGTAACTGGTATTGGTATCTCAATTTTTTTGAAAATGTTAGTTTCTATTTTTCAATGTGTGCATCAAAGGTTATATTAGGCTGACAGGAGGTCTGTCACTCTTTCACAAGGATGATGTCATCAGTGATGTCATCAGTGATCTCATTTGAGATTTCATCAGTGATATCATGAGTGATGACACTGACCATGTCATGAGTGATTAATATGTGACATCATGAGCAGTGCATTGCTGGCGCTTGAGCTGAACTAACTATAACGGGGGAATTTCAATGGTTTTGTCCAGCTAACTATAACATGTGCAACACCTGTGATTTTTTCAGTGAATTTCTAAGGTTTTTTAAATGCTAATTCCTAACTATAATACGGCTAAAACCTGTGGTTTTTTTCTGTGAATTTCAAAGGTTTTGTAAATGATAAATTTTAAATGTATTAATTGTATATTTTATTTATACTGATTTACTACATTGTTTTAAAGTATTTATTTTTAGATATTTTAGTTTTTTAAATTACATTACATATTTTTATTGGAGTTGAGCACCCAACATGTTCACACCAGAGGGGCCGCGCTGAGTGCCGCGATGGGCACACAACTCCTAATTTTACCGGAAAAAAAATAATTGCTTCTATCACTAATTTATATTCTCCCCTGGGACCCCATCCCCAGGGCCTATACACAACGTTAGGGACTGTGCGGGGAGCCCCAATGTCCCCACAGTCCTGCAGGATCCCCGCGTCCTTCGGGAGCCGGCATTGCTTTACCACATGGGGAGCTGCTAACATGCAGCTCCCCGTGTGGAAAAGCAATCGGGTTTTAATTTTGCCATTTTTCAATTCAGCCATTCAGGCTGTAGCCATGTCTAAATATCCTATAAAAAATTGCATGGGGAAAACACATTTGAAATTATTGAAATTTAGAACCAATCAAAATGTTACTTTCGTTTTGAATTTCTGTGTGATGAAGTATGATTGGTTATGTATATATCTTAAATGAGAGGAAAACACGGCCATTTTGTGATACTCCTGTCTGAGGTACATTTGAGAGGAATTTGTGGTGCTCAATTTCTGTTGTTTGAATTACACAGTATTAACTTCCAAAAAGGTGAGTTGTTAATTTGTAAGGGAAACTATGTTGTACACTTTAAGATAATTTGAAAAATGTTTTCTGTTAGTTATTTACCGTCATTCTATTATATTTATGGATTAGGATAGGCTTCATCACATGCAGTGCATTTTATTTCTAGTGCCTACCTAATACTATACACTGCCCAATTAATTTAAAAGAACTAAATACTTGATTAAGATAGTTTTATATTATGTATTTCTAAAAACGAAAAATGAAAGTGATTACTTTTTTCTGCAATTTACAGCAAGAAATTTGAAATTAAAATGGATCAGAATGAGGAGATCAAGGAAATTTCTTTTGAATGTTCAACTGCATTTATTGAAAATCAAAATGTCATGGATATTGACAGCACAATATCACAAGGAGGAGATGACATAATTGATTTTTTAGATGAATCTCTTGACGAAGAATTTATCGCATGTTTGGATACAATTGAATTCCAACAATCATCATTGCAGACTTTTCATTAGGACATTCCTGATGATTTCATTGAAAATGAAATTCCAGATGAGGACATGCTACAAGTTCTATTAAACTATGAAAAATCTGAACAATAAATTAATATTTACAAATTAAAAATTAGTTGACATATTTTTCATTTTTATTTCTAATTTATGAGGTAGTAGCAAAGTGATTGTAGTATAATGTGAGACTTATAGTATAGAGTGCAACATTTTTATGTTACATAGTAAGATTACTCATATTTTCTTCCCTTCAACCACTATATTTTCTCCAATGTGTATTTGACATCTCTTCTTCATCTCCTGCCTCCTTTCTCTAACAGTCTGTCTCTGATGCACCCTTTCGCCACCATTTTGTGTAGTTACAGAAGAGAGTGAAATATAATAGTTCCGAACGTGAAAAGAGGGCAGGATAGAGTGCCCCTCACCCCCTAGACCTTCTCAGGGGGTCCAAAAAGGATCTGTTTCTGCTTTCCTGAGAGACTATGGTATGAGTTCCATATACCACAATAACTTGCATTACAACATGCAAGATATCTACAGAGGAGACGGTGTGCATTTCTCAAATATGGGAAACAGAGTCTTTCTCTTAAATTTTAGACTCTGCATCGGTACCTACTTGTAGGTACTTAAATCACCCACATAACACAACAGCTCTTTTTAGAGCTACCCTACCTCTAAGCAATCCAAATCCTTATTTTACACTATTTTCTTTCACTGTTTTTCCCTGTGGTACTCTCTGGGTACGCGTACCGGGAGGCGTACATGGGAATGCACCCAGCGCATACCCCGTGAAAATATAAAAAAAGGTATTTTGCCCTTTTAGGCCCCCCTCAGAAAACCTAGGGGAGAGTCTACCCTGCCCCCTTATAATCATTTCCCCCTTTCTATGATTCTAACAAGACACAAGATGGCGGACTCTCCGGACTGTTTAGAATGTTGACAGACATCCAAGAACCAATCAGTTTTCCGCTCGCGCACTCCCGTGGCGCGCCGGGTTGCGCTCCCGGGTACGCGTTCCGGTGAGTGCTCGGAGCACGCCTATACATATATATGTGTTTTTTAATTTAATTTTCAAAAAAACCACTGGAGCAATTTTCACCAAATATAGCAAAGGCACATCTGCGTACCAGTCCCTACAATTTTGCAAAGTTTGGTGTAATTCCGTTCAGCGGTTCGGGCTGTAGCATTGTCTATTCGTCCTATCGAAATTAACATGGAGAAAACACGTTTTGGGACCCCCCTTTTTTCTCGACCCCGGTTGATGAATCCCCCTGAAACTTTCAGGGAAGGAGCGGAGCGGAGCTGGCCTAAATTTAGGAAAATTACACGCAAATTCCCAAACCGGTGCCTAAGTTATTCCCAATAGACTGTTGCAGATTTCCTATGGTAGCTAGGTCCTAACTATAACTACCTACTGGCGACCGCCAGTAGGTAATATGTAAATATGTAATTAGCAAAAAATGAAATGAGATTACTCTCTTTCAGCACTTTATACAAGATGTTTTCTATGTTCACTAGGACATCTCCCTCCCAATGCGGTAGCCAATCAAATGCACTGTTTTCTAAGCACTAGCACTTTAAATTTAGCTCACTTCCCTCAGTGCGTCATGTGACCAAGGCCTCTGTGTAGGCCAAAACGTTATGCTGACGAGGTGTGCCTGAATAAAAAAACTCACCTGTACTCTGGGTCTTCTGTTTCTTCCTTTGCTGTGGTTCCAGATGGTGGACGTTTTGCTGAGAGGAAACGAACGGATAATTATTTAAACCGGTTGAGTGTTTCTCTGGTGTTGGAAGACCCCCTTCTCCGCAAGTGGCAGAGCAGCAAGAAACCGTGACCTCCAGTCACCTGGAAGTTGTTTTTCTCTCCCGTTTGGGAGATACTGCTCCAGCCCCTGGACGACGGACAAGCTCACTGTTTTTGATTCCGGGTGAGGTATGGTGGGACAGCTGTCCTAACACCGTGCCAAGTGCCCGTGGTTAAACGGTGACCTTAGGGACTGTTCCAGTGGAAAAGGTGTGCACATACGGAGGTTTGACAGCTATTGTGGCCGTATCCCCGTATCCAGTGAGTCAAATATGTATATCGTCAACTTGGCAAACATCATGTCGGCAGACGCACGCAAAGGGAGAGAGGTGGCAGCTCTCGAAGCCTTTGACGACTCCCCAGCTGGGGGGTCGGTAGTGAGCACTTCAGAGTAACCAGGTGCAATGGGAGGTTCCGATATTTGCGAGAAGTTTAAAATCTTGGAAAAAGTCCTCAAGCGAGAGCAGTCCAAATGGTGGGAACATCGTTCCCTTAGCAGATATCTGGAGGTGAATTGGATACCTCGGGGGTTGATAGTCATGCTGGCCCCGAGCTACGAATATATGGATCCTGCAATGCTTAAGGACTGGGCCGAATGGAGCTTGGATTAATCCCGCCGTTTGGTAGTCATGTTGGTGCGATATGCGGAGAGTGACAGAATGAAAATCCAAGAGCAGATTGATGAAATTGAAGCGGAAATTTCAAGTCTGTGTGTGGATAATGCGGATATTTCCCTGGAATGCAAAAAATATAGAGAGACAATGCAGCAAAGAGTCCAAAAAGAGGAGGATGTCATCATAAAACGCAAAGCGTTTAAATTCCAGCGTGATAAGACCGACTACAACGAGGGTCGTATATTCACATTTGCCCGCAAGTACGATGCTATTAAAGCTACAAAAGCTTCAAGTTCAGATGTAGTGCATAATACCGCCCCCACAACTGCTCCGACACACTCCAGGTCACCAGATGACTCCACCAACACAGATCTTAGTTCTAACATGGACAGTGGGTCTGAAACTGAAGCGGCAAGAGGATCGGCACGATTGGGGTTTACCCGGTTCACCCTGGAACAGGAGCTGGAGTGTATCCGCCAGGACAGACGTGATAAATTGCACCCCAGAAATCCCTTTCCTTCGTTCCTCACTGCAACATCAACAGATTTGAACTCTTTAAAGACCTCATGGCCTTCTTTAGAAAGATCAGACTCCAAAACTTCTTTGAATCCAGCAACTCAGAAGTGGAAGATGCTACCAATCTATCAGGTCTTAAACCGGCATCCACTTTCTTGCCAACTCTAGAACAAGTATCGCCAGAAATTGCCACATTTGAGCATGTAGTGTACAATAAACTTACAGCTGCCACTAAATATATACCCCCTCCTAGTTTCAACATTTCATATGAGGAGCATCAAGCCCTGGCGGAACTAAAAACCGACAAAGACATCACGATTAAATGTTGCGACAAAGGGGGAGGCATAGTTGTAATAGACACTAACCAATACATACTGAATATGGAGGCATTACTACATAATACCAACCACTACATCCCAGTTCAAAAAGATCCCACAAAAAGAGTTCAATCTGCAATTTTGTCCTTAACAACTAAGGCTCTTGACGACAATGTGATCTGTGAAAAGGAGTGGCAATTCCTTAATGTTCGCCAACCCAAAATGGCAGCAATATATGGAGTGCCAAAGATACATAAAAACAGTCATGATCCACCGTACAGACCCATAGTCTCTACCATTGGATCCGTTACAGAGCCCTTGTCCAAATACATTGATACCATCTTAAGGCCTCATATTCCAAAAACTCCATCTCACGTCAAGGACACCAGAGACATCATTAACATCGTGGAATGTCTCACATTTGACCCTGAAAGACAATGGCTAGCCACCATGGATATAGAGGCCCTATATTCCAATATTCCCCAACCAGGAGCCATCAAAGCTGTCTCCTGGTTCATTGACGCCTACCAAATTGATTGCCCCAAAGATTTCATTCTGGACTGCTTAAAAATAGTCTTATCAGAAAATACTTTTGACTTTAATGGTTCCCTCTACCAACAAACCATGGGTGTCAGCATGGGGGCTTCATGTGCGCCCACCGTAGCCAACATATACATGGCTGAATTTGAGTCCAAATTCATTTATAACGAAATTGCCCCCTTCAGCGAGTCCATTTCCTCATGGGCTCGCTACATTGATGATATTTTTTTCATCTGGACTTCAGAAACAGAACCACTGTCTACCTTTGTGTCCTGGCTAAATTTATGTGATAAGAACATCCACTTTACTGCTACATCTAGCCAGACGCATGTGGAGTTTTTAGACATCAATATCATTAATAACAACAACCGCTTGAGTGTAGATCTGTATGTGAAGCCAACTGCTCGCAACACGCTACTACACTACACCAGCTATCACCCTAAAACCCAGAAATCTAGCATCCCGTTCAGTCAGTTCCTTCGGGTTCGAAGGAACTGCTCCTCTGTTACAGACTTCGATAAAAGAGCAGCCGAAATGAAACTCAAATTCATATCTCATGGATAACCCAAGCGTCTAGTCCGTGATTCATACAAGAGAGCAAGGTTCTTTGACAGACAGCACCTACTAACACCTCAAATCAAAGAACCTCAATCCAAGATGGTCTTTGTAACCAGACACTCTACTATGAATGCAAAGCTCCAACACATTATATTTTCAAATTGGCACATCCTCAATGCAACAAAACCCAAAGAAAGCCAGCTTCCTAAGCCAGTGTTTGCATACAGGAAAAATAAAAACCTTAAAGACCTGGTTGTAAGATCAAGAATGGAACCTAACAAAAAAGCCCTCACACAAAGAGCCCTCACTCACATGACACCAGTGGTAGGCAACTACAAGTGTCTTGACTGTACTGCCTGTGAATTTGCAGTTGAAACCAAGGAACTGAATTTCAATAATAACACTGTTCATTCGCAAACTTTAACTAACTGCAAAACCACCAATGTGGTCTATCTCCTACTTTGCCCATGTAACATGGGCTACGTAGGCGAAACAGCAAGGATGATGTCAACGTGCCTATCGGAGCATAGGTCAGCTATCCGCACAGGTAAAATGCAAGCCCCCCTGGTTAAACACTACCATGAAGCCAAACATAATCCAAACGACATTCGCTGGTTCATCCTGGAAAAAATCCGTAAATCATCCGGCACACTCAGCACACAGGTGCGTAAATGTCGCGAGGTATACTGGATCTTTACCCTGGATACCTATTCAAAGGGCATGAACAACGAAATACCGTGGGACCAAGTACTGAAATATAATTATGGTTAAAAATAGGTTCCTATGTCTTTCCAGTTCGGAAACCTTTTGACTACCTGACACCACTGACACATAGACACATTGTGCATCTGCCCACCGTCCCTTGCAGCCTGGTTAAGCTGATATGAATTACGTAAAATATGTAGTACATAAGGGTTGGTTTCACCCTTCTAACATGTCCGCCGAGTTCCAGGACTGTCTAATGACGCTATAACATACTGACCATCATCCATTTCATTGTCCGACTAAACACGGATTCGTATTGGTCTTCTCACGTCCCTTAAAGGCTGGCTAAACTGATATGAATTATGTAAAATATCTAGTACATAAGGGTTTGTTTCACCCTTCTAACATGTCCGCCGAGCTCCAGGACTGTCCAGTGACGCTATAACATATAGACCATCATCTATTTCCTTGACCGACTAACCAGGGACTCGTATTGGTCTTCTCACGCGAATCCCGCGGTTAAAATCCACCCGGCGTAATTCAGACGCCGGCAGACCCCCACATTGGAAGGTGAACGGAATTCGACTATCAGGTAAGCACTGTCTCACAGATCCCGACGCTCTGCCCGATTACACAGCGTCCATGCCCGCTCTCTAACACAGCCTGATTAAATATCTTCGGCTTTGTCTTTTTGCCGTTCAGACCTTTACCGCAGCATTTTTACCATGACGGCACCCGCTCGTTAAAATTTCACTGCCTGTGAAGAAACCCACAGACCCCCATTGGACACCTAGTGGACACAACCAAAAGGTACTTAGCTGTCGCAGGCTATGTTTATATCTGTGTTTTACCAACTAAAAGAGCAGCCGTCAGAATGTCCTTTCCAAATCTGCCATTGTTTATATCTCCCGTAATGTAGACTTACAGCGCTTGAAGAATCGTCCACAGATCTCCATTTAGACAACAATTGAGCATAACTCACAGGTATTTATCTGTCCCCCAATGCTTTGGTTACTATCGCTCTCTTAAACTAGAACAACCTTTACTAATCCCGTTCGCTATTCATGTCTCCCGACGTGTAGATTACCTGCATACCTGCTTCATTGGCATCAGGAATTCGTAGCCCCTCAACTATGTAGGACCAATTATACAGGTACTATCTTTGCCATACTCCACAGTCTAAATCTGATGGGACTTTAATATAACTTTTATAATTCCTCTTCATGTCCTTTTGTATCCTAGAGCCACCTACTCTCATCAGATATATAGGTATCAGGATAACTGACCAAAGAATAAACGAACAAAACACCCAACCAAAGGTATCCATCTGCTCTCTAGCTTTCCCGCTACATTCTTGGAACATCTCCTCTATCTGGATGACTAACCTCTGTACATTTTATATTGTGTCACTATCCAGTAACCTACGTTTTAAGACAGACAGCCCTGCATATCAGACCAACTAACTTTCCTTCCTGTGAGACTCTGCACCGATTTTCATCCAGGTACAGCACCGGTTTTTCACACTCATCTGAACCTCTCCATCCCTTCCCCTTTTTCTTCTCCTCCTCTGTCTTTCTTCCCTTCTTTCTTTTCTATTTTTTCCTTATTTCTCTTCCACCTTCTTCTTTACAAATTTCTTTTCTTTTCTTTTCTTCGCTTTTCATCTCCTTCTCTCCGTTTCTCCTTCTTTTCTTCGCTTTTCATCTCCTTCTCTCCGTTTCTCCTTCTCTTTCCCCCCAAACCCCCCCCCCCCCCCCCCTACAAATATCAGTGATCCATAGGTGGTTAACACAAATTTTATTGAATGTTGTACAGATAATCACCGTATGTACCTCTCTTTTCTCCACCTGCCCCACCTTGAAGTATATTGCAATATAGCATTCTCATGTAATTAAACTTGTACACAAAAAATCAGGATTAATACCATATGTATAGAATCATGTTATACTAGCCTGAATGGGCAATAAATTGTATATAACTGTATATATTAGGACAGGTTTGAGCACTTATAGGACACTATTGTCTTGTTTTCTATCACTGTATAAATGTAATATAACTACTTAGGTCATTTAACATGTAAATATTTAGGGCATTACACAGACACTAACAAACGTTTTTACTGTTTATATTTCTTTATGTGCATAGGTTCATTTGGATACTCACATGGCTCCCTGATGAAGGCCCTCAGCCGAAACGCGCGTAGATGTCATTCCTAGCCATGTTTTTATGTATAGTGTGCTAAAACAAGCTTTCATATAGTGCCCAAATCATAATCCTTTTTGAAATGTATTGAAGTGCACTAAGGACATAATAATGTGTATATATATGTAGATCTAACTATCACATGTATAGTGGAAGCACGCACATAACAAAAATTTGTGATGAAGTAACAATGTTTTTTATACAATAACTATAACTTAATAAAATAAAGTCCATAATTTTGTACCATGCACTTTGTCTCTTTATAGTGTTTGCTGTCGCTTGTCAGGTTCTGCCCTTTAGTGAAAACCAGTTCCTAATAACTTGTTTCTCTCAAACACTGCACCCCAGAAATCCAGCACCAGGAAAAACCCAAACACCAAGCGACGAGAACGCAGGAAAAGCAACACAAAGCGTAAAATCCAAGAAGAGAAACTACAAGCGGTGGAACTCAAGCAAAAAGAAGTAAGCAATATTTCTCATACACTGGGCAATGGTTTATCTGTGAATAACTTAACTACTACTGCTTTTACTGACTCAGAGATTGGTATTTTGTCGATGGGATTGTCGTTTAGTCCCCCCAGCAACTTTAATTACGCGGACACAAGAATAGATCTCTTTAAATTCACGCGCAAGCTTAAGTTGCAAAAACACTTTGCTAGTAGTAAATCACGTAACACTGTTAGAAAATCGACGGTTGCTTCATCTACTATGGGGTTAGTAGTGAATGATATCCCGCTGATGCAGGACTTAGAAGTGCTACGATCGGAAGTCTCTGCCTCGCAGAACACATTGGGGGATGCAAATGCCCAAATTGGCAGGCTAACGAACTTCAAACCGCATTCGACATTCACTCCGGTCACACCTTATGACAACATCGACATTTTTCATGATGCCATTATCAAACAAGTCAAGACATTGCATGTAAAGACATTAAAGTCTAAACAATACAACCAAAGGTGTAACAGTGAATATCAGGAACTGGTGAAAAAAATACAAATGGATGGTAACATGATACTCAGGCAATCTGACAAAGGTGGAAACATCGTGCTCTGGCCCAGGAACCTCTACATGGAGGAGGCGTACTTACAATTGAATGACCCAAACTGTTATAAACATTGTGATGTGGGTGTATTGAGAAAAGCGCAATCAGATTTCCATTCCTTGTTGATGGGCTGGCGTTCGAGTGGGCTCATCAGCATGGATGAACTGAAATATCTAAAGAATGATCACCCAATCACCCCTGTGTTGTACTTAATCCCCAAAGTGCATAAAAATTCTGTTAAACCGCCTGGAAGACCTATAATCTCGGCATGTGGGGGGTTACTAGAGAAAGCCACAACATACATTGACTCATTCCTTCAGGAATACGTGTGGCACTTCCTTCTTATATCCAGGACTCAAGTGACCTCTTAAGGAAAATCAAAGAAGTACAATGGGAGAAAGACTACTGGTTAATTACACTAGATGTTTCATCACTCTATACCAGTATTGTACACGCAGATGGAATGAGAGCCATTCAATTTTACCTGGGCCAGCGCCCAATAGAACTCGCTGAGCACAATAAACTGTTACTTACCATGATCAGTTTTTGTTTAAACCATAACCACTTTATGTTCCTCAACCAGTACTATCAGCAGGTTAGAGGTGTCGCCATGGGGGCCTGTTTCTCTCCCAGTTTTGCCTGTTTGCACATGGGATACTGGGAGAGGTAGGTCCTCCATGGCGATCACCTTGAAATCTGCTCCCGCCACATCATACGATGGTATAGGTACATCGATGATATCCTTATGATCTGGCGGGGGTCACGTGAGGAAGCTTTAAGTTTCATTAAAACCCTTAATAGCAATGCATACAATCTGGCCTTTACATCTCACATCAGTCAGACACAAGCACACTTTCTGGACATTACAATAGAGCTCAGCCAGGACAGGTTGGATACTAAACTTTACAGAAAGCCCACTGCGGGCAATACTGTGCTGCATGCTGATAGTCACCATCCCCCGCACCTAATTAGAAGCATCCCCTATGGGGAGATGCTTCAAATTAGGTGCATTTGCAGCACAGATACCCATTGCAAAGCAGCGCAGGCAGCGAGCAAGCAAAGGTTTCTGGCAAGAGGCTATGCAGAGAATCTAATTGATATAGACATCAACAAAGCGAATGCCCTGTCCCGTACTAATAAATTGATCCATAAGAAAGCCCAGAGGCTCACAGATTCCAGGGTATCACAACCAACAAGACTCATTTGGACCTACAATAGACAACACGGTGCACTTAGGAAAATAGTCAACAAACACTGGAACCTGATTAGGTTAGACCCAGTGATTGGCGCACACATGCCTAGCAACCCAGCTATCACCTTCAGGAAAGCGTATTCCTTACAGGATGCCCTAGTTAAATCAAGTCCTGAGGTGATCCCCCCTAGAAACTGGATGGCTGCAAGTAGAGGTTTTAGAAAATGCTCGAACTGTAAGGCTTGCTCGCAGGGACTCAACAAAACCGAGTTCCTTACTGCATTTTCCACAGTGCCCCGAAAAATCAAAAAACAATTGACGTGCAAAAGTGAATACGTGGTATATGTGCTGGAGTGTCCATGTGGCCTGCAATATATTGGTAGTACCAAATTGCAGGTTCACAAGGGGATACTCCAGCACATAAGGGCCATCAATACTAACGATGCCACGTATCCCGTTGCCAGGCATTTCAAGGAACACCACGATAACAACAGTGGACTCCTTAGGTATTATGCCATAGATACTGTAGGTCCTTTGAGGAGAGGTGGCAACAGAGAAGGCATTTTAAGAGCATTGGAGACCAGGTACATCTTAGAAATGGATATTAAGACCCCGCATGTCCTCAATTCCACAGAGGATTTCTATACGTGTCTTTAAATATCTCTTAATGCCACTCAATTATTTGCCACCTCCCTACTTACATGTGCTGTATATATCAACTGCTTACTACTAGATTTGCTGTACCTTTTACTATCACAACTATATATGCGATAACAACTAGGTTGTATAGTATGGTACTCAGTTAATGACTACACCTGATATACTCCTGTTGGAAGTTGCATCAGGCAGCATTGGTTACACACAACCTTAAGTTTGAGACACAAAATCTTTTTTTATCACATTTGGTTCTGTCTGCACACATAATTTTATTTTAGTATTCATCACATCAGTACCAACATTTGGCTAAAGGAGGTGAGCAATACGAGAAATGTACAAACCCTATGTATAAGATCTGTACAGGTGGTAGTTTTTATTGCATAACATTGGCATTATTATCACCATGGGTTGCTAGTGCAGAAATAGTGTGGCAGTGTATTTGAACACAGCGGTCTGATGTGCCAAACCTAATCAAATTCAATATATTATATGTAAATATATATTATTTTGTTCTCTTCTTTTTTATACAAAAAAATGTAAAAAATATCAATTACTTATTTATTGTATTTTATCGTGACATCGTATGTCATACGGTAATAGGTATTGACAGGTCTTCGGACTTTATTCTATTTAAACAGTAATTAGCAAAAAATGAAATGAGATTACTCTCTTTCAGCACTTTATACAAGATGTTTTCTATGTTCACTAGGACATCTCCCTCCCAATGCGGTAGCCAATCAAATGCATTGTTTTCTAAGCACTAGCACTTTAAATTTAGCTCACTTCCCTCAGTGCGTCATGTGACCAAGGCCTCTGTGTAGGCCGAAACGTTATGCTGACGAGGTGTGCCTGAATAAAAAAACTCACCTGTACTCCGGGTCTTCTGTTTCTTCCTTTGCTGTGGTTCCAGATGGTGGACGTTTTGCTGAGAGGAAACAAACTGATAATATATATATTACATATATATTTATATATATTCGTTGAAAAAACCATAGGTTTCACACCAGTTATAGTTAGGAATTAGCATTTAAAAAACCTATTAAATTCACTGAAAAAACCATAGGTTTCACATCAGTTATAGTTAGCAGGAAGTTTTACTCGCATAAAACCATTGACATTCCCACGTTATAGTTAGTTGAGCTCACTATAACTTGCACGTGCAATGCACTGCTGATGACGTCACATATTACATCACTCATGACATGGTCAGTGACATCACTCATGACATCACTGATGACACCATCCAGTAAATGTATGTCTTTTTGAAAAATAAATGTGTTTTATATATGTATATGTAAAAGTTGATGGAAGAATAAATGTTTAAATAAGTGTCTAAATTTATGTTTTTTTTATAAAAATTGATTAGTTAACTGGCTTATTAAGTGTTTCTTAGTGAATACATATATTAGTGAGTAATGTTTAAATATTTTTATATATGTATTAGTGTTTCACTTTGTGTCTAAGTGGCTGCATGGGTTGGTGAGTAGGTACATGTGTAGGTATATGGGTTATTAGATGTTTTTTAGTATCAGTATGAGTGTTTGTATGGTTTCGTGGGGGTATTACTTATCACATAGATGCATGAATGACTAACTCTCTCTTTGTATGTGTTTTGAAGACAGCATATGTGCAGGACTATATGGGTGGATGAGTGTGTATATGTGTGTGTTAGTGAGTGAATGACTGTCTCACTAGTGTCTTTATCAGTAACTGGATATGTATGTTTTAATCTAGTATATGTGAGTATTGATGTATATAAGTGAGTATATGTCAGAGTGAGATATTGAAAGAGTTCCTTTTTAAATAATTATGTGTTTCTAAAAGTGATTGTTTAAGAGAGTAAGTATGTGTAAGTTTCCTTAGAAGTAAGGTGGTAGTGTGTATATAGCTGTATATGCAAATAAATGGATGTTCAATAGTTTATTTGCATGTGTGAGTATGTGTGAGAGTAACTTTTGGATGACTGTCGGTGTGTAACAGGATGTATAGGTGAATCACTACATATGATGAGTGAGTATATGTATGAGTGACTATATAGAACTGTTGTGAATGAGTGGATGTGTATATAGATGGTGGAATTATTGAATTGGTTGCTGTAACTGGTATGGGTATCTCCATTTTTTTCAAAAATGTAATTTATATTTTTCAATATGTGTTTCATGGGTTACATTACAGTGAAAGGAGGTCTGTCACTCTGTCACAAGGATGGTGTCATCAGTGATGTCATGTGTGATGTCACTGACCATGTCATGAGTGATGTAATATGTACCGTCATCAGCAGTGCATTGCACGCGCAAGTTATAGTGAGTCCAACTAACTATAACGTGGGAATTTCAATGGTTTTATGCGAGTAAAACTTCCTGCTAACTATAACTGGTGTGAAACCTATGGTTTTTTCAGTGAATTTAATAGGTTTTTTAAATGCTAATATATACATATAAAAACATCCTTCACCAGCGACGCTTGCAGGAACGGACCAACACTCAGGTTTTAGATAGTTTCAAAGTGCATTTTTATTCTTCCATTTCTGCCAACATGACGTGTTTCGACCGGGTCTCCCGGGTCTTGCACATGACATGCAAGGAATCCCGCGTTATTTAAATACCCAAATCCTCCATCTTTTTTCCTTCAAACAATGCATAGAACTAAAAGATAGACTATAATTGAAAAAAAGAGACTACATAGGTATGGGGAACTATTCCAGGATTATAAATCTATTTACAAATAATTCATTATCGTAATTCTAGCGAGTTTAAATAATGTAATGCTACTTAAAATAAACAGAAAGCATTATCAATGATAAATATACATTGCAACAAAGTAAAAAAGAGGTAATCAATACTTGAAGACCCCACTACTAGTTATTGAAAAAAAGTGCTATTAGTCTAACAATACAATACACACATGTGTAATAACGGGCAAGTGCCCACATAATATTCAACAAAGTCCATCTTAAATACATCTAATTATACGAAGGTATTAGACCAAAGTGCAATTGTGTATCGCTCTACTATATATATTACCTACTGGCGGTCGGCAGTAGGTAGTTATAGTTAGGATTTTTTTCAATGTTAAATCTCAAAATTCTATTTGGAATAACTTTGGCACCGGTTGACGAATCTGCCTGAAAATTTCCTGAAAATGGCCTCGTCGAGCTCGGGTCCTTCCTTGAAAGTTTGGGGGGGATACGTCAAGCGGGGGCCGAGATAAAAGGGGGGTCCCAAAACGCGCTTTCCCCATGTAAATTTCCATAGGGCGGTCGATTTCACTTTTAGCCCGAACGGCTGAATGGATTTCCAGCAAACTTGGCAAAATTGAAGGGACTGGTAGCCCGATGTGCCTTTGCTATGTCTCAAGATATGTGCTGCAGTGGATTTTGAGTAATTTAGGTTCAAAAAAATATATATATCTATAGGCGCTCTCCGGTGCGCGCACCGGAGTGCGCTCCAGGCGCGACACGCGACTTGCGCGCAGGAAGCTGATTGGCTCTTGGGTGTCTGTAAACATTCTAAACAGTCTGGAGCGGCCGCCATCTTGTGTCTCGGTAAAATCGAGACACAAGGGGTTTGAAAAAAAAAGGGGCAAATGACCATAAGGGGGAAGAGTAGACCCCCTCTGACCCCCTAGGTTTGATGTAGGGGCTAAAATAGGGTCCTGCAGGGCATTACATTTTTTATTTTTTTTTTCGTTTTGCGCGGGGGAAGCGCATGGTACGCGCACCGGCGAAGCACGGGGAAAATCCAGGACCATATTTATGAAGGCCTTGCGCTGCTAGTTTTGCGCCTCCTGTGCGTCAATTTTTGTTACGCACCAGCGGTGTAAAAAAATGCGCATTGTTATGCAATATTTAAAAAGTGACGCATCTATCTAGATGCGTCACTTTTTAAATATAGTGCAACGAGGCACATTTTTTTACACTGCTGTTGTGATGCGTCACTTTTCTGTGCGCACTCCTTATGACATTCCAGATGTGTCATATTTAATGTATGACGAATCATGTTGCAAGGAGTTACAGATACATCAGTATTTCTGACATATCTGTAAACATAAAAGTGATGCGAGGCAGGTGCAAGATTTTGACGCAACAGCATCCTAAAAGAGACGCAGAGAAATCTTACAGATTTCAGTACGTCGTTATTACCAAGCTTTTTGCGGGGGAATGCCCCCTTTGCATACATTATACCTGACGCAGATATAATGTGGCGCAGAGTTTTAAAAAGTGACCCATGTACCTAGATGCGTCACTTTTTAAAAATAGCGTCAGGTATAATGCATGCAGAGGGGGTGTTCTCCCGCAAAAAGCTTTGTAATAGCGACGCAGTGAAATCTTTGAGATTTCACTGCGTCACTTTTAGGATGCTGTTGCGTCAAAATCTTGTGCCTGCTTTACAGCAGGTGTTAGACTTACGCAAGACCTTTCACATGGTGCTTTTTCCATGTGAAAGGACACATTACTGGAGTTGCGTCACTTTTGTGACGCACTCCAGCAATGCGTTACTTGGAATGTCATAAGGAGTGCGCACAGAAAAGTGACACATCGCACCAGTGGTGTAAAAAAATGTGCCTCGTTGCGTTATATTTAAAAATTGACGTATCTAGGTAGATGGGTCACTTTTTAAAATCAAGCGCCACATTATATCTGCGTGAGGTATAATGCATGCAGAGGGGGTGTTCCCCCGCAAAAAGCTTTGTAATAGCGACGCAGTGAAATGTTTGAGATTTCACTGCATCACTTTTAGGATGCTGTTGCATCCTTTAAATATAGTGCAACGAGGCACATTTTATTACACTGCTGGTGTGATGCGTCACTTTTCTGTGCGCACTCCTTATGACATTCCAGATGTGTCATATCTAATGTATGACGAATCATGTTGCAAGGAGTTACAGATACGTCAGTATTTCTCACATATCTGTAAACATGAAAGTGACGCGAGGCAGGCGCAAGATTTTGACGCAACAGCATCCTAAAAGTGACGCAGAGAAATCTCATAGATTTCAGTACGTCATTATTACCAAGCTTTT
Source organism: Lissotriton vulgaris (assembly GCF_964263255.1). NCBI lineage: Eukaryota > Metazoa > Chordata > Amphibia > Caudata > Salamandridae > Lissotriton > Lissotriton vulgaris. The sequence continues at coordinate 315,558,378 of NC_141696.1, forward strand.
TGCGAGGGATTGCCCCCTCTGCATACATTATACCTGATGCAGATATAATGTGGCGCAGAGTTTTAAAAAGTGACCCATGTACCTAGATGCGTCACTTTTTAAAAATAGTGTCAGGTATAATGCATGCAGAGGGGGTGTTCCCCTGCAAAAAGCTTGGTAATAATGACGCAGTGCGTCACTTTTAGGATGCTGTTGCGCCAAAATCTTGCGCCTGCTTCACAGCAAACCTTTCACATGGTGCTTTTTCCATGTGAAAGGACACATTACTGGAGTTGCGTCACTTTTGTGACGCACTCCAGCAATGCGTTACTTTTGTGTTTACAGATACGTCAGAAATACTGACATATCTGTAACTCCTTGCGAATTGATTAGTCATATATTAAATATGACATATCTGGAATGTCATAAGGAGTGCGTCCAGAAAAGTGACGCATCGCTGTTTTCACGTAGCGATGCGTCACTTTTCAGAAATGAGGCCTCCAGTTTATTCACTGTGTCATAACTTTCTTTTCTAACACTCACCTTCTTTCATTCCTCCGACTTCACTTCCTTTCACCTCTCATACCTTTCTGTTCTTTCTTACTCATTCTCCTTTCAATTATCAATGCACTATATTTCACTTACTCTTCATTTTTTTAAGAATATAGCTCTTTGATGAGAATTGGAGGTAGTTCTGAAAAGAACTTTTGGTTTTCTTCTTTTAACTGAACAGGAACAAAAACAGGGAATGGAAACTGCTCAACAGGAGCAAAAAGAAAAGAAAAAAATTAGGGGTGGGAAGGGCAGCGATGGTTCTCCAATGCTCGAACCATGAGCAGGACACTTTGCTCCCCATAGGTGAGGAGTTGATTGCAGTATCTGCATTTGACGACCCCATGGTTAAATGCAGGTTGTATGTTTGCCACCTGCTCCTGCGATTGCTCTCTCCCAGAAGAAGTTGCTCCTCCTGTTGATGTAGAGGCCCCATCTCTGTGAACCTCTTGTGCCAGAGCCCTGACACTTTCCCGGGCAAAATTCTGGGGGTGCCTCCTCTCCACATGGCGAATCATGGTGAAGTTGCCAAAAGAATACTTCTTTTGGGGGTTACCCCGTGACAGGACCTGTTTGCAGATCCTGCACTCTACTTTTGGTGCATTCACCTTTTTCTGGTCTGCTGGAAACTTAAAAAATTTCCAGATGAAATGCTCTTTGACCTTCGGCTGAGGAGGCTCTTCATCAATGAAATCATTGGAGTCATCTTCACTGCTGGATGGTCTGGCAGCCATGATTATCCAAGAAATATGCAACAGCAAAAAAGGCAGGTCTTTCAGTCACAAAAGTGAAAGAAGAAGTGAAGGAAATGGGTGGGGATTTCATTCATTGTAAAAAAAAACTGTTAGCAACCAATGAAAAGTGTTATTTTAGGGTCACATGACCTGACGCGTTTACGCTGCGCGCTCCGGAGCACTTCCGGTGCGTTTACGCAGCGCGATCGTAGGCGCTTCCGGGGCGCAAACGTGGCGCGATCTTAGGCGCTTTTGCGTGCGTTTACGCGCCGCGAACGTAGGCGCTTCCGAGGGCACTTACGTTGCGCGCCGAAGTGACGTCATCAAACTTTTACAGAAATGCATAATCATTTTCCTTATTAAAAAAAACTAATTTTATTTGTATGGTTCGAAATGTTTTGCATTATTATTAACTTTTCATTCATATTTTTTTTCACGAACGACAGTTGCGCTCTGGGTGCGCTTTCAAATGAGCTCACGGAAAAGCTTACCGGAGAGCTTAGCTGAAAGCTTCCCGGAGCGCGCACCCAGAGCGCAAAAGAAAAAAATTATATAAAAAAAAATGAATACTTTAAAAATTGTAAAAAAAAAAAAAGGTTAGAAACTCGATATACAAAGGAATTAGCATTTAAAAAACCTATGAAATTCACTGAAAAAACCATAGGTTTCACACCAGTTATAGTTAGGAATTAGCATTTAAAAAACCTATTAAATTCACTGAAAAAACCATAGGTTTCACACCAGTTATAGTTAGCTGGAAATTTTACTGATGTAAAACCATTGAAATTCCCACGTTATAGTTAGATGGACTCACTATAACTTGCGCGTGCAATGCACTGCTGATGATGTCTTATTAAGCCAGTTAACCAATCAATTTTTAAAAACCATCCATTTAGACACTTATTTAAACATTTATTCCTCCATCAACTTTTACATATACATATATAAAATATATTTATTTTTCAGAAAGACACACATTCACTGGATGGTGTCATCAGTGATGTCATGAGTGATGTCACTGACCATGTCATGAGTGATGTAATATGTGATGTCATCAGCAGTGCATTGCACGCGCAAGTTATAGTGAGTCCATCTAACTATAACGTGGGAATTTCAATGGTTTTATATCAGTAAAATTTCCAGACCTAACTTACAACAAAATTCTATACTTACTACTTTTGGTATGTACAGGAGGCATTTAGTAGTCTTATGTTAGGATTTTGTCTTGAGTTAGGATTTTGTCTTAATTTAGGATTTTGTCTTAAATTAGGATTTTGTCTTAAGGTAGGATTTTGTCTTAAGTTAGGATTTTGTCTTAAATTAAGATTTTGTCCTAAATTAGGATTTTGTCTTAAGCTATAAATGTATCTTAAATTTAACTTAAGACAAAATCCTAATTTAAGACAAAATCCTAATTAAGAGAAAATCCTAATTTAGGATGAAATCCTAATTTAAGACAAAATCCTAATTTAGGACACAATCCTAACTTAAAACAAAATCCTTACTTAGGACAAAATCCTAACTTAAGACAAAATCCTAACTTAAGACTACTAAATGCCTTCTGTGAATACCAAAAGTAGTAAGTTTAGGATTTTATCGTACGTTAGTTCTGTGAATCGGCCCCACAGATACTCAAACAATCACACAGACACATACACATATGCACATCTCCCTCACAACCCCATACACACAACCAAACATAAGCATATATACATACACAGACAGACGCACATACACAATCCATTAAACACAGACACAAACACAACACCCCCACACAGACTGAAAATTCCCACACACAGAGTCATAACTTCCCTCACAATCCTATAAACACAGCAAAACAGATACATACACACAAAATTACACACACACATACACACCCCAGAGGCTAAACCTGCACCATGGAGGTTGCGGTGCTGTACACTGAGGGTATGATACAAGGTAAAGTTTGTACTGTGCAGCTACATGTCGAATAAATGCAGTAAAGGCTGACCCTGTACCATTCAGGTGGCTGCTTACAGATAAAATAGACATGGGACAATGTAGAATATATGGTCTTCCTTCTTATTCTGCACAGGTCCTGATCTGAAACTTAACAGTTAGTTGCTTTGTTCAGTCTCCCACCCCCTCTTCACCCAAGACTTAAATTAGAAAGTTAGGTATTTGATTCCAAGAGATAAGGACTGAACCACAGACACAGATATAGTGACACAGGGGCGCACAAATGTTGACACATACACAGTCACATAGTCATCTATACAGATCACCTATACAGAAATCTCTATTCTCATATCCAGGCACTCCCACACAAATGTGGACATAGACCTATGAATATACACAAATATTTAGTTAGTCACTCACACACACACTTATAAACATGCACATTGACACACATAGTCACACAAACAGTAACACAGATTGCCAATCAAAGTTCTGTGTGCAACTATTTTTACACACTGACACTCAAACTCACTGAATAGAGAGACACATTCAACTACATGCAGATATAGACACAATTCCATTCTTAGGGACACTCTCAGGCACACATACACTCTCAGACATTCGCATAGAGGTATTAACTTAGACCACAATGCATACTGTCTTGCACACATAGAGACAACGTCATCCTCACTTCTGCAGACACATGTTTGAAGTAATATATATTTTTTTAATTGTACTCAGAGCTGCGGATCCACTGGCAGACTTTATTTAACTTGAGATGTGTTATAGACCCTGTAATAGGCTTTGCAGTCAAGCCGTGTATCTAGTTGATACAATACAAATGTTGTGGGAAAATAGAAGTACTCTGATTTGTTAATTGGGTGTCTCGGAAAAGAGACTTTGTCTTTACAGTATGTTTCACACACTTATAGGTAAGTTGGATACAATCCTTGATGTTGTTAAGAAAAATCCAGCGCCTTTCTGCTGTGAAATGGACTCCATCCAAGAACACTCCTAGCATCTCAAAGTGGATATTATTGTGGTAAATAGAGTCCAAATTATACTCATGGAGAAATTTTGAAATTGTTTTATTGACATGTTTCGTGGATATCTCAGTCGTTGGAGAAAGCTCAGATGACCGCTGCCACTTTTGACTTTGACATATGTTTGAATATTTAACAGGAGTATGAGGCTATTGAGCCATCAATTGTGCCAATTTCTCCTTCATTTGAATTTATAGTCCAACCCCTATGCTTGTACCAAGATCGTTGTTACCATGGTGCAGAATCATGAGGTCTGGGTGCTCACAATCTAAAATAATCTCAAGCATAGGTAACATTTGATGCTACTTCATACTTCTCTTGCCAATCCAAGTGATGTTGACTTGAGGTAATCCTAGATCTCTGTTAATGCCACAATTGGTTGCATGCTCTCTGGTCCAAAAGATAAAGTTATGTCCCACAATCCACACTCTCACCATGATGCTGGATACAAGAGGAGTCAGTAGCAGAATGAATAATTTCAATATAGAGCATTGACAGTGATGAAAAACAGAGAAAAAAACAGGAGAAACAGTTTTTGGCTGAAGGTGTATTGTAGTACAGTAACTCAGGTTTGTGAACAACTGCCATATGAATTGTTTACTTTGATTAAGAGATAGGAAAACATTTATTTTCTGATTACTGTAATAGGTATCAATTGTTTTAGTGTATACAGTGATGTCTAAGAAATGTTTTTTCAAACTTACAGGGCAGTCTACGTTTTATGACCTTTCACCTGGATTGGGTTCTATGAATTTTCAAATGTGTTACCTTGGAAACTGGGCTTGTTGTTAAGTGTATCAGGGACGGATGTAATGTAGAGTGTACTCATTGTAAAAAACATGTTAATGGGTTGACCTACTACACTTCTGATGTTTAAAGAGTAAAGGTGAGAAGAGCTAAGAATAATTTTTTTATCTGTTCACCTTAGTGTTGTACAACTTCTAAGAGTGTTCACTGGATCTGTTAATCCATCACAAATTTACAAGGGGGCCACACTGAGCACCTCAATGGACACACTAATCCAGCACACACACCTCACATTGTGAGCCTTGTCGATGGGGGCTTTGTGGTGGATCCGTGAATCCAGTACAACATGTACAGAGAGGTTAAATTATGTTTAACCAATAGTAAGCATTCCCAGTAAAAAATGTAAACAATGCTGCTTTATGATTTGAGGTTGGATGCAAGGTTAGAAATATGTATACCCTGTGTATAACCTTGCTCTCTTGAGTTTATCTGTAGCTGGGGACAAGATGCAGGGTATTAACTTTCCTACTCCTGCTTACAAAAACGGTACAAGGTAGAATGTGTTACACATTCCCTTTATTGATTCAACTATATTGAAGCAAGACATTCTTTTGCAGGTATTTATAATCAGTATACTTTTCCAACACATTTTGCTCATGACTGTGTTACTCGTGTATAGCGTAAAATAAGTTTACTATGGACAGTGACATTTCATTTACTTCCTATTTGTTGGGGCAAGCCACAGATTAGTAAATAATGTATTTTTATTGTGATTGCAAGCTGCTCCAGATTGAGAACAGTGCGTAGCAGTGTAAATACAGTGTTTTTAATTCTGTTATTTTTATTAGATGTTGATGAGCTTCTAAGCAACACATACATTTGTCGTATATTTTCTATAATGTTTCTGGCTATGCTCTGTTCATCACTTTCTATTTGGATATATATTAAGATATGTTTGTAAAGTAGCAGATTTAGTATTGAAAAAACTTAGTATCTGCTTCCTTATAAACTTAGATAAAGTAAAGGCGCTTTATAAAAATAAGTAATACTAATTAAAAGTAATTTTACACATATGTGAAGAAACAGAGAAAGTACAAATATTTACCTTTGTAGAAGTATTAGTAATATTTTTTAATATCTGTGATGTAATAGTTGTAATGAAATGTAGAAGGGGGCTGGCCTGTTACTAGGTAACTCAGTTAGAGTTGCACTATTGATATTTTCGAATAGGATTGTTCTGGATAAAAACTGTATGTGATAGAACTTTTGAAAAAATATGTGCTGTTGTACATATTGCTGTATGATGAGCTGTGTTGTTGTAAAAGATAGAAACAAATTGTAAATCTTGGTTTGAAAATTATTAGATTATAGATTTTATGGGGCAACGGTGTGTCAGTGATCAGGTTTGTTCATTTGTTGAAGTGTTAATTACAGTGTCCTACATGCAGTTTGTAATTGTTCTGGTGTACTGCTCAGTATCTGAAGATGTGAAATAAAAGTCAGAGGTTTATGTTAAAGACCCTTCTCAAGTAACACACTTTGTTCTGTTGTATAGTAACAATCTATTTTTGCACATTGGAACATGCACTAATTACTTACTTAGTAAAAGGCAACTTGAAGAGGATAGCTCCTCATTAGATAGTTTTACTGTTCCTCTAAAAAATCTCTGGCTTCCCTGAACAGAGTGGAAATATAAAAAACATACATGGAAAACTTCCTCTAGTCTAATAAAGTGTCCATGGTGCTGCTATAGCCCCATATTGGCCAGCAATACATCATTATATATCTTGTCTATAAACCAAGTTTATAGCACGTCAGCAATTAGTAAAGGAGAAGTCAATATACATCATAAAAAACCATAATGCAGAGTGGAGGGGAAGAAAAGGGGGGACGAATAGGAGACATACATACGGTCAGAATGATTTTGTTTAAGTGGTAATGCAGTTTTGTATATAATGGGGGCAGAGTCAGGGACATCTAAGCATGTGAAGGAGAGCCATTATACAGCAGCACAGCGATACATTAAGAGACTAGCACCCAGGGTGGGTAGAGGAGGATTGGGAAATGGGAAGAGTGGTGCCAATTGCCTGGGCTAGGAGAGGAGAATATGCTGTGGAGTCAGGCTGCAGAATGAGTAGGTAGGTACTGTATATATGCCAAATGTCCTTGAGGCAGGACGTGGGGGGCTGTAGTGTAGAGTATATCTCAGTTTGCATGTCGCAATAGACAAGCTCCGAAGCCATGCCTTTTTTGTGGGGCGGACCCGGTCTCCACAATGTACTGCAATTTCCCTCTTAGCTAATAACAGAGCAATAGCTGTGATTCTGCAATAGCAGATCAGGATGTTGGGCACAATGCCTAACATGGCCAGCTTGGGGGATGGTGCAAGCGATATGGATATTATGATTGATAGTACTTGAAACACCAATGTCTAATAGAAGGAGAAGACAGGGCAAGAACCAAGTCATGTGAGCCATTTGGGCATTGTGGGGATTGGGGTGGGTCATATGTAGCAAGTTCCACTGAGGTGACATAGGATCTATGGACAAATTTAAGGTGTAGAAGTTTATGGTGAGCTTCGTGGTTTAGACACAGAAGGGAATGGCCTCCTTCCTGAGAGGCTCCAAGAAAGCATAAGGTAACGGGACCTCTGCTGGTGCTCACCGTGCATGTAAAGGCGCGGAACTGCTCCTGTATGAGGCACACCCCTGCCTGCATGCAGTACCAGCAAAGCGGAGGCATGGGGTGAGATTTAATAATGCTTTCTCTGTAAAATCTACCACCTGCGGCTCATTGTTAAGCTGCGGCTGCCATTTTATGACTCTGCAGCTCCCTGTGCATCCCGCGTCCGCTCTCTTTTTTTATTTGCACGCTCTGTAATGAAAGCAGGCATAAAAAGAGGACTAATGTTTCAAAGCTCCCCTCAGCTTTTACAACACCTACAAAACGTTTGATACTATAAGCAATTTCTGGCTTTATGAAGCGCTTTTTCATATCTCCTCAGCACAAGCAGCATAAGACTCCATTTTAACTCCGCAATTTCTATCTCTCCATTCTGTACCATGTTTGCTGCAATTTAATCTGAGTTATCCTAATTTTTCCTTCTCACTAAATTTATATAAGCATATTTTGAACAAAGATTGTATTTTTGGCACTTAATAACTAACGTTTCAGCTTTCCTCAACTCTAAGATGCCATTTTGAACCGTTGTGCTTGCCTGCTAATATCCTCTTCACTCAGAGTTTTGGTAATGATGGATCACTCTAATCGCAGTAATTCACATCATATTAATGTTAACTGCATATCATCAGAGGACGTCAACCCATTCAGTGTATTACAGGTTAATATGGATGACACAGTTAATGAATCTATAGGAGTAAAAGTTTCATCTTCTAATGCTTCTCGCTCAGGCTCTAAACCCAACTCAAAAATACTTTCCACCCCTGGAAAAAGAGTGAAGACAAATCCTCTGTCTCCCACTAACACATCATCGTCAATATCCATGGAACTTCTTCTTGATGAAATACGATCACTCAAACCTTATTTGGCTGAAACAAATACAAGTCTTCAGAGTTTTGAAGATAATTGGTCTCATACTAAACAGCAGGTTGCGGACCTTGAAAGGGATTTGTCCTCAGTACAAGTAATCTCAGACCAGGTGCCAGGAATGCAGAGAGAAATACAATCTCTCAAACAACAGGTTGAAAATCTGGAAACTCGTAATAGACAAAATAACGTACGTATTTATGGCCTTGTGGAAGGTCTTGAAGGTACCAATCCTATCCTCTTCTTTCAATCCTTCCTGCCAAGACTTCTAGGTCTCCCGAGTTCTCCTCCTCTGAATATTCAATGAGCGCACTGCTTAGGTCAATTTTCTCGTTCTGCTAACTTCTCTTCTTCTCCGACGAAACCTAGAGGTGTCATCATGTACTTCCTAGAGTATACGGATCTACTCAAAGTCATTCAGGCTGCCAAACAAAAAATGAAAATAACATGGAATGGTGCCAGCCTCTTTTTTGCTCAGGATTACTAAAGCTACTGCATACCTTTGCAAACAATTTCTAGATATGTGACCTGCTCTTCGCACCCTGAATGCATGTTATGGACTGTTTCATCCTTGTCTCTTTAAAGTGACTTACAATAACAAAATGACAAATTATGAAGATCCTGCACTTCTTCAACAATTCCTCAACTCCTGCAGAGATGACTCTATGGACACGCCCCGATTATAATTGAGTTGATTGTCACAAGAAGACTTGTCTATCATTTTGTGATCCTTTTGATGTTTCACCTCTTCGTTCTTTGCCCGGATGATGTTCTCCCTTTGCCGCGTCCTCTTGGAGCCTTCTGTTGAGTGGGTTATCTCCCTTATGTGGTTCCTCCATCCCCACTCTCATTGTCTTTTTGTGGTATGTCTTTTTTACATTATTATGCTTCTTCAATCAATATTTGACCTGTTTTGTATCCTTGTTCTGTGTTTCCCTCTCTTCGGTCCTTCTTTACTCTCCTCCTTTTTCCCTTCTATTTCTCCCTTCCTTTTTCCTTCGTTCTTCTTATTTTTGATGACTGCCTCTTTATTCTAATTTCTATCTTCATTTTATCCTGGAGATCTTATTTCTTTGCTTATCTTTTCCTGTCCCTTTCTCTCCACTTTCTTTCTTTTCTTTTCTCTATTGTTGATAACATCTCTTTCAGATTTGATTCTTTTTTCTTCTTAATTTCACTTCTCTTTTTTATTCTCCCTTCAATTGTTTTTATCTTCTATTTAGTAACAAATCTGCTATTTCAATTGCTTGTATAATAATTGTGCATTCTCATTTTAATGGGTTACCTTTAGAGTTGTAACTTGGAACGTTAAAGGAGTTAATAACCCCATAAAAAGACAACGTGTATTAACTCACTTAGCTAGATTGAATATTGATATTGCTTTAATTAAAGAAACTCACCTATCGGATATTGAAGCAGCTAAATTGAAAAGATGTTGGGTGGGAAATGTATTTTCTTCACCAGCTTTAGGGAAGAAGAATGGAGTTTCCATCTTATGCAATAAAATATATCAGTTATCAGTAGTTCTTCAAGAAAATGACCTAGAAGTTTGCTGGGTAATTGTTAAAGTGCTTAATGACCAAGTACCCTTGGTACTCTTTAATGTTTATGCTCCTGTTAATATTGATAATATATTTTGGACTCAGATATTGGATAAACTTCTTATGTTTGATGATGATTATGTTATTTTTGGAGGTGACTGTAACCAGGTTCGTGACCCTATATTAGATAGACATTCACCTGTAAAATTCTCCAACACCAAGATGCATTCACAATTTACTTCTGCCATACGCTGTAAAGCTTTGATTGACATTTGGGGGCTTTGTAATCCAGACACCCAGGAATATAGTTTTTATTCTTCCCCTCATCATTCACGATCCCGAATAGATTATCTTTTTTTCAGTAAACCCCTGTCTCAGCTTGTCTCCCATGCCGAGATTGGCTCCATTCTGATATCAGACCATGCTCCAGTTTTTGTACATTTTGAGCTATTACCCTTTTCACCTCAAGCTGGTAGGTGGCTTTTTAATAACACACTATTAACAGATCCCAATTTTACAAGCCAATTCACTTCCTTTGTATCTGAATTTTTCACTCTTAACTCTACCCCAAATTCTTCGCCAGTAATGATTTGGGATTCTTTGAAAGCTACAGCCATAAGCTTTATCATAAGTTTTGTTTAACGGAGGAACACATTTTTTAAGCTAAAAATGCTCAGTTACAAACCAAGATTAAACAACTTGAATATTGTTGGTACCACTCCAACTCTGAAGCTTTGTTAAAAAACCTTATTGAAGCTAAATTCTACTGAAGCTGCCTTCTCTTACCTTTTAACAAGTAGTGCTCGATATTATGGGGGCCAAAATAAAATGGGGCAATTGCTTGCAAAATATTTTAAGATCCGTCACAAACTGTCTAAAATAGAATCCATACGTAATGACGTATGTATGACACTATTTAAAGATAATGACATTCTAATGGAATTTGTTTTATTTTATACAAATCTCTGTACGCCAGAGCATCACCATCTTCAGCAAAACTTTCTTCTTTCTTCAATTCGATAAACTCTCCTCCACCTTACTATACTGATTTTTCCTCATTAGAATCTGACATTGCCCTATCCGAAATAACACATGCTGTCTCAGTACTGAAAAAAGGAAAAGCGCCTGGTCCTGACGGATTTACTATTGAATTTTATGCTCACTTCGCGTCTTTGTTACTCCCCCGCCTCTTATTACTGCCATGATCTTTTTAATTCCCAAAGAAAACAAAGACCCTTCCTCTTGCAAAAACTATCGTCTGATCTCCCTAGTAAACTTAGACTATAAGATCTTCGCAAAAATTCTTGCGCTCTGTATTGACCCCCTTTTACCTACTCTGTAACGGCCCGAACAGTCAGGTTTTGTTAAAGTCTTTTTTAACATTTTAAGTAAGGCCTCCTCTCTCGATTACCCTATTGCCGCAATAGCATTAGATGCTGAAAAGACATTCAATAGGATTGGCTGGGATTTTATGTTTCAAGCAATGAAATGGATTGGTCTCCCCACTAAATTGATTTCTCTTGTTTTTCTACTTTATTCTGGTCCTAAAGCCTCTATTTTCGTTATTGGGAAAAATTCTGAGTACTTTTCTCTCTTTAGAGGAGTCCACCAAGGATGCCCTTTGTCCCCTCTTTTATTTATAATAGCACTGGAAACGTTTTTAACAAAAATTAGGCTAGATGATAGATACTACTCATGTTAAAATGTCTGTTTATGCTGATGACATTCTTCTATATTGTACAAATCCCTCTACTTTTCTTCCTGCCTTTCTCTCCCATGTTGACGCTTTCTCCCAATTTTCCAGATATCGTCTTAACTCAGACAAATGTGAAGTTCTCCCCTTAAATATTTTCTGTTTAAAACAGGATTTCATCTCTACTGGTTTTTCTTGGAAGACCTCTAACATAAAGTATTTATGTTTACGTTTCACTCCTAATATTCCAGAAACCTTGAAGGTAAATTTTGACAATATTATTAAAACTTTATCTGACTCTATAGACCAATGGCACCCACTTTTCCTACTCTGGTGGGGACGTCTAGACTCTATTAAGATGATGCTTTCTCCGTTAATTCTTTATCTTTTGTCTATAATCCCAGTACATATTGCAGGTTTTATTTAAACAAACATTGATTCTCTAATAAACAAATTCCTCTGGAAAAACAAATTTCCTCGAATAGCACTCTGTGCTCTCAAAGCTGATAAGAATTCTGGAGGTCTCAAATTTCCTCTCGCTGGCTTTCTCTCGATCAATGTGTTCATCCTCCTCTCTGGTTGACTATAAAAAAACATTTTATAGCTCATTTCCATTTTAATGAATATCTTACTTTTACTAATTATATCTCTTCTTTTCGTTCTCAAGTCATCTCCCATAATAAATTATTAACCACACATGTTCCGTCCTCTTATCCTTCATTTTCCTCATTATATCAGCAACTCATTTGGCATAATCACTTACTAGGTATCAAAGGCAGTACTTTTTATTGGAAAACTTGAAGACGCAAAGGCTTATTTTGGGTTTCTCAGTTAGTACTTAATAATATATCTCTATCCTTCTTAGATCTCCAATCAAAATTGTCTCTACCCTCCTCTTGGAAAACTCAATATGACTCACTCCTTCCTTCTCTCTTACAAAACCTTCTTTCCTTACCCCCTGAACCCACTATCCCTACCAGATATTTCAACATTTTTCCTCTGTTATCTAATAATTCCTCTGCTTCTTCTCTAAATAAAAATCTATTTTTCTCCTCTAATAGGGCCAAGGAAATGGCTGAATTGGCTTGGGAAAAAGATCTAGCAGATTATTGGTAGGTACCATTTTGGGATAAAATATGGCTAAAGATTCATAAGACATCAAGAGCTGCTAATACTTCTCAGACTGTTTATTTTATTTATAAACGCTTTTTACTCACACCTGCAAAGATAGTCTCTTTTTCGGCTAACTCTTCCTCAACTTGCTGGTCGTGCACTTGTGTCTCAGCGGATTTAAAACACATGCTGTTTGACTGCCCCTCCCTCTCCTATTTTTGGTGTCTAGTATGGTCCCAGATTAATAAAGAAAAATTAAATCCAAGTTTCTTTTTATCCATCTAATGACTTTTTAGGCTCCCTATAACCTTCCTGGACTCAAACTTCCTCCAACCCCTCATTAATTGACGTATTATTAGCAATAGCCCTTCATTTAATAACTTCCAATTGGAAACAAAGTGACAAAGTTACTTTCAAAGCATGGTGGAATGCTGTTTGTTTCCATCATAGACTTGACACAAACAATGTTAATCCCTTATCCCTATCCATTAAAAGAGTTCTCTTATGGCTCACTTTATCCTCATATTTAACTGATATAGCTTCAACCCCAGCTACTAAAATGTATACTCCTGATGGAGTCAGAAAACCTTCATAAACACTTTACTATTACTAAACTGAGAAAAATCCTAATTTTAAGACTTTCGGTATTTACAGAAAGCATTTAGGAGTCCTAAAGTTAAGAGTCCTAACTTTACTACTACTTAATAGAGAAAAATCCAAATTTTAAGACTTTCGGTATTCACAGAAGGCATTTAGGAGTCCTAAAATTAGGACTCCTAACTTCTGTGAATACCGAAATGAGTAAGTATCTTCTGTGAATACCAAAGTGTGTAAGTGCCTTCTGTGAATACCAAAATGGTAGTAAGTTTAGGATTTTGTCTTAAATTAGGGCCTGATTCACAGAACTAACTTAAGACAAAATCCTAAACTTACTACCATTTTCGTATTCACAGAAGGCGCTTACTCATTTTGGTATTCACAGAAGTTGGGACTCCTACCTTTAGGACTCCTAAATGCTGTCTGTAAATACCAAAAGTCTTAAAACTAGGATTTTTCTCAATTTAGTAGTAGTAAAGTTAGGACTCCTAACTTTAGGACTCCTAAATGCCTTCTGTGAATACCAAAAGTCTTAAAATTAGGATTTTTCTCCATTTAGTAGTAGTAAAGTTGAGAAAAATCCTACTTTTAAGACTTTCGGTATTCACAGAAAGCAATTAGGAGTCCTATATGTAGGAGTCCTAACTTTACTACTACTAAACTGGGAAAAATCCTAATTTTAAGACTTTCGGTATTCACAGAAGGCATTTAGGAGTCCGAAAGTTAGGAGTCCTAACTTTACTACTACTAAATTGAGAAAAATCCTAATTTTAAGACTTTCGGTATTCACAGAAGGCGTTTAGGTGTCCTAAAGTTAGGACTCCTAACTTCTGTGAATACCGAAATGAGTAAGTGCCTTTTGTGAATACCAAAATGAGTAAGTGCGTTCCTTGAATACCAAAATGGTAGTAAGTTTAGGATTTTGTCTTAAGTTAGTTCTGTGAATCGGGCCCTTAGTTCTGTGAATCGGACCCTTGTTGTTTTTATAATCTAACTCTAGATATAAATTTGATATTACTCCTTTGTTTCATTATTATGTTTTTTTAACTTAAGACTGTATTGTACTTACTAACGTTTTGCTGCATGAATAGAGATTAAGGTTTTAGATATCACTTTTATTCTTAACATTTAAAAAAAATTATTTTCATAGGAAATTTGATTCCCCCCCTATTTTCCCTTTCTCCCTCTACTCTTTCTTCCAACTATCAGTAATACGTTTTTATTTGTTTAACTTTACAATATTCATTAATTGTGATTTCGCTTATATATTGTTTTTTTCATTGTTTTGCTCGGAATTTTTCCTTAAATAAACTTTAAACTTAAAAAAAGAAGTTTATGGTGATGTTAAGGTGAAGCAAGTTTTATTTGTGCACAGCTGGGAGCCCATTCTTTGTCCGAGAGCGGATGTCCCAGGTCTTCCTCCCAGCAGTGGCAGGCCCCCCTATTGTGTTCCTATTACGAGTCATACATGAATGGTAGAGTTTGGTAATCAGGTGTGAGCTGTAATAATCATTCAATTTCAGAAAACTTGGCCTCGTTAACTGTTGCGACTTGGTTAATATATGTCCAAATATGGCTTCTCGTTTCCGTTTCCCGTCATGATGACCATTTTTACCGGGCACACGGAAACGAGAGGCCGTATTTGGACATTTGAAGTGGTCATATCAAAAGACCGCCTTCAGGAGGTTATCCCCTGATGTTCATGCGTGTTGACAAGATTATATTAACCAAGTCGCAAGAGTACACAAGGCCAGGTTTTCTGAAATTGAATGAATATGTACAACGCGTTTTTAACTGAATAAGAACGTCCGGCCTTAACTTTTGCAGGATTACTGATTTAATAAAGGGAGTCATCCAGATAAGAAGATTTATTTATTCTTACGCATATGCATAGTAGATGTCACTTGAGAAAGATAGGACATCCTCCTGTTTGCCCATTCTGCACTTAATATTGAGAATACTGGTCCTGATGAAGATGTTTAAAGTATAAACCGAAACGCTGCGTCGACAACTTTTCTCTTTGTGGTTTTAATGATTGTATGACATTTTTTGGTGATTCAATGTTTTTATTCATGACTGTTGTACATGAAGATATGAAGATGGAATTGTGATACTTGAAATAAATGATATATTCTCTTTTTTAACAAATTCTCTTGTTTTGCGATTTTATGTTGTGCATTTATATTAATCGTTCTTTTTAAATTGTTGGCTTAATTGTATGGTGTACTATGAGCTCTCGACAACCACGATAGCCCCTTGTTCTTGAATAAATTGCAAACTAGGGACATTGTTACTTTTTCGTTGCTTATAGTCTACCAGCACCTGTAGTCTCTCAGGGTAGATCTTGCAATATTTAAAGCCAAGTTTATGGAGCTGCCTTTTTACTTTGGTGGCTAGTGGAAGGATGGTGACCTGATCCCTTAAATTCAAGAGGCAGGCCAGAATGGGACATGGCGGGCCCCAGGGGGCAGGGATCTATATGTCCTCTCAACTTTAAAAGCCTTGTAAAAATATTGTGCTCCAGATAAGTCAGAGAAGAGACTCTCAACAAATAGCTGTGAGTGCTCCATGTTTGTCGACTCCTCGAGGCCTAGGATCCATATGCTGATCCTACGGGATCTGGCTCCTAAATATTCATTTTTAACTGTGACTGCCTTTAGAAGCTGCTCTGTTTTTTCCAGCTGTAATTCCACATCCTTGGCCTTATCCTCCTGTGTGGATACACACTCTTTCACTGCGTCTAATCAGGTGCCATGTCCATTGAGCCGTTCTCGCATGAGGTCCAACTGGGTTGCTAAGGTGTCAATTATAGCAACAATGGCTCAGAATCTCGATCTGATTTCATACACAATGGCCACTGTGCCCTCAAGGGGGGAGGGGAGCACTCGTCCCCGAATCGCCAAATGAATACAGAACCTGCCTCGGGCAGACGGTCGTGCAGGGCATGTCAAAGGTGAGTCTCCTCTGCTTGGGGTGACCGTGGTCCATGTTCACCTCAGGAGTGTACCAATGAGCAGCACTTGACCACAAAGATGTGGGACCCAGTGCAGGATCCAGCTAGGAAGGGTGGCGAGTGATTAAGCGAGCACAGATGGTTAGTCTAGTGGCAAGAAGGTCAAAGTTTCCCGGTGGAAGGGGGGGTAGTGTGCCCAGCACAGTTCAGGGAAAAGCAGGGGGCACATATATAGGGAAATAAGCATGTCTGCTGTGAAATGTGTTACCTGCCGAAGTATCCTGTGTACAAATCGATCAGGCCAAGCGGTTGCCAGGTATATTCAATTGCACGCCACAGGCCACAGCTGCTGATCAGCATCTTAGTGGGGAGGTGCTGTGTATGCCCACATCACTTTGGAACACAGTAGAAAGGTAGGTGTGGGTTGTTACTCTTTCTCACAGGACCCGGGACTCACCCAGGCCTGCTCCTGCTGCAGCACTTGGCCCATGCCCATGAGTGGAGCCTCCGTGGTGTGGAGGGCCAGTAGTGCACTGCAGCCCTGGTCTCTGGCCTAGGCATGGTCCCTATCGCTGCGGTGCCTCAGAGGTGTCTCTGTCATAGCAAGGTGGGGCGAATGGAAGCAGGGAGTATGCGAGGAGAGCCGTGACATTGGGGGGAGAAGGGAAAAGGGCGGCCTTGGTCCAGGCCCAGCCGCCATGAGTCAGCCTGCCCCCCCAGTGCCATAGGCCCCTCACCTCATGTAGATGTACCAGGACATCTCCATCATGATCTCCAACTGGCCAACTATTGGCAGTGATGTATGAAGGATGTAGGGAGGGGAGGGTGGGCCCTCGGGGTACCACAGCCTCATCCTCAGGCTCATCCACAGACCTTGTCACCATGGGGCCGCCGAGGTGGGCTGAGCCACCTCCCTCTCCAGCTGCTTCCTGCGACAGTAGAGTAGTGCAGAATCAACACAAGGGCTGTCCCTGCCAGCCCAGTCTATGCCTGCTTTGGGTGCTTGCTCTGGCTGTACGGATGGATGTAATTATGGTACGCTACTTCTAGGATTAAGGTGACAGGCTCCTGAGCTTCAAGTCTGTGCTGCCATTTTGGTCAATGGCCAGGCCACGCCCCCAAGACCAGCCCTCTTTAATATAATTGTTTGTCCCTGAATAAACATGGGAATGTTTAGTCCAGTCCCAGCTCTCACATACCACGCACTTCTAGGTGAGCCCACTTCTACACACACCTCTCTCTCTAAAGAATGTTGTGGATCAAAAGCCTAGTTCCTAGAGGCACATTTCACCTAATACAACTGTCCCATTAACCAATGCTCAGGACTAAGCGTCTTTTCTCTTACTACACACTAACATGTTAGAAGAGCTGAAACTCCTTAACATAGGCGTTTCCCTAAACAAAGCTCACAACTAAATGTCTGTTTATAAATTATTATTCTCACACCAGAACTGAGTATGGTGGCTCCAGTCCCCTAACAAACATACCATGTACTGGTCCCTGGAGTTACTTGTACCCACATGTAACTCAAGGTCTGCCTTAGGAAAGCTTACACTTCAGTGACTGCTCCCTTAGTAGAAAGATTGAGCTTTGGCTCATCACTTAGGGCCAGATGTACGACCATTCCAAATTGTGTCTCGCAATTTGCGCTCAAAGGCAAGTCACAAATTACGAGTCGCAATTTGGAATGTACAACAGTGTCAGTGGGACCACTGCCTGCCCTTATAAAATATTTTTTGAGCCAGTCACAGAGGGCAAAGTGTCCCCTGGGGACCCCTTCCCATTTGCAACTCCATTACCGCCCTCTTGAAGAGGGCAATAATTTGTGAATGTTTTGCGACCGCAATTGCAGTCGCAAAACATTCATACATGGCTAGTGACTCGCTATTAGGAAGGGAATGTCCCTTCCTAATAGCGAGTCGCAAAACACTATTTTCCGTTTCACATTTTTTTGCGTGTCGCAAAATAGTGTTTGTACATGGCCATGTGGGTTTTTGTGTGCACAAACGGGTCTCAAACCCATTTGTGCACGCAAAAATTGGTCATACATCAGGCCCTTAATCTCCCCGTGCCAATGGACAGTGCCTGAATGCCCTCATAGTTTATAAGCTGCACTATATAAAGCTACAAATTACAATTACTTACTTACCGTTCCAGGCCCAGTGACATCTGTATACCACTCCCCCCCTAAAGAACTCTTAGAAGAAAGTGTCTAGTCCCTAACCAGAAATATTTCATGTTTAAAGAAGGACTAACACTCTACAATATGGACGTTTTTCCTAGAACAGAGGTGAGTGTGAACAGCCCAGTCCCAGCTCATGAATACATACAATCCTTTACACACAGCTCTCTTTCTAAAGAAAGCTCTGCACAAAAAGAACAGTCCACAGATGCACACCTAACCTAATAATAACAGACGCGCCTGTATACAACTGTTTCCCTCAACAAACCTTACATATCAGTGACTAGACATATTAGGTGTTACAAGTTACAACTGTTTTTAATATATAACTTAACTTTCTCCTTGAACCGATCTGGCTGTGAACTGTGTAGTCACAGGCCATACATACAATGTACTAGTAGGTTAACCACTTGCATACACAGGTGGATTCCAACCAACCCACTACTGCATACAACTGACCTTTTCAGAAAAGGTAATATACTGGTACACCAAGCTATTTCTACACGCTTATGTTGGTGAACAAAAAGGACTTTATATAAAGCAGCTTGTGAGAAAATCATCCTTTTTGCCCTGATCAATCCTATTGTTTCACTGATATTGTTGGTGAATGACTCTGACTTCACCCTGGGCTATGCTAACCAGGCACAGGTCAGTGCTCTGATTAAAATGGTATTTGAGAATTAGGTGTATTTACAAATGCCACTGATAACCTATGTGTAATTCCCTGATAAATATGGTGGGGCATATAGATTTAGAGGCCCAGCAGCTTTATAATAATAATAATAATAATAATAATAATAATAATAATAATAATAATAATATTAATAATAATAATAATAATAATAATAATAATAATAATAATAATAATAATAACAATAATAATAATAATACATATTTATTAAGTGAGAACATATCATTCATTAAGGTTTCAAGGCACTGTGGGCAGTTGTGGAGATTAAGTGAGCGACTGCCCAGAGTCAGATGATGCTGAGCTGAGCTGCAAGCCGGAGTACGAGATCAAACAGTGATCCCCGTGCTCCAGAGTCAGCCGCTCTTGCCACTGCACCACACCTCTCCCTCTTGCTTTGAGGCAGTTAGGTGTGCACTTTTGTGTTGCCTGCTGTCATTTTAAAAGTCATCCCTGCTTTTCAAGCTGCATTTGAAATGAAATTACATGAAAATTTGACTTTGGATTTAAAGGCACTTACAAAGAATTAAACTACCTTATTTTCGACATATATGCCACCCCTACGGTCTACCCTAGGTGCCATGTAAAAAATTTAACAGGGACAATTTAAAAGATATTTGATATGCCCTGGTGAGGGAAAAACTACCAATTTCGTTTTCAACCACTGTAGCATTTTAGATCCTTAGGCTAAAATGGGAATACTGTAATACAGTGTAACTATTGACAGGAGTGATCTAAAAACATATTTCCAGGACTTAAAAGATTGGTAATGATACATTCAACAATTTGCCACTGTTGAATGTATCATAGCTATCCCAGAAGATAAGTTATAGAACTTTCTTTTCTGTGAGCCAAATTCCAGTATTTAGCAGCCTCTCCTGATTGGCCAACCCTTAACAGGCTTAGCGAAGCTGCTTTGATGATGTGATAAGTGGTCTGCATAGAGAAAGAGGTTATCTGGTGGGGGAGATATGCAGCTTCAGAGAAGAGGCCAGGAAGGGGCAGGGTAAATACCCTGGGCTTCAAAGAGATAAGGACAGTAATGAAGTCCAGCCAGGCCAAACCCTCTTCCTGTACACCCCAGCTAAGTGGGAGCCCTAGGAATGGAATTTGAAGAGGTCTAGTAGCGGAGTGTTAAGGGAAATGACCCACACCACACAAGTAGGCTGGCATAGCCTGAACTTACAAGAAAGGAAAGAAATTCTCAATCTTGAATTTTAATGTGCAGTACTTCGTGGGACAAGAAAATGTCACACTGTCATGATTTTGGATGACAGCCCAGAATTCTGGATAAATATGTGAGAGCTGCATAACAACTCAGATCTGCTGCCTAAAACTATAAGGAGAAGAAAAACTGCCCTGTTCGGACCCTGGTTTGCACCACAAAGGATTGCACTCTGAAGGACTGCTCCTGCTGCACACTTGGAGCTACAACCCTGGGAACTCCAAAAAGGATTTAGTAGTGCACTTCCTGAAAGCAACAGGTTAACTGAGCTCACCTGCACCATCATCCCCAAGAGGTCCCCATCCTGGAGTGCGTCCTGTGGACTTTTAAGGGTTTAGCCCGGTGAACTGTGGGAATTGTAGTCCCAAACTTCCAAGGACCATCTCAGAGCCTCTAGACCATAGAATGTGTGCTTTAGACACTTTGACCTCTCAAGAAGATATTTTGGTAGAATTTCCAGAACGTTGGCAAAGTTTGGAGCAACATTTGGAAAAAGCTCTATAAGGTAAGCGACCAGTCGACAGAGACAAGCCGCCAATGTGGAACCACAAGCGGGTCTGGATTTCAAGTTCGTCCCACTGAAAGCTTCAGAGTTCAAGGCTTCCATGATTTCACTGAAGCGGAACTCTAAGCCAAGCCACCATTGTCGACTCAAATCATGACCTGAAGAGGTCAAGAGACAAGAGAAAATCCTCTGGAAAAGTTTCTAAGTACAAAAGTACCATTTTGACTGGGGCTTCCCTTTTAGTGTATCCGACCAGGAATCCATTGTGATTGGCCTTAAACTTTGGTTTTGTCCCAATCAAGCACAACCAGATGTCCCAAGTTGGCACTATACGGTTTTTAACACTATAAAGCATTTATTCTTTTAATATTTCATATCTCTGGTTCCCTACATAGGATTGTTGTTATTTTGGTGTAATTTCCATCATAAAAATATTTCCTCTTTTTATAACGTTTTTATGGATTTTGATTGTTTGTTGTGTCTTACTTATTTAATGTATTGGTGTTTTTAAATGCTTCACACACCTGTCTCCTAAGTTAAGCCTGCTTGAGCTAGTGGATAATGTATTGAGACCTTGACTGGACCTTATATTGCGTTGATGGCCTTATTGCTAGTGATAGCCTAACCAAAAATCCACATTCCAGCACAGTCCAAACAGAGGCAAAAAGAAATTGGGAAGAGGGGTTTTTGAGAGATCTAAATAATGCAGCAACAAACAAGGACAGTAAACAGTCTGGCACATCCTAGTTAAGGTGTCCAGAAGCCAAATTATTGAGGAAGACTGTCACAATCAACATCAGACCTGGATAAAACATTTTAGCCTGCTCTATACCAAACAGGTGAACATTGGGAGAGAGACTAGCGACCTAGCTTTCGAAGACATGTACAGGGAAACATGGGATGTAGAACTGACCATCTTCAGCTTGGAGTCAATAAAGATCGCTCTCACTACCTTACACAAGGGACAAAGAACCGGGTTCAGAGAAAAATCCAGTTGGCTTCTTTTCCCCAAAACCAAAAGTATGGAGTGTGATTTTTAATCAAAGTTTTAATACAATTTTAAAGGGCACTGAGGTACCTGATTCCTGGTTGGGAGTGGAGTTAGTACCATTATAGAAGAACGCTGACAAATTAAATCAGCAAACTATAGTCCCATTAGCCAGATCAATATTTCAGAGAATCTATTTAGCAAGCACTTGCTAGTGAGAATATAAGACAGTTCTGTGTATTCTGTGGGGAATTTGGGTTGGAAATAAAAATCGCCAGGACTAAATTCATAATATTCCACCCACATGTCATTTAGAGGCAAGGTTAAATTGAGTGCCACTTATTTGGAACAAGTAAAGCAATTAAATTATCTGGGGGTTAGGTTCTCAAACACTTTATCAAGAGTCCAGCAAATCTCTAAGAGCTAGGTCATGCTCCAACATGCAAGCTTCGCCCTAGTCAAAAAGCTGAAAACATCAAACTTCAGGCCAGTTGCTTCAGTCACTGAAATCTTTAGGGCAGGGCTAAGGGTCTCAGAACCACACTTTATGGTGCAGAGATAAGGGAATTGAATAATGTAAGGGCCACTGAAAAAATTGAGAATATCTTTATGCGCTGCATCCTTGGTGTACCTCAAAATACGCCTTTAAACCCCATCCACCAGGTCCTTGGTCTTAACATAGATCATGTGGCAGCATTCTGACCTCTAGCTTATTGAGCTGAGTTAAATGTCCGATAACTCTCCAATTCCCATGAGACAATCATTTCTTGATGGAATCGCAATTCACACTAATAGGAGTATACCCTGGTTTAAAGATGTCACGAAATGGCTGTTCCTGTTGGGTATTGAACTCTGGTCCAATCCTTATTGTATCAAGAAACATATTCTCAAGTGCATCAAAAAGAGATACTGGCACCACATCAGTGAACACTGGTTGAATCCAAGTACTGTGGGAGAGTTAGCAGGAAGGTTCCTGGTTTTTAAAGTTAACATGCACTGCAAGGAATTTTTTAATCGTATTGAAATCCCCCCAATTAAAATCTCTATCTGGAATTTAGATATTGCATCTTGGCAGTAAATGGTTTTTGTAGTAAATGGATTGGCAGTAGCATCTCCTCTGCCGGTCTATCGTGCTTGGCTTGCCCTGAAAGAGAAGAACACTTTTATTCTTCTGTCCTAGGTACACTAACTTGAAGAGAACATTGCTAATCCCGATCTGTTCCATTATATCCAAAAGACACCTGAGGGCCACCATCAGAATTCTCAGAAGTGATAGTACTGAGTTGTCAATTTTTGCATTGTCCAAATACGTGTTACATACCTGGCGGCTGAGATATCAGTAATTGTACTTACCAGCTAGTTACTAAACTGATTTTTAGCTGTTAACAAATTGGTATTCAATTTATAATTCTACTTTTATTGAGGAGTAGCATAGATAATGTCCATAGATAATGCAGTTTTTTTAGGCATTTTCTTACGATTAACTTAAATGATGCTTTCTTCGGGGTTATCTAGCTATTGACAGTGATGCTAAAAAAGTTTAACATTTTCACTTTGAAACTCTAATGCATAAAAAGCCCATATTTAGTTTGGAATTGACTGTATTTTTAGATATGTTATTTGGAGTTCAATATTGTTTGGGCTTATTTTCTAACATTAGAAGGCTTTGCACTACTAAAAGTTTAATGCTATTGACATTTACAGATGTGTAGTATAGCAGTTGGTAAAGCTCATATGCAATAACATTTGCTAAAGTTTTATTGCATATGAGCCCTTTACAATTATGTTACTTTAGGACAATTGCTTTTGAATTAATGAAAGCATGCTGGAATGTGTAATGTAAGTATCTATTATCAGACTAAAAGCCTGTATTGTCTTATGGGTATACAACTGTGATTTGATGCACTTTTAAAGTTTTTTGTACACATGACTTTGCTTCTGTGGTTTCTTAAAAAAACAAATAAAGAACATTACTACTACTACATACTTGTGTTTCTGTAAGTAAAACTATGAAACCCCATTACTTGATAGTTCACTTGGCAGTGAAACAAACTAAATGAAGATGCTATGAAGATTTTTATTTTATGAATAAAATGACACATTTTTCTTAGTTGATGACCTGTTATTAATGTTAATTTTTGGGAACTGTAATACTCTCAACACATATGCATTTCCTTTGTGTCAACCTTCCTCTGTAGGTATTTTACATCTTTCACAATGCCCACCAAGCAGCAGAAGAACAATATGAAACATGACTACTAAAGGAAAGGAAGTTACAATACAACTGAAAATAGTATAGGAAGAAGGCAATAGAGAAGGCACTATATTAAAAAGAGTATGGAAACATTTCTTAGAAAAATAATTAATAAAAGCACAAGAAGAAAGACGGGCGGCGTAATTACAATTAATTGTAAATGGAGGGCATGATTCTCAAAGGTAAAATGAAACGAAAGTCTAACTTTACGACTTGTGGTATTGACAAAGGGCATTTACTACAAAAAAATGCCTTTTGGCAATACTGAAAGTCCAACTTTTGGTATTTACAAAGGGCTTTTACAAGTAGTAAATGCCCTATGTGAATTCTAAAAGTCTTAAAGTTAGACTTTTGTCTCAGTTTACTTTTGTTAATCAGGCCCAAGAATGTAAAATGAAGAGTATTGTGCTCAAGAAAAGTGACTACTCTACTGCAAGGAAGAAGAAATTCAGAGTTCATACAAAAGTTTTTCCACAAACATACATAAATAATATTCTTAAATCAATGAAGCCAGAGAATAGGAGAGATAGCCGAAATTATTAAAAAGAGTTTGTTGATAGCATTGTAGAGAAGGCTTTTGCACTCCAAAAGAAGGTATTTATTCTGATCCTGAACACTTAAAACTTTAGATAGATTAGTCTCTTGTCCAAAGGTGCAGATCACTAAGATCAACTTCTGCAACATCTTTGATGGGGATTAGAAACACACCTCAAGTAGTGAGACTTACTTTAACAAAGAAATCTATTTTCAAAACAATAGCTTTTGTTTGCCATTGATATAGATGGTTGGTCTTTTGAGGTAATATAAGGTGCACCCATACTGTTGCAGGGATTCTACGAAGTCACAGAACTATGCTTGGCACCATAGAACCTTAGTAGGTAGAGACTGAGTCATTCTGCCGGTATACACCTGTTACAACGCATTTGTTACAACGCACTACTGTTACAACGCGACTTTTACAACGCATACCATTACAACGCATTGCGCTGGGGGGCGCTCTAGGATAGGGAATAAGTATAATTTACTATCCAACACCTTCCCTAGGGTCCACGGGGACTGGAGTTAGAATAGTAAATTATACTTACCACTATCCAGCACCTCAAAGCGCTATGCGTTGTAATGGTATGCGTTGTAATGGTCGCGTTGTAACGGTAGGTAGTTGTAATGGTATGCGTTGTAACATGGTACATCCTGTTGCAGGGATTCTACGAAGTCACAGAACTATGCTTGGCACCATAGAACCTTAGTAGGTAGAGACTGAGTCATTCTGCCACCTTAGTACCCATGAGCCCGGGACCGACTAGCTATAGTGTCTCACTTGCCCTCCTACCCACCCACAGAGGAACAAGTGATTAGGTACCCCAGAAAACAACACTCTTGACCCTCTCAGGAATCGCGGTGACAGGACACATCCTTTTGCTCTCACACTCATCACCAATAAGATCAGACAGAAACACAAGAAAGATTTAAAATATTTATTTTAACTATTGTGCTTTAGTATGTAGTATAAGTGCCACAATAAGTAAGAAGATACCTAACAAAAATATGGTCAGCATAGTAAGTAATCCATAAATCAAAAAGGAGCTTTGATAGTAGTAAAAAGGATAAGCTAATCCCCCTCCTCTTCTACAGAGGCAAGGTGAAAATATATCAGAACATCTATGGGTGTTTGCAGTGTACCCTGTACCTTAGCATGCACAGATGAAATTTCCACATCTCAGGTGTAGTTGTGATCTATTCTCTGAAAAATCTTTCTCCGAATGTGGGTATTTGGATGTCTGTGCATATCTATATGACACAGAGTGCGTGCTCCCAAACAACAGCTGCATTCATCTGTTTTGTGTAAGTGCTAGAGCCTGACCAAAACAGAATAACAAGGGGCATTGTTGTTTGACCTTATCTACTGTATTCAGATTAAATCCCAGGAAAGAACAGAACTAAATAACAACTGCATGTTCTGTGTGAAAGTATAGCGTGGCACAAAGAAAAATACGTTAGTATAGTAACGTGCGCAAAGTAGAGTGCAACTTGCTCATGCTAACATAGGGAAAAAGACAATGGGCCTGCATGGGACATATGTCTATAACAAAGGAAAAAATGGCACCTAGAAACACAGATGAAGTAATGAGAGATGAGGATTTACAGCAACGTCTAGCAGCTCAAAAGTAGCAGTGCAGCAGTTTCCTTAACATAAGACAAGAATCAATTTACAAGCTTAAAGTATTCTTGGTTAAATTGCATAGAGGAACTTCAAGACAGAAAATAAACATGTTGCAAATTTTGATCCCTATAGAGTAAAACAATATCCAAACTGCAAGGCCATTCATTGGCTTGCCTATCAGAACACGATTGTGATAGTTTGTTCCACAATTTTCAGATGTTGTCTGTCCAACACTCAAAAATGCAAACTCTAGTTGGAAGATTGTATTTTGTCAAAAGTACAGCTCTAAATTTAGAAGCTTTGAATAAAGCTCTTTTACATGGTACAGCATCTGAAATTATTAGGGTATCTGAAGATATTCAAATACCTTAATTTGGACCAAAACATCAGACAAAAGTACATGAAGAAGTTCTACCATCTACTTCAGAGAGTAAAATTACTGGTATTAACCAGTCCCAGGATGCTTGTTTCCGGTCCAGGTAAGACCTAGCTTTGAGGTCCGGGCTGGAATGTTCCCATGAGGAACAGGGTCAGGACTGATTTTTATATGACTGGGTATGAACTGGGGCGGTGAAGTGAGGTAAAGAATGATGATGGATTCAACCCAGATATAAAAGTGACTGGGGGTGAGTGTTTGGGAAGTTTCAGCACTTCGTCCATCATCTCCGAGTGTTTGCTTCATTAAAGTAGACCACAAAAAGATAATTTGAAGCTACATCTGCTGAGATTCCAAACATGATATGTGTTGTTGCTGACATATGCACTACAAAGGACAAACAAACAAAACATTGATCTCCGTGCAAAAATTGAGGAGGAAAGCTTTATTCAGTGGTTTATACTTTCCCTGTATAAAATTGCAGAGGAACCGTTTGATTTATGTATTAATCAAATAGTGAGCAAATACCCCATCACTATTGAACATTTTAAAAGGAAAAGTTGTGCATCTACCACTAAATGTTAAAGAAAACATTGAACGTCTTAGGGCAGATCGAAAAGTAGAGGATCCATTAGTGAATTCAGCAAATGGTGTTCCAATGAACAATACACATATTTGGCAGGAATTGGCTAGTTCAGACAAAGTAAAACAAGACATAGACTATCTGAAAAGTGGAAACATATTGTATAATGATGTAGAGGTAGATGAGTATGAGTATGAGACTTTACTGGGCACAGCCACTACAAAGTTTACCAAGAGTGTCCAATTTGAAAAAGTTGAATCTGCAAAAGATGAGGAGACAAATACACACTACAGTAGTTATCCTCTTCATTGTAGGGATATAATGGGTGATGCTTTAGAATTATATCAAATGTGTGGGAAAAGCGCTTAGAAGCTCACTGCTTGATTCACCTCTTTCCAACTGAAGAAGGATGCCATTATGATATTAGCCCAGTTCAGATAGCTACTTCAGAGTACAGATCAACTAGATTGCTTTCATATGATGCCAGATTTAGGCAAAGAATTCCCTATCTGTTCTCCTTCTCTTTGAAAGTGAATTGCCCATTATGTCATATTGTGAAAAAAGGTTTTATTGAAAACGTTCTTGGAAAAGATTAGAATCTTGAGTGTAAACGCATTGATCTCATGGCATGCCTGGGTGTTACTAATTAAAATTGGTTTGGTCAGCATGTTGAGCTAATATGCATGTTGTGAACGTTAGGAGCACCTGCCTGCTTTGTAAATCTAAGTTGTGCAGAGTAAGCATGGGAATGATTCACATGAGTTTATTAGAAAAGTTAACTTCAACATTCCAGGCATTAATTTTAAAACATCAAGAGAATTAAGCTCAATGGATCCAGCACATGTATGCAGCTACTTTATTCATACATTTCAAGCCCTCACTTTATCTGCATTAAAATAAATCTTCCTCTTGGTGAGGTCACTGGTTACTTCGGAGAGAATTCTGACCCAAAGGTAAATACTACTTCAACTATCTCTTTGGTCTCCCACTGCCAGTTATCTCTAAAAGACGATTAAACAGTTTTATGTCTGCAGCCAGACATACAGTGTTAGCCCTGATACTCTTTAGGTAGTGTTTCACTAAACATTTAGCTTTTTCCTCCTGTGTTTTGCTGATTCTCTTTTAGTGCCCATAGGGCTAGGGGCACTTACACACTGTAAATGCAGTGTGTAAATGTGTTTTCCCTTCCCACACATGTTAGGAAGTGGTGCTTACCTGATATATGCAAAACATGTCTCAAACCTGCCATTGCAAAACTTTGTGTGTGAACTTGCACATATGGTGTTTTTAAACATGTGTTAAGCCTGCCATTGCAGGCCTGGGTGTGCACAGTGGCACTTATGCTCAGGTTAGTCTTTCTAAACCACTGGCCAATCCTCAGGGGAGCTTTCACTAGCACTAGAGCACCCCTGGGGTAAGTCTTAGGAGGTGAAGCAAGTAGTAGGTGAAAGGCATGGCAGGTACTCATGTGGGTTGCTTGCCAGGTAGTAAAACATACCCACATGTGTTTTCACTACCTATGAAATTTGCTTATCCTTATATGTTAACATGGGGGAATGGCTGAAATTACTTCAAGTTGCAATAGTGACTTGCAGTGGAGCAGCCTCATAATATTTCCTATCATTGGATTCTGAAGGATAGACCCATTCATGAAGTAAACATGGATTTTTAATTAATAGATAAAAAAGCCACATCTGCAAAGTGGGCATTTCCCTGGTCTAACACTCTTTGTGTGCCTTTTAGTTTGACTCCAGTCCACACCGGATGCTGAGGGGGGCACATCTGTGCATTCTCCAGCAACAGCTATAAACATTGGGCATGCTACTGGAATGAAAGACCTCTGCCATTTGAGAGCCTGGCTGTATAGACTAGAAGGAGAGGTCTTGACACTTGGCCTCTGGCATGCCAGATCAAGGCCCCATTAAAGATTAAGATCTGCATTCTACAGCCTCATGGCAGATAGATCTGACATTCATCGGAGGCATTTGTGGGCAGACTTCCTGCTGCTGTTTGGCACCCTGAAGTGTGCTCTTCAAGAGCTTGTTAGGTTGCTCCCTGTTCTTTTGTGGAGGTCTCAGGAACATTAAAGTCCTCCCGCAAGGAACTCACACCATCTACTTGTGACACCTGGAGACGTGCTCTCTTAAGTGCCCACATTGTCTACTGGATCGGAACTGGTTGCTCGGTGTGAGTGTGTAACTAAGCATTGGGCTTGGATAATGGATTGCCTTCTTTGGAGCCCTAAAAGTATTGCCTGCATCTAAGGAATGTGGCCCCTGCATAGTGAGTCAGAAAAGGGGGTGGTGATGAACAGAGTGTCTGAATTAAGCAGACCACTCTTACCAAGTCCAAAGATCGGGGCTTGATCCATCACCGTTTTTTAGCTCACTGCACCATCCCAGCTCAGAACTTGGCTATATGCAAATTAGTCTGACCCTGGCCCAGTGCATCATGGGAACAGGGCAGACCAAACTACCAAGCCAATTCTTATACTGGGAAGGAAACAAGCTACCGGGGACCGGTTTCTGGCATTTCTGCCGTCTTCGGCCCGGCTTGCTTGAATCCTGATGGTGCAATGAGCTAGGGACTCACATCTGAGTATACCCTTCCACGCTTATGGTGGACAAAAATGATTCAGAAAAGGGGGTGGTGATGAAAAGAGTGTCTGAATTAAGCAGACCACTCTTACCCCGTCCAAAGATCAGGGCTTGATCCATCACCGTTTTTTAGCTCACTGCACCATCCCAGCTCAGAACTTGGCTATATGCAAATTAGTATGACCCTGGCCCAGTGCATCATGGGAACAGGGCAGACCAAACTACCAAGCAAATTCTTATACTGGGAAGGAAACTAGCTACCGGGGACCGGTTTCTGGCATATCTGCCGTCTTCGGCCCGGCTTGCTTGAATCCTGATGGTGCAATGAGCTAGGGACTCACATCTGAGTATACCCTTCCACGCTTATGATGGACAAAAATGATTCAGAAAAGGAGGGTGGTGATGAACAGAGTGTCTGAATTAAGCAGACCACTCTTACCCAGTCCAAAGATCAGGGCTTGATCCATCACCGTTTTTTAGCTCACTGCACCATCCCAGCTCAGAACTTGGCTATATGCAAATTAGTCTGACCCTGGCCCAGTGCATCATGGAAATAGGGCAGACCAAACTACCAAGCCAATTCTTATACTGGGAAGGAAACAAGCTACCGGGGATGATGCACTGGGCCAGGGACAGACTGATTTGCATATAGCCAGGTTCTGAGCTGGGATGGTGCAGTGAGATAAATAACGGTGATGGATCAAGCCCTGATCCAAAGGACTGTGTCAAAAACCTAGGAGTCGGGGTAGACTCTGCCCTAAGCTTTACCCACCATACTAAAAAAGTGGCAGCCACCTGCTTCGGCATTCTACGCAATCTTAGGCCTATCCTAGGATTTTTTGAACATCAAATCCGTCAGATGATAGCAGCCATTCTCTCAAGGCTGGACTACGCCAGCTCCCTCCTGCTAGGAGCTAACATGGCAGAAAAAACTAGACTCCAGCGAGTCCAGAATGCCGCTGCTAGGGCTCTTGTAGGACTTCCCCGCCATACGTCTGTGGCAAGCGTCCTTACAAAACTCCACTGGCTTCCAATGGAGAAAAGGATTCACTTTAAAACCCTATGCCTAGCATTCAAAATCCTAAAAACTGCATCTCCCCCCATGCACTGCCCACTTCTGTCAACCTACGTCCCCCGGCGTACTCTACGATCAGAGGGGCAGAATCTAGCAACCGTACCTCGCATCAAACTAGCCAGGATGGGTGGCCGTTCATTCAGATATCTGGCCGCCAAACTCCGGAATGGCCTCCCAGACAAGATTCGAGGGATGCAGGTTCTGCTATCTTTTAGAAAAGCAATCAAAACACACCTCTTCTGTTAAACAGTATTCTCCCTTCTTTTCTCCCTCTGACCCTATCCTCCGTCCAATGTCTCATACAGAAAGCGCCGGGACACCCCTTCGCTGGGGCAGCCGAGCGCTACACAAGCACATATAACATTAACATTAACATTAACATTAGCAATAACCTATCCTCCACCCAGAGACAGGCACTCAACTGATGGAAGATACCTACATTGTCATCCATCCAGCGGACAAGGGTGGCAATGTTGTTATCATGGATAGAGACAAATACATCGCAGAGGCACATAGGCAACTCTCGGATCACAGGTTTTACATGCCCATTACTTCAGAGATCTACAACAACAGCATCACCGATATCTGGGATAAATGAACAATGTGGAAGGACCAAGGGATCTTAGAGTGGGAGAAATATATTTACCTCGACCATCCAGTCCTTCCTGTCCTTTACCTATTGCCCAAACTCCACAATGGTCAGTTCAACCCAACAGGAAGGCTCATTGTGTCTTCCAGGGGGAGTGTATCCGAATATGTTTCCAAATATGTGGACCAATACCTCCGAGAGGTAGTGGCCTAGCCAGCTACATCAGAGAGCCCAAAGATTTTCTCACTATAATCCAGGAAACACAGTGAGATGAGGATTCCCTCCTTATCACACTGGATGTCCAGTCACTATACACCATCATCAACCATCACCAGGGCTTAGAAGCATGTGGCCATGTTCTCAAATCTCTGCCTTTACGTTTCAGGGAACACAGCAAGATGTTACTCAACATGATGGAATATTGGTCACCTTGGACATGTGACCACATGGCTGCGTTAATGTGACGACTTGTTCATCATTTGGAATGGCAGTGAACAGGGGGCGATTCAGTTCATTGATGAACTGAATACCAACAATAACAACATCGTCCTTATCAGCCACATTAGTAAAATATTTGTTTATTATTTGGATGTCAGACTTGACATCAAGGACAATCAATTGTACACCACAATATTCAGGAAGACCACTGCCGGCAACAGGATCCTGCATGCCCTCGGCAGTCATCCGGAGACCCTTAAATGGAGAATCCCCTATGGGGATCTACTGAGGGCTAAGAGGAACTGTAACACTGAAACAGCATTCCAACAAGAGTGTGAGGAAATGCTAGCCTGCTTCAGGATCAGAGTATACCCTAATTGGGTGCTCCGCAAAGCCAAAGACAAGGCTGATGATGTTCCCAGATACCTTACTCTCACTGACAAGACCCAAGAACCCTTAGATGACACTGAATGCAACACCCGCTTGATTATGACCTTTAATGCAGAATCTAACAGCATCCACAGGATATTAACAAAAAACTGGGATATCCTTAAATGTGATGACATTATCGGGGAATCCATTCCCAACAGGCCCAGCATCACATACAGGAAGGGCAGAAACACCAGGGACATGCTAGTACAAAGTGATGTTACCACATATTCCACTAGGCATGAGCATGGACTCAAGGGATTCTTTCCCTGTGGCCATTGCAAGGCGTGCAAGAATAGTACTTTCACGTACAAAATCAGCTACAATGGCATCAGAAAAGAAATCAAGCAATTCTTGACATGTAATTTCACCTACGTCATCTACGTGATTGAGTGTCCCTGCAAACTTTGGTATATAGGGAGTACCACCCTATTAGCCAAGAAACGTGTGCTTGAACACTGTCGGACCATGACACACAATGACGAGAAATTCCCGGTGGCTCGCCACTTCAGAGACAAACATTTTTATTATCCAGCTTTGTTGAAATTTTTTGTTTTAGAGCAAATCACCAGGAACAGGTTTGTTAAAAGACAAAGGGAGTCTAAGTACGTTGTAGACTTCCAGACCAAAGACCAGAGGGGCCTGAACTAAGACGAGGAACTAGCAATACATCTGAGGGAGGATTAAGGATTAATGAAAGAATACTCTCTTTACATAGTCCCTTAGGTTCCCTGCTTTGAGCCACCTTGCCAAGTGCTCTCTTTTTTGCTCTCTTTCTCCTGCCATTTAGTCAAGTGCATGAGAGGAAGTTTATTTTATTGTACTGTTTTTAATTCATGATGTATCTGATGTTGTTTTATTTTGTTTCTTCCCACAGGAGAAAGGGAAGGGGCCCGGTCAAGACACTCACTTTTCACGGGCAACCTACCCTTTTCACCATCTTATCACTGAGCACTTTCTGAGTGATGGGCACCATTGGCAAGTATTACTTGACATTTCAAGTACACACTGAGCATCTTTTGTGAGAATAAGCAACTACCAGCCATTATTAACGTCCTGGGAACTTGCCCATTTAATTTGATCAACAAGCACGTCTGGGGGCACTTGCCCGTCATTTCGGAACATTGTGCACGATCAGTATCAACACTAGATCAAGCACGGGTCCCATTGGCCCTGACATCATGTTGGATTGCATCTTCACCCACGATCTCAGTCCGCAGGCACCTTCAGATGCATGTCTCACATTCACTGTTTACAATGTATTTGATGTGGTAACTTGTACCTGCCATACTTTATCACTTTATCGCATTCATGCGAGTATTTCGCCATGGACTTGGACGCGTGCCACAGTCCTCAACCATTAGCGCGGGCGTGTTCATTAAACCCCAGACACATATGACATGCATTTTCTTTTTGGGGCGTGTGCTTTGTATTTATACTGAGACCGCACATGTACTTGGATGAGGTACTCTGGGTCACCTAGCAATTATACAACCATTATTAGTTTTGTCTCACATTACAAGATGTCTGCCATACATTGTGACTACAAGCACCAATTTTTAGTCCTTCGTTTATGTTCATTACATTGCTGAATGCTTTATCAGTTCTGCTTTGTGCACATACATTCATGTGATCAAGGCTTCTCTGTAAGCCGAAACATGTTGTGAATAAACACCCTTGAATCTTTGGAAACCTTGTGGAAGCGTGTGCGCCACCTCCCTCGGACCCCAGCAGTTGGAAGGAGCAACTCAGAGGAAACACATACATATATATATATATATATATATATATATATATATATATATATATATATATATATATATATATATATATATATATATATATATATATATATATATATATATATATATATATATATATTCACTGAAAAAAACCATAGGTTATAGACCATATATAGTTAGGGATTAGCATTTAAAAAACCCTATTTTATTTGCACAAAACCATTGAAATTCCATATATAGTTAGTTGCACTAACTATATATCGCGGACCCGCAATCCACTGCTAATGATGTCACATATTACATCATTCATGACATGGTCAGTGACATCACTGATGACATCACTGATGACATCTCAAATGACATCACTGATGACATCACTGATGACATCACTGATGACAACACCCAGTGACTGTATGTTTCTGTAAAGTTAAAATATGTCTTACATATTGAAGAATGAGTGGATGTATAAGTGTCTGGATGAAGGATTTAGTAGGTGCATGACTGACTGTATGAGAGAATGATTAAATGTGTCTCACTGAGTGTATGGGTTAGTGATTAAAGTGTCTTAATTTGGCAATCATTATTTATGTTGTTCTGTAAACTGCTGCATGTTTAAATCAGTAGCTATATCAGTAACTATATGGGTTATTGAATGGTTGCCCAAGTATTTGTATGGGAGACTGAGTATGTGTGTGGGTGGCTGGGAGGTGTATAACTCTGTGCATAGATGTGTGAGCAGTTGATTCCCTAGGTGTATGGGTTCAAAAGTGCATGTAGAAACAGCTGTATGGACAGTTGACTGTGTGCATGAGTATATTGGTGAGTGAATGGATATCGCAGTGCTACATGTCAAAGTAAGTACATATGTAAAACACACTCCATGTGAGAGTTGACATATATAAATAACTGAACATAAGAGCCAGTGAATGTGTGAGTGGCTGTATGAATCATTGTGAACTTGTATCAAGGATTGTATAAGAGAGTAAATATGTGTTACTATATGTTTGAATAAGTAAGGTGTGTATAACTGTATAGTTGAGGAAATGGAGATGTGATTGATTCTTTGCATGACTGACTAGGTGTGTGAGTAACTCCATGGATGTGTGACAGTCTGTGAGTGCCTGTTTACACTGAGTGTATCTAAGGTTATATTAGAGTCTGAAGATGTATTATCACATAAATGATATCATCAGTGATGTAATCAGTAATGTCAAATGAGATGTCAGTGATGTCATCAGTGATGTCATTTGAGATGTCATCAGTGATGTCATCAGTGATGTCATTTGAGATGTCATCAGTGATGTCATCAGTGATGTCACTGACCATGTCATGAATGATGTAATATGTGACATCATTAGCAGTGGATTGCGGGTCCGCGATATATAGTTAGTGCAACTAACTATATATGGAATTTCAATGGTTTTGTGCAAATAAAATAAGGTTTTTTAAATGCTAATCCCTAAGTATATATGGTCTATAACCTATGGTTTTTTCAGTGAATTTTCAAGGTTTTGTAAAGGCAAATTCCTAACTATATATGGTCTATAACCTATGGTTTTTTCTGTGAATTTCATTGGTTTTTTAAAAGCTAATATCTATAGCTGTAAAATATATTCTTTATTAAGTGACGTATCACGTAGCCCGTGAGACGCCTCATGATGCATCGCATAACCGTGACGTATCGTCTCTGCAGCGCAAACCAAACCCAAAACGTAAGCGCGCCAGAACACGCTTAAAGATATATATATATTTTTTTAACCTTAATTAGACAAAATCCACACGTGCACATATCACAAACGTTCAAAAAACACAATATGTCGGACTCCCGTTACGCTGCCGGTTAGCTGCCCGGTTAACGTACCAGGAAGCACCTTTACCGTGAAAAATCGCAATTTTTTTTTACTTTTGCCCCGCAGGGACCTTTAATAGCCCCCTCATCAATCCTAGGGGTTCAGGAGGGGTCTGCCTTACCCCTTTCATTCATTTACACCTTTTTTTTTCCACCTCTTGTCTCTCGATCCTACCGAGAGACAAGATGGCGGCCGCTCTGGACTGTTTACAATGTTGACAGCCAATCAGCTACTCCTCAGGATTTTTTTTTTTTTTGGGCCCCGCGTGGTTTTATAATATCCCCCTCATCAATCCTATGGGGTCAGAAGGGGTCTACCTTGCCCTCTTTCCTTCATTTCCCCCTTTGTTTTGGTCTCCTCTTGTCTCTTGATCCTACCGAGAGACAAGATGGCGGCCGCTCCGGACTGTTTACAATGTTGACAGCCAATCAGCTACTCCTCAGACTCCCGTTACACTGCCGGTTAGCTTCCCGGTTAGCTGCCCGGTTAGCTGCCCGGTTCGCTTACCAAGACGCGTCTCTACGGCGAAAAAATCGGATTTTTTTTTTTTTTTTTGGGGCCCCGTGTGGCTCTATAATATCCCCCTCATCAATCCTAGGGGGTCAGAAGGGGTCTACCTTGCCCCCTTTCCTTCATTTCCCCCTTTGTTTTGGCCTCCTCTTGTCTCTCGATCCTACCGAGAGACAAGATGGCGGCCGCTCCGGCCTGTTTAGAATGTTGACAGACACCGGAGGGCCAATCAGCTTCGCATCGCAAAGTTCCGATACGCGAAAAGTTTGCTAACCGGATCGCTGCCCGGAGCGCTGTTACAGATATATATCTTGGTTTAAACGTTAATTTCTCAAAATCCACTGAAGCACATATATTGAGACCTAGCAAAGGCACATCGGGCTAACAGTCCCTACAATTTTGCCAAGTTTCGTGGAAATCCATTCAGCCGTTCGGGCTAAAAGTGAGTCCAACCGCCCTATGGAAATTAACATGGGAAAAACGCGTTTTGGGACCCCCCTTTTTTCTCGGCCCCCCCTTGACGACCCCCCCCCAAATTTCCAGGAGCTGCTCAGAAACAAAATGTGCCATTTTCCTGAAAATTTCAGCCGATTCCGTCCACAAACGTCAAAGTTATTAGACATAGAATTTTCAGAAATCCCATAGGGAAAAAATCCTAACTATATATACCTACTGGCGACCGCCACTAGGTAATATATATATATATATATATATTTGGTATGTAAACGTCCAAAAAGCCAGCAACTGGATAGATAGACGAAGCAAGTCCCATAGATAGTGCAGAATTTCTTTATTTAGAGACCCAACACCAATCCGCCATGACGTGTTTCGGCTTCACCAAGCCTTGATCACATATATATATATATATATGTAAGTATGTGTGAATATATATATATATATATATATATATATATATATATATATATATATATATATATGTATGTATATGTGTGTATATGCCTCTTTTGCCAGCAACGGGCCTCTGATGGTGTTTTCTTTGTGAATATGGATGGCTGCTCCGTGCCCATCGAACAGAGGCCGCCCTGAAGGATTGGTGGCCCCAGTAACGTGAGACTTTGGTGTGAAATTCAGAATGAGGGGCATGACCCACTCACGCTCCTAACCTACTGAGGAAAGCCACTGAGCAAAAAGGACAGCGTGATGGAAGGGATTCGGGGTGGCAGACTGCCATTCTCGATCCTGTT
The DNA here is from genome assembly GCF_964263255.1 of Lissotriton vulgaris. Classification (NCBI taxonomy): domain Eukaryota; kingdom Metazoa; phylum Chordata; class Amphibia; order Caudata; family Salamandridae; genus Lissotriton; species Lissotriton vulgaris. The sequence goes on from NC_141696.1 coordinate 315,596,211, forward strand.
GGCTGAATTGCATGAATTTAATGTCATTTGAACTTTGGCAATGCGCAAACACCTGCTCACCTGACATTCAATACATTGATTCCATCACAAGCAGCACAGCCAAGCAGATATTTACGGTTTCAACTTTGAATAAACCTTGATTTCCAATCAGTACTTCCGTGAAATACTGCGGTGCAGTTTGGGACTTGTATTGCTGTACTTCTGTCACGTGAGTCTAATGATGTAAAAGCGCACAGGTGCGCAATTAGCAGTTCGATACTCTTTTCTCCGCCTGTGAGCAAGGCCGGATGAGGACGAAACGTGAGGCTGTGACCAGGCTTTGTGGGACTCTAACTGACTTACTGGGACTACATGCACCAGCATGCTTAGTGAACACTGCTTGCAAAGGAAAATCTTTGGCCTGTGATTGGGTGCATCGGCACCAATGGGAGCATCAGAAACAATAGTTAAAGTCCCAAACTATAACAACATGGTTTTAGAACACAGAGCTGGCAATGAATAAGGCACATGCCGAAACGCGTCTGCCAGGTGTTTTTAATCCTACTTGTCAAGAAGGTGGTGAAATGAATCTCCTGACCCCTCCAAAATGCATGTGTCGGTCCCGTTTCTTGTCAAGAAGCGGGAGTGGTGGTGGATATGTATGCAGCAGTCGATGCTGCAGAACCGGCACGCCTCTCGATCTGGTGCTCCGCTTCAAGTCGGCATCCTGGTGGTGTATGTGTTGGAAGCGCAACAAGCAGCGCCCCCTCGCCCAAGACGCTGTTCCTGGTTCGAGGAGAGAGCGGCAGCTTGCTGCCGAGTTGGATGGAGTTGGGAGACGATTTTGCAACCTTGGTCCCTGAGGCGGTGGATGAGCAGACTCACGTGCCAGCAATAGCTGGGGCATTACTATATGCATGAACGGATCACTGTATCGAAGTTCGCAAGGTGAGGCTGTGACCAGGCTTTGTGGGACTCTAACTGACTTACTGGGACTACATGCACCAGCATGCTTAGCGAACACTGCTTGCAAAGGAAAATCTTTGGCCTGTGATTGGGTGCATCGGCACCAATGGGAGCATCAGAAACACTAGTTAAAGTCCCAAACTATAACAACATGGTTTTAGAACACAGAGCTGGCAATGAATAAGGCACATGCCGAAACGCGTCTGCCAGGTGTTTTTAATCCTACTTGTCAAGAAGGTGGTGAAATGAATCTCCTGACCCCTCCAAAATGCATGTGTCGGTCCCGTTTCTTGTCAAGAAGCGGGAGTGGTGGTGGATATGTATGCAGCAGTCGACGCTGCAGAACCGGCACGCCTTTCGATCTGGTGCTCCGCTTCAAGTCGGCATCCTGGTGGTGTATGTGTTGGAAGCGCAACAAGCGGCGCCCCCTCGCCCAAGATGCTGTTCCTGGTTCGAGGAGAGAGCGGCAGCTTGCTGCCGAGTTGGATGGAGTTGGGAGACGATTTTGCAACCTTGGTCCCTGAGGCGGTGGATGAGCAGACTCACGTGCCAGCAATAGCTGGGGCATTACTATATGCATGAACGGATCACTGTATCGAAGTTCCCAAGGTGAGGCTGTGACCAGGCTTTGTGGGACTCTAACTGACTTACTAGGACTACATGCACCAGCATGCTTAGCGAACACTGCTTGCAAAGGAAAATCTTTGGCCTGTGATTGGGTGCATCGGCACCAATGGGAGCATCAGAAACACTAGTTAAAGTCCCAAACTATAACAACATGGTTTTAGAACACAGAGCTGGCAATGAATAAGGCACACGCCGAAACGCGTCTGCCAGGTGTTTTTAATCCTACTTGTCAAGAAGGTGACGAAATGAATCTCCTGACCCCTCCAAAATGCATATGTCGGTCCCATTTCTTGTCAAGAAGCGGGAGTGGTGGTGGACATATATATATATATATATATATATATATATATATATATATATATATATATATATATATATATATATGTATATGTGTGTATATGCCTCTTTTGCCAGCAACGGGCCTCTGATGGTGTTTTCTTTGTGAATATGGATGGCTGCTCCGTGCCCATCGAACAGAGGCCGCCCTGAAGGATTGGTGGCCCCAGTAACGTGAGACTTTGGTGTGAAATTCAGAATGAGGGGCATGACCCACTCACGCTCCTAACCTACTGAGGAAAGCCACTGAGCAAAAAGGACAGCGTGATGGAAGGGATTCGGGGTGGCAGACTGCCATTCTCGATCCTGTTGGCTGAATTGCATGAATTTAACGTCATTTGAACTTTGGCAATGCGCAAACGCCTGCTCACCTGACATTCAATACATTGATTCCATCACAAGCAGCACAGCCAAGCAGATATTTACGGTTTCAACTTTTAATAAACCTTGATTTCCAATCAGTACTTCCTTGAAATACTGCGGTGCAGTTTGGGACTTGTATTGCTGTACTTCTGTCACGTGAGTCTAATGATGTAAAAGCGCACAGGTGCGCAATTAGCAGTTCGATACTCTTTTCCCCGCCTGTGAGCAAGGCCGGATGAGGACGAAACGTAAGGCATTTTGGGAGAATTCTGTGCGCGAGGACCTTTGAATAAATGCCTCTTTTGCCAGCAACGGGCCTCTGATGGTGTTTTCTTTGTGAATATGGATGGGCTGCTCCATGCCCATCGAACAGAGTCCGCCCTGAAGGGTAGGTGGCCCCAGTAACGTGAGACTTTGGTGTGAAATTCAGAATGAGGGGCAGGACCCACTCACGCTTGTAACCTACTGAGGAAAGCCACTGAGCAAAAAGGACAGCGTGATGGAAGGGATTCGGGGTGGCAGACTGCCATTCTCGATCGTGTTGGCTGAATTGCATGAATTTACCGTCATTTGAACTTAGGCAATGTGCAAACACCTACTCACCTGACATTCAATACATTGATTCCATCACAAGCAGCACAGCCATGCAGGTATTTATGCTTTCAACTTTGAATAAACCTGGATTTCCAATCAGTACTTCCTTGAAATACTGCGGTGCACTTTGGGACTTGTATTGCTGTACTTCTGTCACGTGAGTCAAATGATGTAAAAGTGCACAGGTGCGCAATGAGCAGTTCGATACTCTTTTCTCCGCCTCTGAGCAAGGCCAGATGAGGCCGAAATGTAAGGCATTTTGGGAGAATTCTCTGCGCGAGGATGTTTGAATAAATGCCTCTTTTGCCAGCAACGGGCCTCTGATGGTGTTTTCTTTGTGAATATGGATGGGCTGCTCCGTGCCCATCGAACAGAGGCCGTCCTGAAGGGTTGGTGGTCCCAGTAACGTGAGATTTTGGTGTGAAATATATATATATATATATATATATATATATATATATATATATATATATATATATATATATTCACTGAAAAAACCATAGGTTTCACACCAGTTATAGTTAGCTGGAAATTTTACTGATATAAAACCATTGAAATTCCCACGTTATAGTTAGATGGACTCACTATAACTTGCGCGTGCAATGCACTGCTGATGACATCACATATTACATCATTCTGGCCCCCCTGCTTTTCAACCTGTACACTGCAGACATGGGGCATGCCCTGAAAGATGCCAACCTAGCACCGCCCAGACTGGGGAAGCTGGTTCTGGGCACGCTCCAGTACGCAGATGACACAGTAATTATGGACCACACCAGGGTAGGCCTCCAAAGAGCCTTAAACAGTCTTGCGACGTACAACAAGGAGAACGAGTTACATATTAATGTGAGCAAGACCAAGATAATAATCTTTGGTAAATATCCACACAAAACTAAATTTTCATGGTCTCTGGGGGAACACCGAATCACCACGGCCCCATCCTACAACTATCTGGGCACATGGGTATCAGAGAGGGCCACCGCAGTCAAACATCTGAAGGCGCTTAAACCAAAAATCAACAAAATAATTACATCTCTAAGACGTCTAAGCCACAGCCTGGACAGTCCCTCTGCATATCCGATGCTGACAGTACTCAGGGCCAAATTGATCCCCGCTATTACGTACGGCCATATAGCCTACCCAGGGGCTTTTGTGAAAGTGGTCCAAGCAGCACAGGTGAAAGCATACAAGATGGTGCTACGGGCCCCCAAACAGGCCAGGAACAACAGGGTGAGACTGGAAATAGGCCTGAAACGTCCTGAACTGATACTATTGAGGGAATTGCTAAAATACTACATCAGAGTTCTGAAGTCGCCCGAAAACACCTTAAAGCACGCGCTAAAAACCATCTTTGGCGAAGCAGGCTCGCCATGGAAAGCCCAGGTGGAACTAGCCATTGAACTTCTGAAGATCGAGGGGCGGAGTCTGCACTTACACGAAATTCCATATTCCGCCTGGGCAAAAGCCGTCAAGCGCCAAGTCCAGTCCATTTCCTTTGAGCTAGACCTTTCCTCGCTCCGGCCCAACCCACTAACGTTGGCCCTGGACAAGTCCTACACTCCCGGTAAACCTCAACCATACTTACAAGACTCACTAACAACCGAAGCAAGACAGAAAATTCTGTTTATGCGCCTCTTGGCCCTCAGGATAACGGACTTCAATCCACGCTGGGCACGCCCGGACGGAGCCACCGCCTGCCGACTTTGCAATTATCGCAGAGAATCCTGGCTACACTTGCTATGTTGCTGTACCAAGCTGGCCAGCGACCGACAGCGTCTGCTACGTCCAGCACTACGCATCTTGGGCCACAGAACTTGCAAAGAGGCCTCGGATTGGTGTTTCTCTGAAACCACAACATGTTTACTAGCTAGGATAGGCAAGTTCATCCATCAAATTAAAATGGCACTCGAAGACCAATTAAAGGATACCATCCCGAAGAGCCCTGTGACCCGCCGTCCCAAAGATGGCAACCCATAGATAACACAGGGACCCGCCGAAAAGAAAAGGGTTCCATCAGTCAGAGGTATCCAACCGGTGCCGACCCTGGGCCCAATGTAGTCCACAGTGCAACTGAGGATGTCAAACTTATATACTCCCTCCAGACTCTACTAAGCGAGGTCTCACGTTGACTCTAAATTTTTAATTCCTTTAATAATGTATAGCACCAGTGTACATAGTCCGCACCGAGAACAAATATCGGTACTAATGGGCCAGACCAGTGTATACCGAGCGGGGGGGGCTTTTTACTGCATTTTACTGTATTTTATTGAACCAAACTGTATTGTTCTATACTGTAATGATTTTAAGTAATCACACAGTTCATAAATAAATAAACATATTACATCACTCATGACATGGTCAGTGACATCACTCATGACATCACTGATGACACCATCCAGTGAATGTGTGTCTTTCTGAAAAATAAATATATTTTATATATGTATATGTAAAAGGTGATGGAAGAATAAATGTTTAAATAAGTGTCTAAACGGATGGTTTTTAAAAATTGATTGGTTAACTGGCTTAATAAGACATCATCAGCAGTGCATTGCACGCGCAAGTTATAGTGAGTCCATCTAACTATAACGTGGGAATTTCAATGGTTTTATATCAGTAAAATTTCCAGCTAACTATAACTGGTGTGAAACCTATGGTTTTTTCAGTGAATTTAATAGGTTTTTTAAATGCTAATTCCTAACTATAACTGGTGTGAAACCTATGGTTTTTTCAGTGAATTTCATAGGTTTTTTAAATGCTAATTCCTAACTATAACTGGTGTGAAACCTATGGTTTTTTCAGTGAATTTCATAGGTTTTTTAAATGCTAATTCCTTTGTATATCGAGTTTCTAACCTTTTTTTTTTTTTACCATTTGCTGTTTTTTTTTAAGTATTCATTTTTTTTATATAATTTTTTTCTTTTGCGCTCTGGGTGCGCGCTCCGGGAAGCTTTCAGCTAAGCTCTCCGGTAAGCTTTTCCGAGAGCTCATCTGAAAGCGCACCCAGAGCACAACTGTCGTTCGTGAAAAAAAATATGAATGAAAAGTTAATAATAATGCAAAACATTTCGTACCATACAAATAAAATTTGTTTTTTTTAATAAGGAAAATGATTATGCATTTCTATAAAAGATTGATGACGTCACTTCGGCGCGCAACGTAAGTGCCCTCGGAAGCGCCTACGTTCGCGGCGCATAAACGCACGCAAAAGTGCCTACGATCGCGCCACGTTTGCGCCCCGGAAGCGCCTACGATCGCGCTGCGTAAACGCACCGGAAGTGCTCCGGAGCGCGCAGCGTAAACGCGTCGGGTCATGTGACCCTAAAATAACACTTTTCATTGGTTGCTAACAGTTTTTTTTTACAATGAATGAAATCCCCACCCATTTCCTTCACTTCTTCTTTCACTTTTGTGACTGAAAGACCTGCCTTTTTTGCTGCTCCATATTCCTGGATTCATCATGGCTGCCAGACCATCCAGCAGTGAAGATGACTCCAATGATTTCATTGATGAAGAGCCTCCTCAGCCGAAGGTCAAAGAACATTTCATCTGGAAATTTTTTAAGTTTCCAGCAGACCAGAAGAAGGTGAATGCACCAAAAGTAGAGTGCAGGATCTGCAAACAGGTCCTGTCACGGGGTAACCCCCCAAAAAAATACTCTTTTGGCAACTTCACCATGATTCGCCATGTGGAGAGGAGGCACCCCCAGAATTTTGCCCGGGAAAGTGTCAGGGCTCTGGCACAAGAGGTTCCCAGAGATGGGGCCTCTACATCAACAGGAGGAGCAACTTCTTCTGGAAGAGAACAATCACAGGAGCAGGTAGCAAACATACAACCTGCTTTTAACCATGGTGTCCTCAGATGCAGATACTGCAATCAACTCCTCACCTATGGGGAGCAAAGTGTCCTTCTCATGGTTCGAGCATTGGAGAACCATCGCTGCCCTTCCCACCCCTAATTTTTTTCTTTTCTTTTTGCTCCTGTTGAGCAGTTTCCATTCCCTGTTTTTGTTCCTGTTCAGTTAAAAGAAGAAAACCAAAAGTTCTTTTCAGAACTACCTCCAATTCTCATCAAAGAGCTATATTCTTAAAAAATGAAGAGTAAGTGAAATATAGTGCATTGATAATTGAAAGGAGAATGAGTAAGAAAGAACAGAAAGGTATGAGAGGTGAAAGGAAGTGAAGTAGGAGGAATGAAAGAAGGTGAGTGTTAGAAAAGAAAGTTATGACACAGTAAATAAACTGGAGGCCTCATTTCTGAAAAGTGACGCATCGCTATGTGAAAACAGCGATGCGTCACTTTTCTGGACGCACTCCTTATGACATTCCAGATATGTCATATTTAATATATGACTAATCAATTCGCAAGGAGTTACAGATATGTCAGTATTTCTGACATATCTGTAAACACAAAAGTAACGCATTGCAGGAGTGCGTCACAAAAGTGACGCAACTCCAGTAATGTGTCCTTTCACATGGAAAAAGCACCATGTGAAAGGTTTGCTGTGAAGCAGGCGCAAGATTTTGGCGCAACAGCATCCTAAAAGTGACGCACTGCGTCATTATTACCAAGCTTTTTGCAAGGAACACCCCCTCTGCATGCATTATACCTGACACTATTTTTTAAAAAGTGACGCATCTAGGTACATGGGTCACTTTTTAAAACTCTGCGCCATATTGTATCTGCATCAGGTATAATGTATGCAGAGGGGGCAATCCCTCGCAAAAAGCTTGGTAATAACGACGTACTGAAATCTATGAGATTTCTCTGCGTCACTTTTAGGATGCTGTTGCGTCAAAATCTTGCGCCTGCCTCGCATCACTTTTATGTTTACAGATATGTCAGAAATACTGACGTATCTGTAACTCCTTGCAACATGATTCGTCATACATTAAATATGACACATCTGGAATGTCATAAGGACTGTGGACAGAAAAGTGACGCATAACACCAGCAGTGTTATAAAATGTGCCTCGTTGCACTATATTTAAAGGATGCAACAGCATCCTAAAAGTGACGCAGTGAAATCTCAAACATTTCACTGCGTCGCTATTACAAAGCTTTTAGTGGGGGAACACCCCCTCTGCATGCATTATACCTCACGCAGATATAATGTGGCGCTTGATTTTAAAAAGTGACCCATCTACCTAGATACGTCACTTTTTAAATATAACGCAACGAGGCACATTTTTTTACACCACTGGTGCGATGCGTCACTTTTCTGTGCGCACTCCTTATGACATTCCAAGTAACGCATTGCTGGAGTGCGTCACAAAAGTGACGCAACTCCAGTAATGTGTCCTTTCAAATGGGGAAAGCAGCATGTGAAAGGTCTTACCTCAGTCTAACACCTGCTGTAAAGCAGGCACAAGATTTTGACGCAACAGCATCCTAAAACTGACGCAGTGAAATCTCAAAGATTTCACTGCGTCGCTATTACAAAGCTTTTTGCGGGAGAACACCCCCTCTGCATGCATTATACCTGACGCTATTTTTAAAAAGTGACGCATCTAGGTACATGGGTCACTTTTTAAAACTCTGCGCCACATTATATCTGCATCAGGTATAATGTATGCAAAGGGGGCATTCCCCCGCAAAAAGCTTGGTAATAACGACGTACTGAAATCTATAAGATTTCTCTGCGTCACTTTTAGGATGCTGTTGCGTTAAAATCTTGCACCTGCCTCGCATCACTTTTATGTTTACAGATATGTCAGAAATACTGACGTATCTGTAACTCCTTGCAACATGATTCGTCATACATTAAATATGACACATCTGGAATGTCATAAGGAGTGCGCACAGAAAAGTGACGCATAACACCAGCAGTGTAATAAAATGTGCCTCGTTGCACTATATTTAAAAAGTGACGCATCTAGATAGATGCGTCACTTTTTAAATATTGCATAACAATGCGCATTTTTTTACACCGCTGGTGCGTCACAAAAATTGACGCACAGGAGGCGCAAAACTAACAGCGCAAGGCCTTCATAAATATGGTCCTGGATTTTCCCCGTGCTTCGCCGGTGCGCATACCATGCGCTTCCCCCGCGCAAAACGAAAATTTTTTTTAATGCCCTGCAGGACCCTATTTTAGTCCCTACATCAAACCTAGGGGGTCAGAGGGGGTCTACTCTTCCCCCTTATGGTCATTTGCCCCTTTTTTTTCAAACCCCTTGTGTCTCGATTTTACCGAGACACAAGATGGCGGCCGCTCCAGACTGTTTAGAATGTTTACAGACACCCAAGAGCCAATCAGCTTTCTGCGCGCAAGTCGCGTGTCGCGCCGGGAGCGCACTCAAGTGCGCGCACCGGAGAGCGCCTATAGATATATATATTTTTTTGAACCTAAATTACTCAAAATCCACTGGAGCACATATCTTGAGACATAGCAAAGGCACATCGGGCTACCAGTCCCTACAATTTTGCCAAGTTTGGTGTAAATCCATTCAGCCGTTCGGGCTAAAAGTGAAATTGACCGCCCTATGGAAATTAACATGGGGAAAATGCGTTTTGGGACCCCCCTTTTATCTCGGCCCCCGCATGACGTATCCCCCCCAAACTGTCAGGGAAGAACCGGAGCTCCGCGAGGCCATTTTCACGAAATTTTCAGGCAGATTCGTCAACCGGTGCCAAAGTTATTCCAAATAGAATTTTGAGATTTAACATTGAAAAAAATCCTAACTATAACTACCTACTGGCGACCGCCAGTAGGTAATATATATATATATATATTTCACACTCAGATTCAGGGCAGATGAAAAAACAGGCGAGCACTCCAGTAGACATTGCAGATTAAAAGTGTCTCTTTATTTCGAAGAATGGACCACATATCTCTGCCTCTGACATGTTTTGGTAGTAAACTTCCAATAGACAAAGGGGACCCCTGATATTGATAAGGTGGAGGTGCGGGGGAAAGAAAAAAATATATTAAAACAAGAAAACTCCACCTGTACTACGTCAAAAGGTGCTTATAAGGTCACTAGATATAAATAGGTCTCCCTCCAAGGAGAACAGAAGTCAACACTAGAACAAAAGATATTATAGATGCATTTGTTTGTTTTAATCAAGATTCATAGAGTAACAATTCATGCATGTGTAAAACATTTGATAACAAAACATAATAAGATAATGGTTAATGTTCCCCCACACAAAGATAAGACATTCACACAACATTAACACTCTCACTCATTCATTCACATGCGTCTAAAAGATACAAAAATCCATTCATTCAAAAAGAAACTACCATTCTAATACTATTCAAAAACAGGCGAAAACCTATGAGTATGGATACAATTAGAAAATGGTGAATTAAAATATTACTACTGAGTATGATGTAATGTCATTCCAGTATTGGGTCTGAATCCAAACTAAACAGAGTATATCAATAAGGTAAGTGTAATGTAAAGAGAAAATGCGGTTCACATAGGTTTCGCCATATACAGTTTGTAGGCACTACGAACTGTATCTGGCGAAACCTATGTGAACCGCATTTTCTCTTTACATCTTCATTGCTACCCTGTGTGGAGAAAGATATTACTCATTGTTTATGTTTATTGTTTATCTTTGTGACAACACTTACCTTATTTATGTACTCTGAATCTTGATTAAAACAAACCCAGACATGAAGCTCCAATTCCTTATCTCTGTTTAACCCAAACAGGATATGGTCTGTAGATCCACAATGTACCATAACTCTAGCTGTCTCAAACATTTCACTCTATTACCACCTCGCATATTCTTCTCTACTTGATCAATAGCAACAAAATCCAAGTTTAGATATATCACTGTGATGCTGTTATGAGAAGTGTCTAGCCACCAGATACATGAAATCCAAATTCCTCACAGTTCATTGATGTTCAACCAAGCGATTCCTCAAGGGAAAGATGGTACTTCCTGCATACATGAGGGAACAAGGGCATTGTAAGACATAGACACAAAAATCTGAAGCACAGTTGAAAAATTTCTTAATCTCTCTCTTGTGGCCACTTGTAGTTGTAAAACCCGATGTGTTCGGTACATTTCTGCAGAGTTTGTATTGGCTACATCTAAAAAATTCCAGGGTCCTGCTAAGCATGTAGTGGGAGTGCAATTGCTAGTATGGTAACTCTGTATAAGTTCCCTCAAGGTTCTCCCCTTCCTGGATATTATAGAGGGTTTAGTTGTCAAATTATATGCCTATTACTGTGTACTTTCTTAAAATAGCCCACTGCTTGTCCATCAAATGTCTGATCCGCTATGAACAGGAATTAAAGGTCATAATAAACCATGTATTCTGTTTCTAAATATTTATGTTCTTATTTGGATATAAGAGCTGGTTTCTTGTCAGGGAACACCATGTTCATGTCACATGTGTAACACCTGTTTCGGAATCTTTGCTTCATATCAATGGATTGTCTCCAGTACTCTGCATCCATGCTACAGACTTTCTTGAGTCTCAACAACTCCCCATAGGGGATACTATTGATCAGGTTGTGGGTTGATGACTGTTAAAATGCAAAATGCTATTACCAGCATTTTCCATGTGTTAAATGGAAGTATTACCCTTTGTGGGTAGCTGTGTGCCTTACAAGTGTTATAAAATAAAATAAATATAAATAAATAATTACTGTAACATTATCAAGGAAAACAATTTGTTTTGAACTCAATGTGGTGGTGAATCACAAATTACAATGATTATCATTTCACCTGTCCACAAACACACATGCCTCTTCTTTGAGACAATTCCAAATAGGAATAGATCACCAATGTATTGAGTCCATAATAATGTATGGCGAAAGTACTCCTGACTCTCCTCCCCTGGCCACCTGCTCTAATCACTAGTCCATCAGGAGATTTGCGAAGCAAGTTCCGATCTTTGTCCATAATATACCTCATTATGTAAGAAAATATACTCCTTTAAACAATATTTTATCATGCTTAAAACCACCTTGTTGTGCTCTAGTAAACTAAATGATTGTCTCTTTAGTTAATGCACACATGCCTGAATTTCAAATTGGTTATCACTACATGTATAGAAGAATGCAACATATATTGTTGTCATTAAAAAGGATTCCAGCTACTCCACATTGTGTATTTTAGTGAGGAAATCTGCACTATTCCTGAAATTTGCATGTAATGTTTTAATGAATGGAGAGGGAACGAAATCAACATAAATGGCTGCGTTCTCCAGAAGAGACAATCGGTTTCCCAGGGGGATTTTGTTTTTGTATAGTTTTTTGTACTTTTGGCAACACATAAAGTAATGGTATTCTTGGATGATCAGTTTTCATAAAATTGAACTTATCATCATCCAATAGCCCCCAATCGGACCACTTTAACAAACATTCTTGTTATTGTCTCACAGTGGACGTAAGTATATCAAAACAAATATCCTTATAGCATTCAAATTGACTCAATTACCACATCATCTCTCTTTCGTAGTTTGCACCATCCAAAAGAATCACATTTCCAGCTTTATTAGAGGGCTGAATAACCGTAGTAGGGTCGGATTCAAATGCACTTAGGGTGCTTGCTGAGATTATATTAAATTGAATGTGTTATTCCTTGCTCTACTTCTCAAAGATATCAATTCTTTTACCATGATGTCATCAAAGACAAACATATTATCATGTGGGAAGGAAGGTATCATTTGAGATTTGAGTCTAAAATCACTGTTACTAGGTGTATTTATGTCAATCCCTAAGGTGTTGATTACTTCATCCTGATCCACGTTTGGATCTTTGAAATACCCCTCTCATATGACTATTGCTTAATAAGACATCAGGTCCCAATACAATTGTTTTAAATTTAGGCATTTTATGTATTTAATGCAATTTTAACTTCATGATAAACAGGTACAAATCAATTATAGTTTTAGTTCAGAATAATTTTATTGAAGTTTCAAAAGAGAGTGACATAAAAAGACACTACAAAAAATAGGCATTACATAGCAATAAAATCCAATCAATTGAGCATTACAAAATATGGAGAGGTAATAATGGATCAATAAATCACCATAAAAGAACAATTAATCAGAGTGAAAGAAAAATAAGAACAAGGGAGGAAGAAGGAAGGCAAGAGGGGGAGAGGAAGGGTACATATTATATCATATGACATAAAACGTAGAGTAACTATAAACATAACCATATAAACTGCAAACAAGTTGTAACTATACAAGCATACTAATCATGAAAGCAACAGTTACAACATCATATACGAATCTATAGGTGACCAAAAAGATTGAAAAGAAAGCAAATTATGGTTAATTCCTTGAAGCGATAGCTGAGCACCTCTTCTTGTGAGTATGATCCATGACCACCAAGCATGAACAGAAAGTGAAGTAACATCTTTCCAACAAAAAGTGACTGATTTGAGGGCGGCCGAAATCAAAAAATTAAATAATTTTGCTTTGAAATCAGGAAGAGAATGAGTTAGTACAACTGATTTACAAATTAACAATTCATAGGAAAGAACATCATGGATTGGTAATATTTTCAATATTATTTTCCAAACTTCAGACCAAAATTGTAATATGATAGGGCAATCAAATAACATGTGGCGCAGTGAACCAGGGTGTGAATTACAATGCCAACAAAGATTTGATGGCAATAATTTGGCATTATGCAAACGTATTGGTGACCACAAAGAATTAAACAAAATATATGCATTTGTTTGGTAAAGAGACACTGGCAGCCAACCAGAAATGTTATTGAGCTAAATAACCTTCCAAGAGTCATTAGAGATAGAAATTGAAAGCTCAGTATTCCAAAATGTTGATAGGCCATCAATATTGGTACCGATAGAAGTAGCACATTTTTTATACAAAATAGAAACAGCCTTGGAAGATGCAGAAACAGCATGAAGATAACGAACCAAATCAATTGTAAGGGAAGAGGGAATACCATTCGGGAAAGAGTCTAAAATTGAGTTACATAACAATTGATATTTTACAAAAATCAGCATCAAGCAACTTAAACTTTAATTGAAGGTGATCAAAGGGGATAAAGACATCATCACAAAATACATCTTTAAGAAAGAATATACCCGCCTTAATCCATGAAGTCCAGAAAGTTATCTTCCTATTCAATTTAATAAAGGTACTGTGCCAAAGTGATAATTTCATAGTAGGACTTAGTGATAAAGCAAAACTGAAATCTAAATCATTGAGTATCAATCTTGAGGATTTGATTATGGAAGACCGATATACAATAGTGGATTTATAAGACATGGTTAACAAGGAGGAGAGAGGGGAAGGCTCAACAATAGATTTTTCTATATCAAACCAAATAGGGGGTTTAAGTAGGGGGGAAACATTAAACCATAGGGAACTTTGTTTAAGTATAAAGGCTTTGTGATAGAGATAAAAGTCAGGAACGCCAAAACCTGCCTGACACTTGGGGATTTTCAACTTTTTGTATGCAATTCGGGGCGGCTTATTGTTCCAGAGAAATTTGGATAACAATTTATCAATGTCTTTTGGAGCAATGTTCATTTTTATAGATTCCATTCTCCCCCACCAAGTAAGATTAAGAGAGGACCATCTGGAGGTCTTATTTTTAATATATTCAAGTATGAAATTACTATTCAATTTTAATCTTGATGACAAGGACGAGGAAAATAAAATACCCAGGTATTTAAATTTACTTTTTTGCCAAATAATATCTGATACAGGTAACATATCTGAGGTACAAAAAACATTTAGAGGGAACAATTCTGTTTTAGTAACATTAAGTTTATATCCAGAAACTATTGAATATTTGGCAACAATGTCTAATAAGGATGGGACAGAGGAAATTGGATTGCTAATAAATAATAACACATCATCTGCATAAGCTAAAGTTTTAATAGTAACATCTTTAATTGCAATACCTTGAACATCATCACAATTACGTATATAATTAAGAAAAGGCTCTATTCCCAATAGAAATAAAAGTGGAGTAAGGGGACAACTTTGTCGTGTACCTCTGAAAAGGGAACATTGAGAGGAAATTTGGCCATTGATAAATAAACGAGCAGTAGGGGCATAGTATAAGGCAGAGATCATACGAATAAAAGAGGGGCCAAAATTAAATGACAATAAAGTACTAAATAAAAATTGCCAATGAATTTTATCAAATGCTCTTTCCGCATCTAAAGCCATAACTCCTGCAGGGTCAAAAAGGTTAGAACTCTGTTCAATAACATGTAACAGGGTTCGTGTGTTGTTAGCAGAATATCTATTCTTCATAAATCCTGACTGGTCAGGATGAATAATAGAATGAAGAACAGGGGCTAATCTAGTGGCAAGGATTTTAGCATACAATTTACAATCCTGATTTATTAAGGAAATAGGTCTGTAATTCGAAAATAAAGTAGGATCCTTATAAGGCTTAGGAAGGACAACAATTAAAGCTTCCGCAAAAGATCCTGAAATGGTTCCAGAAGAACCAAAAAATGAAAAAAGTTGAAATAAATAGGGCAGAAGGTGGACTTGGAATTCCTTATAAAATTCAACAGGGATACCATCAGGACCTGGAGATTTATTTTTGGGTAGTGACTTGATAGCCATTAGGATTTCATCATTAGTGATGGGTGAATCTAATCCAAGTCTGTCTGAAAGAGAAATTTGAGGTAAAGCACAAGAACTTAAAAATCTATCAATTAATGAATTATCACAAAAATCTGGTTTATTATATAAGGTGGAATAAGACTTTAAGAATTGTTCAACTATATAATTATGGGACAATGCTATCTTGCCCTGAGGACCATGCGTAGAGGTAATCTGCGTTTTATCCCTTTTAATATGTAAATAGTTTGCAAGGAGTTTCCCAGACCTATTGGAGTTATAACGGAACTGAGCAATAGAGTTAGCAAGCTGAACCCCAGCTCTTTTACTAAGGATAGCATTGAATTTGTATCAAAGCTTTTGTAGCTTGACTTTGTATTGGGTATCATTGGATGTAATAAACAAACGCTCAAATTTTGCAATTTGCTTCTCTAGATGTTTAACGTTAGTATTGAACAGCTTATTCTCATGAGCCATAATAGAAATGGTAGCACCTCTAATATAAGCTTTAAAAACATCCCATCTTTTAACAATTGAAGTAGAATCTTCTGGGTTAAACAAAAAGTAATCTTGACTAGCCTGTAACAATTTAGGTTTATGTTTTTCATTGAGAACAATACCAGTATTCATACGCCACCTAGTTTTTTTAGGGAAAGTGGAAGAAACATTTAAAATAAAAGAAATTAAAGCATGATCCAATATATCAATAGCACCAATGACTGGGGTAGTTACAGATTGAATAAGAGACGGTGAAATTAAAAAATAATCAATCCTGGAGTGGGAAGCATGAGGATTGGAGATGGTAAAACATTTTTCAGTGGGGAAATGTAAGCGCCAAATATCCGCTAATTTTCTGGTATGGAGAAAGGCCTTAAATGCATAGAACACTTTGGGAGGACGAAATTTAGTGGCAGATAACCTATCCAACAATGGATCTGCAATAACATTAAAATCGCCCCCAACAATCAATGGAACTTTACCCAATTTTAAAACTTCAGTAGTGATAGCAGACCAAAACGCCGGACCATCTGCCGTAGGACCATAAATGTTGAGCAAAAATAAAGTAGAATCGTGAATTTTAATTTTGGCTACAATATATCTGCCCTCAGAGTCCGAAATTTTACTTAAAACCTGACAGTGCAATCTTTTAGCAAAGAAAATTGCAACCCCATTTTTCCTTCCCTTAGCAGGAGAAGATATAATAGTGTCTACCCACTTTTTACTCATATACTGTAATATCTTATCAACATGAGTTTCTTGAACAAAACAGATATCAGCTTTGCAACTACCTAGGTAATCTAAAATTTTCGTGCGTTTAACTGGGTGTCGCAAACCTTTCACGTTAAGAGAAGTAATTTTAATATTGTGAAGATTAGCCATTAGAAATAAGAAGCAAGGAAGAAAAAGGATAGAAACAAGAAGAGATGAAAAAGAACATGACTAGAGTATTAATAAAGATAGCAACTCTATTTGTGAGAGAGGAATAGGAGAAAAGAAAAAGAAAGAAAAAGGAACAAACAAGAAACATAAATAGAAACATGGAAACACACACCCGTTCCACAAGCATGGCCAGAAACCGTTGGAGCCCATGAACAAAAGATTATGTATGTATGTGTCAAGTAAAGTCAAATGAGAAAGACTCAAGTGTTAGGGTCATGAGTATCCATGGATGGTGAGGCTTGTTGTTCAAGAAATTGCCTTAAATCTTAAGGATGTTGAAAATATTTAGAAAAATTGTCTTTCCAGATGCGCATCGTCGAAGGATCAAAGAGACCATATTTAAATCCAAGGCTTCTCAGCTGTGGGCGATAAGCAGAAAATTCTTTACGGATAGCAACAGTTTCCTTAGCAAAGTCTTGATGAATAAAAATGTTGTGACCATTTACTAAAAGTGAAGGAATATCTCTCACAGCTTTCCTGATTAAAACCAGATGATGATGACGTAGAACTTTGAATATCATTTGCCTGGGTTTGGTAAGTTAAGGATTACGAGGTGAGGGGGCTCTATGTGCTTTATCCACCTCAAATTTTCCTGGAAACTTGAAACTCAGAAGAACAGGGAGTAAAGATTCCAAATATAAGCAACAGTCGGACCCTTCAACTTCTTCAGGCAAATTAAAAATACGAAGGTTGTATTGCCTATTACGATTTTCCATGTCCAACAGCCGAGCATGCATAGGATTTATTTTAGCCATTAAAGGCGTGAAAGCGTCAATTTTATTTTTGTTATCCTGAATTTTGATAGAATTATCCGACACCTTCATCGATATAGAAGCCATATCTTTACGGATATTTTTAACTTCTGAGGCAATAGTGTCAGTATTCAGACGCAATGCTTGAAGTTGTTCCAAAATTAATGCAAGGGAAGGCTCAGATGACACCACCACTTTAGACTTATTGGGGGGAGGAGAAACTTGCTGCTTTCTTTTATTAGTAACTGGATTTTTCGTTTCCATTTTGAGGTGACTAAATTCACAACTAGGCGTGAATATTGCACAAAATGCGAAAAATAGCACCAAAATGTAATATAAATGAGGTCATTATTAAAAAAACCATCAAAAATCTCTTCAAAGCAAGTGGTGCAGCAACTAAATTGGACTGTAGGCGTGGCTAGGCCCAAACCAGGCCTTTTCCTGAAGAACACTCCGCCCCTAAAGCACTGAAAGCTGGTTGTACCTGAAAGGGAGGCTGGGAGCAGGAACCATGGAACCAAACAGGAGACTTCCACCTGTAGAAATCGATTGAAAATCACCTTCCAGGTAGGAATCAGCAAGAGCAGGCAAGCGCTAACATTTGTGCCGAGATGTTGACACAAAATTCGTGGTAAATGGAAAAACGGGCCGATTCTGTCACGGAGCTCCGGTGGCAGCGGCCATCTTGTTTGACGCGCTCGCACGTCTCCAATTATAGTTTTAGTGTAATTCGATTTGTGGTCAGACAATAATACAATTCTAATTGAAGCAAAGACAATTCTTCATTAGTTAAGTCCCTGCTCGAGAAGTTCATCACTGTCAACTTGGTGCGTAGTTCTTTTTGTTGTTTCTGGCGAGTTATTCTCCCATTTGCAGGGTTTCGACACCTGCCTCTCCTGGTTCTGTGCCTTTGTTTTCACCTCATCCTCGCCCTCTTCTCCCTTCTATCGGTAGGGGGGTCTGTCCTTCTGAGGTTTGCCGGCATGACGCATTAATCGGCATTCAGTTAGAAATCATGAAAGTTCTCCCATTCTTACCTTTGTTGGATCTTCCTTGTCTGTAATCACATCTGAGATTGATACTGATGGCATGATATCTTATTTTTTCTGCATGTCTTCTTATCTCATTTCCTTTCTATAAATATCATACTATCACATGAATGTTAGGATTCTGCCTTCCGCTATATGCACTTTGACACAATCAATATAATAAGCAGCCCACTCCTGGTGTGACATGAGGAAAAGCTTTTTAAGGCTACTAGAACACGCTACACCCAATGCTTTTCAGCTTGCAACTTTCTCACAGATCATAAACATACCATATTTAACTGTGTTGTTGATCCTGTTTACTGGGTTAATCTCGTCATCTCGCTCACTGTAGTTGTACCATCGCAATCAGGACCAAAATGGCATTGGACTGACTTGGGAGTCTTTCTATCTGGAAAGATAGATAGATAGATAGATAGATAGATAGATAGATAGATAGATAGATAGATAGATAGATAGATAGATAGATAGATAGATAGATAGATAGATAGATAGATAGATAGATAGATAGATAGATAGATAGATAGATAGATAGATAGATAGATAGATAGATAGATAGGTTCAACCAACTCATTTTAACACATTTTAATTGATATTAAATACAAAAATAAATGTTTCTGCAGTTGGGATTTTTTCAACTATTCTCTATGAAATATTATTTACCAATGAAAACATATATTTAATTGATTATTTACTTAATACACATAAAGTTAGGTTAGTTAATTTGATATAACATTATATTTTAGTAGGTATATGCGCGGTGAGAAGAGCGACCCTTGAACCCCAGGTAGGTCGCTCCCCCTCCGCACAGCTCCGCCTGTGTGTCCCTGCCCCAGCTGCCGCTGCTGAGGAAGTTCGAGGCCCTCCTCCACCCGCAGGCTACCACCTGCGCATCATCTCGGGTGGCCAGTGGTAGGCTATAAGTTTGTTCATCTTCTGCATTATTGTTTTACTGTATTGCCTGTATTTTCATTGTGGTGTCTGTGACTGCTGTTGCCTGTCTTTCCCCGCTGCCCCGCCACCCTAATTGCCCACTGTCCATTCGCGGCCCCCGCCTCCCACCACCCAGCTGCTCCTCCCTCCCCCTCCCCATATATGCCGGCCGGTGCACGGCCGCGCCGCCTAAGACAAGCCCGCCTGCACCCGTCCGTGCCTGTACCACGCCCAATGCCAGAACCCCTTGCACCTGCTCCCGCCACGACCGCCACGACCACCAACACCGCTACGACACCAGCACTCGGCACGCTCTCAACTCCGGATGGACCCACACCTGCTTCAAGGCCACCCCAAAACGCACACACGGTCCCCCACCTGCCGGAACTGCAGCTACACCAGCCTCAGAGCCGACGAACCACCCGTCAAGAAAGACCTCACCCACCTGCGATGCATACTACTTAACACCCGCTCCACGCGCAAGCACGCCGTCGAGCTCTTCCACCTGCTCGACACAACATCCCTGGACGTCGCCTTCCTGACAGAGACCTGGTTGAACGACTCCTCTGCACCCGACATTGCCATAGCCATCCCAGATGGCTACAAGATCACCTGCAGAGACCGCACCAGTGGAGTATGAGGAGGAATCACCATCATCCACAAGAACAGCATCAGGGTCGCGCCTAGCACCGACGACGCACTCAGCATCACTGAACACATGCACTTCCAGATCCACACAGACCCCAACTCCACCCTCAGAGGCACCCTAGTCTACCGACCCTCCGTCCCCGCCCCCAGTTCAGCGACTACATTGCCTACTTCATCAGCACACACGCCCTGACCTCCACTGCTTACATCCTCCTCGGAGACCTGAACTTTCAACTTGAGAACAGCAATGACAACAACTCCACAACCCTGATCGATAACCTCGCCAACCTCGGACTAAAGCAACTTGTCACAATGCCCACCCACTTTGCCAGCCACCCACTTGACCACGGCTTCTCCTCAAGCCTGCACGTCTCCGTCAGCTACACCACCGAACTCCTCTGGACCGACCACTGCTGCATCCACTTCACCTTCCAGAAACCAACCACACACCACCGCACCCAACAGATCCCCGCCGCTGCTGGAGCAAAATCTCCGAAGACCAACTACATGCAAACCTCGCTCTCAGCCCACCCACTGAACCCTTCAACACCGACGATGCTGCCCACAGCCTCAGACGCTGGATCAAAGACTGCGCCAACACCCTCACCACGCTGAAGAAACCCCCACACAGAGACACTAGCAAGAGGGCCAGCTGGTTTACCCCAGAACTCCTAGCCTCCAAGGAAGCCTGCTGGAAACTAGATAAGAAATGGCACAGCGAACAAACTCCGGAAAACCACGCAGCACACAAGGATGCCATCCGCAACCACCACCACCTCATCAGGACCGCCAAGAGAACCTCGTTCAAAAACCGCCTCAACAACAACGCACACAGTAGCAAGGAGCTCTTCAACATCGTGAAGGAACTCTCCAACCCCCGCTCCAACACCAACAACATCCCGCCGTCACAAGCACTGTGCGACTCCCTCGCCACCGCAAGATAGCAGACATCCACGACGCTTCAACACCCAGACAGACTCAACAGACACCAACACAACAGGCCCTCTGAACACCATCGACCATGAGCCCCTGCTAGCCTGGACCAGCGTGAGCATCGATGACACCATTAAGACCATGAGCACAATCCACTCCGGCTCTCTGTCAGATCCCTTCCTGCACCACGTCTTCAACAAAGCAAACAGCTGCATCGCACACCACCTGCGCAATGTCATCAATCTCTCCCTCCAGACCGCGACCTTCCCAGAGAGCTGGAAACACGCTGAGATCAACGCCCTACTGAAAAACCCCAAGGCTAACCCAAGAGACCTAAATAACTTCCAGCCCATCTCTCTGCTCCCCTTCCTGGCCAAGGTCAATGAGAAAATCGTCAACAGACAACCAACTCAACACCTTGAAGAAAACAGAATCCTGGACCCTTCCCAGTCAGGGTTAAGCAGCAACCACAGCACCGAGACCGCCCTCATCGCCGCCACCCATGACATCAGGACCCTGCTGGACAATGGAGAGACCGCAGCACTCATCCTCCTAGACCTCTCTGTAGCCTTCGACACCGTCTGCCACAGCACACTACACGCACGCCTCCGCGCCACAGGGATCTGAGACAAGGCTCTGGAATGGACCACCTCCTTCCTCTCCGGCAGAACCCAGAGCGTCTGCCTCCCCCATTCCGGTCCGAAGCCTTCGAGACCATCTGCGGCGTACCCCAGGGATCCTCCCTCAATCCGACACTGTTCAACATTTACATGGCCCGCTCGCACACGTCGCCCACCAGCATGACCTCAACATAATCTCCTACGCCGACGACACTCAACTGATCCTTTCCCTCATCAAGGACCCCATCACTGCTAAAGCCAACCTCCACGAAGGAATGAAGGCCGTCGCCGACTGGATGAAGACCAGCTCTCTGAAGCTGAACTCAGGCAAGACGGAGGTCCTCATCCTTGGCTCCAACCCCTCAGCCTGGGATGACTCCTGGTGGCCGACAGCACTGGGAGCAGCCCCGACATCCACTGACCACGCACACAACCTGGGAATCATCCTCAACTCAACGCTCTCAATGACCAAGCAGGTCAACGCCGTCTCCTCCTCCTGCTTTAACACACTCTGCATGCTGCGCAAGATCTACAGATGGATCCCGACAGACACAAGAAAGACAGTCATCCAAGCCCTTGTCAGCAGCAGGCTCGATTATGGAAACGCCCTCTACGTGGGAGCCCTGACCAAGCTCATCAAAAGACTACAATGCATTCAAAACACCTCGCCACGACTGATCCTCTTCGTACCACGCCATGGCCACATCACCCTCCACCTGAGGGACCAGCACTGGCAGCCCATCAGCAAGAGGATATCCTTCAAGCTCCTCATCCATGCACACAAGGCACTCCACAAGACCGGCCCAGCCTACCTCAAAAGACGGCTCTCCTTCTACATCCCCAACCGCCAGCTACATTCCGTCGACCTCTCACTCACCACCGTCCCGCGCATCTGAAGAACAACCACTGGCTAGAGATCCATCTCCCACCTCACCGCCAAGACATGGAACACCCTCCCACTGAGCCTACAACAGACCCAAGACCGGCTGACCTTCAGGAATATGCTCTAGACCTGGTTGTTCGATCAG
Source organism: Lissotriton vulgaris (assembly GCF_964263255.1). Lineage (NCBI taxonomy): Eukaryota > Metazoa > Chordata > Amphibia > Caudata > Salamandridae > Lissotriton > Lissotriton vulgaris. The sequence continues at coordinate 315,618,999 of NC_141696.1, forward strand.
TAGCGCCCCCCCCCGTGCCTTGAGACCCTGATGGGTATGTAGTGTGCTTTACAAATGACTGATTGATTGATTGATTGATTCATTGACAATGGTGGCAAAATCTTCACAATGAGAAATGCTCTATGGATATTCTGCCCCGAGTGCGCAGACTCTGCCACAACTGCGGTGTATCCACCACGACTGAAGAGGTTCTTAGACTTTAGGTCTAAAGTTAGGAAACTATTATCAATGTGACTTTGCAGTTGTGGCAGAGGCTCCACAGTTGTGACAGAGTCGCTGCACTTGTAGCAGAATCTCCGGAAGCGCACTCTATGCAGTGTGTCATGTGGGGATTTCTCCACAACTGTAGAGCCTCCACCACAACTACAAAGACTCGTGGTGAATCAGGCTCCTAGACTTTAGGTCTAAACATAGACTTCAGGCCAACTTTTACCTTTGTTAATTGGGCCCTATATTTCTCTCATAGATATTTCTACCTTTTTACCTGAGTGTGTGGAGACAAGCAAGTCTACATTTAGGAGTAAATACACTTGGAAATGGTGAATAGCAGAAAAAGAGTAGATATACACCTAAGTGAAGTAGTAGATTTACAAGTGAGTAAATTATGAAATCGAAGGGGAATATTTATCACAAAGTCATGCAAAAAGCTACCTTTCTGTGCTGCATGGCGGGGAAAGGGCAGGAATGTGCTATGTTTAATATAATACAGGGCATTCCGGTCGTTTCCCAGAACTGGTGCACAGTTTGCTGCCTAGTGCTAACGCAGGCACCCTTGCAACATGGTGCAAGGGTGCCTGCGTTATAATCAGGATTGTTATTGTGCAGGAAGAGGGGCCCCTTCCTGCACAAAAACATTCCCCTGAGGCAAGTTTCTCTTTCTATGTGTGCTGTAGAATGCAGCACACATAGAAAGAGGAATAAACGAGGAGAAATTCAGATATTTCTCCTTGTATCTCCTCCCCTGAGAATGTGGAGCATTCTTTCGCATTCCCAGGTCTACCACTAATGGTAAATGTGTGAATGCGCCAAAATCCATGGGTGGGCGCATAGGAACACCCACACTCCTCCCAAGGAACGACTAACTGGGGCAGAGTAACACAACGCAGGACCATGCAAGGGGACTTCTCCTTGGCTTGATAAAGCAAATGTATGAGTTGTGTCGCTCTTGAACCCCGTTGCGCGGTACAAGGGTGAAACAACCCATTGATAAATATAGCCCTACATTTTTCTTTGAATCAGGTCCGAACCCTGTATCATTTCACCAGGTTTTTCCAGTTTTAAATCTGCATGTAAGACTCTCTGAATCCGCAGTTATCTACAAAGTTAAATCCCGATTCGCGCGCAAATATGAGTTTTTAACCGAAATGAGATTTGCAGGTAAGTTACAAGGAAGACCTAAAATTTGTGCCGTTTTTTGCTTCCTCAGTAACAACGGTTCAGAATAAGAAACGCGCTTCCATAAAACTTGTCTTTATAATTTACAAAAATATGTTCTCATTTGCTGTCATTGTCAAGACAATGCAGTTTTAAAATTGTAATACCTAAGTCTACACATTTTCTGCCAAAACATTGCTGTCTACAAATCTTTGCTAGAGAATACAATAAACTTATGCTGACCGCTGTAACAAAAATAAGTTTAAGACTAAAATAACATTTCCGTGCTAAAGAACGACAGCCAACCCAGCATGAATTAAGCAATGTAGTGGTTTTTTTGTGGCGAAGAACTTTGTTTTTGTTCGCTGAATTTTCTGAAATGTTTCAGCTTCACATAAGCTCCAGCATACAACGCACTCCTCTTGATTCAATTCAATAATGTAACCACCCTTCAGTTCAAAGTCAAGGATCAACAATTTTGAAGAAACAATTCAAATCGGAGTTATCTTACTTGCTTTAAACATTGACATCCTTCCCCAAGGACGTTAGGATGTGTAGATTTGAAGCCTGAGAATAGCAAAAACAGCAGGTACCATTTTTACTTGTAACGTTGGATCTTGGGAAAAGGCAAGTGGTGTTCATTAAAATATGTAAGGAGATGGACTCCGAAGAGCACATTTTTGCAGAGCAGGAGTTTAATTGTACCGCATGAAAGAGTAAATGCATATTTAAGTAGCTTGTGACAGACACCTTTAGAAGTAATGATATATATTCTCATAGGAAATGCAGAATGCTGATTCTCGAATAATTAGAAACAATGGTAAAAGTTTCGGTCTCTGACATAAACAGATCATCAGCTGTAGAGGAACTGAAACAGAACGCAGGCAGATGAAGTTAGCATAAAACTTTACACCTTAAAAAAAAGCATGGCCGTAAAAGAACCATGCACCACTGTGGCAGTATTTTACATGGAACTATGCAAAATATACTCCTTTAACAACGGAATTGATGTTGAACAAGGCTTGTCTTAGTATCTCAGACGTTTTTCTGTCGTTCAGTACTAAGAACGAATAGTTTATTTCTTTACACGCTAACTCCACCATGTGAGATTCTGTAACACAATAACTGCAGAAAAGCAATATGTCGTTGTCGGTGTCAGCAGCTGGAAAAGTATTACCCAGGGACAACATACAGATATGATATGGTCAGCATCTCCTTAGACTCTATAATAAATAATATGGTAATGATTCTGGGAAGCGTTAAATAGCCACCCATAGAATGCATTATCATTTATATGGCTGGCAAAATAATCCTGCAATGGACTTCCATAGTACTACAGTGGCAACAAGTCTAGTTATCAGGAGGAGTGATTGATGCTGGTTAGAGTAATGAGCTGTGCATTCCTTATTCAGTATTCTCATTATTGCTTCCACTGACAGAGGGGACAGTGCTGAACATCTGTATTTATATTCCCTTTAATGTATGTAGACTACGAGCTGTGACACTTCTCATCACAAGGCATACATTTGTGCCGCTTCTCAATCTGCATTTGGCAAGTTCATCTGGTGGTTAATGAATGCAACGATGGCTTTGTTGTCATAATTAGATGACAATTAACTACTTGTTCAATACTAACAAGGTGAGGAAAGCTAAGATAAATCATTTTTTACTTCTTACTTGTCGACACTCCAGCAATGCCAGGGTTATCACAAATAACATCACAATAGGGCTGAAAGCAGGGAAGGTGAGAGACCGGACAATGTATTTTTTTATTACATCTACCACATAAACACTTCCTGTACATGCCACAGTGGGGCATAATCAGACATTGTGGACTGTCATGGGGGAAAACTAGGTCAAAATATAATAGCAGCATGATGATAGCGTTACAATTTGGGGAAATGAACACAAACTGCACAATGTCCATAAACATTTCAACAGCTCAACATGGATTGTCAAATTAGGATAATGTACAATGGCAGATAATTGACATGTCATGTACAGGAATATGAGATGGTGTGGTCCAAATGCCTTATTTATGAGCCCCTGCGTCACTTTTTGTTGCACCATATTTACAAAATGATGCATCTATGCAGATGCATCACTAAGTAAACCCCTTCGCTACATTATACCTGAGTCAGGAATAATGCATGTAGGGTGGGCGTTCCCCGCAAGAAAGGGTCGTAGGAGTGGCACAGTGAAATCTATCAAATATCACTGTGCTACTTCTAGGACACCAATGCGTTAAAACCTTACGCCTACCTCATGGCAGGTGTAAGGGAGAAGCAGGCCCTTTCAAATGGGGCTTTATCCATGTGAAAGGACACATTGCTGGAGTTGCATCTGTTTTCAGACACACCCCAGAAATTTGCCACTTTTGCACCAAAAGATAAGTCTGTAATACTGACGTATCTGTCATTCCTTGCGACATGATGCGTCATACAGTAAATATGATGCATCAATCATGTCACAAGGAGGGCGCACTGAGAAGTGTAGCCTCGCTGCTTTCACACAGCAATTCAACACTTCTCATAAATGTAGCCCCCAATATTTTTTGAAGGTGCAGTTATATTTCGGGTGGACTCCCTGGTTTTGAAGTACTAAAGTGCCTGCCAGCTGCTGACTTGGTGTGGAATGTGCTGCCTTTGTACAGTCCTTTGTATGTTTCTAGTTGAAGTCTTTGGAACTCTGGCTACATCGTCTTCCAAAATATCTGTTGAATAGTATAAGCGATTCGCCGATTCCCACAGTTGATTATTTTGGTTGACTTTATTTGAATGTTAACAGCTCCCTTTATTTCAGTTTTTCCTAAATTCATACAACTTTTGGATTTTCTCAAATTGTTAAGGGGCAACTCATATTGTGTCACATATTTGATCACGTCTGGGCTACTCCCTCTGTCTTTGACTCCACTGCCTCATTCTTCTTTAAATTTTGCCTGTCAGAAAATCAGCACTTCAGATTAGTTTAAAAACAGTCACATCTCTGTACTAGTATAAAATCAAACTTATAACTAATATTAGAATGTTCATGCCACAATTTTAAATTGGTTCCTACTATCCTTGATGTTCAAGCTCGATTTAAAAATACTCAAATTTGTGGCAAAAATACATCAGAGTAAATGTTTTTCAGAAGTATTAAAAAAGCACTGCCTCAAATTGAGACAGTTGAGATGTAAATTGAGAATGTCAGATTCCCAGTAACATACTAATATATATAGGAAACTGCAGAAAAACTAAATCAGCATAAGTTTCCTCTCATACCATGGCTAGCCCAATAGAACTTGAGAGGTATTTCAGTTTATGTGTGCTTCATTTGACCCTTTCAGGGTTTCGTTTGTAGAGAATAAGTTCTCAGAGCCCAAAGCTAGGCTCACAAACCTGCGGCCGGTGCAATGAAAAGTTGACTCACCGAATAGCAAGTCTGTGTAATCATAAATCCTCCTCATGCCTCTTAAATCCACTAGCAGATACTCCATGCCCCTTTATCACACTCTTGTTGGGTCCTGTTGACTCCCTTCATGATGTATTTGTCATCTTTTTCTCAAATGTAAATAGTAAATGTCTGATGTAGAAAAATAGTTGCTGGTCCTTAAGAAGTGTCCCTAAGACTGTCAATGGCCCCAATTTAAAAATCACTGGCTCAAATTACGCACTGTACCATTTGGTGCCTGTAGTAATAAACTCAGATGATAATAGTTTAGTTGTTGTGAGTTTATTGTAGTACAGCTACACAGCGGCAGAGACAGCAAAACGATGACCTGGAGAGCTGAATCCCAACAGCCTTGTGCCACATTCAAAACATAGAATCTTATGATAGTGCAACTAAGCAACCATTAACACTCCATATGACAAAGCATAGAATGCAGACAACATTAACTACAACACTGTAAAACAACATTAGAAATTAAAACAGTAAGTTGAGAATATAACAAATCCTATCTTCTCCATAAACAAAAAAAACTAAATAAAATTAAAAAAACAAGATAACAATAAAAGTTCACAAAATAAATGATTCAGGAACTATTTTAGTTCTCCTGCTCCTCCTAAGGGGGAGCTGGAGATTGACAGTTTTGGATGACAAAGACACGTCGGAAAAATTACCATTCTTAACCTTAACAACTTTTTTCAGTCTTGGATGACGGAGCCACATCTGAAGGACACATATTAGCCTTCTTTACCTTAACAACTTTTCCTACATTCCACCAGTTTCCTCCCTCAACCTAAACAGCATTTTTTTCCACCCGCGTAACCAGAATAGGAGGACCAAACTTACTAACAAGAATTAAAGATTTGACACGCACAAAATCTCCTACATGTACATGCACAATTTTTGCAGATTTTTTAATCAAACCAGATTTTCTGTTTAGATTGAGAAACCCAAACATTTTCGTTTACAATTTCCATGAGACAGCTGACATCCGAAACAGACCTTAACCACTTGTTCATCCACGCTGGTTTGAAGCTAGTGTTAGCTTTTCTCCCTCTCAACAATTCAAAAGGAGATATTTTAGTCGTGGAGTGTGGAGTGGTTCTGTAAAAACAGATCATGCTATTTACAGCATTAATAATGCCAGAGTTAGAAGATCTAGCCAACCTAATGCAGTCTCCCACGACTCTATTCATACTTTTCCACAAGCCCATTGGATTGTAGATGGTAAAGTGAACTTTTTATGTGCTTAATGTTGCAAGACTGTAAGAAAAACTCAATGAAAACCTCTTTTAGAAAAACAATTACATTTGAAGAGGAAATTTCTTAAACCAATTTTAATTCAGGCCATTTAAATGAATAATCTACTAATACCAAAATGACACGAAACCCACCAGGTAGGACCCATAATGTCCAAACCCAACTTGGACCACAGTGCAGAAGGACATTCAATTGGATAACGAGGGGGAGTAGAAACTTTCAACCCCTTGTCAGCAGACCAGCAATTAGAGAAAACGTCAACCACGTCACACACATCACTGTCCAAGGAGGGCCACAAAAAACAATCATGAACTCTATGCTTAGTAAGAGTTAAACCCAAATGTTCCTCATGAGCTTTAACAATGATGCTTCTTCTCAAATTTTGCGGAGGGATAAGTCTGTCTGCACGTACTAAGACATACCCTTCCACGGAAATTTCTGATTCTACCTCCCAGAAAGGTTGCAAATAATGAATCAGAGAACGTTCTCTAGGCCAACCAACCATTACGTACTCACACACTTGTTGCAAAACTTCGTCATTAGAAAGAGCCTTCATCCAACTTTCTTCTGAGGCAATGCTATCATCAGGCAAATCAATAGCAGCAATAAAACAATCACCAGAATCTTTATCATATCTTTCCACAAAACCTGATTCATTCACATTGCCATTAACCGGGAATCTAGATAAGAAAGCTGCTCTCATTTTCCCCCTGACACATGAACAACATCAAACTGGTAATGCATTACACGTGAAACCATTCTGATAATCTTTGGAGAACAGCATTTACTTGTTCCTGCACTAAGTATGTTAACCATTGATTTATGGTCTGTTCTTAACAAAAAGCGTCTTCCCCAAATATAGGAACACAACTTTTCAATTGCCCATAGAGAGGACAATAACTCCCTTTCAATAACAGAGTATTGAAGTTCCCCACTTCTCAACACTCTAGACGCAAAAGCAACAGTTTTTTCACCACCTGCTGAATCTTGCGTCAAGACACCCCCCATACCTACTTGACCCTCGTCAACTGTAAAACAGACCGGTAAGGAAGGGTCGAAGGGTTTGAGGGCATCACTTTTGAGTAGGAGATCTTTAACCAAATTCAAAGCTGCATCACAACCTTCCGACCATACAGAAGATAAGCCCTTCCCGAGTAGTGCACTAATGGGACGTGCTATAGACGCATATTTCTGAACAAACTTAGAATAATATTCTAATAGTCCCAGCAAAGACTTTACACCAGTTTTATCTACTGAAGCAGGAGCACTGACAATAGCATCTAATAGACCTTTGCCTTGGTCTAATTCCCTCTCCAGAAATATGGTGTCCTAAATATTCAATCTCATCACAAAGAATATAGCATTTTTCTGGTTTCACAACCACACCACGGTCTTTGAAAATTTCTAAAACCTTTCTCAAAAGCACATTGTGGGAATAAATGCCTTTACTGTGGACAAGAACATCATCTTGAAAAACAAGTACTCCATCAATACTTCCTAACATGCCCTGCATTACTTGTTGGAAAACGGAAGCTGTCAAAGCAAGCCAGAACGGCAACCGTTTGTATTGAAAAGTTCCCAAAGGAGAAATTAATACAGTGAGGTGACAGAATTCTGGTTCCAGCTTAATCTGATGATATGCGCTGGCTAAATCCAGTTTAGAATAATAACGAGAACCTCTGACACTATAAAACAAGTCACAAATCTTGGGGAGTGGGTGAGAATCTGTCCAGATATCTTTGTTGAAAGACCTTAAGTCCACACATAAACGCACTTTCCACACTTTTTGTGTGCGACGACTAAGGACAAGAGCCACATAGAGGATTCTGTTTGCTCAATTATCCCTTGATCACATAAGGTCTTCAATTCTCTTTCAAGATCCACAAGAACACTGAAACGGACACCCCTTAATTTGTGCTTAACAGGAGAACAACCTTCTTTTACAATAATTCTATGCTTAAATCCATGGATGGTCCCAAGGTTACCCAAAAAAACTGACAGGAAAAAATCTTCCCAATTGATTCAATCTTCACCATCAGAACGAAGACCCGATACGAACAGACACTTTTGCTGTAGCAGGGGATACGATAATACCATTTTTCAAGAAACTACCCCAACGCTCACAAAAGTAAAGGCAGCTCACCGCGCCTCTATTATTCCTTCTACTGCGAGATCTCTTTTTGACCATTATAGAGAGACTCGTTCTGGTCATTGAAGCCAACCGCCATTGATCTTGATATTCATCCCCGCTACAAGTCAAGAACAACTAAAGAGTAGTGACATAGAAGAGTCTGAAGATTTACAGACTTTGAGAAGTTTTATAATCCTTACCGGATAGGAGAATCATTAGTAACCCCCAGATAGTTACCGCCAAATAAGAATATCTCCTCACATCCTGAAAGAATTTTTATCTCCTACATAATAAGGAATCCCACCTGACCAAACAGGACAACCATAAGGATCCAGTAACACGACAGACAACAAATCAATAGTCTTGATAAAGGTGGCACATAATAATACGCAAACCACCGAAACGCGTCGATGCAATTTTCTGTACAATTCATCTTTTTTCCCCCTGGTGTATATAAGATTGTAAGGTTATAAAACCAGGGGACGTTGAAATTTTAATTGTGAATGTACGCTTTGTAATTTCTAATTTGTATGTTTTACAATTGAGTTTTGTCTGTCCTACATTTTTGTGCTGGTCACAAAATTATATAGTATTTTAATTGTTTTTTAACATTATTTCCAGTGTAATTGTAAATTGTCTTTTTATTGTTTCAATAAATTGTTATGTAACTTCATTTTTGATTAATTTCTTTAGTTAGTGTGTTTATATTTGATTGTGGTTATAGCTAATTCCAAGCTTCTCCTGTACATGACCCAAGGGAATCATTCTGTTTGATTTAGGTTTAACACCCCAATTCCCTTGTTTACTTCAAGGGGTTCCTCTCTCTTTTCATAATGTATAAAACAATACACTAGTGGGACTGCTTCCTGAAATTGAGATTGGTCATTCAATTTTGGTTCGGTTGTATTCTTCACTTAAAGAAAGGTCATACTCAAACAGCTACAAGTTGTTCCTTTCCACTCTGCCACATGTTGTGGGGACCTTCTGGGATCTGCTCATTCCCCAATGTTTTCCCAGTGTTATTTAGTATGTATGTATATTCTCAATCAATTTATAAATCAAAGGTCTTAACCTTTCGACCTCTATGGACCCCCGACTTAATCATTACTGGAATATGGTGACCCCTACTGAATAATTATTGGTATTTGGGGATTAGGAGCTGTTCCTATGTGGCACATTGATTAATTTGTTTGTTAGATTGCAGTCCCTGAACAATAGACTGATTTAGAGGATTAGTGTTCTCCCACAAGAGAAAAGGCAGATGGCCTGGCAGTTTCAGTTAGGGGTGCAGGGGCTATGTGGCATCTCTGAAATGGGTGGCAAGCAACTGCCACACTCTAGAATTTTTCACTATACATTTGTTTAAATACCCAAGCATGGGAAGCCACTTTGAAAGGAGAGGAAACTGTAGAGGAAGAAGCCAATTGATCTACCCTGTCTAGAGTAGAGTATCCCACTCTAGACATGTATCATGTGTAATACACAAATAGGGGACTTCGAGGAGGTTTAAGGACCTGCGTGAGCAAACAAGGTTGCTGAATAAGTTTGCCATAGCTAACCTTGTTGCCAGTTTTAACACACAATTCACTCTAGCACTGCACCATATATGCAATACTCACATAGGGTTTTAGAGTAACCCTACCGCCCAAGAAAAAACAACCTTAGCTCCTCCCTCATAGCGATGGGGTTGTAGCCTGCATTAAGACTAGGCTCTTAACACGAGGAGGCACCCCTATGATGAAGCCTTACACCTTTGGCGTGTGAGGGAAACCGTCCTTAAAAAGGGATCCATCTCCTTAGCATGGTTGTTATATTTCACATGCCCCTCAGACCGACGTTCTGGACCCGTGGGCTCTTTTTCTGATAGATGTATCATTTGTATCCATAGCCTCTTTTGGATTTATCTCTAGAGCCAATGGCACTGGCTCCCCACCTCTGACCTGCGTCAGTAGACAGTGGATATGCTGGGGACCTTATAGACACTATACAAAGTGGCTATTAGGCCTGGATGCCAAAGACTGCAGACAAATCAACAAACTTACTTTGAAGCAAGGTGTGCTTCAAAGTGTCCAAACTGGGGTGGTGTGGTGAGAAAAAGAATGATGGACTAAACCCAGATCCTTGTGACTGGGGGTGAATGTTTGCATTGTCCAGTATTCCGTCCATCAATTGTTTCTTTTGCAAAAGTAAAGTAAATTCAGCAAATATTATAGCAATTTAAACCAGAGCTCAACCCCTGGTAGCTATGGCACCGACAAGACAGATTTAACTTAAGAAAATGTGTAAAGCATCTAGAATACCAAAACAGTTAAAAAGTGGAGAACACAACAGAAAAACAACCCTCAAAAATATTTTAATTAAAAAAATGACACAAAAAGGACAAAAATCCATTGAGGGAAACTGAACTTATGAATTTTTCAATTTCTAAATAAAAATAGTGCAACCACAGGCAACTGGCTACAGTAGAAATGGACATGGGTAAGAGGTAGGGTCAACCACAATAGAGAGCTGGGTCAGATATAAAGGTTGTTTTGGACCCAGTCAAAAAGTTACCTCACACTTGGAAAATTTACAAGAAGGTTGAGTCCTCAGTGAGGCATGATTGAAAGGTTGCAGGCGAGGGGTTGACGAAGGACATCATCTCAATGAAATCACAGATGAAGCGGGAAAAGCTCAGAGAAGGATAACCCTGGAGTACGCACCCAGAAAGTTGTTGACATCAATCGGTTGCATCTCGGCATCAGACTTTATCATTGTTTTGATACAGCATGACACTTTACACATTGCCTCTAAGTTAAGCCAGTTTGCTCGGTACCATATCTACTATGGGTTGAGCTCGAGTTAATTTAGGAGGTTGGTGCAGTGACTTTTGTGATTCTCCCTAACAAGGATTGTGGTTATTGCTTAATGTGGGCCATCCCTCCTCTTAACTAATAATCCAATGTCTTACAGGATTCATCTAAGGGAGCTCGCTGATCAAGACCAGATGCAATCATAAAGTGCCATGCTGTGACTTGGTGTACCGAAAGCTTCAGGAGGGGAGCCTCACCGGAATTCTTCTCTATGATTCCAGTTGGCACAAGCTCTCTTTCAAACCAGTCAGGGTAGGTTTTCAGGGGTACTTCTTTAAAAAAGGCAGTCTCTCAAAGATTATTATGAGGTCTGGACACTGTCTCTGTGGTCCCTTCATTTCAAACGAACCCACACAGCAGGTACTTGTGGCACAGCTTTCAGTAAAACACACAATAAGCAGTAGAACTGGACAGGCTGGACTGTGCAAATTTTTATAGGACAGGATCAGGAATCATGAACCATCATGAGTTAGTGTCCATGATAAAATTGTGTTTCAATCACCATCATCATCCATCAATTCACAACTGAATTTGGAGGAGACTAGAAGAACTAAGAGAAGACCTCTACCAGCTTCCTGCAGTCAGCCTGCATACAAATGTTGGTCTTGATCTGCTTCTTCTTATATTGCAATTCTGGTAATGCTCTTACAGGTATCCTGCATATCCTGAAGCCTCTGAGACTGAAAATGCTGACAAAAAGCCCTCAATGTATACAAGGACCACCTGCCCAGTAAGATATTGACACCATTAGATGTCTCTGGGTCCTTGGCTGGTGTGAGTGATTGAACATGCCTACCACTGCTAAACTGTGGACTGGACCATTGGAGCCTGCCTCAGTTTAACAGCACAGAAGAGGTTTTTGAGCAACTGGACAAAGTTGGCACTTAAAACTTGTTTGACATCTGGTAGATCAAACAGTGTGTTATGGTTCTCCAAAACAGCCATGTGAATAAAGGTTAAGTGCACACCCACTAATAATGGTATTCAATGCTTGTGTGATGCTCAAGGCAGATTTTGATGTGTGCTATCCTCGTTTTAGTGCGCTTCGTCCCTGTGCGTCAATCTGATTTCTAAACATCAGGGACCTTGTCAGTCTCCCTAGCACAAGATGCACAGCTGAGAAAGGTATGTGAACCATCCAATGTCGGATTATGTAAAATAATGCACCTCTAGGTGTACAAGAGTAAAGCCTGTGTAATCACTCATTGAACTTGAGAAAAGAAAGAATATGAAAATGTTTTGATGAAATCATGGATATTTTGGAATAAATTGAATGCACAAGTGGACTAATAGTGTTTGAATTTCTGAAACAGCCACCACCTCCCTGATCAATAGTTGGAAGCTTGCACCACTCTGAGATTATGCAAGCAAGGTTCAAGTTGACTGTGGAACTACCAAAAAGAAGCATCTGATCACCTGGAGCCCTACTAAGCTATAGCACCTGGCTTGCCCTGCTGGAATATTTTGCAAGCAAAAAAGGTTACTACATGCGAAGGTAAAAATATTGACCCGGACCAATCGCTAAGGTTCCCACCGGGTGAGTCTAAAATTTTGCCTAGGTGCCTATTTATCTCATTTTTCAATGCTTTCCAGTTTCTTGGTGCTTTTCTCCTAAAATTTAAAAGATTTTGTTGCTAGTTTTCCTTCTCTGTTTTTCTTCATATTTATATTAAAACATTAATTTGGTATTTGCCTTCTGAAAATCATGTTTTTGGTTCTATTGAGTTATTTAGCAGGCATTTGTTTGGATCAAATCCTACTGTTATGTGAGCTTGTTGTTTGGTGATATGCCTATCTTCTCTCAGTGAACTCTGTTTTCACTAACAAGGCAATGGTTTACCAACTTTGAGGGAGTTAACACAAGGCTATCCTCAAAAATCCCAGAATTCCACTCTCATCTACTCACTGTAGATTAAAAATAGATTCCATCAACAGGTTCATAAAAAGAAACAAAAAAAGTATTCAAATTTGTGCCAAAAAGCACAGCAATATTTTGTAGTTTTCATTTATAGAGATAATTTCTTACTTATTATAGGATGATGTCTCAAAGGACTGAAGGATATACTAAAAGAAAAGAAGGGATCCTTTAAAAAATAATTGTGTATATATATATATATATATATATATATATATATATATATATATATATATATATATATATATATATATATATATTACCTACTGGCGGTCGCCAGTAGGTATATATAGTTAGGATTTTTTTCCTATGGGATTTTTGAAAATTCTATGTCTAATAACTTTAGCGTTTTTGGACGGAATTGGCTGAAATTTTCTGAACAGCCCCTGAAAATTTGGGGGGGTTTCGTCAAGGGGGGGCCGAGAAAAAAGGGGGGTCCCAAAACGCGTTTTTAACATTGAGTTTTCCATAGGGCCGTTGCCCTCATTTTTAGCTCGAACGGCTGAATGGATTTGCACGAAACTTGGCAAAATTGTAGGGACTGTTAGCCCGATGTGCCTTTGCTAGGTCTCAATATATGTGCTCCAGTGGATTTTTAGAAATTAACGTTTTAAAAAACAGATATATCTGTGACAGCGTCCCGGGTAGCGCTCCGGTTCGCGTACTTTTCGCGTAACGGAACTTTGCGAAGCGAAGCTGATTGGCTCTCCGGTGTCTGTCAACATTCTAAACAGTCCGGAGCGGCCGCCATCTTGTCTCTTGGTATGATCGAGAGACAAGAGGAGGCCAAAACGAAGGGGAAATGACCATAAGGGGGCATAGTAGATCCTCCCTGACCCCCTAGGTTTGATGTGGAGGCTTTAAAAGGACCCCGCGGGGCAAAAAAAAAAAAATGTTTTTTTTGCATGGGGTGCGCCCGGTACGCGCACCGGAAAGCGGTCCGGGGAGCGTACTATAAGGACACAAGAATGATAGACTTTTTAAATATTGTATGTTTATTGATTGTTCGTTTTGTTGGTTTTTTTTGTTTTTTTTTATTCAAGTAGCAAAATGTAGGTACCAATGCAGTAACATAAAAAAGTTGCACAGTATACTATAAGTCTGACTTTACATTATAATCAATTTGGTACTAGTTTATGAATTACATATAAAAATGATTAAAGACTCGAACAATTTTTGATTATTAAATATAAATTTATTCTTCTGATTCTTTTTCAAAATTTAATAGACTGTCTAACATTTGACTGTCCGAAATGTCCTCTTGTTGAGTGAACATAACTTCCCACATTTTATCGTCCTCATAATGAAGTAACAAATCCACAGATTCTACACATTGTAGAAGTTCTTGGTCTCGTGATTCGTCCATGAATTCCAAGTCAATGCTTTCAATTATTTCCTCATTTTTTTATCTCTAGGCCAATTTCAAAGGAAACGTTGTGTTCTCCTTCCATTTTTGTGCTGAAATTTGCATAAAAAATAAATATATCAGTAGAGATAGGGCAATGTTGGGTTTAAGTTCAGACAGGTACTTGTGAGTTTATAACAGAGAAGTTATCTATGGGCTCTGTATGTTTTCAGGCGTGAAGTAGTACTATTAAAAAGTGCTTGCGAAAAAACCTAAGTAAATTCATAATTATAACACAGAAACGTAAATCAATCCATAATTATAATAAACAAACCTTCTCAATGTCTAACTCTTACAGAGGGATAGTATATAACTATCTGAAAATGTTTTCCAAATTAATTTAAATTGTGTAGCATAATTCTCCGGTCAAATTTTTAAAATAACATCTTACCTTTTAAAAACAAGTTTAAGTTGTCAGTGAAAATGTTCTTGCAATGTACTTCAGGAAGTAGTAGTCAAAATGTCTGTGTTTTTCTCTCTTTCTTTATATATATTCAGGTAATAATCAATCAAATGTTAGGTAAAAAAAGTAGAAAATGAAAGTAACATTTTAATTGGTTGTCAATTCCAACACTTCAGATGTGTTTTGTGAAGTAATTTACCTCAGGGAATTTAGAGAGGTCTACATGCTAAATGGCTAAATGGAATTCCAACCAAATTTGTGAAAATGGTAGGGATTGGAATGTAGTATGAGCTAATGTATATTTGGTGAAAGTGTCTCTAGTGGTTTTTCTGTAAATTACTTTCCCACCTGTGTTTCGGTAGAATTGAGATACAAGATGGAGGGTAAATAATGTTCATAATGGGTAGAAGGGGGCACGGTAGACGTATCCTGACCCCCTAGGTTTTCTGAGGGTGGCTGAGGAGTCCCATATGTGCGAGAAAAAATAATTTTTTTTTTACTTTTTCGCGCGGTTAGCTGCCGGTACGCGAACCGGGAAGCGAACATAAGTGAAAATTAGTGAAAAAAGGTACATTCGAAATTTTTAAAGAGTAATTAAAGTTAAGGTAGCTCTGAAAAGAGCTTTTGGGTTCTGTGTAAGTTCTAGGTACTTATAAGTAGGTACCAATACACAGTCTTACATTTTGTATGAAAACTCTGTTCCCCTCATCTGAGAAGTGCACGCCATCTCCTCTGTAGATATCTTGCATGTAGTAATGCAAGTTATTGTTGTAGATGCAGCCCATTCCATGGTCGCTCATGTAAGCTGAAACAGACTTATTTACATGCTTCCTCGATTTTTCAATTTGTGGACAAAATTGATTAGACCACCTCCATTTTTGTCTTTGGCATATATTGGAATATACCAAGGCAGTTTGAGGAAAAAGTGCCATCAATTGCTCAAAGGTGTCCTTTAAGAGCATTTCCAGACCTACCCCAGTCAAAGTGCCCAAATCATTTCCTCCACAGTGCACTATTATAAGGTCAGGGTTTGGCAAATGCAAAAAGGTTTTCACCAATGGTATCAATTGGGGACATCTCAATCCTCTTTGCCCAATCATTTGGGGAAAAAAATGTTCTAAACCAATGAAAAGTGTTAATTTTAGGTCATATGACCAAGCCTTCCATCATTAGGAAACTAAAAGTAAAATGAACCAATGAAAAGTTTTATAAACAAGTCACATGACCTGTTATGCTTACGTTACGCGCTCCGTGCCGCGCCCCGGATCACTTCCGGGGCGCTGCGCTTCGCGCCTCGATTCGCGTTCCAGAGCGCTTCCGGGTGCGCTAACGCGGCGCGTCATAAGATGCATTACGCGGTAACGAGATACGTCGCGCTTACGGGACGCGTCACGATGTTACTTTCTAACGCGGTACTTGCGCTAACGGAACGTTTACCGGTTGGCGGACCGGGTCTCGGAACAAATTGAAGCTAACGGGAAGCTGCCTGGTTCGCGGACCGGCAGCGAAACAAAAAAAAATAATTAAATAACTATTTAAATTAAAAAAATATAATACAAAAATATAAAAAATATATTTTTGAATTAGAATAAGAATACATTTTACAGCTTTTGATATTGGCTATTAAAAAACCATTGAAATTCACTGAAAAAACCATAGGTTATAGACCATATATAGTTAGGAATTAGCATTTACAAAACCTTGAAAATTCACTGAAAAAACCATAGGTTATAGACCATATATAGTTAGGAATTAGCATTTACTAAACCTTATTTTACTCACACAAAACCATTGAAATTGGCATATATAGTTAGTTGCACTAACTATATATCGTGCACCCACAATCCACTGCTGATGATGTCACATATTACATCATTCATGACATGGTCAGTGACATCACTGATGACATCACTGGGACATACACCAAAGGACATACCTGGAGACCTGGTTATAGTAAATTTTAGGGATAAACATGTTATCCCTTACCTCCGAAGTTGGGAACCCCAATTAGGAGATGGACCTATAGTTACTTGGGAACTAGGGGACATCTACCCGAGAGTACCGTATTTGCCACCTGTAAGACCTGGTGTAGGAAATAATCACTTTGGAGGTAGTGCAGGTGGTTATGTGCCAGGTAGTTATAATATACCAACACACAATCGGTTTGACCTACTTTCAGATCTTGAATCGGTGGATTGACTTGTTAGGGAAAAACCCGTCACTAGTAACCAATCTACAAAACAAGCCAGTGAAACAAATAAGCTGTATGATGAAGAAGTTGTGTGGTGTGAAGGGAAGGTAGTGCCAAAATACGTAGACTTATGTTTTGGAATGTGGCAGGATTAAAATCGAAAATTAGTAACCCTATCTGGGAAAACATAGTAAATAAATAGGACATCTTGGCCTTACAGGAAACCTGGCTAATAGAGCCTATTCATATAAATGGTTATAAAACCCTCTTTACACCGGCATTGGCGGGAATGCACAGGAGAGCTAAGGGTGGCCTGAGTATGCACCTTTCTAACCAGCTTAAGTATGAGAGAGTTCAATTATTATCAAAAAGTAGCTTCTACCAGCTGGTAAAGATAGATGTAAAAAAGGCGGTTAGTTTTATCATTATAAATTTTTATAACAACATCCCAAATAGTGATATTGCCACCACTATAAAATGTTGAGGGATGATTTAAAACATGAAATAGATAACAATAAGAAAGAAGTAATAATCATTTGGGGGGGGATTTTAACTGTGCTCTGTGTAAAAGGGGTCAACTAGGCATTTGTGGCCTTATGTTAGAACAAGATATTAGCCTTACCCATTTTGAACATTCCATGTGTGGACTGTGGGGACCTTTTTAACGAAATATTGTTTACTTGCGATCTGGGATATGCAAATGAAATTACACAAATTTCATCCCCTTTTGTCCCAACATTTATTGGTAGGGGAGAACTGTCTGTCATTGACTTTATTATATCAGTTAATAGATATGGCCACCAGATTAAAAGATTCAAGACCCTTGATTTACTGTTGAGTGACCATCGGCCACTAACAGTGGAGATCGAAAATCCATTTCAGGAATCAGATGGGGAAGGGCCCTCTAGCAACTTAGTCCCTGATGTGATACTAGGGAGACAAAATGGCTACACAATTAAATGGAGCAAGCTTGCCCCAGAAAAATGTATACAGAAATTGGTGAAGAAATGTTTAGAAAGTTTTATGATCTGTCTGGACGAGCACACCGAGAATGAGTATATTATTGAACATTTTAACTACATAGCATCTACTATCAAGGATAGCTAATAGGTTTGAATTTAAGAATCGAGGTAAAGGTAATAGGAGATCGTTCGATACCTCATGCACTAAGGCACTCTCCGACCTCAAAAAAGCATTACACAGGACTCCTCGAGACCCGTTACTGGTGAGAGGTTGTAGGAAAACATATAATGAGGCACTAAAAAACAGGAAAAGTGCTATAAAAAGGGATGCCTGGGATGCCCTTTGTGAAGCGTCGCTATCCAAAGATCCATCTGCGTTCTGGAAAGCGGTAAACGCCCCATTTCTTTATGACAACATCAAACCACGCATAAAAATAGCGATTGCCGAGGATGAATGGGTTGACCATTTCTCAAAACAGTTGCCCAAATGGAACACCCCAATTACTGCCTGATACATCTAGGGGAATAAGGGAACTGGACTTGAAATTAGACATCACCTTGGAAGAAGTCCTGGAGAGTTTGAAATTAACTAAGGGCGGAAAAGCTGCAGGCCTGGATGGGATCCCAGCAGACCTATTTAAAGAAAACAGTGAGATATGGGGGCCCATGTTGGTACAGCTTTTTAATGCTGCACTTGGGAGGAGACTAAATCCCTCCTGGTTTACCTCGGTAATTGTACCAATATTTAAGAAGGGAGATAGGGGTGGAGGAGCTACGCGGGCGACCAAGATGGTCACATAAGCAGAGGGCTCCCGAGACCCACGCCGCCCTTTCGCGACTATCCTCAAAATATCCTGGTTATTATTATGGGCTTTTGAAGATCTACTCTTGCTGACTCTACTATCCTTTCAAAATTTTAATTTGGACGTCGGGAGCCGATTCTACGTCAACTTCATCTTTCTGGCCCACCCCGATCGAGACCGGGGACTGCTTCGGTGGGCCAGGGAGTAAGTCAACAACAACGGCCGGAGGGACATCTCCCCAGTCGGCCTAATTGTCGCTTTCGGTTTAGATTTCTCCTCAGCACCTTGAGTGACTATTCTACGAGCGGATCGGCTCCCAAGTCGGTGCAGCTCCAACCCGCTGTGATGTCCTGCCACATCTTTCTATCCTTGACTTATCCCTCGATCTGCATTTAATCGTTTTGGCCCTGAAAATTCTGATTCTGTATCCCACTAGCACCGGCCATTTTCACAAGGTCCAGAGGGCCCCTTCGGGGCACGGATTCCAATATGGCCTCCAAGCCTGAGTTCGAGAGGCGCAAGACAAAGACGCCGGTCCGTGGGGGACCTACTCAGACTAATGTTATGGACCGCTATACGCAACCGAAGTGTTCCCCCGGCGGTACCGGCCATACTCTTGCAGACTCCAGGACGGACTTTACTGCGCCATCGGAGGATTCTCTCCAGGACCTTATGAGCGCCATTACTGGGATGAAAGCTGCTATGGGACAACAGTATGAGGCTCTTGCCTCCAAGATCGATACTGTGGCTGTCGATGTTACACTTATCAGAGCTGATCTGGTCAAAACAAACGAGAGGGTCAAGGCCTTGGATTTAAAGACCTCTAGTCTTATCACTGATATGGCGGACGCGCAGTCGGAAATCGGCAAAATACGATCGTCACACGACTTGATGGCCCGACGACTGGACGAACATGAAAATAGGGCCCTGCGAAACAACATACGCTTGGTGGGAGTGCCGGAAAATCCCGAGAGCACCGCCGTCGACCTTCTTGTAGAGGACTTGATCCTCAACCATCTTGCCCCCGCTGGACTCAGCAAATTCTTCGCTGTTGAACGTGCGTATCCCTTCCCGGGTGGGAAGATTAAACCAGGGGCCCCCCGAGGCCTATTATTGTAAGGCTTTTCCATTTTCGGGACAGAGATGCTATCCTTCAAGCCTCCCGAGGTCGCGGCCCCTTGCAGATCGATAACAGTGCTGTCAACATCTACCCGCATTTTATTCCTCAGGTCCAGCGGCAAAGGATGGGGTTCCAGGGAGTGAAGAGGCGATTGCGGGACTTGGGCTTTAAGTATGCAATGTTGTTTCCAGCCCGACTACGCATCGAATATGAGGAACAAACCTTTTTCTTTGATCGACCAGACTGCGCCAGTGACTGGCTTGACTCATTGCCTAAAAGAGACAATCTAAACGGACGCCCCGGTGGAGCAGAGGGGGGTACATCGGACCAGGAGTGACATTGTGGTTTTCGACGTCTGGTTTCTTGTTACTACTTATCAGCTGAGTTATGCCATTGTTTCATTACTGTTAGGGTTGAGCCCGAGGGTGGTTCAGGTGTGGGTGGA